>NW_027507787.1:152991750-155391750 GCF_037356315.1 Lithobates pipiens | reverse complement strand
CCCTCCCCCCCGACTCACCATCACCCTATTGTGACAGGCAAGGAACCGGCAGGTTCCGTCACGTTGCAATGAGGCAGTTCCGTGTGGCATGACTATCATCCGGCGCCAGGTTGGATCGACCGATGACCTGTCGAGTCTGCGGAGGGACGAGAGTTCTGCATAGGTGTGCAGCTATCCCGGATGAAAATCAGGAGGCAGTAGTGACTCGGTGTCCGTGCATCAGGGGCGCATCAGTACGGGTGTCATTGGGGATAGTCTGGCAGATCCTTGAGCGGGGATGGTCATGCGGGGTGTTCGTCTACATCTCACGGCCCTCCCCGGGCGAGACCTCCCGGGAGCTTCTTCTGGTTCGTGGCGTCCTGGGGGGGAGACTCCCCCGCGACGCCGTGGCTGGTCGGCGGTGTGGGACCCGCGGAAGATAGCCCAACCAGTTCGGCAGTGGGATTGGTGCAGTGCCCAAGAAGGCAAAGAGGGCTGGCAAAGAGTCTGGAGAGCGGAGCACAAAAGAGCGCTGATCCTTCCGGAAGATAACCGCAAGGGGAAACCCCCAGCGGTATGTGACGTTCAGTCGTCTCGCTAGGTCCAGGAGGGGTTTCAGGACTGCGTGCCTCTGCAGGGTCGCCCTCGAGATATCCGGCAGAATTGTAAGCGGGGCTCCGTCCAGCTCCAGGTCTCTCACCTCCCAGGCTTTACGGGTTATAATGTCTTTATGGGCGTAATGATGGAGACGGCAGATGACATCGCGCGGGTGGGTCGGGTCTTCTGATCGGGGGCCCAGCGCTCGGTGGATGCGGTCGAACTCCAGTCGGCCCTGCAGTTGGTCACCAGCCACTCTGTGGAATATATCTGCTACAGTATCCGCCAGATCCGCTGGACTTGTGGCTTCTGGGGAGGCCCCGGAGCCGCAGATTGTTCCTGCGGCTCCTGTCCTCCATCTCTTCCATGTAGAGCTGAAGTTCCACCTCCCTTTCCTCCTGTGTATCCCGGTGGGTTTCCAGAGCCGCTACCCTGCTGTCTAGGGACGCCAGGGAAGTCTCCCCCGATGTGATCCGACCAGAGAGGGAATGTAATTCCTGTTTAACTGCCGCCAGTTCTTTACAGTGTGCTGCCTCTACCCGGCCCACCAGGGCCTCAATATCAGCTTTCGTAGGTAGGGCTTTGAGAATGCATTTGAGTTCATGATCAGCCGGACATTGTGTTGGAACACACGCCGACCCTCCCTGGTACCCGGACAGAGCGGCCGGGAGGCTGGGGAAGATCTCTGAGTCCTGCGACCCCGTCGGGGAGGGAGGTCTGGATTCACAGTCCGCGTCCGTCATGTGCGAGGCATGAGCCGCCACCATCTTTGGATCTGGGGAGCTGGATTGCCGCCGCTGAAATAAGCGTTGTATCTCGTCGGATTGAGATGTTTTAGGGTTCGGTGTGTGGGCTCCCTTCTGCTTCCTCGATGAACGCTTCTTATTGGAGAGCATTGTGCAGTGAAAGGAGCTATATTGGTCGGGTAAGGTAAGGTGCGGCCGGGAGCTCAGTTTACACACAACCTTCTCCAGCCATGTCCATACCACGCCCCCTTCTTTTTAAATTTGTCTGTTAGTGAACGCAACGAATGCGAATTTCTTCAAAGTTACGAATTATCCAAAATAATGAATGCCACATCTAAACAAATGGAATGGAATAAATTAATAATAACGTTTTTATTATTATTGTTATTATTATTAATTTGTTTATATACAATTATCTGAGATAACGAATGCCGTATCTAAATGAATGAATAATAATAATAGTAAATATCAATAATAATAAAAAAGCGTATTATTAATTTGTTCCGTTCCATTTGTTTAGATGCAACAATCGTTATTTCGTAATTTTGGATAAAGTCGTATTCGTTATAGCACTGATCGCTGTATAATTGTCAATGGTCCCAAAAATGTGTGAAAGGTGTCCAATATGTCCGCCCATAATGTCGCAGTCCCGATAAAAATCTCAGATCGCTGCCATTACTAGTAAATAAATAATAAAAATGCCATAAATCTCTCCCCTATTTTGTAGACGCTATACCTTTTGCGCAAACCAATCAATATACACATTCTTTTTTTATTTTTTTACCAAAAATATGTAGAAGAATACATATTGGCCTAAACTGAGAAAAAATTTGCTTTTTTTAAAAAAAAATTGAGATATTTATTAGAGCAAAAAGTACAAAATATTGTATTTTTATTTTCAAAATTGTCGCATTTTTTGTTTATAGCACAAAAAAAATCTATCCATAATGTTTTTTGTAAGGATCCATAGCCGGGTGCCGGTCTCCCCTATATCACTTTGTGAGGGCGGACAGTTCTGGGGCCCCCTGAGGAAGTCAAGGAGGGGGGGGGGGGGATCACTGGATCTGCAGATCAGTATAGCGCTGCTAATAAAACTAAGAGCAAACAATTTCCCTTTCTTATAGCTATAGCTATATTCTAATACCCAGTGGGTTACATGAAAAATAAATCAAAAGAAATAGATGGTGGTGTAATATATCCCCATTCCCCTTAGTATGCATTTTAATAACTATGCATTGAATTTAGTATTTTAATTGAGTTGCATTGTTAATATTACAATATTTTCCCTATGGCATACGGTCCGCCTTCAATATTTGGTGCACAGATGGGTTTTACATAAAAGCAATTAAATATCAGATGCACACATTATTTAAACGAGGCGCACAATAAATTAGAGCGGACATATTATTCTGCAGTATGCTGCAATACCAATTTATAAATATACAGTAAAGTGTTTTTTCTCTTACACCAACTTACCACCATAATATAGAGAGAGGCCTCAAAGTGGAAGGTTAATATGCCTAGGTTTTGCATTTCATGGTTCTTTCTCCCCTCCCCCTTCATCAAATGCAAATACATTTTGTAAATAAAACCTTTTTACACTTTCATTACATACCAAACTTTAGACCCTTTGATGTCATCACTGGGCAGGGTTTCCAACCTCCCACACCATTTTTTACTGACAATTTATGGAAAATGTACTGGCGGAGCACTTTATTTATTATTTTTATTTTATTTTTTACTGCCAACCTGAGAAGTTACAGAACTCCTATTAAAAACTAACAGTGAATATTTGAACAGTATAAACATGATATGGAAATAGAAAAATGACCTATAACAAAGTCATTTGCTTGATTTAAAAGTCAACACAGCATGAAATTATCAGCCCCTGATATTTACTGGCAGTTGTAAAAAAAGAAAAAATGGATTTTTAACAAACTGTCAGTAAATTTACTGGTGGTTAGCAACCCTGTCACTGGGTCTCTGTGCTTCTCTATGCACTGCAGGCAGATCATGGCTGGTGGAAGGGGGAAGTACTTAGATTCCTGAAAACATCACGTCACCTGGCTGCAGTACTCCTATGAACAGCACTCGCATGCAAGCAGTAGGAGGAGTTATTAGGGTTGCCACCTGTCCAGGATTCACCCGGACAGTTCGGGTTTGGAATCATGCGTTCGGGTTTCAGACTGCCTGAAATCCGGACACATTATTTAAACTGGACTATGGCCTGCCAGCAGGGTTGCTGCATGCAGTTGTCTAAGCTGAGAGTGTATGTTACACTCTTTAACACTGCCCAAAGCCAGCACTAACAATCCCCTCCAAACACACACACAGGAGAGGAAAGAGGGCACGATCTGCACCTCCCTCCCACCCCTACCCCTCTGTGTCTGCCCACACTCCAATCCCTGGTGCTGAGCCCCAGAATAGGAAAGTAAGGCGGGCCGGAAATTTGAAGTCCAGCAGCCTCAGATACATCTGGATGAGAGGTGGTGAGTGAGCTCACCATCCATCCCTGTCTGTGACTGAAGTCTCCCCCCTTCTCTCTCCTGCATCTGAGTAAGTACACTAAGGCAAATCAGGGTGCTCAGAGCACTCCTTACATCAGATTTCCCCTTTACACCAGAGGCCACAGTGTTTCCCCTTTACATCAGAGTCTTCTCCGTACATCAGAGTTCTCAGAATCGTGCAGAACGTGATTTCCTTTACGACGGGACTACGTTCAGGCTAGTAGCCAATAGCTTTGGTCTTGTAATTTGCGTGGAAGTATGAGTGGAACTTTGTCCGATCGGAATTCTCTAGTAACGATCGGACAAAGTGATCGGACCATGTTGTTGAAAATTTTATAGCCCAGCTCTAAAACTTTGTCGGTCGGATATTCCGACGGAAACAGTCCAATAGAGCCCACACACGGTTGGATTATCCGACAACACGGTCCGATCGGACGTTTTCCGTCTGAAAGTCCGACCGTGTGTACAAGGGCTTACATTCAAAGGGAACTCTGCGAGTTCAGATGTAAAAGGGGAACTCTGTGGACTGTGATGTAAAGGGGGACTCTTGTTCTTAACTTCATATGATTAGAAATGTTATTTAATAGCAAAATATATATATAGTTTATACTATAAAAAAAATTGCAGTGCGCCGCTAAAATGTTTGGGTTTGACTTGAAGAAAAGGTGGCAACCCTAGGAGTTATGCAAATATCAAAATGCCTGAATAACCACCAGTCTGGAGGAGTGGGTGTTGATAGGCAAAGTGCATTTTCTGGTAGACAGCCCTAGGTAATGATAAGCCTCTATAATTGAAAGACCTTAAATCCAATGAGTGAAAGGGGTGCAGCAGGGACAGTCAGGCAACGCCAGCCAGAACCTGGAAGAGAAGTGATGGCGGTGCAGAACCCGGTGTGCAGCGGTGGATTGCAATAGGGCAGTGCTGGTTTAGCCGGGCATGTATTTGTTTTTAAGATAATCCAGCAGACCAGATAAGAGGGGATTTTAAAAAATTGCATGGGGTGGGAGAGGGTGAAGTTCCCCTTTAAAGGCTGGTGGTTCACACAGCATGGGTTCCTGTGCGATTCCTGTGCATTCTTGTGCAATGCAATTTTGCTGCCCATTAGTTTGAACAGGCTGGAATTGAACCAGAAAGCAGAGAAAGTAAAGCATGGTTGTTATACTCACTGTGGAACCTAAAGGGTTAATCCTCTGCACTGTGTAAAAAGGCTGTTTGATTCTGTCTTCTCGGATCCTCCCCTTCTTTTACTGTCCCCATTCCATCTCCTGATAGAACAGAGTCTTGGGGTCACCTTGCACATGCTCAGTTTGGTGTGTATTGCTATGTTTTAGTCTTTTGGGAGGGAGCATGTGATCAGCACAAGGCCAATGAGGCACTGTACAGACAGAGGGTCAGGGGTCCTGCAGCCTTATAGGACAGTCAGAGGATAATGAAAACTCCTTCTACAAGCTTTAACCAGACACTAACAGAAGTCACAAGACTGCTATATACTGCTGATGAGAAAAGGCATTTCGAAGTTTATATTTACTAAAGCAATTGCATTTCCATGTTATGTGTACTGTGGGAGGCCTGAGATAGCAGGGTCCGGGGTTTAGTAACTCTTTTAAGCCCCGTACACACGAGAGGACTTATGTCCGACAGACTTCCGAAGGAGTCCTGCCGGAGTTCTGCTGGAGTTCCGACAGAGTTCTGACGGACTTTTCGACTGAGCGGACTTGGCCACACACAATCACACCAAACTCCGATGGATTCGAACGTGATGACGTACGACTGGACTCGGATAAGGAAGTTCATAGCCAGTAGCCAATAGCTGCCCTAGCGTCGGTTTTAGTCCGTCGGAATAGCATACACACGAGCGAATTTTTCGAAGGGACCGGGTCCGGCGGAGTTCCGTCGGAAAAATTTGAAGCATGTTCCATTTCTAAAGTCCGTCAGACTTTTACGAATCAAAAGTCCGTTGCAGCCCACACACGATCGAATAGTCTGACGGAATCAGTCCGTCGGACTTTGGATGTTGAAAAGTCCGCTCGTGTGTACGCGGCATAAACCTTCTGTGTGCTTGCTTGCTGTGGGGGCACTCGACAGAAGGGAGGGGCCAGGATCCGAGAAGAGGAGGATCTGGGCTGCTCAGTGCAAAACCAACTGCACAGAGGAGGTAAGTATAAGGCCTCTTTCACACGGGGCGGATCAGTGCTGATCCGCCCCGTGGATATCCGCTTGCTCAGTGGGGATTGCCAGAGCGATCTCCGCGGAGCAGGAAGATGACAGGTCTGTCTCTGCACACTGTGCGGGGATGGGCCTGTCAGAGTGTCGCTCTCCCCTATTGCCGCGTACACACGATCGAATTGTCAGGCAGACTTAGTCCGCCAAACAATCCACTGGACTTTCTAACGAATGGACTTGGCCACACACGGACACTCCAAAAGTCCGGCGATTTCTAACGCGATGACGTACAGCACGTACGACGGGACTAGAAAAAGGGAGTTCAATAGCCAGTAGCCAATAGCTTCCTTCTCGTACTTGCTTCTGAGCATGTGTCATTCTTAGTCCGCCGGACTAGCACACTGACGAACAGATTGTCTGCTGAAAGCCAAGTCCGGCGGACAAATTTTGAGTCAAAACTACTTTCTAAGTCCGCCGGACTTTATGATGAAAAAGTCAGCTGGAGCCCACACACGATCGAATTGTCCGGCATAATTCGATCGTGTGTACGCGGCATATGGGAGATCGGATGACGACGGACCACAGAGTCCATCGTCACCCGATCCGATGATGGATAGAAAAATTGTTTTTTCCTCCGTCACACTTTTTTGGATCGGAGCGGGTCGGATGTCAGCGGACGTGTCACCGCTGACATCCGACGCTCCATAGACCTCTATGAAGCATCCATTCAGGTCTGCCTAAAAAACTGACAGGCGGACCTGAACAGATCGGCCATGTGAAAGAGGCCTAACATGTTTGTTTGTTTTTTTCAAAAAGCCAAGCCTTGAATATCACTTTAAGTGGTGAAGTTCGGTTTTGTTGGACTGACAGATGAGACAAATCGCTCGGTGCCCGCAAAGCTTTATCAGCATTTTCTGCCAATGCAAGATAAGCGTTTAGTGATTTGCGCGGTGAGTCTGTGTAATGTGTGACAAGGGTTTGTGTTGTTCCACTGAACTGTTGCCAACTTCATCTGCCTGTATGAAGAATGTGGTGTGCCACCAATCACCGAGGCTCATGTCTGCAGGATGGGCATTGCAAATGAAGGGCTGAACTCAGACTAGCCACTGAAACAATCATTGGTCAAGCCTTTAACGTGCATTGTATGTAAATTTTGTAGCATTGCAATAACGCATTTTACATTCATTGGTGTGATGCAGTGCCATTTATTCTAAATGGCTCCCCAATCCACCTCGCTGACGCACTTGCGACAGCAAAGAGGTGTGTTGCACTAAAAAGAAATGCTACATGAACCTTTTTTAGTGCATTTTGATGCAATAGGCAGCAAATTCAAATAATTGTGCCATCCTAATGCAATCTTTTCAAATAACCCTGCGCTCTACGCTAATAATCACTACATCCTAGATCACCATATTAATTCATCATATGTAAAACAACCCTAAATCCCACAACACCGTGCATACATACACGATGTTGCCAAAAGTATTGGTACGGCTGCCTTTACACGCACATGAACTAGAGGCGATTCAGTTCGCATTGTGCGCTATACAAGTATTTCATTCATTCATTGATTCAATGGAATCCCAGTCTTAGCCCTGTAGGGTTCAATATTGAGTTAGCCCATCCTTTGCAGCTATAACAGCTTCAACTCTTCTGGGAAGGCTGTCCACAAGGTTTCAGAGTGTGTCTTTGGAAGTGATGGTGAACCTTGGCACCCCAGATGTTTTGGAACCACATTTCCCAAGATGCTCAACGACACTGCAGATTGAATGAGCATCATGGAAAATGTAGTTCCAAAACATCTGGGGTGCCAAGATTCGCCATCTTTGGTCTATGGGAATGTTTGACCATTCTTCCAGAAGGACATTTGTGAGGTCAGGCACTGATGTTGGACAAGAAGGCCTGGCTCGCACTCTACGCTCTAATTCATCCCAAAGGTGTTCCATCGCGTTGAGGTCAGGACTCTGTGCAGTCCACTCAAGTTCCTCCATCCCAAACTCACTCATCCATAGCTTTATGAACCTTGATTTGTGCACTGCTCCTAATCATTTGGTGGAAGGGTGATTATGGTGTGGGGTTGTTTTTCAGGGGTTGGGCTTGGTCCCTTATTTCCAGTGAAGGGAACTCTTAAGGAGTCAGCATACCAAGACATTTTGGAAAATTCCAACTTTATGGGAACAGTTTGAATATGGCCCCTTCCTGTGGGGTGGAGTCCACTCTTGACCTCAACCTCACAAATGCGCTTCTGGAAGAATGGTCGAACATTCCCATAGACACACTCCTAAACCTTGTGGACAGCCTTCCCAGAAGAGTTGAAGCTGTTATAGCTGCAAAGGGTGGGCCAACTCAATATTGAACCCTACGGACTAAGACTGGGATGCCATTAAAATTTATGTGCGTGTAAAGGCAGACGTCCCAATACTTTTGAAAATATAATGTGTATATATAAAAGGTGCATAAAAAGAAGGTGAGAGTCTGCAATACGCAGCCAAGAACTGCACAGGCACCAAGTTATTCATGGTTGTGTCATATTTGAGTTGGCATCTCAGTCCAGAAAGTAGATGGTGACCCTGGATGATGCCTGAAAAAAAGATGGGGGGGGGGGGGGGGGTGGAGTAATAAATACCTGGAATTTTTACACCGACACATTACTGATCATGCATGAGAAAATGTTCCTGGTGACAGGTCCACTTTCAACTTGTAGCTCTCATTGGGTCTTTCATTTTTGCTTTAATGGAATTTTTGTGGCTGGTTTATATTTTCCATATTTATAAAATTCAGCACAACTGAAATCCAGTAGATTGGCAACAAGGTGGAATTTAAATGAAATAAAAACATTTTGTGAAAAGACTCTGTGAAGGAAGATTAAAGTGAAAGATTGAAACAGTGACAACCTGTTCATCAAAGTCCTCTGTACATAGATGGGGAAAGTTGGTGCGGAGGATGGGATGAGATGTCTGTTCATCTATGTGCCGGGTCAGCACTAACCTGGCCGGGGAAATGGGATCCTGAATAATGAAAGAAAATATTTCTGTAAGGAATGGAAATGTTCGTTCCACAGTGAAATCTGTCTATTGTGCACCGATCAGACCGAACGGCAAGAGAAGCGCAGGCATGTGACTTTGTGTGCTCCGTCTCGGCAACACACAACTATATTTATTATTATAATTTTATCATGTCTATCCATACACTTGTGCTCATAAGTTTACACACCCTGGCAGAATTTATGATTTCTTGCCCATTTTTCAGAGACGATGAATGATAACACAAAAACATTTCTTTCACTCACGGTCAGTGTTTGGCTGAAGCCATTTATTATCAATCAACTGTGTTTACTCTTTTTAAATCATAATGGCAACAGAAACTATCCAAATGACCCTGATCAAAAGTTTACATACCTTGATGATTTTGGCCTGATAACATGTACACAAGTTGACACAAATGGGTTTGAATGGTAATTAGTGTGTGTGTATAAAAGGGTCAATGCGTTTCTGGACCCCTGACAGACCCTTGCATCCTTCATCCAGTGCTGCACTGATGTTTCTGGATTCTGAGTCATAGGGAAAGCAAAATGATTGTCGAAGGATCTGCGGGAAAAGGTAGTTGAACTGTATAAAACAGGTAAGGGATATAAAAAGATGTCCAAGGAATTGAGAATGGCACTCAGCAGTGTTCAAACTCTAATCAAAAAGTGGAAAATGAGGGGTTCTGTCAAAAGCAAGCCACGGTCAGGTAGACCAACTAAAATTTCAGCCACAACTGCCAGAAAAATTGTTCAGGATACAAAGAAAAACTCACAAATAACTTCAGGAGAAATACAGAACTCTCTGAAAACATGTGGTGTGGCTGTTTAAAGATGCACAATAAGGAGGCACTTGAAGAAAGATGGGCTGCATGGTCGAATCGCCAGAAGAAAGCCATTACTACGCAAATGCCACAAAGTATCCCACTTACAATATGCCAAACAGCACAGAGACAAGCCTCAAACCTTCTGTTACAAAGTCATTTGTAGTGATGAGACCAAAATTGAGCATTTTGGACAATACCATAAATGCTACATTTGGAGAGGAGTCAACAAGGCCTATGATAAAAGGTACATCATTCCTACTGTGAAACACGGATGTTTTGACATAATTAGGTTAATGATAAGTTTTTTTATATTCGTTATCTTCCATCTAGATTAATTTTTAGACACTCCTGGCGACCAAAAATTCTCCCCTACTCAATACAGTATATCCTTAGGGCAAACACCCCTTTTTGGGTGTGTGGCAGTTTGATCTACGGGTGCTTGTGATGGATGGATATTCTCCTGTGACCCTTTTATTTCTAACTGAATTATCGCATTCGAGTTGGTGAAACGCTCTTAGTGGCGGTCAGTATTATTGTATGTAAACCTGTTGTAGGCCATGTTGTATCACATGTTTCAACTATCATGTACATGTTTGTGATGATATTTATTTTATCACCATAGATCCAACTTACAACTTTGAAAATAATAAGCTTGGTTTAGTCCCTGAAGAAGGTAAAAACCATGTGTTTTTTGAAACACGTTGGATGATCTGTCGCCTTGACAGTTTCTGGGCTTTGGTTCATAGTTGGTCTTTTAATTCTCTGTTTTCATGTATATGTTTTAGTTTTATCCAATGCTTTGTATTGTGTTTTCCACCATGAGTTGTCTATTCATGGAAGAAAATCCAATTATTTTCTACATATTTCCTGTCTGTGATCCATTCAAAGTCCAATTTCTCTGAGGAAATTGGTTTTACTATATGTATATGGGGATGGGATCAGCAGACAGTTTTCCATCAGTTAACCGCTTCAGCCCCAGAAGATTTTACCCCCTTCCTGACCAGAGCACTTTTTGCGATTCGGCACTGCGTCAATTTAACTGACAATTGCGCGGTTGTGCAACGTGGCTCCCAAACAAAATTGATGTCCTTTTTTCCCCACAAATAGAGCTTTCTTTTGGTGGTATTTGATCACCCCTGAGGTGTTTATTTTTTGCGCTATAAACAAAAAAGAGCGACAATTTTGAAATAAACACGTTATTTTTAACATTTTGCTTTAATAAATATCCCCCAAAATATAAAAAAAAATTATTTTTTTCCTTAGTTTTATTCTTCTACATATTTTTGGTAAAAAAAAAAATTGCAATAAGCGTTTATTGATTGGCTTGCGCAAAAGTTAAAGCGTTTACAAAATAGGGGATAGTTTTATGGCATTTTTATTAAAAAATGTTTTTACTAGTATTGGCGGCAATCTGGGTTTTTTATCGTGACTGCGACATTATGGCGGACACGATGGACATTTTTGACACATTTTTGGGATCATTGTCATTTATACAGCAATCAGTGCTATACAAATGCACTGATTCCTGTATAAATGACACTGGCAGTGAAGGGGTTAACCACTAAGGGGCAGGGTAAAGGTCAAGTGTGTCTTGGGGCATGTTTCTAACTGTGGGGGAGCGTGTCTACATGTGACACGTCACTGATCTCTGCTCCCGATCACAGGGAGCAGAGATCAGTGACACTCACTAGGCAGAACTGGGAGATGCTTGTTTACAGTAGCATCTCCCCGTGAGACGATCGCGGGTATCCCTGCGGCATTCGAGTCCGAGGGACCCGCGACCCGACACATGGAGGTCCCGGCATTGCGGGCGTACCTATACGCCCATTTGCATGTCCGTGCCATTCTGCCGACGTATATCGGCAAATCTTTTTCTTTATGATCCAAAACACAAGGCCAAGTCGACCTTTCATTGGCTACAGCAGAATGAAGTGAAGGTTCTGGAGTGGCCATCTCAGTCTCCTGACCTCAATATCATTGAGCCACTCTGGGGAGAACTCAGATGTGCAGTTTATGCAAGACAGCCCAAGAATTTACAGGAACCAGAGGCTTTTTGCCAAAAGGAATGGGCAGCTTTACCATCTGAGAAGATAAAGAGCCTCATCCACAAATACCACAAAAGACTTCAAGCTGCCATTGATGTTAAAGGGGGCAATACACGGTATTAAGAACTGGGGTATGTAAACTTTGGGTCAGGGTCATTTGGGCAGTTTCTGTTGTGATTATGATTTAAAATGAGTAAACACAGTTGATTGATAATAAATGTCTTCAGCCAAACACTAACCAGAAGTGAAAGAAAAGTTTTTGTGTTATCATTCATAGTCTCTGAAAAATGGGCAAGAAATCATAATTTCTGCCAGGGTATGTAAACTTATGAGCACAACTTTAGGTCTATACATTTTTCCTTCCTTAATTCCTTCCTCCCTCACTCTTCTATCACTATCAAAGTCATTCCATGTTTATTATTATCATGACCTATGCATTCGGTAATTACCCCTTCCGTAAATATTCCCTTTTACTACTCATACCTGTACCGTTCCATTTTTCCTCCCCCATTCCCAATAAATAGACCACACCGGAGTTTGGAGTATAAATTGGCCATAGCAGCCTTTTATTTTAACCAAAACCTTTAACCAAAATAAAATAAATAACTTTAATGTTAAATAGAACATACTTATATATATATATATCTTGCAGCAGCAATTACAACTCCCAGTCGTTTGGTCTTTGACGGTACCTCGGTTCCATTTTAACGTTACCCTTTTCCACACCCACTGCGGGACCAAATTTTGTACCATACAAGGCCTCCGGCCGTTTAACAGCCCGGAGACAACCCCCACCTTCCCGCAGTGTCACCAAACCCGTATCCCAGCCTACCCTTCCACTGGGATACACCAAAAAAGGGGGACATACCACCTATGAGCCCCCCACACCGTTCCATCACCTAATTTCCTTTACCCCGTCAAAGACCAAAGACACCGCCACCGCCCGCAAGGCTGACCCCCTTAGCCTTAAGGGCCCCTCCACACCCGCAGAGCCCTCTCAATCCCCCCCTGCACCCCCAGGGTCCAAAGGTCAGTTCCTACTGCCGTGAGGTGTACTCCATCCCCCCTGAGGTACATGCCCACATTCACCTCCAACTCCGTGTGCCGTATCACCAATCCCCCATTCCGGGACACAAACCTCCCCAGGGCCTTATTAACCTTAATCCTAGCCTTGTTGAGTCGAACCACCGAGCGAGCCATACGCCATGCGGTCCGCGCAACAATGTCCGACCAGATCACCACCATACTCGGAAAATCCCTCCGGAGCATGAGAAAATCCCTCTTTACATCCGAAACGATGTCCCTGGTGGACCGGACCCCCAAGTCGTTCCCCCCCACATGCAACACCAACACATCCGGGGGCCTATCCAGTCTGGCGTACCTATGAAACTCCGGCACCACCCTTTCCCATTTAAGCCCGGGGATCCCCAACCACCGTATGCTTGCCTCCCCCCGGGAAATCCCCAGCTGCCTTCCTTCCGGCCTGACATCTGCTCTCCTGGCACCCCAAAAAACATAGGAGTGCCCCAAAATCCAGACGAGGCGTTCGCGACCTCCATCTGAAAGGAAAAAACAACATACTAAAGCAACTATGCAAAACCCGACCACGACCCCTTAACACATACAGCCCCCCCCCCACCACCTGTACAACATGAACCAAACCCCGAACTCCGCTCACATCAGGTGTGGCCGCACGTACGACCGAAACCTCCGTGATTCCCAGCGCCCAATCCTCTTGACCACAGCCTCGTCCAACCCGCACCTGGCCGCCTCAGTGGCTGCCCCAATGCGGAAGGAGTGGGAGGCAAATTGAGAGCAATCCAAACCCCCGGCCCGCAGACACCTCCTAAACACAGCCACAAACTGAAAACGAGATAAAAAGGTGCCATCTTGATGCACCAGCAACGGGCCCACCCCTTGCGGCCGAACCCCCATGAACTCCGAAACCACCCTCACCGGGCATACTCCCGACCCCGGCAGCGCAAACAACCATATGTCCACCCCATTCCCTGTCTGATCCGTCTTAGACCTACGCAGCCGCAAACGCACCCTATCAGCTCCCAGGGTCACATCTTGACCCAACAGACCCCCCTCAACAGTCTTTGCCGGACTGACCAACTCCCCCACCCGAAAAGCCCCAAAAAACGCCAACGAAAAAGCCGCTCGGAACAACCGCACCTCATAATCCGAAGTGCACTGTTCCCCCAACCGCTCGCAGATAACCTGCAAGACCTGGAAGGTCACCGGCCTCCTCATATCCCTTCGCGGATTGCCCTTCTTGTACCCCTTAACCGCCTGCTTGACCCAAAAACTTTTTGTGTGATCAATCTCCCCCCACAGCTTAAACCAAAAGGCCAGCGCCGCAAGCTTACGCTCAAGCAATGACACCGACCCCAAGCGTTCCATGATCTTAGCTACAAAGCACAACACCCACAGCCCCTGATCGCCACCCCCACCCAGCTCAGCGTCCGCTAGCCGTGTAAAGTCCATCCATTCCTTCCACACCTTACTGTATGCCGCCCATGTCGCACCGCTCACCGACCTCCTGATCCAGTCCGTGGCGATTCCAACGCAACCTCCCAGATCCACCCCGGGCAGGGGATCCCCTCGCTCGCCGCCTCCGGAGCCAACGCCCGAAACCGCTCCCACTGGAATCGAGACAAGGCATCAGCCACGTTATTGTCCACCCCCGGTACGTGAACTGCATACAAAAATATGTTCGCTTGCAAACACCTCAGCACCAGGTGGCGCAGCAACCTGATCACCGGCTGCGAAGACGCCGACATCCGATTGATCACCTGCACCACGCCCATGTTGTCACAGTGCAACCTGATCTTCAGATCCCGGCACGACTCCCCCCACAGTTCCATAGCCAGCACCACCGGAAACAATTCCAGCAGCACCAGGTTCTTCGCATACCCCGCCTCCACCCACGACCGGGGCCACGCCTCTGCGCTCCATTGCCCCTGAAAAAAGGCCCCATAGCCCGCTGACCCTGCCGCATCCGTCACCAACTCCACGTCAAAATTACTCACCGGTCCCTTCATCCACACCGACCGTCCGTTGAAGCCCTCCAAAAAAGTCTGCCAAATCCTCAAATCCTCCCTAAGGTCCCTTGTCAAACGAATGAAGTGGGTCGGAACCAGGACACCCGCCGTAGCCCCCGACAGCCGTCGGCAAAATATCCGCCCCATCGGAATGATCCGGCAAGCAAAATTCAACTTACCCAGGACCGACTGCAACTTCCGCAGCTGCACTTTCCGCACGCCGACCAACTCCCTCAGCTCCTGCTTCAGTCCCTCGACTTTGTCCTCCGGTAAGCGGCACTCCATCACCTCGGTGTCTATTTCAATGCCCAAAAAACTCAAGACCGTGGCCGGCCCCTCTGTTTTGTCGGCCGCTAACGGCACCCCAAAACGATCCGCAATGTGCTGCAACGTGGCCAACAGGATCGCACACACATTGGAGGACGGGGGGCCCACGACGAGAAAGTCGTCCAGGTAGTGAATCACCGACGCCCAAGCCCGACACGTCGCGCACCACCCATTCCAAGAATGAACTAAACAGTTCAAACAAGGCACAGGAGACGGAACAGCCCATGGGCAAGCACTGATCCACGTAAAACCGGTCCTGCCAAGAACACCCCAAGAGCCAAAAGCTCTCCGGGTGCACCGGCAACAGCCTAAAAGCCGCTTCAATGTCAGACTTCGCCATAAGGGCCCCCTTCCCGTAACGCCGCACCCAGCCCACCGCCGCGTCAAACGACGTGTAAGACACCGTGCAGGCCTCGGGATCGATGGCATCGTTCACGGAACCCCCCTTTGGGAAGGACAGATGATGGATAAGCCGGAACTTGTTAGGCTCCTTCTTAGGCACCACCCCCAACGGCGACACCACCAAAACCGGCAACGGCTGTTCCATGAACGGGCCACTCATCCTACCCAAGGCAACCTCCTTAGCCAATTTTTCGCTAACCACCCCCGGATGCTGCAGGGCGGACCTCAAATTCCTAGCCAACGGCGGAACAACTTCTAACGAACACGGAATCCGAAACCCCACCGCAAACCCCTCCCCCAGCACCCGCGCAGCCCTTTTGTCCGGGTACCTATTTAGAAAAGGACGCATCCTTTCCACCCTCACCGGGGTTGCTCCCCTTGAACGCAGGTTCCCCGGCGCGCTTGCCCTTTTTAAAACAACGGGAGAGGGAGTGCGAGCCACCGCAACCGGAACACTCATGTTTAAATCGACAGGACCCCCCGAACTTGCAGGCCCCCTCGTTAAACTGCCAGCAGACGCCCATTTTTTTCCCGGCTGGAAGTCCCGAGGCGGGGGTTCCCCCGGCCTCCCCCTGAAAAAACTGCGACGGCGTCCGCGCAGACGCCATCAACCGCATCCAAAGGCTGATATCCTTGTGGTCCCACCGAATATCAGGCCGCACCGCCCGCCGTTGCCTAAACTGCTCGTCGTAACGCAGCCAAGCCGTACCCCCATACACCCTATACGCCTCCCCGATAGCGTCCATGTAACAAAACAGGGCCGAGCAATGCTCCGGCGCCGTTTCGCCAATCACGCTGGCTAGAATGGCAAACGCCTGCAGCCAATTGGGGAAAGTCCGCGGTATCAGCCGGTACCGCCTCTTCTCCTCATCATCTTTTTTTGAGCTATCTGGCTTTACCCTATCTAAATTGAATTTTTCCAAGGGAAGCAACGAAAAGATCTCCACATACTCACCCTTCTTGATCTTCTCCCGCACCTCCTGCTTGAGATGCGCCCCCAACGGCCCTTCGTAACAGACATAAACCTCACACCTAGCCGCGTCCGCCAGCCGCACCACATCCACCCGAGCCGCGGCCTCCTTTGCCGTCAGGTCGTCCCCCGTACTTACCGAGGATGCTCCAGCCACCGTCGCCTCCTGCCGCGAACTTACCTCCGCACTCCCGGACACCGGCGCCTGCACCCCAGAGGGGGAGCCCGCCTCCAGCGACGCTGACACCCCAGCCCCGGGCCCCAGTACTACCTCACCCCCACGGGACGCCCCGTCCCCCGGAAGGGTACTCAAGCCCAACCCAGCCCCCAGACCACCCACCCAAGGTGCAACCTGCGGGGGGCCCGCGGACGCCCCGGCAGCGAACCTCTGCAGCAGATCCTGTAAACCCCCCAACAGCGCCTGCAACGATCCCTGGGTCCCGCCTGAGGCGGGCAAACCGCCCGCCTCCCGCGGCACCCCCCCCGCGCGGCCCCATGCCGCGCCCCCACCTCCTCCCCCCGACAGACACCCCAAAGCATCAGGTAAAATGTGAGAAGGAAACTGAAGCCCCTTACCTGGCTGCGTGGGTCCCCTCCCGTCAGCCGTCCCTCCGGAAACTCCAGCCGCCGCCACTCAACCCAGGACGTCCTCTTCGGAACCCGACAGCTCCCCTTCGGACCGCGCATCTGCCTCGGACGGCATAGGTGTAGCAGACCCTCCGGCCGTGGAGCAGCCCGGGGGTGCAGCAGCTGTGCTAGTAGATGCTCTGTCGTCGCAGCAGGCCCGACCGACCCTCCTGCCGAGCCAGGCGCCCGCACTGCGTCCCCGTGCGGGCCCCGTAGGCCTGTCCCCGTCCACCCTCCGGGCTCCACTTCCGCTCCGCTCCGACCTGCCCGCCGCGTCTAGTAGCGGACGCGCAGGTGTGTCGCTGGATCTCCTCCGCCGGGTCTCCCCCCGCGGCGGCTGCACCGCGGCCGCAAGGGGGACCGTGCTCCGTCCATCCCCTGACCGCGCCGGTGGGGAGGGGGTGACTGCTGACTCCAAGCCCCCGCTCCCCGAGTCCCGCCCACGAATAGGATTCCGCCCGGACCCCCCCCGAGCCCCCGCTGAAGACCGTTTCGCGGGGGGGGCCGGCGGGTCCGCTATCGGGCTCCTGGTAGGGCGCTGGACTCTGGTGGAGGGGCCAGGTGAGAAGCGCTCCGGTGGCCTGGACCGCCGAGCGCGTGGTGTGCCATCCCCCCCCTCTACTGGCCCCCCCGCCGCCGCACGTGTTATGGCCGCCACCTGTTCCTGTAACCAGTCCGCCCCACGTGTTCCCGCTGCCGCCCGGAGCCGCTCCAAAAGCTCCGCTACGTCCCCCATGGTAATTACTGTCCAGCAAAAGCCCCCCCGTGTGCCAAAAATCCACCCGTCCCGCCCGCGATACCGCCGTGCCGCCGGAGCTCGTCCTGTGCGTCCTCACTGCTGGCCAACTTCTTCCTTGTGACCCCACGCTTCCTGCCGTGACTCCTCCCCTTACTTTTATAACACTCCGCCCTCTCCTCTTCCCTTCCTGCAGCTCCACCCCTCCCTCTATCTTCTCACTAGGATTAACCCTATAGGGGCTACCTAGCATCAGTCATGCCAGCCCTGCACCTCCGTCCAGCCTGCGTTTCCGGGCTTCCCTTTTCTATCCATTCTTTCTTTCCTTTTTTCATCTCTATCAAAGTAATTCCATATTTATTATTACTTATTAATATTACTGTCATTATATCTATCATTACATTTTTACCCCTTTTTTAGCCCTTCCTTCCGTCTTCTATCTCTATGAATGTCATCCATATTTATTATAATATTATCATGTCTATCCAAGTATCCATATGTCTATACATTCTTCCTTCCATCTACTTCTATCCCATTCAAAGTCATTCCAGATTTTTTATACTATTATCATGTCTATGCATTTTCCTTCCTTACTTTCTCCCTCACTCTTCTATCTCTATAAAAGTCATTCCATATTTGTTATCAGATTATTTTCATGTCTATCTATCCTTCTTCTCATTGTATGTATACAGTATCTCTGTGTAGTCACACATTCTCTTTCTCTATATTTCTCTATGTGTTCTCTCCATCTCCAGTACAGATGTTCACATTCCCATCGGTGGGCTGGTAGGCGCTGTCCGCGTTGCCCTCAGCACATTGACTTTTGTACTGAAGAAGCCTCCAGCAATTCATTTTTTGTGTTAAACATTTAAAAAAAACAGAAAAGCAAGTCATGCTTGAAAACAGGAAACCAACCTTCTCCTCCCTGGAATGGATGGAAGATGAAATCCTATCAATAGTGAAATTAGGATTTATTATATTTTTATGTGTTTGTCCTTTGCATGACTTGCTGACATAATGGCCATAGTAACATAAAAGGGCAGAAAACGCGCTGTCTCCGGAAAGGCGAAACTATTACCTGAACTGTAAAATGTAAAGATCTGCGTTATCTCAGGGTGAACATATGGCAATCTCTTTTATACATTCATATGCTGCCTTCCTAAAAAAAAATCCATCATTTTCAACTGGTTGCTCTATCCAATAGCACTTAACCTCTACCATTGTCCCTGTGACACCTGAACATGTGTTAATGGAGCATTCATTGCTGGTCCTAGAAGCTGACTCTCTTTTACTACTCAAAGAGGCATCTGTGAAAGACAGCATCATGTGAGACTGGGGTCACTGTCCTGGGACACTGTGAAAAGTCTAATGAAATGGAATATCAACAAGAGACTATGGAGAAAATACATTGAACATTTTTTTTGAACATTCTTCTTTATGCCATCCTTCACACCTCAATGTTGCAGTGTGTTGCGTTATTGCACATGACGTCACTCATCGTTAAGATAGCCCATTCATGTTAAATGAGCTGGCAACACACCATAACGCAGGGGAAACCAGGCCTTCAGCAAATGTTAACCACAATGAGCAATGCAAATTATTTTACTGTGTTGGAGCACTAAAGCCCCATACACACTATCAGATTTTCTGCTGATTTTTGTCTTCAGATTTACCAAAACCATATAATATGAGGTCAAACCTTAGGAGTTTCAATTTGTATGCAATCAGGCAGGGCCTTGCACTACATGGTTTTGGTAAATCTGAAGACAAAAATTAGCAGAAAATCTGATAGTGTGTATGGGGCTTGAGTGTACTTTCTGTCTGGTGCCCCATTCCTCTACCTGCATGAATCCCTTCTGATCAGTTTCCTTGAAACCAAGAGAAAAACGGAGGGAGCGCCAGCACACAGTCTGTGATGGACAGCCTCAGCTCTGTTCCTGTGGGGGAGGGGGGGTGTCCCTTCCTTCCCCTCCAATCAGCTCTCAGATCTCTCCTCACTGAGCTCTGCAGAATGTAATCTCAGCTCTCTGTCTCCTGTTTTCTGACAGCTCAGATAAGCTTTATAAATTTTAGACGTTTATTACAATAAGTAATAATAAATATGGAATTACTTTGATAGAGATGAAAGAAGGAAAGCTAGATAGAGAGATAGATAGAGAGAGATAGATAGAGAGAGAGAGATAGAGAGAGAGATAGAGAGAGAGATAGAGAGAGAGATAGAGAGAGAGATAGAGAGAGAGAGAGATAGAGAGAGAGATAGATAGATAGATAGAGAGAGAGAGAGAGAGAGAGAGAGAGAGAGATAGAGAGATAGAGAGATAGATAGAGAGATAGAGAGATAGAGAGATAGAGAGATAGATGATTAGACTAAAAGGCAGAAATATAGAGATGGATATAGAAAGCATTGGGATGGAAGGAAGGAAGAAAGGGAAAAAAATGTTTATGGATATGACATGCCTGCGCTTCTCTTGCCGGTCGGTCTGATCGGTGCACAATAGACAGATTTCACTGTGGAACGAACATTTCCATTCCTTACAGAAATATTTTCTTCCATTATTCAGGATCCCATTTCCCCGGCCAGGTTAGTGCTGACCCGGCACATAGATGAACAGACATCTCCTACCATCCTCCGCACCAACTTTCCCCATCCATGTACAGAGGACTTTGATGAACAGGTTGTCACTGTTTCCATCTTTCACTTTAATCTTCCTTTGCAAAGTCTTTTCACAAAATGTTTTTATTTCATTTAAATTCCACCCTGTTGCCAATCTACTGGATTTCATTTATGCTGAATCTTATAAATACGGAAAATATAAACCAGCCACAAAAATTCCATTAAAGCAAAAATGAAATACCCAATGACAGTTATTTTGAGGGGACATCACATTTACACTGTTAGCCCTTGTACACACGGTCGCACATTCCGCCGGAAAATGTCCGATCGGACCGTGTTGTTGGATAATCCGACCGTGTGTGGGCTCCATCGGACTGTTTCCGTCGGAATATCAGACCAACAAAGTTTTAGAGCTGGGCTATAAAATTTTCCGACAACATGATCCGATCGGACTTTGTCCGATTGTAGAGAATTCCGATCAGACAAAGTGCCACGCATGCTCAGATCAAATTCCTAGTCCAAAGCTATTGGCTACTAGCCACCAATTCGGACAAAATCCGTTGGACAAAATCAGACGGATTTTGTTGTCGGAATGTCCGGCCGTGTGTACAAGGGATTATACAAGCTGTACACTCACTACTTTATATTGTAGCAAAGTATAATTTCTTCAGTATTTTTACATGAAAAGATATAATAAAAGATTTACATACATGTGAGGGGTGGACTCACTTTTGTGAGATACTATGTGTGGGAAATGACCCTTTTAATTGCCATTGTAACGTGTGTGTGTGTGTGTGTGTGCGTGCGTGTACCAAGGCCAAACATTCCAGGGGATTTAAACTTTTCATCCGGGCCATCTGGATGATTTGGATGATTTTTGTTATCATGATTTAAAAAGGAGCTAACAGCTATGTGACAATAAATGGCTAAATATGATCACCATTCTTAACCACTTGCCGACCGTGCTATAGCCAAATGACGGCTACATGCGGTGGTCTAGTTCTGGAAGGGCGTCTATTGATGTCCCCCTGAACCACCTCCGGCACGCTCTGTGATCACTGTGTCCTTTTCGACACAGCTGTTCACAGATTGGGGTAAAGAGCCAATCACAGCTGATCACAATGTAAATACACTTGCCGGTTATCTGCATTTCTTTCCTCATGATGAGGAGCGAGCCAGTAATCGGCAAGTGTGAAAGGGGACATCTACACTGATAATCAGTGTCCTGATCATCAGTGCAGCCCCAATAGTGCCCATCAGCGTTGTCTATCAGTGCCCAACACTGCTGCCAATCAGTGCCTTCTATTACTGCCCATCAGTGTTGCCTATCAGTGCTCATCAGTGTCACCCATCAGTGCAGCCTCGACAGTGTCGCCTCATCAGTGCCCATCAGTGTTGCCTCATCAGTGCTGCTTTTCAATGCCCATCAGTGCTGCCTAATAGGTGAAGTGAAGGAGAAAAAATCTCTGTTTGCAAGATTTTATAACAACATTTTTATAATTTTTGGTCATTTAGTTTGTTTAGAAAAAAAAAGTGGTGATTGAATACCACCAAATGACAGCTCTATTTGTGTGATAAAAATGACATAAATTTCATATGGGTACAGTGCTGCATGACCGTGTAATTGTCATTCAGATTGTGACAGTGCTGAAAATTTACTTGGGCAGGAAGGGGTGAAAGTGCCCAGTAGGCAAGTGGTTAGATATAAAGTTTTTTTGTCATGATCAGTCATATTTTCAATATCAATGTCAAAATTCCACGATTTCTGCCAGGGGTTGCAAACTTTTGAGCACAACTGTATGTAAGAAGATTTGTCCCATCTCTTTATTACCTGAGGCCAGTCGTTTCACTGGGCATATGTAAGGATTTACAATCACTTTAAAGTGGAACTCCAGGTTTCGCATCCTCCCTCTTCCTAAACCCCCCTCCGATGATTTTGATTGACCAAAACTCGTATGCATTCCTGCTGTTTTAAAGCCAGTCCAATGACATCACAGGCTCTACTTCTTCATCCTCATTGATGATGAGGGTGCGGTCCTTCCATCACCTATCATTGTTTGAGCCCAGTCCAGGACAGCCTGGGCTCACAGAGAGTGGTTGAATGATGCTGGCTGTCATTCAGTCCGGAAGACCAGTGACATACAATAGTGCAGAAGAAGTACTGTGGAGGACAGCTCTAAATAGAAGATGAGTGTTGCTGTAAAAGCTGTTTTTTTATTTTAACAAGGACAAGGAAAGCAAACTAAAATGTAATAAAAACCAGACTTCTGCATTAAAGCGAAATTCAAGGAAATCAGCTCCTTTGTAAAAAGTGAAGGCGCAGTATGAGTTAAAGAGGAAGTAAACCCTGATGAGTTTACTTCCTCTTTCATTCCCTGCAAAGGCAAAGCATAATGGACTACTATGCATCGCATAGTAGTCCATCATGTGTCACTTACCTGACACAGGAGCCAGCAAAGTCGCCGCTGCCCCCTGTAGTCCGGCGCATCCATGTTGTCGGTGGGGTCTCGCAGCTCCGCCGCTGTCATTCGGCGAAGCCGCGATGACGTCACTCCCGCGCATGCGCACGGGAGCCGACACGCACGGCAGCTCCGTTCTTGGAAATGCCGCGCTCAGTGCGCCTGCGCGCCGCTGTCTACGGCGCATGCGCCACTGTCTACGGCGCATGCGCCGTAGACAGCGGTGCATGTCTTCGGGCAAATATCTCCTAAACCATATAGGTTTAGGAGATATTTCTTGGACCTACAGGTAAGCCTTAATCTAGGCTTACCTGTAGGTCAAAGTGTGTTGTAAGGGTTTACAACCACTTTAAGTCCACTGTGGTGCATGGCATCTCCTGGGCTTACCTCTATTATTTACATCTGACAATTCTATTGCACTCCCAGAAGATGGCTGTATCTGTATTCCCTGAAACCTGACACTGATCCATAGCAGACCCTTATCTGAGCACGTAACCTGGCAGGCCGCCGCAGGAAAAGCGGGGGGGGGACGAGAGAGTTCCCCCCATCCTGAACCGTACCAGGCCTCATCCCCACAACTCTTGCCTGGTGGTTGTGGGGGTCTGCGCGTGGTCCCCCCATGTTTTACCCCCATAAATTCACCAAAAAAATTGTCAAAATTTTAAAAATGACAAGAGACAATTTATTATATTATAAATCCTTTATTAAAAAAAAAAAAAAAAACTGTCCCGCCCATTCATCTTCAATCACAGCGTCCGACGACCGGTAAGCGAGTGACCCCACCCTCCTCTGATGTTACATGACATCATATGACATCAAAGGAGGCAGAGTCATCTGTTTATGTGGCCCCGCCCACCTCTATATAACAGCTATCATCGGGAAAAGGCTTCAGTCAGCAGGAGCCTCCCATGGAGGCAGAGTTTTTTTTCAGTTTTTTTAACACATTTTTTAATAAAGGACTTGTCTCTTGTCGTAATTTTTAATATTTTGACACTTTTTTTGGTGAATGCGTAGGGACACAATGTACCCCATACCCATTCACATAGGGGGGGTCGCATCTGGGTGTCCCCTTTCTAAAGGGGGCTTCCAGATTCCGATAAGCCCCTGGCCCGCAGACCCCCACAACCAGTGGCCAAGGGTTGTGGGGATGAGGCCCTTGTCCCCATCAACATGAGAACAAGGTGCTTTGGGGGACCCCAAAGCACCCTTCCCATGTTGAGGGTATGTGGCCTGGTACGGTCCAGGGGGGGGGGGGGCTTGTGCCAAATTGTCTCTTGTCATTTTTAACATTTTGACACTTTTTTTGGTGAATTGGTAGGGGTACAATGTGCCACATACTCATTCATATGGGGGAGGACCCCCACATCCTCTGGGCAAGGGTGGTAGGGATGAGCCTCTTATGTGACCCTTGGGCGACCCCAAAGCATCCTCCCCATATTGAGGGCATGTGGCCTGGTACAGTTCAGGAGGGGCCCCCTCTTTTCCTGCAGCCTGCCAGGTTGTGTGCCCGGAGAAGGGTCTGGTATGAATTTTCATCTATATTGCTGGGATCCAATACATTACTGCCACGAGCAGTTTTAAATGACTTTTTTCCCTTTGGAAATGTAATTGTGCTGCTCTCATTCATAAAACTATGTACGGCTGCCAGGTAAGCAGCCTTACATAGTGTGGGGCACTCATGGCTCATCAATCAGCCCCCTGAGCCATGATTGGCCAAAGGCACCCTGCCTCTGGCCAATCAGGGCTCTCACAGCAGAGTGCACTGTGATTGGCCAAATCATGCAGGTCAGGTGCATGCTTTGGTCAATCAGCAGCCATTAATGCACTGCAATCTCACCGTTCATTATGACGCATTCTGCGGGTGCTCGAATTTCCGGGCGAGCACCCGACGTTTGAGTCGAACGTAAGGCTCATCCCTAATTAGGACCATAGACAGCATTGTCCAGCAGATGCCTGCCCAGGGCAGCCAGAAGGGTGGGCCGGACGGAGGTCTGGCTGGGGTGACATACTGCCTATAGGTAGCGCTGGCCGTGCACCTCCTTGGACTTAACTCATAGTGTGCCTTCACTTATAACAAAGTGGCTAAATTCCTGGCATTAAGCTTTAAATGGACACAGCGGTTGTACGAGTTATATATTTCATTTTCAGCTGATATTCATCTGAGAAGATGTAAATTAGAAATTTGACTTTTTTTTTTCCTGTCGGCGCTGGAAAGAAATGTAATATAAAAAACAATGAAAGCAGAAGTAGAGAAAATGAATACAAATAAATCTGCGGTGATTATAACTGCCTGCAGCAGGGAGGGGAGTTTAACGCTGTGTGATATGTTGGTGGTGGATCTGGCATACCCGCATGTGGCTGCTTTCATTGATGCAACAAACGGGAGGGGGTACAAGTATTTACCGTGCCTTGCAAAAGTATTCACCCCCTTGGCATTTTTCGTGTTTTGTTGCCTCACAACCTGGAACTAACATGGATTATTTGAGAATTTGCATCATTTAATTTACAGACAATGGCCACAACTTTGAAGGTTTTTTTTTTATTGTGAAGCAAACAACAAATAGGACAAAATAACAGAAAAAGTCAATGTGCATAACTATTCACCCCCCTAAAGTCAATAATTTGTAGAGCCACCTTTTGCGGCTATCACAGCTCCAAGTTGCTTTGGATAAGTCTCTATGAGCTTGCCGCATCTTACCATTGGGATTTTTGCCCATTCCTCCTTGTAAAACTCCAGCTCCTTCAAGTTGGATGGTTTGCGCTTGTAAACAGCAATCTTTAAGTCTGACCACAGATTTTCTATTGGATTGAGGTCTGGGCTTTGACTAGGCCATTCCAATACATTTACATGTTTCCCTTTAAACCACTCAAGTGTTGCTTTAGCAGTTTGTTTGAGGTCATTGTCCTGCTGGAAGGTGAACCTCCGTCCTAGCCTCAAGTCACACACAGAGTGGTACAGGTTTTGCTCAAGAATATCCCTGTATTTAGCACCATCCATCTTTCCCTCAACTCTAACCAGTTTCCCAGTCCGACTGCTGAAAAACATCCCCACAGTATGATGCAGCCACCGCCATGTTTCACTGTGGGGATGGTGTTCTTTGGGAGATGTTATGTCTGGCGCAAACCAAACACATCACATATTCTTGATGGCCAAAAAGTCAAATGTTAGTCTCATTAGACCAGAGCACCTTCCTCCATACATTTTGGGAGTCTCTCACGTGCCTTTTCGCAAACTCCAAATGCGCCATTTCATTTTTTGCTGAAAGTAATGGCTTTCTTCAAGCCACTCTACCATAAAGCCCAACTCTATGGAGCTTACAGCTTATTGTCGTACTATGTACAGATACTCCAGTCTCTGCTGTGGAACTCTGCAGTTCCTCCAGGGTTACCTTAGGTATCTGTGCTGCCTCTCTGATTAATGCCTTCCTTGCTCGGTCCGTGAGTTTTGGTGTGCGGCCGTCTTTTGGCAGGTTTGCTGTTGTGCCATGTTCTTTCCATTTGGTTATGATAGATTTGATGGTGCTCCTAGGGATCATCAAAGATTTGGATATTTTTTTATAACCTAACCCTGACTTGTATGTAGCACTGACCCCCGATTTTGGTTGGGCTGGTTTTATTGGGCTTACCGTTAACTTCTTGACCGTTTCTCGGTCTAGGGTTTCTTGTGGTAGATGGCCCAAAGAAATGTGGAAACTGACACTGAATCTTCTTTTGGTTTATTTATTTGAAGTATAAACAGAGTGTCTCAGTTTAGGGTAGAGGGTTAGGATTAAGTTCAGGTACTTTGACTGCAAAAAATGATAAGTTTCTTATAGAAGAAATCCAGAGAATGACCGTTTCTCAGCTGGATTTTACAACCCCCGGATAGACCTCCTCTCACTAGGCCTAGCAGCTGGTGGGGTGTTAAAGAGGAAGTAAACCCCGATGAGTTTACTTTCTCTTTCATTCCCTGCAAAGGTAAAGCATAATGGACTACTATGCATCGCATAGTAGTCCATTATGTGTCACTTACCTGACACAGGAGCCAGCGAAGTCACCGCTGTCCCCTGTAGTTCTGAGCGTCCATCTTCTTGGTGGGTTTCGCTGCTCCGGCGCTGTGATTTGCCGGAGCAGCGATGACATCACTCCCGTGCATGCGCACGGGAGCCGACACTCGCGGCATGTCGCCGCGATCTGCGGCTTACCCAGTGCGCTTGCGCGGCGCTGTCTACGGCGCATGCGCCGTAGACAGCGGTGGCTGTCTTCAGGTAAATATCTCCTAAATCATATAGGTTTAGGAGATATTTCTTGGACCTACAGGTAAGCCTTAATCTAGGCTTACCTGTAGGTCAAAGTGGTTTGTAAGGGTTTACAACCACTTTAAGTAAAGTCTCTGCCACAGACTTGAATGTAGAATACATAAGAAAAAAAAGTCTCTGCCACAGACTTGAGTGTAACCGAGGGACGTAGACAAATTTAAAGAGCTATCATACGGTACCAGTATCTCTCAGCTGGTCCGGCGGTACCATATAAGTGTACATCCATGAAGTGTCCTTCAACTGAGCCTCCAGGCTCCTTCAGAGAAGCCAGCCTTGCACACGGCCTTCTCCTGAAGAGTCCTCCCCTGGGTACTTCTCCAGTTGCTGGGCCTCTCCCTTAGACGAGACGGCACCGGACCACCTTTGAATCGTTAGGACCCCGATATCCATTCAGGCCTATCCCTGCAGTTGCTTCGGCTCGGGCCAGCCAGCCCCGGGACTTTGAAATGCATGATTCTGCACCCCAGGCCAGGAGGGCCATGGGGGCTGGTCAGGAGGACCAGAACCAAACAGACAGAAAACCTTTCTCCGGACCAGAACCCTGGACCATATGATGTCAGTATCTTAAATACCACCTCCCAGAAGGCACAGCAGGAGAACACTCCCACTGGGCTGGTTCCGAAAGAAATGTAACATTGAATACACCCAGCTAGACTACGTTCTCAAGCTGACAGCGACACCTGCGGTCAAGGAGAACCCAGTGCAACCCAGCCCGACTGGTACTGAAACCATAAATTTAGTAAAATCAGCCCCAAAACCCAACTGTGGTTTCAGGAGAATTAACTTTGAAAAACATATTGTGCATGCTCGTCAGAAGCCAGCGTTACATGTACTTCTCAACAAAATTGTCCCTGTTTGGAGAGTTCCTTGGTCTTCATGGCAGTGTTTGGTTAGTGGTGTCTCTTGCTTAGGTGTTGCAGCCTCTGTGGCCTTTCAAAAAAGGTGTGTATATGTAATGACAGTAGATAGATGAAGTCGCGCTACGGACTAGTTCCTTAAAAAGTATGCCACTTTTTAAAAGAATGCCCAGGGTTCTTCCTTTTTCCACATATTTCTTGAGTTTCTTTTCATATTCAGCTTTAGGATTTTTCTTTAATTTCTTGTAGGTATTGGGAATGTTAAGTAAGTTTTACATTTCTTTTTCATAGTCTTGTTTGTTTAATATGACTAGCCCCCCTCCCTTGTCAGCTGGTCTGATAACTATACCCTTACGTTCCTCTATTTGTTTGATAGTCTCCCATATATTTCTGCCTTTGGTTTTCTTTACTTCTAATTCCTTCAGGTCATTTTCGACTATTTTCTTGAATACCCTTATGTTTTCATCCTGTGGTACCTTGGGGTTGAAGGTAGAGTTGTTTCTTAACTGGGAGTGTTTGTAAATTGTATTATCATCTTCCTTGGCATGCAAGTTTTTTGTCCCAAAGAATTTTTTGATATTAAGTTTTCTCACAAATGTTTGGAGATCAATGTATGTTTCAAACTTATCGAGTCCTTTATCCGGGGCAAATTTCAACCCCATATCCAACACTCTGAGTTCTTCTTCTGTGAAGTTAGCCTGGCTGAGATTGTAAATGCCCTCTCCTACTGTTCCCTTCTTCTTTTTCTGGAGGCCTCCTCTCCTACCTCGTGTGCGTTTTCTGTTCGCCAACCTGACGTTCTGTATGGTTCCTCCCTTCTCTGGTCCCAGTGGCGTTCGTATTCTCCATAATTTCTCCTTGGGTTCTCTTGTCTGGTCCATCTCGGGTTCCATCCTCCATTTCTTCTGGCGGGTCCCTGTTAATGGTTTCTTCCCGGGTAACGGAAAGGTTTCCATTCTCTCTGGGGACCATATTGTATATCGGTTGTTCTCGGTGGTCTGTATTCCTGTCCCCTGTGAAAAAAATCCCTTTCATATCTTCTATTTCTAAAGGGGGTATGTTGAGGGTATTCCCTCAGAGGGGAGTATCTATTAGGGTGCCTTGGGATATTGGGTGTATAAGGGGTATGGTTGCCTCGATGTCTGTTCTGATCCTGTTCCTCAGGTATCCTACTTTCTGGTCTCCTATAAGATGGAGTGAAAGGAATATCTGGTCTAGTAGTGCCATTTTGTGTTTGTGTGGTCTCATGCCACTTTTGTTCCTCACCTTGGATTAAATTTTCTCTCGATTCCTCCATTTCTGACATTTCATTTTCTTCATCACTATAATTACTATCTGTTTGCCACTTATAGACCTGTTGGTTCTTATAGTCCAACACGTCTCTTTTAAATTTTTTCTGTTTCTTCTGTTGCACTTCTTTGTCATACCTTTTTATGGCCTCCTTTAGTTCCTTTTCTTTATCGATGTATTCCGCTGTCTCCTTGAATGGTATGAGTTGATCCCTAAGTTGTAATATTTCCATTTCTATATTTTTTAATTTGTGCTGGCGTCTTATTACTATTTTTTGTAATAGCTCAGTCTCACTTTGGTTAAAGAATTTATACCATTCCTCCATTAAGTGCTTGTCATTAACCACATTATTGGGGGAGATGTCCCATCGCAACCTTCTGGGAGTTATTTTTCCGGCTATATACATCTCAAGTATGGCCACGTCCCACCATACTCTCAGTTGTTTCTCAAGACAATGTTTCAAGTGTTTAAATAGGCTATCTAAATCCTGCCTAATAACCACATGTTCTTGGTTAAACACTTCCATCAAATTAAACTTTCTACTGCTGACATATTTGAAAATGTCCATTGCTGCAACTTGAAATGGGAACAATGAGTCCCCACTGGAGTAAAGTAGATAGATGAAGTCGCGCTACGGACTAGTTCCTTAAAAAGTAAAATAAATACTTGAAAAAAGAGAAAAGCCTATAAAGAGAGAAACTACTAAAGAAATTACTAAAGGGTTGAAGCTGCCTGTGCCTAGATCCTCCGCCCTTAAGTAAGAGGAGGAGGTGAAAGATAGGGAATTAAGAATAAGCTATGGTGCTAAAACCCTGTGCATGTGCAACTCTGTGCATACAAATATGTGCTTTGGATATAACCATGCTAGCAAAAATATTACTTATCTATATCTATATAAAGTGCTAGTGCTACCATACAGTGTGTGTACAGTGCTACATATATATTATACTATTGTTATAAGTATTACATACATAAAAAATTCCAAATTAAACAAGAAATTACGATTATGCAAAAATTGCTGTATAAAAGTGCAAATCAATTGTTCTCAGCAGTCCTATAAAGAATCAAGCAACAACATGTGCAAAAAATGCAAAGAATTTGTGCAAAAAATTTGTGCAAAAAAATTTTTTAGTCCCAAAGAACGTCCTTCAATATAAGAATTTTTTTTTTTTAAATCGCATTCAGAAATAGCTAAAAAGTCGCATATTGCAGTATTTCAAGAGGTGGTGGTAGAATAAGGGGACTAGTGCAAAGAAGGCAATGTAGAGGGAAAACACTCCTCCCCGGTGCGCCACTCAGTGCTGTGGGAATATGATTGCGCTCACCAGATCAAGCACCCTCATGGGGTTAACCAAGCCTTCACAGTATAAGCCACTGTGATGCTGCTTAGACACTGCTGCTGGTGCGCTGGGGGAATGTACACTCTTCACTTCCGAGTATGCTCCGTAGTTATATGCATAAGGGAGGAGAGAGAAGCAAACCATGGTGCAAATAAGTTTTTTTAAAACATCTTTATTCCATCATAAAAAGAAAATTACTCACAAAGTATTTAAAATGGTTTGCGTATATAAAACGAGGGAAACAAACTCCGCCGGCCGTTGCTATTGCTGGCAATGGAAAGGTGCACGTCCGTGGCCACGCCCTGCGCGTTTCGTCAGAGCGACGTCATCTGGAGCGGCCATGTTGGTGCACCTTAACGTTTAAATAGGGTGCAGTGCTCCAATGCGCTTGCGCGGATAATCCGCGCCATTTTAGGTATGGGATTCCCTAACATCTGTGTGTCTGTGTTTTATTGTATCTGCTGAGTGCAGTGTTCCACTGCGCTTGCGCGGATAGTCCGCGCCATTTTAGGTATAGGGATTCCCTAACTTCCGTGTGTCTGTGCTTCATTATATATACTGGCACGTCACTTGCGCTTGGTTTATGCTTATACGGAGCACTGCAGCCATCATCATATAATTAAACAGGCATACTACTAACCAGAAATTAATGCAATCCCGGAGTATTATGAATATATACATAACAAATAAGAGCAATACATTTGACCGATAGAAAGATTAAAAAAGTATAAAAATAAAAAATAATTAAATAAATGAATAAATTAAATGAGTACTTAAAACATAATGATCCCAGTGAGCATACTATGTGCTCTTGAATGGGACAGCACTAATTATACTATTATTCAATCCGAAATGTAATATTAATTTCAAAATTATTTAAAAAATGATAAAAAGAAACAATTAAAAAATTGTGGAACATAAATAAACTTGATTCGTAAAGTGGAGAATCTCAAATGAAAATTGGAAAAAATGAAGATGAAACTATAAATATAAGAATAAAAATATCAAGAAGAAATATATATAAGGGAAAAATATATATGTGTATCAGGAGAAATTTTAGGTTGGAGGTATCAGAAATATGTAATTTATACGGCCGCATACACACGGGCGGACTGTCTTTCCAACTTAGTCCGCTGAAACACATTTCAGCGGACAGTCCGCTCGTGTGTGGGCTTCAGCGGACTTTTTCAGCGGACAGTCTGGCGGACTAAGTCTTTCGGAATTTCCGTAATATTGTCCGTCCAACTTTGGTTTCAGCGGACAGTCCGCTCGTGAGTAGGCTAGTTGGACGGACTAAGTATGGCGCATGCTCAGAAAGGATTTACACGGCCGAAGGTTGCATTGCAGTGTATTGGACGTCGTATTTCTTGTCCCGTCGTACGTGCTGTACACGTCATCGCGCAAGCTTTCAACGGACTGTCTGTTCATCGTGTGTGGTCAAGTCCGTTCATTCAAAAGTAGGACGGACTGTCTGTCGGATTGTCTGACGGACTTAGTTGGCCAGACAGTCCGCCCGTGTGTACGCGGCTTTAGAGAGGGAACATTTTATTTATTTGCTGTCTTCCAAGATTTCCGAATTTCATATTTCTCAAGGCCCAGTATCTTATGATAAATTGGAAAGTCCATACATAGCACTTCCGGAAGCGCAGGTCTATACCGGAAGTGCTATGTCGGGAGACATATGTCACTTCCGGGTTCACCAGACGGCTGTACAGGTCGGACACTAGCTGGATGTGTTTAGATATCCATCCGGTTGAGCTGTCCTGGCGTCAGACGGACTCGGAACATAAGGAGGATTTATTTTATTCTATTACACTTTTTGATAGTACTTTCGAGGCTCTAATTATTTCCAGCCGTTGGTGTGCACCATGAACCGGAAGTTCTGGTGCTTTGGAGCGCATGACGGACCGGATGTTGTTTATTCCAATCACTCTATTGAATTTTGAGGTGGAACGCACGCTTAATATGGCGGGGATGTGGGCTTTTGAATGGAGCTGCTCATTACAGCCGCACAGTGACACCTGCATAAGGGTAATTCTTTAATTGATTGATTGTTCTTATTATCTGTATATATAGCTCTTTCTCTATTGTCACGGTCATGCCCCTGAGGACGCACGTTGGTGGCGAAACGTCGGGCGTACGTGAGACTTGTGACACTAGAAGGAGCACGGGAGTGGTCTTCATCCTTTTTATTGCTTGCTGCTAAATGTTAATTGATGCCTTTTTACCTCATCTTAAATGTGAGTTGAACAACTTTTTATTTAATAAAAAGTTATTGGCCTATCATTAAATCTGCGCAATGAGACCACTCTTTTTATATCTTCTATGGTTATTGGGGGAATTACTTTTCTGAAACTTAACAACTTGAGGAACTCCTGGGAAGTGGAGTGTTAATTAAGCAAGAAAAAGAGATTTTCCCATTGGATGAATTTCTCTGAGAGGATTACATTCGTGTCGGTAAAAGGAAATTGGGACATAAGATCTTCTTTGATCCAATCTGACATGCGTTTTGATTTGCAGACTGATGGTAAGAGTCAATGATTTTGGGTGTTGGTGGTGGTTCCCCCTATCCTGCATATGAATTGGAATATGATCATCCCTTTATTCTACATATGAATCCGACTATTACAATCAAGAATACCTCATTGGAAGTTGTTAATTAACAAATTGAACTTTATATTTTCCATACGTTTTTTATTACTATTTTACAGAGTGTTGGTATATGGTTTGTCAATTGGGGCCTAAAGCCTATATTTACTCTTAAAAAGGTTAAAGGAATATGTATTAATATTTATTTTTCTTACGCATTGATATCATAGAATTCATAACATTCGTTCCAGCCGAATTCATAACGTTCGATCCTAAATCGTGGAAAAACTATTGGGAACTGTTAAAAAAATGTAGTTTCCATCCTCATTATTTATATAGGGTACGTAACCCCTGAATCGAACCCTGCAATTATGGATGCACTACATTCGATCTAAAATCATGTTACATAGGCCCCCCCACACAACAACTGATGGGAGAATTAGGAGGATAGACAATCAAAGAAAGCGACATATTGGTCACCATCGATGTAGGATCATTGTACACCAACATCGAACAGGAAGATGGACTCAGCAGTGTCCAGTGGGCGCTGCAACAGCAATCCGACCTGAAACAGGAACAGATAAAATATCTAATGGAAGGGGACTTATTCTAACCAGACAAAAGGCGTAGCCATGAGGGCGAAGTATGCCCCAAGTGTAGCAAATTTGTTCCTAAACAGGTGGGAAGAGGAACAAATATATGGAGTACACAGGAAGAACCTCAAACTGTATCGTCGATATATAGATGACATCATAATTGTGTGGGGGGGGGGGGGGCACACCGGAACAATTACAAGACTTCTTCAATGAAATTAACATCAATATATATAATATAAAATTCACAGACAATTATAATGATCATAGTGTGAACTATCTAGACTTACAGATTTACAAACAAGAGAACAGCCTAGGTACACGCACCTATTTCAAGCCCACTGATCGCAATGGCTACATCCCCACAAACAGCTGCCACCATCCAAGATGGCTAGGGAATATACCGAAGGGCCAGCTCATGCGATTACATTGTAATTGTAGCAAAAGCACAGACTTTGAACAACAGGCAGAAACAGTTATTGAAAGATTTAAGAACAAAGGATATGAGGAAAAGGACCTACGTAAATTGAAGAATGAAGTAAAACAAATAGAAAAAAAAAAAAACTACTAGAAGATAAGAAACGGGAAGGAAAACACAATAACTTACAAATTGCCTTTTTCACCGGTTATAACAGAAAATACAAAGATGTCGAACTTATTATTAAAAAAAATTGGCCCATCCTGAAAGCAGATAGTTCGCTTAACAATATTTTACCAAAAAAACCTCTGTTCATCTATAGAAGGGCACCCACACTGCGGAACAAATTGGTTAAAAACACGGTGGACCCACCCAAACAAATAAAAATTGCGGGAAATTTAAAAGGATTTTATAAATGTGGTAAATGCCTTCCCTGTAGAGTCAGTAAAAAGACAGATAAAAAGAGAACCACCTTCAGGTCAACCTCTAACGAAAGTAAATACTGTATTTGCCGGCGTATAAGACGACCCCCTATTTTTCAAGTGAAAACATAGGTTTTGGGCAATACTCGCGGTATAAGACTACCCCCTTCTAAGGCAACACCATTTAAAAAAAACATTAGAACCATTAAAAAACACAAAGCAAGAATGCCAACTACTCATACGCCATGCTGTGATATGTCATAAAGTAAATCAAACAATAATAACACAAACCGAGATCTATTGAATGCCACAACTCTGGAAAGTAGAATTTTTCACTAACCAAACCTATACCACTTTTGGGTTACATTCTATGGAAATTGTCCACCAAAATGCATTTAATAAACCCCCTGTCATATGTCCCAGATTTACCTGTCCCTCTTGGGTGCCTGGGACCTCAAAGGCAAACAGCAGGATGTATAGTAGTAGGAGATCAGTAAATGGATTTACCCAGGGAAGTATGGTGAGCGGTGTATTATTTTAATGAATACAACGCCTGCTTGGATTGGCAGAGGCTGTAGCATCATCAGCCCTTGCCTCTCTCTCTCTCCAAGCCAATCCGAGCAGTCTACTCTATGTAGCCTGCTCGGATTGACAGAGGTTGTTACTCCAATCCAAGCAGGCTCTGAATTCATTAATAGAATACATCGCTCGCCGGGATTGGCTCAACGGCGTATACTGTTTGTAGCTGAAGCCACATACAGTATTAGCAGACATTTGGAGGCTGACATCCATCGGTCAGCATTGTATACCCGGCGTATAAGACGACCCCCGATTTTTGGGCATTTTTTTTAAGTGTAAAAGGTAGTCTTATACGCCAGAAAATACAGTATAAAATAAATGAGCTCATTACTTGTAGTAGCTCCTATGTCACCTATGTCATTGAGTGCCCCTGCCTTAAACAATACGTAGAGAGAACCACAAGAGAACTTCGAATTAGAATAGGGGAACACAATACGAACATCAAAAAAGGGTACCATAAACATAGTGTCTCCAAACACTTTAGAGACTTTCACAACCGGGATCCAGGGCAGATGGTGTTTTATGGAATTGACAAGATAAGAGGTCATTGGAGAGGAGAGGACAAAACAATTCAAATATCTAAAAACTAGACCAAATGGATTTTCAACCTAGACACCCTCCAACCAAGGGGAATGGATGTGGATTTGGACCTCAATTGTTTTTTAACAAATTTCTAATAATTACATCTCCCCCCCCTCCGAATTGGAGTTTTCTAACTTGCCTATGTAACATGATTTTAGATCGAATGTAGTGCGTCCATAATTGCAGGGTTCGATTCAGGGGTTACGTACCCTATATAAATAATGAGGATGGAAACTACATTTTTTTTAACAGTTCCCAATAGTTTTTCCACGATTTAGGATCGAACGGTATGAATTCGGCTGGAACGAATGTTATGCATTCTTTGATATCAGTGCATAAGAAAAATAAATATTAATACATATTCCTTTAACCTTTTAAGAGTAAATATAGGCTTTAGGCCCCAATTGACAAACCATATACCAACACTCTGTAAAATAGGCATAATTAAAGTTATCAAACTAAGCTAGATAAAGGTTTCCCGCTTGGTCCTACGAAACTATAATATGGACTTTCCAATTTATCATAAGATACTGGGCCTTGAGAAATATGAAATTCGGAAATCTTAGAAGACAGCAAATAAATAAAATTTTCCCTCTCTTATAAATTACATATTTCTGATACCTCCAACCTAAAATTTCTCCTGATACACATATATATTTTTCCCTTATATATATTTCTTCTTGATATTTTTATTCTTATATTTATAGTTTCATCTTCATTTTTTCCTATTTTCACTTGAGATTCTCCACTTTACGAATCAAGTTTATTTATGTTCCACAATTTTTTAATTGTTTCTTTTTATCATTTTTTTAATAATTTTGTAATTAATATTCCATTTGGGATTGAATAATAGTATAATTAGTGCTGTCCCATTTAAGAGGACATAGTATGCTCACTGGGATCATTATGTTTTAAGTACTCATTTAAATTTATTCATTTATTTAATTATTTTTTATTTTTTATTTTTATACTTTTTAATCTTTCTATCGATCAAATGTATTGCTCTTATTTGTTATGTATATATTCATAATACTCCGGGATTGCATTAATTTCTGGTTAGTAGTATGCCTGTTTAATTATATGATGTAGGCTGCAGTGCTCCGTATAAGCATAAACCAAGCGCAAGTGACGTGCCAGTATATATAATGAAGCACAGACACACGGAAGTTAGGGAATTCCCATACCTAAAATAGCGCGGACTATCCGCGCAAGTGCAGTGGAACACTGCACCCAGCAGATACAATAAAGCACAGACACACGGATGTTAGGGAATCCCATACCTAAAATGGCGCGGATTATCCGCGCAAGCGCATTGGAGCACTGCACCCTATTTAAACGTTAAGGTGCACCAACATGGCCACTCCAGATGACGTCGCTCTGACGAAACGCGTAGGGCGTGGCCACGGACATGCACCTTTCCATTGCCAGCAATAGCAACGGCCGGCGGAGTTTGTTTCCCTCGTTTATATACGCGAACCATTTTAAATACTTTGTGAGTAATTTTCTTTTTATGATGGAATAAAGATGTTTTAAAAAAAACGTATTTGCACCATGGATATGCTTCTCTCTCCTCCCTTATGCATATAACTACGGAGCATACTCGGAAGTGAAGAGTGAACATTCCCCCAGCGCACCAGCAGCAGTGTCTAAGCAGCAGCACAGTGGCTTATACTGTGAAGGCTTGGTTAACCCCATGAGGGTGCTTGATCTGGTGAGCGCAATCATATTCCCACAGCACTGAGTGGCGCACCGGGGAGGAGTGTTTTCCCTCTACATTGCCTTCTTTGCACTAGTCACCTTATTCTACCACCACCTCTTGAAATACTGCAATATGCGACTTTTTAGCTATTTCTGAATGCGATTTAAAAAAAAAAAAAAAAAATTTTCTTATATTGAAGGACGTTCTTTGGGACAAAAAATTTTTTTTGCACAAATTCTTTGCATTTTTTGCACATGTTGTTTCACGATTCTTTATAGGACTGCTGAGAACAATTGATTTGCACTTTTATACAGCAATTTTTGCATAATTGTAATTTCTTGTTTAATTTGGAATTTTTTATGTATGTAATACTTATAACAATAGTAGAATATATATGTAGCACTGTACACACACTGTATGGTAGCACTAGCACTTTATATAGATATAGATAAGTAATATTTTTGCTAGCACGGTTATATCCAAAGCACATATTTGTATGCACAGAGTTGCACATGCACAGGGTTTTAGCGCCATAGCTTATTCTTAATTCCCTATATGTAATGACAGATTATGTGACACTTAGATTGCACACAGGTGGACATCATTTCACAAATTATGTGACTTCTGAAGGTAATTGGTTTCACCAGAGCTTTTTATGGGCTTCATAACAAAGGGGTGAATACATATGAACATGGCAATTATCAGTTTTTTATTTCTGAAAAATAGTTTTATGTATTTATTTTTCTAATTTTACTTCACCAACTTAGACTATTGTGTTTCTGATCCATCACATAATTCAGATAAAAAAAAAATATTGAACTAAAGGCTGTGATGTAACAAAATAGGTAAAAAGCCAAGGGGGTCAATACTTTTGCAAGGCACTGTACATATATAGAGTTGAGGAATCTGGCAGATGGATCTAATTGGTGTGAATATGGTAGGAAGCAAGGTACTATCAGGCTGAGAATCCTACTGTGTAACATTTTGTTTGCTCCGAACCTAAACCCACTCCCTCTCACCTCCTAGTGCAAGGTAAGACCTCTGCTCTTCAATAATCCTGGAGTAACAACGGATTGTAATAGGAAATTGCAAGGACACCATGGTCGATTTGGAAAGTACTAGTTCCCTTGCTGTCATGCTAATTCAGAGGTGTGTTTTGATCTTGTTTGCCACATGCTTTATGAAAGTGTCCTTGCTGTCCCTGGCTTCAAGCATTTTTGGGTCATTGGCCTGAAACAAACATGTATCCAGAGAAGGCAGGTATGTGCTAATTGAGAAAATAAATGTATTGTTGGGAGCCGGATAGGCCTTTTTGAAGAGATGAGTTTTCAGGGATCGTCTGAAAGTGGACAGAGTAGGAGATGCAGTGAGGGAAAAAAGTTTGATCTCATGCTGATTTTGTATGTTTGACCACCGACAAAGAAATGATCAGTTTATAATTTAAATGGTAGGTTTATTTTAACAATGAAAGACAGAATAACAACAAAAATATCCAGAAAAATGCATTTCAAAAAAGTTATAAATCTATTTGCATTCTAATGAATGAAATAAATATTGATCCCCTATCAATCAGCAAGATTTCTGGCTCCCAGGCATCTTCTATACAGGTAAAGAGCTAAGATTAGGAGCTCTCTCTTAAAGGGAGTGCTCCTAATCTCAGCTTGTTAACTATAAAAAAGACATCTGTCCATAGAAGCAATCAATCAGATTCCAATCTCTCCACCATGGCCAAGACCAAAGAACTGTCCATGGATGTCAGGGACAAGATTGTAGACCTACACAAGGCTGGAATGGGCTACAATACCATCACCAAGTAGCTTGGTGAGAGGGTGATAACTGTTGGTGCAATTATTCTTAAATGGAAGAAACATATAACTGTAAATCTTCCTCAGTCTGGGGCTTCATGCAAGATCTGACCTCGAGGAGTTTCAATGATCATGAGAATGGTGAGGAACCAGCCCAGAACTATTCAGGAGAATCTTGTCAATGATTTTGGGTGAGAACCTCCTTCCCTCAGCAGCTGGGACCATAGTCACCAAGAAAACAATTGGTAACACACTACATTGTGAAGGACTGAAAGCCTGCAGCGCCCGCAGGGTCCCCCTGCTCATGAAAGCACATGTACAGGCCCATCTGAAGTCTGCTAATGAACATCTGAATGATTGAGAGGTGAACTGGGTGAAGGTGTTGTGGTCAGATGAGACCAAAATCAAGCTTGTTGGCATCAACTCAACTCGTCCTGTTTAAAGGAGGAGGAATACTGCCTATGACCCCAAGAACACCTTCCCCACCGTCAAACACAGAGGTGTAAAAATTATGCTTTGGAGGTGTTTTTCTGCCAAGGGGACAGGCCAACTTCACTGCATCAAAGGAACGATGGGCGGGGCCATGTACCATCAAATCTTCCCTTTCTAGCCAGAACACTAAAAATAGGTTGTGGATCGGTCTTCCAGCATGACAATGACTGAAAACACACAGTCAAGGCAACAAAGGAAGGCTCAAGAAGAAGCCAGTCTCCAGACTTTAATCCCATAGAAAATATGTGGAGGGAGCTGAAGGTTTGAGTTACCAAGCGTCAGCCTCGAAACCTTAATGACTTGGAGAGGATCTGCAAAGAGGAGTGGGACAAAATTCCTCCTGAGATGTGTGCAAACCTGGTGGCCAACTTCAAGAAACATCTGACTTCTGTGATTGCCAACAAGGGTTTTGCCACCAAGTACTAAGTCATGTTTTGTGAAGGGGTCAAATACTTATTTCACTCATTAAAATGCAAATATATTTTATAACTTTTTTTAAATGCATTTTTCTAGATATTTTTGTTGTTATTCTGTCTCTCACTGTTAAATTAAACTTACAGAATTATAGACTGATCATTTCTTTATTAGTGGACAAACATACAAAATCAGCAGGGGAGCAAATACTTTTTTGCCTCACTATAGACAGATTGGGGTAGGGAGTTTCAGAGGATGGGAGAGGCTCTAGAGGAGAGCATGGGAGAAGGTGAACATTGCTGCTTCCTTCACTTCCAAGACCCAGTTCTCACACTGGGGTTGATTTACTAAAACTGGAGAGTGCAAAATCTGGTACAGCTGTGTATGGTAGCTACTAGACATGTGCAGAGTAAAATATTTTGTTTCGTAATTTTGTTTTCGTCCGAAAAATGTATTTAGTTACTCCCGAAATTCGTTTTTATTTTGTTTTTCGTTCAAAAATTGCATTCGTCCGAAAATCCACATGAATTACGGTCGAATCTGTCTTTGAAGGCTTATGGTGTCTGTCGAATGTATAAAGAAGATTCGACGGAGCTAGTATATAGCATACTTTGTGTGAACTTTAGAACCCTATTAAAGTCTATGGGACTCCAACGTTCAAAATCTAAAGTACTAATTTTAAAGGCGAATATGCAAGTTACTGTCCTAAAAAGTGTTTGGGGACCCGGATCCTGCCCCGGGGGACATGTATCAATGCAAAAAAAAGTTTTAAAAAAACTGAAAGTTTTTTCGGGAGCAGTGATTTTAATAATGATTAAAGTGAAACAATAAAAGTGTAATATTCCTTTAAATTTCGTAGGGGGGGGGGGGTGTCTATAGTATGCCTGTGAAGGGGCACATGTTTCTGTTGCTTAGAACTGTCCCTGCACAAAGTGTCATTTATGCAGGAAAAAAAGTCCTTTAAAATCACTCGCAGCTATTATGAATTGTCGGCTCCGTAAAACACTCATTGAAAGTCATTGATAAAAAATAAATAAAAAAGCGTGGGGGTCCCCCAAATTCAATTACCAGGCCCTTCAGGTCTGGTATGGATATTAAGGGGAACTCTGCATCAAATTTTAAAAAAAATTGACGTGGGGTTCCCCCTAAATATCCATACCAGACCCTTTATCCGAGCATGCAACCTTGCAGGCCGCAGGAAAAGAGAGGGGGACGAGAGAGCGGCCCCCCCTCCCTCCTGAACCGTACCAGGCCACATGCCCTCAACATTGGGAGGATGCTTTGGGGGTCTGTGACCCCTCAAAGCACCTTGTCCCCATGTTGATGTGGAGAAGGGCCTCATCCCCACAACCGTGGCCGGTGGTTGTGGGGGTCACGCAGCAACTGCGTGATGCTATCGTGTCACTATGGACCAAAATCTCTGAGGAATGTTACCTACACCTTGTTAAATCCATGCCATGAAGAATTAAGGAAATTCCGAAGGCAAAAGGGGGTCCGACTTGGTCACTAGCAAGGTGTACCCAATAAAGCGGCCGGTGAGTGTATATTTCCTATGCTCCTCAGCTCCATCTAGAGGCCATAATGCAAACTACTCATAATAAAAGAACATTCATTTAGAATAGAAAATAGCCTAAAAAAAACATGTTTTTGGCACATTTATGCTTTCCCTGGACAAGTGGCAATGTAATTTACAGTATAAATAGAACCCTAAGTGTGTACGTGTTGGGGTTCAATATTGTTGCAACCATAATATGTAATCTTGAAGCTGTGTGCTTTCCCCCCCTAAGGTTTCATGCATGTTCTATGACACTTATTATTTCATACCTTATATAACAGTCCACCACCTTGCTGTATGAAGCCTTCAGTCCTGTTGTGATTTAAAAAAATGTTGTTCAAAGAAAAGTTTCAATAAAAACTTATTTAAAGAAAAAGCTGACAGGGGTAATAACCCATCCACAGTCTATCAAAAACAAAAAATATATAAAAAAATAAATAAAAAGTAAATAAAATAAAGTATTATCTTATGATATCCTTTAACCTGCGGACATCTCTTTGGATAATACCCGTAACCACAGCTTTCATATCGCATGCTGCTGCACCGTTAACACTCACAGTTGCCATTAATGAGTTGTATGCAGAGTTGGTGTGTATGATGAATGTGAGATGATTAAATCCCCTCTTTGGTATGGACGGTATACCTCAGGCGATGCTATTTTGTTATTTCAGCAAATATTCTAATGCTGATGCAGATAAGATGGATCGTATAATAGACGTCGGTGTGTAATGGGCTGAACACGGCACTCGAGGCCTTGTAAATGGTGTAATACAGATAGATGGGGATCATTTCCTGTTCTTCTCTTTATATCCTACCCCGACGTATACTATAACTCTATCACTATCTGCAAACTTCATTACCGCCTATATGTTCCCACGTCTTTAATGCTCCTCCATGCTTGGCTCAGCAAATCTTAGCCTATGCTCTAATGATAGAACAGGGGGGGTGTGCACAATAAAGATCAATGAGGGGCGATAATTCTAAGAATGAAAATATACATTTTTTGGACTTTAATGACAAACTACATGAAGGTTGCAGAAAAATGAAACATTAGTTTTCAGCGCCAAGTGTTTTTTGGTATGGATTTTTCTACAACAGAAAGAAATGAGAAAGCAAATAAACCCTGAAGTATGCAGAATCTGAGCATTTATTGGCGATCGGTCTGCTAGATTCTGAGCATTTGTGCCATTGTGCTAAAGAAGCCCCACCAGGGAGTTCTTTATGTATTATATGTTTAAAGGGGTTGTAAAGTAAAATTTTTTATTTTTTTAAAATAACAAACATGTCATACTTACCTCCACTGTGCAGCTCGTTTTGCACAGAGTGGCCCCGAACCTGCTCTTCTGGGGTCCCTCGGCGGCTGTCTCTGCTTCCTCCCGCAGGTGCTTCTCACGTTAATGCGAGCTCCCTCGCATTGGTGAGAAGCACTGCGGGCGCGCTCCCGTGATACAGCCGGCGGCTATAGCCGCTCGCTGTATCACAAGGCCACGCCCCCCGGCGCGCTGCGTCATTGGATGTGATTGACAGCAGCGCGAGCCAATGGCTGCGCTGCTTTCAATCCATCCACTCCAGCCAATCAGCGGCCAGGCTGAGCGGCGAAGAGGACGGCGGGGGCGAGCGCGGGATTTTCGAGGGGTCAGGTAAGTAAAACGGGGGGACTGGGGGCGCCGGCAGTGTGAGATGTTTTTTCACCTTAATGCATAGAATGCATTAAGGTGAAAAAACATTTACCTTTACAACCCCTTTAAGCGCTGTTTAGTCTGAAATACTTTGGCTGTCCCACTCCCATATTCTTTATGGATATATTAGAGGTGGTTCTGGCCAGCTTGGTAGATTGCTTTAAAATAGGCCTGGATTCTTTACTAGGTGTACATAATATAGCTGGCTACTAGGGATGAGCCGAACACCCCCCGGTTCGGTTCGCACCAGAACTTGCGAACGACCCCCGCGTTCGGTACGAACGTTAGAACCCCATTGAAGTCTATGGGACTCGAACGTTCGAATTGGAAAGTGCTAATTTTAACGGCTAATATGCAAGATAGTGTCCTAAAAAGGGTTTGGGGACCTGCCTCCTGCCTCAGGGGACATGGGTCACTGCAAAAAAAAGTTTTAAAAACTGCCGTTTTGGCGGGAGCACTGATTTTAATGACGATTAAAAAAGTGAAATATTCCTTTAAATATGGTGCCTGGGGGGTGTCTGTAGTATGCCTGTGAAGTGCCACGTGTTTCCCGTGTTTAGAACAGTCCCTGCACAAAATGACATTAAACGGAAATAACACCATTTAAAACTGCTTGCGGTTTTAATGTTATATCTGGTTCCTGCAATATGGTTGAAAATCATTGAGAAACATGGCATGGGTAGCCTTCCCTGCCCATTACCAGCCTATTTGGGTCTTGTACGCATATTAAGGGGAACCCTGTACCCATATTAAAAAAAGGAAATGCGTGTGGCCCCCAGGCCCTATATACTCAGAACAGCAGTATACAGGCGGTGCAAACAAGACAGGGACTGTGTAGGTTTGTTGTGTTAAGTTGAATCTGTTTGTCATTTTCAACCGGTACATTTTTAAAGTGTAGCTCCAGTCAAAAAAACTATCTTTAAGCTTTTTGGAAAACATAGGGAAGGGTTATCACCCCTGTATAATTTGTTTTGTCGTCCATCTTTTTTCATCTCACTTGCTGCTGTCTCCTTGCGTTTGCAAGTAGGAGATGTTTGTAAGTTGGATGTTTGAAAGTAGGGGCCTGCCCTATATTATAGCGGTATGTACTGGGTACAGAGCACGCAGACAGCACGCACTATCTCCTAACACTACTGACTGCAAGCTCTATTATTAACCACTTGTTAGCCCAATGTTTGCATAAAATGAAAGATGAAGTTATGCTGAGTAAATAGATATCAAACATGTCACTCTTCAAAATTGCACATGCCTGTGGAATGGCGCCAAACGTCGCTACTTAAAAAATCCCCATAGGCGACGCTTTAATTTTTTTTTTTACTGGTTACATGTTTTGAGTTGCAGAGGAGGTCTAGGACTAGAATTATTGCTCTCGCTCTAACATTCTCGGCGATACCTCACATGTGTGGCACATGCGAGCACATGGGGACATGGGCGCTTTAATTTTTATTTTATTTTTTTATTGTTCATTTTACTTTATTTATGTTAGTTTGACATTTTTTTCCCCAAAAATATATTTTTGATCACTTTTATTCCTATTACAAGAAATGTAAACATCCCTTGTAATAGGAATATGGGGTGACAGGTCCTCTTTACAGTGAAATCTGGGGGGTCAATATGACCCCACATCTCACCTCTAGGCTGGGAAGCCTGAAATAAAAAATAAAAAAAAGATTCTGGCTTTGATCGTACTGGCGAGTTGGTAGAAGCACCGGAGGGCGGTGAGGGGTGGGGGGCGTCTATGGCTGGGTATTTCAGGGTATCACCGAGTATGGCTGGGCATCTCTGAGTATGGCTGGGTATCTCTGAGTATGGCTGGGTATGGCAATTTATGGCAGGGTATTACAGAGTATTGGCGGGGTACTGCAGAGTAATGGCGGGTACTGCAGAGTAATGGCGGGTACTGCAGAGTAATGGGGGTTACTGCAGAGTAATGGGGGGTACTGCAGATTAATGGCAGGGTACTGCAGAGTAATGGCAGGGTACTGCAGAGTAATGGCGGGTACTGCAGAGTAATGGGGGGTACTGCAGAGTAATGGCAGGGTACTGCAGAGTATTGGGGGTACTGCAGAGTATTGGGGTACTGCAGAGTAATGGCGGGTACTGCAGAGTAATGGCGGGTACTGCAGAGTATTGGGGGGTACTGCAGGTTAATGGGGGTTACTGCAGAGTAATGGCGGGTACTGCAGAGTATTGGGGGGTACTGCAGAGTAATGGCGGGTACTGCAGAGTATTGGGGGGTACTGCAGAGTAATGGGGGGTACTGCAGAGTAATGGCAGGGTACTGCACTGCAGAGTAATGGCAGGGTACTGCACTGCAGAGTAATGGCGGGGTACTGCAGAGTAATGGCAGGATACTGCAGAGTATGCACTGGTATTGCAGAGTATTGGCAGGGAATTGAGGGGTTAAATTCGGTGAGCAGCGATGTGGGCACTGCAGATGCAGCCCACATCGCTGCTGACACCGATCTCTTTCCCATCCGCTGTACCGATCGGTACAGAGAGGGGAGGGAGGAACAGGCGTCATAACATGACGCCGGTTTGTTTCCAAGTGATCACTCCGTCATTTGACGGAGCAATCACGTGGTAAACGGTCGCTATGAGCGGCCGTTTACCGTGATCCGTGATGCGACCCGGCGGTCACGGATGCTTTCGAGTGCGCACACCTCGGGGCACGCGAGAGCAGAATTCTGGGAGGCCGTTAATTAACGGCCTCTCAGAGTTAAACAACCCCCCTGAAGCCGTTAATCGGCAATGGGCAGTTGTTAAGTGGTTAACGCTAGATCACTAGCTATATAGGTGAGGTGAATATAGTGGTGTATACTGCAGTCAGGGCACAGACAACAACCACTACACAGCAGCAAGATAGGAAATCAGCCAAAAACGATTGGTGTGTACTGTGTTGAAGGTACACAGAACACCCACTGCTTCAGATGCTAAGTAACACACTACACGAAGCCGCCTCAAAGACGGCCTTATATAGTGTGGGGCGTGCACTACACAGCCTGAGCTATGATTGGCCACAGGCAGGATGCCTGTGGCCAATCATGGCTCTCCTCGCTGCCGGCGCTGCGATTGGCCAAGCATGCGGGGTCACAGTGCATGCTTGGCCAATATGGGGCAGCAATGCACTGCGCCACCGCAGTGCATTGTGGTCCGCGCGCGCGTCACTCGAATTTTGACGCGAACGGCCCAAACGTTCGGAATTCGCCGAACGCCCGAACAGCCAATGTTCGAGTCGAATGTACGTTCGACTCGAACACGAAGCTCATCCCTACTGGCTACTGACATTTATAGGTAAAGTTGATCCAGGGAAAATCGGATTGCCTCTGGATGGATCAGGAAGGAATTTTTTCCCCTTGCTGGAGCAAATTGGATCATGCTTTGCTGGGGTTTTTCACCTTCCTCTGGATCAACTGTGGGTATAGGATTGTGTATATATGTTTGTATGGTGGTGTTTTTATTTTGTTTTTGTTTTTTTGGTTGAACTTGATGGACTTTTTGTCTTTTTTCAACCTAACTATATTACAATAAATATGCTTGTTTTTTTGTTTTTTTATCCTTTAAAGTTTTTATTGATTTTAAGCAAGTACAAAGTCACAAGGTTAAAAAGTCGTAATATAACTACGTAAAGAGATGTAACTAGTAGATATCATACATATTTTCACATGTTAGCCATAGGTTCGGCGAGGTTACACCTTGGATACACTGTAGGATACAATTGCTTGCCTTGTATATAAATCTATACTTTATAATACCGGAATCTGTACCTAGAAATACATATTTTGACCTTGAAAACCGCAAACCTAATAGAAGAAAAACAGAAAGGTTAACAGGTAACTAAAAGAACACCGCAACAACTAATCCACACCTGCCACATCCCGATTTTATTTGCTGTATTCTACCAGCTTCAAATTATATTTTTTAAATTATAGGTTTTAATCCACACTTCCCATTTCTGTTTGAAGGTGTCCCTATTGCCGTGAATGTGGGCATTTGAGTTTTCATATGTGTGTAGCGGTATCCCCATGGGGGCTGCTGAGTTTGTTCATTACCTTTTGTCAGATGGCTCCGCTTTCCGATCCCCCATGCAATTACATGACACCAAACAGTCAAGACTCTGGATTTTATATTGCTTTATTCTGGGTATAAATTGGTGGGCTGTTCAATAGGGTATATGAGATGCTCCATTCGACCCCAGATTTAGGTCAAAAAGGGTACTATTCTGTAGCCATAGCTTTTGTTAGTTAAGTCCCTTAAAGCGGTCGTTTCCTGGTTCCAAATTCTCTCTTAGGTTGCACTTCCAATATGGACAGATAAGCATCACTTTGAATAATGCTGTGGATGTTGACCCCAAAGTCACAGGTCACACTGCCTATTTTTAACTTGCGTACCAACACCAGGAGAAAAGAAAAGTAGCTACCTTAGGTTTCGGTGAACACATAGGACATTTGATTTAATATCAAAAATATTTTTTATTTCTTTCTATACATAAAACAATAAACCTTGATTGGATTGCATCAATCGATCCTAGATGTTTACACAACATTAACCAAAGATGACCCAAAGATCATCCTTATCCGCACAGTTCATACACCCTGACTTTCAACAATCAAAACCAGACAAACATACTCATACATACAACAATAAAACAGATAGAGGGCCTCCTATGGCCATACATGTGGAGATATACCGAGTATGATCAAATTGTACCAATAATACGCTTCTATTTAGAAGCATGAGATAAAAATCTCTCGGAAATCTGCACATGTATGGTCATCAAAGTAGCAGTGTTTGGAAATGGGGATAATTATGACCAGACAACGGTCCTAATTTCTCATTAGTACCTCCATTTAACCTACATAACAATTCTCTTTGGTTGAAAATAGGGATATCTCAGGTTCGTGATTATAACAGTCTCATGAATGATACGTCCAGTTGAAGCTATGTGATGCCACGTTGCGAAACGCGTTGACGTTTGTGTGGATAGTAGGCGCCCTTCTGGGCATGAATCAAAGTATTAGCAGTTTGGATCGGAAATATGGAATATCTGAATGAATGAACATCTGAACAGACACCTGGTTGAAAGGCTTTCGGTGCAGCTGATTGCAAAAGACCCTGGAGTGGATTCAGTATAACAGAGGTGGATGTTATAAAATAAGTGGTGAAAGATCCTACACACATTTATTGGACTTTTGATCGACTAAAATCGTTTGTGGAGAAAGATTGCATCCAAGTATTTAGCTTGTTTGATGAACTGCCTGAGAATCTCATATATATATACTGACACAGCAAATCAGAGTGAAATCCCCAGGGTATGGTAAGCCAGTGTGTCTGAGAACCATTCATTTTTGGTGCAAGGCATTTTTTATGGAATTGCTGGATATATGGAACTTTAAAACAGTCACAGTATTATAGGAAAGTCTGACATGTGTGACAAATAGTGCACTTTAACCACTTCCCGACCAGCGCACGACGATGTACGTCGACAGCATGGCACGGGCAGGCATATTGGCGTACATGTACGTCCAATATTCGTTGCCGCCGTGCCATCGGGAGCACGCCGGCGGCGGCGCGCTCCCGCGCTGGTCGGGACCCCCGTGAGTCCGGTCGCGGGACCCGCGGACTCGATCGCCGCGGGCATCCCCGCGATCGTCTCACGGAGCGGCCGAATGGAGGAAATGCTGTATAAACAACATTTTCCCATTCTGCCTAGCAACTAGTGACGCTGATCTCTGCTCCATGTGATTGGAGCAGAGATCAGTGTACACTAAATGAAAGCCCAACCCCCCCACAGTTAGTAACACACCCCTAGGAACACTTAACCCCTACACTGCCACCCACAGGTTAACCCTTTCACTGCCAGTGTCATTTACACAGGAATCACTGCATTTATATAGCAGTGATTACTGTATAAATGACAATGGTCCCAAAAATGTGTCAAAAATGTCCGATGGGTCCCCGACAATGTCGCAGTCACAATAAAAATCGCAGGTCGCCGCCATTACTGGTAAAAAAAAAAAATAATAAAAAATTATTAATAAAAATGCTATAAAACTATCCCTATTTTGTAAACGCTATAACTTTTGCGCAAACCAATCAATAATCGCTTATTGCGATTTTTTTTACCAAAAATATGTAGAAGAATACGTATCGGCCTAAATTGAGGGAAAAATATGTTTTTTTATATATTTTTGGGGGATATTTATTATAACAAAAAGTAAAAAATAATGCTTTTTTTTCAAAATTGTCGCTCTATTTTTGTTTATAGCGCAAAAAATAAAAACCGCAGGGGTGATCAAATACCACCAAAAGAAAGCTCTATTTGTGGGAAAAAAAGGACGTCAATTTTGTTTGGAAGCCACGTCGCACGACCGCGCAATTGTCAGTTAAAGCGACGCAGTGCCGAATCGCAAAAAGTGGTCTGGTCTTTGACCAGCAAATTGGTCCGGTCTGAAAGTGGTTAAATACGACTGAGTTTGAATATAATCAATTCACTGCCACTGATTGTTACATCTTCAGTATTGACTGTCATTTATGCTTGCAAAAGGCTAAAAGTGAAGGTGAAGGCTTCAACATGTCAGTTTCAGGTTTGCTATACTCGGCTGCAAGTGATTAAGAAGGAGACTCAGAGCTATAATAATTGACTGAACTAACTGAGAGATCTTCATGAGACTTTTATAATCACAAGCCAGTGATTTTCCTATTTCTATTAAAGAGAATTGCAATGTAGGTTTAATGGAGGTACTAGTGAGAGATCAGGACTGGTGATTGCTCATAATTATTTCCATCTCCAATTACTGCTACCTTGATGACCATACATGTGCAGATTTTTGAGAGATTTTTATCGCATGCTTCCTAATAGAAGCGTAATATTGGAACCGCTGAATATATGGAACTTTCAGTCACAGTATCATAGGAAAGCCGGACATGTGTGATAAATAGTGCACTTTAAATACAACAGGAGTTTCAATTCACTGCCATTGATTGTTACATTTTCAGTATTGTCTGTCATTTATGCCACTGCTTACAAAAGGATGAAAGTGAAGGCTTCAGGTTTGCTACACTTTTGCTATAAGTGATTAAGTAGAAGGAGACTCAGAGTTATAATAAATTGATTGAACTAACTGAGAGATCTTCATGAGACTGTTATAATCACGAACCTGAGATATCCCTATTTTCAACCAAAGAGAATTGTTATGTAGGTTAAATGGAGGTACTAATGAGAAATTAGGACCGTTGTCTGGTCATAATTATCCCCATTTCCAAACACTGCTACTTTGATGACCATACATGTGCAGATTTCCGAGAGATTTTTATCTCATGCTTCTAAATAGAAGCGTATTATTGGTACAATTTGATCATACTCGGTATATCTCCACATGTATGGCCATAGGAGGCCCTCTATCTGTTTTATTGTTGTATGTATGAGTATGCTTGTCTGGTTTTGATTGTTGAAAGTCAGGGTGTATGAACTGTGCGGATAAGGATGATCTTTGGGTCATCTTTGGTTAATGTTGTGTAAACATCTAGGATCGATTGATGCAATCCAATCAAGGTTTATTGTTTTATGTATAGAAAGAAATAAAAAATATTTTTGATATTAAATCAAATGTCCTATGTGTTCACCGAAACCTAAGGTAGCTACTTTTCTTTTATCCTGGTGTTGGTACGCAAGTTAAAAGCGGGACACAACAGCAGGGGAAAAGTTTATTTTCTTTCTTTTTTTCTGACTATATGTTAGCTACGGCTTCGGCCTTGTAGACTCTGAGGAGTGACATAAGGACTTATTTCTTTAAGAGGGGCCCACTGCCACTATTTGGATTTATTCGGTAGTGACAGTGGATATGGTCATGTAATGGTATAAATAGCACACTGCCTATTTCCATGACTCTTGCTGTCAAACTTCCCTCAGTCCTGGAAAGTGCTTGATACTGTGGTCCTTGGATACACAGTATGAAGTTACTAAGTAGTTCTACTGTGTTGCACTCCCATTGCTCTCTCCCAATCTACAGTCCATGTTCTACTCACAGAAAGTCAATTCCCAGTTTCCTCCTTCTGCTTAGATCCTAATTCCTACTCCACACGGTCTGGTACATCTCTGCATGGGATGCCCGGTCTTCCTCCAGCGCTACATGCTGATTTCTCCTTCAGGGGCCAGACTTTGGCCTCCCTGAACTCATCTCTCTCTATCCAGCTCCGGGATATCTGAACTCCCAGGCCTTCAGCCTCCTCCCAGAGACTCCAGGATCTCTGAACATCCCCGGGCCTCCGGCCCTCAAACTCCCACTGCACTCATCCCCGGAGCATGTGACCCCCCATTTTATGAAAGACCTCCCATTGACCATAGAAATGAATAATTGGTCAATTCTCTCACATGGGTTTCCTGCCACTCAGGTCTCAGCCCATCCTCTCTTTCCAGCAGAATCCACTGTCAAGCAGAGGAGGTATCCCTGAGTCCAAGTGTAGGCGGCCACACCCCTTTCTACTCTGACACTCCCATCCCCAAATAAACAACCCGGCCTAGTAAAGAGTAGGACCCTGGCTAAATTTACCTGTCTCTACCTCCTATACTATCAAAAAACACCACTAAGCACCTACCTAAACGTAGAGGGCGCTACATGTGCAATGTAAATTCACCCTAGAGACAACTTCTGTGAGTGCGGGTGCTATGCCTTTTTTCCAATGACACATAGTCAATCTTGCTGCTATTAAAATGTGTAAAACGACTGTTCTAAAATTAGTTAGAAAGTTCTCTATAGAGAGTCCTAGTAATGCCAATGCCGGCGAGGGGTGGGTCATGAACCCTGTAATAGACAAGATCAGTTTTAAAAGAAGTGGTTTTAGCTGAGTGCATTTTGCTAAACCACTGAGTGCTGCTACAAACGCCAATCCAAAATTCATGTGGTGACACTCGCTGGTATCGAGAAAGTTCATCTTAGCAATACATATAGCAACAAGGATGCCCACTGACACATTTTGCCCTGTCCACAAGGATTAGTCTTAGAGGTCTATGGTTAAACCAAGGCCTGGAGCCAGGCTAAAGCCACTTTTCATAAGTCTAGAGATGATTTGGTGTGTGACGTGCTTGCTGCTTTATTTATTGGAGTGCAGTTATCTATCCATTTTTTTACAGACCCCTACAAGGGGTTATGTAGTTAGCATGGGGAGGAGGGTGGCATCCCCTTTACCTCTGGCCTTGCCTTCCCCCTTTCAAGTGCTGCCCTCTTTGCATGTCCCAAAGGTCTCTGCTCAGCCTTCAAGCCCCTGCAGAACCCGTCGGCACATCTGTGCACATGCAGGGAATTTCCACCTATCCAGAGACATGGAAAGGTTCAGGACCTCTATACCCACACATCTTGGCCTGTGTGCGGTGAACCCTGTGTGTGCATACAGTGGGGAAATTATTAATGAATTGCATAACTATTTGTCTAGTGATAATGTATGTACATTCGTTTTGTATGAATTTATCAGATGTAAAGTGGACCTGTCACCATATTTTTCATGGTGAGTGCAGTAGTCTAAGTAATGAGTTAGTGTAACCCTTCCGGGTATTTATCTACTCTCATAGAGATCTCAGTACTTCCCCTGACAATGTTTTCATCTGCTTTTTTCTCCAGCATAACTGAGCCATTATTGTCCAGACATCATTCAGGGTCACCATCTACTTCCTGGACTAAGAAATGACACAGCCATGTAAATCTTTTGAGCGTGTGTAGTTCTTGGCTACGATCGTAAATGTCAGACACAGATCAGCCCCTGCTGCAGCCTCTCACATTTTAACTTTCTACAAAGTTACAATGTTGCAGTCTGACCACTGGGGGAGAGGAGACTGAGGAAATGCTTCCTGCTACCTGCAGCAGACTGACATCTTAGCCTAAGCAGAGTCATTTGACTGGAGCTCAAGAACACTTTATATTGATAAAAGGTGGAGCTTTTCTGAAGCACAATACTGTTGCTGTATATCTAGCGTGCCATGTATATATCACCTTGGCTCCTTTTGTATAAAGCCGCAGCATGTACTGGCACGTGAAGTGGTAAAAATGTGCAGTACAAAATGTCATTCAATAATGTTCCAGCTGCCAAGGACAAAAACTTTCAGCATTGCTGTTTTATTAATATGAAATTATTTATGTACCAAGGCCATTTGGTAGTGGCAACTGGCAAATATTTGATTAAAGCTTTGCATTTGAACGGCTTGATGCTATCATGGATCCTGTTAAGGATTTCAAAATGTCTCCATCCAAACCGGCACCACTGCCTTCCCTAGGGAAAAATATCTTGCTTTATGAAATCTCAGGGCCATAAACAGCCATGTACAATTTGGTAAAGTATAATAGATTTAATACATTGGCAAAATAAGAGGTGTGTATATATATATATATATATATATAAAAAACCTCAGCAATTATTTATTCTGTCAAACTGCATCCAGGGGCAGATCTAGCCTGCCTGATCTGGGGGTGCAGTAAAAAATGTTGGGGGGGCAGAGAATGCAAGGTCAGCAGGGCAGTGGACACTTTAGGACAATGTACAGGAGGTCAGCAGTTTGTAGGGCAGTGTGCAGAGGCCATTAGTTTGTAGAGCAGTGTACAGGGGTTAGCAGGGCAGAGGACAGGGGGTCAGCAGGGCAGAGGACAGGGAGTCAGTAGGGCAGAGGATATGGGTCAGCTAGGTGGAAAGCAGGAGTTATCAGAGCATAAGACAGGGGTCAGCAAGGCAATGTGAAATGGGTCAGCAGGGCAGTGTACAAGGGGGTCAGCAGGGCATTGTACAAGGGGGTCAGCAGGGCAGAGTATGAGAGGTCAGCAAGGGAAGTGTACAGGGAGTCAGTAGAGCAGTGTACAGGGGGTCAGTAGGGCAGAGGATATGGGTCAACTAGGTGGAAAGCAGGAGTTATCAGAGCATAAGACAGGGGTCAGTAAAACAGTGTACAGGGCAGAGAACATGGATCATCAGGGCAGAGGATAAGGATATGCAGGGAAGTGTACAGAGGACAGCAGGATGGAGGAAATTTTTCAGCAGGGCAGAGAACAGGGGTCAGTAGGGCGAAGGAGAGAGATGAGCAGTGTAGAGGACAGGGGTCAGCAGGAAGGAGGACAAGGGTCAGCAAGACTTAGGATAGGGTCAGCAGTGCAGAGGACAGGGGACAGCAGTGCAGAGGACAGGGGTCAGCAGGATGGAAGACAGGGTCAGCAGGATGGAGCACAGGGTTCAAAAGAGCAGAGGACAAAGGTCAGCAGCATGGAGGACAGGGGTCAGCAGGACAGAGGATGGGGTCAACAGGACTGAGGCCAGGGGTCAGCAGTGTAGAGGTCAATTCCCAATTCAGCCTCTTTGCCAAAATCCACCCCCTTCCTCCTAGCACAAAACCCTCCCCCAACCCCACCTCCTAGCACATATCCTCACCATTCCTCCTTCTAGATTAAATCCTCCCCAAATGCCCCTTTCCGTTACAAGTAGCCCCCCAACCCCCCTCCTCCACAAAACCTATATAATTATAGCCCTAATTATCACTGAATATAAATCAATCAAAAACTTCAACCTTTACCTGCCCTTTGTCAAATGCAAAGCATTTGTATTTTCTGGAGTGTTTGATCAGGGTCTCTTCAAATAAATTGCTCAGCAGTCAATCTAATATAATCAGTTATTAATTTGACTCTTTTTCAGCAGAAAATGTTATCAAAATTTAAATGACATTATTGGATTTCTATGTGTATGACCAGCTTTAGAGGTGATTGCCCATAGCACATGTAACAAAAAGTAGGTGTAAACCAAATCTCTAAGATCTTGCACAGTCATGTATAATTTACCATGTTAATGTGATTTTATAAGTAATTATTTAAATTTTTTACATCTGCAGCTTTGATTAAAGTCATCCTTGGTGATCCTGCCTGATGAAGGTCCATGTTTAGGAATTTCACACTATAGAGTGACAACGCTCTATCTCTGTCTCCCAGTTATGCCTTTGCTTTGTCACCTGGGCTTCTGATGGAGACTACAAGTGGCCATTTCAACACACATTACGCAGGTGGGGTGCACCGTTGTCGCCATCAGAAAACCGACCCGGACAAATGCCATGCAGCAAGCATGTAGACAGGTAATAGCTGCAGGAAATAAGTAGCACTGAGATGCAACAAAAGAGAAAATATAGCGCCCTCTCTAGCATGGGCTAGTAGTGTGAGCATAGGCAAATTTTATCATTATGAATAAAGGAAAAAGTGTACCCCGCAAAATCAAACAAGAAGAAAAAGTCTCACTGTGGTGCCATCCCATTTGTTTCAAATTCTATACAATGTAAATTCCCCTAATAAAGGAAGGCCGGGATCCAGCCAGATACGAGGCTATTCCTCCACCAGGTAAGGGACTTTAAATGTGCCAAGCAAGTGAGAAACAAAAAAATATATTCAAAAAACCCTCACGTCATAAAAACATCAGTTTTATTGTATCTTGCGAAAAGATGCCATCTAGATTCAAATCAACAGTACAAAACAATCAGACAAATGTACATAGGTATAGCAAGCATGTGACCCCTGCCTCGTTTCGCTATATATGCTTCTTCAGGGTCTACACTCTAAAGATGGCAGCCAAGTGAAGTGTCTTAAACAATTAAAAAGACAAAATCCTATGCATAACCCTCCATCCCAGGGTAGGAACCTGTAATGTTGCCCAGAAGCCCCACACTTACGGGCCCAGAAGGTGGGATTATATATCTCAAACACTTTATATCCAGGATAACACCATTCTAAAAGATGGATAGTTATAAAGACTTCTGAGAGGAAAAGGCAGGGATGGACATCCAAGACAAATGTGTGGCTGATCCCACCATACTTCATTCCAAATGTCTGCCTTAAACTTTGTTTTTCATTGCTCTGACCCCTATTGGACAAAGCATAAGTAGAACATTGTCCTTTGCTGCTAGGTGCTTCCTAAGCCTAGTTGTGTGGTGGGGCTGGGGGCCCCCTTGCCCCCCCCCCCCCCCTGTGGCCATGCAACAAGAAGAATGCAGAGGGACAGAAGGTTGACATACCACTTTTCCCTCTGCATTCTTCTTGTAGCAGATTGTCTTGGGAAAGTGCTCAGAGCCGAGACAAGCAGATTTTTTTTAACTGACTGTCTCCTGTTGTTGGACGACAGCGGTTGGAGGGGGTTCCCAGTCCAACCTCATAGCTAGGCTTAGGAAACATCTAGCAAAATGGGACAAAATACTACATGAAAGTGGTTTTAAAGGCAAAAGGTTTTTTTACTTTAATGCATTCTTTGCATTAAGGTAAAAAAAAAAACTTTCTGCAAGCAGCTCCCCTCTAAGCCCCCTTTATACTTACCTGAGCCCAATGTTGATCCAGCAATTTACATGAGAGCAGCTTCTCTCTCGGTTCTCTCCATCCTCATTGGCTCAGAGACAGCAGTGTGAGACATTAGCCCCTGCTGCTGTCACTCACAGCCAGTGAGGACAGAGCCGGGGCAGGGCCAAGCTGCACTCTATGTGTCTTATGGGCACACAGAGCTGGCTTGGGAGCGAGCAAGCACAAGTGCCCCCATAGAATACAGCTTGCTATGGGGCACTAGGCGGGGGGAGCCAGGAATGGCAAATGGGGACCCGAGAAGAGGAGGATCAGGGCTGCTCTGTGCAAAACCACTGCACAGACCAGGTAAGTATAGCATAGTTACATAGTTAATCTGGTTGAAAAAAGATACAAGTCCATCTAGTTCAACGAAAAAGGAAAAAAACAAATAGAAATCCTCCATATACACAATCCAATACTCACAGTTGATCCAGAGGAAGGCAAAAAACCCCAATAATGCTTGACCCAATTTGCTCCAGTGGGAGCAACATGCTTGTTATTTTTTCAAAGAAAAAAAAAAGCCTTTTTAGAATTATTGATTTTATTATTTATTTATTTATTTTAATTTTATCCCTTAGGCAACATAAAAGTGAAAAAAATATAGTTTATTTTTTAAAGAAAAAAATTGCCAATTTTTGTTTATGCACAGAACAAACAAAACGTCATTCATTTAATATTTATTGTACATATGCTTTAAATAAAAAAAATAATAATGGTTACAGTATAATAATAATAATAATAATACATTTTATATTTCTTTCTTTCTGTTTTTTTAAATCTGCTCACAAATTCTAAAACTCATCTTATCAACACCTAAATGCGCATCCAACTTCTACTTGTCCAAATACATTTTTGCTCCAAGATTATGATATGAATTTACATAGTTAAAGGCCCCGTTATTACATCTGATTTATCTGTGCAGGTGTTCTGGCATCACATTGTAACAGTTAGATGAAAACTGCTAATGCTCCCAATTTCAGAACTTCTGAGAGAATTTAGTTGCATCTCCTGTTGGGCTTTTCCAATAAATTCAGGTGCGGCTTGCGTTCCTCACGGCGGCATTGTCTCCTCCGAGTGCCTGATTAATACGCAGAGGAGAAAATGTTATTCCCCTTCAAGAGATAGGAGCTAGAGCAATTTAAGGATCATTTTCCTGGCTGGTAAGACAATCGTCAGATGAGTGTGAAATTGTTGCAATTAGACTACAGCATCTATTGACTCGTGCTGATGAAAGATGGTGCATGGATTGTTCACGCTGCGAACTGCGCTCAATGGGGCTGCCGTCTCTCCCGCTTGAATCCAAACAATGTCTTTTTATTTGAATGATTCTTGATTATAAAATAAGTTTGTTTTATCGATTGGGATTTGTAACAAATTTACCGTAATTATTTTTGGATTTCTGTGGTTGTAATCTTTTATAAAAAGTACTATATGAACACATTTTACTAGTGTCTGTTTAAAGGAAACTTGGCATTAGAGAAATGTGGAGTCAGCAATTGCTGATCTGTGTTTCTGAAAATTCTAACTGACTGGCTGTCATACCAATCCAATGGCTCCAATGCTTTCTGAGTCACTAACTCAGAACAAGTTTACAGTGCAAAAACATTATGGACATTGCTCAACAACTGCAGTCCCCTTGTTTTTGCCATGACTAGGGTACCACAGATGTCCCTAAACCTATACATTGTTCCTATATACAGTATACCTCCCCAACTTACAACTAAGAACGGATGACAAACAACAAATGACACGTTTGGCCAGGTTGCCCATTTATTAACAAATAACAAGCTTTTTCACCTCTCTGGTGGCCTGTTTCTTCCACCATTCTGATGCTGAAGCCTTCGTCAGTGTCATCTGCCATTGACACTTTGCCCATGTTCCCCTATGTGCACTTGTAGGATGGTGCTACTGTGTGGCAGTTGCTACTATCACACTGAATGGTGCTATTGCTTGAGTGAGTGACAACATTGGCTATCAGGGCTGCTGTTAGAAACACAGGGCCTTATACAAACAACCTGACACAGGACCCAGGACACAGGACAACCTGATACAGCTAATGCTTCAGTTATGAATGAACACAGTGAGTGATCGGTACTCACTCATTGTGTTTATTCAGGAAAGGAAGAGCCTGGTAAATATCATATATTTAGCCAGCCTTTCCCAAACCCTCAATCTTAAAGTGATACTAAAGGATCGTTTTTTATTTTTTTTAAATAACAAAAATGTCATACTTACCTCCACTGTGCAGTTTGTTTTGCACAAAGTGGCCCCGAACATCCATTTCTAGGGTCCCTCAGCTTCTCTTGCGGCTCATCCCCACATTAGATAACCCCTTTGGTGAAGCTCTCTCCCGAAGGCGTTACCTTGTGGGCGCGCTCCCGAGTAGAGCATTCGGCATCCATAGAGGCCGAATGCAGGACTCAGCCCCACCCCACCCCCACTCCTGCGTCATTGGATTTGATTGACAGCAGCAGGAGCCAATGGCTGCGCTGCTATCAATCTATCCAATCAAGAGCAGGGAACCCGTGAAAAGGGGGACAGCAGGAATATGCCAACGGAAATTTGGGGCACAGGTAAATAAAACAGGGGGGGGGGGTGTTGGTTGGCCAGTGACTGCATGGTGTTTTTTCACCTTAACGCATAGAATGCGTTAAGGGGAAAAAACAAGAGCCTTTACAGCCCCTTTAAAGGATCCTATTGTGTGCTAGCAGCTGCCAGTGGGAAGAAGAAGAGGGAAGCCAGCAGCGCTGCAGGGACGGGGCACCCAGGGGAACGTGAGCAGCAGGGGAAAATGTGTGGTGCACAGCCAGGGTGATCGGTATGGTGGGGGGGGCTATGTGGGAAATAGGCCTGAAATCTTATGGCTCATTCAGGGGTATCGCTACAACCCAGATCGTCAATATAATGCCGGTAGTAAGCACAGCTTTCATGCGATTGCTGCTTACCTCTGATACTAGGGGAACCTCACTGAGAACTGATTTTTCCTCTGTACAAGGCTCCCTGTGGCCATTTTGGGAAAACCTGAGTCTGATTGGACACTGAGCTCTCCAGAGATTTGGCCAACCATACTGGACCCAGGAGGCTATATATAGCCAGGAGATTGCTGCAAATTTGGGAAAGGGCCCTATTCCAGCTTGTAACTGGTGTGATGCCTTTTTATGCGTCCTCAACAACAAAGTTTTTTGACTCCAGTCCTCAAGTGCCCTCAACAGGTCATGTTTTCAAGCTCTCCATTATTTTGCACAGGTCCTTTGATCAGTTTTACTGCCTTAGTAATTACCACTTCCATTTCATCTAAGGGAAATCCTAAAAACATGACCTGTTGGGGGTACTTGAGGAATGGAGTTGAGAAACATTGCTCTACAACAACACCCTATAGTGAAGCCTCTTTAGATCAGCCAATGGATCCTGTTAAAAGAGCTCCCCTTGAACATGCTGTTGCCTGTAAGTCCTGCATACAGATTACCTTGTTACAGAACTGTAAATTGCCTTGTTCTACATGCAGATACTTGGAAATATTACTGCATTGCTGTTCATTATTTATTACATAATGTCAGAAAATTCACAGAAGACATTGCCGCACCTGGTCCCTTTAAATTACTGCTGCCCTATAAGCCCCATCTTCATGCTGCTTCCTTCCTCTGACCCATATATTACAGCCGGGTCCTGTAGCGGTCAGATGATGGAGAACACAGGCATTTGTCAAATCCAAGACTCAGGTTGGAGTTCTTGAACAGAGGGGATACATGAGACACAGGCCTCTAGAAAGTTATGTCTACTACCCATTCTATAGAAGGAAACTGCTTTCAGAACTTTTATAAACTTAACAAGGTTCCTTTAAAGAAAACATTTTTGAATGGTTATTACCTATAACCGCCAAGGCTCACCAAAGGCTACCATGTATGCTCCAGCAGAGAACACAGAAGCTTGGCTTGGGGTATCAGCTGACAGGTTCTCTTTAAAACTCTTAGTTTTCATACACAGTTTGACCCAAATGCCATCTAATTTCCCAGTCTATAGAGAGCTATCAAGAGAAGTGTGAATAACTAGTCTTTGGTGGAGAGGACATTTTCTCCGTAGACAAAAAATAAAATTATTGGGGCTGTATTGCTACATTACAAATATATAACAATGCGCTTTCTTAACCAAAAACACCACAAACCTACTAATTCACTCCCTGGTCATCTCTCACCACAACTATTACAACTCCCTCCTCATTGGCCTACTAGCCTTTACACAGGATATTCGCGCTTCAGTCCTTCATGAATGCTTCTGTCAGACTCATCCACCTTACCAAACATTCAGTGTCCACCACCCCTCTCTGCCAATCTCTTTACTGGCTTCCGCTCACCAAACCTACAAACAACAACTTACAAAGCCATTCACAACTCTGCCCCCAGCTACACCACCAACCTAATCTTAAAATACAAATCAAACCATCCACTCCACTCGTCCCAAGACCCCCTGCTTCCTACTCTATCCGTCTTTAGGCAATACATGAAAAACGATCAGAGAGGCCTATCCTGCCTCTACCTAATAAACTGAATGCTTAGTTCCCCCATCAGCTCAACCCTAACAATTATTACCTTTTGTATAACTCAACCCTCCCTTTTAAATTGTAAACTCTAATGAGCAGGGCCCTCTGATCCCTCTTGTATTGAATTGGATTGTAACGGAGAGTATGCCAGGAAGGGAGGGGGGAAGAGCCATACGCGGACCAATGAGAGCTGCAGAGCTGGAGGTGTGCCTATGTGTGTAAACTCCAGGAAGTGAACAGGCAACAGCATCAGCCAGCTGCCTACAGTTAAAATGGATGCAGCCAGACTTTATGGAGGGAGATTTCTGCAGTATATTTGGCAAGTACAGAATCTTTGTATATATAAAATAATATGTGTAAAGTGGTTGGAAGGAAGCATCAGAATGGCAAAGATGTTTTTATTACAAATTATGTGAGCAGACTGCAGTTCCCCTATGCTCCTAAATGACCCCAACAATAGCTGGCAGAAGAACATCTCAAAGGACTGCCCTCCTATAATAATTATTCCGCAAACCCCTTTTGTTTGCCTGCCCCCTCTGCTACCACCCTCCTTTTTTTTTTTGGACGATGCATACCATCGGTCTAGGACTAGCATTGCTGCCACGAATGCGCTCTAGCAGTATAGTTCCAGCACTCGGTAAATTAAACTTTACTACTGCTCATGCACTTGTGGTGGGGTTGCTACTGTTTATGCTGACCTGGATGCCAAATGTTATCTTATACCTAGTGCTTATTGTTAGTTACTTTGTATGCTAAATTGTGTTATTATCATTGTTAATCATTTTTATGTTTGCCTAGTTACCAACCGAATTGAGTAACAATATATTAAGGTTGTCTTTTATTACCCGATTTGGTGCCTGTTTTCTTTGATATATAGGTACTAAGTATTACTTTCAGTGATTTCCTGTGATATTGTATGTACGTACACTCAACCTGTGTCAGAGGGGCTGCAGTTTTTGAGAAGTTTGAGGCAAAGAACAGAGACCCCCCCACATCCAGCGGCTCCTATGGGGTAAGTACTACACCTGTAAAGTAATTATAAAGATGCAGGGTTCACACTAGGATAGTCCCATAGCTGGAAGGAGACACAAGTGCAGACCTCCTTCCCCATCAGAGTAGTCACTGGTGACCAGGTTGGAGCCAATGGGGAAATTCCCCTTTTAATATCACAGGAACATCAATATGGGGTAATATCTCTGCCCTCTGTGATTTAGGTGCCCAAATAAGAAAGTAATACACTTCCTTACCAGGTGATACAGTAAGTGAAATAAGTATTGAACACGTCACAATTATTCAAGGTAAAAATATTTCTAAAGGTGCTATTGATATGAAATTTTCACCACATGTCTGAAACAACCCACACAATCTGTATATACAAAGAAATCAAAACAAATATGTTCAGAAATGAAGCTATGTGTAAGAAAATGGAATTGGAAAGGTGGAAAAGGTATTGGAAAAGGTATTGAACACATGAAGAAAGGGAGGTGCAAAAAGGCATGGAAAGCCAAGACACCAGCTAAAATCTATCAGTAGAAGGAAAGGTAATTTGAAAGTTGTGGGAGTGGGAAGGGAGCTGTACAAATAAATCTCCTTATACCAATTCCCAAACCAAAATACCAAAAAGAAATGTTGGACTATACCGGTACTAAATTGGATACATAAAGATCAGGAAATATATAATGGAATTTCATATAAATTTTAATACAAAAAATAAAGCAAATTTACATAACACAAGAAGAAAAAAATTATTACACAAAGACATATCATATTTAAAAGCTAGTACACCCCAGGTTCATATGTACAGTTACTCATGGTGGAGTTCCATTCTAGGGGTACAGATGGGGAGTTCCTTGACTAGTTTCGCAGAGTTTTCCGCTTCATCCAGAGGAGGTCTAAAAATTGGATATACATTAAACAATGCGTACCTATTAATAGTTAATATAGTTATACAGTCGTATGAATATATACAAGAGAATAAACAAAAATAAATATAAACAAGAATATACAATTGTGTTTACAGAAAGGGGATTATAAGAGAAATTTATTACCTAGGAGGTACAAAAAAAATAAAAAATAAAAATAAATAAATTTATCAGTAATTAGAACACAATCCTGCCCCAGCTGGTTCAGTCTCAACTGATTGCCTATAAAAAGGTGTCTCATTTTCAAGGTGTCACACAAGAAACAAGACCAAGAATCTCATGGGTAAAAGCAAAGTGTTCTCTCAAACCCTTATTGTTGCAAAACATATTGATGGCATTGGTTACAGAAGGATTTCTAAACTTCTTAATGTTCCAGTGAGCACTGTTGGGACCATAATCCAGAAGTGGAAAGAACATAACTCCTCCGCTATCTTCTGCTAGCTCTTTTACTAGCGGAGAAGCCTGGCTTTCTTCTTTGCCGCCGCCCTCTTCTTCTGACTTCGGGGGTCTTGTCCCCCTCTTTGGTTCTTCTTGCCAGGCCACCATGCCTTCTTCTAGCTCTTTTACAAGCGGTGGCCTGGTCTTCTGTCACCGCTGCCGCCGCCATCTTCTCTTCTTCTCCTCTTCAGGAGATGTTGCCTCGTCGCTGTCTCCGGTCACAATGACAAAGACGCGGCGTTCGGCGACTTATATAGCGACATCACCGGATGATGTCCACGCCCATTATGATGTCACAGTCCCAGAATCCTCTGATATGGACCTGGGGGGGGACCCCCACGCCGATTTTTCGGCGTAGGGATTCCCCTTTAAGTCCATACCAGGTGACAGGGCCAGTAACGCCTCCTTCGCTGGTTCCCGGCTACCTGGAGATGCGCTCAAAATGAGCAGACTTTTCTCCGGGCGGGAAAAGTCTGTTCATTTCAAAAGTACGGTGGACTGGCACACACACGGTCGTAACGTCCGCCGAAATGCGATTTTACACATGGGCGGCTTTTCCACCGGATTGTTTGATCGTGTGTACGAGGCATTTTAAGACTAGTGATGTCAGTGGGACATCCCCTGTGATTTTATTGCCTTAATACCCTAAATTATCCCTAAGAACCCCTAGATTTAACATAGTAATCTACTGCTCTCCCCTGATTACTTCTGGTGGACAAACAAATTTGATGCAGACTATTTCTCCATGTAATTTAACCACTTCTGGACCATCCACCATCGTTATACGTCAGTACTTTGAAGAGGAATATCATTGTTATGGCAGCAGCTAGCTGCCATAACCCCAATATCCTCTTCTTCAGTGAACAGTCCAGTTTCAGATAAAAGGGGTCTCTGCGGAGATCACTTTTATTGGTGGCAGGAGAGGGGCCCCCCCTCCCGCCAAGCTCCAGTGACTTCCGCACTAACTGGAGCCACCGGCAATGGCGGAGGCGAACCGATCCTCTTTGTTTTTTTTTATAAATTCTTTTTATTTGTTTTAAAAGAGAAGGTTACAGAACAGAGCTTTGGGGAATTCCCCGGCTCAAACAATACAACACAACAGGTAAGGCATAACACCAAAAAACTATCAGCCTAACACAAAAAACACACAACAACCAAACCCCGTAGCTTGCTGTTAAAAGTGACAGGAGTAATGTAAGTTTCAGTAATCAACTTAAGTTCAGTGATACAGGTAGACTACAAACAAAGGTCTATAAGTGGGTGTCAACTGGACACCTGGGCGGTACAAACTCTACCCCAGACAAAGCTTACCAAAGGAGTTTTCTACTAAATAGAGTGGGCTGACAATCCAACAGGGTTGTCTTGCTCCACAACCGTTGTCTCAGACTCTAACCAGATATTCCAAACCTTCTGGAACTTCTGAGGGCATCCCCGGATGAAATATGCTACCTTGTACAATGGTACTGCTAGGTTAACCAATGACTTCTATGCACTCAGGGTGAGGGCCGCCATGGGGGCCCTCCACCGGAGCACAACAAGTTTCCTTGCATAGAAGAGCAGCAGCCCCAGTAATGTGCGGACTGCCCGCGAGGGAACCAAAGCGTCCACCAACCCAAGCAGACATATCTCCATCGTCTGAGGTATAGGGATCGTTGTCAGCTCAGTAATAAAAGAGAGCACTCGTGTCCAGTAATGTTGCACCATGGGGCAAGCCCAAATCATATGAATGTACCCCGCCGAATCCACTCCACAGCTCCAGCACTGTGGTGAAGAGTCAGGGTAAATCCTATGAAGTCTATATGGGGTGTAATAAAATGTATGCAGTATTTTAAATTGAATCAGCCGATCTCTTGAGGAGATCAAATGTCTAAATGGGAAGTCCCAAATGTCCTCCCAGTCCTCTCCATCTAGTCCCGGCAGCTCCGCCACCCAAAATTCCCGGAGTTTTTCTAATCCGCTATGAACCGAAGGTTGCAAAGCCTTGTAAATCGTGGATAATGGTTTAATCAGCGTCTCCTGTCGCAGAAGCGACTCTATATTAGATTGATACAAGGTTAGGGGCGAACTACCAAACTGAGCCCCATACGCATGGCGAAGCTGCAGGAACCTAAAGAAGTACACATTGGGCAAGTTAAACCTAGATTTAAGCTGGTCAAATGTCAGTAATGCACCATTCTCGCAGATGTGGTGTAGACACCGAACGCTCCTTGATGCCCACACAATCGGATCCGGAATAGAGTAGAATCCAGGTAGGGAGGGATTTAGCCACAATGAAGTATTAGGGGAAAGCACCCGGGGGCCCAGCCAGACGGTGGCCAACCACCCCAGACCACGCCCTCAGCACCGCCCTTATCGAGGCAGTGAGAGGATGCGGAGCTCTAGGGCCCCGAAATAAAACGTTCCGCAGTGCTTCAAATGATCCCACAATTGAGGCCTCCAAGGCAACTGCTGCATTGGTGGCATCCGAGGTAAGCCAGCCGTGGACGTGTGTGAGCATCGCCGCTATGAAATAGAGAAAAAAATTAGGGCATGCCAGACCCCCCTGCGTCCAAGGTCTCTGTAGTACGGATAATCGGAATCGGGGAGGCGTGGTGCCCCACAAAAAACTGGAAATGTGAGAGTTTAGTCGCTGAAAAAGAATTTTGGGTATCCATGTTGGAGAATGGCGCATTACGTAGAGGAGAGGGGGAAGCAATTTCATTTTAATTAAATTAATTCGACCTATCAGCGTAAGGGGAAGGCTGGCCCACACTTTAAGCCTATTCTGTGTAGTTTGTAGGATGGGAAGAAGATTAAGTTTACAAAAGTCCTGTACCCTGGGAGAAATGATGATACCCAGATACTTAATTTGTTCCGCCCACTGCAGCGGAAGTGATGGGTCAGCCAGCCTTCCAGCACCTGGGTCCACTGGCAGGATCTGGGACTTATCCCAGTTTACCTTTAGGCCCGACACGGTCGCGAATTGTGACAAAAGCTCTAACGCCGCCCGGAGGTACGGGCCGGGATCCCGGAGGAAGAGAATAATATCGTCAGCATATAGTGCAACCTTTTCCTCCAAGGATCCCACCCGCACCCCCTGAACGGTGTCCGAGGATCGCAGCGCAACCGCCAAGGGCTCCACCATTAAGGAAAAAAAAGCCGGGGACAGAGGACACCCCTGTCGGGTGCCCCTCTCCACCGGGAATGAGGAGGACAGCACCCCTCCCAGTTTAATTTGTGCAGTTGGTTTCTGGTATAACAGTTGAATCCACTTCCTATAGATGGGGCCAAAGCCATACAACCGAAGTACCTCCTCCATGTAGGCCCAGGACACTGAGTCAAAGGCTTTTTCAAGGTCCAAGGCCACTAAAACCCTGGTGTCCTGGTCCGTAGAAGGGATTTGCAAATGAGTGAAGACTCTATGGATATTGACATCCGTCTGATCTATGTTTACCAAAAATGGGAAGATTCCCATCAGCCCGGTGGCCAACACTTTCGTCAGTATCTTCAAATCATAGTTGAGAAGGAATATAGGACGGTATGCCGAATAATAGGAGGCATCCTTCCCCGGCTTATGTACCAGAACTATGTGGGCCTGTGTCATCGAGTCAGGCAGAGAACCCGTCTCTAAACTAAGGGCATATAACTTATGGAGCCGCGGGACTAGATCAGCCATGTACATTTTGTACCAGTCACCTGGAACCCCATCAGGACCCGGCGTCTTATTAGGCGGTAGGGAGCGGATTGCTGCTTCTATTTCAGTCATTGAAATGTCCGCTTCCAGTAGGGCCACGTCTTCCAACGTCAAACCCGTCAGAGAGAGACCCTGAAGAAATGAGAGGTGCTTAGGGGACAACTGCGCAGTGGTGGATCTATATAATGAGGAGTAATACATTTGAAATTCATTAAGGATGTCAGCTGGGTTAGAAGTCACCCCCCCTGTCGCAGTATGTATCATGGGCACAAATTTGGGGTCAGCCACCAGACCGGCCAAAAGCTTCCCATTCTTGTCCCCTGACTCAAAAACCCTGGCTCTGAGAAACCACTCAGAGGAGGTCGTCTCATTAGGAAAATGTAAAGACAGCTCTCTCCGAGCCCGTGCCAGGGAGGAATATGCCCCAGGAGAAGGATCCGATGCAAACTCCCCCTCTGCCATACACACATTGGATTCCAGGTCCTTGGTCTCTGAGGCACAGTCCAACCTAGCAGCCTTTATTGCCGATATGTAATCTCCTCTTACGGTTGCCTTGAAGGCATCCCAGGTGATCTGTGGGGTGGACACATTATCATTACAGTCCCAAGATTGAGCAATCTTCCCTCGCATATTCTCCTCCACCCTCTCATCCCGCAGCCAGGGAGACGCTAGTCTCCAGCTACCCCTGCCCTCCCTCCCCCCAAGCTGCAGAATGACCTTCAGGGGGGAATGATCTGAAATTCCCGCAGACAAGTATGTTGCCGAGGCTACCAATGGGAGCATAGCCGGGGAGCAAAAGGCCAGGTCTATTCTGGAGCTCGAGCGGTGGACCGCAGACAGGTGGGAAGAAGCACCTCTCCTGTGGATTCTTCTACCTCCAGACCTCTGTGAGCTGCAGGGCCATGGCCCATTGCTCCAAATCTGTATCCGGAAGCCTGGTCGGATTGGAAGTATCCAAAGTCCGGTCCAGAATGCCATTAAAATCTCCCGCTATGATAAGTCTCGTGACCATATGAGGAGCCAGCCTGTCATACACTGCGTGAAGCACAGATGTCGAGAAAGGGGGTGGGACATATATACGTTCACAACCGCAAACAACTGGGCTTCTATAGACAGCAGCAATATGACAAACCGCCCCCCCGGGTCCGAGATAACATGTTCAACCTGACAATTGAGGGATCTGTTTAGGAGAATGGACACTCCTCTGGCATAACTAGAATATGTGGCATGGAAGGACTGTCTTACCCACCTCCTGCAGAGGGCCAAATGTCGACTGCCCGTGAGATGGGTTTCTTGCAGAAAAATAATGTGTGGTTTGTGCGTTTGTAAATACTTGAACACAAGTGCTCTCTTGAAGCGGCTATTTAGGCCACGCACATTCCATGACATCAATTTAAGCTCCATCTAGGATATACATAAATAATAAAGTAGCCCATCGGATAAAGGGGGGAGAGCCAATCGCCCTGTCCCCCCACCCTCCGACCCGCCACAGTCATAGCAATATGGTACCACCAACACCCACCCATAACAAACAGTGCATTCACTTAAGTAAATAGGTAGCAGTAAAGTACAGTAGTTTAGCAGCAAGCAAACAACCCCTGCCAACCCACCAGAACCATTGAGGTAGGTCAGCTTCATCCCCAAACAAAAAACTGGAACAGTCCGTCACCAAAAACCAATCGCTGGGCGAGGAGGACTAGATAGTTCTATGTCCCCCTCTCTTAGGTGATGGGATGACAGTACTTGAGCTGGAGACAGACTCGAACAAAAGAGAAAGGGTACAAAAGACAATCAAAAAAAAAAAAAAAGAAAAGAGAGGGGGAGGGGACAGCGTCCCCGAGTGTAACCGTCTTCCAATTGTCATTGCTCCGTTTATTTCAAGATGCAAAAATATCAAGAGAACGGAACAGAAGCACATGTGGTAATATTGTAGAGGAGTAAGGCCTTCGTAGGGCAGAGAAATTCACCAGCCCGACACCGGAATCACTGCAAACAAGGACACCCTATCGCAGGGCAGAGAACCAGGAGTCCGCCTCCTCTGGGGAGTCAAAAAACGTTGCAGTGCCCGCATGCACCACACGTAGCCGGCTCGGATATAGCATACTGTAAGGTAGGCCCTTTTCTCTGAGGCGTCGACGGATGTCCTGGAAGGTTTTCCTCTTCTTCTGCAGATCCGCCGAGAAGTCGGGATATAGATGTATTTCGGCGTTTTCATACTTAAGGTTTGGATGTTTCCTGGCTTCACTTAGGATGCGGTCCCTATCTCGATAGTTAAGGAACCGTACCAGGAACGAGCTAGGTGGCGCCCCAGGTGGACGACGGCCAGTTGGTACTCTATGTGCCCGTTCCACCACGTAGGTCGGCGAGACAGGAGTCAGGTCCAGGATGCCTTTAAAGAAGGCTTCAGCAAATTCTGCTGGACGATCTCCCTCGGATCCTTCCGGCAATCCAAGCACTCTCACATTGTTCCTCCTTAGGCGGTTCTCGGCATCATCGGATTTAGCTACCAGCATTTTAACCATGCCCTCCAACGCCTCGATGCGGTGGTCATGATTAGCGGTCAGGTCCTCCGCTGCTGATATACGGGATTCAGATTCTGTGAGGCGGCCACTAAACTTGTCCAGGTTGGCCCGTTTGCAGTTACATTCCTCCGTGAGCTTGTCAATACGGGTCAGTAGTGAGGATCTACTGTTTTCAATGGCAAGTAGGATCACCGCCATGTCTCCAGAGGTTGAGACCTCCGGGGCAGAAGGGCCTCCCTGTCTCGTCTCCATATTTAGGTCAGCTAGCAAATTGTGGAGCCTGTCAGTTGAGACGGTGGCAGGGCGTTCGGCCTGCGCCGGCTGTTGCTTCTTGCTGGAGTGCGGGGTAGCGGTTTTGTTCTTTGCCGGCATGGAGGAGGGGAAGAGGAGCAATGCAAGCAGTTACTGCTATACCGGAGTGTAAGGTCAATTCCCTCCTAGATTATGCGGTTTCAAGCAGGCAAGGGTGGCAGGGTGGTAATAAAGGCAGTGTCCATCAACAGCAATCCTCAACCAGCAGTTGCAGCAGCAGGGTGGGAGTCAGACGGCTAGGAAAATCAGGGAAGGGGTGCATATACTGTGGCAGCTGAGTCCAGGCTGTGATAAAGAGCAGGGCTGAGCACAAAGGAACAGTGAGGGTAGTCAGGGAGTCATCCAAATTTGAGGCCCCCCAGTCAGACACTGCGTTATCAGCCCTGGCCAGTGCAGGATGCAATGGGTAGGCAGGCGTAAAAGTACTCAGACCCCCAGGCGGAAAGCTGTTTGGTCGCGATGGTCTTTCGCGGCCGGCCGCCGTAGGAAAGACCGGGGATTCACAGGCCTCACTAGGCCGCACTAGGCCAGAGCGGTCCGCGGCCTCCCCGTTCACTTCTAATGCACAAACAAGCCACCGGAGCATACAGGGGGGAGAGCCCAGTAGATTGGGAGGGTGGATGGGGGTCCCCTACCTCCCGATGCGGCCCAATTCCAGCGGATTACCGGACCTCCGGAGCGGAAAGATGGCGGCCGCGATCTCTCAGCGGTGACCTCTCCTCGGCCGACTGAAGGGGAGAAAATTCAAAATAATGGCACCGATCACCTCAGGGCATCCCAGGGAACAGGTAGTCACAGTTTCAGGCTCCCAGCAGGTCTGATGAAGTAAGGATGGAGACGGATTGGGCTCAGGATGTACGGAGCTCTGTCTAAAAACGTCCGCCACCGCTCACATCCGGTTACGCCCCCTGAACCGATCCTCTTTGTGGCATGACATGGAGACGAGTGAGGGGAAGATGGCCACCCGTCTCCATATCATTGCAGGGCGGAAGCGACGTCAAAACATCACTTCCGCCCATAGGTCTTAAGGTCTTTTTGACCCCAGATCTCATATTTGGGAGGTCCTGTCATTTTTTTCTATTACAATGCATGTTTACATTCCTTGTACTAGGAATAAAAGTGACAATTTTTTTTTAAACAGTGTAAAAATAAAAGGTAAAATAAATAAGAAAATTTTTCTTTTAATGCACCCTTTTCCGACGAGCTCGCGTGCAGAAGCGAACGCATACGTGAGTAGCGCCCGCATATGAAAACGGTGTTCAAACCACATATGTGAGGTATCGCCACGATTGGTAGAGGGAGGGCAATAATTGTAGCCCTGAACCTCCTCTGTAACTCACAACATACAACCTGTAGAATTTTTTAAACGTTACCTATGGAGATTTTTAAGGGTAAAAGTTTGTCACCATTCCACGAGTGGGCACAATTTTGAAGCGTGACATCTTGAATATCAATTTACTCGGCGTAACATTATTTTTCACAATACAAAAAAATTGGGCTAATTTTACTGTTGTCTTATTTTTTTATTTAAAAAAGTGTATTTTTTCCAAAAATAGTGCACTTGTAAGACCACTGAGGAAATACAGTGTTACAGAAAGTATTGCAACGACCACTATTTTATTCTCTAGGGTGTTAGAAAAAAATGTATGATGTTTGGGGGTTCTAAGTAATTTTACAGCAAAAAAAAATGTTTTTAACTTGTAAACAACAAATCTCAGAAAGAGGCCTTAAGTGGTTAAACCTTTCATCCTCTGATTTACATGGACACAACGCAGTCCACGTCATTAAGATGTAAATGGAGGCTTTATTTCTCACAATGTCATTCCTGTCCTTAGAACTATGACAAGATAATTTTGTTTAAAAGTTCAGAAAATGCGATGAAACAGCGTTCCTTGAAATCCCAGAACAAGGCTAATAGGTTTTACATTGTTGCAAATGAACTGACCTCTCTGTGTGCAGAAAACTCATATGGCAGTGCCAAATCATTACTTTAAGCCTGGGTTTACACTGTAGTGATGGGGCAACCGATTCCAGTGTGGGTTCCTGCATCGCATCTCCCTTGCAGGCAGTTCACACTGCCCTCTGCAAACCGCTGCGGGTGTCAATACAATGTTAATGACCCCCCAGATCATTTCACAGATCGTAGTGGGAATTGTGGATTCGAACAGGAATCGGATCGCATAGATGAGAACACCCATGTGATCTAATTCCAGTGTGGGGAAAAAAGTCCCTTTAACTATGTGAATCCAATGCGAGTTTAGCCATACAACTGTATGGCTGATCTGGCACTGCACAGACATCGCAAGTGATCGGCACCGCAGTGTGAATGTGAGAATCACATGCAAAGTCTGGCATCACACAAGTATGAACCTAGGCTTAAGGTACACAGTAGTTAAAGAATAACTCCACTTGAGAAAAACACATTGCCCTCTGGGTGATCTTTGTACATTGCAGGGATTTTAACCAGTTGCCGACCGCCGCACGACGATGTACGTCGACAGAATGGCACGGGCAGGCATATGGGCGTACCTGTACGTCCCTGCCTTCCCGGCGCCCCCCCCCCCCCCCCCCCGGTGCCAGCAGCGGTCGGAATCCGTTCAGGAGCGATCCGGGATGAGGGGGCGGCCATTCATTCATGGCCACCCCCTCGCGATCGCTCCTGACGAATGGAAGTGCAGCGTGACATCACTTCCTCTCCTGTAATGTAAACACAGGCAGAGGAAATGATGTAATCTCTCCTCGTGTCGGTCTTTTTCGTTCCGGCACCGAGGAGAGAGGATCGGTGAGTTGCACCTAACACTACACTAACAGTAAAACACGCCAGGCACACTTTCACCCCCCGATCACCCCCCCAATCACCCCCCCAATCACCCCTGCACCCCCAGTCACAGTGACACCAATTGCATTTTTTTTTTTTTGCATTGGTGTCATTTGTGACTGTAATAACTGTTAGGGCAGTTAGGGTTAGCCCCCTTTAGCTCTAGGCTACCCCCCTAACCCCCCAATAAAGGTTTAACCCCGTGATCACCCCCCGTCGCCAGTGTCACTAATAAGCGATCGTTTTTCTGATCGCTGTATTAGTGTCACAGTTGACGCTAGTTAGGCAGGTAAGTATTTAGGTTCGCCGCAGCTTTTTATAGCGTCAGGGACCCCCATATACTACCGCATAAAGCCCCCTGATTGCCCCCTAGTTAACCCTTTCACCAGTGATCACCATATAACTGTTACAGGTGACGCTGGTTGGTTAGTTATTTTTTTATAGTTTCAGGGCACCCGCCATTTATTACCTAATAAAGGTTTAACCCCCTGATTACCCGGCGGGTGATATAAGTTTGAGGGTCAGATAAGGTCTGCGTCGCCCCAGGCAGTGTCAGGTTAGTGCCAGTACCGCTAACACCCACGCGCAAAGCATACACCTCCCTTAGTAATATAGTATCTGATCAGATCTATATTAGCGTTGCCAGCATTTTAGGTTTCCCAAAACGCATTGTTAGCGGGATCAGCCCAGATACCTGCTAGCACCTGCGTTTAGCCCCTCCGCCAAGCCCAGCCCAGCCCACCCAAGTGCAGTATCGATCGATCACTGTCACTTACAAAACACAACACACATAACTGCAGCGTTCGCAGAGTCAGGCTTGATCCCTGCGATCGCTAACAGTTTTTTTTGTAGCATTTTGATACAGTCGCTGACAGCCTAGGTGCTTTTTTACCTGTGAATCTCACTAGTGTACCCCTAAATTTAGAGCCCAAAATGGCAAAACGAAGGTACACTAGTGAAGAGGCCTACACGTTTCTGAGCATGACAGATAGTGAAGAGGACGTCACTCATCTGTCAGATTCAGGCTCAGAATACGATCCTGTAGAGGACAGCGGCTCCATGACAGATAGCTCTGGCAACAGAGATGAGGTCCCTGTTAAGGGCAGGTGTACCCGATCCCGAATGTTTTCTGTTGTTCAGGTGGAGGAACCGCAGGTCACTCGTATGGAGCAGAGACGTACTAGAGCCGCTCATCCTTCTGGTGAACTGGCAAGCACCAGCGGCCTAGTACACCCTGGACGTACATCCAGTACTGCAGTAGCACGTGGTGACGTGGCGAGTCCCATAAGTGCAGTTCAAGCTGGTGAGGTGGCAAGCACAAGTAGTGTCCCGCTGCCACCAAAACAAAGACAAAGACAGGCCCGTCGTACCCATAGTGCCCTTCCTGCAGAATTCGCCAATCCTAATTGAGTGCCCACCACTTCTGCAGAACCCGTACTTCCCCCATTCACTGGCCAACCTGGCATTAACGTGGAAACAGTTGATTTTACGACACTTGACTTTTACTCACTGTTTTTCACCGAAGATCTCTATAGATCTATTGTGGACCAAACCAATTTGTATGCTGGTCAACACATCGCCACTGTTCCCCAGTCCGCCCTTGCCAGACAATGGAAACCAGTTACGGTTTCCGAATTTAAAATCTTTCTGGGCCTCTCCCTCAACATGGGCATAACCAAAAAGAGTGAGTTGCGGTCATATTGGTCCACTGACCCAATTCACCATATGCGCTTGTTCTCTGCTTCCATGTCCAGGGCACGATACGAGCAGATTTTGCGGTTCATGCACTTCAGCGACAATGAACTCTGTCGTCCTCGTGGAGACCCTGAATACGATCGGCTCTACAAAATTCGGCCCCTCATAAACCACTTCAACCAACGTTTTGCAGACTTGTTTACTCCCCATCAAGTTGTCTGCATTGATGAGTCCCTGATTAAGTTTTCTGGTCGCTTGTCATTCAAACAATACATTCCCAACAAGCGTTCCAGATACGGGGTCAAGATGTATAAGCTCTGTGACAGGGCCACAGGCTATACACGTAGTTTTATGGTTTATGAGGGTAAAGATAGTCACGTAGAGCCGGAGAACTGCCCTGACTACATAGGAAGCGCTGGCAAGATAGTGTGGGACATGGTGTCACCCTTATTCGGAAAGGGGTACCACTTGTACGTGGACAATTATTACACAAGCGTGCCACTGTTTAGTCACTTGTTTGATCAGCAGATTGGAGCATGTGGCACCGTGCGACCTAATCGCCGGGGCTTTCCCCAGCGGCTTGTAGAGTCCCGTCTTAGGCTGGGGGAGAGAGCCTGCTTGCGCAGTAATAATTTGCTCGCTATGAAGTGGAGGGATAATAAGAATGTTTTCGTTCTTACCTCCCTTCATGCAGACACGACGGTCCAAATTCCTACGGCGACTGGTATTGTGGAGAAACCCCTATGTGTCCACAAATATAACCTTAATATGGGAGGGGTGGACCTCAATGACCAGTTGTTGGCGCCGTATCTAGTTGCCCGTAAGGCCAGACGCTGGTACAAAAAAGTGTCTGTTTATTTATTCCAATTGGCTATGCTGAATGCTTATGTGCTACACAAAGCTTCAGGACGGACTGGATCCTTCCTTAAATTCCAGGAGGATATCGTCAGAGCCCTTCTGTATCCAGGCGGTGCTCCACCTCACGTTCCCCAACCAGATGCAGTAAGCCGGCTGCATGAGAGGCATTATCCTTATGTCCTCCCGAGTACCCCTACCCAACGAGCCCCCCAAAGAAAATGTCGTGTCTGCAGAAAGCGCGGATATAGGCGTGACACCCGTCATTATTGTCCCCGCTGTCCTGACAATCCTGGTCTTTGCATTGGTGAATGTTTTGAACGCTACCATGAACTAGTTGAGTTTTAGAGTAGGGTACAGCATTGCACAGGCTAGGCACACGTTCACAGGGTCTCCCAAGATGCCATCGCATTTTGAGAGACCCAAACCGCTGGAACCGTTACAACAGAACTGTTAAAGTTACATAAAAAAGTGTTTAAAAAAAAAAAAAAGTAAAAAAAAAAAAAAAAAATATATAAAATAAAAAAAACCAAAAATAGTTGTCGTTTTATTGTTCTCTCTCTCTCTATTCTCTCTCTATTGTTCTGCTCCTTTGTACTGTATTCTATTCTGCAATGTTTTATTGTTAACCATTTTTTGTTTTCAGGTACGCCATTCAGCTGTAGCGTGGATTTATTTATCTTGACAGCAACAGCGTTTGCTCCCACGATACGTAAAGCCGCGACTCCAGCACTGTCAGAGGTGATTTCACCACCACAGTTAAAAAAGAGCATATATGCCGAAGCATGGGGGCATAAGGGGTGGAGGAGCGATCTGCTCCTACCTTTTGCGGGAGGATGCCCCCATGCTTCGGCATATATATATTTTAGGCACAAATTGTGTTAAATGTGTTATTTTTTGCTATTTTTTTTTTTGTATTTGCTTTGCAGGTATGGTAAGTCCTACTGTTATTCTGTAATGTTACTTTGTTTTATTGTTAACCATCATTTACTTAGCAGGTACGCCATTCTGCTGCAGCGCGGATTTATTTATCTTGACAGCAACAGCATTTTGCTCCCACGACACATAAAGCCGGGACTCCAGCACTGTCGGAGGTGGTTTCACCACCACAGTTAAAAAAGAGCATATATGCTGAAGCATGGGGGCATAAGGGGTGGAGGAGCGATCTGCTCCTACCTTTTGCGGGAGGATGCCCCCATGCTTCGGCATATATAAATGGTGCATGTATGCCCACCATTAGAAGTGGGTGGATGAAGGGAGGTATTCTAATGGTGGGCATACCCACCGATCAATATTTTTTTTTCGTTCAGCCCACAGGCTGCATGAAAAAAAAATTACAATATATGCCCAACCAGTTCCAGCAACATACTGGTATGTTGCTGGACTTTGAGTGCTTATACCAGAATGATGCCTGCAGGTTTAGGTATCATTCTTTTCAGCCAGCGGTCGGCTTTTATGTAAAAGCAATCCTAGCGGTTAAGTAGCCTCTAGACTACTTTTACAAGCAGTGGGAGGGAATGTCCCCCCCCCGCACCATCTTCCATGGTTTTCTCAGGCTCTCCTGTCCCAACAGGGAACCTGAGAATGCAGCCGGTGGTTCCGCCAGCTGACCATAGAGCTGATCAGAGACCAGAATGGCTCCAATCATTTCTATGGCCTAAGACACCGGAAGCTACGAGCATTTCATGACTTTGATTTTGTGGGATGTAAACAGCGCCATTGGGAAATTGGGAAAGCATTTTATCACACCAATCTTGGTGTGGTCAGATGCTTTGAGGACAGAGGAGAGATCTAGGGTCTGATAGACCCTAATTTTTTCAAAAAAGAGTACCTGTCACTACCTATTGCAATCATAGGGGATATTTACATTCCCTGAGATAACAATAAAAATCATTAAAAAAAAATATATAAATGAAAGGAACAGTTTAAAAATAAAATAAAAAAGCAAAATAGATAATAATAAAATAAAAAAAAAACACCCCTGTCCCGCCCTGCTAAGGCGCAACGTCGAACGCAAGCGTTGGTCTGGTGTCATATGTAAACAGCAATTGCCCCATGCATGTGAGGTATCACCACGAAGGTCAGATCGAGGGTACTGATTTTAGCAGTAGACCTTCTCCGTAAATCTAAAGTGGTCACCTGTAAAGGCATTTAAAGGCTTTTAAAAATGTACGTAGTTTGTCGCCGCTGCACGTTTCTGCGCAATTTTAAAGCATGTCGTGTTTGGTATCCATGTACTCAGCCTAAGATCATATTTTTTATTTCATCAAACATTTGGGCAATATAGTGATTTTTAGTGCATTAAAATAAAAAAAGTGTGTTTTTTCCCCCAAAAATGCGTTTGAAAAATCGCTGCGCAAATACCGTGTAAAAAAAAAAAAATGAAACACCCACCATTTTAATCGGTAGGGCTTTTGCTTTAAAAAAAACACTTCATGTTTGGGGGTTCAAAGTAATTTTCTTGCAAAAAAAAATATTTTTTCATGTAAACAAAATGTGTCAGAAGGGCTTTTTCTTCAAGTGGTTAGAAGAGTGGGTGATGTGTGACATAAGCTTCTAAATGTTGTGCATAAAATGCCAGGACAGTTCAAAACCTCCCCAAATGACCCCATTTTAGAAAGTAGACACCCCAAGCTATTTGCTGAGAGGCATGTCGAGTTCATGGAATATTTTATATTTTGACAAAAGTTGCGGAAAAAAGACATTATTATTATTATTTTATTTATTTTTTTTGCACAAAGTTATCATTAAATGATATATTGCTCAAACATGCCATGGTTATATGTGAAATTACACCCCAAAATACATTCTGTTGCTTCTCCTGAGTACGGGGATACCACAAGTGTGAGACCTTTTGGGAGCCTAACTGCGTACGGTACCCCAAAATCCAAGCACCACCTTCAGGCTTTCTAAGGGTGTAAATTTTTGATTTCATTCCTCACTGCCTATCACAGTTTCGGAGGCCATGGAATGCCCAGATAGCACAAAACCCCCCCAAGTGACCCCATTTTGGAAAGGAGACACCCCAAGCTATTTGCCGAGAGGTATGGTGAGTATTTTGCAGACCTTAATTTTTGTCACAAAGTTTTGAAAATTGAAAAAAAGAAAAAAAATATACATTATTTTTTTTTTCTTCATTTTCAAAAACAAATGAGAGCTGCAAAATACTCACCATGCCTCTCGGCAAATAGCTTGGGGTGTCTACTTTCCAAAATGGGGTCATTTTGGGGGGTTTTGTGCTGTTTTGGCATTTTATGGCCTTCGAAACTATGATAGGTAGTGAGGAGTGAAATCAAAAATTTACACCCTAAGGCCGCGTACACACGCGGGGACTGTTCGCCCAACTTTGTCCGCTGAACAGTGTTTCGGCGGACAGTCCGCCCGTGTGTGGGCTTTCAGCGGACAGTTTCAGCGAACAGTCTGCTGAACAAAGTTTTTCGGAAATTCCGAAAAACTGTCCGCTGAAACTTGGTTTCAGCGAACAGTCCCCTCGTGTGTAGGCTTGTTCGTCAAACTAAGTTCCGCGCATGCTCAGAAAGGATTTACACGCCGAAAATTGTAATGCAGTGTATAGGACGTCGTATTTTCCGTCCCGTCGTACGTGCCGTTCACGTCATCGCGCACGGTTTCAGCAAACTGTTCGTTCGTCGTGTGTGGGCAAGTCCGTCCATGCTAATTTTGAGCGGACTGTTTGCTGAAACTGTTTGACGGACAAAGTTGAGCGAACAGTCCCCGCGTGTGTACGCGGCCTTAGAAATCCTGAAGGCGGTGCTTGGTTTTCGGGGCCCCGTACGCGACTAGGCTCCCAAAAAGTCCCACACATGTGGTATCCCCGTACTCAGGAGAAGCAGCAGAATTTATTTTGGGGTGTCATTTCACCCCTGGCACGTGTGAGAAATATATCATTTAGTGACAACTTTGTGAAAAAAAATAAAAATATAAGTTTGTAATTTTCCCGCAACTTGTGGCAAAATATAAAATATTCCATGGACTCAACATGCCTCTCAGCAAATAGCTTGGGGTGTCTACTTTCTAAAATGGGGTCATTTGTGGGGGTTTTGTGCCATCTTGGCATTTTATGGCCTTCAAAACTGTGATAGGTAGTGAGGAGTGAAATTACAAATGTATGCCCTTAGAAATCCTGAAGGCGGTACTTGGCTTTCGGGGCCCCGTACGCGGCTAGGCTTCCAAAAAGTTGACCACATGTGGTATCCCCGTACTCAGGAGAAGCAGCAGAATGTATTTTGGGGTACAATTCCACATATAACCATGGCATGTGTGAGCAATATATCATTTAGTGACAACTTTGTGTAAAAAAAAAATAATAATTTTTTTTTGTCATTATTCAATCGCTTGAGGCAAAAAAATAAAATATTCAATGGGCTCAACATGCCTCTTATCAATTTCCTTAGGGTGTCTACTTTCCAAAATGGGGTCATTTGGGGGAGTTTTGTACTGCCCTGCCATTTTAGCACCTCAAGAAATGAGATAGGCAGTCATAAACTAAAAGCTATGTAAATTCCAGAAAATGTACCTTAGTTTGTAGATGTGACAACTTTTGCGCAAACCAATAAATATACAGTTATTAACTTTTTTTTTTACCAAAGACATGTGGCTGAATACATTTTGGCCTAAATGTATGACTAAAATTGAGTTTATTGGATTTTTCTAATAACAAAAAGTAGAAAATATCTTTTTTTTTCAAAATTTACGGTCTTTTTACGTTTATATCGCAAAAAATAAAAATCGCAGAGTCATTCAAATACCTTTAAAAGAAAGCTCTATTTGTGGGGAAAAAAGTACGCAAATTTTGTTTGGGTACAACATTGCATGACCGCGCAATTACCAGTTAAAGCAGCGCAGTGCCAAATTGTAAAAAGACCTCTGGTCATTGACCAGCAAAATGGTCCGGTCTGAAAGTGGTTAACAAATGTTGTTGCTGTGTTCTACCTTTTTGTTATTCTAAAAGAATAGCTGTTTGTCTATGTCCATGTGCAAAATTAATCTAATGGGAGTGTCTTCATAATTATCAATCAGCTGCTGCACTTGCAGGGTTTTAATGAGGAGTGGCAGGGTCTGCATCCCTTTGGATGTGATTTCCCTTTTGAGAGTATGTAATCTAAAATAGCATTTGTGTTTCAGGGGATGTCTGAAATCTGTTTGGTATCTTAGTGCAGACTTCTGGAAAAATCAGGGAGCCAATCATACAAGCAGGAAATTACATATGGGGGGGGGGGGGGTATTCTTTATACCATATCTGTGTACAGAACACCTCCAGGTTGCCATATTGCATTTTTACAGAAAATTACAGTGGCTGTAGATTCAAAAGGAAGGTCATTTTTAACAAACATTCAATTACAATATTACTTGTGTAGCAATTATCTATGCTATTATGTTTTTATTTGCTATTTTTTACCCAAGAAAGTAGAGTTACCCTTCAAATACAAAATAATTGAGATGCATATAGGAAGCACAGTTTACCTGCTCAGGGCGTGTTTGTATATAAGCAAACAAGGTTCTCCAGAGCTTCTCCCATCCTTTGGAACTCCTTACCCAAATCTGTCCCACTGTCCCCTAATCCATCCATCTTTAGACGATCCCTGAAAACCCTTCTCTTCAAAGAAGCCTATCGTGCTTCTAACTAACACTGTCTTACTTCCTCCATCAGCTCATCCCCCCACAGCTATTACCTTTTGTATCAATTGCCCCTTAATTTTTAGATTGTAAGCTCTAACGAGCAGGGCCCTCTGATTCCTCTTGTACCAAATTGTAATGTAACTGTAATGTCTGCCCTCATATTGTAAAGCGCTGAGCAAACTGTTGGCGCTATATAAAACCTGTATAATAATAATAATAAAATAAAAAAGGACCCTTGTGAGCCATCACTGGAAACCCACTAATCCAACAGATATAGCTAGGGTTGACACCTTTTCTTCAAGTCAAACCTGAACACTTTTGCTGCGCACAGCAATTTTTTTTTTATAGTATAAACTATACATATATTTTGCTACTAAATAACATTTCTAATCATATGAAGTTAATAACAAGAGTCCCCCTTTACATCAGAGGCCACAGAGTTCCCCTTTTACATCTGAACTCAGAGATCCCTTTCACTGTAAGGGGGGGCTCTGCAGACTCTGATGTAAGGGAGAACTCTGGGGCGTACACTGAGAACTCTGATGTAAGAAGAGGACTCTGATGTAAGGGGAAACACTGTGGCCTCTGGTGTAAAGGGGAAATCTGATGTAAGGGGTGCTCTGACAACCCTGATTTACCTTAGTGTACTTACTCAGAGGCAAGAGAGAGAAGGGGAAGACTTCAGTCACAGACGGATGGATGGATGGTGAGCTCACTCACCGCTTGGCAGTCAACACCTCTCCCCCAGATGGATCTGAGGCTCCTGGAGTTCAAATTTCCTTTTCTGAGGCACAGTGCCAGGGATTGGAGTGTGGGCAGACAAAGAGAGGTGGGGGGAAGAGGTGCAGTTTGAGCCCTCTCTCCTGTGCCCTCTGTATGTGTTTGGGGGGGTTTGTTAGTGTTGGCTTTTGGCAGTGTGAAAGAATGTAATGGACACTCTCAGCTGAGACAACTGCAGTCAGTAACCCTAGCCATAGTCCAGTCTAAATAATGTGTCCAGGTTTCAAACAGTCCAAAACCCGGACACATGATTCCACATGATTCCAAACCCAAACTGTCCGGGTGAATCCTGGACAGATGGAAACCCTAGATATAGCCGTATTGTAGATAGAAAAAGGTTATGAGTGCACTCACCCTCCACTTCTAGACATCAACTGCAGACACTGATCACAATTCCATAGTGTGCAAAAAGTTCAAATTAACCAATAAGGTGCCGCGCAAAACAAATCTGAATGAACATAATACTAATGAAACCAATATTAAATCAAGATGCCACAATAAAGGGCTAATGCTATAGTGAAAAATAATGATGCCAATAAAATTCTTAAAACATTGCAATCAAAAATACAATCAAATATATTGTATATCAATAAAGTGCCTAGTGCTCAAACATATCAGTGTCATAAATATATATCATGCACAATAATAAAGTTTATAAAGATGAAGAGTGGCAAGTTTCGCTATGGGGTCCGTGCAGACAAAAGATCCTTGTGATAAGGTGATCCAAACTTAAAAACATAGCGATAACACTTCAGTGCTTCCCTTATGCGGTTGTGCTCACCTTAAAGCACGTGACCGCACAATTAAGTTTGGTCTAAACACGCTTATGAGCCACACCTGGGCTCTTATGAGAAAAGCAGCTCCAATTGCGGGTCCTTTAAATGGATGTCCTCATGGTAATGGAAACATAAAGGATATAGACTCGGATAGTGTGATGACTCTTTAAAAAGTTTTTTTTTTTTAAAGAAAACAGTCCCACAATGGAGTACTCACATGCATCAGGTGCTGGAGCGCACCAATCTTCAAAAAAACAGATCTGTATATGCCTGTGGGGTTGCCGTTTTGCTTCCTGGTCTCAGCAGACAGGGTGCAAGTTGCTGCTGCCACCAACAACACCGTCCTATCCCCTCCCCAACCACAAGGGAAACAAGGGAATCACGTGTCTTCCTCAGGGGGGTGATGAATTAGAGCGGAGACTGCGAGCCAGGCCTTCTGGCCCAACATCAGTGCCTGACAAATGCGCTTCTGGAAGAATGGTCACACATTCCCATAGACGTACTCCTAAACCTTGTGGACTGCCTTCCCAGAAGAGTTGAATCTGGTATAACTGCAAAGGGTGGGCAAACTCAGTATTGACCCCGAGTGGACAACCTTCTGAGTTTAGAATACAGCAGGGCAGCTGCTCAGCACAGGAACCAGAAGAAAGAGGAGATCCCTGGAATAGCGGTGTGTTCCAGCTTCTAGAAGCATTGACCAGGTATGGTACATACTTAGTTACATTTATGCATGCTGGACCTAAATCTAACTATGTATAAAATATCCATACCTGGAACTATTTCTTAAATATATATGTCTAATATTGATTGTAAATCTTTTGTCATATATATATATATATATATATATATATATATATATATATATATATATATATATATACAGTACAGACCAAAAGTTTGGACACACCTTCTCATTCAAAGAGTTTTCTTTATTTTCATGACTATGAAAATTGTAGATTCACACTGAAGGCATCAAAACTATGAATTAACACATGTCCAATTATATACTGAACAAAAAAGTGTGAAACAACTGAAAATATGTCTTATATTCTAGGTTCTTCAAAGTAGTCACCTTTTGCTTTGATTACTGCTCCGCACACTCTTGGCATTCTGTTGATGAGCTTCAAGAGGTAGTCACCTGAAATGGCTTTCCAACAGTCTTGAAGGAGTTCCCAGAGATGCTTAGCACTTGTTGGCCCTTTTTCCTTCACTCTGCTGTCCAGCACACCCCAAACCATCTCGATTGGGTTCAGGTCCGGTGACTGTGGAGGCCAGGTCATCTGGCGCAGCACCCCATCACTTTCCTTCTTGGTCAAATAGCCCTTACACAGCCTGGAGGTGTGTTTGGGCTCATTGTCCTGTTGAAAAATAAATGATGGTCCAACTAAATGCAAACCGGATGGAATAGCATGCCGCTGCAAGATGCTGTGGTAGCCATGCTGGTTCAGTATGCCTTCAATTTTGAATAAATCCCCAACAGTGTCACCAGCAAAGCACCCCCACACCATCACACCTCCTCCATGCTTCACGGTGGGAACCAGGCATGTAGAGTCCATCCGTTCACCTCTTCTGCTTCGCACAAAGACACGGTGGTTGGAACCAAAGATCTCAAACTTGTACTCATCAGACCAAAGCACAGATTTCCACTGGTCTAATGTCCATTCCTTGTGTTCTTTAGCCCAAACAAGTCTCTTCTGCTTGTTGCCTGTCCTCAGCAGTGGTTTCCTAGCAGTTATTTTACTATGAAGGCCTGATTCACACAGTCTCCTCTTAACAGTTGTTCTAGAGATGTGTCTGCTGCTAGAACTCTGTGTGGCATTGACCTGTTCTCTAATCTGAGCTGCTGTTAACCTGCGATTTCTGAGGCTGGTGACTCGGATGAACTTATCGTCCGCAGGAGAGGTGCCTCTTGGTCTTCCTTTCCTAGGGCGGTCGTCATGTGAGCCAGTTTCTTTGTAGTGCTTGATGGTTTTTGCCACTGCACTTGGGGACACTTTCAAAGTTTTCCCAATTGTTCGGACTGACTGACCTTCATTTCTTAAAGTAATGATGGCCACTCATTTTTCTTTACTTAGCTGCTTTTTTCTTGCCATAATACAAATTCTAACAGTCTATTCAGTAGGACCATCAGCTGTGTACTGTATCCACCTCCTGCACAACGCAACTGATGGTCCCAACCCCATTTATAAGGCTTGAAATCCCACTTATTAAACCTGACAAGGCATACCTGTGAAGTGAAAACCATTTCGGGTGACTACCTCTTGAAGCTCATCAACAGAATGCCAAGAGTGTGCGGAGCAGTAATCAAAGCAAAGGGTGGCTACTTTGAAGAACTTAGAATATAAGACATATTTTCAGTTGTTTCACACTTTTTTGTTCAGTATATAATTGGACATGTGTTAATTCACAGTTTTGATGCCTTCAGTGTGAATCTACAATTTTCATAGTCATGAAAATAAAGAAAACTCTTTGAATGAGAAGGTGTGTCCAAACTTTTGGTCTGTACTGTATATATATATATATATATATATATATATATATATATATATTTTTTATATTTTATATATATATATATGTCTGCTTTGTTGATTATGTTTTGTTTAAAATATTATCTACTACTATCCTCCTGAAGAAGTGGTTCGCCGCAGAACCGGTTGAGGAAATTTTGTATACCCCTCTTCAACAGAAACTCTACGGGTCCGTTCACACAGGGGCAACACGACTTTCAACACGACTTTTGGAGGCAACTTGGACGCAACTTGGACACGACCTGAACACGACTTACAACACGACTTTAAGTCGCCCCAGGCCAGGCGACTTTTGCCGCGGCCAATCAGAGAATGAGCTCTCAAGAGGGAACTCCACGCCAAATTATGAAAAAAAATTGTCATGGGTTCCACCTCCGAGAGCATACCAGGCCCTTAGGTCTGGTATGAATTCCAAGGGGAACTCCCTACGCCGAAAAAACGGCGTGGGGGTCCCCCCCAGATTCATACCAGACCCTTATCCGAGCACGCTACCCGGCCGGCCAGGAAAGGGGGTGGGGACGAGCGTGCGCCCCCCCCCCTCCTGAGCCGTACCAGGCCGCGTGCCCTCAACATGGGGGGTGCCTTGGGGAAGGGGGGGCCGCGCGGCCCCCCCACCCCAAAGCACCTTGTCCCCATGTTGATGAGGACAAGGGCCTCTTCCCGACAACCCTGGCCGTTGGTTGTCGGGGTCTGCGGGCGGGGGGCTTATCGGAATCCGGGAGCCCCCTTTAATAAGGGGGCCCCCGGATACCGGCCCCCCACCCTATGTGAATGAGTATGGGGTACAATGTACCCCTACCCATTCACCTGTAAAATAACACAACACAGGGTTAAAATATTTTATTGCACAGCTCCGGGGGTCTTCCGTCTTCGGGGGTCTTCTCGCCGGACTCCTCCGCTATCTTCTTATAGCTCTTTTGCTAGCGGAGGAGTCCGGCTTTCTTCCTCGCCGCCGGCCTCTTCTCCCGACTTCGGTTCTTCTGCCGGGCCACCGCGCCTTCTTATAGCTCTTTTACAGGCGGTGGCCCGGTCTTCTGTCGCCGCCGCCGCCGCCTTCCGTTCTTCTTCTTCTTCTTCTTCTTCTTCTTCTTCTTCTCCAGGAGATGTTGCCTCAACGCTCTCTCCGGCCGGAATGCCAGGGACGCGCTCCGCTGCCACTTATATAGGGACAATGGGGCGGTGTCACATGGCTTTATGTCACATGGGTTGGTCACATGGTGACCCCGCCCCCTTACGATGTCATAGTCCCCATGTGACACCAACCCATGTGACCAACCCATGTGACATAAAGCCATGTGACACCGCCCCATTGTCCCTATATAAGTGGCAGCGGAGCGCGTCCCTGGCATTCCGGCCGGAGAGAGCGTCGAGGCAACATCTCCTGGAGAAGAAGAAGAAGAAGAAGAACGGAAGGCGGCGGCGGCGACAGAAGACCGGGCCACCGCCTGTAAAAGAGCTATAAGAAGGCGCGGTGGCCCGGCAGAAGAACCGAAGAGGGGGACAAGACCCCCGAAGTCGGGAGAAGAGGCCAGCGGCGAGGAAGAAAGCTCCGCTAGCAAAAGAGCTATAAGAAGATAGCGGAGGAGTCCGGCGAGAAGACCCCCGAAGACGGAAGACCCCCGGAGCTGTGCAATAAAATATTTTAACCCTGTGTTGTGTTTTTTTTGGTACTTTTATTTTACAGGTGAATGGGTAGGGGTACATTGTACCCCATACTTATTCACATAGGGTGGGGGGCCGGTATCCGGGGGCCCCCTTATTAAAGGGGGCTCCTGGATTCCGATAAGCCCCCGCCCGCAGACCCCGACAACCAACGGCCAGGGTTGTCGGGAAGAGGCCCTTGTCCTCATCAACATGGGGACAAGGTGCTTTGGGGTGGGGGGGCCGCGCGGCCCCCCCTTCCCCAAGGCACCCCCCATGTTGAGGGCACGCGGCCTGGTACGGCTCAGGAGGGGGGGGCGCACGCTCGTCCCCACCCCCTTTCCTGGCCGGCTGGGTAGCGTGCTCGGATAAGGGTCTGGTATGAATCTGGGGGGGACCCCCACGCCGTTTTTTCGGCGTAGGGAGTTCCCCTTGGAATTCATACCAGACCTAAGGGCCTGGTATGCTCTCGGAGGGGGAACCCACGCCAATTTTTTTTTCATAAATTTGGCGTGGAGTGCCCTCTTGAGAGCTGATAATTCTGTCAGATTCGCCTCCGTATAAACGGAGATCCGACTTGGAGGTGACCTCCATTGAAATCAATGGGTACCGGTCGCCTACAAGTCGGATTCAAGTAGTACAGGAACCTTTTCTGAAGTCGGAGCGACTTCAGTAGTGTGCATTAAGACGGCTCTCATTCACTTACATTGCTTTTTAAAGAGGAAGTAAACCCCTTTAAACCACTTTGACCTACAGGTAAGCCTAGATTAAGGCTTACCTGTAGGTCCAAGCAATATCTCCTAAACCTATATGGTTTAGGAGATATTTGCCCGAAAATGGGCACCGCTGTCTGCGGCGCGCAGGCGCACTAAATGCGGCAAATCCAAGAATGGATTTGCCTAATTTGTCGACTCCCGTGCGCATGCGCGGGAGTGACGTCATCGCGGCTTCGCCGAATGGCAGAGGCGGAGCTGCGAGACGCGACTCCCGTGCGCATGCGCGGGAGTGACGTCATCGCGGCTTCGCCGCTGTCATTGGTCGGAGCTGCGAGACGCCACCAGCAAGATGGATGCGGCGGACTACAGGGATCAGCGGCGACTTCGCTGGCTCCTGTGTCAGGTAAGTGACACATAATGAGCTACTATGCGATGCATAGTAGTCCATTATGCTTTACCTTTGCAGGGAAAAAAAGAGGAAGTAAACCCATCAGGGTTTACTTCCTCTTTAAATGTTGTCCGACCTGAGGCGACTAGGGGCGACCTGAAGTCGTTTCGGAGTTGCCCCTGTGTGAACGGACCCTACAGGGGAACCCGACAGTAGCTTGTCAAACTGTGGTGTATACGATTTTAAAAGATTTATTGTTTGTATATATATTTTTTGTCCTTATTAAACATTATATATTTTTGTATTATTTATTATTTGTTATTTATTACCAAGTACCGAGATAGTCCATTTGAACCAAAAATCCTGTAGGTGTGGATGCACAGGGATCAGCATCAGCAACTGCCCAGGCATTTCCACATCTTCTAACGTTCTAAAATTACAAACTCGGAAGATGGTACTTTTATATGATTGATTTATTTTCTATTTGAATCTGAGGCTATACTCATCATTATGTTTTAACTATTTTTTTTAAATATTTTACAGGTATCTATATAAAAACAAATTAACCAATAAAATGTTGTGCTAAACAAATCTGAAGGTACAAAATACTAATGAAACGAATAATAAATCAAGATGCGACAATAAAGTGCTAATGCTATAGTGAAAAATAATGATGCCAATAAAATTATTAAATCATTGCAATCAAAAATACAATCAAATAACATATAGTGTATCAATATAGTATATGTATAGATGCTGTATAAAGATGTGCACGACAGAAAATGTTGTATAGTTCTGCATTAGTTTATTATGTTAATCATTTCATTTAGTCATATACAATATGTTAGAATGATTTGTATTTGCCATTTGTTACGTATATTTGTATATATGTTTCGTATATTTGTTTTTTTCCAAATCTATTTGTATTTCCGAAGATAATATATGGCTATATTCATTTTAATGTGTTAATTTGTTATTTTGGGAGATTAACTTATGCATTATGCTTGGGTTAGATGGAGGTGGATCCATCAGAATTTCTGAATCATAACATAACGAATGGAACAAAATGAATTTCAAATGAATTTGTTGTGTTATGATTCGGAGATTCTGATGGATCCACCTCCATCCAACTCAAACACAATAAGTAGGATTAATCTAATTATACTTTTATACCAGATGTACCAGTATTTTATATAGACCTGACTGCTGCTCTATATACATTATACTGTACCTGACTTTGTCCTGGCTGTTGCTCTATAATTTAAAGTCTCATGTCAAGATTTTTGCAGCAGTCGTTACAAAGCAAAAACAATCCCCGTTCCTCATCGGTTTTCAAAAGTCAGATATCAACATTTAAAACATCCAACAAACAGTTAAACATCACATGCTGAAAGCTGGTCTAGCCCCCAAGGGGTACAAACATGGTGGACATTAAGTGTTAAATAAGTCGGTATGTTCAGTGTTGTCTCTCGGCTCCTGCTCTATCTAGCCTACTGCAATAAAATGCTTAGATTACATCAATTTATGTAAATATATTTCCAAGTGTCCAACAAATGCTTTCCCTTTAATCATGAGCATTTATTGACCTATGAAGCATTTCCCCCAAATCACAGATCATACCAAGTCACCCTCCCTTTCATCTCCATTACACTCTGCATCCTCTTCATTATTAAGCATTCATCTTGAGTGAAGGTTTGCAAGGAATTTAAAGCATGCTTGAAGGCCTTGATAATGTTTTTGTCTTTGAACATTATTTGACAGGTAGATGGTCCACTGGGGCTTGTTAGGCCTTGGAGGGAATGGTGGAGGAGTTTTGGCAGTGACTGATGTCTTCGTGCAGTTTAATCACACACACCTTACAGCATGTTAATGTACATACATGCATTGTATTAATAATGCATCCTTTGTTTAATCCAAGCAGCTCCATCCATACATGTCAATACCATATACCTGCAGGCTGAATTTTATTAAAAGGAATTTTCTTGTAGTTGATAATGTTACAATATTTTATACTGAGGTTTAATATATAGTTTTTGGTTATATTTTTTTTACCATCAAAGATTTCACTTATATTATTATTATAATATTTTTGGATGGAGTTTGTTGAAAGGATATATTACTGGACAGTTGACCACCCATCGTTGGTAATTCACAGTGATCCCTTCAGAATTCTGGAGACCCCATTGACACACACACAACAGACAGCTTTGGTGTGCAAAGTGAGTCTAAAATCTTTATTCAGAATCAATAGCAATATATGCAAGTAACAACACAAGAGGGGAGGGGTAAGCTTGCTCCTAAGTTTCTAAGGCAGGGGTGTCCAAACTTTTTTCAAAGAGGGCCAGATTCGATGAAGTGAACATGTGTGAGGGCCGACCATTTTGCCTGACATTCTTTGAACCATTAAAATTCGGTCATTCGAGCACTCATACCTGGCCCAACAAAAATTCTCGTGCCTTTGTTGCACTCGTTTGCCTGACACACAGACGAATGCTCTGTTCTTTAGGGGTACCGTTAAGTCTTAATGGTACCCCACACATTGGAAACATGGGGTGCTTTTGGTGCAGCGCAATAAAAAAAAAAAAAAAAGCTCTGGGACTTCTTTCCCTGCATTTTTGTGTGTATGGAAGCCCATTGAAATGCATGGGCTGCCCTACACACAGCATGCAGCCATGCAGATGTGAACCAAGGGCTTATTGGAGGGGCAGTAAAACTACATGGTTAAGCTGTTTTTACCACCCCCAACTTCTCCCCCTTTAGCTGCAGCGGGAGCAGCTGGGGGTGTACACATGCTGTGGCTGCAGCTGGAGGTATGCTCAGGGTGAATGGGCCTGCACTGCAACTACCCCGCAACTGTGTAGACTGCACAGTTGCGGTATAGTGATGCTACATTTACGGGCTTAAAACAGGTGGTGAGGAGGCAACATAATGCCTCTTTACCACCTTTCAAATGCCTCTGAAAAGCGATCTGTATATGGATTGCTTTTCAGAGGAGCAGCAGTCCTGGCTGCTATCACACACACAAGCACCACAAAAGCAGTTCTGATGGTACAAGAATGGGGGGGGGGGGGTCTGGATTAAAAGTAACACACATGCATACACATACACACATACAGACACATGCATACACATACAGACACATGCATATACTTACATACATACAGACACATGCACACACACACATACAGACACATGCACACACACACATACAGACACATGCACACACATACATACATACAGACATACACGCACATACATACACGCACATACAGACATACATACACACACACACACACATACATGCACACAGATACATACAGACACACATGCTGCACACACATACAAACACACATACATGCACACACATACAGACAGACATACACGCACATACATACAGACACACATGCACATACGCATACATACAGACATACATGGACACACACACACATGCAATCATACATGCACAGACACACACACACACATACACACATGCACATACAGACACACATACACACACCCACACACACATACATACATACATACAGACAGACATGCACACACACATATAGACACACATGCACACACATACATACAGACATGCACACACATGCACAGACACACATACATACAGACACACATACATACAGACACACATGCACACACACACATACACACACACACATGCACACACACACATACACACATGCACACATACATACATACATACAGACACACATGCACACACATGCATACAGACACACATGCACATACATACATACAGACATGCACACACACACATACAGACACACATGCACATACATACAGACACACATGCACATACATACAGACAGACATGCACATACATACAGACAGACATGCACATACATACAGACAGACATGCACATACATACAGACAGACATGCACACATATACATACAGACACACATGCACACACATACATACATACAGACACACATGCACACATACATACATACATACAGACACACATGCACACACATGCATACAGACACACATGCACATACATACATACAGACATGCACACACACACATACAGACACACATGCACATACATACAGACACACATGCACATACATACAGACAGACATGCACATACATACAGACAGACATGCACATACATACAGACAGACATGCACATACATACAGACAGACATGCACACATATACATACAGACACACATGCACACACATACATACATACAGACACACATGCACACACACACACATACACATAAATAAAGCCTTTTTAAAACGAATCTAGCTTGTAGTACAGTACCTTTCCATTCCATTTCCTCATTCAGCCGGGTACTGCACTGTAGGGGGAAGCAGAGAGCACAGCACACTCCTCTGCACTTTACTTTCACTTTTGAAGCCGACGGAGCTTCACACAGTGCCGGGGATCGGCTCATTTGACAGCCCTGATCCCGCAGCACACCAGGCGGGCCGTTCAAAACCGGACTGCGGGCCGCGATTGGCCCGCGGGCCGGACTTTGGACATGCCTGTTCTAAGGGCTAACCAGGCTTCTACAGAGAGATTTTTCCATCATTGGTTTAGGCAGCTGAAAGAAATTTACAAAGATAACTTATCTGCAAGGACATAGACTACCAAGAATCGGCCTAAACACAATGTGTCATACAGAAGGGGTTTTAATTAAAAGTTGTCTCAAGCAAAAAAGTCTAAAACTCTAACAAGAAAGAAGTGTAAGATAAGGCACGTATATTCTTTAAAAACAAGCTTATAAAATGGAGGGGAGATTACAAAATGGAGTTGCAGTTGATCATATAGCTCTATTACAATCCCCTCTGAGGTAAGCTTTACTTTCAGCACCTGGTTCAAGGGTTCTAGTGGCTCTAATAATTAAACACATAATTTTACCTTAATCTCGGCATCTGTTCAACAGCATAAGACTCCTTCAGCCAATGGACTTCAGACACTGACTAATTACTCAACATGGAGAGCAGAATAATTAAGAATAACAGTTTCTTACGGTGGCCACTTGTCAACATGTGCATCGTGTCTCTCTGGCTGGGAACCCACTGGACTGTATCTGAGTCGAAAGGCACCATTCTGTTAGGGAGTTTCCAATCAATACATTCAGATGAGATAGTAGATCCAGATCTTTGTAAAATAATATAATTAGGTGACTCTAGTTTAGTACATATCCAACATTTCTCATAACCTTATTTTTGTGCATATGCATATTTGAACTTCATTAGTAACATTTTATCATGGAATGTGGTTGACCCTTCCCCATCTCGTTTTCTCCCAATGATTCTCTTTTAGACCCGTTATGTGTGTCATGTATAGGTTGTGCTCCACATGTGCCTTTTATGCCATCCAAGTCCTTGGGGTGATATATACAGTTAGGTATGATCCATGTGGGTAGCAACACAGTGATCAAGAATAGGAGGCACAAGCCCATCCCAGAAGTCTGTGGTGAAATAAGCAAGGTCATCTTTTTCAGAGTCTTGACCACCTGCTTCACTCACTATTCAAGTATTTTCACTGCTTACTTCACCTCATTTGTCTTTAATCTTCCTCTTAGATGTTTGGTTCACCTTCTTCACATGACTGGCATGAATCCAGGCCTGTTGTCCCTCTACCAGAATAGCTGTGCAGGTAACTGCGATCACTGTGGTTGGGAGTCCGAAGGGATACTCCTTCTTGTTGCAGTTCAATTACTGGACCACCATGGTGTCAGCCACCTGGAAAGGGTGTGTAGGTTCCTGTGAAGAAGAGGTGCAAGCAACATTTCTTTCAATTTTATACAAAGTTTCAATAAGTTTTCTTGCATACTCTTTCTGAATTAGATCAAGGTCCTCTCTTTCTAACATAAGTGGCTGTCTGGCCCGTGGGGTGGGGACTGGCCTGCCAATTATGACTTCAAAAGGAGAGTATCCTGTTTTCTTAGAGGGTGTCATTCTTACCTCAGCTAGAACTGGTGGGAGGACCTTCTTCCAATTGGCCTTCCTGATCTTATACTTAATGATTCTGTTCATCCTTTGCACTATACCTGAACTTTGAGGGTGATAAGGTATGTGGAACTTCCAGTCAATTTTGAGTGTTTTTACTAGATCTTGGCAGACTTTGGCCACAAGTGCAGGGCCATTGTCTGAGTTGATCTGAAGCGGGCACCCCCATCTGGCAATGATTTCCTGTGTTAGAATTCTTACTACTGTTTGTGCATCTTCCTTTGTTGTGACAAACCTTTCTATCCATCTTGAGAACATGTCCACTATTACAAGTAGGTATTCTTATTTCTTACCTAACTTAGACATGTGTTTGAAATCAATTTGTAAATGAGTGAATGGTGTGGATGGATAGATTAGGTATTCATGTTTTTTGCCTTGTGAGGGTTCCTGGCATCACATAGAATGCATTAAGGTGAAAAAACATTTACCTTTACAACACCTTTAAGGCTAGTTATTATGTATGGTTCTTTTCTTTTTCTGTTAGGGTCCGGGGTGGTCCCTATGCACTCTCACCCATCTCCTAGAGGCAGTTTTTGTCTCTACAACATGGGTTTTTGGGCGACCCCTAGGGGCGCTCAAACTATGCCAGACGGTGGGCGGTGAAGTCTTTCACGCCTGTTCACCGTCAGTCTTCGCAGAAGACGGGTTTCATGGTTTTGTGTTACCTTTCCCTTCCTTCCCTCACATTCTTCCCTCTTTTCTCTCCAAGCATGTCTCCGGGCACGTAGCCTCTCCAGACCCGAGGATCCCTTCGATTTAACAGATTTGATTTGTTTTCACTGACCCAAGCGGCTACAATCGAGGGGTAAGTGGCTGTATACAGGCGAGCGCATCCCCTCTCTGCTCTAATGGCTAACGCATCCCCAAATATCAGGGACCTCAGGCTGGCTTCACACAATGTACAAGGACTGAACTCCCCCAGGAAAAGGAGAGTTGCCTTTGAACGCTACCGAGCTTTTAAAACTATTACAGGAAACGCACTTCCCAATTCGCTATAGACCCAAATTCATCGACTCTTCCTACCCCACGTTCTTTTTGGCAAATGCCCCCAATAAAACTAGGGTTTTATTGTAGATATTGTAGAGTAGATATTCTCTTTTCCAAAAACTGCAACTTTACCCACATATCAGATTACAGGGATTCTGAGGGCAAGTTCATACTTGTAAAGGGGACGTTTGAAGGAATACTCTACTCCTTCGTTTCATATTATGCTCCCAATAAGGGACAAGCCAAATTCTTTCAGACTCTCCTCTCGACACTGGGTCCACTCTTAGAAGGCAAAATTATTATGGGAGGGGACTCCAATGTTGCATTTGACCAAGGACTTAATAAGACAAAGCCCCCTAAAGATCAATTGACCAGACCCACCAAAATGAGCAGTAAAATAGCAAAATTTCTCCACTCTAAGGGACTAGTTGACATCTGGAGGGAATTAAACCCTAAGAGCAGGGACTATACTCATTACTCTTCCCCACATCAATCGTATGCAAGGATCGACCATATCCTGGTTCCCACATCGTTAGTCCCCCTGACCCTTAAAGCTTTGATTATAGACTCTCCCTGGTCGGATCAGTCAATGGTCCTTCTTTCCCTCCACAACGTTATCACCAACACAGGTGGAGCCCATTGGCGCCTTAATGAGTCTATCCTCAGCAACCCTGTACATGCCAAGTACATAGCCGACTCTATCAAAGAGTACTTCTCCACTAACACAACAGAGGGCATCTCCCCAGAAACTCTATGGGCTGCCCATAAAGTCACAGTCAGAGGCGAACTTATCAAACTCTCTTCCCGTCTCAAAAAAGAACGCCTTTTAGACATCCGCAATTTGGAATCCAAATTTGCAGATCTGAAAACGGCCCACAAAAAACGCCCTTCGAAGGCCTTAGCAGACCAATTAGACGTAAAAAGACTAGAACTTAACCTAAAGCTTACCGCGTCAGCAGAGAAACACCTTAGATGGAGTGGGGCCAAATATTACATCCACAAAGACAAAATAGGTTCTATGTTTGCTTGCAAACTCACACCAAAATCTAATACATTCTCCTTCCCCAAATTAAGAATCAATGGACAACCCCCCACTGCCAACCCGACTAAAATCCTGAGGGCCTTTCATGACTTCTATGCCAAGTTATATAGCCAAGCCTCAATGGCGAAAGCTCCAATCCTGTCATCCTTTTTTCAAAATCTCAGATTACCGACTATATCCCAAGCTCATAAGGATATTATGGAAGACTCCTTCTCGGCAGAGGAAGTGCTGGCGGTTATCAAAGATTTGAAAACTGGATCGGCTCCTGGGCCAGATGGTCTCTTAACACCATACTATAAGACCTTTGGGGATTTACTAGCCCCACATATGGCTAAATTTTTCAACTTCAAAATGGAGGGTTCCCCTTTAGATCCACACCTCAACACAGCCTACATCACTATAATCCCCAAACCTAATAAAAACCATGAAAATTTTAGGCCCATTTCTCTCATCAACAATGACCTTAAAATTCTAACCAAAATGCTAGCCAATCGCCTCGCCTCCTTTATCAAAAATTACATCCACAAAGACCAAGTGGGATTCATCCCGGGCAGACAGGGTCCCGACCAGATTAGGGGGCAGTCGACATTGTATCCCTCCTCCAATCCGGCTGGACTGGTAAACACAAACAGGAGGGGATGCTTCTATCCCTGGACCTTCACAAAGCTTTTGACACTATAGATTGGACATACATTTTTACCTTACTTAACGCCTGGGGATTCGGTCCCCACTTTAAGGGGATCCTGGGGTCCTTATACTCCAACCCAAAAGCCATGATCCGAATACAAGGCCAGCACTCTGAACCACTGACAATAGCCAGGGGAACCCGGCAGGGGTGTCCCCTCTCCCCCTTAATCTTTGCGATGGCAATTGAGACCTTGGCCATTGCCATTCGCTCAAACCCCAACATACAAGGAGTGACGGATGGGAAAGAAACCCACAAATGCGGCCTATTTGCCGATGACCTGCTTCTATTCCTGACCTCCCCGACCACCCCCCTCCCGAATTTATGCAAACTTCTTCAAGAGTTTTCAGTCATCTCAGGACTTAAAGTGAACTACTCTAAATCCCATGCCCTTAACATCTCACTTAGGCCAGAAACTAAGTCGGCTTTGCAGAATGCTTTCCAGTTTAAATGGAGTGACTCCTCCATAGAGTACTTGGGAATTAATCTAACTGCCAAGATAGAGCAGCTGTATGAGGCCAACTACCCCTCCATCTATCGCAAACTTGAGGACGACCTGGGACATTGGGAGAAAGGAGAGTTATCTTGGTTAGGTAGGATTTACTCTATTAAAATGACTTTACTCCCGAGACTGCTCTACCTCTTCAGGGCCTTGCCCATCAACATTAAACTAGCCCACTTAAAGTCTTTTCAAACCAAAATAAACAAATTTATCTGGGGAGGTAGAGGCCACAGGGTCCCCCAGAGGAACATGTATAACAACAGGTTTCAAGGGGGTTTGGGTCTCCCTCGACTCCTCTGGTACTTTCAGGCAGGTAGAATTGCACAGCTTTCCACTGTATACAGCAGAAGTGAAAAACCAGACTGGGTCCCCCTGGAGAGGCAGGCCGTCCCGGCATTTACACTTGACTTTCTTCTCTGGTCACCTCCCAGACTTCGACCCCCTATTCTCTCCCCGATCCTCTCGCAATCATTACAGTTATGGGATAAGCTGAGAGCTTGCCCCCATCTTTTATCACCCCTAAAGCCCTTGGCTCACAGATTTAACAACCCAGACTTCCCCCCGGGCCAGGATATCAAAGTCTTTAGATGGTGGCTTGACAAGGGTCTATATAGAATTGGGCACTTCTTCAACGAACAAGGCCCTATTACCTTGGGATATTGTGTGAACCAGCTTGAGATGCCACCCTCAGAACGTTTTAGATTCCACCAGATCCGCCACTTCCTACTAAAAATCTTGACGGAAAAGCGGGTTCCCCCCGGCTGCACTCCGTACAAGTTATGGTGCGGACAAGCTACCAAGCAGAGAGGGCCGATTTCGATTGTATACAAGGTAGGGCTGAAACAACTTATCGATTAATCGACAACTAATCGATTATGAAATTAATCGATTACTATTTTCATAATCGATTAATCGGCCAGTAACAAAATGGGGTTAAAGTTAATGAGTCTGATGATATTTACTAGATTGACCCTTTAAAAGTATCTCTCCTCTAATAGTATATACACTATATTTCCTCTAATTGTTTATACAGTATATCTGCTCTAATAGTTTATACAGTATATCCCCTCTAATAGTATATTCAGTATATATCCCCTCTAATAGTATATACATGATATCTCTCCTCTAATAGTATATAGCCTCTAATAGTATATACAGTATATCTCTTCTAATAGTATATACAGTATATCTCTCCTCTAATAGTATAGAGCCTCTAATAGTATACACAGTATATACAGTATATATCCTCTAATAGTATCGTTATATACAGTATCTTTCTCCTCTAATAGTATATACAGTATATATCCCCTCTAATATATATACAGTATATTTCTTCTGTCTGTTATTCTCAGAGTGGATTAGATATTTTGCTCCCTAACCATATAGTTGGTTATTTATATTTACTACTGTATAGATATATTTAAGAATAAATTGCCTTTTTTTAAACTTTACATATTAACTAATTTATACACCACACTTTTTTTGTTTTGTTTAAGGATATTAACCGATTAATCGAAACAATAATCGGCCAACTAATCGATTATGAAAATAATCGTTAGTTGCAGCCCTAAAAGAAAGCAATTTCTCCAGTGCTGCGTTCCTCGTTTTTATGTCGTTGTAAAACTCATTGTGGAACTGCCACAGGCAGGGCATCTTCTTGTAGAGTTAGAGGAATAGCCCCATAAAATGTGTGTTTTTGAATGGATCCATATTGTCTGCAAGACACAACACAAGACAAACCCTCAAATACTAATAATGCCATTAAAAACCCTCCTAATCTTGTCCCAACATCGGCCTAGATAGAAGCAGTCTAGTCTAGTGATGCACCAAGTTCAAAATTTTGCCTTCGTTTGCATGATCGTCGCGTCCGCGCCTCACTCTCTTCCCAGATCATACGGACGATACACGCGTGTTGCGTTTTATATACAGTGCGCATGCGTGAAACTCCGCCCACCCCTGAGGTTCTTTCTAGACTATTCCCCGCCCCTTCGCTTCCGGCGCAGTGGGGAGAGCACATGGCGGAGAGAACGCAGGTGCGCACTAATAATAGTTCCACTAACGAGGAGGAGGGTGAGGAAAGCTCGGAGCCTGAAACGTCCCGATCCAGGAAGAGAATATTTAAGGCCTCAAATATGTCTTTTGGAGAGATGTTGGAGATAGTGGACATATTGAACAGGACCAACTATTATGGGAAGTATGGCCCTTACCCAAACCCAAATATCAGAAAGGCCAAGATCATGTCTAAAGTTGTGAAGAGTCTTCATAAGAATTTTGGGGTACGCCGATCCAAGGATCAACTGAGAAAACGCTGGTCAGACCTGAAACTGAGGGAGCACGAGCTCCATGTGCTTTGATTTCATGTAGTGCATTTTAATATGGCCACTTTCAAGTTCATGGTTTTATTCGTTCATAAGAAACATCGTTCTGCAGGGAAGTATTCCAGCTTAACAAAGTGTCCATAATAATGTTCTCACCTTGGAACTCGGCAAGTCCACACCCCTCCCAAAGAAGGGCAACTTCCAAAAGCAGAAACAGAGGAGCAGGAGGAGGAGGAGGAAGGAGAGATCGTGGAGGTTGGGCAAATTGTCACCACAACAGGTGAGTGTCGGAGAGCACAGCTTCCGGTAAGCTCATCAATGTATGTCACCATATTTTTATTATATGGTGTGTTTTTTTGCTTTGTTTTGTAGGTGATGTGGAAGAAGATTCCCGTTTTACCAGTGAAAGTGCCCAGATCCTGATTGGGGAGATAATGGGGTGCAATCGGGATTTGGAAAATATACAGCAAAACATCAATGATGTTAAAAATAAAATGAAGAACATCATTGATGTTTTGGGGAGAGTGTGAAACACACAAAACTAGAGATAGGGTTTTATTTTTGATATTTTAAACAAACAATGTTGTATTTCTCGAAATTACAAATTTGAAAGATGCCCAGAGTGTGTAAACATGCGCTATCTCCCATCATGGGGGATCAATGTACGTGTTTTGTGTAAAGTGTCTGAGATGAAGGGGTTGCAGCCCCAAAGCATGTACATTGATCCCCCATGATGGGAGATAGCACATGTTGACACACTGTGTGCATCTTCCAAATTTGTTTTTTTCAGGGTTGACACCCCATGTGATGAAGGCAATATCAGCCCAGTTTGTACATACTCATGTCTGATATTGTCTTCACTTTTCAAAGTTGAACTTTGTAAGTTCCTGTGTTCTGTATTTTACACTTTGATACATGCCTGTTTACACAAAAACACCAAGTAAGCAAAATTTTGATTAAACTCTGTTTTTGATACACACAATTTCTTGGTTTGTTGTAAAAAACCTTTTCAAAACGCACATGTGAATGTGCTTGTATTAAAAAGTTTAATTATCAACAATGTGTGGCTTCCTTTTTCATTGCGCCAAAAATGTATTGGTAGTAAAATTTTAGTTTGTGCTGAGAAGGAGTGTGATTTAATAAAGGCAACTCCACTTTGCACTCCAAGTACAGTTATAGGTGTACTTTTGCAGTGCACTTGTAGTGCATAGTGGATGTGCCTTTAGTAAAAAACACCCACAGTGAGGTGTAAATTTGGACAATCATGCCATTTTCCTGCCATGGTGCTGAAAATGAGCACAATTTTGGTCAGTAATGCACTACATACATTAGTTACAAAAACAAGGTGTGTGTGTAGCAGACCCACAACATAATAAGATTATCTGAAGAAGAGAATATCCCCTCATCTCGCTAAGAATTTGGGTTTGCACTGTTGGTGAAAAAGGCACAACTTGAAAAAAACTGGCAAAGTGTGAGGCCACAGTCTGCCGTTCCTGTGGCGTTGAAGGACACTGTGTAGTGAAACAAGAACAAAAATTAGTAATTTGACAAATCAACATTGCAAGCAGATTAGACACAAACATTTTTTGACAAAATTAGTATAACATTTTGGGAACTGAGTATTTAAAGCCTAAAGTATAAGGTCCCCTTATGACAGTCATCACCCCCCCCCATCCCCCCCATCTGATGGGCCCTTGCTAAAAAATGAGGGGGGGATGTTTTGGACAGGTAACCCTCTCCACTTGATTGAGAGCTGAATGCCTAAATAATGTGTGATACTTTGGGAAGCCCCTCCTTAGTTGCACTATTGGCAGCCAACCGTACAGGTAAGAAGTGTCATAATACCAAAAAGAAAACAAAATGGAAGCACATTTTGACATTCTGCTATTACATATCAAGATAATTAATAGGTAAAATTTTTTTTTAAAAATTGCATTTGAAAGTATTGAGGCAGGCCCTTGCAACACATGCTTAGGTGAATTCATCCATAAATGTGATCATCAAAAAGGTAGGTATAGTGTGTATTGTGTTTGGTAAAGTCATCAGATAGAGGATTGCTATCAGCTGAGCTAGCAGTTGGGGGGAGAGGGGGGTTACTAATGAGTTTGGCACAACCCCAAAAATGTAAAAAATGTCACTCTGCATGAATTGAAGCACATACATCACATTTGTAGACATTATAGGGGGTGTTTAGGGAAAAGCAATACTATGGAGCTGACAAAAGACATTGGTAAGTGACTAGACTATAGTTTGATGGGCCAAGAAGAGCATGGTGGGGAAGTTAGTGTGGCAAATATGCCTGAGGACAAAGGGGCAGAGTATATGAATTAGAGCATATTGCAATGATGGTAATTGGGGAATGAGGAAAGAAATGCAAGACATTAGCAATCATGAAATACATAGAATGTGATGTTTAAGGATAAAACTTACCTTCATATAGTCCTTCTGCAGGACCTGAATGATGGCAGAACAGGTCTCTGGAATAATGATCCCCAGAGCCTGGGGGGAGATGCCTGTAGACTTCTCCCTGTCGCCAAGTAGCGCAACGTGGCGATGAGCCTCTGCTCCGGAGTGATGGCTTGCCGCATGCAGGTATCCTGCCTGCTGATATAAGGGGTCAGCAAAGCCAGCAGACGGTGAAAAACGGGGTCCGTCATCCGGAGATAATTCCTGAAATGATCAGGATTATTCTCGCGGATCTCACGGAGCAAAGACATGTGCGAGAACTGGTCACGCTGGCGCAACCAATTCTTGGTCCACAAACGCCTCCCCTCCCTGTTCATGGACCGGGCTTGTGTCAAAGTAAGAACCCCAACACGAAGCCCCTGCACAGCACAAACTCTATGACGAGTACGTAGACGAAACATGGTTTCAAAACGGTCGGCTGGTCAGAACGGACAACAGAAATCACCGATAAACAGCAAGGCCTGAGAGAACGACCTGAATAGCAGAAGCAAGCAGACAATAAAAAATGACTTTCAAAGCGTACTATACCAAGATATAGTCCACAATGAGAAACAAATACTTAATGACTGCACGCACTGATTATCAGATACGCAAAGACAAGCAGAAACCAAAGAGCAGTAGCGATCTGAATCACTAATGTGAAAAGCGCAAATCGTCTCTCACCAAACTTCTACTAACACGAGATCAGCAGAAGGAGCCCAAAGGGTGCCGGATGTGGTGCTGAACTTCCCTTTTGTAGTCCCGCCGTACACGGCTTACGTCACTGCGTTCTTGGCAACCGCAAATTCCGACAACTTGGTCCGACCGTGTGTATGCAACAGTTTCGGACTAAATCCGTAGGACAAAATTCGTCGGACAAAATCCAACGGATTTGGTTGGCAGAATGTCCGACTGTGTGTACAAGGGCTTAGACACGCCAGCATGCCCTGTACTGATATAGACACAACCCTTGAAAAAAATGCAATAAGGCGGAGTTTGCCCCATGCTCCTGTGCTAGGACCCCCGCCATTGTTTTACAGTTGTCTCTGGCAAACAAGTGAAAAATCTGGCCATATTCAGGTCATCCAAGTCCAGGAGCTGTGACCATTGCAGTTTTAAGATACACAAAAGCATTGTACATTTCATCATTCCATTTCACACAATCTGGCATGTCAGTACCTGTGGCTTGCCTCAGGAAATTATCGTAGTAGGAACAATCATGTATCCACTGGCAGCAGTAACCAATCATACCAAGAAAGGACAGCATGTCCTCCTTAGTGAGTGGGCGGGACAGACCCATGAAAGCTGCAGTTCTCTTGTGACTTTTTTTATCTTTCTCCTTTGAAGAGTACAAAACCAAAGTATTTTACAGTCTCCTGACACCATTGTAGCTTTTTCTTAGAAACCGTGTGACCATTATCTGCTAACCAATGTAACAGTTCTAAACCATGTCTAGTGTACCGTATTTTTCGGACTATAAGGCGCACGTAAAAGCCTAAATTTTCTCCCAAAAACGACCGTGCGCCTTATAGTCCGGTGCGCCTTATATATGACCTGTTGACATCGCTGGAGTTCTTTGTTAACAGTATCTGTCATCTTGACGTAAACCTTCGGACTATAAGGCGCACGTAAAAGCCTAAATTTTCTCACAAAATCGACCGTGCGCCTTATAGTCCGATGCGCTTTATATATATGGAAATATCCATTTTATCAGCCGGTCGTTGCTAGTGCGCCTTATAATCCGGTGCGCCTTATAGTCCGATGCGCCTTATATATGGAAATATCCATTTTATCAGCCGGTCGTTGCTAGTGCGCCTTATAATCCGGTGCGCCTTATAGTCCGAAAAATACGGTATAACATATATGCATTTTGCTACCAACCTATACTCCACTTACTTCCCCATTATATAATAAATAAGACCATACCACTTTTGGAGTAAAATAGGCCGTAGCAGCCATTAATTTATTAAACAAACTGTATAAAATATCCAAAAATATATAACTCTTTAAATAACATAAACCATAATAAAAACAATAACAAAACAATAACAACATCAGTTATGACGAAAACATCAGCTCCCCCTAGTGTTGGTCTTTGCAGGTACACCAATAACCCTCAGGTTATATCCAAAAATTATGACACTGCGGTCCCTCTGACGTGGGTTATTGGGCCTCAAGCCAACAGGCTGACTCAGAGACACCCACCTACCGCAACGCCCCCATAACCAATTACCAGATAACCTCCGTTAACTGGAGTACCACCCACAGGAGCCGTACCACCGACAGATCCTGACTCTTCATTCAGAACTCTCTTCCTCACCCACAAAGACCAAACACCAGCCACTGCCACGACAGTCCATGTTCTAGTCCTGAAAGAGAAAAACACAAACACACAACACAGAAAAAACACACCTCGACATATACAACCCAAGCTTAGGGAGGGAGGGTGGGAAACTTTTTTCTTGAATGCTGCCTCGGGGAGGGGGTGGGATCAGCTTCTCTGCACTGAGTAACCCACACCCTACTCCCCTCGGCCAATCCCCCGCCCCCTATCATGTAGGGCTGACATGCACTGTTCACACAGTCATGCCAGCCCTCTGCCTACGGGGTTTTGTTAACCCCTGTGACGCCGGGCTTTTCTTTTTCCTTGCATACAACCTGGCTTGGACTACACAACAACAAATCATCAACATTGGAGTAGGACGGAACCATGACAGGTGTCCAAGACCACAAGGTTGCCTGGAGGACCACTGAGTAGACTACAGGGGAATCTACATAACCCTGGGGCATTCCACACCAGGTCATCTGGCGTTTTTTTTTTTAAACAAAAAGCAAAGATTGGCTGTGTCTCCTCATCCACAAGGATGCTAAAAAATTTGTTTGTTAAATCAATCATAGAAAAATACTCTGCATCAGGTGGTATGGAGGTAAGGAGTGATGGCACATCAGGCACTATAGGCAATGGAAACCACCAGGTTATTTACAGCTGGAAGGTCTTGAACAAACCTATAACTGCCATCAGGCTTTTTAACTGGGTTGATGGGTGTCTTGTAGGGAGATATGACTTCTTTTAGAATGCCTTTCATTAAAAAGTTGTTCTACTATAGGAGCAATGCCTTCCTCTTTTTCTTTTGACAATGGATACTGTTTGTGATAAATAGGTTGTGCCCATTCTTTGAGGGTGGCTTTGTATGGGGTACAGGAGATGAGCCCTACATCTAAAGCGCTCTCTGACCATACTTTGTCAGAATCAGTGGGGAGTCCTGTGTCTGTCTCTTGCATTTCATTATTCAACATTATGCTCCATATGGGGATCTTTTTAGAATGAGAAATCTAATCCTCAACTTGCCTAGTCAGTCTCTCCGCAAAAGATTGACAGGGCAGTTTGGTATTATCCTGAAACTGTGGTGCAACAACACTGATCCACGTTCTACATTTACTACTGGGAGGGGAGGGGTTTTGAAAGTTTTGGTGAGTATACCATTCATTCCCATTGAAGACTCAGCATTCATTGTCTCTCCTTTGTAGTAGTCCTCACTGAGGCAACTATGAGTAGCTCCTGAATCAAGGAGGGAAGGGGTTAACTTTCCTTGGACATGCGGAGTAACTACCAGTTGAATGTCAAAGGAGGGAGAGATAAGGGCGAATGCTGGGATACTACCTTCTGGACAGCTTCATTGTTTTTGTGGTTTAGGCTGGGTCCACTGAATGGGGTCTTTCACTTCCTGATTTGGCGGAGGGTTCTGTATCTGGGCAAGGGCTTGACTATTTTGTTGTTGATTGAAAGGTTCATATGGGCATTGATTTCTCAGTGGCCCTCCTGTCCGCAGTTGAAACAACTGGTTCTGGACTGCTGAGGACTCCTAGCGAATCCTCTTCCTCTGCTCCTTCCTCTGCCTCTTCCCCACTGCCCACCAGTACCCTGGAGAGGCATTTTCTGTGCCCCTCCTTGGTAATGTGCACTTACTATTTTTTCCTTTGCTATATCAAAACATCCTGCAGCATCCTTTTCTGTTAATGTTTTCTGAAAAACATCCAAAGTACCTGTTGGTCATTTAGAAATCATTTGCTTGACCATTAAGCCCATCTTTGGTTTCAAGTTAGAAATGTAAGTCTGAATCATCAGACTAGTCATATCTGCCTGCAAGGATAACCCAGCCTATTGAGTCCAGGTATCCATGAATCTCTTCCAAAAATCCAATACTGATTCACTTGACTTTTGTTTGAACGCTATAGCAGTGGGGAGGGAAGATTTATTTTTAACGGCACTTGTCATTTCTTTCTCAATTTCTTCACACATTTTCTTCCTACCATCTTCAGTGTTAAGCCCATAATCTGCTGCTTTGGTATCACTGTCTTGTATTATTACAGCTACGGTCAGGACATGAACCCAGTTCCATGCAGTTACGTGTCCGATTATTCCATCAATAATCAGGAGCATGTCTTCTTGTGTGTAATTCCTGCCCTTGCCCAGCAATGATGCCAATCGGTGCTCAACAATTATGCCAGTCAGTGCCCATCAGTGATGCTAATCAGTGTCCATCAGTGATGCCAATCACTGCTGCCTATCCATGCTGCCTATCAGTGACCATCAGTGACTCCTATCAATGGTGCATATCAGTGCCACCTATCAGTGCCCACCAGTCCTGCATATTAGTGCCTCCTCATTAGTGCCCTTCAGTGCTGTGTCATCAGTGCTGTCTCATCAGCGCCCATAAGTGCAGCCTTATCAGCGTACATCAGCGAAGGAGAAAAATTACTTATTTACAAAATTTTATAACAAGTGTAAAAATATTTAAAAAATGTATATATTTGTCTTATATATATATCTGGTAAGACCGATTGAGATTGTGAGACGAATTTCCTTAATTAGTTCTGAGTCAGCTTAAATCAAAAAGTGTGTTTTATTGTACAAACTAAAGTAGAAAATAATACTTAGAAAAATAGTACAATGATAAAATTATTAGTATCGTTCTTTCTTATCAAAGATATAAAAATAATTCTTCAAGCTTGACCATGTGTTCTATTGTTCTATTGGAATCTATCTAAAATGGCGGAATAACCCTTTGTATGCTGAATGTAGCTGAGAGTCTGTTTGTTGAGATGTATCTTTCAAAGCTGTAAGAATCAAAGAGACCGTCTGCTCTTCAGCCTTTCGCTTATATGAACTCAAGTTTCTAAATTCGCGCCAAAAGAATAAACCCTCCTTCACAAGGTTGTGGGCTAAAGAGTGGTTACCATAGCTACCATCTGGTAATACTTAAACATAGGAAGTGGGGGGGAAGGGAAGCTTCAGACTCTAAGCAAAATATCACTACATACAGGAATATGTCTCTTAAAAACATATATAAGATTTACAATATTCATCAAAATCCTGACAGTTTTTAAAAGTTTACTTTTTCAATTACCGCATGTCATAACATAGGGATTGACCGATTCAACGTTTTTCTTTCACACAATGGAGAATTCATATTCTAAATAAAATATAATAAAGCCAATTAAAATGTAGATATTAAGAATATAACAACAAGCTAAGAAAAACTTTTTTTCACAAAATTTATACCGCCAAAAAATAAATACCACCAAAAGAAAGCTATTAGTATGAAAATTGTAAAACTTTTATTTGAGTACAGTGTTGCATGACAGTGCAAATGTCATTTAAAGTCTGACAGCGCCGATAGATGAAAATTGGCCTGGGCAGGAAAGAGGTAAAAGTGCCCAGTAGGCCAGTAGTTAACGTGTTAGGTGTTTACTGGTATAATGTGTACCTGTCTTTGCCTATACTGTCTAGGTATGAAGTGTATTTTTCCCATTGTTTAATTTCCCCATTGTGTGCCTTCTTGGTGTGAATTTCTGTTGTTAATTGAGTAACATATTCTTTCTGTCTGTTGGTTAATCCTCCTGGAGATTCCTACAAGATGTGATTAGTCTTGTGTCAACTTTACCTCGTTACCTAAACATTGTGGGATGTTTACCGCAATATGTAATATTTGTTTTTATTGTTCATGTGGTGACTGTCCCTATTTTATATATCAAAACCTGTATTTCTGTTCAATAAAATTATTCCTTTTGTTTTACCTCAACATCTTGTCTGCATATGATGCTTGGAGTAAAGGGCAGGTATTGACTACCAGGCTGCTGGAAGGGTTTGGAGGGCAGGACCGTTTACCGGAGGCACCCAGTCGGGGTGCCAGTGCCATCACACTCATCTCCTAGTTTGAGAGCTACCCTCCTGACCACTTCCATGAGCAGACATTAGCGAATCTTCAGTACCTGTGCTACTTTGTACCTTGCATTCCCTGTGACAAACTCCAGGGGTGTTCAGACCAGAGCTGCAAAGGAAACCCTCTTGTCACATTGGCCTCCAACCAGGTACATGACAGGCACACTGCTCGCATGCTTATCGGCAGCTTGTGTATAATTGAGTAAACAGAAAAGTCCTGTCTTGGCTAGGAAAGAGAAAAGAGGTGTCTCCCTCCTATATATCATTAGGTATTCTGTGAAATCAAATCTTTCTGCTATTCCAGGCCCTTTTCAGAGCAGAAGAAATTATTTAACTTTTTGCTTAGAGTATATTCATAATATATTTTACATGTTTTGAAAAAAAATATATATGCAGGTCCTCTCTCACCTCTGACACCTCAGGTTCCATTTTCTGGGGAATTTGTAATGTTATCAATGAGAACCACACACACACACACAGTATGACTGAACAAAGATTACAGTAATGATTCACTGTGCAATATATTTACCGTAGCTTTGAGACCCGTAACTTCACCCACTGTAGTAACAGATGGAGTCTCACACAAATTGTCAATTAACCACTTAGGAAATTTACTAAGAAAATAGTTAGCACAATAAACATTGTGACAATTCAGATATAAAGGATGACAATAGATAATAGTCAATATGTGCATAAACTGGGGATTCAATGATTACCATAGGGGGTATATGCAGACAGGTGTGCAGTAGGACAAGTGCTCAATATTATTGAAACTAATGCTGAACACCTTTCCCCCGAAACCTCAATGCACACACCAGAACCACAGCAAAAATTATGAACATGCAATAGTACAATACAATAGATATATGTTTATATCCTATACTCAAGGGCTCCCCCAGGTTGTAATGCAATGTCCCAAATGCAAAATTAACTGTGGTATTATGTAGAAGATGATAGAAGTCCTTGTCCTCTTGATCTTCAGCTAACTCAGAGTATTAGAATGCAGTATTTGTAAATCCAATAGAGAAACAGCAGGCTATAGGAAAAAGAGATGCGCTGATAATAGTGTACAGAAGGCACTTGTATGTTTTCTCCTTAGCAGTGGATGTGATGCAGCATTAACTTTATAACAGGCTATGGATGAATGAAAACACTTCTGTGGGACTACATGTCCCAACAGCAGTCTGTAACTAAATAACAGGGCAACAGTACACTATACTGATTTGGGCAAGTGCCCGCTCACCACAACAGTCCCAGATGCTTGCAACGCTCCTTTCCTGGTATCTCAGTCCCAATCCAAGCTGGCGTCTTCACTCCATACTGCTGCTTATGATGGCTGAAGTAACTGTAATGCAGGAAACCTTTAGAAATCTTGGGTCCTCCGGTCTATCCACAGGCTGGTCCAGCTGACTGTGCTCTGGAGCTTCTTAGAGGCCAAACGATTCTGCTCTGCGCCTTACCAGCCACAGCCTCACACACACAAACATCTCTGCAGGCAGGTTTTAAATGGTGTCCCAGGAGGCTGGAAAATGGCTGCGCTGCCCCTTTTATGTCACTACCCAGGAGGATGTTCTGTGATATGACATTGTGGGTAAGTAGTTTACAGACTGAGTTTTAGTACATGAGTCACTTCCTCATTCGCTACATCTCCCATAATACCTTGGAACATGGCTTTAATGAGACCAAACAAAAGTCTTAATAGCATTAAATAGAAAGGACACTAGAGGGAGCCAAACCCTTACTTATAACCTACTGCAATGCATAAATTAGCAAAGCATGGCTACATATATATATATAAACAGGGGTGTCGGGAGGGGGGCTGGGTGGGCTGCAACCCTGAATGAGTAACCAAAAAGCCCCGGGTCTCATATTTCTCATGTAGAATTATTAGGCCCGAGTGTAAACATCCAGTGATTGGTGGGCAAGCGGGGGCGTGCCCATCCCCGACATCAGTGCTTCGATTTGACAGCTCCACTCTCACTGCAGCCCCAATACTAATATGCAGGCCCCCTTCATCCAGTACTTAGAAAACTGCCTGTGACTGCTGGCTGGGGAGGAAGGTGACAGGACCCATTGCAACTATTGCATGTGCATGGTTCCAGTGCATGCTGCAGAGTATCGCTGCTGGAGGGGGTGCATGGCAGGTGGAGTGCATGTGCAGGGTGACAACAGTGAACCTGTTGAACATCCTGCCTGGGTGTCCTCTTCTCTCCGGTGTAAATCCTCATTCCCCCACCGCCGCTTCCATCCTTACAATAAGCAGGTAGAAGACAGAATGTCTGAGCAGAAGGCGGGAGCTGTCCAACTTCTCAAGTTAAAAATCCTGTGATTTGTTGCTAGGGGCGGTCCTAGCAACCAATGGTCTGTCTGTTACATGGAAAGTTGAACAGCTCCCGCCTTCTGCTCGGACATGCCTATCCTCTGTCTTCTCTCTGCTGTGAAAGGTAAGGGAGGGGGCACTGACATAAAGGGAACTGTGTTTGTTGCAAAGAAAGAAGATGGCTGTAAAGGGGCCTGGGGTATCAGAAAGGAGGGGACTGTGAAAGGAAGTGGGTGTCAGGGGGGATCAGTGTATGTATCGGGGGGGGGGGTCAGTGTATGTGTCAGGGGTGATCAATGTATGTGTCAGGAGGGGGATCAGTGTATGTGTCAGGAGAGGGATCAGTGATATGTGTCAGGAGGGGGATCAGTGTATGTGTCAGGATGAGGATCAGTGTATGTGTCAGGAGGGGGATCAGTCTATGTGTCAGTAGAAGGGTCAGTGTATGTGTCAGGAGGGGGATCAGTGCATGTGTCAGGATGATGATCAGTGTATGTGTCAGGAGGGGTATCAGTGTGTCAGGGGAGATCAGTGTATGTGTCAGTAGAGGGATCAGTGTATGTGTCAGGGGGATCAGTGTTGTGTCAGGGGGGATCAGTGTATGTGTCAGTAGAGGGATCAGTGTATGTGTCAGTGGGGATCGGTGTATTTGTCAGGGGGGATCCGTGTATGTGTCAGTAGAGGGATCAGTGTATGTGTCAGGGGGGATCAGTGTATGTGTCAGGGTGGGTCAGTGTATGTGTCAATAGAGGGATCAGTGTATGTGTCAGGAGGGGGATCAGTGTATGTGTCAGGAAGGGGATCAGTGTATGTGTCAGGGGGGATCAGTGTATCTGTCAGGGGAGATCAGTGTATCTGTCAGGGGGAATCAGTGTATGTGTCGGGGGGATCAGTGTGTGTGTCAGGGGGGATCAGTGTATGTGTCAGGGGGGATCAGTGTATGTGTCAGGGGGGATCAGTGTATGTGTCAGGAGGGGGATCAGTGTATGTGTCAGGGGATCAGTGTAGGTGTCAGGGGGATCAATGTAGGTGTCAGGGCGATCAGTGTATGTGTCCCCTTAGAAACAGCGGGAGTCTGGATTTCCCAAAAAGGGTTGAGGGAGACCTTACTTCCCTAGGCTGGGTGAGACTGCTGTGGCGGTCATCACTTTCTGGTAAGCAGGTTATTCATACTATTTGGGTGGAGATTTGGATGTACTTTGTTTGTTTTGAAGACTTTGCCACGATTTTCTTTTTGCAAATTTATCTTTGCTCATCTGGATGGACGCTGTTATTTAAAAATGTATGGATTTTTCTTTTGATGAGACACTGCTTTAGTTTTTCTTTTTTCACTTTTTTCTTTTTTTCACCTTGGTATTTACAAATTTTATTTTTTTATGTATATTCATATTCACATATTAATAGCTGTGTGTTGAGTTATTTTGAGGGGACAGCAAACTTACACTGTTATACAAGCTGTACACTCATTACTTTACATTGTAACAAAGTGTCATTTCTCCAGTGTTTTCACATGAAAAGATAAAATAAAATATTTACAAAAATGTGAGGGGTGTACTTACTTTTGTGAGATACTGTGTGTGTATATATTTATATATATATATATATATATATATATATATATATATATAAAACTTTGTTTTTCCACTCTTTTCATTGCAGTAATAGAAAACCTTTTTGCCACTTCACTGGTTAAAGGCTGCACTAATTGTCCACATGGGTGGCAGACAAAGATCATTTCAAAATCAATATCTGCTAGCGAGAGGGAGAACGATGCGGTCAGCTTGGCCGCCCTCCTGGGAACGGATCTTTCTGCGGTGAGTTGAGTTGTTTTCTTGCAGTAAACCGATGTCAGCTCTGAAAATTACAGCCGCTTCCAAGGCGAGGACCTTTAATCTGAACATGCTCTCTTCATCCCCCGGTGATTTCTACAAAATGCCTCGAAAGTGACAGATATTCACATGAATACAAGACTGAGCAAAAATCAACTGATCCCTTGTTTCTGATTAGTGGAAAGGGATAATGGTGTAACCCATGCCAACCTTTTGGATACCCTCTTAAATCCTTCAGTTGTATTTATATTTATGGAAAACATAGATATTAAAGTGAATCTTACATTAAAAGTCTACATGAATACATTTCTGACAAGTCACAATATACAGCAACAGTATCATTTTTCAGAAAAGCTTGACCTTTTATAAAAAGCCACCCCTGTGCTCCAGTCCAGTGACTTTGCCTAAGCTGGGAGGATACCAGTAGCCTGCTCACCGGAGCTTGGTCACAGAGCAAGCTGCATGCAACCTGAAAAATGATGCGTTGGTAGTCATTTTAAGGCTGGGTCCACATTGGTGCGAACACAGACATTGCATGTGATTCGCACCACATTGATGTGCAGATCACATGCAATGTCTTTGTGATGCAAATTCAGCCATACACCCATACGATCCGATTCCTGTACCATTTCACCATTCACACTTTGATCTACGAACCAATTCAGTGGTGTCATTAACTTTACATTGACACCCACAGAGGTTCGCAGGGGGCAGTGTGAACTGCCCGTGTGTGACATGCGATGCAAACCGTGCTGGTTCCTGCATCGCATAAGTGTGAGCCCAGGCTAATGCTGTAAATTATTTGACGTCTAGGTAACACTGCAGCACATGTCAATTGCCAATCAGTGGCAGTTATGGATTTAAATAAACATTCTGTGCAACAGGGGAAATTTGAAATTTTACTAACAGTGGAGTAATCTGCATTGGCCCTTACAATAGGAGGGAAAGAAGAGAGCGGGCACCACAACAGTTACTTATTAACCACTTTCAGACCGGACCAATTTGCTGGTCAATGACCAGAGGTCTTTTTACAATTTGGCACTGCGCTGCTTTAACTGGTAATTGCGCGGTCTTGCAATGTTGTACCCAAACAAAATTTGCGTCCTTTTTTTCCCACAAATAGAGCTTTCTTTTAAAGGTATTTGACTGACTCTGCGATTTTTATTTTTTGCGATATAAATGTAAAAAGACCGCAAATTTTGAAAAAAAAATATATTTTCTTCTTTTTGTTATTAGAAAAATCCAATAAACTCAATTTTAGTCATACATTTAAGCCAAAATGTATTCAGCCACATGTCTTCGGTAAAAAAAAAGTCAATAACTGTATATTTATTGGTTTGCGCAAAAGTTGTCACATCTACAAACTAAGGTACGTTTTCTGGAATTTACGCAGCTTTTAGTTTATGACTGCCTATCTCATTTCTTGAGGTGCTAAAATGGCAGGGCAGTACAAAACCCCCCCAAATGACCCCATTTTGGAAAGTAGACACCCTAAGGAAATTGATAAGAGGCATGTTGAGCCCATTGAATATTTTATTTTTTTGCCTCAAGCGATTGAATAATGACAAAAAATTTTTTATTTTTTTTAAAAGTTGTCACTAAATGATATATTGCTCACACATGCCATGGTTATATGTGGAATTGTACCCCAAAATACATTCTGCTGCTTCTCCTGAGTACGGGGATACCACATGTGGTCGACTTTTTGGAAGCCTAGCCGCGTACGGGGCCCCAAAAACCAAGCTCCACCTTCAGGATTTCTAAGGGCGTACATTTGTAATTTCACTCCTCACTACCTATCACAGTTTTGAAGGCCATAAAATGCCAAGATGGCACAAAACACCCACAAATGACCCCATTTTAGAAAGTAGACACCCCAAGCTATTTGCTGAGAGGCATGTTGAGTCCATGGAATATTTTATATTTTGCCACAAGTTGCGGGAAAATTACAAACTTTTATTTTATTTTTATTTTTTTTCACAAAGTTGTCACTAAATGATATATTGCTCACACATGCTATGGGCATATGTGAAATGACACCCCAAAATAAATTCTGCTGCTTCTCCTGAGTACGGGGATACCACATGTGTGCGATTTTTTGGGAGCCTAGCTGCGTACGGGGTCCCGAAAGCCAAGAACCGCCTTCAGGCTTTCTAAGGGCGTAAATTTTTGAGTTCACTCCTCACTACCTGTTACAGTTTTGAAGGCCATAAAATGCCAAGATGGCACAAAACCCCCACAAATGACCCCATTTTAGAAAGTAGACACCCCAAGCTATTTGCTGAGAGGCATGTTGAGTCCATGGAATATTTTATATTTTGCCACAAGTTGCGGGAATATTACAAACTTTTTTTTTTTTTTTTTCACAAAGTTGTCACTAAATGATATATTGCTCACACATGCCATGGGCATATGTGAAATGACACCCCAAAATAAATTCTGCTGCTTCTCCTGAGTACGGGGATACCACATGTGTGGGATTTTTTGGGAGCCTAGCCGCGTACGGGGGCCCCGAAAACCAAGCACTGCCTTCAGGATTTCTAAGGGTGTAAATTTTTGATTTTACTCCTCACTACCTATCGCAGTTTTGAAGGCCATAAAATGCCAAGATGGCACAAACTCACCCCAAATGACCCCATTTTGGAAAGTAGACACCCCTAAATTTAGGGCTACACTAGTGAGACTCACAGGTAAAAAAGCACCTAGGCTGTCAGCGACTGTATCAAAACGCTACAAAAAAAACTGTTAGCGATCGCAGGGATCAGGCCTGACTCTGCGAACGCTGCAGTTATGTGTGTTGTGTTTTGTAAGTGACAGTGATCGATCGATACTGCACTTGGGTGGGCTGGTCTGGGCTTGGCGGAGGGGCTAAACGCAGGTGCTAGCAGGTATCTGGGCTGATCCCGCTAACAATGCGTTTTGGGAAACCTAAACTGCTGGCGACGCTAATATAGATCTGATCAGATACTATATTACTAAGGGAGGTGTATGCTTTGCGCGTGGGTGTTAGCGGTACTGGCACTAACCTGACACTGCCTGGGGCGACGCAGACCTTATCTGACCCTCAAACTTATATCAAACTTATTATTAGGTAATAATGGCGGGTGCCCTGAAACTATAAAAAATAACTAACCAACCAGCGTCACCTGTAACAGTTATATGGTGATCACTTGTGAAAGGGTTAACTAGGGGGCAATCAGGGGGCTTTATGCGGTAGTATATGGGGGTCCCTGGCACTATAAAAAGCTGCGGCGAACCTAAATACCTACCTGCCTAACTAGCGTCACCTGTGACACTAATACAGCGATCAGAAAAACGATCGCTTATTAGGCTGGGTTCACACTGGAGCGATGCGGGAACGCCACGAATCCGCGGCGGGTTCCCGCATCACACTGCCCTATGCGAACTGCTGGGAGTGTCAGTGAAATGTTAATGACACCCCCAGATCAGTTCGCATATCGCAGTGCGATCTGCAAACTCGGATAGGAATCGGATCGCATGGTGTGAACACCCATGCGATCCGATTCTGCTGCGGACCAAAAAAAGGGTCCCGTGCGAGTTTGCGGCGGGTGCGACGCGAATTCAGCCATACTATCTGTATGGCTGAACTCGAATTGCACAGAGATCCGATGTGATTTGCACTGCAGTGCGGTGCGAATCACATCCGTTCTCATAAACTGCTGCAATGTGAACCCAGCCTTAGTGACACTGGCGACGGGGGGTGATCACGGGGTTAAACCTTTATTGGGGGGGTTAGGGGGGTACCTAAGAACTAAAGGGGGCTAACCCTAACTGCCCTAACAGTTATTACAGTCACAAATGACACCAATGCAAAAAAAAATAAAAAATGCAATTGGTGTCACTGTGACTGGGGGTGCAGGGGTGATTGGGGGGGTGATCGGGGGGTGAAGGGGGGGTGAGAGTGTGCCTGGCATGTTCTACTGTACGTGTGGTGTGTTGGTGCAACTCACCGATCATCTCTCCTCGGTGCCGGAACGAAAAATACCGACACGGAGGAGAGATTACATCACTTCCTCTGCCTGTGTTTACATTACAGGAGAGGAAGTGATGTCACGCTTCACTTCCATTCGTCAGGAGCGATCGCGAGGGGGTGGCCATGAACGAATGGCCGCCCCCTCATCCCGGATCGCTCCTGAACGGATACCGACCGCCGCTGGCACCGGGGGGGCCCGATCGGGCCCCCCACCCGCGGGAAGGCAGGGACGTACATGTACGCCCATATGCCTGCCCGTGCCATTCTGTCGACGTACATCGTCGTGCGGCGGTCGGCAAGTGGTTAATCTAGTGGTAGCTTTAAAGGAGCCCCGTCTCTATCCAGCAATATCCACAAGTCCCTCGGCCATCAAGACTTTCCCTCCTCCTCCCCATTGGCTCCTGTCAATCAAAGTCAGTCAGCCAATCAGGAGAGAGAGGGGATGGGTCCGAACAGCAGCTCTGTGTCTGAATGGACACATGGAGCTGGAGCTCGGCTCAAGTGCCCCCATAGCAAGCTGCTTGCTGTGGGGGCCAGGAGCAGCAAAGCGGGAACTGAGAAGAAGAGAATCTGGGCTTCTCTGTGCAAAACCTCTGCACAGAGGAGGTAAGTATAACATGTTTGTTATTTAAAAAAAAAAAAAAAAAACTTTACAATCACTTTAAATTTTCTTCCTTGCATTTCAGTTGCATAAATCAATGATTTACTCCTTCACTGGGACTTTCTATTCATAGCCCATGTTCCCTTCACTCACCATGATTGGCTGTCTGCCCCTGCCTGGAATTCATGGTTTCTGATTCTGCTATGATGTTATTTTCAAACACTTATGCCCTGTATACATGACAAACTCTGAAGGTTTTTCCGACGTAATTTTGCTGAAGCTGTCTTGTGTACACATGATCACACCAAATCCCGACCGTCAAGAAGCGGTGACGTACAACACGTACGATGGGACTAGAAAAAGAAAGTTCAATAGCCAGTAGCCAATAGCTTCTGTCTCGTACTTGCTACAGAGCATGCGTCGTTTTTGGTATGTCGGAACAGCATACAGACGAGTGGTTTTCCCGATAGGAATTTGTTCTGTCAGAAAAATATAGAACATGTTCTCTTTCTAGGTCCGTCAGAATTTTCAACGTAAAAAGTCCGATAGGGCATACACACGATCGGAATATACAATGAAAAGCTCCTGTCTGATTTTTCTGTCAGAAATTCCAAACAGGTGTACATGGCATTACAACCCTACATGGGCAGTTTCTTTGTATGGCTGGAGGAGAAAAATTGCCTACAGTCTTAGTTATATGACTCCTCCTATCACACAAAGAATTGGGCCCATGTAGAGCTGTAAGAGTGGACTGCACATAATATACCAGACAGGGGTGGACTGACAACTCATGGGGCCCACAGGCAATAGAAGCTCAAGGGGCCCCCTTGGGCGCCACACTTAAGCCACATCTGCATCGGGAGACGGGGGGGGGGGGGGAGAAAGCACACGGGGACACGGGGGGGCACACAAGAGGAAACTGGAGGGAGAACACACAGGAGGGAGAACATACACATACACATACACATACACACACACACACACACACACACAGGAGGGAGAACATACACACACACAGGAGGGAGAACATACACATTCACACACACACACACACACATACACGGTGATACACACACACACACACACACACACACACACACACACACACACACACACACACACACACACACACACACAGAAGGACACTCACACAGGGACACACACACACACACGGGGACACACACAGGGGGAGACACACACACGGGGGGACACACAGGGGGACACACACAGGGGGACACACACAGGGGGACACTCACACACGGGGACACACACAGGGGGACACTCACACAGGAGGAGACACACAGACACACACACAGGGGGACACACACACGGGGACACTCACAGAGGGGTACACTGTGGGTTGGGGAGATCCGGGGCCCCATGCAACTGTACCGCCTCCCCCCCCCATCCCCCATCACTTATCACTTGTGGCAGGCCCAGGCTTCACTTACCGGATGCCGATAATACCGGCCCTTAAACTCTTCTGCTGTGCCTGTATCACATGCCGTGATCATGCCAATTATAATACTGCTAATGGCGTGCTGCTCCCCGCCGGCCCCTCCTTCCCTCCAGTCTGTCCCAGGTGCTTATACTGTATGCATTGTGACATCACCTGAGACGGATGGGAGGGAAGGAGGGGCCGGCGGGGAGCAGCGCGCTGTTAGCAGTATTATAATCGCCATGATCGCGGCATGTGATACAGGCACAGCCGCTTCAAGTGGCCTCTCATGTGGCCGAGACCAGGCCCCTAATGGCCTCGGGCCCTCGGGCGGAGCCCGAGTGACCAACTGGTCAGCCCGCCCCTGATACCAGATTCACAAGACAGAAATTCTAGGCAGGAATAAGTAGTCCATCATGGTAAGAACAAGTTTGCAAGCAAAAAACCTAAAGCAGCATGCTTAAAAATAATAAAGAAGAGTGCACATATTTACAGTATACGTCTCCTTTATTAGTAACAAGTAAAGGAAACTACTCACCACAATGTGTATGTGGGTGGAAATACCCTTTATGATAAACTTCGTCAAAGTCAAGCTTTAGGGTTATGGAAAATGTTTAGGCAGCACACAGAGTTCAGGCATAATTAAAGCAGAGTTCCACTCATCCACTCTTCTCTGCGGTGCCGGCATTGCAACTGTGGACGCCCGGCTGTGGCTTCACAACCAGGCTTGCTCTTCGCAGGTGAATGGCCAGGCAATCTTCTGGAACCTGTGACATCTCCCAGAACATTTCAGGGAGGGAGGGGAGAGAGGTGAAATTATTTTCGAAACTGCGGCGCCAGGGGAGGGAGTGGGAGCTGGGTGCCTGTCAAAACTGGGTACTGGTACCCGCTCCTCTCCCAAAAAAGGGGGTCACCAGTACTTAAAGAGGAAGTAAAGGCAACATTTTTTTTTATTAAAAAGCACACCCTGTAAGGCAAAGGCATAATGAGCTAGTATGCATAGCATACTAGCTCATTATGAATAACTTACCCAAGAATGAAGCCCCCGAAGCGGTTCTCCGTCTTCCTCTTCGCCGCTGCCATGGATCCCGGAGCGATTTCCGGGTCTCGCGGCTCCGCCGCTGTGATTCGCCGGACCCGCGATGACGTCACTCCCGCGCATGCGCACGGGAGCCGACACTCGCGGCATATCGCCACGATCTGCGGCCTGCGCCAAATGCGCCATAGACAGTGGTGGCTGTCTTCAGGTAAATATCTCCTAAACCGTATAGGTTTAGGAGATATTTCTTGGACCTACAGGTAAGCCTTAATCTAGGTTTACCTGTAGGTCAAAGTTGGTTGTAAGGGTTTACAACCACTTTAAAGCGGAAGTTTCATTTTTGGGTAAAACTCTGCTTTAAGTATATGTGGCAGGGGCTATAGAATAAAAATGACTGTAGACTCAAAAAATAATGAAAACATTAATTAGTCTAAATTTTCCATGGGGAAAGGAGAACATTTTTATGTATCCAAAGACTAGCTGCAGAGAACTTGATAGCTAGGCAGAAGCAATTATAGCTGCTCATTCCTCTGCAAAGTGGAGTTTGGAGCAAAGCATACATACTGTGGAATATGAATTAATTACTTAACATACTTGCTTATCTCTGTTGGACTGTTTGAGTGCTGCCCTATGTCAGAAGAAGTGTCTGTTGCCCAACTGGAGACTGTTAATGCAACCTTACTTTCCTCTGTGCTAGATAGATGAGTTATAAGCAGGGGCAACCTGATATGTGGGTGCTTTGTTCCCTGACTGGTACACTCTGCACTGCCATGTGTGTGTATTTGTTAAAAAAGAGAAGAGGCAATGTCTATATTGTGTAAATTTCCACCAATTTGAAGTAACTAAAATGCATTTTTTCATTTTGAATAGAGCATGAAAGGGTCAAGACTTCTGTCAGGTTTTTTATTGCTGTCTGCATCCCCACTAGGTAGATTCACCCTCTCTATTTGTTATGGTCACTATTGTCACCAGGATGGAAAGTGGAAGGCAGTAGGAAGGCATCCTTAACAATCAATGAGTCATCAGCTGTCAACAGGTTTCCCCGCTGACAGCTGAATAAAAAAAATTCCGGTTAAAGAAAAAAAAAAAGAAAAAATGCCACGGGGTCCTCCCCAAAACCCATACCAGACCCTTATCTGGGCATACAGCCAGGCAGGTCAGGAAAGAGAGGGCATGAGCAAGCAAACCCCCCTCCTAAACCATACCAGGTCACAAGGGTCAACATGGCTCTGCCCCCCACACCCCACAGCACCTTGTTCCCATGTCTCTTTCCCACAACCCTGGGCTGTGGTTGTGGGGGGAGGGGTCTGTGGGCAGGGGCTTATTGGAATCTGGAGACAGTTTTTGACAATTCCTTTATTAAAAAACAAAACAAAAACAAAAACAGTGTCCCTCGATGTAAACCCATCGCCAATCACGACGCCACAAAAAAAGAAATAAAAGCGCTCCCGCCGTCCATGAAGGCTGATCGCCTACTGCAGGCTCTGCAGTTTGACAGTTTTTATATAGGTGGAGACGTCACCTGGTTGTACTGCCCCCTGTGACATCACCCAGGGCCGTCTTTAAGGCAGGGCAAAAGGGACATCTGCCCTGGGCCCTGTTATTGTTGTGGGGCCCAAAGCAGCTGCTTCATACTTGCCAACTATACCAGTTTACATTCCCTTGTCCCTTGAAGTTTTAGTCCTGTGCTGTGTCCTGATATCTCAGTGTGAAGTGCTGCTACTAATGCTGCCCAGCTCTGCCCTATTGTTGTGTACAGATGACTCACCTGCAGACCCTGTGTTTACATGGAAATAACCGGCATGCATATGTGAATAGCAGTGACATGCATATGTAAATAGCTGAGGCCAACTGCATTGATATTTAAATAAAGGCAGCATTCATATGTATATCATGCCCCCTGCAGTGAGGAGATAATGTGCTGTAACCTATAGCAACCAGTCAGCAGTATTACTGTACAGTAATCTCTAGCAGCCAATTAACAAGCAGAAATCATGTGCTGTAACCTCTAGCAACTAATCAGTGAGCCTTAAGGAGTGCGGTAACCTCTAGCAACCAGTCAGTAAGCAGTAATGATATTCTGTAACCTCTGGCAACCAATCGCAATCGCTGCCTGATCTGATAGAGTAAGCTGATTTTAAGTCTAGCTTCTATTTATTGTATGTCTCAGAGAAGGTGAAGAGAAGGGCAGGACTTACCATTGGGCTTGACTGGGCTCAAGCCCATGGGCCCCGCCAAATAGGGGGCCCCACCGAGATACATAGCCGAGTGTACTCGGCTCAGCTCCACTCACAGTCACACCCAGTTACGCCCTATGATGGACATAACACAGGGACTGGGCGTGAACGTGAGCCGAGTACACTCGGATACTCTCTGCTCCGCTCGGGACTGCGACAGGACCCGAGAGCCGCCAAGAGGACCCGAGAGCTGCCGAGATGTATCTCGGCGAAGCCATTTTTAAACTTCAAGACTGCAATGACAAGGCTACAAATTACAAGGCTACACTGACAAGGCTGCAATGGCACTGGACAAGGATGCAGGTGGATGGGCAAGGCTGCAGATGGACACTGATAAGGGTGCATTGATGGGCATTTAAATGTAAGTTCTTTTCCTTAAAATCCCCTTCTAAACTTCGGGTGCGTGTTATACGCCACTGCATGTTATACGCTGATAAATCCGATAATGTATAGAAGGTAGGGCCCGAAAATGACTCAAGGCCAGGGGCCCCCACCACCCTAAGTCCTGCCCTGGTGAAGAGCGAAATTGCATGGGGGGGGGGCCTAAGAACATTTTTGCCCAGGGCCCAATCAATATTAAAGACGGCCCTGACATCACCGACCCAGCATGCACTGGTACATAATGTCGCAAGGGGGGCGGTGCCACCAGGTGACATTGCCAGGTGGCAGGCCCATACCGATATAAGAACTGTCAAACGGCAGAGCCTGCATTAAGTGGTTGGCCTTCATGGATGGTGGGAGCATTTTTTTTTCTTTTTCGGTTTTGGCGGGCGACGTAATTGGATTTACAGTTTTTTTTTTTTAATAAAGGAATTGTCAAAGCTGTCTTTTGTTTTTATTACTTCTTTACACTTTTTTGGTGAATGGTTAGGGGTATGCACCCCATACTTATTCACATGGGAGGGCTATTCACATGGGAGGGCCTTTTTAAAGGGGTCTTCCAGATTCCGATAAGCCTCCTGCCCTCATACCACCACAGCCCAGGGTTGTGGGGAAGAGACCCTTGTCCCCATCAACATGTGGACAAGGTGCTTTGCTTTGGGGGGGGACCCCCCCATGTTGATGGCATGTGGCCTGGTATGGTGCTCACTCGTCTCCCCATTTCCTGACCTGCCAGGCTGCATGCTCGGATAAGGGTTTGGTATGGATTTGGGGGGGGGGGGGCTCCACGCCATCTTTTTCTTTGTTCAATAGCTGGGTGCTGTCAATTGCAACCGCGAGTTAATTTAAATGATTGGGATTTGACTCGTTTTTGTTTATATCCACTTTAACCACTTCCCGACCGCCGCACGACGATGTACGTCGACAGAATGGCACGGGCAGGCATAAGGGCTTACATGTACATCCTTGCCTGCCCGCGGGTCGGTGCCTGCGGCGGTCGGTATTCGTTCGGGAGCGATCCCGGACGAGGGGACGGCCATTCATTCATGGCCACCCCCTCGCGATCGCTCCCGACGAATGAAAATGCTCCGTGACATCACTTCCTCTCCTGTAATGTAAACTTTATTTTGGGGTGTCATTTCACATATGCCCATGGCATGCGTGAGCAATATATCATTTAGTGACAACTTTGTGAAAAAAAAAAAAAGTTTGTAATTTTCCCGCAACTTGTGGCAAAATATAAAATATTCCATGGACTCAACATGCCTCTCAGCAAATAGCTTGGGGTGTCTACTTTCTAAAATGGGGTCATTTGTGGGGGTTTTGTGCCATCTTGGCATTTTATGGCCTTCAAAACTGTAATAGGTAGTGAGAAGTGAAATCAAAAATTTACGCCCTTAGAAAGCCTGAAGGCGGTGCTTGGTTTTCGGGGCCCCGTACGCGGCTAGGCTCCCAAAAAGTCCCACATATGTGGTATCCCCGTACTCAGGAGAAGCAGCAGAATTTATTTTGGGGTGTCATTTCACATATGCCCATAGCATGTGTGAGCAATATATCATTTAGTGACAACTTTGTGTAAAAAAAAAAAAATATTTTTTTGTCATTATTCAATCGCTTGAGGCAAAAAAATAAAATATTCAATGGGCTCAACATGCCACTTATCAATTTCCTTAGGGTGTCTACTTTCCAAAATGGGGTCATTTGGGGGGGTTTTGTACTGCCCTGCCATTTTAGCACCTCAAGAAATGAGATAGGCAGTCGTAAACTAAAAGCTGCGTAAATTCCAGAAAACGTACCTTAGTTTGTAGATGTGACAACTTTTGCGCAAACCAATAAATATACAGTTATTGACTTTTTTTTTACCAAAGACATGTGGCTGAATACATTTTGGCCTAAATGTATGACTAAAATTGAGTTTATTGGATTTTTCTAATAACAAAAAGTAGAAAATATCATTTTTTTTCAAAATTTTCGGTCTTTTTACGTTTATATCGCAAAAAATAAAAATCGCAGAGGCAATCAAATACCATCAAAAGAAAGCTCTATTTGTGGGAAGAAAAGGACGCAAATTTTGTTTGGGTACAACATTGCATGACCGCGCAATTACCAGTTAAAGCAGCGCAGTGCCAAATTGTAAAAAGACCTCTGGTCATTTACCAGCAAAATGGTCCGGTCTGAAAGTGGTTAAGCAACACCCCTCCTGCCCAGACCAATTTTCAGCTTTCGGTGCTCTCACACTTTGAATGACAAATACTCAGTCATGCAACACTGTACCCAAATGAATTTTTTGGCCCTTTTTTTTCCCACAAATAGAGCTTTCTTTTGGTGGTTATTGGTCACCTCTGGGTTTTTTTATTTTTTGCGCTATAAAAGACCGAAAATTTTGAAAAAAAAAACGCATTTTCCTTTGTTTCTGTGATAAAATTATGCAAATTATTAATTTTTCTTCATAAATTTTGGCCATCATTTATACTGCTACATATCTTTGGTAAAAATAACCCAAATTGGTGGATATTATTTGGTCTTTGTCTTTGTGAAATTTAGAGATTCTACAAGCTGTGGTGCGAATCATACAAAATTTATCACATCTGATGTACTGTACTTCTTGCGACCCGAACAAGCCAGGGAAGTACAAATACCCCCCAAATGACCCCTTTTTGGAAAGTAGACATTCCAAGGTATTTGGTAAGAGGCATAGTGAGGTTTTTGGTGTTGTAATTTTTTCCCACAATTCTTTGCAATATTAAGATTTTTTTGTTTTTTATTTTTTCCCCACAAAATTGTCATTGTAATAGGTTATTTCTCTCACATGACATGTGTATACCACAAATGACACCCCAAATTAAATTCTGCTACTCCTCCTGAATATTACGATACCACATGTGTGGGACTTTTTCACAGCCTGGCCACTTAGAGACGTCCAACATGCAGGGAGCGCCATCAGGTGTTCTAGGAGCATAAATTACACATCTAAATGGTTGACTACCTATTACACTTTTGAAGGCCCTGGAGCACCAGGACAATGACATGTGACACTGACGTGGCACTGATGGCAGATGACACTGATACATGGCACTGATGGCAGATGGCACTGATACATGGCACTGACGACAGATGGCACTGATACATGGCACTGACGACAGATGGCACTAATACGTGGCACTGATGACACTTGACACCGATGACAGATGGAACTAATCTGTGGCACTAATGACACGTGACACTGATGTGGCACTGATGACAGACGGCACTAATACGTGGCACTGATGACACTTGACACCGATGAGAGATGGAACTAATCTGTGGCACTAATGACACGTGACACTGATGTGGAACTGATGACAGATGGCACTAATACGTGGCACTGATGACAGATGGCACTAATACGTGGCACTGATAACACCTGACACCGAATACAGATGGCACTAATACGTGGCACTGATGACACATGACACTGACAGGTGGCACTGATATGTGGCACTGATAACATGTGATACTCACAGGTGGCACTGGGGATACATGGCACTAGGGACAGGTGGCACGGATAGGTGGCACTGGGGACAGGTGGTACTGGGAACAGATGACACTGTTAGGTGGCACTGGGGACAGGTAGCATTGATAGGTGGCACTGGGGACACATGGCAATGACAGGTGGCACTGGGGACAGATGGCACTGATAGGTTGCACTGGGGACAGATCGCACTGGGGACAGATGGCACTGATAGGTGGCACAGGGGACAGATGGCACTGATAGGTGGCACAGGGGACAGATGGCACTGATAGGTGGCACTGGGGACAGGTGGGCATGTATGTGTGTGTTTTACTGTGTGTGTGTGTGTGTTTGTGTGTGTGTGTGTGTACACTCACTGTCACAGACGATGCAGCTGCAACACGGAAGCTCTCCCTCCTCACACGCTGTCTCTGTGTGTGGAGCGGAGCCGGCGATGAGAGATGATCTCATATGTTTACATATGAGATCACCTCTCATTGGATAGCCCGATCGAGTGGTAAATGGCCACTGTGATTGGCCATTTAGCACGATCTGTGATTGGTTGTGTCCGAGGGACACAGCCAACACAGAACTTCCCTGATGCACGCCCGCGGCGGCACGCATTAGGGAAGTAAACAGGAGGACGTCCAGGGATGGCCTCCTGGCAGTTAGCGTCCGCTCTGTAGCCGTCTTTTGGCTATAGGGAGGGCGCGAAGCGGTTAAAATCACTGCTCCTGAAAAAACGAATATTTAAAAAATAAATATTTTACATTGATCTATGTCCCCAAGGGCAGTACCTGGACCCCATACCCCTTTTATGGCCTATTACTTGCATATAAGCCTTCAAAATGGGCACTTTTGAATTTTACAGTCATTTTTTCGGGTTAGAGGGGTGTTTGGCCACCTTGATTTATTTTTTAATTATGCCTATTATGCTTTAAAGCAGTTTAAAGGATGAAAGTGCCACAGGCATTCATCAAAATCAATTTTTATTTGCAAGTCTCTGTAGTAGCCAATGCGTTTTGAGAGCTTTCTGTCTGACCAGAGGCCCAAGCAAGTCTGTTTATGCATCCATTTGGTGTTACGGCAGGGGTTTTCAACCTTCTGACCTTCCTGGGCCACATTGGAAGTAGTGGAGTTTCCTTGGGCCATACATGAAATACACTAACAATAAGGATGGCTGATGAGCAGAAAAAAATTGGGCAGATCACAAGTTAGTTATCACTGATATAGATAATGTACCTATCTGAGTAATAAAACATCATTTTTTTTGTAATATTTTCTATTATAACAGTAAACCTAGTGCGATATTTGACATGGTTTTTGATAAACACATCAATATCTGGTTGGATGGATGGAGTATCAATTCTCAATGAATTGAGAAAGGTTCTCATCAGATATTTTGGTTCTAAGTTTGCTCTTTGTGTGCTTCATCGTTGAAAATAGTTGCTCACAAATATAGGTGCTGCCGAAAACTGATGACATAAATAAGGTGTGATTGTAAAGAGTGGGAGATTTTAATTTGGAAAGATAAAACGTATAAAAGTCCAATAAGGAGACACTGTTAAATGTTCTCTTTGTCCACATGTGTTCGCTAAGTGTAAACACATTTTTTTTTTTTAGATGAGGGGGAAGGGATTAGAACACCTGTTATATTTTATTGCTGTCTGTGCCCACATTAGGGAGACTAGCCCTCTATATTTGTCCTGTTTACCATTATCATTGAAAGTGAAAGTAAAAGAAAATCCCACATTTTGGGTTGTCCCCAGAAAATGTAATGGAGGGGAAATCTTCCAATGGGGACAATAGTTCTGGTGACCTGGGTTTCCCCAAGGAATTCCCTTAATTTGCAGGGATTTCCTCTCACGTCCTGTTTTGGCTATGGAACAGGAAGTGAAGGCAAATTCCCCCATTATGACAAAAAGGACAAAAATAAACCTTTCCTTAAAAGAAAAAAAAAAAAGCCTTGGTTCCCCTTTAATAATTATGTTTTGTATTGGGGTTCAGTTGCTCCACCAACATTTTGATTTAAAAAAAAATCTAAAGGCACAGCTGTGCTTAATCTCTACATACTAATTTTGTCTGTTATTATTATTATTATACAGGATTTATGAAGCACCAACAGTTTGCACAGCAGGGTCTGCGGGCAGGGGGTCTTATCGGAATCCGGGAGCCCCCTTTAATAAGGGGGCCCCAGATCCCGGCCCCCCACCCTATGTGAATGAGTATGGGGTACATCGTTCACCTGGGGGAAAAAAGTGTAAACAAAAAAACACACAACACAGGTTTTTAAAGTAGTTTTTTGGCAGCTCCAGGGGTCTTCTTCTTCCGACTTTGGGGGTCTTCTCGCTGGGCTAGAGCTATCTTCTGCTCTTTTGCTGATATTTTGCTTGTGGAGGAGCCCAGCTTTCGCCTTCGTTGTTGTTGCCGTCCGGGGGTCTTCTTCTGACTTCAGGGGTCTTCTTCCGACTTTGGGGGTCTTCTTCCGACTTCTCAGCGATTTCCGGCCTCTTCTCCCACTCTTTGGTTCTTCTGCCGGGCTCCTCCGCTATCTTCTTCCAGCTCTTTTACTAGCCTTGGCCCAGTCTCCTCGTTGTTCGTCGCCGCCACCTTCTTCTTCTTCCTTCTTCTTTCTTCTTCCTTCTTCTCTTCTTCTCTTCTTCCGACATTGACACAACACTCTCTCCCGCTGTAATGCCTGGGACACTATATATAAAATTCAGTAAATACAATGTACTCCTGATCCCAGCCCTCAATGGATCAACTTTACTAACCCTACAGCTGCTGTTATCAAATCAATGTCAAATGTGACACGTTGCGCGGCGACTTATATAGGCATATGGGGCGTGGTCACCGGGTGATGTCACATAGTGACCCCACCCCTTATGATGTCACAGTCCCAGCATCCCCTGGCATTACAGCTGGAGAGAGCGTTGTGTCAACACTGGAAGAAGAGAAGAAGGAAAAAGAAAGAAGAAGAAGACAGCGGTGGCGGCGAACAACGAGAAGACCGGGCCAATGCTAGTAAAAGAGCTGGAAGAAGATAGCAGTGGAGCCCGGCAGAAGAACCGGAGAGCGGGAGAAGAGGCCGGAAAGTGCGGAGAAGTCAGATGAACACCCCCGAAGTCAGAAGAAGACTCCTGAAGTTGGAAGAAGACCCCCGGACAGCAATGACGACGTAGGAGAAAGCTGGGCTCCTCCACTAGCAAAAGAGCGGAAAAAGAGCAGTGGAGGAGCCTGGCGAGAAGACCCCTGAAGTCAGAAGAAGATCCCCGGAGCTACCTAATAAACTACTTTAAAAACCTATGTTGTGTGTTTTTTTATTTACACTTTTTTCCCCCAGGTGAATTGGTAGGGGTACCCCATACTCATTCACATAGGGTTGGGGGCTGGGATCTGGGGGCCCCCTTATTAAAGGGGGCTCCCGGATTCCGATAAGCCCCATGCTTGCAGACCACGACAACCAACGGCCAGGGTTGTCGAGAAGAGGCCCTTGTCCTCATCAACATGGGGACAAGGTGCTTTGGGATGGGGGGCCGCAGGGCCCCCTTCCCCAAAGCACCCACCCCCCCATGTTGAGGGCACGCAGCCTGGTACGTTTCGGGGTTCGCTCACTCGTCCCCACCCCTTTTCCTGACCGACCGTGCTCGGATAAGGGTCTGATATGGACCTTGGGGGGACCCCCACGCCATTTTTTCGGTGTAGGGGTTCCCCTTAAAATCCATACCAGGCGACGGGGCTAGCAAGGTGTCAATCTTGCCGATGGAGGCGGCGACATTGACTTCCTTTGCTAGTCCCGCCGTACCTGAAGTCACGTTCAAAATGAACGGACTTTACTCCATGTGTAGGCAAGTCCGTTCATTTGAAAAGTCCGGCGGACTAGCACCCAGACGAGCGGATTGTCCACCGGAAAGCCAAGTCTTCTTTCAAAGTCCGCTGGAGCCGAAACACGGTCGAATTGTCTGGTGGACTCTGGTCCGCCGGATAGGCCGATCATGTGTACATGTGGGCTGATCCTGACCAATCTTTCCCAAGCCTGGACTGGCTCTGTGATGTCAAGCGACAACAGACTTCAGCTGAAAATGGGTCACAGGAGTACAAAACTGCAATGGAGCTTTGTCTTTACTTCTCCTTTAACCACTTGCTTACTGTGCACTTAAACCCCCCTCCTGCCCAGACCAATTTTTAGCTTTCAGCGCTGATGCACTTTGAATGACAATTGCGCGGTCATACAACACCGTACCCAAATGACATTTTTAGCATTTTTTTCCCACAAATAGAGCTTTCTTTTGGTGGTATTTAATTACAGCTGGGGGTTTTATTTTTTGCTAAACAAACAAAAAAAGATGCAAAATAAAAAAAATAAAAAATCATGTTTAATAGTTTGTTATAAAATTTTGCAAACAGGTCATTTTTCTCCTTCATTGAAATGCGCTGATGAGGCGGAACTGGTGGACACTGATAGGCTGCACTGGTGGGCACTGATAGGCTGCACTGGTGGGCACTGATAGGCACGGTTAAGGTGGCACCGATAGGCACAGATAAGGCGGTACTGATAGGCACAGATAAGGCGGCACTGATGGGCAAAGATGGGCACAGATAAGATGGCATGGATGGGTGGCACAGATGGATGGCACGGATGGGTGGCACTGATGGGTGGCACGGATGGGCACGGATAGGTACCACTGATAGATGGGACTGATGGGCACTGATAGGTGGCACTGATAGATGGCTCTGATAGGTGGCACTGCTGGGCACTGATGGGCAGCACTGCTGGGCGCTGATGGGCACTGGTAGATGACACTGATGGGCACGGATATGTGGCATATGAGGTGCAGCACTGTTGTTGAGGCAGATTGTGGGCACTGATAGGTGGCACTGTGGGCACTGATAGGTGGCACTATGGGCACTGATGGGTGGCACTATGGGCACTAAGGAGTGGTACTGATGGGTGGCACTTTTACTATATGTATGTTGCACTGGCAGGGGGCAGGTGGGCACTGATGACTTGGCCGTGATCGGGACTGAAGTCCCTCTCACGGCCGCTAGTGATCGCCTTTTTTTTTTCTCCTCACGCTGACAGAAAATAGCCGATTACCGGCTCTGTTGTGATCACATGATCAGCTGTCATTGGCTGACAGCTGATCACGTGGTAAGGGGTCGGGATCGACCCCTTGCTTCGATCCGTGATCAGGCGAGTCTCATAGACTCGCTGATCACAGAGCGCGCCGCACGCGCCCCTCCGGGGGCACACAGGCCGCTCGTGTGCAGGACGACGTCAATAGACGTTGTCCCGGCAAAGCAGGTCTGCACTGTAGCCGTCATTCAGCTATAGCATGGATCCCTAGTGGTTAATGAATGAAGGGCGTGAATAAGATTCAGGTGGATTATGGGTGGATTATGGGTCTGAGATCAAGAACACAGAACCTCAAACTAGCAGAAAGAAAGTTCAAAACAAATCTTATAAAATAATATAAGAACTGGATGCTTGGAACAGACGTCAAGCAGAGGTAGTGAGTCAGTAAGTGGATTTAATAATTGGGATAAACACAGGAAGATAAAAAAAACATAATTTAGGAAAAAAAAAACAAATGTGTTATTCGACCAAAATGAGGATATTTATTTCACTATCATGTGCCCAGCTGTTAGAAGCATGGGAATATCGTCAGATTATTTTTTTCTTACTTATAGAATGGTGTGTTTTCTTGGAATTACAATAGCGTTATATTACCAATTCACGGTAGATGTACATAGCGATTCAAAAAGGTCCTCTTAAATCAATACTATTCCAGTACTTTCTTTCTCATGATATGAATTGTTGTTTTTCTGCCTTTACCGTAGATTTGGGAGCTTTCTGACTAACCGCGACCTTTCTACATTTGCGTCAGGTACAATAGGGTCACGGTCAAGTTGACTACTTGCCTGAAGCTAGATGCAGTTCTTCGCTAATTGACTTGTATTTCTCTGGTAGGAACAAATGTTAGTTCCTTCCTAGGTCAGACCTGCAGCTTTTTTATTGTGATATTCAAGGTCTTTGCTTTAGGAAAGCGACATTGAAAGCGTTGTCTCTTAGGAGATGCACTTTTATGGATATGCAAAGACATATTCAAATGACCCTTTATGACATTGTTGAAATGTAATGAACAGCAGCGAGGGGAAATATAATATTTATACTTAAAGAAAAACTGTACTGAGAGAATTACAGAGAAACCAGATCCCGGCTGTCAAAGTGACAACCAGTTATGATGACTTTGTCAGGTACAGCAGCCATGGAATTACAAAAGAGTTTGAAATATAAAGAGAAACCACAATCCAGCCTGTCAAAGTGGCATCCAGTTCATATGACTTTGACGTGTACAGAGGTCATCATTCAGTAGGATGATCAGGGTGTACAAGGTATGCCAGAGTTTACCCAATCAGTTTTTTAAGGGCATACCTCATATGTCCAAGGTCTACAAATAGTTAAATCAAACAGTTATCAAAGAGATAGAGAGTGATACGTGTGTTATTCCTGATCAAGCCTGCTCTGCTAGATTGGATTTCCCGGTGTATGACCGTGGACTGGCTTTTGGACTATTCCCTCAGCTCAGCCTGCCTTTTTACCTTGACTGCCATAGAACTACTCTGCTTGTCTGCCAACCACAAGTACCAGTTTACTTTGTTCAGTTCGTGCCTGCCCTGGCGTGGTGGCCAGACACTATAGCAATATGTATAAGACCTGGGAGCAACCAAGTACAGGTAGGCCTGCTTGCCTTATGGGAAAGGGGGCTGGTGTAGGTGAAGAACACAGTAGCCAGCTATGGTGTCTGACCACCTGCGTTGGGGTAGACATGCCAGTTAGTTTAGGGAATTCAGAACCTGGATAGGGATTGGAGTACATGGGATGCCCTAAACTAAAGAGCTTGTAAACTTCCAAAAGTGCTTGAGGAACTGCTAAAGTCGCTGGTTGCTAAGTTCCAGCTGATTTTACTCTCACTAGTGGGAGTAATGATTCAGCTGCACAAAAATGGCAAAAGGTTCTGACAAACAAGGCAATGTTCAAGAGACAGTACCTGGCTGTATTTCATGGCACCCGGCTGCCCATAGGCACAAAGTAGAGATATTAGGGTGCTCCTGGCTGTCTTGCACTGCTCTCAAGCTGTCCCTTTGGGTCCCAGACATGTGCAGTATTGCACCACACTGTCATCTCTGTAGCTTTGGATGCAGTGCTAATTTGTACTCAACCAGTCCACTTTAAGTAGTTACTTAGATCCAGAAAGATGATGCACTGACTTCTCTGCTGGGCAGACTGTTCCAGGCTTGGCTTGGTGTATGCAGCTAAGCTAAGCTGAGACTGGACTGAGTGAAAACTTGAGGCTGCTTACTTCTCTCTCTATCTTGCTTCCTTGCTCTTCCTTCTGCCCCAGGGGCAGAGCCCCCAGCACAGGGGTCTCCTCCAGGCGACTGAACCCCAAACTCTGCTCTCAAACTGGGATTGATATAAACTCCATAAATGTTCAGGCTGCAGCCTCTGTTCTTCCACCCACTATGTTCTGGAAATATCCAGGGAGTTCCAGAAGACAGGGGGATGTAACAGCTCCACAGGCTTTTGAAGCACTGCACAGCCTCCTAAACAAAATTAACCCACGCTCCTCTGACTACAGGGGAGCCAAACTAAACTTTCCTAATCTAGCAACAGTTGGGGTGCTACCCAACAATGCACATAGGAATGTATATAGAAACACATGTACAACTGCATGCACATGGGTGCACAGGCATGTTCATCACAGATAAGGGCACTTAGTGACCTATTGAAACTAGGGCCCTGAATGAGATTATTGCTGAATGGTCTTTAAGATTGAGTTCCTGTTATCCTCGATCTTGAATCTGCTTTGACCCGGCTTTCATCTGACTTGCTTGTGGGTCCTTACCTGTCTATGTTTGCTGCCTACCTTGGCCTAGGCTCCTGAGCAAGATTTTGCCTGTTGATTCTGTAACTTGCAACCTCTGCTTGTTCCTGACCTTGATCCTGCTTATGATTTGATGCCTTCCTGCTTGACTCTAAAGGGGAAACACCACGCTACCTTATAGTGATAAGTGAGAAAACTACAAAATCTTCAAATAAAAAAAAAAGCGAACACAGACCAGCTGCTGGCACACAAACAAACTAAGTATACAATACAATATATCAGAAAGAAACGGCCCGGACACTGGCACTAGGGGGAGGGCCAGCATGACGAGGGGGGGCGGACGTGAGGCGGCAGGCTGAATGGTAGATGGCGGTGGGGCGGTGACATTAGCTGAGGTGGGCGGAGCTTGCGCGCACGCGCGAGCAGTCGGCACCATCTTAGAATAAGAGAAGGGGCTTTTCGTGGAGCTCCGGCGGCAGTTTTCGCCCCCCCCCCCCTTCCCATAGTGCGGTGGTGGCAGCAGCAGGTACCATGGGGGATATAGAGGCAATTTTTGTTAGGCTCAGGGAGGAGGCTGTGGCGTGAGGCGCTGGCTGGCTGCAGGCCTCGGTCGCCGGCCTGATACAGGCGCCCAGCCAGGCCTCGTCCAGTGCGCCCACCGGCCCCCCTCCCCCGCCTAGGACACGTGCTAGGAGGTCCAGGCCTCCAGAGCGGTATAGCCCAGGGGCAGCCAGCGTGAGGGATGGGGTTGGGAGCCCTGACCAGGCCCTGCAGACCCACGCTGGCCAAGCGGAAACATGCTGGGGCCTGCGCGGTGGCTGATGGGCCTACCCAGAGGCGACGGACACGGGGAGGAATGGAGGACGGCGGGCCTGAACCCCAATACCCTGCAGCTGATGACAGAAGGGAGGCGGCTGCCTCGGCGGGTCCCCTACCTGGACCGAGGGCGGCTCGGCGAGGGAGAGGTGCCTCGGCGGGTGATGGCCACGCACACGGAACAGCCAGGGCCTGTATTCCTGCTGAGAGAGGGAGAAGGCGGCCGGAGGGGACGCCGCCGCACCATCGGGGGGACTTAGCCGAGGTCCGGTCCAGGTCTGCGGCCAGGTGGGCTTCACCTGCCCAGCCTAGGGCTCAGCGTGGCAACGATCCTGAGTGAGTGGCGCGGTACGGTACGGCGCGCAGTGAGGTCGTCACTGCTGAGCGCCCTGCGGCCCTGGGGAATCCAGATCGGCGGCCTATGGAAGCGGATCCGAGAGAGGCCGGGAGTTCCCAGGACAGCTTGTCGGAGGGAGAATTGGTCGAGTGGGACGAGGACGAGATGCCGGAGATGTCACACGGAGCAGGACGTACGGCTGGATGTCCATTGGGGCAACGACAGCCAGGTAAGGCCTCTTCTGTTCTCTCTTCTCTCTCTCCTGTACTAGAAAAGGGGGTTTCCGTGGGTGGGTTTCGGGGTGCGGGAGCATTTGTGGCGCAGGGGGTGGGCACTGGTGGGGCGGGTCCCAGTTTGGGTGCAGTATCCCCTGGGATGGCGGGGCCCCATGATGGGGGGATGGTGCAGACATTGCTGGCGGGTCTGCGAGGCTGGTATGCGGCCGGCGGCGGATGCTGCTCCGGTGGCGGCGTGGGCGGCTGCTCATACCCTTGCGGCGCAAGGCGCGGGGTTGAGCCAGGCTGTTGCAATTGGGACCGCTGGGGTTGCTGGGTTGCTGGGGGCACTACTGTGGCAGGGGTGACCGCTCCGGGGGCTGCGTCTGCGTCCTCGCCGGCTGTGGTGGTGACGTTGGCGCCTGTCGGGGAGGCAGTGGCGAGTGTGAAAGCGGCTGTTGGGGTGGACGGTGTGCGTCTGGCGGACGCCGCAAAATGCAAGGTCTACGTCTGTTTTGAGGGGCCTTTGGGCGCTCACTTGAAGACTGAGGTGAAAGACCGCATTTGGAAAGGAGAGTATGTCGAAATTTTTGCCTTTGGAGAAGTTTAACTTGGATAAAGTTAAGCCCGACGAGAGCAAGAAAGAGGAAGAGGAGAAGCGGCGCTACCGTCTGATACCGCGTACGTTTGCTAACTGGTTGCAGGCATTTGCGATATTGGCGAGTGTTATCGCCTGAAAACTGCTCCCCCTTTTTTGCTACCTCGATTCCATCGGGGAGGCGCAGAGGGTTTATGGGGGTACCGCTTGGTTGCGCTATGATGAGCAATTCAGGCAGAGAAAGGCTGTCCGTCCGTCCTTACGATGGGATCATAAGGACATTAGTTTGTGGATGAAGCTAATGTCGTCTCCCCGCAGTGCGTTGTCTCCCTTTCAGGTCGGGGCCGGTGGTCAGGCGGCTGCCGGACAACCGGCCGGAAATCTCATGGGTTTCTGCTGGCAATTTAATGCGGGTTCCTGCAAATTCGGGGCAAAATGTCGATTCCGACATGAGTGTTCCTCTTGCGGGGGTTCGCACCCACAGTCTAGGTGTTTCAAGCAGGGTCGCGGAAAAGGGGGTGATCCTGGAAAAAGGGAGGACGCCGGTGAGGGTAGGAAGGATGGTTCCCTTCCTAAGGCGCTATCCTGATCGGGATGCGGCGCAGTTGCTGGAGTTGGGGTTTACCGAAGGTTTTCGGTTGAACAGTCAACTCCGTGTGGTGCTGCCGTTGGTGGACAATTTGAGATTGGCAAGGGAACAGGCTGGCATTGTGACTGAGAAGTTGCTCAAAGAAGTTGCGTTGGGGCGTATGGCTGGCCCCTTTGAGCGGCCACCGCTTCCCGATCTTGTTATATCGCCGTTGGGTGTGGTTCCTAAGAAGGAGCCGAACAAATTTTGCGTCATTTACCATTTGTCTCACCCGCGCGGGGGGTCGGTCAATGACTCCATTGATCCGGGCCTTTGCACGGTGTCGTATACTTCTCTTACGTCTACCCTCTCATCTCAGGATACCCAACACCTTCCATGTCTCCCTGCTCAGGCCACTGGTCCTCAATCGCTTCTCTCGCCCTTCTTCTCACCCCGCTCCTGTGGCTGATACCTCGGATCAGTATGAGATTAAAGTAATATTGGACTCCAAGTACTCCCGGGGGAAGTTATTCCCCTCATTGATTGGAAGGGCTATGGTCCAGAGGAGAGGTCTTGGGTCCCTGCCACTGATGTCTCTGCCCCACGTCTGGTGATTCCATCAGAAATTTCCCTCCAAGCCAGCACCCAGACTTGTAGGGAGGCCTCGTAAGAGGGGGGTACTGTCACAGATCAGCTGCAGAGCTGATCTGTGTCTCACCTTTACTGCAGTGGGTCGGCTGGCATCTGTTGTCCACTGTCAGGTGTTCAGCTCTGTGCACCCTGCAGCTATGGGTGTCAATGCCCTTCACCTGTTGCCTAATATATGTTTCCTTCCTGCTACTTCCTGTTCAGCCCCTCATGTGCTTCTCTATTTAAATACCTTCCTAACTAACTACCATTGCTTGAGCAATGTTTGTTTCTGAAGCTCCCCTGTGTAACCTGCTTTACCTGACTTCTCGTGAACTGATCTTCTGTGTACCGACCCGGCTTGTTCTGATTACGTTGTCTGCAGCCCGCCCTGACCATGGCTCACTACCTGGCTATCCTTGCTTCATCCATCCATCCTTGTCTACAGTGTCTTCTGGTACTTCCCAAGCGAGCAGGGTGAACCAGGGGGTCGTGACCTGGGGTCAGCACGCAGCTAGGTCCAAACCTTTGTGAGAGGGTCCTTGGCGGAACACCGGCCGACTCTTAGATTCTACACCCTGGGGGATCCCGTGTTACCTGTTCGTCTGTGGGTTTGCTGTAAGTAGTACCGTGACACTCCCAGCCAGATGGTATATCTCCTCAGGGTTGACCGTCACGATCCTCAGTTCCCTGTAATCACCAATTCTGGAAATTGGATCAACTATCGAGGTTTGGACTTCTGTAGAGCTTGATCCAGGAAGGCTCGATACAGGTTCACCATAGAGAGGGAAAGCACAAAAAAGCGCTTTGCATAGTGAAATTCAACCACTAAAGGTTTATTGTACAAAAATTTTATAAAAAGCGCACAAATGCATAAAAAAATCACGTGATACATAAAGAAAGGCCAAAGCAATGTGGGGAGCAGAAAAATGCTATACCTACTCGTTTCGACCACAAAGTCGTCTAAAGGAGCATAGCCTGACCCCCCCACATTGCCACAATATATATACTAAACAATTAACTGATAATTGGGGCTTATGGTAGGTAACCGCCTACTCAATTAACCCTTAAGTGCACTCACATAATGTTAAGGATGCCGTCAAACAGAACATCTCACATCCCAATGTTTCTCAGGTCCTATACATTAAGCACACTAACCTCACCGCCAAATGACGCCATTTCCCTTAGGGCTTTGTGTACCAGATTACAGGCATCTACAAAACTCTCTCCAAGGAACGCAAACATAGACGGAATATCCGCCCTGTCTGCATTCCAACGGTCTGACCCGCAAACCGGAAATGGGCACGCCCCCTCGCTGTGTCTTTAAACAACAGCACATGCAGACCGGACCTATAATTTACACCTGGCAGTTGTACTTAATTCATTTACCAAAAGCAGCTAAGAGGTCGTCTGTCAGGTATTAGCCCAAGTATACCACGATCAGCGCCTCTTCGCCGCATTCCAAGCCTCGATTTGGATACGGAAGTGACAATAACGTCACTTCCGCCTAACATTGTCATATCCGGAATCAGCCGTGTCACCTTCCCGTGCGCTCCAAAGCCTGGAGCGCAAACCGGAAGTGAGGACATCAATCCCGATTTGGCTCCTATCATAGCATCTACATAAAACATTTAACCCAAAGCCATAACCTGACGTCGTCTCTTACTTTCCAAAGGTAAAACGGAACACAGAGACGATGCTGATGTGCCCAGCCCGGTTATTATATACAACAAAAAATTTAAATTAAAAAAAATAGAAAATGTTCCCATAAAGAGATTAAATTAAAATAAATAGATGTAAACCTCAATATAAATGGGTCGTAAAGACATAACAGATCCACTGAACACAAAAGTCGGATTGCTCATTTAAAGGCATATCAACATAAAGGCTGAAAAACACAGCCTACCACCAAATCGGACACCCGCCATGTTCTATGAAACATAAACCAGGGACAATCGAAATATGCTCTAAATCTTCCATACTGTAAAAAATGTACAGTAGGAAGATCACATATGTTAAAGAATTCTACTGACCATTCACCCTAGGGGGAAAAGAAGGGGGCGGGGAGAAAAAAACCCCAAAAAAGGTGGGGGTGCCACTCACCCCTGGTCAATGAAACTGTTGATATCCCAATCAACGTTCATGCAAGGGGGCGAGTAGCACCTCAACTCATATATCCAATAAGTTTCTAAATGAGAAACTCCCCTAATGCGTGGTTCACCCCTCCAATGAGGAATAAATGTATCTATCACTTGGAACAAAGTCCCCTTTGGATCTTTTTCATGATGTTCCAAATAGTGACAGGTTACTGTATGTTTGTCACAACCTTTCTTAATGTGAGCACACATTACATTTTCTACAGGGAAAATAGCCCTTGCATTCAGAAAAGAATGTGGGTTTCCTCAGGAGGTCTATAGTGTTGGGAGCTATCTCACCCCTGACCAAGCGGGCTCCCCTAAAGATGATACCAGCCCAGTCTGGTAGGGCAGGTCCCAACACTTTATCATTACGTAAGACCTTCCAATGTCTATTGAGTATCTTCACAATTTCCCTGTGTTGAACTGAGAAAGATGTAAAAAGGGATCACTTAAAACGGTCAGCCACCTTAACCTTTGGTCTACAGGTAAGTAAGGATTGTCTATCAACTTTTTGTACTGACAAAATATCTCTGTCCAGGGTTTCAAATCTATACCCCTTCTCTAGAAATCTTTGTTTTATAACAGAGGACTGGAACACAAAATTTCCATCTTGGAACAATTGCGTCGCAGACGCAAAAATTGTCCCTTCGGAACAGATTTCAACCATTGTTGATAGTGACAACTGTCTACCGGAATATATCCGTTCTGGTCTGTGGTTTTAAAATAGGTCCGCAACACTAGTTGATGATCAATCACCGAAATTTTGAGATCCAAAAAATGGATCATGCTGGAACTCGCTTCAAAAGTAAGGGAAATGCCCTTATTATTGGCATTCAGCTCAACCATGAAGCTCTCAAGTGATACAAGGTCACCATTCCATAGGAGGAGGATGTCGTCTATGTACCTTGCCCACAAAATCAACTCAGGTCGCTTATGGGCATAGACAACATCCTCCTCCCATTGGGCCATGAATAAATTAGCCATACTGGGGGCATATTTTGCCCCCATAGCCACGGCCTTAATCTGGGAGTAAAACACATCCTGGAACCAGAAGTAGTTGTGTTCTGTAGCAAACTTCAATAGCTCTATGATGTAATTCTTATGAATAAATGACAATGAGGAATTTTTGGACAAAAAAGACTCAACAGCAGCTAGACCCAAATCTAATGGGATTGATGTATATAAAAGCCGATACATCAGCCATTACTAAAAGGAGATTGTCTTGATATTCAACTTGTTCCAGTAAATTAATAGTGTCCCGGGTGTCCTTCAAGTAGGAGGGTATTTCCTTAACTAAAGGTTGCAAGAAAAAATATATGTATTTCCCAATCCTTGAGGTGACCGAGTCTATCCCGTTTACGATCGGTCGACCAGGCGGGTTGGTTGGGTTTCTTATGTACCTTTAGGAGGTAATATATAACAGGAATTATTGGAGCCGAAGGGACCAGAAATTCCTGTTCCTTCTTATTTAGGATGTTCAATGAAAAACTCTCATCTACCAATGATGTCAGGGCTGATTTATACTCAGCTGTGGGGTCTTTAGGAAGGACTCTATAAGTGGTATGCTCATCTAATATTGTCCTCATTTCCTTAACATAATCTTCTTTGTCTAGGACAACTATCCCTCCCCCCTTGTCAGCCAGACAGATAATAAGGTCCTTTCTATCACAAAGGGACCGAAGACCCGATGTGATAGTTGGATCCTGGTGAACACGTTTTTTGGGTAACGAATCTAAGTCTTGAAGGACTAGACTCTAGAAGACATTAATGGGATGTGAAAAAGTGTTGGGTGGATTAAAGAGGGACGGGTTAGAGAGGCCTGAATGTAGGGTATCACTCTGTTGTCCATTCATCCGCTCTTTGAATGGATAAGATAAGAAGTGTCTCTGTATATTGAGTTTGCAGACGTATTTTTGTACATCCACAAAAGTAGGGAACTTATTCAACTGCCGAAGGGGGACAAATTCAAGTCCCTTATCCAAAATGAATTTCTCACTATCAGAGAGAACAACCTTACTTAAATTGAAGATACCTTTACCTACTGAGTTCTTTTTAGTTTTCCTCCACTGAAGGCGCCACCCCCCTCTGCAACCTCTTTTGGTTTTGGACTTCTGATGGATTTGTAACCAGGATCGTGAAAACCCGAAGAGTAGGAGGGACCCGGAAAATCATGATTGTATGGTGTCTGCATATATTCCTCCTCTCTATTCAAATGAGATTGATCGTAATGTACATTACGAAGATCCTCATCATGGAGGACCCCATATCTGTTTTGTGTATGAATTGGGGTGGTGTGTTGGTAACCTCCTTTCCTATTTCTCGGTCTATCATTATAATTTGATGTCCCATAATTTTTAATGGATCATTTCGTGGTGGCCCTCTTCTCTTACTTTCGAAGCGAGTTCCAGCATGATCCACTTTTTGGATCTCGAAATTTCAGTGATTGATCATCAACTAGTGTTGCGGACCTATTTTAAAATCACAGACAGGAACGGATATATTCCAGTAGACATCACCATCAACAATGGTTGAAATCTGCGACGCAATTGTTCCAAGATGGAAGATTTTGTGTCCCAGTCCTCTGTTATAAAACAAAGATTTCTAGAGAAGGGGTATAGACCTGAAACCCTGGACAGTGATATTTTGTCAGTACAAGAAGTTGAGAGACAATCCTTACTTACCTGTAGACCAAAGGTTAAGGTGGCTGGCCATTTTAAGTGGTCCTTTTTTTATGTCTCAGTTCAACACAGGGAAATTGTGAAGATACTCAATAGACATTGGAAGGTCTTACGTAATGATAAAGTGTTGGGACCTGCCCTACCGGACTGGGCTGGCATCATCTTTAGGGGAGCCCACTCGGTCAGGGGTGAGATAGCTCCCAACACTATAGACCCCCCGAGGAAACCCACATTATTTTCTGAATGCAAGGGCTATTTTCCCTGTAGAAAATGTAATGTGTGCTCACATAACGTTTTGAGATGGAAAACGGACACTTTCACGTCTAGCGTCACATCTCGTATTTATGAAATCAGGCACTTCACCACGTGTGCTACAAAATATATTGTATATTTGATTACATGTCCATGTAAAATGCAATATGTGGGTCGCACCAAAAGGGCTTTCTCAATTCGGGTCAATGAACATATTGCCAAGATTAAGAAAGGTTGTGACAAACATACAGTACCCCGTCACTATTTGGAACATCATGAAAAAGATCCAAAGGGGACTTTTTTTCCAAGTGATAGATAAATGTATTCCTCATTGGAGGGGTGAACCATGCATTAGGGGAGTTTCTCGTTTAGAAACGTATTGGACATATGAGTTGAGGTGCTACTCGTCCCATGGCATGAACGTTGATTGGGATATCAACAGTTTCATTGACCAGGGAGTGAGTGGCACCTCCCCCCCTTTTTTGGCGAGTTTTTCTCCCCACCCCTTCTTTTCCCCCTAGGGTGAATGGTCAGTAGAATTCTTTAACATATGTGATCTTCCTACTGTAATTTTTTTACAGCATGGAAGATTTAGAGCATATTTCGATTGTCCCTGGTTTATGTTTCATAGAACATGGCGGGTGTCCGATTCGGTGGTAGGCTGTGTTTTTCAGCCTTTATGTTGATATGCCTTTAAATGAGCAAGCCGACTTTTGTGTTCAGTGGGTCTGTTATGTCTTTACAACCCATTTATATTGAGGTTTACATTCATTTATCTTAATTTAATCTCTTTATGGGAACATTTTCTATTTTTTTTTTTTTTTTATTTAAATTTTTTGTTGTATATAATAACCGGGCTGGGCACATCAGCATCATCTCTATGTTCCGTTTTACCTTTGGAACGTAAGAGATGACGTCAGGTTATGGCTTTGGGTTAAATGTTTTATGTAGATGCTATGATAGGAGCCAAATCGGGATTGACGTTGTCACTTCCGGTTTGCGCTCCAGGCTTTGGAGCGCACGGGAAGGTGACGCGGCTGATTCCAGATATGACAATGTTAGGCAGAAGTGACGTTATTGTCACTTCCGTATCCAAAATGAGGCTTGGAATGAGGTGAAGAGGCGCTGATCGTGCTATACTTGGGCTAATACCCGACAGACGACCTCTTAGCTGCTTTTAGTAAATTAATTGGGTACAACTGGCATGTGTAAATTATAGGTCCGATCTGCATATGCTGTTGTTTAAAGACACAGCGAGGGGTGCGTGCCCATTTCCGGTTTCCGGGTCAGACCGTGGAATGCAGACAGGGTGGATATTCCGTCCATGTTTGTGTTCCATGGAGAGAGTTTTGTAGATGCCTGTGATCTGATATACAAAGCCCTAAGGGAAATGGTGTCATTTGGCGGTGAGGTTAGTGTGCCTAATGTATAGGACCTGAGAAATGTTGGGATGTGAGATGTTCTGTTTGGCGGCATCCTTAACGTTATGTGAGTACACTTCAGCGTTAATTGAGTAGACGGTTACCTCCCATAAGACCCAATTATCAGTTAATTGTTTAGTATATATATATATATATATATATATATATTGTAGCAATGTGGGGGGGTCAGGTTATGCCCCAGTAGATGACTTTGCGGTCGAAACGCATAGGGCTAGCACTTTTCTGCTCCCCACATTGCTTTGGCCTTTCTTTTATGTATCACGTGATTTTTTATGCATTTGTGCGCTTTTTATACAATTTTTGTACAATAAACCTTTAGTGGTTGAATTTCACTATGCAAAGTGCTTTTTTGTGCTTTCCCTCTCTATGGTGAACCTGTATCGAGCCTTCCTGGATCAAGCTCTATAGAAGTCCGAACCTCGATAGTTGATCCAGTTTCCAGAATTGGTAATTACGGAGAACTGAGGGTCTGGCTGGGAGGATCGTGACGGTCAACCCTGAGGAGATATACCATCTGGCTGGGAATCCTGCCGCTTGGGCCATTGGACCCTCTCTGAGCTTTTATGACACATTACTATATGGTAGTTGTGTCCAACCTATCCGGTAAGAGTATCCACCTCTTCTAGCGATTATCCTGTAGTCAGTTGCAAAATCTGCAGTACTTCGGACTGTGTGAAAATTCTTTATGAATTTTACAAATTTGATTGTTACTACATTCATTTATCCATCAGTACTGGAACTCTGGTCATTTATGCATTTAGATTGACTTCACCTATTCTTTATTTATGTACTTAGATTGATTTCACTTGTATTTTACATTGTTTGTACACACCTAGTGCCCTATATAGTTATATTTTAGTGCTGCACTTTCTGATATATTCCTGCTTGACTGTTGACCAAACTTGGCTTGTGATCCGGCTTTGCTTTCTACTGGACTTGGTGAAATCTGGATGCCCTCTCTGCTGTGCATCTGCTTATCTGACACCAGCACTCCCAAGTTCAAGAATTTTGGTTCCATGTTTCTGGCACCTGCGACCTTGTGTTGCCTAGCAACCCCTGTCCCATCTTCCAGAGGTGCTCAGATGAGAATTGAGTCAGAGACCACCCTTATTATTTTAAGCTCCTTATACAGGTACGTGACATCAAGCTTCAAAGATGCCCTCAGACAAAGCAAATAAGACCAGAAAAGTGAGGCCCGGAATGGAAAAGACATAAAGAAAAGTAGTGCAGGGCCGGGCATGACAGTGTGTTTAGGGGAGACAATGCATGGGTTAATATGAAGCGATAAGAGGGGAGGGGACAGTGAGTAAAGTCCAAGGGGGAGTGGTACTATATAAGGAGGAGGCGGGGCTGGGGAACAGAAAGTTGTGGAGAAAGAAAGGAGGAGACAGTTTTTTTCCTCTGCTCCTCTAACATGGCTGAGATGTCACTCGGATGAGTTTTCAGGCATCAGTGGCGAACAGGGGACCGGGGTGGATGCACAGACAGGTTGCAGTCTTTATGGATGACCAGGTTAGTGGATCGAGGCAGGGAGATGAGGGTTGCTGTGCATGTGGAGGTTGCGGCCTCTGGCACTCTGTTTTCACCAGGGCCGGGGCCATGCGCTTGGCGAGGAGCCCTCTGGGGGGAATAATCCGGTCCCCCAGCAAAGAATAGCCAGCTGTCTGTCTGAGCAGGGTCTGGGCGGACTCCACATCGCCAGCCCAGCTTGGTGGGTGGGGCCACAGGCCGTTATGGTGCTGCTTCCCTGACCGTGAATCGCAGGACTACTACTTCTTCTGCCTGCATCGCTGCACAAGGAGGAAGGCTCGGCGAGGGAGACTTATTAGTACGGCTGTCGGCTGTTGAGGTTCCAGTCAGCCTGGTAAGTCAAATAATGTCAAAATGTTTTTCATTTAAGCTGCATTGCAGGATTTGTTGGGGGGTTGGAAAGGGGGGTGCACTGTCAGCAGCGGTTGCTCCGCCGGGAACAGAGGTGGTGGATGCTGACCCACAAGTGGCAGGCGGTGCACCTGCCAGTTCGGGGACAGTGGCGCAGCACTGGGGTTGTGAAATAATGGTAGGATGGAGATGGTAAGGATTGCAGACGCAAAAAAAAAAAGTGAGATGTACGGGTGCTTTGAGGGTCCCCTGGGAACACAATTAAATAGGAGGTCCAGGATACGATTTGAAAAGGCAAGTGTGTGGAGATTTTCTCGTTATGGCCCCCTTTAAAAAAAAAAAAAGGAACTTTAAATTTTAAGTGTATAGGGTCAAGCAGGAAGATTAAGGAAAAAAGCATGAAGGAGGAGGAGGTACCGATTGATTTTGCAGAAGGCGGTCGCCATTATGCAATTGTCATGGGGGGAAGAACCCAAACATGGTTCGGCATTGTTCTGTTATATGTAGGCCATTGGTAGGTGCACGTGTTAAAAAGGGGAATCTGATTGGCTACGGGATGACAAGCAGTTTAGACCGCGCAGGTCGGTATGGCCGTCTCTTCGTAGGGATCAAAGGATAGCGGCCTCTGAATGCAGTTTCTGTAGTAGTAGAGGTATACTCCCCTCTGGACGGTCGGCCGAAAAAGAAAGGGGGGTGGGTTGGCAGTGCAATGTGAGCTCCTGTCAGTTCGGTGGTTTTTGATGTTAAACACGAGTGTTAAGGGGGTGGGGGGACCCATCCATTGTATCATGGCTTCACATGAGGACAATGTACAGGCGAGCCTAGTCACACAAGGGATTACTTTTGGAAGGGGGTGAAAAGGTTGCAGCCTTTCATAAGTAGATACCCAGCTAAGGAAATGGCGAGGCTGCTTGCCTCCGAGGTTTTTAATGATGTCCACAGCGGGGGTGGTGCCTGAGAAGGAACCAAACAAGTTTTGCCTCGTTTCCCCACTTATCTGGAGTTCTGTCATAATCCGATGTGGTGCACTGTGTCTGATACTTCAGGTACACAGCTATAAGGTGGGTTAGGTGTGACGGAAAAGGGGCGCCTATGGCAAACTAGGATTCCATGTTCCACTTGCTTACAGTCTTACAGTTTATTCGACACAGCCTTGACACAGGAATTTCACTAGTTAGGGTTGACCGTCACTCTGCTGATCCTTCTGGCTAGCAATGCTGGAGTGTCCACCAGCGCGACTTGGGGCGACCTGAAGTCGGATCCTGAGTTGCCCCTGTGTGAACGGGCTCTCAAGGAGCGGGGACCTTCACCTCAAGTAAAGGTAGCCGGAACAGCCAGCAACCGAATACAACAACTCCTTCCACATCCATATAGGCATCCCCTGATCAACTTGCGCGCTAATAGCCTCAAGCACGGCGGCAAGTCTGATACCTAGCCCCTCCTCAGGATCAATACCCTGATCAGGATCATCATCTTTAGGCCCATAGTACCATCAACAGCATCCACAAACCATGTGCCACTTCAAATACTCAGCTGAAGTTCTGCACAGACTAAGGAACATCAACACCACATTGCCATCTTCCATACAAAAAATACTTCAAAGAGAACAACTATTAAAAACCGGATGACAAGCAACTCCCAACCACAGGAAGACATCTACTCAACCACTACAATTAGATTGCGCCTTGATTAACGCCAGGTCTGCAGTCAAACATAGACTGGAACTACACGACTTCATCATCGAGAACAATGTAGACTGCCTCTTCATCACTGAAAGCTGGTTAACCTCTGACTGCAACACCATTCTCACCGAATTGGTGCCGGAAAACTACAGGATCCTAACCGAACACCGGATAGGGAAAAAAGGAGGAGGCCTAGCAGTGATCTTTAAAGGTCACTTGGATCTCACTAAACCATCATCTCAGAACCCAGTGCCTTTTATGGAAACCCTGACGCTACATCTTCAACCAACACCCCATGACACCACTCATATTCTACTGTGCTACAGACCACCGGGACCAAAGTCCAATCTTCTTTCACCCCTCACGAAATCCTTCGCAATGCACACCCTAAAATTCAAAAATTTCCTGGCACTCGCAGATTTCAACCTTTGGGCAAACAAGCCCAAAGACCCCATCGCGACTGCCTGCATCAATCAACTAGAAGAACTGGGTCTCCAGCAACTGATAAGACTCCCACGCATGGGTCAGGACACACCCTGGACCTCATTTTCAAACAGAAAATTGACGTCAACATACTCAACAACATAACACTGCCATGGACGGATCACCAGGCCATCAAATTCAAAATCGCTAACAACATCACCAACGAAAAATGGAATCCTGTAACAACAACGCACTGGACCAGATCGCATAAAAAACTGTACTCCGAATCCTTCAAAACCACTCTGTCCAACAAGATATCTACAATAACCTTAAACCACTCTATGGAGGAAACACTCAACTCCCTGAACAGGGCATTACTGCAATCAGCAGACTCGGTAGCTCCAAAACGCAGGGCTTTCATCAGGAAGAAAAACTCTGGATGGTTTAATAGCTCCCTCGCCGTACTAAAGCAAGAACGCAGAAGAGCGGAAAGAACATGGAGAAGAAATCCCACAGAGGAAAACCACTTTAACTACCAAGGTCCCACAGAGAATTATCGGAAAGCAATCTTCAAAGCCAAAAAGGATCACTTCTCATATATAATCTCAACGGCCGCAAACCAACCACGGAAACTGTTTAAACTAGTCAATCAATCAATGAATCCGGTGTGCCTAGAACCCCCTGAAAGTGAATCCCAGGATTACTGTGACAAACTGTCAGATTTTTTCATCGATAAAGTCAAAACCATCAGGGAAACAATTTGTCAGAAGAAAACATCCGACCTCAGCCAGCAAATATATAAAGAGCATGTCTGCACCAACATACCGCAACCGCCAAAATTTTCACTATCCCCAATTACCGTAGACACCGCAAAAAACATCATTAATAAACTGCGTGACAGTACCTCACCTATTGACATCATCCCCACAAAACTACTGAAAGAATGTTCTGACATCTTGGCTCCAACCATAACCCACCTCATAAACCGATCATTCCATGAAGGGATTGTTCCCAGCATCCTCAAACAAGGCATCGTCAAACCTCTTCTTAAGAAACCAAACCTGGACCCTCAGGATCCAAACAACCATAGGCCAATAACAAGCCTCAACACCATTTCTAAGATCATGGAGAAAGCTGTAGTACATCAGCTACAACTCCACCTGGATACTCACAAACTCCTGGACCCACTGCAATCAGGCTTCCGCCCGGGTCATGGAACAGAAACAGCTCTCCTCAAGATTTGGGACGACGCCCTTGAAGCAGCAGATGACGGAGATGACGGAGAGCAGTGCAGCGTTTGATACAGTAGATCACAATACTTTACTCGTCCGCCTCACAGAAGTAGCCGGAGTCCAAGACATAGATCTCCAATGGTTCGCGTCCTTCCTAGGAAATCGGTCACAGACAGTAAAACTAGGAAAATTCCTCTCCGAAACTCGGGCAGTCACCTGTGGAGTCCCTCAAGGCTTTCCTTTTTCACCCGTTCTCTTCAACATTTACACTCCTTCAAACCATCAGATGCTCAGATCTCTGCTTCCACTCTTACACTGATGACACGCAACTTTATTTCCGGATCAATGGAAAACCAACAACAACTTGAAAACTGCCTTAAATCAATAGAGGACTGGATGACCCCTAACTCCCTCCAGCTGAACGAATCAAAGACAAAGCTTCTTATCTTACACCCAAATCATAAGCCCTCAACCAAAACCTCCTGGTCTCCACCAACCGTCTTTGGGCAGACCATCTCCCCAAAGATCAAAGCCAAGAGTCTCTGGGTTATTTTAGACGCACAAATGTCAATGGATGCGCAAATAGGAGCAGTAGTCAGTGGATCTGCGCATGCTTTGCAGACTCATCCCTTTTATCCCAAAGAATGACAAAGCAGTGGTAGTTGGAACAATCATTAATTCACGACTGGACTACGCAAACTCGCTTTACATAGGATTACCACAATATCAACTTGCGCGATTACAACTGATCCAAAACACGGCGGCAAGGCTGATAACAGGAAAAAAAACCTGGGAATCCATCTCTCCTTCACTGAGGAGCTTACATTGGCTAACCGTAAAAAATCGGATCACGTTCAAGACCCTTTGCCTCACCCACAAATCCGTGCATAGAGAAGCTCTGCAATACCTAATGGAGAAAATAAATCATTACACACCAAACCGCAGTCTTCTATCAGCCAACAAAAACCTCCTCCTCGTGCCCAAAGCCCGGTATAAATCCAAGGGGGATCGGAGATTCGCTGTCCAAGGGCCTCGGCTATGGAAAGCTCTACCAATCAACATCCGCCTAGAAGAAAATCACCTGGCTTTTAGGAAAAAGCTCAAGACCTTCCTCTTTTAGCAGATGATCAAAGCTCGCCACAGCGCCTAGAGGCGATTCAGTTCGCATTGTGTGCTATACAAGTATTTCATTCATTCATTCATTCATTCGGAGAGCTTTGGCTGCTGGATAGATGCTGGCAAGAGGAGATTTTTACTTGGATCGATGCCTGCCCATGGGTTGCTCAATTTAGTGGGTTAGATGTTTAGTTCTTTACTGGAGTGGAGGGGGGGGGGGGTAGAGAAGTGTCGGTCCCTTCTATACTAATCATCCCTAATCATACATGGCTTGAATGTTTTTGTGTGTTGGGCCGCCTTCATCCGGTGTAAGTGCGATTATACTTTATACATTGCAGCACATTGCAGGTAGGTTCATAGTGCCATTGGCTGCAAAACACAGGGGGCCGATGAGGGATATTGTACTATTTTGTTTTGGCATTGTGATTGTTTCAGGGGTTACTGAGGGTTGTCTGCCGGTGACCAAGTTGGAGGTACTATAGAAGGGGGTGTGGGAGGCGCAGGGACGGCGGGAGGTACAGTTGAGGACTTTGCATTCCTTGCTGGGTAAGTTCAATTTCGCCTGCCGGTTTTATTCAGATGAGTGGGTTTTGGCCGACGGCTGCCGTCTGCTACAGTGGGGGTTTCAGGCCCCGGCTAATTTAAACGGTTGAATGCGGAACATAGGAAGGGTTAGAAGGTTTGGTACGAGTTCTTGGCCACATACAACGGATGATAGGTGGATGCCAGCCTGGTGAATAAGGTCAATAGGAAAAGAGCTCACGAACACAGCGGGGTAAACAGATTTGGGGGACATTTTTCTTTCAGGGGCAATAGAGTGAGGAACTTTGGCCCCAATTTTGTTGGGTGGAAGTGGGGTGTTCATTCGTAAACGGGTGCTATTGGAATTTTTACAGTGGTTCTGGCTATGGAGCTGGGGTAAGGGTCATGCAGGAACCTGACATGGAGTTGAATTGTGAGTATGTGGGTGTGGTTTTTACGTGGTCAACCACATGTCCGCCTTGTCACAACTGTCACAACTGGTCATACGGCGCCTACACCATTTGTGTTGCGTTAGGTGCAGTTGAACATTTTCTATATGCTATTCATCTTGAAGGCATCGGAAACACAGGGGGCTTACTCCTTGCATCTATTTTAAGTGGGACAGGTTCAGAGAGTTAGCCGGCCACAGAGGGGGAGCAGTTCCCTACTTGGGCTGGATATGGGAGATGGCATTGGAGTCACCATGGGAGGTAACAGGGCTTACGTGAAGGTATGAAAGGAAGGGTGGGTTGTTCTTTGCAGGAGTCTGAGGTGAAAGGGTGGATTGAAAAAGGAGTTTGGGTTGGACAATTAAAAAAAAAAATGATCAAAGGGTTAAAGGGGTGGAGGTGCTGCTGTTTGTGTTACCAGGCTGCAGCGTAATAATAAAAAAAAGGGACAACATGGTAAGGGAGTTTCTAGGGTTTGGAACAGATGGCATGGGGGGCAGTTCATGCAGCACAAGGCTGGGAAGTATTGGTCGAGGTTCCAGTTCGGGTGGGTGTTCTGAAAATGCCGCTGGAACGCAAGGTTGGATGGTGCAAAATACGCGTCACACTCCTTCTGCATTGTGGCGGCTGTAGAAGCTGTCAGATATGGGTTGGATGAGGCGGCGGTAAGGAGGAATGGTAGGTGGGAAGCAAAGGGATTCCGCACTTACCTATGCCTTCATGTGGTGGTGAAATGAATGAAAAAAAAATGTGAGTTTTTTTTCCATCCAGATGGAGGACTTATATGCCTTGTCTGGATTTTCTTTGTTATCTGTATGTTTGTTGGGGGGCCAGGAGAGCAGATGCAAGATCGGTTGGCAGACAGTTGAGTAGCTAGAGGAGGGAAGCATGTGTTTACTGGCTAGGGGTATGCGAGTTGAGGTGGAGCAAGGTGATATAGGAAGTGGAACGTTAGGTGAGGCTGGATAGACCGCCGCTTGTTTGGGTTATGCATGCAAGGAGTAATGCTTTTGGGTTTGGATGATCAGGGAGCTGATCTACGAAGTTAAGTCAGATATTTTATGACTTTGTACGGTAGTCTAACACTCTGGTAGTGGGGACTCGGGAGGTTGTGGCTCAGAATGGGGGGTATGGTGATCAGGCAACTAGAGGTGGAAACTAATGTGGGCCTGTAAGTGAGGGTGTTGGAATACACCTCTAGGTAGTGGGGATTGTTTTCTGGGCGCTGGGGCTGCAAGATGTGATCCAGCTGACCCTGGGGGTGTGGGGGAGCCCTTAAGTGTAAGGTGTCATCCTTGCGGGCTGTGGCAGTGTTTTGTTGGTCTTTGACGGTGGCAGTAAACATATGTGATGGAAAGGGGTGGGGGGCTCATCGGTAGTATGTGCCCCTCCGGTGTATTCCAGTGAAAGGTTAGCTCGAATACTGTAATGGTTGCACTGCAGGAAGGGAGTTGTCTCTGAGCTGATTATCTGCTGGAGGCCTATCATGTGGAAAAAGGTCCCGCAGTGTATTGGTGGAATATGTGTTGGAGTTCGGGGGTGCCGTCAAAGACCAACAGACTGGAGTTAAACAAATTGTTACGGAGGTGATATTTTGGTATATATTTGATATTGGAGTTATTTATATGGTGTGAATAATAAATAGGCTGCTATGGCCATTTAGACTCCAAAATAAGGATGAGCCGAACACCCCCCTGTTCGGCTCGCACCAGAACCTGCGAACAGACCTCAACTTTGTGTGAACTTTAGAGCCCTATTAACCACTTACAGACCGGATCATTTTGCTGGTCAAAGACCAGACCACTTTTTGTGATTCGGCACTGCATCACTTTAACTGACAATTGCGCGGTCGTGCGACATGGCTCCCAAACAAAATTGATGTCCTTTTTTTCCCACAAATAGAGCTTTCTTTTGGTGGTATTTGATCACCTCTGCGGTTTTTATTTTTTGCGCTATAAACAAAAATAGAGCGACAATTTTGAAAAAAACACATTATTTTTACATTTTGTTATAATAAATATCCCCCAAAAATATATAAAAAAAACATTTTTTCCCTCAGTTTAGGCCAATACGTATTCTTCTACATATTTTTGGTAAAAAAAAAAAAAAGCAATAAGAGATTATTGATTGGTTTGCACAAAAGTTATAGCGTTTACAAAATAGGGATAGTTTTATGGCATTTTTATTAATAATTTTTTATTATTTTTATTTTTTTACTAGTAATGGTGGCGATCAGCGATTTTTATTGTGACTGCGACATTGCGGCGGACACATCGGACATTTTTGACACATTTTTGGGACCATTGTCATTTATACAGTAATCACTGCTATATAAATGCAGTGATTCCTGTGTAAATGACACTGGCAGTGAATGGGTTAACCAGTGGGTGGCAGTGTAGGGTTTAAGTGTTCCTAGGGGTGTGTTACTAACTGTGGGGGGTTGGGCTTTCATTTAGTGAACACTGATCTCTGCTCCAATCACATGGAGCAGAGATCAGCGTCACTAGTTGCTAGGTAGAATGGGGAAATGCTGTTTACAAGGCATTTCCTCCATTCAGCCGCCCCGTGAGACGATCGCGGGTATGCCCGCGGCGATCAAGTCCGGCGGGACCCACGACCGACTCTCGGGGGTCCCGACCGGCACGCGAGCGCGCCGGAGGCGGCGCGCTCGCGATGGCAGGGCAGCATTGAAGATTGGACGTACCTGTACGCCAATATGCCTGCCCGTGCCATTCTGCTGACGTACATCGGCGTGCGCTGGTCGGGAACCGGTTAACCACTTTCAGACCGGACCAATTTGCTGGTCAAATACCAGACCACTTTTTGCGATTCGGCACTGCGTCGCTTTAACTGACAATTGCGCGGTCGTGCGACGTGGCTCCCAAACAAAATTGACGTCCTTTTTTTCCCACAAATAGAGCTTTCTTTTGGTGGTATTTGATCACCCCTGCGGTTTTTATTTTTCTTGCACTATAAACAAAAATAGAGCGACAGTTTTGAAAAAAACGCATTATTTTTGACTTTTTGTTATAATAAATATCCCCCAAAAATATATAAAAAAACATTTTTTTCCCTCAGTTTAGGCCGATACGTATTCTTCTACATATTTTTGGTAAAAAAAATCGCAATAAGCGATTATTGATTGGTTTGCGCAAAAGTTATAGCGTTTACAAAATAGGGATAGTTTTATAGCATTTTCATTAATAATTTTTTATAATTTTTTTTTTTACTAGTAATGGCGGCGATCAGTGATTTTTATTGTGACTGCGACATTGTGGGGGACCCATCGGACATTTTTGACACATTTTTGGGACCATTGTCATTTATACAGTAATCACTGCTATATAAATGCAGTGATTCCTGTGTAAATGACACTGGCAGTGAAGGGGCTAACCAGTGGGTGGCAGTGTAGGGTTTAAGTGTTCCTAGGGGTGTGTTACTAACTGTGGAGGGGTTGGGCTTTCATTTAGTGAACACTGATCTCTGCTCCAATCACATGGAGCAGAGATCAGCGTCACTATTTGCTAGGCAGAATAGAGAAATGTTGTTTACAACGGCACTTCTCCATTTGGCCGCTCCGTGAGACGATCGCGGGGATGTCCGCGGCGATCGAGTCCGCGGGTCCTGCGACCGGACTCACAGGGGTCCCGACCAGCGCGGGTGCGCGCCGCCGGCGGCGCGCTCCCGATGGCAGGGCGGCAAATTTAAAGAGACGTACATGTACTCCCATTTGCCTGCCCATGCCATTCTGTCGACGTACATCGTCGTGCGCTGGTCGGCAAGTGGTTAAAGTCTATGGGACTCGAACGTTCAAAATCTAAAGTGCTAATTTTAAAGGCTAAAATGCAAGTTACTGTCCTAAAACGTGTGGGAGCAGTGATTTTAACCACTTGGGATCCGCGCTATTGCAAAATGACGGCAACAGCGCGGACCCACATTTCCGGGACTACGTCTATTGACGTGGTCCCGGTTACGAGCGGCCTGCGCGCCCCCTGAGGGGCGCGCGCGGCGCGCTCTGTGATCGGCGAGTCCGTGAGACTCGCCTGATCACCGATCCGTGTAAGGGGTCGATCCCGACCCCTTATCACGTGATCAGCTGTCAGCCAATGACAGCTGATCATGTGATAAAACGGAGCCGGTAATCGGCTAGTATTCCTCCTCGCGCTGACAGCGCGAGGAGAAAAAAAAAAAGCCGATCGCCGGCGGCCGTGTTCGGGACATCAGTCCCGATCACGGCCAGCAATTCAAACGGACACCTGCCCCCTGCCAGTGCCCACCTGCCACCCGCAGTGCCATCCTGAAATAAAGTAAGTGCCCCCCTGTCAGTGCCACCCAGCAGTGCCCATAGTGCCCACAGTGCCACCCAGCAGTGCCCACAGTGCCACCCAGCAGTGCCCACAGTGCCACCCACAGTGCCACCCAGCAGTGCCACCCACAGTGCCACCCAAAATCTGCCTCAAAGGTGCTGCACCCCAGTGCCGCCCATCAGTGCCCAGCAGTGCCGCCCATCAGTGCCCAGCAGTGCTGCCCATCAGTGCCCAGCAGTGCCACCTATCAGAGCCACCTATCAGTGCCACCTATCAGTGCCCATCAGTCCCATCTATCTGTGGTACCTATCAGTGCCCATCCGTGCCACCCATCCATGCCACTTATCCGTGCCACCCATCCGTGCCATCTTATCTGTGCCCATCTTTGCCCATCAGTGCCGCCTTATCTGTGCCCATCGGTGCCGCCTTATCTGTGCCTATTAGTGCTGCCTTAACTATGCCTATCAGTGCCCACCAGTGCAGCCTATCAGTGCCCACCAATGCAGCCCATCAGTGCCCACCAATGCAGCCCATCAGTGCCCACCAATGCAGCCTATCAGTGCCGCCTAATCAGCGCACTTCAATGAAGGAGAAAAATTACCCGTTTGCAAAATTTTATAACAAACTATTAAAACATGATTTTTTTTTTTTTGCATCTTTTTTTGTTTGTTTAGCAAAAAATAAAACTCCGAGCTGTAACTAAATACCACCAAAAGAAAGCTCTATTTGTGGGAAAAAAATGATAAAAATTTCATTTGGGTACAGTGTTGTATGACCGCGTAATTGTCACTCAAAGTGCATCAGCGCTGAAAGCTGAAAATTGGTCTGGGACTGAGGGGGGTTTAAGTGCCCAGTAAGCAAGTGGTTAATAATGATTAAAGTGGAACAATAAAAGTGTAATATTCCTTTAAATTTCGTACCTGGGGGGTGTCTATAGTATGCCTGTGAAGGGGCGCATGTTTCCTGTGCTTAGAACTGTCCCTGCACAAAGTGTCATTTCTGCAGAAAAAAAAGTCCTTTAAAATCACTCACAGCTATAATGAATTGTCGGCTCCCGTAATACAGAGAACACTCATTGAAAATCATTGATAAAAAAAAAGCGTTGGGTTCCCCCAAATTCAATTACCTGGTCCTTCAGGTCTGATATGGATATTAAGGGGAACCCCGCGTCAAATAAAAAAAAATTTGACGTGGGGTTCCCCCTAAATATCCATACCAGACCCTTCAGGTCTGGTATGGATATTAAGGGGAACCCCACGTCAAATTAAAAAAAATTGATGTGGGGTCCCCCTAAAAATCCATACCAGACCCTTTATCCGAGCATGCAACCTGGCAGGCCGCAGAAAAAGAGGGGGGGCGAGAGAGCGTCCCCCCTCCTGAACCATACCAGGCCACATGCCCTCAACATTGGGAGGATGCTTTGAGGGTCTGTGACCCCTCAAAGCACCATGTCCCCATGTTGATGGGGACAAGGGCCTCATCCCCACAACCCTGGCCGGTGGTTGTGGGGGTCTGCGGGTGGGGGGCTTATCAGAATCTGGAAGCCCCCTTTAACAAGGGGACCCCAAGATGCCGCCCCCCCCTGTTTGAAATGGTAAGGGGGGTACAAAAGTACCCCTACCATTTCACAAAGAAAGTGTAAAAAATAGTTAAATAAGACAAACACACTTTTGAAAAATTCCTTTATTAAAAATAAAAAAAATAAAAAAAGATTCCAGTGGTGGTAATCCACTCTTGCTATCCAGCGATGGATGATCATCTCTCTGGGGTCCAACGATGGCTGATCTGATCCAGCGACGGGTGATTTTTCAGTCCAGCGGAGTCCATCCATGCATCCATCTTCTGTCTCCACTGTCAGAGACACTGCGGGATGCCGGCACCTGACATTTCTTATATGAGGAGGGCGGGGCCACCCGTCACCTGACCCCGCCCCCGTCTGACACTAGTGAGGGAAGCCGGGCTTCCCCAATGACGTATGGGTGACCCTGCCCCCCTCTGATGTACCGGAAACCTGCCCGGTTTCCCCCACTAGCGTCAGAGGGGGCGGGGTCAGGTGACGGGTGGCCCCGCCCTCCTAATATAAGAAACGTCAGGCGCTAGCATCCTGCAGTGTCCCCGACAGTGGAGACAGAAGATGGATGCATGGATGGACTGCGCTGGACTGAGAAATCACCCGTCGCTGGATCAGATCAGCCATCGCTGGACCCTGGAGAGATGATCATCCATCGCTGGATCGCAAGAGTGGATTACCACCGCTAGAATCTTTTTTTTATTTTTTTTATTTTTAATAAAGGAATTTTTCAAAAGTGTGTTTGTCTTTAGTCTTATTTAACTATTTTTTACACTTTCTTTGTGAAATGGTAGGGGTACTTTTGTACCCCCTTACCATTTCAAACGGGGGGCAGGATCTGGGGGTCCCCTTGTTAAAGGGGGCTTCCAGATTCTGATAAACCCCCCGCCCGCAGACCCCCACAACCACCGGCCATGGTTGTGAGGATGAGGCCCTTGTCCCCTTAAACATGGGGACATGGTGCTTTGAGGGGTCACAGACCCCCAAAGCATCCCCCTAATGTTAAGGGCATTTGGCCTGGTACGGTTCAGGGGGGGCGTTCTTTCGTCCCCCCCTCTTTTCCTGCGGCCTACCATTTTGCGTGCTCGGATAAAGGGTCTGGTATGGATTTTTAGGGGGACCCCATGTCCATTTTTTTTTTAATTTGACATGGGGTTCCCCTTAATATCCATACCAGGCATACTATAGACACCCCCCAGGTACGAAATTTAAAGGAATATTACACTTTTATTGTTTCACTTTAATCATTATTAAAATCACTGCTCCTGAAAAAACGACTATTTTTAAAACTTTTTTTTGCATTGATCCATGTCCCCTGGGGCAGGACCCAGGTCCCCAAACACTTTTTAGGACAATAACTTGCATATTAGCCTTTAAAATTAGCACTTTAGATTTCTCCCATAGACTTGTACAGGGTGTTCCCGGCTTTTCGAATTTGCCTCGAACACCCCAAATTGTTCACTGTTTGCCGAACAGGCGAACAGGCAATGTTTGAGTCGAACATGAGTTTGACTCGAACTCGAAGCTCATCCCTACTCCAAAATTAAGGTGTGGTCTCATCATTTTAGAAGGGTAAGAAATGGTGAAATGTTGGAGTACAAGTGGTATAGCAGTAAGAGGCAGGTTGGGTACCTCTGAACTACACTGGTCAAGTGAGGCCCAGAACGGAAAAGACAGAAAAGTAAAAGTAATGCAGAGCCAGGCATGACAGTGTGTTTAGGGGAGGCAATGCATGGGTTAATATGAAGAGATAAGAGGGGAGGGGACAGTGAGTAAAGTCCAAGGGGGAGTGGTACTAAATAAGGAGGAGGCGGAGCTGGGCTGGGGAACAGAAAGTTGTGGAGAAAGAAAGAAGGAGGCAGTTTTTCCCACCTGCCCTCTCTATATGTTGTCTGTGTTTGTTGTTTTATGTGTTTTCTTTCTTTCAGGAGCATGGCAGATGGTCGCCATGGCAGCTGTGGATTGGCAGTGTTTTGTTGGTCTTTGACGGTGGCAGTAAACATATGTGATGGAAAGGGGTGGGGGGCTCATCGGTAGTATGTTCCCCTCCGGTGTATTCCAGCAAAAGGTTAGCTGGAATACTGTAATGGTTGCACTGCGGGAAGGGGGTTGTCTCTGAGCTGATTATCCGCTAGAGGCCTATCATGTGGAAAAAGGTCCTGCAGTGTATTGGTGGAATATGTGTTGGAGTTCGGGGGTGCCGTCAAAGACCAACAGGCTGAAGTTAAACAAGTTGTTACGGAGGTGATATTTTGGTATATATTTGATATTGGAGTTATTTATATGGTGTGAATAATATATAGGCTGCTATGGCCATTTATACTCCAAAATTAAGGTGTGGTCTCATCATTTTAGAAGGGTAAGAAATGGGGATGTTGGAGTACAAGTGGTAAAGCAGTAAGAGGCAGGTTGGGTACCTCTGAACTATACTGGTCAAGGGGTCTAATATAAACCTTTATAAGTAATGCCACCCAATATTCAGTTTTATTCAGTTTCCTAAATAGGCCGAATTGAGACTACATCTCTTAAAGTTGGTGAACGCTGTCCTTGTTTTCTTCAAAGTTCTGTTAGGAACTTTCTTTAAAAGAAAGATTATGTACCATCATTCTGTTTATGTAGCGATTCCATCAATGTTGCAGATGAAAGAATTCCGCCTGATGAGTGGATCTCAGAGGATTGGCATCCAGCTGTTTTTGTTCGCACCGGGCTCTTTGTACTTCTTTCATGCATCAGCCGTCGATGATCATGTATAATGCGAGGGCTTTGTGGGAAAATACAGGAGAAAACAAATTTAATAGAGTTCGGTGTACAGACTTGCTCACTTGTTGCTTGAAGTTTAAAGGTAACACAAACAAGCTTTTGAATACTGTATTTGGTTTAAGTTTATATATGATTTGACTGGACTTCTACTTCAAACGTCATCTCAACACCTGGACTAATTACACCCGATCATGATTGGGACATATTGCTGCAGTGAAGATGACCAAATGTGTTAATCTGCTTTGAGTATTACCAGTTCTTATCACACTGCTTGTCATCTGCTCTATTCAGAACCAAGTAATGAACTTTGGCAGAATCACAGACCAAGGCAGTCTAAAATATTGGGTTGATTTACTAAAACTGGAGTGTGCAAAACTTGGTGCAGTTGTGCATGGTAGCTAATCAGCTTCTACCTTCAGCTTGTTCAATTAAGCTTTGACCAAAAAAAACCTGAAAGCTGACTGGTTTCTTTGCAGAACTGCACCAGATTTTGTACTCTCCAATTTTTCTAAATCAACCCCAAAATTTTCCAAACCAGGCTCAACTGAGGTCTATGCATAGAGATGGCCTTGCGGTTCGCCCGGCGGTCGGTTTGCGGCAAACTTTGCTCATTCGCGATTCGCTAAACCGGCAGACTTCTGCCACTGTTCGCGGCGGACATATTTGTTTACATTGTGAAGAACTTTGACCCATGACACATCCATCATGGGGTACAGGACAGCCAATGGAGACATTTCAGCACATGGACATACCCCCTACCTTTTAAATAGACCTTATCTGGCGGCCATTTTACATTCTGTCTTTTGTCAGTGTAGGGAAAGGACGCTGTGTGGAGCAGGGACAGTCAGTCTGTTACTATTAGGTCCACAAAAGTCCTTTTAAGGACTGGTAAAGGTGTACAGTATATAGGGTTGTAATACACTTATACTTTCTTTCAAACATAGAAAGCATATTATAGTGCACTGCAGTGCTGACCGATTCTGCAGCTGTCGTTTCTCAGTGTAGGGACAGTTTGGTGTTTGGAGCAGGGACAGTCTGCAATTCACTAGCTACTAGCTAGCTACTATTAGGTCCACAAGGGTCCTTTTAAGGACTGGTATAGGTGTACAGGATATAGAGTTGTAATACACGTATAATATACTTTCTTTCAAATATAGAAAGCATATTATAGTGCACTACAGTGCTGCTGACCGATTCTGCAGCTGTCGTTTCTCAGTGGAGGGACAGTTTGGTGTTTGGAGCAGGGACAGTCTGCAATTCACTAGCAACGGGGAAAACACATGTCACGGACACCGTAGGATCTACACAGCGACATCTACCTAATGAGGTAAGATTGCCACTGACTTAGTGAAGGCAGTCCGCTGTGACATACATGGGGAGTGTCCAACCCCTGTATTTTTTTTTTTTTTATTTACATTTTATTGTATTTTAAAAAACATCTCATACAGTACAAATACATATGTTTTCACCTTCTCTTTCAACTTTATCTTATTTGCATTTCTATTTTCCTTTTAACCCAATCCCCCCCTCCCCTCCTCCCCGTGATCTGTTGGCCCTCCTTGAATCCATTCCCGTTTATTCCGCTAGTGCCTGAATGAAATGTTACGTCTTTTTGAATAATCTCCACTTTTCCCAGATTACCCAATATCTTTTAATTTTGTTTTCCTCCATTTTACTTAGGTATTCCATATTATTGATATATTCCACTCTCTGTATCCAATCTCTGATGGGGGGTTTTTTAGCTTGTAACCAGTTTTTAGGTATCAAGGCTTTTGCCGCATTAAGCAAAAATTGAACCAACATGTTTTTTTTTTGTTTTTTTTTAATTGATTACTAGTTTTTTCTTCTGTCCCCAGAAACAAACACTCCCCAGGACCACATGGTATTCTTTCGACAGTTATTATTTCTATGTAAGCTATTATGTTGCGCCAATATTGGTTTATCTCTGGGCATTGCCACCATATGTGAAATGTTGTTCCGGGTAATCTACATTCTCTCCAACATTGTTTGGATTTGGAGGGATCTATTCTGTGTAACCTATCTGGTGTTAGATGCCATCTCATCAGGCACTTATAATTGACCTCAACTGATCATGTGTCCGATACATAACTGTGCACTGCATCAATCATCCGGGTTTCATCTACTTTGATACCCATGTCCTGCTCCCATTTGGCTATAGCTGGTATGGTCCCTCGGCCCTCTATTTCTGAGAGGATATCATATACCCGTGACACACTATGTTTTACTGTTATTTTTGCAATACAGAGCTTTTCCATTGGCGTTAACGTATTTTCATCTCTTATTGGTTTTGGGATTGAGTTAACAAAATGTTGAATCTGTAAGTATTCCCAATCCCTTAAAGTTTGCCAACTATGCTTCCTTATTAGGTCTTGTTTTGACACTTTGACATTAGCTTACCACCCCTCGTGATATCTTTTATTTGTAAATTTATCATTTGTTTCCCTAACTGCGTGCCATTTCCTGGAATAAAAAAACTTGTGCCCTCAAGTGGGATCAGTGGTGAATTGTATACCCATTTATTTCTCCGATCCCTGTATGAGAGGGGTCCGGACGGCCGTATTACATTCCCGGCGCCTGGCTTGTCAGATCTGGATCAACTGATGAACTGACCACTCATACGCCCGCAACTCTCCATGTTCTTTCATGCTCCGATGGATGATGCATAACCCCACTGGCAGACACATCCTTTGGGATGCAGGGTGTGGATGAGACATGGGATTTCTGGTTTGGCCGTGAGTGTTGTGTCCTAACTTTATCCCTTGAGGCTGCGGTTTATATTTTCCACAATGTATGGGGCTCATCTGCATTTGAATGGAGGGAACGTGGGATTGTTGGCCTGACACCCATGGGTTAAGATGTGCAGGGTGGACCGTCCATTGGTTTCTTGATGTGCACCCATTGGACGACCACCTTGCACACACCTTGATTTTAATTTTGGCTCCGCCTCTTAATAGGGGGACCTGATACGGGTTAGTTTATAAATTCAGTAGCAGTGCAGAGGGTTACAATATGCCCCTGTTGAAGACCCTTTGTTGTCGAAACGCGTCGGGCTCGCATTTTGCACCTCACATTGCTCTTCTATGTCCTATTTTATTTCGTGATCACTTTTTGCTTTTATGTCATGGTTTTTATGACCTTTTTTAATAAACCTATTGGTTACCGTCTGACCTGCACCATTTGGAGCCTTCTTCCCTTTTTTTCTTTTTTTGCACCCCTCTTTTTTGATCCACCTTATTTGGGATGGCACCCCAATGTGAATAACTGGACCCTGCTGACCCGGGAGACGCACGTTTCAGCCACTGATATCGGGAGTCCGTGAAATTCGGAGACAGTGTGGTGATTTATGTGGACCTACCAACAACACACAACATCTGATTGACATCACCTGGGATTATAAGCGCAGTTGACCCACTGTCATATGACAGATGTGTCCATCTTCTCTGGTAAGAGTATTTATTTCTCTCTAAATCACTACAGACAAGTCGCTGTTTCCGGTCCAATTGAATTGTGCGGGTTCCTGATCTTTCTGCTGGGAAGACCAACACTGACACTTTTTTCATTACCCAATATATGTGGACTGTTTTGTTGGGACTTATACTTCAGCCACTGATATTCACCAAGATTTACGTGCACCTATATATATATATATTGTATATTCACATATTTTGTGAATTAATATTTGTATTTTCTTTTTACGCATTTTTGCACATTCTGTCACATGTATGTGTTATAGTATTAGTTTTATTACTACCCCCTCTCAATATATAATTTTTTGAGTCATTCCCCAATTCACTCACTAGCGCTACACCACTTTTCTCCCATTCCCACTGAACTTTGTTTGTTTGGGTGTTAGCTGCTGACCCCCAGCCTTTAGCTCTAGCGCAGTGCTTTCCCCCAATTTCTGCAATTCACTAGCTACTAGCTAGCTACTATTAGGTCCACAAAGGTCCTTTTAAGGACTGGTATAGGTGTACAGTATATAGGGTTGTAATACACGTATAATATACTTTCTTTCAAATATAGAAAGCATATTATAGTGCACTGCAGTGCTGCTGACCGATTCTGCAGCTGTCATTTCTCAGTGGAGGGACAGTTTGGTGTTTGGAGCAGGGACAGTCTGCAATTCACTAGCTAGCTACTATTAGGTCCACAAAGGTCCTTTTAAGGACTGGTATAGGTGTACTATTTGGTGTGCAGTATATAGGGGTGTAATACATGTATAACATATTTTCAAATATAGAAAGCATAGTATAGTGCATTTCCACTGTGCAGCATTGTGACTGCTGAGCAGTTCTGCAGCAATACTACAAAGAGTGATAAATGCAATTAGAAAAAAGTATTATAACTGGTGTAATAGACCAGTGGCCCCCCAAAACAACAGATTGAAGCGGGGTGTTATATACCTTCTTCCACATATACTGCACTTCTCTAGAGACTTTTGTCACAGGGTCATTTATACAATGACAGGCAGAGGAAGAGGCAGGCTCTTCCGCAGGGGTGGTAGGGGTAGGGCGGGAGCAACAGGCTTGAGCAAAAGTGGCAAATTGCAGAAGGTGCGTTCGATTTACGTCAAAGAACGCACCAGACTTAGTTGAGTGGCTCACTCAGCCTTACTCTTCTGCACCCTCCTCATCCTCTCGATCTGCACCCTCTTCTTCACTCTCTGCTGTGTGCACCCCCAAAGACACTACCACCAACACCACCACCACCATATACCCTCCGCTTGAGTCACAGGAATTATTTTCCGATCCATCACAAGACATTGCCGATGCGCAGCCATTCTTGGCATTGGATCAGGAAGAGGAGGTAGCAACAACCGCCACTCAGCAGTCTGACGACAGTACCCAGATCAGCCCAAGGAGGTTGGTCCCCGGTGTTGCTGCCTACTCCGAGATCTCTAATTATAGCGGTGGGGAAGGTGACGTCAATGATGACGTGTCTAGTGATGTCACGTGGGTGCCCACAAGAGAGGAAGAGGAGGGGAGTTCAGAGGGAGATATGGACCAACAGATAGAGAGGAGAAGCAGGCAGAGCTTACATTGCACAGGAGGGACAAACCAGACTGCTAATGTATCAGGAGCGAGGCATCAACCATGTAGGGTCACATCTGGCGCTCCCAGGTTGCCAGCACATGGCTCCGCAGTGTGGGCTTTATTTAATGTGTCCATTGCTGACAATAGTGTTGCCATCTGCAGCCTTTGCAGCCAACGCATAAGTCGCGGTAAGCCCAACACTCACCTGGGGACGACCACCTTAAGAAGGCAAATGAGCTGCCATCACCGAGCCCAGTGGGAGCAACGGAACCCACAAAGCCACACTCCAGGCTCTCACCGTCCAGCCTCTTCTACTTCTCCTTCTCCTCTCCTCAGAATTGTCCTCCACTCCACCTTCCATCATGCCGGACTCACGTTTTTCTGGAAAAAGGCAGGCTTCCGTGGGCCAAATGTTCGAGCGTAAAAAAAAAATGATGACGCCGGATAACCCTCTTGCCAAATGGTTGACCGCTGGCTTGTCAGAACTGTTAGCCTGCCAACTACTGCCATATTAACTGGTGGACTCGGAGGTCTTTCGAAAATTTGTGGCCATTGGAACACCACAATGGAAGGTTCCAGGAAGGAAGTATTTCTCACAGAAGGGCATCCCAGAGCTATATGGCCATGTTCAGCGGCAAGTGAATGTATCTCTGGCACACAGTGTCGGTGCCAAGATACATCTGACCACAGACACGTGGTCTAGCAAACACAGGCAGGGAAGGTATGTAACTTTTACTGCCCACTGGGTGAACCTTCTGACGGCTGTCAAGCATGTAACCCGTGGCACCCGTGTAGATTTGGTTTTACCGCCACAGATTGCATGCAGGCCTGGCTCTTCTTCTCCTACTCCATCATCCCTCTCCTCCTCGGCTGACTCCTCCTTTTCCGCGGCTAGCGTCTCTTCCCCTGCGCCACCCAAGATCCCCAGAACCTATTCGACATGCCAGGTGAGACATTGCCATGCTGTGCTGCGTCTATTGTGCCTGAAAGCCAAGAGCCACACTGGCCCTGCACTCCTTTCAGCTTTGCATTCACAGGCAGACCAGTGGCTAAATTTGACAGTTGCCGGTCAGACGTCGTATTTGCGACTGCCCGACACGATGGAACTCAACCTTCTATATGCTTGATAGGCTGCTCCAGCAGAAACGTGCAGTTAACAACTACCTGTACAAACTCTGCAGCAGAACAGGTTCTGGGGAGCTTGGATTTTTTTCACCGCACCAGTGGCTGCTCATGCGCGACGCATGCAGACTTCTGCAGCCATTTGATGAGATCACCAAACTGGTCAGTCGCAGCCATGGCGCCACAGTGACATCGTACCTTATGCCTTCTTTATGGAGCGTGCATTGCGTCGTGTCATTGATCAAGCCGCGGAGGAGCAGGAAGATGAGGAAGTCGCAATGCTGGATGAATTCCCGGGGGGGGGGGGGGGGCTACTCTATCTGAGACAAGTCAACAACAGGAGTCTGAAGAGGAGTCAGAGGAGGATGGTGCCGGGGCGGATGAGGAGGAGCAAGAAGAGCATGCTTTAAACCTTTCTGGGATCCCTGTTATTGTCCGCGGATGGGGGGAGGAGAACGAGGAGGATGACATTATCCTGGATGATGAACAGGAGCCAGGCCACCACACCACTTCCAGTTTAGTGCAAATGGGCACCTTCATGCTCCAGTGTTTTAACAGGGACCCCCGTATAAAAAGCATAAAGGTCAAGGACCAGTACTGGGTGGCAACGTACTTAGACCCCCGGTACAAACACAAAATGGCGGAAATGTTACCACCATCACAGAGGGCTGTCAGAATGGAGCACTTCCAGGCCTTGCTTAGAGAAATGCTGCATTTTGCTTTTGTGTGCGCTGGCAGAGGAATTCCCACTTACAGAGAAAGAGTTGCGAGTACCAATCCAACAGCGCCTGCAAGAAGAGGGCGGTGTGAAGATGTGTTGGTCACTTCTGATATGAGATCATTCTTTTAGCCGACCCATTGACAGGTGTCATCCAGATCCAGCATCAAGGAACGCCTAGACCGACAGGTGTCCGACTACATTGGGTTAACGGCCGATGTGGATGCTCTGAGAAGTGATGAACCCCTGGACTACTGGGTGGGCAGGCTTGACCTCTGGCCAGAGCTTGCACAATTTGCAATGGAACTGTTGGCTTGCCCCTCGTCCAGTGTCCTGTCCGAAAGGACGTTCAGCGCAGCAGGGGGGATCGTGACCGATAAGCGTACTCACCTAGCTCACGACAGTGTTGACTACCTCACATTTCTAAAAATTAATGAGGCATGGATCTTGGAGGAATTCAATACATGTGACCAGTAGACCATGTATATGCATAACTCTATAAACGATTTTTATAATCTATCACACGGACCTTTTTTCTACCTTTGGCTCACTTGTACAAAAAAAGCACACCGTACTATATGCCCGTACCCTCCTGTTTGAAGAGGTTGAGTGGTGTCATATTTTTGGGTCCTGCAGCGAGTTGCTGGTATCAGTGCTGGTGTCAGTGCTCTCTATCACGGTGCTGGTGTGGTATCAGTGCTCTCTATCTCGGTGCTGGTGTCAGTGCTTTCGATCACTGTGCTGGTGTGGTGTCAGTGCTCTCTATCATGGTGCTGGTGTCAGTGCTCTCTATCATGGTGCTGGTGTCAGTGCTCTCTATCACAGTGCTGGTGTGGTGTCAGTGCTCTTTATCACAGTGCTGGTGTGGTGTCAGTGCTCTCTATCACGGTGCTGGTGTCAGTGCTCTCTATCACGGTGCTGGTGTCAGTGCTCTCTATCACAGTGCTGGTGTCAGTGCTCTCTATCACAGTGCTGGTGTGGTGTCAGTGCTCTTTACCACAGTGCTGGTGTGGTGGCGGTGCTCTCTATCACGGTGCTGGTGTCAGTGCTCTCTATCACGGTGCTGGCGTCAGTGCTCTCTATCTCGGTGCTGGCGTCAGTGCTCTCTATCTCTGTGCTGGCGTCAGTGCTCTCTATCTCGGTGCTGGCGTCAGTGCTCTCTATCGCGGTGCTGGCGTCAGTGCTCTCTATCATGGTGCTGGCGTCAGTGCTTTCTATCACAGTGCTGGCGCCAGTGCTCTCTATCTCGGTGCTGGCGTCAGTGCTCTCTATCTCAGTGCTGGTGTCAGTGCTCTCTATCATGGTGCTGGTGTCAGTGCTCTCTATCTCGGTGCTGGTGTCAGTGCTCTATATCACGGTGCTGGTGTCAGTGCTCTCTATCACAGTGGTGGTGTCAGTGCTCTCTATCACGGTGCTGGTGTCAGTGCTCTCTATCACGGTGGTGGTGTCAGTGCTCTCTATCTCGGTGCTGGTGTCAGTGCTCTCTATCACGGTGCTGGTGTCAGTGCTCTCTATCACGGTGCTGGTGTCAGTGCTCTCTATCACGGTGCTGGTGTCAGTGTTCTATCTCAGTTCTGGTGTCAGTGAGGGAGATAGCAGCGGAGAAGCCAATCAGCAGGCAGTGCCAGCACCATGGCTGAGGATCAGCACTGGACTGGCACCTCCGGACCACCCCAGTGGAGCCCTGCATAGGTGGGGGTAAGGGCCAGGCAGAGGGAGGGGTAAGGGGCTCAAGCACAGGTTGGCACACTGGGACACTGGCACAGGACTGCGCTGCCCTGACTGTGGCACTGATCATCTCCTGCACCCCCTTCATAGCCTTGCCTGACCTTGCCTCTCCTCCATGGCCTTCATGCGCTCCTGAATTGACAAAATTTCACAGATAAAAAAAGAATGCTTGTCGTTGTCGATCCCAGGTTCACTTAATACTTCTGGTATGTCAGTGTCCAGGTTGTGGGACTATGTGTGCACAGCTAGTAAGTATTTTGTGGCAGAAAATATGACCTGGAGATTTTTATGGTTCGCCTGCCATTAATGTGAATGGGGTCCGCAGCGAACATTTGGGCACATTTGCGGATCACGTTCGCGAAAACGTCCCGTCGGAAGTTCATCCATCACTATCTATGTGTCCTGAACTTGTTGAGATATTACCAGACTGCACAACTTGATAAACTTACGAAACCATGCCAGCTCTAAGGCTCAATTCAAACCTATGCAGTTTCATTTTTACTGTGCTTTTTGCGTTTTTTACTACAATTTACATTTATACTTTTTTGTTGGGGGGCAAATTTGTTGTAGGGCAGATTAAGAAATGCAAATTGTGGTAAAAATGCTGTAAAAACACACTACATGCTTTTCTGCAGCTTCTCCATTGAGGTCTATTGAAGCAAAAAAATCACAGTTTTGTGTTTAAAAAATCCCTGACCCTTCCCAAAAATGCAGAGGCACAAACTGCATTAATGTGAATGTGTTCCATAGGAACCCATGTTAAAAATATGATGCATTGGTGTGAATGGAGCCTAAAGCCCCATAAACACTATTATTTTTTTTCTTCAGATCTTTGTCTTCAGATTTACCAAAACCATATAATATGAGGTCAAACATTAAGAGTTTAAATTTGTATGCAATCAGGCAGGCCCTTGCACTACATGGTTTTGGTAGATCTGGAGACAAAAATCTGCAGAAAATCTACCCCCTCTCTCCAGACACCCCTCTGTGTACTATGGATGTGTACTATGCATTGCATGAATCTATCCATGGGCGCAGCTGCCACCCCCTATTCAGGTGCCCGGCCCCTTTAGCGGCAGGGGGTGTTTTTGAAGCACCTGATTAGAGCCATCGGCTCTAATAGGCGTCAAAAAAGCTTATCAGTGAGTGCCATGCTTGCTCGCAGTTCACCTAGCTTGGCTGAAATGACAGGCGCTGTGATTGGATGCATAACGGGCGTCCAACCGGGCGTCCAATCATAGGAGGGGATGGGAGAAGGAGACATCGAGGACATAGATGGACATAGGACATAGATGGGTTTTTTTCGGAATTTTTCTGTTTGTTTGCGCCCCCCAAAAAATTTTGAGCACCAGCCACGACTGGTCTAAAGCCTCGTACACACGCTTAGATTTTTGGATGACTGACTTTCTTATTTTTGTCAAAAACACGTGTCCATGATTTTAGAAATTTATTTGGTGTGCAGTATATAGGGGTGTGATACATGTATAACATATTTTCAAATATAGAAAGCATAGTATAGTGCATTTTTGTGCATGACCTCTCTGGGCCCCTTCCACTAATTCTGTTAGCTGGCTTTTTGTGGTCGAGCTTTCGGCATAATTAGGGATGAGCCGAACACCCCCTGGTTGGTTTTGCGGCAGAACATGCAAACAGACCAAAAATTTGTGCGAACACGCAAAAGTCTATGTGACTCGAACTTGAAAAATCAAAAGTTCTAATTTTAAAGGCCAATATGCAAGTTATTGTCATAAAAACAATTTATTGTCATGTTTGGGGACCGGGCTCCTGTCCCAGGGGACATGAATCAATGCAAAAAAAAGTTTTAAAAACTGCATTTTTTTCAGGAGCAGTGATTTTAATAATGCTTAGATTGAAATAATAAAAGTGAAATATTCCTTTAAATGAGTGAGTGACTTTTATAGCGCTACCTATGCGAACTCAATCGCTTCAGGGAGCTTTCTTGCCACCAGAGTCCATCTGCAGCTTTGTGTGGTCCTTTACCCTGTAAGGTCCTGACATGCTTATAAACACATACAACATTGACATACACATACACATATTAAGGCCAATTTTGTTTTTTTTAGACAAGGTCTAATTGACCTACCAGCATGTCTTTGGGGTGTGGGGGGAGGCCGGCGTGCCCGGAGGAGACCCACGGAGGCACAGGGAGAACATGCAAACTCCAGGCAGATGGTGTCGTGGTCGGGATTTGGGCCGGGGACCCTATTGCTGCTAGGTGAAAGTGCTAACCACTACACCACTGTGCTGCCCCCGGCAGATATGGCAAATATTGTGCCTGGGGGGTATCTATAATATGCCTGTAAAGTGGCACAGTTTTCCTGTGTTTAAAACAGTCCCTGCACAAAATTACATTTCTAAAGGAAAAGGAACTGCTTGCGGCTGTAATGTAATGTTGCCCCCCCCCCCCGCCCATTATCGGGCCCTTTGGGTCTGGTATGGATAAGGGGAACCCCGCACCCAAATAAAAAAAAAAGGCGTGGGGCCCCCAGGCCCTATATGCTCTGAACAGCAGTACACAGGTGGTCCCCGGGTTACAAACAAGATAGGGACTGTAGGTTTGTTGTTAAGTTGAATCTGTTTGTAATTTGTAACAGGTACATTTTTTAAGTGTAGCTCCAGCCAAAAAATCAATTTCCTGACAGACTCCATGGCAGCCTACGTATGGGTTAATCCCCGCCTCTCATACCTCATAGGACCCCACTCCCATAAATCTTTGCTTCTAGCCAGAGACTGTGTTCCTTTTTTGTCCTCCTCCTAGGATCAAGGTGTTTTCTTACCTGTCGGAAGCTTTAATCCTATCCTGGTGGTTTGCACGTTGATGATGATGGCGGTTATTCTCGGAGTCCATATTTCCCAGCTATTAGCAGGGAGGACACAGGCACTGAAGAGCGATGCTGTGAAGAGCTGAAAGTCATCCATTGGTTGACAGATTGCATCGTGGCCATTCGTCCTAGCTATTAGCGGGAGGCCCTTTATTAATGTGCCGATCGTGCAGAGAGTGTATCGACCCTCCCAGTCCCAGGATGGATTGTGCCGACTTCAGTGTGGTGATGTATAACTATTTCATGGCAGCCTGTTTTTGTGTGTTTGTTTGTCTTACCTGCTCAGGTGTGGCCATGGCGGCTGGAATGCTTTGCATTCCAGTCCGCCGCTATTCGCTCTCTCTGCGCAGCTGCGTGGCTTCGACTGAGATCGAGGGCTGGTTAGCGCATGCGCAGTTGGGACAAAATGGCGGCGGTCACGCATGCGCGCGGACGCCGTAGGAGTGGCGGTAGTACAGAGCAGGTGCGCTGCTGACATCATCATGGCGGCAGATTTAAATAGCTGTCAGAGACAGCTATGCTTTGGAAGGTTTCCAAGCAAGGCAGCTACTTCCCGTGCTTGTGGCTTTTCTACTCAAGGTAGGGGGGGGGGGGAGTATTATTGTCTGGTAGTGTGCATATCATTGCTCTCTCTATGATCCTACCTTTTTACATGCTTATTTGAATTGTGTTTGTTTTAGCCTTTTAAATCTCTGCTACGATGGACGTGTCACCGCCCCCTAGTGGCCAACCCTTATGCCACAGGTAGGATGGAATTTTTTTCCCTCTGCCTGTTTGTATTTGGGTTTCTGGAGCAAGTTAACTATTTATGCTCTTTTTTTCAGCCCCTCTAGGTCTGAATCTCAAGTCTTGACACACGGTGATAGTGATAAGTCTAGGTCACAACGCCATCATTCGTCTTCAAGCACTAGACATACCAGATCATCCTCCAGACATAGGAGGGAAGGCTCAAAGTCTGGTTCTGGACACCATTCTTACCGCCATTCCAGCCGTCCTGCGGAAAGGACTTGCTGGGGATGTAAAACTCAGGTCCCAGAGGGTAAATCTCTCTGCGAGTTATGTTACTCTCGGGCTATGAAGGAAAGAGGATCTGAAGATCAGCATGTGGAGGCTCTGGTCAGGAAGGTGATCCAAGAGTCCATGAATAAGTCGGTCTCCAGCCATACTTCCAATCCTCCTTCGCTCCCAGCCCCAGTTACTGAGCTGGTTGATCCTGAGGCCGCGTACACACGCGGGGACTGTTCGCTCAACTTTGTCCGCTGAACAGTGTTTCAGCGGACAGTCCGCTCGTGTGTGGGCTTTCAGCGGACAGTTTCAGCGAACAGTCTGCTGAACAAGGTTTTTCGGAATTTCCGAAAAACTGTCCGCTGAAACCTTGTTTCAGCGAACAGTCCCCTCGTGTGTAGGCTTGTTCGTCAAACAAAGTTCCGCGCATGCTCAGAAAGAATTTATACGCCGAAGGTTGCATTGCAGTGTATAGGACGTCGTTTTCTAGTCCCGTCGTACGTGCCGTTCACGTCATCGCGCACGGTTTCAGCAAACTGTTCGTACGTCGTGTGTGGCCATGTCCGTCCATGCTAATTTTGAGCGGACTGTCCGCTGAAACTGTTTGACGAACAAAGTTGAGCGAACAGTCCCCGCGTGTGTACGCGGCCTTAGGCTCCAGGTCCCTCTCATCACAATCTTTCTATTAGTGGATCCTCCGATAGCGAGGTGGAGACGGATGAACCTGGCGCAGGTTTCGAATTTTTGCAGGTTCCGTTCCTGGTTAGAGCAGTCAAAGATGCTTTAAAATGGGATGAACCAGTGGAAGCTCCCTCTAAGCAGAGGAAATACTTCAAGCATCTCAAGAAAGACCGCCCAAATTTTCCTTTTTTTGGAAGAACTTGGTGAAATTATTTCTGATGAGTGGAACAAGGTTGAGAGGAAAAATTCCTTGATCTCTAAAGTAGCAAAAATGTATCCTTTCAAGAGCGATGAGGTCAAACATCTTGAGTTGGCCCCTCTTATTGATGCCGCTTTGATGAGGTTGGTGAGACATGTTACTCTCCCTCTGGAAGATTCCGTTTCCTTTAAAGATGGTCTGGAAAGGAAGATAGATACGGACCTCAAGCGCATCTACATTACTGCAGGCATGGCTTGTAAACCAGCCCTAGCCCTTGCTGCATTATCCAAGGCCATGGAATCATGGACTGATGATATAGGTACGACCCTAGGAAGCATTTCTGAAGAGCTGGTCAAGAGCTCACCAGTGCATGAACTGAAGATGGCCTCGGCGTTCCTGGGGGAGGCATCCCTGGACATAATCCGTCTGGTAGCTTGCGTAATGCTCTCTTCGGTCACGGCAAAACGTGCCCTGTGGTTGCGCCCATGGGTTGCGGACCCTGCCTCTAAGCAGGCATGGTGCAAAATTCCTTTTGAGGGATCTTCCCTCTTTGGGAACAAGCTTGACTCAGCTATTACCCGCGCTACTGGGGGTAAATCAGGTTTTCTGCCCCAGGATCGCCGCCTCATGGGTCAGAGAAGAGTTCCCCCCAGGCAAGAAATGGAACGTGCTAGGGATGCACGTCGCTACAGACCTGGACGTGAGTTTAGGAAAAACTGGAAAAGAAACCAACCTTCAGGTCAAAAGTCCTCAAAAGCCTCTTCTTCTGGTGGTCGTGAGGCTTCGAAGTCCTTTTGATATGGGGCCTGTCCAGACGGAGCAAGTCGGGGCTCGCTTACTCCGTTTTCAGCACGTCTGGGCAGTCTCGATTCAGGACTACTGGACCATCAAAACGGTCTCCTCAGGACATTCATGGGTCTTCAACAATCCACCCATTCACCAGTTTATCCCAACGGTTCTTCCTCATTCAGTAGAAAAAAGACAGATTCTCGTATCATACACAGAATCATTGATGGCTCAAGGAGCCGCCATCCCGGTTCCAGCCGAGGAAAGGTTTCAAGGAGTTTACTCCCCTCTTTTCATGGTCCTCAAGAAAAATGGCTCCTGGAGACCAGTCATCGACCTGACACATCTAAACTCTTTCATAAAAAAGGAAAAATTCAAGATGGAGTCTCTACTGACAATACGCCAGGCTATTCAGCCAGGCGACTGGCTCATATCAATAGACCTCAAGGATGCCTATTTCCAAGTACCGATTGCAGAAGATTACCAGAAGTACCTCAGGTTTGCAGTAGTTCAGGTGCATCTGCAGTTTACATGTCTCCCATTCGGGCTCTCCACTTCGCCTCGAGTATTTTCAAAACTCTTACTGGCGGTCGTGGCTTTAATCAGGATCAGACGCATCCGGTTACATCACTACCTGGACGATCTTCTCCTACTTTCTCAAGACAAAGAGCAACTGTTGTCTCATCGGGAACAGGTTATCTCTACTCTAACGGAGTTCGGCTGGCTCCTGAACAAAGAGAAGAGCCATCTAGAGCCAACACAGTCTCTAATCTTTCTCGGAGCCCAGTTCAATACAGTAATGAGCACCATCTCCTTACCCCTGGAGAAAATTCCGGTGATCCGGGACAGGATTCGGCTTGCAATGTCATCTTCTCTCCTCAGGGTCTCTCAATGTCAAAGATAATAGGCACTATGGTAGCCACAGCCCCTATGGTGAAGTGGGCACAATGGAAGATGCGTCCCTTTCAGAAAGGGTTCCTCCAACAGTGGGATCCAAGGGCTCGAGATCATCTCATCCGGATAACCCCTTCCATGCGGGAGAGTCTCCCTTGGTGGCTACAGCGGAAAAATCTTCTTAATTGTCATTCCATAGCACCCGTTTCCTGGGTCACAGTGACAACGGATGCCAGCAGCAGAGGTTGGGGTGCTCTCTGTCTCTCGGAAGTAGCCCAAGGCAGTTGGGACTTTCCTGCCCAGAGCGTGGTATCGAACGTGCTGGAACTGCGAGCCGCCTTCCAAGCACTGCAAGCTTTTCTTCACCTGACATCAGGAGCTTCAGTTCTCCTTCGAATGGACAATACAACAGCTGTATCCTACGTCAAAAGACAGGGGGGTACTCGCAGTCTTTCTTTACTGAGGGAAGTAAGCCCGATTATGTCCTGGCCCCAGACCAACTTGAGGGATCTGACAGTGGTTTATCTCCCAGGAGTTCAAAATGTCCAAGCAGATTTCCTTTCAAGATTCTCCCTGGACAACAACGAGTGGTCTCTCCACAGCGAGGTATTCGATTGGATCCTGTCTCTGGGGATCCTATCGGAAGTGGACCTGTTTGCCTCCCGTGCAATTTCAAACTGGATAAATATTACACGAGGTCTCGTTGTCTTCAGTCCTTCGGGGTGGATGCCCTGACGGACCAGTGGAGGTTCCACAAGGCTTATGCCTTTCCCCGACTCCAATCATTCTCCGATTTCTGGCGAGGCTCAGGTGGGAAGAGGTCAAAGTAATAGCGGTTCTTCCGTATTGGCCCAACAGGCCGTGGTTCCCACTCCTGTGGCAGCTCAGTTTCCAGGACCCAGTTCCTCTGCCCTCCAGACCGGATCTCTTGTCACAGGGAACGACTCTTCACCCATGTCCATCCCAGCTCCATCTGATGGCATGGTTTTTGAGAGGGAAAGGCTGGAAGCGTTAGGTTGTCCCGACACGGCAATCGCTACTTTACTGAGTGCTAGAAGACCAGGTACCAACAGGGTCTATCAGAGAATTTGGTCAAAATTTGCAGACTATGTGTCCACAACCAACGGTTCGTGCAAAGACCCGAAGATAAGGGATGTTATTGGCTTTCTTCAGACAGGCCTGGATTTGTCCTTATCGGTGAGCTCCTTGCGGGTTCAAGTTTCCGCAATATCTGCCTTTTTAGGTGTCTCCTGGGCCAAGCACCCTCTCACAAAACAGTTCTTCAGGGGAGCAATGAGGCTCAGACCTCAGAGGAAACCAAGGTTTTCTAAGTGGGATCTTCCCTTTGTCCTGGATTACTTTTCAGAGAAAGATTTACATCATGAGGATCAAGTATCTGCTAAGGATCTTTCTTGTAAAACTGCCTTCTTAGTAGCCATTACGTCAGCCCAGAGGGTTTCGGAGATCAGTTCTCTGGGCTGCAAGGAGCCGTTTCTCACTTTCTTCCCTGATCGAGCAGTTTTGATCCCTATGTTAGGATCAAATCCGAAGGTGTCATCCGTTTTTCATGAAAATCAGGAGATTGTGCTTCCAATTTTTCAGGCCTCTGAAGACTCTGGTGTTCATCCTTTGGACGTTGGGGATGCTTTGAAACAATATTTGAAAGCTACAGCTCTTTTCCGGAAATCTGATCATCTGTTCATCCTTTTCTACGGAAAGAATAAGGGTTTACGTGCTTCTTCCCGAACTATTGCAGCTTGGATTGTTCAGGCCATCCAAGGGGCTTATAAGGCTAAGGGCTTGGCTCCTCCAGAAGCGGTGACAGCCCATTCTACTAGGAGCGTTTCTACATCCTGGGCGGCTGCCCGTCACGTTTCTCCAGATGTGATTTGTAAAGCGGCCTCATGGTCGTCAATCAATACATTTATGACGCACTATTGTGTAGAACCAGCGTCCTTGTCTTCGGTTAATTTTGGTTTGAATGTCTTATCTGTTAACGGTGCCAATTAAACCTTTTTTTCGTTGACCAGCAATTGCCCACCCGGGTGTGTATGGCTAGTTATTTCCCATACGTAGGCTGCCATGGAGTCTGTCAGGAAAATGGAAAATTTATATCAAATACTTACCGTAATTTTCCTTTCCTGATGGACTCCATGGCAGCAGGAGTTCCCTCCCGTTTGCTGGAGTAGGCTAAGTTACGGAACACAGTCTCTGGCTAGAAGCAAAGATTTATGGGAGTGGGGTCCTATGAGGTATGAGAGGCGGGATTAACCCATACGTAGGCTGCCATGGAGTCCATCAGGGAAGGAAAATTACGGTAAGTATTTGATATAAATTTTCAATTTTTTAAGCTATTTGGATAACATAGGGAAGGGTTATCATCACCCCTGTAACATTTTTTTTTGCTGTCTGTACCCCTATTCAGAAGATATCACCTCACTTTCTGTCCCAATGACAATTGGATTTTTGAAAATTTTGGGTTAATAGGGAAACAAGGATTGGTGATAAAGCATCAGTGAAGATTAGGGATGAGCTTCGTGTTCGAGTCGAACATACGTTCGACTCGAACATCGGCTGTTCGTCCGTTCGGCGAAGTCCGAACATTTTGGTCCGTTCGCGCCAAATTCGTGTGGCGCTCACGGCCCACAATGCACTGCGATGGCGCAGTGCATTGCTGGCTCATGATTGGCCAAGCATGCACTGTGACCCCGCATGCTTGGCCAATCGCAGTGCCGGCAGCGAGGAGAGCCATGATTGGCCACAGGCAGGATGCCTGTAGCCAATCATAGCTCAGGTTGTGTAGTGCACGCCCCACACTATATAAGGCCGCCAGCGCGGCGGCCTTGTGTAGTGTGTTGGCGTCTGAAGCAGTGGGTGTTCTGTGTACCTTCAACACAGTACACACCGATCGTTTTCGGCCGATTTTCGATCTTGCTGTTGTGTAGTGGTTATTGTCTGCGTGCCCTGACCGCAGTATACACCGCTATATTCACCTCACCTATATAGCTAGTGATCTATCTTTTATAATAGAGTTTGCAGTCAGTAGTGTTAGGAGATAGTGCGTGCTGTCTGCGTGCTCTGTACCCAGTACATACCGCTATATCCACCTACATAGCTCTTCTCTATTTGAGCCCACTTGCCATCTGCAGGAGTTATTGGAAGTTGTGTGTGCCTCCAGCACAGCACAGTATACATCTGTATATACCCCTTTATCTCTGGTGTTCTATAATAAAGGCATCTGCAGGAGTTAGTGGGTGTTGTGTGCCTCTAGCACAATATACACTACCCAACTGCTTTTTTACCCAACTCCCTTCAGGCCATTACCATGTCTGGAAGGCCAGCAAGGAGAGGCAGACAGGCGCGAGCCGATAAAAGAGGGCAAGCAGGCTCTGTGTCTAGAGACAACAGTGCTGGTCGTGGACGCGGTGCATTGTCATCAGCATGTGGCCATGGGACACGCTTGTCCTTCTTTTCGGCAGCTGGACATGTTGAGCCGCAACATGCCAACGACTTGGTAGAGTGGATGACCAAGCCCTCTTCATCCTCCTCATCCTCTCTCACCCAGGTTCAGGGTACTAGCAAAGCAGCTGCCAACGCATCGTCTTCCCTCCTCTCAATGTCATCATCAGTGACTCCTTCCCTAGACCCACCACGTCCTCCTGAAGGAGGATGCCCAGTGTTTTGTGGGCTCTGATGATGACACTCAGCTAGAGGAAGGCAGTAGCGTGAGCGCAGAGAGAGGGGATGCTCAAGAAGGACAGCAATCTGGCAGTCATGTTCCACAAGCTGCAGCATACTGCCAGGTTTGCTACAGCGATGAAGAGGGAGGGGATGATGAGGGCACTGACTCCACGTGGGTGCCTGGAAGGAGAGAGGAGGAGGAGGAGGAGGAGGCACATGTCCAACGAGGCAGGATGCCCTCCGGGGGCCAGCTTAGGGGCAGCACACCGACTGAATCACACCGCAGAGCTCCGCCTGTGCAGAGCGCTGCCTCTGCGCGTTATTCTAAAAGTTCTTTGGTGTGGGCCTTTTTTGAGACGAGTGCATCAGATCGCACCGCTGCTATTTGCAACATATGTCTCAAGCCTATCTCACGTGGCCAAAACATCAGCCGCTTGGGCACCACATGCTTGACCAGACATATGTTGACCTGCCATGCAGCTCGTTGGCAAGCGTACCTCAAAGACCCACACCAAAGAACAAAGCGGACCTCTCCTTGCTCCTCATCAGCTGGCATCTCCAACCCCACTAGACCTTCAGTCCTCTCTGAAACCTGCTCTGAGAGGAATGAAGGTGTAGAATTAGGTGTGTCACAGCCAAGTGCTTCCGGGAACTCTGCTAGCGGTACACCCACGTCCGATTATAGCAGGCAAATGTCCCTGCCCCAGCTGCTGGACCGGCGAAAGAAGTTCACTCCCAGCCATCCACATGCCCAGCGGTTGAATGCTTGGCTAGCACTTCAACTGCTGCCTTTTCAGTTGGTAGACTCGGCCCCCTTCCGTGAGTTTGTACAGTGTGCGGTTCCTCAGTGGCAGGTCCCCAAACGCCACTTTTTCTCACGGAAGGCAATTCCGGCTCTCTACCGGCATGTGGAAGGCAATGTCCTTGCCTCGCTGGACAGGGCGGTCAGTGGTAAGGTGCATATTACCGCTGACTCATGGTCCAGCAGGAATGGACAGGGACGTTACCTGTCTTTCACGGCCCATTGGGTCACTCTTCTGGCAGCTGGGAAGGATGCAGGACAAGGTGCAGTAGTGTTGGAGGTTGTTCCGCCTCCAAAATGCTACTATTGGTTGTGACACACCTCTCTCCTCCACCCCCTCCTCTTCTTCTTCCTCCATGGCCTCTTCCAGTGCTCTGTCCTCAGAACCAGCGGTGCTCCGTAGGCGTTCCAGGGGCTACGCAATTACGCAGGCAAAACAATGCCATGCCGTGCTTGCGCTGGTTTGTTTGGGGGACAGGAGCCACACTGGGGCGGATGTTTTGTCAGCTCTGCAGGGGCAGGCCGAGAGGTGGTTGACGCCACGCCAGCTTAAGCCAGGAATGGTGGTATGTGACAATGGCACCAACCTCCTCTCCGCCCTCCGACAGGGACAACTGACCCATGTGCCCTGTGTAGCTCACGTCCTTAACCTGTTGTTGCAGCGGTTCTTGGGCAGGTACCCCGGCTTACAGGATGTCCTGAAGCAGGCCAGGAAAGTCTGTGTGCATTTCCGCCAATCATTTAATGCCTGTGCTCGGCTGGCTGAGCTCCAAAAGGAGTTGAACCTGCCCAAGAACCGCCTTATATGTGACATGCCCACCAGATGGAACTCAACATTGGCACACGCAGCAGAGGGCCATCAATGAGTACCTGTGCGACTACGGCACCAGGACAGGGTCAGGGGAGCTTGGTTTTTCTCACCACGCCAGTGGGGCATGATCAGGGATGCATGCACTGTCCTGTCACCGTTTGAGGAGGCCACAAGGATGGTGAGCAGTGACAGTGCATGCATCAGTGACACTGTACCTCTTGTCCACCTCTTGGAGCATACGCTGCATGGAATAATGGACAGGGCACTTGAGGCAGAACAGAGGCAGGAAGAGGAGGACTTCCTTGCCTCTCAAGGCCCCCTTTATCCAGACAGTGTTCCTGCTGTGCCACCCATCACACAGGAAGAGGATGAGGAGGAGGAGAGGAGGAGGAGGATGATTGTGTCAGCATGGAGGTGGAGGCTGGCACTCAGCATCAGCAGCAGCAGCAGCAGTCTTGTAGGGATGATTTACAGTTCCAAGAAACACGTGGACTTGTACGTGGCTGGGAGGAGGTAGCTGCGGATCATGTTGTCCTTAGTGACCCAGAGGACTCCGGACCGAATGCCTCAGCTAACCTACGCTGCATGGCCTCCCTGATCCTGCAAAGCCTGCGGAAGGATCCTCGTATTCTTCGGATCAAGGAGAGGGACCATTACTGGCTGGCCACTCTCCTTGATCCACGGTACAAGGGTAAGGTTGCCGACCTTATCTTGCCATCGCAGAGGGAGCAGAGGATGAGACATCTCCGGAAGGCCTTGCAGAAAGGTCTGTGCAACGCGTTCCCAGAGACTGGGAGGTTACAAACTCCTGGTCCTGGACAACGTGTTGCTGAGGCAGAAGGACAGAAGGAGAGGTGGAGAAGGTGGCCGTCTGACTGATGCTTTCAGACAATTTTTTAGTCCGCAGCCCCAAGGTATGATCGGTTCCAGCACCCATCGCCAGCGTCTGATTTACATGGTGCAGGAATACCTAGGGGCAAGGTCAGACTTGGACACCTTTCCCACCGAAAATCCTCTGGCTTACTGGGTCTTGAGGATGGATCACTGGCCAGAGCTTGCACAGTATGCAATTGAGCTACTGGCCTGTCCTGCATCCAGCGTTCTTTCGGAACGCACCTTCAGTGCTGCTGGTGGCTTTGTTACCGATCACAGGGTGCGCCTGTCCACCGAATCAGTTGATCGACTGACCTTCATCAAGATGAATCAGTCTTGGATCACCCACAGCTACCAAGCACCTTAAGCTGATGTAACAGAATAATTTTTTTTGAAATATCACATCCCTTCAAGACTGCCTATGCTGATGCTGAGTGACTGTCCTGTTATGTTGATTGTCTATCCTCTTCCTCCTCCGCTGATATGTTGGAAGAACATTTCTGGTTCTGGTTGATGCCATCAGCCCAATTTTTCTGCCCCTGTTTAACAGGGGCGTTTAAGTACAATTTTTGATGCAATGCTTTGCAGCAGGGCTAATTCCTGCAATCAAACAAGAGTATATGGGAGAGGTTGCAGTGTGGTGGCACCAGCACCAGTGCCTAAGGCGCAATTTTTCTGCTCCTGTTTAACAGGGGCATTTAATTACAATTTTTGATGCAATGCTTTGCAGCAGGGCTAATTCCTGCAATAAAACTAGAGTATATGGCAGAGGTTGCAGTGTGGTGGCACCAGCACCAGTGCCTAAGGCCCATGACATTTGTATTGTCTGACACTTCCACCCCCCACCTTTTGCCACATACCCCCCCATCACCCCCCCTTTCCTCCAAACCCCCTCACCCCATTAAACCAGACCAGACTACGTTTGGAGTAAAGGGCCAAAGGCCTTGATTTATTAACCAAAATATAAATATAAAATATAAACTTCTAATAAATAACTTTTAATAATAATAACTTGTAAACTTTTCTTTAACACTGGAACATGGGTCATTAGCATATCCAAGACCCTACTGGTCACTGCACCATATATTTGACCTCTTGACCTCCAGACGGCATCCCCTGTCTCGGAGGCTAAACCCAAACCAATGCAGTGACCTACCCCTTTTCTCCTCCGGTTACCCCCTTGTAACCAGGAAGTACATCAACAACCATCCCCATCCCCATGGATGGGTACAACCTAATTACCACCTGCACCACTTACCCTTCTAAACTGACCCCCAAACAACCAGCACACCCTGCTAACACCCCCTCACAACCAAATCCTACCAACCACAGGGGAGGGTGGGTGGGAATCTCTTCCTCCTCCGCTCTCCAAGTGGCCTGGCTTCCGCTCGGCTTCCCGGCCAAACGTGGTAGCTCCGCCCCCTGGCTCCGCCTACCCGGCCTTTTAAAGCGGCCCACATTTCTGCTATTAAAGCGGCGACAGTGCATACAAACAAACTGTCATGCCGTCCCTGCGCTTAGCAGCCTTTGGCTGCTGCTCCGTGGCCTCTCTTGACATTTGTATTGTCTGACACTTCCACCCCCCCACCTTTTGCCACATACCCCCCATCACCCCCCCTTTCCTCCAAACCCCCTCACCCCATTAAACCAGACCAGACTACGTTTGGAGTACAGGGCCAAAGGCCTTGATTTATTAACCAAAATATAAATATAAAATATAAACTTTTAATAAATAACTTTTAATAATAATAACTTGTAAACTTTTCTTTAATACTGGAACATGGGTCATTAGCATATCCAAGACCCTACTGGTCACTGCACCATATATTTGACCTCTTGACCTCCAGACGGCATCCCCTGTCTCGGAGGCTAAACCCAAACCAATGCAGTGGCCTACCCCTTTTCTCCTCCGGTTACCCCCTTGTAACCAGGAAATACATCAACAACCATCCCCATCCCCATGGATGGGTACAACCTAATTACCACCTGCACCACTTACCCTTCTAAACTGACCCCCAAACAACCAGCCACAGCTCGAAAGGTGGTAAAGCCTTACCCTTTCGAGCACCGCCACACGCACAGTCCCCTCTGGATCCCCTCCTGCAGGCCTAAAGTCCACAAGTCCGTCCCCACCTCATTCAAATGAACCCCGTCACTCCTCAAGTACCTCCATGTCTCAAACTCCAATTCCCGATGCCTAATTGCCAATCCCCCAATCCTAACAAAAAACCTGCTCACCTCCTTGTTAACCTTAACCCGGGCCCTGTCCACCTACTTGTCAGACTGCGCCCACCTCCACGACATCCTGCTGACCATATCCGACCATATCAAGACCATGCCCGGGTAGGCAGCCTTCAAGCGAAGGCTGTCGCACTTAATGTCACGTATGAGGTCCCTCATGGACCTGACCCCCAAGTCATTGCCCCCCACATGCAGGATCAACACATCAGGCGGCCGGTCCAGGCGAGCAAATCTATGGACCTCACCCAGCACCCTGTTCCACCGCATGCCAGGGACCCCTATCCATCGAACCTGGGCTTCATGTCTGGGAATCCGAAGCTGTCTCCCGTTTGGACGAACATCAGCTCTCTTCGAACCCCAGAACACATATGAATGGCCCAGAATCCAGACCAAAGCAACTTCAGAACCTGTAAACAAAAACCAGTAAATACACAAGACCCAGCAACAGTCATCCCGTACTAATACATTCCCCCCCGCGCCCAGGCCTAACTCAGTAAATGAGGCCGAACGTACAGCCTAAACCTCCCCGATTCCCACCTTCCGATTCTCTTCACCGCCTCCGCACTCAGCCCGGCCCTAGACGCCTCAGTAGCCGCCCCTATGCGGAAAGAGTGCGATGAAAAACTGCCCGGGTCAAACCCCGCTGCCGCCACGCACTTCTGAAAAATTGCATTGAACTGAAACTTAGACAAAAAGGAACCATCCCCATGCATAAAAAAGGGGCCCGCCACCCGTGGCCGTACACCCAGGAAAGCCGCCACCGCCCCCACCGGGCATATATCCCTCTCCGCAATAGGGGCCACTTCCACCAGAACCCCTCTCCCCCCCTGATCCGTCTTAGACCTGCGCAACCAAATTCTAACCCCATCCTGACCCAATTCCACATCCCCCGCATCCAACCCCCCGACCCGATACCTGGCCGGGCAGAACAGCTCCCCAATCCGGAATGCCCCAAAAAACGACAAAGAAAAAGCCACCCTAAAGAGGCTCCGTTCGTAATAGGACCCGCACACCGCCTCCACCGCCGTGCATAGGCCCCGGAGCATCTGAAAGGAAACCGGACGCCGCCCATCCCTCTGTCTATGCGCCTTCCGGTACCCTTTCACCGCTTGTTGCAGCCAAAACTCCTTGGTAAAATCCCGACTCCCTTCCCATTTAAACAAGAAGGCCAACCCAGCCAGCTTCCTGTCTATGGAGGCCGCCGAAACCCCCCTGTCCATATCCCTGCAAAGAAAGTAAAAAACAGCCTGAGCCATGCCCGCCTCACCCGGGGCCATGCCGATCGCCGCTAGGCATTCCGACCATTCCTGCCAAACCTTTGAATATGCCCGCCATGTCGACTTACACACAGACATCTCAATCAACCGCGCTGCAACTCCACCGCTATGCTCCACATCCAAGCCGGACAGGCGATCCCGTGACGCTCTGCCTCCGGTGCCAGCCCCCAAAACCTGTCCCACTGAAAACGAGACAGAGCGTCAGCCAACTTGTTCTCCACCCCCGGTAGATGCACAGCATAGACGAACGCATTAACCTGCAAACAACGCAACACCAGGTGGCGTACAAGCCTGACCACCGGCCCCGAGGCCGCCGTCAGCCGATTGACCACGTGCACCACCCCCAAGTTGTCACAATTAAAGCGTACCTTCAGATTCCGAAAAGACTCCCCCCAAATCTCCAAGGCCACAACAATGGGAAACAGTTCCAACAACACTAGGTTCTTCAGGAGCCCGGCCGCGGCCCACTCCGCAGGCCACGGTGCCGCGCACCACTGACCCTTGAATTAAGCGCCGAAACCCGACGACCCAGCCGCGTCGGTGAACAACTCCAGATCCCAATTGCTAATGGGACCCGACATCCATAGGGCGCGTCCGTTGAATGAGGCCAAAAAGGCCTGCCACACCCCAAGATCGTCCTTGTGCTCTTGTTTCAGAGTCACGAAATGAGTAGGTGACCGGACCCCCGCCGTGGCCGAGGCCAACCTGCGGCTGAAAACTCGCCCCATCGGAGTGATCCGACACGCGAAATTGAGCTTGCCCAATAAAGATTGCAACTGCCGCAATTGCAGCTTGCGAACCCCAATGGTCGCCCGTACTTCCTCCTGCAATGACTCCAATTTGTCCTGGGGCAACCTGCATTCCATCCTGTCGGAGTCGATCACGATCCCCAAAAACGTAATGCAGACTGTGGGCCCCTCCGTCTTCTCCGGCGCTAATGGGACCCCAAAGCGGCCCGCCAAGTGCTGCAACGTCCCCAAGAGGACTGCGCAAACGTTCGAGCCAGCCGGGCCTACGCACAAGAAATCATCCAAATAGTGAATGACCGAGTTGATTCCCGACACGTCCCGCACGGCCCATTCCAAGAAAGAACTGAACTGATCGAATAATGCGCATGAAATGGAGCAACCCATGGGCAGGCAACGGTCGACGTAAAACCCCCCCTTCCAATAGCACCCGAGAAGCCAAAAGCTATCAGGATGCACTGGCAAGAGCCGGAACGCCGATTCGACATCCGACTTCGCCATTAAGGCCCCCCCCGTCCATACCTCCTTACCCAGGACACCGCCGCATCAAAGGATGTGTACGTCACCGCACAATCCTCCGGCGAGATGGCGTCGTTAACCGAGCCCCCTTTCGGAAAGGACAGGTGATGAATCAAACGGAACTTGTTGGGCTCCTTCTTGGGGACTACCCCCAGCGGAGAAACCACTAAACGGGGGAGGGGTGAGTCCAGAAACGGGCCGGCCATGCGGCCCAACGCCACTCCTTTGCTCAACTTGTCCGTCACCACCTCTGGGTGTTGCAATGCGGACTTCAAATTGTTGGCCACGGGCGGAGGGGCAGCCAACGGACAGGGGATCCGAAAACCCACCGTAAAACCCTCCTCCAGCACCCGTGCCCCCACCTGGTCCGGATATCTATTGAGAAAAGGCCGCATCCTTTCCACCCGCACCAGAGTCGTCCCTCTTCGGGACAGCATCTCCAGCGCGCCCCTTTCCTTTTTTAAAACATCTGGTGAGGGGGTGGGACCCGCCGCAACCCGAGCACAAATGCTTGAAGCGGCAGGTGGATCCGAATTTACAGGTGCCCTCGTTGAACTGCCAGCAATAACCCCAGCGCTTCTCGGTCGGCTGTCCTGGGGTAGCTGAACCTCCGACCCCCTGCTGAAAAAACAGGTTGGGAGCCCTCGCAGCCGTCATCAACTTCATCCACAGGCTGATGTCCTTATGATCCCAGCGAAGCGAGGGTCGAACCGCCATCCGTTGCCGAAACTGTTCATCATACCTGAGCCACGCTACCCCGCCATACGTCCTATGCGCCTCACTGATGGCCTCCAGATACACGAACAAAGCGGAGCAATGTTCCGGCGCCTTCTCCCCCACAACGCTCGCCAGAATGGCGAACGCCTGGAGCCAATTTGAAAAAGTACGCGGAATCAACCTATACCTCCGCTTCTCCTCGTCTTCCTTCTTCCGTTCCTCAGGCTTCAACCGGTCTAGGTTGAACTTTTCCAGTGGAAGCAGGGTAAAGATCTCGACGTACTCACCCTTCCAAATCTTCTCCTTCACCTCCTGCTTCAAGTGCGCCCCCAAGGGTCCCTCGAAGCAAACGTACACCTCGCTCTTTGCCGCGTCCGCCAGCCTGACCAGGTCGGCGCTCTGTTCCCCCGACTTCGCCGAAACCCCGTCAGCCGCCGAGCCCGTGGGGGCTTCCCCCCAGCCGCTGGGACCCCCAGGGCCACCGCCGGAGCGGACCCCATGCCAGACGGGACTGTCCCGCCCCCCATGCCCCCCTCAAACTTCTGAAACAGCTCCTTCAGGCCCGCAAACAACCCCCCAAGGCCCTCCTGCCTCCCACCCGCTGCCGGCTCCGGAGGTTTTGGTCGCGCCCGCCAATCCCGCGGACCCACCGCCCCCGCCGGCCGCCGGCGCACCCCGCAAGCTACCCTGTCCCAACAAATCATGCAACAGTGTAGAAATAGAAAAAGAAGTGTCACACTCACTAGGCTGCCCAGGACCGGGCCTCGCAGCCGCCGCACGGGGACCCACCGCCGACTCCGCGTCACGGACATCACCGCCATCAGACTCCGACAGCTCGCCCTCCGATAGATCGCTTGCCACGGCCGACACCGGTCCGGAAGAAGGACGCCCAGACGGGCCCGCTCCGCCATCCGGGGTTCTGCGATGAACATCTCTGGGGGCCCGGCCCACCCGACCGCCCGCTCCTCCCTCGCTTCTGGGCGAAGGGCTCCTGCGCCTCACAGCTCGCCGGCTCTTCGTCCCCTGCCCCACGGCCATGCTGCGTCCAGTGTCCAGGCCGCCCCCGGAAATCCCGCCATCACCCCTGGGACTGGGGGCCGCCACGCCGGGCCGTGCCCCCACCCGCTGTGCAGCTGACCTCCGCAGACCGACCTCCCCATCCCCCCCAGCCACCCCGGCCTGGCCCATGCATCTGCGCCGAGCAGGGGGCGCCAAATCCAGGGGCGATCCACCCTGCCTCCCAGCCACGCTCCCCAGTCCCCTCCTCCTGGCCCCACTCCTGGCCGAGTACCTGTTGCTCCCTTACCCCGATGGGGTGGAGGTCGGTGACGCTGTCCTCTGCTGTGGATGCCGCTCGGTGCTGCCCTCGCTCCTCGCGGACGTGAGCGCCCCCCGCGGCCCGCTCCCGGACTGTATCGCTCGGGCGGCCTGGAGCGCCGCGCCCGAGGAGTCTCCATCGTCCCCCCATTCGTCGCCGCCTCCCGTTCTGCCGCCAAGGCCGCCACTTGCCCCTGTAGCCATGCGGCGCCTTCTGGTGCAATAGTGGCCCTGAGCTGGGCCAGCAAGTCCGCGGACACCATCTTGGAATATTCGGAGGAGCGGCGAGGGTCCGTCCAATCTCTTCCTCCTCCGCTCTCCAAGTGGCCTGGCTTCCGCTCGGCTTCCCGGCCAAACGTGGTAGCTCCGCCCCCTGGCTCCGCCTACCCGGCCTCTTAAAGCGGCCCACATTTCTGCTATTAAAGCGGTGACAGTGCATACAAACAAACTGTCATGCCGTCCCTGCGCTTAGCAGCCTTTGGCTGCTGCTCCGTGGCCTCTCTTGACATTTGTATTGTCTGACACTTCCACCCCCCCACCTTTTGCCACATACCCCCCCCATCACCCCCCAAAGGCCTTGATTTATTAACCAAAATATAAATATAAAATATAAACTTTTAATAAATAACTTTTAATAATAATAACTTGTAAACTTTTCTTTAATACTGGAACATGGGTCATTAGCATATCCAAGACCCTACTGGTCACTGCACCATATATTTGACCTCCCATGCCATTTTTCTCAATGATTTTCAACCATATTGCAGGAACCAGATATAACATTAAAACCGCAAGCAGTTTTAAATGGTGTTATTTCCGTTTAATGTCATTTTGTGCAGGGACTGTTCTAAACACAGGAAACACGTGCCACTTCCCAGGCATACTACAGACACCCCCCAGGCACCATATTTAAAGGAATATTTCACTTATTTTTTTCACTTTAATCGTCATTAAAATCAGTGCTCCCGCCAAAACGGCCATTTTTAAAAACATTTTAGGCATTGACCCATGTCCCCTGGGGCAGGAGCCAGGTCCCCAAACCCTTTTTAGGACAGTATCTTGCATATTAGCCGTTAAAATTAGCACTTTTCATTTCGAACGTTCGAGTCCCATAGACTTCAATGGGGTTCTAAAGTTCGTTCGAATTTGGGGTCCGTTCGAAAGTTCTGGTGCGAACCGAACCGGGGGGTGTTCGGCTCATCCCTAGTGGAGATATATTTTTCCCATATTAACTCTCACAGGAGAGAATTTCCCTTCCTAGAGGTAGATTTCCTCTCACTTCCTGTTGTCTCCCTCCATTTCTAAGTAGGAGTCGTTTGTAAGTCAGATGTTTGAAAATAGGGGACCGCCTGTATATACTATACGGCCTGCCCTATACACTCTGGGGAAAATTACACATTAGGTGTTGGCGGTACCAGAACACTGTAAGCCCTCACTGTTACTCTTGGTGGGCGCTGGAACGGTTTCTGCTGCAAAATATTATATCAAGAATTGTAATTAAATGCCCCTGTTAAACAGGGGCAGAAATATTGGGCCTTAGGCGGTGGTGGTTGTGATGTTGGCACAACACTGTAAAGCCTCACAGATACTCTTGTTGAGTGCAGGAACGGGCTTTGCTGTGAAATATTAGATCAAAAATTGTAATTACAACACAGTGCAGCCGTAGTGCAGTTGCTACTACTTGGTGGTGTACAAAGTACACAATACAGTGTAGTGTGGTGTTGCAAAACAAAATATACATCATGTCCAGAAGGCCACCAAGGAGAGGCAGATTCTCACAGGCCACTAAAAGAGGGCAAGCAGGCTCTGTGTCTACAGTGAACAGTGACGTCATTGCGGCCAGAGAGAGCGTTGAGTCAACATCTCAAGGAAGAAGAAGAGAAGGCAGGGGCAACGGCGACGACAGAAGACCGGGCCACCGCTAGTAAAAGAGCTGGAAGAAGGAGCGGAGGCCCGGCAAGAAGAACCGAAGAGGGGGACAAGACCCCCAAAGTCAAAAGAAGAGGCGGCGGCGACAGAAGACCGGGCCACCACTAGTAAAAGAGCTAAAGGAAGAAAGCGGAGGTCTGGCAAGAAGAACTGAAGAGGGGGACAAGACCCCCGAAGAGGGGGACAAGACCCCCGAAGTCGGAAGAAGACCCCCGGGCGGCGGTGAAGAAGAAAGCCGGGCTCCTCCGCTAGTAAAAGAGCTTGCAGCGGAGGAGTCCGGCGGGAAGACCCCCAAGACGGGAGAAGACCCCCGGAGCTGTGCAATAAATTATTTTAAACCCTTGTGTGGTGGTTTTTTTTTACATTTTTTTCACCAGGTTAATGGATAGGGGTACATTGTACCCCATACTCATTCACATAGGGTGGGGGGCTGGTATCTGGAGCCCCCTTCTTGGATTCTGATAAGCCCCCCGCCCGCAGACCCTGACGACCAACGGCCAGGGTGGTCGGGAAGAGGCCCTTGTCCTCATCAACATGGGGACAAGGTGCTTTGGGGTGGGGCATCCACCCCCCCATGTTGAGGGCACGCGGCCTGGTACGGCTCAGGAGGGGGGCGCTCGCTCTTCCCCACCACCTTTCCTGACCGGCCAGGCTGCGTGCTTGGATTAGGGTCTGGTATGTATTTTGGGGGGACCCCCACGCCGGTTTTTTCAGCGTAGGGGCTTCCCCTAAGACCCCTTTCACACTGGGGCGTTTTTGAGGCGCTTTAGCGTTAAAAAAAGCATCTGTAAAGTGCTTGAAAGGAGCCTCATCTGCAGTCCCAATGTGAAAGCCCAAGTGCTTTAAGAGCCCTTTAACAATGTCAGCACCCGAAAAACGCTCGTAAAGCGCCGCTTAAACTAGCAGCGCTTTACCAGCGTTTTTTCGAGCGTTATTGGGGCACTTTTAACCCCTGCTAGTGGCCAAATAAAGGGTTAAAAGCGCCCACAAAACGCTGCTGCCAATATCGCTTTTCAGGTGTTTTACAGGCGCTTACCATTGATTTCAATGGGAAGGGGCGCTTTAGGAGCGTTGTATTCACTGCTCCAAAAGCGCTGCAAAGAAGCTGCTTGCAGAACTTTTTTTAACGCCCTGCCAGCGCAGCGCCTCAGTGTGAAAGCAATCAAGCTTTTACATTGGGATTGCAGTTGCGGCTTCTTTCAGGCGCTTTACAGGCGCTTTTTTTTAAAGCTAAAGCGCCTGAAAAATGCCCCAGTGTGAAAGGGATCTCAGTGTGAAAGCACTCGGGCTTTTACATTGGGATTGCAGTTGCAGCTTCTTTCAAGCGCTTTACAGGCGTTTTTTTAATGCTAAAGCGCCTGAAAAATGCCCGAAAAGCACCCCAGTGTGAAAGGGGTCTTAAAATCCCTACCAGACCTAAGGGCCTGGTATGCCTCCGGAGGGGGAACCCATGCCGATTTTTTATTTAAAATTTGGCGTGGAGTTCCCCCTTTAAGATTCATACCAAATACAGTGCCTGGTATTGGCGGGAATCCAGTTTGGATCCCCGCACCAGTGTGAACCCGGCCTTAATGTCAGCAATGCTTGTCGCTTATCGGGAAAGGAAAAGAAACGTTTTCCTTTCCCGATGCGCGCCAGCTCGGCGCTGGCTCCCGTGACGGGGCTCGCAGGGCGTCAATCTCACCGATAAAAGCGGCGAGATTGACACAATATCGTGGTCACCTACTGAGATAGTCTCATATATATATATATATATATATATATATATATATATATATATATATATATATATATATATATATATATTATTTATGGTTGAAGCCCTATGGCCGATACGGATATGAACAAATAGACTTACCATAAGATTTACAACATGAAATGGACCTGAAGTGTGCCCTGGTCTGATGGTCCGTATATTAAAATAAGGGGGCATACCCTAGATTAGAAATTAATATTTTGTGAAGAGAAATGAATTTGCGAAATGCCCTGAAAAGGGGATGGGAGGGTGGGTACCGCGCACAGGAAACCGACAAAGACCACAGGCGAGCGGGCTGGTTAAATACCCCCCGGGCTCCTCCCATAAATTCAGGCCACCATACTGGCCTTCCTACTTATGGTCGAAGCCCTATGGCCGATACGGATATGAACAAATAGACTTACCATAAGATTTACAACATGAAATGGACCTGAAGTGTGCCCTGGTCTGATGGTCGGTATACCAAAATAAGGGGGCAAAAACATTCAGGTAGGGGTGTAGTTTTATTAGTTTTAGCTTAATTAGTTGAGCAAGTTTGGTGAATGCTTGTGCCATTTCCACCCGAGGATTGGGGATGTACCGGGCGAGGTAGGCAGGGTTCCAACTGCTTAGTCTCTTAATGACGTAACCTGGGACCCATGCCAAGATGCTGCCAAGGGTGCTCCAATACTAAAGAGTGACCATGGTACGGACCGGGGTCGAGGTGTAGGCTGCGTAGAAGAACCCCATGTATTTGGAAAACTGGCAGGTACTCAAGTGTTAGCACGAAAAGGCAACAGGGGACTAGAGTTTGCGCGTTCCGGTAGGAGTGGCAGTAGGTGGTCGAGTATGGTTACTCGACACCAGGCACTGTTTGTTCTATAGAAATGGACGTCTATCCTGGAGCCAGATTGCTGGGTTTTGGAGACTGCGAGGTGGAGGATGAAATGGTGTTGGTAGCGAGCAAAGTGGCGACCACGCAGAACTTGGCCTGCGGGATTGCTGAAGGTAAACTTGCTGGGCCATCAGAACCTGTAGTAGGCTAAGTAACTGGCTGTGTGTATGAGCAGGCTGGGGAGAAGGCCAAATTGCGAACTAATGAAGATAGTAGACCTGTCCCAGAAGATGACAGCCTGGAATGAACATACAATGGACATTAAACTGGTGCTGCCAAGATAACCGCAGCAGTCTGCGCAGGAAGGACATAACCGAGAGCGGTCCAGACCTGGCTTCATCAACAAGATTGACCTCGGCTCAGTTGTCGTGGTGAAAGCCACGGCCTGTCCTGTCCTGACATGACCCCAGAGTCGAGAGGCTATCATGACCGGGTATAGCTTGAAGAGGGAGGAAGTCCAGGTAAACCCGGGGTTTAGGAGTATCCCTAAGGCCATGGTACTGTAAACCAGTGGTGGCCAAAAATTGCAGCGAAGCCTGTGGAGGCTGCGGCATCTGTCACTACCAGGGGTGACAGGGGCATCATAGATGGTATAAACATCGCTATACCAATCTATGCATTAAGGAACCTTCTGACATTGATAGGTCTGCTATTGCCACGGCATCTAAATTAAGGATCTGAGAGGGGTCCTGTGTCCGTGAGAGGAAGATCAGGAGGTGTGACATAAAGATCGACCCTGGGGAATGTCCCGTATTGCAGATTTGAGCATTCGTCAGGTGATGTCTGTATAGTACCTGGCTGCCAGTGCTACTAATGATAAATTGGCTAGGCCGTGGAAAACCACAAAGGGCCAGGTAGATGGCCGCTTGGATGACTAGACTGGGGAATGTGCGAGGATTTTATATGTCCGTAAAGATGGCAGTTGTGATGGGCGAGCGTTTGCCGTTGGCTATGGGCTGATGCCTCTGGATGCCTCGTAGTGGGGATCTTACTGTATGGGCCGTAAAGACAGATGGCTCTCCGGGTCCTGTAAGGATAAGAAATGCTAGGTATAGCCTGATCGTGTTACAAGAAGAAGCCAGTTGCGTGTGTCAACACGATCCTGGTGCAGGGCGGAAGTTGAACTCAACTGTCCTAAGGGAGAGATGACAGACAGGAAACGGTGAGTGGCTTGTAAGAAAAAGCCACAGGAGACAAGTGGCCAATTAAGTGCTGCTGAAAATGATGTGTAGCCAGTTTGTGTGCCACTGAGAATGTGCTTGCAAAAGAATGATTGCAAGAAGTTATGCTAAGTTGCGTGCCTTGGCATGATTGCAAAAGTTGTGTTTAAACGTGTGCTTGTGACAATTGCACGGGAGTTTGTCACTGGAGATGTGTTCGTAGTGACTATGAGAAATTCGTATTACCGCATGTGCTTGCGAAGACTGCAGGAGTTGTGCTTGAACGTGTGTTTGGATGCGTGCTTGCAATGATTGCAAGATGTTATGCCAAGATGCGTGCTTGCAACGATTGCAAGATGTTATGCTAGGATGCGGGCCTGCAACGATTGCAAGGAGTTACGCCAGGATGCGTGCTTGCAACGATTGCAAGGAGTTATGCCAGGATGCGTGCTTGCCATGATTGTAAGGAGTTATGCCAGGATGCGTGCCTGCAACAATTGCAAGGAGTTATGCCAGGATGCGTGCCTGTAACGATTGTAAGGAGTTATGCCAGGATGCATGCTTGCAACGATTGCAAGGAGCCTGCTAGCAATGATTGCAATAAGTTTGTGCCTGGACATCTGCTTGCAACGATTGCAAGAGGTCTATGCTCGAATGCGTGCTTGCAATGATTGCAAGAGGTCTATGCTTGAATGCGTGCTTGCAATGATTGCAAGAGGTCTATGCTTGAATGCGTGCTTGCAACGATTGCAAGAAGTCTATGCTTGGATGCGTGCTTGCAACGATTGCAAGAAGTCTACGCTTGAATGCGTGCTTGCAACAACTGCAAGACGTCCATGCTTGAATGCGTGCTTGCAACGATTGCAAGAAGTCTATGCTTAAATGCGTGCTTGCAACGATTGCAAGAAGTCTGTGCCTGGATATGTGTTTGCAATGATTGCAGGGAGTGTATGCTTGGGTGCATGCTAGCAGCGATTTGCAAGAAGTTGTTTCTTGGGTGTGTATGGAATGAATCCATTATGAATCGGTCGTAAGTATGAAACGAATCCTATACAAATTGATCGCATGAAATTAATCTGATAAGAACCGGTTTTAGAGTGTATGAAATTAATCTAATATAGATCAGACCGTGGAGAGTACGAAATGAACCCGGTACGAATCGACTTGCCGCTGAGGCGACTGGAATTGAAACGGGTTGTAGCGTGTATGAAAATGAAACTGAGACGAATCTTTGTAACTGTATGTAACGAATCCTGATAGGAACCGGTCGTAAAGTGTATGAAAGGTAACCAACATGCATTGGATTGTGCGACTATCAGGGGGAGTAGCAGTGAGGGGAAGGTTTTAACGAACGAATCGAGACTCTTGGCTGAAATTTGAAGCACGAAGGATTCGATCTGTAGTGACTGTCGGACTTGGAGGAATGACAGGCAACATGAGAACGATACCTGTAATGCTGAAATGACGGGTGCGAATCAATGTATTGTTGGTATGAGTGGATTAGACTCAAGTGACAAGTGTGTGAAGTGAATGAGTGAAATGTTTGCCGTGACATAGGCTGACTGCGATAAACGAAGTTTCAGACGATAAGTGACGAGTTGAACTGTGGAGCATGTAATGAAATGAGACCGAGCCAATTGGGGACAAAACAACTGGAGCACACCGGAACGAATCGGTGCATCTCGGATGCGACCGATTCGAATCGGGGCACGGTATATGACGGTCAAATTAATTAAATATCTGTTATGGCAGAGGCATAAGTCGGTCGTGCCGCGACTGCGACTGATGATGAACCGGACTCTGGAGCATGCCCTGAAATGAGGCTAAAGCACTGGGGCACACCGTAACGAATCGGTGCATCACGTATGCAACTGGATTTGAAACAGAGCGCGGTACGTGGCAGTGAAATTATTTTGATTGCCATGACAGAGACACGAATCGATCATGCCGCTGTTGCGACTGACCGTTAATCGTGCATGCTCTGGAGCATGTACTGAAATGTGGCTGAAATACCTGGGGCGCGCCGAGACGAATTAGTGCACGATGCGTCTGGATTCCTATCGGAGCGTGATACGTGACAGTGAAATGATTTCCCATGACAGAGACATGAATCAGAGAACCGAAACCTGCAACCGACAATGAATCCTGACTCTGGAGCATGTACTGAAATGAGGCCGTAAACAACTGGGGCACATCGGAACGAATCGGTGCATCACGGATATATAAAATACATTGCAGCTAACTGAATCACCTGCCTGTCTGCAGTATATTAGAAAAAGTACACCAGGAATGGCCTGCAGTGTGATATAGCTAAAATGTATGCAGTGGATGTGTGTGTATATATATGTATATATATATATATATATATATATATATATATATATATACACACACAAGACTATCTGAATATAGATATAGATATTGATATTAAATACACTGCAGCTAACTGAATCACCTACCTGCCTGAAGTATATTAGCAACAGTATACCAGGAACAGACTGCATTCAGATCTAGCTAAACTGGATACAGTATGTATGTATATATACCAGTGCTGCCAATCAGTGTCAACCAGTGCCAATCAATGCTCCCTATCAGTGCCAATCAATGCTGCCTATCAGTGCTGCCTATCAGTGCCAATCAATGCTGCCAATCAGTGCCCATCAGTGCTGCCAATCAATGCCCATCAGTGCTAACTATCAGTGGCAATCAATGCCATCGGTGCTGTCTATCAGTGCTAATCAGTGCTCATAAGCGCTACTAATTAAAGCCCATCAGTGCCACCTATCAGTGCTGACAAACAGTGCCCATAAGCGCTACCTATCAGTGCCACCTATCAGTGCCCATCGGTGCTACCAATTAGTGCCCTATTAACGCTGCCAATCAGTGCTGCCTCTCAGTGCAGCCTATTAGTCCTCATCAGTGCCCACCAATGCTACCAATCAGTGGCACGTATCAGTGTCAATCAGTGCCGTCTATCAGTGCTACAATTCAGTGCCCATCATTGCTGCCAATCAGTGCTGCCAATGAGTGGCAATCATCGCTGCCTTACAGTGCCACCAATCAGTGCCTATCAGTGCTGCCAATCAGTGCTCATCAGTGCTGCCAATCAATGCTGCCTATCAGTACCAATGCTCCCTATCAGTGCCAATCAATGCTGCCAATCAGTGCCAATCGATGCTGCCTATCAGTGCCAATCAGTGCTGCCTATCAGTGCCTATAAGTGTTGCCAATCAGAGCCCATCAGTGCTATCTATCAGTGCCAATCAGTGCCCATAAGTGCTGCTAATCAAAGCCTATCAGTGCTGACAATCAGTGCCCATCAGCACTGCCTATTGGTGCCAATCAGTGCCGCCTATCAGTGCTGCCAGTCAGTGCCACCTATCAGTGCCCAGTGCCCATCAGTGCTATCAATTAGTGCCCTATTAACGCTGCCAATCAGTGCTGCCTATCAGTGCAGCCTATTAGTCCTCATCAGTGCCAATCAGTGCCCATTAATACTACCATTGCCGGCTAGGAGTGTCAATCAGTACCCAACAGTGCAGCCTATCAGTGCCCATCATTGCTGCCAATCAGTGGCAAACATTGCTGCCTAACAGTGCCACCAATTAGTGCTGCCAATGAGTGCTAACAATCTGTACTGCCTATCAGTGGATATCAGTGCTGCCAATCAGTGCCCATTAGTACTGCCTATCATTGCCACCTATCAATGTCAATCGGGGCAGCTATTCGTGCCCATCATTGCTGCCAATCAATGCCATCTATCAGTGGCAATCAGTGCCCATCAACGCTGTCAATCAGTGCCACCTATCAGTGCCCATTAGTGCTGCCAATCAGTGCTGCTAATCAGTGCCCATCAGTGCTGCCAATCAGTGCTGCTAATCAGTGCCCACCAGTGCACTAAGTGCAGGAATGGGGAGATGATCTCTGCAGCCAGGCACATTGTCCATTTGGGGGGGGGGGGCAGCCTGGTGGGGCACAATTGAAATTTATTGATGTTTATTAAAGCCAACGGCTATCAAGTACCAGCCAATATGATGTGGTCTGGGAGGGCCGTTATGTTTATTTGGCCCGCCACCTTTCTTAAACTGCCCAATCATTGGCTGGTGTTGATAGCTGCTTGGTCACACCCATCCCCGACACCACGGCTGAGTTGTGACAGCTCCTCTCTCTCCCTGCACGTAGTTACATTATATCTGACAGTTTCACACACTGAGCGGCTCTGGCAAGTCTGTCTGCTGCATGTGAAACTCCTCCTCTCCCCTGCCAGTGCAAATCAATGCTGCCTATCAGTGCCAACCAGTGCTGCCTATCAATGCCAACCAATGCTGCCTAGAAGTACCAACCATTGATGCAAATCAGTGCCAATCAGTGCTGCCTATCAGTGCCAATCTATACTGCCAATCAATGCCAACCAATGCTGCCTATCTGTGGCAATCAATGCTGTCAATCAACACCAATGTATGTGTCAGGAGAGGGATCAGTGCACGTGTCAGGGGGGATCAGTGTATGGGTCAGGGGGGATCAGTGTATGTGTCAGGAGGAGGATCAGTGTATGTGTCAGGAGGGGGATCAGTTTATGTGTCGGTGGGGGGGGGGGGGGTCAGTGTAGGTATCAGGGGGGGTCAGTGTATGTGTCAGGAGAGGGATCAGTGTATGTGCCAGGGGGGATAAGTGTATGTGTCAGGGGGGATCAGTGTATGTGCAGGGGGGATCAGTGAATATGTCAGGAGGGGGATCAGTTTATGTGTTGGGGGGGATCAGTGTAGGTATCAGGGGGGATTAGTGTATGTGTCAGGGGGGATCAGTGTATATGTCAGGAGAGGGATCAGTGTATGTGTCAGGAGGGGGATCAGTTTATGTGTCTGTGGGGGGGGGGGGGTCAGTGTAGGTATCAGGGGGGATCAGTGTATGTGTCAGGAGAGGGATCAGTGTATGTGCCAGGGGGGATAAGTGTATCTGTCAGGGGGGATCAGTGTATGTGCAGGGGGGGATCAGTGAATATGTCAGGAGGGGGATCAGTTTATGTGTCGGGGGGATCAGTGTAGGTATCAGGGGGGATCAGTGTATGTGTCAGGGGGGATCAGTGTATATGTCAGGAGAGGGATCAGTGTATGTGTCAGGGGGGATCGGTGTATGTGTCAGGGGGGATCGGTGTATGTGTCAGGGGGGATCGGTGTATGTGTCAGGGGGGGATCTGTGTATGTGTCGGGGGGATCAGTGTAGGTGTCAGGGGGGATCAGTGTATGTGTCAGGGGGATCAGTGTATGTGTCAGGGGGATCAGTGTATGTGTCAGGGGGATCAGTGTATGTGTCAGGGAGATCAGTGTATGTGTCAGAGGGGATCGTGTATGTGTCAGGAGGGGGAGCTGTGTATGAGTCGGGGGGGGGGGGGGGGTCAGTGTAGGTGTCAGGAGGGGGATCAATGTATGTGTCAGGGGTGATCAGTGTATGTGTCAGGGGATCAGTGTATGTGTTGGGGGGATCAGTGTATGTGTCGAGGGGGATCGGTGTATGTGTCAGGCGAGGGATCAGTGTATGTGTCAGGGGGGATCTAGTGTAAGAGGTGTTGGGGGGTCAGTGTAGGTAGTCAGCCAAGCCAGAAGTCAGGGATCAATGTAGTGGAACAGAAAGCAGGGTCTGAAGCCAGAAGAGATGTCAGCAAAGAAAGTCTTGAACAGGATCGCAGGAGATAGTTTCTGTGATGTTGACCAAGCTGAAGGCAGAAATCCTCTGGACTGGATGGTTTAAATAGTCAGGACTGATGAGCAGGATATCATCAACAGCTGGGCAACTGTGGTGAGAGATGGGAGCTGGCAATTAGCTGACAGCTGAGTGGCCAGCTCAGAGAAGGAAGGGCTGAGCCCAGCCCTGACATTACCTTACTTTCCCTCCAGTGTAGGTGTCAAGGGGGATCAGTGTATGTGTCAGGAGGGAGATCAGTGTATATGTCAGGGGGGATCAGTGTATGTGTCAGGGGGGGATCAGTGTATGAATGGGGGGGGATCAGTATGTGTGTCAGGGGGATCAGTGTATGTGTCAGGGGGGATCAGTGTATGTGTTTGGGGGATCATTGTATGTGTCAGGGGGATCAGTGTATGTGTCAGGGGGGATCAGTGTATGTGTTAGGGGGATCATTGTATGTGTCAGGGGGATCAGTGTATGTATCAGGGGGGATCAGTGTATGTGTCAGGGGGATCAGTGTATATGTCAGGGGGGATCAGTGTATGTGTCAGGGGGGATCAGTGTAAGCGTCAGGAGGGGGATCAGTGTATGTGTCAGGAGGGGGATCAGTGTATGTGTCAGGAGGGGGATCGGTGTATGTGTCAGGAGGGGGTTCGGTGTATGTGTCAGGGGGATTGGTGTATGTGTCGGGGGATCAGTGTATGTGTCGGGAGAGCGATCAGTGTATGTGTCAGGAGAGGGATCAGTGTATGTGTCAGGAGAGGGATCAGTGTATGTGTTAAGAGAGGTATCAGTGTATGTGCCGGGGGGATAAGTGTAGGTGTTGCGGGGTCAGTGTAGGTATTGGGGGGGGGGGTGAGTGTATGTGTCAGGGGGGATCAGTAGTGTAGGGGTCTGGTAGGTCAGTTTAGTGGTCAGCATAGATGGGCACTGGTGAGCCAGGCAGCAACCAGCAAGTGAGCCTAACACAGCCCCCCCCCCACCCCGCACGCGAGCCACCGCCGCTGCCAGCCTTGGACTTCGGTCTGAAGCCCCTGGTCTTTTTCACACCTAACAACACCCCTGCTTGTTTAATAATAAAAGTAAAAAGAACAAACATAGTCAAAACAAATAGATAACTGGGGGGTGGGTTGCGCTATGGAACCTTAAGAGTGAATATAGAAAAGAAAAGAAAAGTTGAAAGGTAAGAGCAGCCTCTATTGATTTCCACCCAAGGGTGGAAAGATGCAAAAACAAAGGGAGATAATAGATGTGGCGCTTATACCTATATGTGGGGACTAGTAGTGTGTTAATATATAAAATGTGAATAAAAGTGTGCTATGTTGTGTTGGTCAATTTTCACATGTGTGAGAATATATAATTCTTAAAGTGCTAATTGATTTTGGGCCAAAATATGTATAATATATATTTTCCAGCGTGCTGGTTCAAAAACCCAAAATTAAAAATTAAATAAAAATTAAATAAAAATACAATAAACTCAAAGTGCACAACAATAGCAACAGATCACGATATGGCAAAACCTATAACTTTCATGCTATATTTATCTCTATGGCAATATGCAATTATTAAGGTGCACGTGCAAATAAATTCCTGTAAAACTTTAAGTGGAGACTAAAAGTGATACCTGGTAAACTAACCGTGAGAAAAATATATTAAAGTATACTACGTATATTAAGGTGTCAAAATATAATAAATAAATATATATAAAATGTCACAGTGGTAGCATGAACTGGTCTGCTAGTGATGCTATACAAAAATTGATATAGAATTAATATAAAACCTAAGTACCATATACATGAAGCAAAAACGTGGTAAAATGATATAATGCAAAAAGATTAAAATAAATAAAGATAAGAATATGCAAAAAACATGCAAAATTTGTGCAAGAAAATGTGCAAAAAATGCAGGCAAGTTCTAAACATTAGACGTGATGGAGCAAGTCTCTATTAAGTGGCGGAAAAAACCGCAGGTGCAAAAAAGGAGGGGAGTGCTGTTTTCCAACTGTGTTCTTCACATTCGGTGGCTTAAAAGGGTGTTAAATTATTATGCTCTCACCAGAAGGAGGACCCCATCCGGGGTGGATCAACTTTCACAATATTAGCTATTGTGTGGCTCTCTGGCTTCCTTCCGCTTTAAAGGTTAGGGATCCCTCGTTCCTCCGTGAGTGCAATAAGCCCCGTTTATATAGAGTAGAGAAGAGGCACATCCATAGTGTGATACCGTTTTAAAGAATTTTTATTGCAGTAAATAGATAAAAAATTACTCACAAACAAGTAGTTTAAAAGTGCGGTTGTATGTACAGCTTTTAAAATTCCCGCTCTGCAATCTCCGTCTGAGCTCGAGGTGTACGCTGCTTGGCCACGCCCTACGCGTTTCGTCACACGGACGTCGTCTCGTGACGGCTCGAGATGACGTCCGTGTGACGAAAACGCGTAGGGCGTGGCCAAGCAGCGTACACCTCGAGCTCAGACGGAGATTGCAGAGCGGGAATTTTAAAAGCTGTACATACAACCGCACTTTTAAACTACTTGTTTGTGAGTAATTTTTTATCTATTTACTGCAATAAAAATTCTTTAAAACGGTATCACACTATGGATGTGCCTCTTCTCTACTCTATATAAACGGGGCTTATTGCACTCACGGAGGAACGAGGGATCCCTAACCTTTAAAGCGGAAGGAAGCCAGAGAGCCACACAATAGCTAATATTGTGAAAGTTGATCCACCCCGGATGGGGTCCTCCTTCTGGTGAGAGCATAATAATTTAACACCCTTTTAAGCCACCGAATGTGAAGAACACAGTTGGAAAACAGCACTCCCCTCCTTTTTTGCACCTGCGTTTTTTTCCGCCACTTAATAGAGACTTGCTCCATCACGTCTAATGTTTAGAACTTGCCTGCATTTTTTGCACATTTTCTTGCACAAATTTTGCATGTTTTTTGCATATTCTTATCTTTATTTATTTTAATCTTTTTGCATTATATCATTTTACCACGTTTTTGCTTCATGTATATGGTACTTAGGTTTTATATTAATTCTATATCAATTTTTGTATAGCATCACTAGCAGACCAGTTCATGCTACCACTGTGACATTTTATATATATTTATTTATTATATTTTGACACCTTAATATACGTAGTATACTTTAATATATTTTTCTCACGGTTAGTTTACCAGGTATCACTTTTAGTCTCCACTTAAAGTTTTACAGGAATTTATTTGCACGTGCACCTTAATAATTGCATATTGCCATAGAGATAAATATAGCATGAAAGTTATAGGTTTTGCCATATCGTGATCTGTTGCTATTGTTGTGCACTTTGAGTTTATTGTATTTTTATTTAATTTTTATTTAATTTTTAATTTTGGGTTTTTGAACCAGCACGCTGGAAAATATATATTATACATATTTTGGCCCAAAATCAATTAGCACTTTAAGAATTATATATTCTCACACATGTGAAAATTGACCAACACAACATAGCACACTTTTATTCACATTTTATATATTAACACACTACTAGTCCCCACATATAGGTATAAGCGCCACATCTATAGTCAAAACAAAGTTCAGTAACCGAAACCGGAAGTCAGCCAAACCAGAAACAAGGGATCAATGTAGTGTAAAAGCAAGCAGGGTCTGGAGCCAGAAGGGATGTCAGCAAAGCAAGTCTTCAACAGCATCGTAGGAGATTTTGTAACAGTTTCTGTGATGTTGACCAAGCTGAAGACAGAAATCCTCTGAACGGGACAGTTTAAATAGTCAGGACTGACGAGCAGGACATCATCAACAGCTGAGTAACTGTGGAAAGAGATGGGAGCTGGCAATTAGCTGACAGCCGAGTGGCCAGCTCAGAGAAGGAAGGGCTGAGCCCAGCCCTGACATTACCTTACCCCCCCCTTTTCCCTTCCCGCCTAATCCCCCCTCACCCCACCCTTTTTCCTCTCCTCTACTCTCTTCCTCCCCACATATATCTAATCCTAGCACCTATCTAGGAGAGTGCTACATTTCTTTCACCTTGGTGGAATCTCATGAAACTCATATGACTATATACATCTTATGTATCAACCACCAGCCAAGTGACCACTACAATGTCAACTATGCAATCTTTGTATTATTTTCTACTTTAAAACTTTCTTATAGTTAGTAATAAAAAATCACACCTGCCAAAAAAGTGTTCAGCCTTCAGTTATGCATGGGATTCATAGCCATATGGTGGAGGCACCAGATAAAACACCCGGTGTGAAGTCCGAACTCACTCTACTTTTTCTGTGCCACCATATAAAATTGGGGGGGGGGGGGGGGGGGATTTTTTATTCGTTGAAACATCCTGTTTTACATGTTTCAGTTGTTTATTTACACCTTGGCCTGGAGTGCCCCTTTGAATATTTATTTTCTTCGAAGTATGTGTGCTTCTTCAGAGAACAAGGCATCCGTGTCATTCCCCGCGATGGATGTGTATCATTTCGATTACAATAAGTGAGATGTATGAAATTGTATGAGTACTCGACATAATGTAATAAGGGAAACAAATTGTATGGCTCTTTTCATCGCTTCTTATTATGTTTTCAAAACCTTGAAAATTAATGACGGGTTGTGTCTATTGCGAATTCAATCAGTTGTTTTATGGAGAGCTCTGTAACCACGCGGGAGACAAAAATACATCAGCGGTACGCACACCGGACACTTTTACTCACAATTGCAGACAAGTTTGACGCAGTAATGAATTGATTAAGGAGTTTTCTGACTACTTGTGAGAACCTCTATTTTATTTTTCATTACACTCCATTGAAAACAGGGAAGTGGTCATTTTGATGTATGAGTCACATTCATCTCGGCAAGCAAACATTAAATATTATAGTGAATTCAAGTTCGAGTTTTCCAGGAAATTTGTTGCAGTGCCGTCATTGCATTACGCTAGTGATGGACATTATAATCTAAAAAGAAATGTAGAAGACCATCAATGGAAGGTTCACAATTTTGATCTTCCAGCCAGGGACTGTCATAGTGTTGTGAATAAATCACAGGCCCTTTTTAAACTTTAGAAAGATATATTAAAGAGGTGCTGGAACTAAAAACGTTTTTGTGCAGTCGAGCAGAGAAAAACTTTAAATAAGCTCACTAGCTCTGGTGAGGTGGCACACATATGGCAAGGTTTTCCTCGCTGGTTACCAGAGGAATACAAAAAGGAACATCAAACGAAAAAGGTGAAAGGCTCCAAAAATATTTTAATAGTTCATAATATAGTTCTATAAAAACAGACATCATGTTTCAGTAGCTAAACCGCTCCCCCTTCATCAGGGTTCAAAACAGGGTCTTAAATGGACTCAGGAGGATGAATGACTACCTAGATCAGTACCAGTTCAGCAACCAATACACTATTAGGCTTCTTTCACATGAGCAGCAGGTGATAAAGAATTATTTACGGGGGTTCGATTGAGTTTAGAGCCTGTTTATAGGTGGACAGGAGACAATACTGCCACCTCCTAAATGCCTGTTTTTTTATGGGGATCACCTGTCAGACATGCCTATGATCACCTGTCAGACATGCCTATGAAAGTCAATGGGACCATTCCGCAACCATGTGCCAATTGCGGCTATGGGAGTTTCAGTGTTGGCACATTGACCTTAATAACCGTGTTTGGCAAAGGTGACTTGACATGGCATGATACAACACAAAGCAAGGAACATGCCACTGTGATCTGCACCATTCAGCAGTAAATTAAACAACAGACATTGCTATCCAATGGCAGCTGATGCTCCATTTTTTTTTGGGGTGGGGGGGGGTGACAAACAAACCATTCTCCCCCTCGTTCAGTCAGTTGATTTATCAAATCCTCCTCCATCACTCAGTCAATTGGTGAACAAACCTCCCCTGTCACTCGCCCATCCACCCACCAGCCCCGCGCTTACCCCATCCAGGTCGCGGGCAGCTTTGGTAGCTTCTTACTGCATCTCCTCCTCAGCGGCTTCCCCCCTGCTTTTGCTTCCGGACAATATGATCGCTTCTCCTCTTAGCCAATCGGGTCTTAAGACCCACTTCCAGATTGGCAGGGAGGAGAAGCAGGAAGACAATAGCGAATATTAATTCTCTATTGCCACACTATTGGCGCCCATTCTTTTTTAAGTCAATTAGAGCCTCAGGCTTTAATCATGTGCTTAAAAAAACAACTTTAAAACCCATGCGTCTAGCACCCTGCATGTACATTAAGGGCCGAGAGCATGGATTAGGGGGTGGCTCCTGTGACCCTAATGGAGTAGTCCTCTGCCGAAGTGAACTTAGCCTTACTCTGTGAGTAGAGATTGATTTCAGACCTAATACAGATCACTGTTCCTTCTCAATTCCACCACCTCTGGCTCTTAACCCTGGTCCTGCTTCCCGCTGGAACAGCAAGGAACAGCTTTGCTCAGCATCTCCTGGATCAAATAGATTCCTGTACATGCTCAAGGTAGGGCATGGCAGGGACAGATCTCCAGAGAGAGCATGATCTCTCTTAAAGGCATGCCACCTGCACAGGGAGAGCTGGGTCAGGTAGAAAAAAGAGATGAGAGGAAGCTTTGGGGGGAAGGGGTTGGTGTTGTACACCCTGCAATCTGTACACAGCACACCCCTGAACTCTGCATTCTGTACATAGAGCATCCTTGAACTCTGCTTTATGTACACAGTGCACCCCTGTACTCTGCTGCACTCTGTACACAGCGCACACTCCTGAACTGTGAACTCTCTACATAGCGCATCTTTGAACTCTGCTTTCTGTACACAGCACACCCCTGAACTCTGCACACTGTATGTAATGAACTCCTGAACTCTGCACGTAACACACCCCTAAACCCTGTACTCTGCACTCTGTACACAGCGCACACCCCTGAACTTTGCACTCTATACACAGTACATCCCTGTACTCTGCATATAACGCACCCCTGAACTCTGCATTCTGTATGCAGCGCACCCCTAAACCCTTTACTCTGTATTTAGCGCACCCATAAACCCTGCACTCTGTACTTAGTGCACCCTTGAACTCTGCTTTCTGTACCCAGCACACCCCTGAACTCTGCACACTGTATGTAATGCACTCCTGAACTCTGCACGTAACGCACCCCTAAACCCTGCACTCTGTAGGTAACACCCTCCTGAACCCTGAACGTTGTACGTAGCTTTCGCCTAAATCTTGCCCTCTGTACATAGTGCACCTCTAGACCCTGCACTCTGTAAACAGTACAGCCCTGAACCATGCACTTTGTGCAAAACACACTCCTGAACTATGCGCTCTGTATGTAGCACACTCCTGAATCAAGCACTCTGTATGTAGTGCCTGTGATGAAATTGAGTTTCACACCTCTGTTTTAAACCCATTTAAATCTTTATCTTGTTTTGAGCACTGATGAAGGTGGAGTGGCTTGGCTCCCAAAATGTGTTGGCTGTTTTTATATGAACAATTTATGAACAAAATTAGCTTGAACTCTCATTCTTTTGGTTTGGTGCTTCTTTCTGTATTCAGAAGAGCTCCTTTAAAAGTAGGTGACATTTTTGATGTTGAGGGTGACTTTTAAGCACAAAAGGAACCTTTGAATGGTTGATGTTTGAGTTGGGACTTCCAATGGAAAGATCTTGGACAGTCATTCTCAACTATTTCCATTTAGTGACCCAGCTAACATTCCATAATGCAAATTGAGTGTTTTCTTTTCCTTGAACTTTTTGTCGAAATCTTTTGGTTTCAGAGTACGTTTTGTCATTTTGGCCAAATGTCTTGGATGCATTTAATTAGGTGAATGTAAAGTGGTTTTGGATATTTTTAAGCATTTTATGGACTTTACTGTAAATTGCTTCTGGGGCTTACACACAAGCACCTTTCAATTATCCTGGACCTTTCCTGTGCCAAAAAAACTGCCCACCCCCCTTCCATTAGCTTAATTTTTTAATTTACCTCCATAAAAAGATTTTAAAAAAATAGAAAAAGTAAAGTACAACACAAAAGGAAAACAAACAAATACAAAGAACATCCAAAAAGAAAGAAAAATCAAAAACACAAAACACGTTTCCCCTAGTAATGAAGAAATAGAAGGAGTAGAACAGTATATTTTTTTTCCACATTCACATTTCACCTAAAAAGCTCAGTCAGTGAAATAAAGACCCCTTTTCCTCTCACTGTAAGTCCATCATCACATTCCCCTTGTTGGCATCTCTTTTGACAGTAGAGAATAGTCACCCAGTGCTACAGTCTGAGATGTCATAATGCCAAACAGCCAATTAGAAGTGTCAATGTCGCAAACATAGTGACCTTAAAAAAATACCTTCTTCCTCTGCAATCTAGAAGACAGAAGACATGGGATCCAATGTGTCACATTATCATAGATTTCTGTAAGTACAAAGGTTTTTTACGTTATGATTTCTTAAACTAAAATTAGAAATTTGAATATGTTCCTCAAAAGCCACAAAGGATGTATATCCATGTTGTGTGTGCCAGATGCTTTTGCAAAGTAGCAGTGACATCATCGCTGTGCTGAACATAGCCTGTGCAGAGAGCATATTATCAGCAGGGCCCAGCAGCTCCACCCACTGCAGGCTGCTCACAGAAAACTACAGGAGGGGGTGGAGTCAAGACCAGTCACCCTGCAGAAGGAGAGAGAACAGTAACTCTCTGTAGCTTCAGCATCCAGGCCTTCGGGTCACCCACCTGAGGCCTCACGAACAGCAATCACATGGCAGCATTGCCCTGAAGAGCAGCAAGCCCCCCAGGCTGGACCTTCCCTCTTTAGGCAAAGACTCAGAAGCTCTGTGTGCCAGAGTATTTATACAGACTCCCAGCAGCCTTCAGGGCCATCCTCCTTGGGATTAGCCAGGGCAGTATAAATATTCATACTGATATTTGCATTGCTTCCCCTGTATGTTCAAGAGAGTTCGCAAGTTCTCAGGAAAGCAGTGGAAACTGCCGCTGCCCTGATTACAGTGAGCATGGCTAAATTTACCTAACACAATAATTACAGCAACACTCGTAATAGTAATGCCGAGTACACACGATCGGACTATCTGACGGACCTAGTACGGTGGACCTATTCCGACTTCCGAATTCGGAGGTCTTGTGCCCCTCTTTGGTTCTTCTTCCCGGGCCTCCGCTATCTTCTTATAGCTCTTATACTAGCGGTGGCCCAGTCTTCTGTCGCTGTCGCCTTCTCTTCTTCTCTTCTTCTTCCTTGAGATGTTGACTCGACACTCTCTCCGGCCGCAATGACAGGGATGCGTTGTGCGGCGACTTATATAGGGACAAGGGGTGGGGTCACTGGGTGATGTCACATGGTGATCCCGCCCCTTTATGATGTCACAGTCCCAGAATCCTCAGGGACTGTGACATCATAAGGGGCGGGGACATCACCCCTTGTCCCTATATAAGTCGTCGCACAACACGTTCCTGTCATTGCGGCTGGAAAGAGCGTTGAGTCAACATCTCAAGGAAGAAGAGAAGACGACAGCAACAGTGACAGCGACAGGAGACTGGGCCACTGCTAGTAAAAGAGCTATAGGAAGATAGCGGAGGCCCGGCAAGAAGAACTGAAGAGGGGGACAAGACCCCCGAAGCTGGAAGAAGAGGCAGCGGCGACAGAAGACCGGGCCACTGCTAGTAAAAGAGCTGGAAGAAGAAAGCGGAGGCCCAGCAAGAAGAACCAAAGAGGGGGACAAGACCCCCGAAATCGGAAGAAGACATCTGGATGGCGACGCAGGGCCCCCCTTCCCCAAAGCACCCCCCCATGTTGAGGGCACGCAGCCTGGTACGGCTCTGGAGGGGGGGTTGCTCGCTCGTCCCCACCCCCTTTCCTGACCGACCGGGCTGTGTATTCGGATAAGGGTCTGATATGGACCCTGGGGGGGGGACCCCCGCACCCCCGCACCGTTTTTTCGGCGTAAGGCTTCCCCTTTAAGTCCATACCAGGTGACAGAGCCAGTGAGGTATCAATCTCGCCGATGGAGGCGGCGACGTCCTTCGCTTGTTCCGTCTACCTGGAGCCGCGTTCAAACTGAACTGACTTTTCTCCATGTGAGCAAGTCCGTTCATTTCAAAAGTCCGGCAGACTAGCACACAGACAGCCAGATTGTCCGCCGGACTGCAGAGTCCGGCTGACAATTTTGAGTCAAAACTTCTTTCTAAGTCTGCTGGACTTTTGGGGGGAAAAAAGTCAGCCGGAGCTCACACACTTGTCTGGTGGATAGTCCGATCGTGTGTATGTGGCATAAGATAAGCTAAATTTACCTAGCAAGAAAATACACATACAGTTTCACTGAACACAGTGAGCCTGAACTAAATCTAACTAATCCTAGAACTTATCTAGGAGGGTGCTACACTGGATTGCTGTATAGATATGGAAGATATACACAAAGCGCACCAAGATTCAAGGAAGAACACACATGATGAATGGATTTAAATAATATTTGCTTATCCTGGAGTTCAGCTTTAAGGTTGTTGGATAGATAGCTCATTCTTTAAGCACCTGTGCTTATACTTGTAACCTGTACAAGCTCATTAGTTCTAATTCTGCATATTCCTTGTCTTTTCTGTATTTTCTGTCACAGCCTGTCAGACCCAGCAGGCATGGTCCCTTTGAGAATACAGCGCAGTAGACATTTACATACAGCGTCATATACTGTTGGGGTCTGGGGGATTAGTCTTCCTGTTCGGAAAATGTAGGTTGACATTGACACAGATGTTGGCAAACCATCTGTAACTGGAATAAAAATATTACAGATAAAGTAGAAAATTAAAGTTTATCTAACACCAAACTTCTATTCTTATCATGGGCAAAGCATGACTAAACTCCGGCATTAGAAAAAATGTGCCATCAAAACCCTCATCATTTCAGAGGCCCTATATGACATCAGAGGTCCCCCCATTACATCAGTGGTCCCCCATCATGCCAGATGTTTTCCCTTCACAGAAAGCCCCCTCACATCTCAGGCCCTTTATCACTTCAAAAGTCCCCAATCATGCCTGAGATCATCCATTATGTCAGAGGTTCCCCATCACATCAAAGGTTTCCTCATCACATCAGAACCCTTGTTCACACCTGAGTCCCTCCTTCACATCTGAGCCCCCCTTTAAACCGGACACCCCCATCAAATCAGGAGGTTCATCTATCACATCAGAGGTCCCCCCATTGAATTATAGTCCTCCTTCATATCAGAGTTCCTCTTTCAAATTAGAGCCCCCTCCCCCACACCAATGATGCCCCATCATATCAGAGGTCCCCCTATTACATAAGAGTCCTCCTATCACATTAGAGGTCTCCCTACCACATCAGACTCCCTACATGATGTTGGAGTCACGGCTTCATGTCAACAGCCTCCCATCACAACATAGTCCCCACTATACATGGGGTCTTCTTATCAAACTAGAATCATCCCTATAAATTAAAGGCCCCTATACATGAGTCCCCTCCCCATCAAATCAGAGATTCCCCTTAACATCAGAGTACCCATAACCACAGAGTCCTACCATCAAATAACCCCCCATCACGCAGTTCAACCACCTAAGAGCCTCCCTAGTCACACAGTTCCCTCTTCACGGTGCCATGGTGTGAGCAAGTCGGCTGGCATTACAACACCATACCCTCGACAATGTCAGACGTGATGAAACGCGTAAGTTGGAGCTACCACTCATGACATCATCATGTTGTTTAAAACCAGGAAAGGTTTTGTCTGGCTCCCAGCATAGAGTGTTTTTACAGGCGCCTTATATTCATGATTTTGTAAGTAGTTGGCACGTGTTTTATCAATAAATGACCACATGGTTTCACGCTATGTTGCTCTTCCGGCCTTCTATTCATATGTGCATGGGTTTAATCCATCTGCCGGGGAGGCACTAAAAAATGTGACACTTCATCTGAATGATGCATTCCCCCCAACAGGGACCATTGTACATATATTGTTTTGACTTGTTTTATTCATATTGAGGAATCTATCTACTGTGGTAAGTGTTCCAACTGCACATTGAGGTGGTGGAGATTTTATGATGTGCACCAGGATTTTCCTTACAAGATTCATGTCTTTTGGACAATCTCGAGTACAAATTTTTATAGACTTTTGGTTTTGTTCTATTCTATTTTCTATGCTTTCTGTTTTGTTTTTTATGTTTATTATGCATCTTAATCTCATGTATTTTGTGTTTCTGGATACTTTAGCGCTGCATTTATATAGTTACTATTTGTACACAATTTATATAATTTTTTATGCCATCTTCTTGTATGCTTTTAGGCTTGATTTCACTTTTTTAGATATTGGCATTAAATAGCAATGAATAGCACTGCGTGTCTTGGCCCTAGAGGGTCGTTGGCTGTTTTGCTTTTGGTGGCCTGCCAGGCTGCACTATGGCAACTCATGACGCTGATCTAGGTCAAACTGGGTTCTTTATTGCGGCACTCCAAGATGTTGCAGTACCCTCGTTTAGAAAAACTGCCCTAGATGAGTGGTCTCCAAACTGCAGGCTGTGGGCTGGATGTGGCTTTTTGCTTGCCTTTATTATACCCTTAGGGTATCATTCCATCCACTGACACCAATGATTGGACATCAGTCCATTTCCAACACTAATGATGGGTCACCATTGCACCCACTGTCATCAATGATGGGACCCCATTTCTCCCACTGACAGCCACCAATAACTGGGTACCATTCCTCACACTAACACTAATTTGTGGCCACTATTCTGCCCACTGACACCAATGACGGAACACAATTCTTTCCACTGACACCAATAATGGGGCACTATTCCTCCCACTGACACCAATAATTGGGACACCATTCCCCCCACTGACACCAATGAGGGGGCACTATTCCTTCCACTGACACCAATGAAGGGGCACTATTCTTTCCACTGACACCAATGAAGGGGCACTATTCCTTCCACTGACCCCAATGATGGGGCACTATTCCTTCCACTGGCACCAACAATGGGTCACTATTTTTCCACTGACATGAACAATACATGAACAATATGGCACTGTTTACTTTCAATGATGTTGGGGGAATTTTCTACTCCCACTGGCCCTAGTCCAATCCCACTAAAGCCCAAAGGACAATAAACTGGCCCTTTGTTCAGAAAGATTAGAGAACCCTGCCCTATATAATCATGTAATGCTTCAGTTGCCTTTTTTGAGAGGATGATAAAATCAATGTGTATTTTTTTTTTTCCACAAAACTTGTGGTTGTGCGGATTTATATTATTTTCAAAAGCTTCTGAAGACTCTTTGTTATTTTGTATTTTATAAGTGTGTTATATAACATAACAAAGTAAGGAAAACATGAAGTTTATACATTTTAAAAATCCTTGTAAACACATGGTAGAAATTATAGATGTGAGCTGATAGCAATAAACAAATTAAATAACACCCAGTAAAGGAAAATATCCTATTTTGTTTCTACAGAGAATCTTCACTTTTTGGCTAAGAACAAAAAGAAAGAACATGTATTATTGCTACAGCGCCACATTTTTACTTAAAGCAGAACTAAAGGCAAAACTTTATTTTTTCATTATGGATAGCGTATGGGAGGGTTATAAACCCTATAATTTTTTTTTTTGTTTTTCATTTTGCCATCTGTGTCCTATTAAGGAGATTTCTCTTCACATTCTGTCCCATTGCCAAAACAAGAAATGAACCCCTCCCCCCCCCCCCCCCCCAAAGTGAGAAAATCCCTTGTTGCCTTGTTGTCACCAGAACTAGTATCCTCATTGGAAGAATTCTTCTTTAATTCCTATTCTGGTGACAACCCAGAATTTCAGATTTTCTTTCACTTGATCCTCAACAATTAGCCAAGGCAGCTATACCTGGCAGGTAAATTTAGGAGCAACCCTGCCTAAACACTATGGTGCTACATCCTCCCCCTACCTACATAACTACGTCTCGGACTTTGCAAAAAAAATAATTTTAAGCTCTCAAGCCTCAAGTGTCCTAGCAAAACTGGGATGGGTAGGGAAACAGGAAAGGGTTAACAATATAACAATACGTAGGTATATAATTTTGGCGTACCACATGAAATAAACATAGGTATCAAATATACATATAAAAAATTATGATGGATCACACAGAGCAATAAAGTATCAAAAATATCTATGTACAATTTTAAAGGCAGGCCTAAGCAACAACCTTACTTCTTAACTATCTATCTAAAAAAAAAAATATATATATATATATATATATATATATATATATATATATATATATATATACAGTGATAATATATAAATGGGTTAGTGTTGACGGCAGGCTAGATCCCTGTCTCTCCTTAGCCAAGAAATACGCACGGAAACAGCAACGCCTGAAAGAGGGACTCAACAACAAATGCATCCTATCCTATTGGAACAAGGTGCAATATATACATACATGATTAAACAGGTTTAAATTGTCCTCAGCTGAAGACAGCATGTCAGTATAAATACACCCTATGAAATATTTGCATTATTTACATTAGGGAGAGCAGGCCCTATTCTTAATGGAGAATGCCACCTCCTTTCCATTAATTAGCAACTTACACTTAGCACATAATATGAATAAAGTTCACTCCGGTCAGCACCACTCGCCCCACCTGGTGACCACAATAGGAACAGTTCAGCTGTATGGTTTAGTCTATTATTCACCTGTATGGTGGGAATTTACCCCTCTATTACAGCCTAATCTAACTGACTAAACACCCAGTGTCCATGACGTGTCACAGCCCATAAATTTCAGTGTATGTGGACTATATTTCCCAGCAGTCTCCCTTCTTCTTCTGGGACAACACTGAGAACAAAGAGGCACAGCTACATTTCAGGCAACAAGCAGCCAGGCCTTGGTGCAAGGGTCCGCACTTCAAGACATAGATCCCCTTGCAAAGGTATCCTTAGTCTGTACATATGACAGCCGGGGGAAACAACATTTAGGAAACAACAACCTGCTGAAGATCACAGGTCACCCTTCAGGGTGGATCACCCCAACAACTTCAACTTTTTTGCCAACATGGCTCAGGTGGGCACTCCATGTATCTGCCAGCAGCATCCAGTACAGCATAGTCTGGGCAGTATAGCTCTCTGGAATGTTTACTACTAACAATTAAATGTAAAGTGTCTGTCAGCATAGCGTCCTTGACATCACACAACACATATTTGCAATCCAAGGTAATAGTGATACCATTTTGATGATTTTGATGATGTTACCGGTAGTACCTGGGGTCAGGTAGAATTACGGACTCTCCCTTTGCATTCACCGTGGTGACAAAGCACTTGATGTCCTTTTTGTCTGGTCGGAGGATGACTACACCATCTAAGTTAATCTTCCTGCCGTACCCTAGGTGTCCAACACTGATAGGTACTTTCCAGCCACCCTGGGCAACAACTTCTGGAAGTCTGTACTAGAGGGATCTGAAGTAACCCACTCACGGCTTCATTCACCCATTGAATTTCCTTCTCCTCTTCTAGATGAGGAGGTATGTAGGGGTATAAGTACCGTATTCTTCTGCTACTTTCTTTATGATTATCCGCTGTATCTTTGACAGCTGAGGCAGGGTCTTGAGATCCCCATAGATTTGGGTAGCACCCAAGTGTCTGGAGCACGCCGAACTGAGCACCCGGCAAGCACATCCGGCTTATGGTCAGACTAGGCATGGGTGTGATAGGGCAGGCTTTGGGGACCCATTGAGCCCCATGATCCTCCTTAAAGGACCTGGTTATGCTGATCAGTGAAGCTGACAGCTTAAATTGCACACTAGTGGTAGTAGTAGAAGGAGCTTCATCCTCCTGCACATCACTTATTGGCTCTTCGTCACTCTCACCCCACTTCCTGGTGTAAGACAAAGTATCCGAAAAGAGTTCCGATAGGCCGTCTGATGGAATGTCTGAATTGGTTATAGTGGAAAGCTCTTTGGCTGGAATATAGTTGCACTTGGTGCCTGCTTTAGTTGGCACAACTACATTATCCCCTTTAACGGCTACCAGCATCACCTTCTCCATAGGCACACTGCTCTCATTCCTCGCTGGCTTACCCGACTCCTGTACTCTGTTTTATGGTGGCTCGGACATCAAGGCGAGCAGCTGAGCCTGGCCGCAGTTTCGAGGGGCGATCGGTGAGCTGGGTCCCGGGGTAATCACCGAGGCAGGGGCAGCAGCTTCTTGCATGACTCCGGTGGCAGCAGGTGGGCTCTGGATATCACTCCCAGCCGGGATAGCGACGTTTCTGTCCCAATCCACCTGTAGGATCCGTGGAGGTTGAGTTGGGGAAATAATCTCAAGTAAGTGCTCTCCGCAGCGTCTACAGACGATGCAAGGCCTCAACTGCGCGGTCAGGCCGTCACATTTCCCCCAGATCGGTCCCAAAGCCTCGTAGCCTCCAGCCGTATACAGGGCATGCTTACCTTTCGGTGTATACCGCACTCCAGTGTCAGGACAGGTTTCGCATTGCTGGGATCAAAACAAACACCCGGAGCATGCTTTTTCCAATCCGCAATTCTCTTATGAACTGCGCCATCTTTCTCTCCAATCCATAATCAGACACACGTGGCAGCACTTCCTTATCCTTCTCTGCAGAGCGGTAACTCTTCCCCTTGCCAACAGATTGGTGCAAACATTCTCTGAGAACTGTGGTGCCACGTTCTTCATGCTGTGGTGTGCCAAAACTTTACTGGAGTCCATTTTGGAGTCTGTATTAATCCACACAGTGTTGGCCGGAAGTGTCAAAAGACAAGGGTGATCCTCTCCCCTGAGCAATGAGACTTTTTGGTTCTTCCCCACATTGATAGTACAAAGCACAACACAGTCTATTAGACATATAGATGTTACTTGCCATCTTTCCACGGAGCCAGACAAAATCCCGATGAAGCTGTAGCCAGTTACTAAGGGTGAGGCCGCGTACACACGGGCGGACTGTTCGCCCAACTTTGTCCGCTGAACAGTGTTTGGGCGGACAGTCCGCTCGTGTGTGGGCTTTCAGCGGACAGTTTCAGCGGACAGTTTGACGGACAAGGTTTTTCGGAATTTCCGAAAAACTGTCCGCTGAAACCTTGTTTCAGCGAACAGTCCGCTCGTGTGTAGGCTTGTTCGTCAAACAAAGTTCCGCGCATGCTCAGAAAGGATTTTCACGCCGAAAGTTATAATGCAGTGTATAGGACGTCGTATTTTTCGTCCCGTCGTACGTGCCGTTCACGTCATCGCGCACGGTTTCAGCAAACTGTTCGTCCGTCGTGTGTGGCCATGTCCGTCCATGCTAATTTTGAGCGGACTGTTTGCCGAAACTGTTTGACGGACAAAGTTGGGCGAACAGTCCCCGCGTGTGTACGCGGCCTGACTGCTGCAAAGATAACGCCTTAGCCCCACAATGGGCGCCAAATGTAGCAAGGTCCCAGGCCTCCTTCGGTCTAATGAGAACCTCCAGGGCCAGAGACAGCTGACATCCTTCTGTATATAGTGGGTTGTGAGGCATAATGGGTACAAGGTAATAAAAGTTGTTGGGTGCCAGATACTTCTTGAATGCAAAAGAGAGTTTATTTCTCTTAACAAACTTTTTGGTGGAGAGAGGGCTAGGGCAAAAAAAAAAAACGCAGAGGTGATCAAATACAACCAAAAGAAAGCTCTCTTTGTGGGGAAAAAACATACATTTTATTTGGGCAAAACGTTGCATGACTGCGCAGTTAAAGCGACGCAGTGCCGTATCACAAAAAATGGCCTGGTCATTAAGGGGGAAAATCTTCCGGGGCTGAAGTGGTTAAAGGTTCCTAACACAAAGCGTAACAGTCCTTTCACTTCCACTACAATCACTCCTTGTAGTTCTTCAGCTCACTGACTAGATGATTCACTGACATGGATTCCCTTGAGCTCCTCCAATCTTCACGGTGGTATCTTCCTCAAGTGTCAACCCCGCTTCTCTGCTGGGTCCCTAGCTTGGCTCAAGATATCTCTCAAGCTTCACCCCCACTGGACTGCTCGATCCCTAGCTTGACACACAAGGCAGCTCTGCAAGTGTCATCTCCTCTGGCTGGGTCCCTGGCTTGATACCTACTGAAGTTTCCGGGTTCTTCACCATCCCCGGTTGGTGAGAATGCTGCTCCTGTACTTGTATCCCTGGCAATAACGTGGTTGGTTCCTTGGTGGCAACAGCTTCCCCTCTACCTCTGACCAAGAGGCCAGGACAGGTTATCCAGCCAGCAGAACCGTCATTTCTTGTTGGACTGCAAGCTGCACTACTCTCTTGCTTCTGAATAGGCCCTCAGACAGCCTAGCAGCCAGATGTGCCCGGGACAGGCCCAATCTCTGGCCTAGCAGGCCAGGCAGTACAGCACACCTCCACCCAGACAGCCGTCCAGGTGCCACATAACACAGATCAACTGACTCCACCTGAATATATAGATAATTCCAGCAGGCCAAGGGATTCAAGAAAACCCCTACCCATTGGCTGAGATACCTTATATACCCCTAATCTGACCTCGCAATGCCCTTCTCATATGCAGTGCCATCAGGTACCCAGCCACCTAGCGGCAAAATAGAGAAGTGCAGCAATTACAGACTTAGAGTGAGATCCTCAACAATTAGCCAAGGCAGCTATACCTGGCAGGTAAATTTAGGAGCAACCCTGCCTAAACACCAGGGTGCTACATCTATATTACTAAAAATAACTCTCCCATTGCAATCTGAAGATACTGGGATTTGATTAAAACTGCCAAAACAAGATGTTACTTCTTTGGTACTATTGCAACAAGGAACAATCTCATTTGCTCCTTTTGTGTTTGGCCCACTGCGTTCAAGTCTGAACAGAGCTTGAAGCCAAATCACAAATATCCCTAGCAACGCAATTTTTTTTTATGAGATCATTTAAGAGGCCTTCAGATGAAAAGGATGATGCTTCTTCCCTTCTTACAACATTGAGACTGCTTGGGTGGGTATAAGGAAGGTAACCCTCCACTTAGTAGGGAAGTTATGGCTATTTGATTGTTTGCAGATTCAATTGTTTTGATCAAATTGCATATTGATCGGGATTTTGTCAGCAGTTCCCAGCCAACAATTCAACGTTGGGACCTGCTGATCGGCTGTCAATCACATCCCAGAGCCCTCTGTTTACAAACAACGCAGGACTGTGTACATAGGGAATAATCTCTTTGTTTCTTCTCTCAGCAAAACTGGGGGAAGGAACAAAGAGATCTATAATAAAAACCAGCCATATTACACACATTGACACTTGTTAGGCACTTACTTACACCCTTGATTACCCCAAGATGTTAACCCTTTCCCAGCCAGTAAATTAAAGATCAATCTGTGCTATGGAAAAAACTGTATAAAGAAAAAGTGCTGCTGTCTCCACTCAAAGACCAGTCCATAGGTGGGCTAATAACCAACTGCTGGATCTGGCAGTGCACAGTGAGTGTTTATTTTAGGTTAATTTCTATGCTCCCTATTTAATACAGAAAACCTTGGGGCTGGTGATTTTATAAATGGGCAATAAGTGTGTTCCTTTTTCTTTAAATCCTAATATGTGCAATCAGTCAATCAAACCTCACTATAAAAAAATGTCAAAGACAGTGAAAATAAATTCATAAACATAAATCAACAATTGATGATAAGAAAAATATCTTTTACATAAAGTGACATGTGCTAAAACAATATTCCCAAGGTGCAATTTGCTTATGAAACTATAGTATATGGATCTATCAGAAGTCCATATACACTATATTTTTAAAAGATTTGGAACGCCTGCCTTTACATGCACATGAACTTTAATGGAATCCAAGTCTTAGTCCATAGGGTTCAACATTGAGTTGGTCCACCCTTTGCAGCTATAACAGCGTCAACCCTTCTGGGAAGGCTGTCCACAAGGTTTAGGAGTGTGTCTATGGGAATGTTTGACCATTCTTCCAGACGTGCATTTGTGAGGTCAGGCACTGATGTTGGACGAGAAGGCCTGGCTCACAGTCTCCTCTCTAATTCATCTAGTTCTATCGGGTTGAGGTCAGGACGCTGTGCAGGCCAGTCAAGTTTCTCTACCCCAAAGTCACTCATCCATGTCCTTATGGGCCTTGCTTTGTGCACTGGTGTGCAGTTATGTTGGAACAGGAAGGGGCCATCCCCAAACTGTTCCCACAAAGTTGGGAGCATGAAATTGTCTCGATACGCTGATGCCTTAAGAGTTCCCTTCACTGGAACTAAAGGGCCAAGCCCAACCCCTGAAAAACAACCCTGCACCATAATCCCCCTCCTCCAAATGATTTGGACCAGTGCATAAAACAAGGTCCATAAAGACATGGATGAGCGAGTTTGGGGTGGAGGAACTTCACTGGCCTGCACAGAGTCCGGGCCACAACCCCATAGAACACCTTTGGGATGAATTTGAGTGGAGACTGTGAATTAGGCCTTCTCATTCACATCAGTGCCTGACCTCATAAATGCACTTCTGTAAGAATGGTCCAACATTCCCATAGACACACCCTTAAACCTTGTTTACAGCCTTCCCTGAAGAAAAGCATCCCCACAACATGATACTGCTACCACCATGTTTCACAGTGGGGATGGTGTGTTTAGGCAGGGACAGGGAAGCTGGTCAAAGTTGATGGGAAGATGGATGTAGCCAAATACAGGGCAATTTTAGAAGAAAACCTGTTAAAAGTCTGCAAAAGACTTGAGACTGGGGCAGAGGTTCACTTTCCAGCAGGCCAAAGACCCTAAACATACAGACAGAGCTACAATAGTATTGTTTAGATCAAAACATATTCATGTGTTAGAATGGCCCAGTCAAAGTCCAGACCTAAATCCAATTGAGAATCTGTGGCAAGACTTGAACATTTCTGTTCAGACGCTTTCCATGCAATCTGACAGAGCTTCAGCTATTTTGCAAAGAAGAATAGGCAAAAATGTCACCCTCTAGATGTGCAAAGCTGGTAGAGACATCCCCAATAAGACTTGCAGCTGTAATTGCAGTGAAAGGTGGTTCTACAAAGTATTGACTCAGGGGGGCTGAATACAAATACACGCCACACTTTTCAGATATTTATTTGTAAAATATTGAAAATCATTTTCCTTCCACTTCACAATTATGTGCCACTTTGTGTTGGTCTATCACATAAAATCCCAATAAATTCATTTACATTTTTGGTTGTAACATGACAAAATCTGGAAAATATTGAGGGGTATGAATACTTTTTCAAGGCACTCTACATATTCATGAAAATTACTAGTAATGCCACGTACACACGTAGCCAACTATCCGGCGGACTTAGTCTGGCGGACTTCCCACCGGACTTTCCGCCGGACTCTCCGAACGAGCTACTTGCCCACACACGGCACTTTTTCAGTGGACTAATAAGGCGTACTAAGTCCGCCGGACTATCCGCAGTACTTTTGAAATGAACGGACTCGCCCACACACGCGGAGGAAAAATCCGTTCATTTCAAAAATACGGCGGACTGGCACACACACGGCCGGATTGTCCGCCGAAATGCGAGTCCGGCGGACAGATTGGAGTGCAAAAATACTTTCTAAGTCCGCCAGACTTTTGGGTAAAAAAAGTCCGCCGGAGGCTACACATGGGCAGATTGTCCGGCGGACTTGAGTTTGCCGGACTTTTCCACCGGATTGTTTGATCGTGTGTACGCGGCATTAGGCTTTTGTAAAAATAAATAAATAAATAAAAATACTTTTTCTTTCTAAAAAAGTACATTTTCTTTTAAGACTCTAAATACTAGAGGGATTTGTTGAGTGATGTGTAGGGTATGTATAGCAGTAGTATGTTATCATTTACACATGCATGTAAGATGGAGATGCATATACACGAGTCTCTGGGGAGACCTGCAATGATTTATATATGTTTATTATTGTGAGAACTTCTTGATCTGTTTTTAGTTTGAGAAAATGTTTGTTTTTTTCAGAAATAGTTGCATATTGTGAAATTTGACATATGGCATTAATTATCTATATATACAATAATCCCATACATGTGTTCTTGGCGCCGGGAGTTTTTGGCACAGAGACGAAGTGAAAGATCCACTACTAAATATTAAAGGAACAAAGTTTCTCTTTAAATATATACATTCTTTACCCCTTAGCCTAGGCTCATACTTGGGGAACACTCTCAAAATCACACACGTTTGACTTTCAATTATGTGACTCATAGAGGGGTTGATGTACTAATAAAACTGGAGAGTGCAAATTCTGGTGCACCAGTCAGTTTCCAGTTTTTTTTTTTTGAAGCTTTGTAAAGGATCACGTTGCAAAACAACCCATTGAGTTTAAAATATAAATTAAATGCAAATCATTTTTGTATAGATATAAAAAACAGTCTAAATACCCTTTTTCCATTTTTTTATAAGTGATCATATTGCCTCAGTTCTCAGTTGCATAAGAGCTGGGGGGAAGAGAAGCAGCAGCATGCTGGACTTCCCAGTGAATGGCTGTGCAGGGTGGAGGGTGTCAGAACAAGGTTGATCAATCGAGGAGAGCAAGCTGACTTCCCAGAACAGCTAGAGAACTGACCACTGTGTGATTTCTTGCTTAGTGTGGTCAGTTTTTAATAGGAAATCAGAGGGACTGGCAGGAACACCAGGGATTTCACACAAAGGAAGCAATACAAAGAGAATACAAAGAGAACCGGATATATTTTCATACAAGTACATGGTACAGCAGGCACATATCAGGAATATGAAATGCTGGGGTAACAAACGCTTTAATTGAACAAGCTGAAGTTATAAACTAATTGGCTACCATGCACAGCTTTACCAGATTTTGCACTTTCCAGTTTTAGTAAATCAACCCCATAAATTTCTCAAGCTGGACATTCAGATTCAGTGGCAGCTGGAGTTTTTTCTTGGGGGGGCAGCAAACAATCCCCCCAGTCACCCGGCGGCACCCCTCGCTCTATGTAGGTCGGTCAGGGATCGCGTCACCCACACCCGCCCCACCGATCGTTTGGTCAGTCATCAAGCCTGGCACTTACCCCATCTAGGTTGCAGGCAGGTTGCCGTCTCCTATGGGCAGGTTACGGGCTCCTACGGGTGGCAGGCAGCTGCATCACGGCAGCTGCATCACGGCAGCTTCCGCCGTGTGTCTCCTCCCTCCTCCTCCTAGGCATCCAATGTCCTTTCAGCCAATTGGGTGACCCGCTTCCAGATTGGCCGGGAGGAGGATCAGTGTGACAACAGCTAATATTCATTTGCTATTGTCCCACAACTGGGTGGGCTTGGGGACAGTGCTCTGCACCCCGAGCCCACCCTTTTATGAAGCCTATTAGAGCCTCTGGCTCTAATCACGTGCTTAAAAAAAAGACACCCTCCCATTGCAATCTATGGTCTGGTGCCCTGCATATAGATCAGGGGGGCAGACGTCCATGCACCCCTAATGGACGGGCCGCCACTGTTCAGATTTATAACTAAACATCTAACATTTCTCAGTAGGAGATCAGTAATGGCAGCCTCCATTCTTCTATGCTGACAGGTTCTCTCTTATAAAGCAGCAAATGACCAGTTAGATGTTCATTCAATTCCTTTTAACTGCTGCCTACCAATCAGAAAAAAAGGTGCAGTAGCAGATCATATTTATCCAACCAAGTTATGTTTTGGGAAATCCAAAAGGGCTATTTATTAAAGCTGGAGAGTGCAAAATCCAGTGCAGCTCTGAAACTAATAGAAACCAGAAATCAGAGTCCAGGTTTTATTGCCAAAGCTTATTTGAACAAGCTGAAATTAGAAGCTGATTGGTTACCATGCACCAGCTTCAGAGTGCACCACCATTAGTAAATCCCCCCCATGGTCTTGGTAACATTTGTTGCCTGATTCTTGACCCTAATGGTAACTTTTGCCTTCATAGGTTACTGTTTTTGCTCTGGAACGTGTCCCTTATTGGCCACACTACCCACAATGCTTCTCTTCCCTCTACCTCTAAGTCACAGTTTACGACACCTCTGTGTTTTATCAATAACGTGGTTTATGAGGTTCCATATTTCCCTGTACTAATTATCCCTTTATAGATTTTACTATTTTTTACAGCTCGCTTTTCCATGTCCGCTCAGCGATCTGCCAAAAATCTGTCAATGAAAAGCCATCAATGCGTGATATTTTGCAAAGCGGGGGTGGAGGGGGGATTGAAGGTTCCCCAAGCTTTTCTTTATAATCGCTCTGTGAGACAAAAAGAGGGAGGGTGGTAATTATGAGTATTGATGCTGAAAGGCAGACACTCAGAGTAAAAAGCCATATATTGACTTGCCCTCCTGCCTGTGTCACTATGGAAGCTTCTGCATGGTTTTGTGATTAACAAGTTTTGTAATGTTTTTCAATAATGGACTGTTAGATATTAACAGTTTATGAGCTATAAGGGTATGTCAGAGCTATGGCTTTAAAGTGGTTACAGATGAACACATTTTTAGTGTCATGGATGGGAGTCTATATCTACTGAAGGATGAACAGTCTGATGAATATCAGATGTGTACCTATAGTAGTGTAGTAAGACAGGAATCAGTGGGGTTCATGGAGGTGCACAGGAGTAACAGGGGCCCATAAGAGGGTCTTGACTGTTCGGGTGATAGTGGGTGCATACCTGAAGCTGTATGGCACAACATGAGTCACTGAGGCAGACAGTGGTACGCAGGAGCCACAGGGGTGTACTGGAAGGTCTTGACTGTTCGGGTGACAGTGGGTGCATACTTGAAGCTGCATGAAAGAACGGGAGTCACTGAGACACACAAAAGTGTGCAGGAGGCACAAGCACACACTGTAAAGTTTTAGCTGTCCCAGTGGATTGGTAAGCCAGGAATCAAAGGGTGCATGGGGGTGCACAGGAGGCACAACAGCCCATGCAAGGGTCTTGACTGTCCAATAGAAGCTGCATTGTAACACAGGAGTCACTGTGGTACACAGAAGTGCGCTGGAGCCACAGAGGTGCAATAGAAGGTCTTGACTGTCTGGGTCATAGCGGTGCATACCTGATGGTAATGCAAGAATCACTGAGATACACAAACATGCACAGGAGGCATGGGTGCACACTGTATAGTTTTGGCTGCCCCAGTTGTGGTTTCGTCAGTCAGGACTCAAATGGTGCGTAGAAGTGCACATGAGGCATACTGGCCCATACGAGGGTCTTGACTATCTGATTGAAGCTGCATTGTAACACAGGAGTCACTGAGGCACACAGAGGTGCACAGGAGGCACAGGAGCGCACTGGAGGTTCTTGGATGTCCTTGCGATAATTGGTGTTTACCTGAAGCTATATGGTAATGTAGAAGTCCCTGAGGCAAACAGAGGTGCACAGGGGCCCATGGAAGGGTCTTGGTTGTCTAGGGAGCCTGCAGCAATGACAGAGGAAATAGGCGCAGGGCGGGCATGACTGGGTTAACAGTGGAAGAATGAAAGGGTAAGAGAAGGGACTTAGGTGCCGAGGGGGACGGGCTGGGCAAAGTTGATATATGCTCCCGGTGCATTATGGGAGCTCAACAGAAGGACTGGGGAAAAGTTCCCACCCACCCTCCCTTTATTGGTGCTGTGGTTTTTTGTGCATGGTTTTCGGTTGTGTGTTCTTTTCTTTTATCATGACAGGTGCTGAACTGTGGATGTCGTGGCGGAGGCGGGTGTTGGTCTGTGCAGGGGAAGGAGATATGGCAGAAGAAAAGTTCAGGAACTATCGCTGGTTGGGTCCTGATGGTGGTTTCCGCACAACTAAGGTTAGACGGAAAGTGTTATGGGGCACTGCGGACGGTGTTTGTCTCTGAGCCTGCTTGTCGGCTTGAGGCCTAATATTACACTTGGAGAGGGACCGCAGTGCCAGTTGGTTATTTGTTTCAGAGGTTTACAAAAAGTGCCTGCACAGACCAATGGCAGATAGTGGTTTATAACAGAAGTTTTATATTTCATACAGAATTTTATTGTATTTATTTGTTATTTAAATAAAGTAGGCCGCTATGGCCTTTGTTACTCCAACCCGGTGTCGTCTCAAGTTAATGGTGGGAAAATAGGGTAAGTTGGGGGTTGGAATGATTCATATCTGTTATACAACAGTCATGGTGTGCATAGCATAAGATTCAAGGTCACACAAGAGTCACTGGGACACACAAAGGTGCACAGGAGTGCACTGAAGGGTCTTGGCTTTCCAAGTGATTGTGGGTGCATACCTGAGGATTCATGGTAACACAGGAGTGCACCAAAGGGTCTTGGTTTTCAGAGTGATTGTGGGTGCATACCTGAGGCTTCATGGTAACATGGGAGTCACTGAGGCCCACAGATGAACACAGGCAGCAAAGGGGCACAATTTATGGTGGGTGCATATCTGAAACTGTAAACAGTAGTCATTGATGAGCTCAGGAGGCACAGGGGCACACTGGAGGGTCTTGAATGTCCTTGCAAAAGGTGGTGTTTAACTGAAGCTATATGGTAATGCAAGTGTTGGTGATGGATGAACTTCTGACGGGACGTTTCGCGAACGCGGACCGCGAACGCGGCCGATAGTTCGCAAACCGTAACGTTGACTTCAATGGGAGGCGAACTTTGCGAACCTACAGGTCAAATTTGCAGCCACAAAATAATTACTAGCTGTGCACACATAGTCCCACCACATGGCCAATGACATAACACATGTATGAGGTGAATCTGGGATCGACAACTACAAGCATTCTTTTTTATATGTGAAATTGTTGTGACAATTCAGGACTGTGGAGCGCATGAAGGCAATGGAGGAGAGGGAAGGTCAGGGTAGGCAAAGAAGAGGGTGCAGGAGATGATCACCAGCAGCGTGACATACAGCAATGACACCTGCACCGTGATAGAGTCATCTGACACCAGCACCGTGATAGAGAGTACTGACATCAGCAGCGTGACATAAAGCACTAACACCAGCACCGTGATATACAGCACCGACACCTGCACCGTAAGCAGCCCTAGGAGGAAGTCAGCATAGCACAGGGATGGTGGGTGCCCCTCATAATGAGCATAGCACAGGGATGGTGGGAGCCCCTCATAATATGCACAGCAGAGGTACAGCCCCAGGAGGAAGTCAGCACAGCACAGGGATGGTGGGACCCCCTCATAATGAGCATAGCACAGGGATGGTGGGACCCCCTCATAATGAGCATAGCACAGGGATGGTGGGAGCCCCTCATAATCGGCACAGCAGAGGTACAGCCCCAGGAGGAAGTCAGCACAGCACAGGGATGGTGGGAGCCCCTCATAATAAGCAGCCCCAGTAGAAATATGACACCGCTCAACCTCTTAAAACAGGAGGGTACGGGCATATAGTACAGTGTGCTTTTTTTGGACAAGGAAGTGAGCCAAATGAAGAAAGAAGGTCTGTGTGCTCGATTAAAAAAATCGTTTATAGACATATACATGGTCTACTGGTCACATGTGTTGAATTCCTCCGAGATCCATGCCTCATTCATTTTTAGAAATGTGAGGTAGTTAACACTGTCGTGAGCTAGGCGAGTACGCTTATCTGTCACAATCCCCCCTGCTGCGCTGAACGTCCTTTCGGACAGGACACTGGACGAGGGGCAAGCCAACAGTTCGATTGCAAATTGGGCAAGCTCTGGCCAGAGGTCAAGCCGGCCCACCCAGTAGTCCAGGGGTTCATCACTCCTCAGAGCTTCCACATCGGCCGTTAACCCGATGTAGTCGGACACCTGAAGGTCTAGGCGTTCCCTGATGCTGGATCCGGATGACACCTGTCGATGGGTCGGCTGAAAGAATGACCTCATATCCGAAGTCACCAACACATCTTCAAACCGGCCTCTTCTTGCCGGCGCTGTTGGATTGGTACCCGCAACTCCTTCTCTGGGAGTGGGAATTGCTCCTCTGCCAGCGCACGCAAAAGCAGAATGCAGCATTTCTCGAAGCAAGGCCTGGAAGTGCTCCATTCTGACAGCCCTCTGTGACAGCGGTAACATTTCCGCCATTTTGTGTTTGTACCGGGGGTCTAAGTATGTTGCCACCCAGTACTGGTCCTTGACCCTTATGCTTTTTATACGGGGGTCCCTATTAAAACACTGGAGCATGAAGGCCCCCATTTGCACTAAACTGGAAGCGGTGTGGTGGCCTGGCTCCTGCTCATCATCCAGGATAATGTCGTCCTCTTCATTCTCCTCTCCCCATCCACGCACAACAACAGGGATCCCAGAAAGGTTTAAAGCATGCTCTTCTTGCTCCTCCTCATCCGCCCCAGCACCATCCTCCTCTGACTCCTCTTCAGACTCCTGTTGTTCACTTGTCTCAGATAGAGTAGCCCCCCTGGGAATTATCCAGCATTGCGACTTCCTCATCTTCCCGCTCCTGCTCCTCCACAGCTTGATCAATGACACGACGCAATGCACGCTCCATAAAGAAGGTATAAGGTACTGTATGTCACTGATGGCGCCATGGCTGCGACTGACCAGTTTAGTGATCTCCTCAAATGGCCGCAGAAGTCTGCATGCGTCGCGCATGAGCAGCCACTGGCGCGGTGAAAAAAAACCCAGCTCCCCAGAACCTGTTCTGCCACAGAGTTCATACAGGTAGACGTTAACTGCACGTTTCTGCTGGAGCAGCCTATCAAGCATATAGAAGGTTGAGTTCCATCGCGTCGGGCAATCGCAAATAAGACGTCTAACTGGCAGATTGTGTCGCCGATGAATGTCAGCAAGGCGAGCCATGGCCGTGTAAGATCTTCTGAAATGAGCCGAGATTTTCCTTGCCTGCCGCAAAATGTCCTGGACCCCAGGGTATTTGACAACGTTTAAGTTTAAGACGTGTTTAAGACGTGTGCCATGCATGGCACGTGCGTAATTTTGCCCTGTTTCAATGCGCTAAGCAGATTGGCACCGTTGTCACACACCACTTTACCAACTGTCAAATTGAGCGGTGTTAGCCACTGATCTGCCTGTGAACGCAAAGCTGAAAGGAGTGCTGAGCCAGTGTGGCTCTTGGCTTCCAGGCACAACAGACGCAGCACGGCATGGCAACGTCTCACCTGGCATGTCGAATAGGTTCTGTGGAGCTTGGGCGGCACAGCAGAAAAGACGCTAGCAGCGGAAAAGGAGGAGTCAGCCAAGGAGGAGAGGGAGGAGGATGGAGTAGGAGGAGGAGGAGGAGAAGAAGAGCCAGGCCTGCATGCAATCCGTGGCGGTAAAACCAAATCTACACGGGTGCCACGGTTTACATGCTTGACGGCCATCAGAAGGTTCACCCACTGGGCAGTAAAAGTGATATACCTTCCCTCCTGTGTTTGCTAGACCACGTGTCTGTGGTGAGATGTATCTTGGCATCGACAATGTGTGCCAGAGATACATTCACTTGCCGCTGAACATGGCCATATAGCTCTGGGATGCCCTTCTCTGAGAAATACTTCCTTCCTGGGACCTTCCATTGTGGTGCTCCAATGGCCACAAATTTTCGAAAGGCCTCCGAGTCCACCAGTTTATATGGCAGTAGTTGGCGGGCTATCAGTTCTGACAAGCCGTCGTCATCATTTTTTTATGCTCGAACATTAGGCCCACGGAAGCCTGCCTTTTTGCAGAAAAATGTGAGCTTGGCGTGATGGAAGGTGGAGTGGAGGACAATTGTGAGGAGAGAGGAGAAGGAGAAGTAGAAGACGTGGCTGGGCGGTGAGAGCCTGGAGTTTGGCTTTGTGTGTTCCATTGCTCCCACTGGGCTTGGTGATGGCTGCTCATGTGCCTTCTTAAGGCGGTCCTCCCTAGGTGAGTGTTGGGCTTACCGCGACTAATGCGTTGACTGCAAAGATTGCAGATGGCAACGCTATTGTCAGCAGCGGACACGTTAAAAAAAGCCCACACTGCGGAGCCATGTGCCGGCATCCTGGGAGCGCCAGATGTGACCGTACATGGTCGATGACTCGCTCCTGATACATTAGCAGTCTGCTTTGTCCCTCCTGTGCAATGTAAGTTATTCCTGCTTCTCCTCCCTATCTGCTGGTCCATATCTGACTCTGAACTCCCCTCCTCTTCCTCTCTTGTGGGCACCCACGTGACATCACTAGACACGTCATCATCGACGTCACCTTCCCCACCGCTATAAGTAGAGATCTCGGAGTAGGCAGCAACATCGGGGACCAACCTCCTCCTTGGGCTGATCTGGATACTGTCGTCAGACTGCTGAGTGGCAGTTGTTGCTACCTCCTCTTCCTGATCCAATGCCAAGAGTGGCTGCGCATCAGAAATGTCTTGATATGGATCGGAAAATAATTCCTGTGACTCAAGCGGAAGGTATGTGGTGGTGGTGGTGTTGTTGGTGGTAGTGTCTTTGGAGGTGCACATAGCAGAGAGTGAAGAAGAGGGTGCCGATCGAGAGGATGAGGGGGGTGCAGAAGAGTAAGGCTGAGTGAGCCACTCAACCAAGTCTGGTGTGTCCTTTAAAGTAATTGAATGCACCTTCTGCAACTTCCCACTTTGGCTCAAGCCTGTTGCTCCTGCCCTACCCCTACCACCCCTGTGGAAGGGCCTGCCTCTTCCTCTGCCTGTCATTTTTTAAATGACCCTGTGACAAAACTCTCAGTCCCCATACTGATAAAGGACTGCTGCAGCAGAAGGGCAGCAGTCAGCAGTAGTGCACCTCAACCCTATATATTGTGGACCTATACCAGTCCTTAAGGAATAGCAGACTGTACCTCACTCAACCCTATGTACTGTAGTACCCTATACCTTACCAGTCCTTATAAGGACCTTTGTGGAACAAGTAGGTTGTGAATGATTAGCAGACTGTACCTCAGTCCCTATACTGATAAAGGACTGCTGCAGTATAGGGCAGCAGTCAGCAGTAGTGCACCTCAACCCTATATATTGTGGACCTATACCAGTCCTTAAGGAATAGCAGACTGTACCTCACTCAACCCTATGTACTGCAGTACCCTATACCTTACCAGTCCTTATAAGGACCTTTGTGGAACTAGTAGGTTGTGAATGATTAGCAGACTGTACCTCAGTCCCTATACTGATAAAGGACTGCTGCAGCAGAAGGGCAGAAGTCAGCAGTAGTGCACCTCAACCCTATATATTGTGGACCTATACCAGTCCTTAAGGAATAGCAGACTGTACCTCACTCAACCCTATGTACTGTAGTACCCTATACCTTACCAGTCCTTATAAGGACCTTTGTGGAACAAGTAGTTTGTGAATGATTAGCAGACTGTACCTCCTGCTTCTCCTCCCTATCTGCTGGTCCATACCTCCCTCTGAACTCCCCTCCTCTTCCTCTCTTGTGGGCACCCACGTGACATCACTAGACACGTCATCATCGACGTCACCTTCCCCACCGCTATAAGTAGAGATCTCGGAGTAGGCAGCAACACCGGGGACCAACCTCCTCCTTGGGCTTATCTGGGTACTGTCGTCAGACTGCTGAGTGGCGGTTGTTGCTACCTCCTCTTCCTGATCCAATACCAAGAGTGGCTGCGCATCAGAAATGTCTTGATATGGATCGGAAAATAATTCCTGTGACTCAAGCGGAAGGTATGTGGTGGTGGTGGTGTTGTTGGTGGTAGTGTCTTTGGGGGTGCACATAGCAGAGAGTGAAGAAGAGGGTGCAGATCAAAAGGATGAGAAGGGTGCAGAAGAGTAAGGCTGAGTGAGCCACTCAACCAAGTCTGGTGTGTCCTTTAAAGTAATTGAACACACCTTCTGCAACTTCCCACTTTGGCTCAAGCCTGTTGCTCCTGCCCTACCCCTACCACCCCTGCGGAAGGGCCTGCCTCTTCCTCTGCCTGTCATTTTTTAAATGACCCTGTGACAAAACTCTCAGTCCCTATACTGATAAAGGACTGCTGCAGCAGAAGGGCAGCAGTCAGCAGTAGTGCACCTCAACCCTATATATTGTGGACCTATACCAGTCCTTAAGAAATAGAAGACTGTATCTCACTCAACCCTATGTACTGTAGTACCCTATACCTTACCAGTCCTTATAAGGACCTTTGTGGAAAAGTAGGTTGTGAATGATTAGCAGACTGTACCTCAGTCCCTATACTGATAAAGGACTGCTGCAGTATAGGGCAGCAGTCAGCAGTAGTGCACCTCAACCCTATATATTGTGGACCTATACCAGTCCTTAGGGAATAGCAGACTGTACCTCACTCAACCATATGTACTGCAGTACCCTATACCTTACCAGTCCTTATAAGGACCTTTGAGGAACTAGTAGGTAGTGAAAGATTAGCAGACTGTACCTCAGTCCCTATACTGATAAAGGACTGCTGCAGCAGAAGGGCAGCAGTCAGCAGTAGTGCACCTCAACCCTATATATTGTGGACAAATACCAGTCCTTAAGGAATAGCAGACTGTACCTCACTCAACCATATGTACTGTAGTACCCTATACCTTACCAGTCCTTATAAGGACCTTTGTGGAACAAGTAGGTTGTGAATGAACTGTACCTCTGTCCCTATACTGATAAAGGACTATTGCAGCAGAAGGGCAGCAGTCAAGTATAATATTCTTTCTATATTTGGAAGAAAGAATATTATACGTGTACAAGCCTATTACCAGTCCTGAAAAGAACCATTGTGGACCTAATAGTAACAGCTACTGATTAAACTGACTGTCCCTCACTGCCTCACACACAGCTTCCTGCCTGTCCCTATTTAAACTGACAAAACACAGGCTGCTGGAACAATAACTTGAATAGCACTTTTGTGGACCTAATAGTAACAGCTAATGATTAAACTGACTGTCCCTGCAGCACACAGCGTCCTGTCCCTCTCTCTACACTGACAAAAGACAGGCTGCTGCAACAATCAGTAGCACAGCAGTGCCCCAAACCTATATCCTGAACTACACCTGACACCTATACCAGTCCTGAAAAGATCTTTTGTGGACCAAATAGCTAGCGATTTGGGTCACTGCAGTCTCTCTCTGCTCCACACAGCAACCTCTCCCTATAGTGACAGAAGAAAGAATGTAAAATGGCCGCCGGATCGGGTCTATCTATCAGGGGCGTACCTAGAGCATTCGGCACCCGGGGCAACTCCTATATCTGGCACCCCCCCTCACTTTAAAATGTAAAAACACCGCACTGTGTCCCCTGCATACCTCTGCATCCCCCAATATCTCTTTGTCACTACTTTGTAATCCCTCTCCACAACTGGACTCCTTTACATTGCACAGCCCCCCGCAGCTCTGGATCCCTTTACATTACAAAACCGGTGAACCTCTGGACCTCTTTACATTACACAACCCCCTGCACCTCTAGACCTCTTTACATTGCATAACCCCCTGAACCTCAGGGCCCCTTTACATTACACAACACCCTGTACCTCAGGACACCTTTACATTACAAAACAATCTGCACCTCTGGACCCTTTTACATTACATAGCACCCTGTACCTCAGGACACCTTTACATTACAAAACCCTCTGCACCTCCTGGACCCCGTTACATTACACAGCACCCTGCACCTCTGGACCCATTTACATTACACAACCACCTGAACCTCAGGGCCCCTTTACATTGCACAGCACCCTGCACCTCTAGACCCCTTTACATTACAAAACCCTCTGCACCTTTGGACCCCTTTGCATTACACAACCCCCTGCACATTACACAGCCCCCTGAACCTCAGGGCCCCTTTACATTACATAGCACCCTGCACCTCAGGACACCTTTACATTACAAAACCCTCTGCACCTTCTGGACCCCTTTACATTACACAACCCCCTGCACCTCAGGACCCCTTTACATTACACAACCCCCTGCACTTCAGGACCCCTTTACATTACACAACACCCTGAAGCCTTTGGGTTCACACTGGTGTCTTGGAGTTTGTCGCAGTGCTGGGGTATATGCAGTTTTTCTGCATATAATCCTCATTTTTAGCTGCAGTCCCACAGACAAAGGAACATGATGGGAATATGATGGGAACATGATGGAAAGACTCTGGAGGACAACAGAGGAAAGAGGGGAGTGAATAAGATTTGGGAGAGAGAGGGAAGAGTCTGGACACAGGGACAGTGCTGATAACTTACTTGGATGTTCCCAGGTTGCTCACACTGTTTAAATGTTCCCTCCCCCACATTCCTTTCAGAGCAGCACAGCTCAGCACACAGGCTGCACGGAGCATGGATGGGACACGCAGGGGAGAGAGGGGACAGAGCTAAGGCAGACTCTTCCATCTCTGTGGAGGGGAGGGGGGAATTGTACTCACTCACTGGGCTGTTAGAATTTAACAGAGAGTGAGAGCATTGTGACAATGGGTCAGTCTGCCTGAGGTCTCCCTGCTCAGCATGTCACATCGGCTGCACTACCAAGCCTGTCCCACTCTCACTGTTTCATACAGGGGAGCCACCTGACACCCCCCTAATGTGTGGCACCTGGGACGGACCGCACCCCCCGCCCCCTAGTTAGTACGCCACTGCTATCTATAAGTTAGGGGGAATGTCCAAGTGTCCATGTGCTGTAATGTCTCAATTGGCTGTCCTGTACCCCATGATGGATGTGTCATCATAGGTCAAAGTTCTTTTACACAGTAAACACGGAAGTCCGCTGGGCGAACGGCGACAATAGTCCGCTGATCGGGCGGACTGCAAACAGCTGAAATTCGCCGCAAAACTACCGCCGGGCGAACCGTTTGCCCATTCCTAGCAAGCGTCACTGAGGCACACAGAGGTGCACATGGGCCCGTGGGAGGGTCTATGTTGTTTTGGTGATAGTGAGTGCAAAACCAAAGATGTAAAGTAACACAGGAGTCACTGAGACACACAAAGGTGCACAAGAGTGCACTGAAGGGTCTTGGCTTTCCGATTGATATCAGGTGCATACCTGAAGATACATGGTAATGCAGGAGTCACTGAGGCACACAGAAGTGCACAGGAGGCACAGGGGCTTGTGAGAGGGTCTTGGTTGTCCTGGTGATAGTGTGTGCATCTTTGAAGGTGCTTGGTAACAAAAAGGATTACTGAGACACACAAAGGTACACAGTTGGCATCAGGGTGCACTGAAGGGTTTTGGTTGCCAAGGTGATATTGGGTGCAAACCTGAAGCTGCATGGTAACAGAGGACAAACTGAGGCTCACAAATGTGTAGAAGAGGCACAGGGGCACACGTGATGCTCTTGACTGTCCAGGTTATAGTGTGTGCATATCTGAGTCTGGATGGTAACAGTAGTCATTGAGTCACATAGAAGTGTATAGGAGGCACAGGGGTGCACTGAAGGGTCTTGGCTATCTTGGTGATAGCAGGTGAATACTCAAAGCTGCATGGTAACATAGTAATCACTGAGGCACTGGCAGGATATTCTTTTGAAATATTTGGTGCATAGGCATGCTGATGCGCATGGTATTCCCCAGAGAATGTTGACCAGTCGTAGGAAAGTGCACATAAACAGTGGCGGCTGGTGAAGTTTTAAGATGGGGGGGCGCCAGACCCAGCCCTTCCTTTCTGACCACTCACACTTTTCACAAGCCACACCCCTTATAGAATCCACCCACTCCGTCTCCTGTGTACATCATATACCAGGCTGTACATTATACACAGGGCTCTTTACATCATATACCAGGCTGTACATTATACACAGGGCTCTGCACATCATATACCAGGCTGTACATTATACACAGGGCTCTGCACATCATATACGTTTAGTCTAAGAAAGACTAAAAAAATAAAAAGAATACAGTCATCACATTTAGGGACTGGAATAATGCAATATCTTACATGTTTGCATTTGGGTTCAATATCACTTGAATCCATAACTCAGAGCAGATCTACACAAGGTATTATTACTTAAAGTGCATGTTCACAAATAACAAACCTATGGTGTTCTGATCTCTGTGGAAGTACAAGTCCCAGGATGTCCTGTCCATGCCTATGACAATGGTTCCTCAGTCCCTCAGCAGCACAAACAGCTCAATGCTTGAATATCATCGGACATGTTGCATAATATATATATATGTGTATGTATGAAGAATAGCATCCGTGACCGGGCGCATCAGAGATCACGGTAAACTACGTGATCACTCCATTACTTGTAAACAAACCAGTGTCACGTCATAACACCGGTTCCTTCCTCCCCTCTCTGTACAGATGTGTACAGTGAGAAGAAAGAGGGGGAGAGATGGCAGCAGCTCTGTGGGATGGATGTGAAGTGCCCACAGTGCTGCTCAGTGCCAATAATCTGTAGTACTCTGCCCATACTGTGCAATACTCTGCCACACTGTGCAATACTCTGCCGATTCTCTGCAACACTGTGCAATACTCTGCCACACTGTGCAATACTCTGCCAATACTCTGTCACACTGTGCAATACTCTGACGATTCTCTGCAACACTGTGCAATACTCTGCCACACTGTGCAATACTCTGCCACACTGTGCAATACTCTGCCAATACTCTGCAATAAATTTTAACAGAAACAAATAATTTTATTTATTTTTTTACCAAATTTTCAGTCTTTTTTAATAGCGCAAAAAATAAAAAACCCAGCGGTGATTAAATGTCACCAAAACAACGCTCTGTTTGTGTGGGAAAAAAAAAAGGGACAACAATTTCATATGGGTACAGTATTACATGACTAATTGTCATTCAAAATGTGAGAGCACCGAAGGCTGAAAATTGGTCTGGTTAGGAAGGGGGTTCAAGTGCCCAGTGGTCAAGTGGTTAAACTCTGTCCTTATGACTAATAGTTGTGCAAGAAGTCAAGCAGTGGAAGAGTTAATGAGTAATAAAAGAATCTGCAATTTAATATAAAACACAACAGCAGAACCAAAGCATTAACATTATAATTCAAATCCTCATTATTAAACTTAAATGAAAATGCATAGAAATAGAAGAATTTAAGGCATAACTAGCAGGGTCAGACAAGAATGCAAGGGCAGTAAACTAACGCAGGAACTCAGAAAATAAGAAACCAAAAGGATGATATTATGTGTTGGAGTTGGAGGGATGAGGAATGACTGAAGGATGATGTCCAGAAAACTGCACAGAGATAAGACAGTCTTATCAAGTAATTAACCACTTTCAGACCGGACCATTTTGCTGGTAAATGACCAGAGGTCTTTTTACACTTTGGCACTGCGCTGCTTTAACTGGTAATTGCGCGGTCATGCAATGTTGTACCCAAACAAAATTTGCGTCCTTTTCTTCCCACAAATAGAGCTTTCTTTTGATGGTATTTGATTGCCTCTGCGATTTTTATTTTTTGCGATATAAACGTAAAAAGACCGCAAATTTTGAAAAAAAATGATATTTTCTACTTTTTGTTATTAGAAAAATCCAATAAACTCAATTTTAGTCATACATTTAGGCCAAAATGTATTCAGCCACATGTCTTTGGTAAAAAAAAAGTCAATAATTGTATATTTATTGGTTTGCGCAAAAGTTGTCACATCTACAAACTAAGGTACGTTTTCTGGAATTTACGCAGCTTTTAGTTTACGACTGCCTATCTCATTTCTTGAGGTGCTAAAATGGCAGGGCAGTACAAAACCCCCCCAAATGACCCCATTTTGGAAAGTAGACCCCCTAAGGAAATTGATAAGAGGCATGTTGAGCCCATTGAATATTTTATTTTTTTGCCTCAAGCGATTGAATAATGACAAAAAAAAAAATTTTTTTTTTTTTTTACACAAAGTTGTCACTAAATGATATATTGCTCACACATGCTATGGGCGTATGTGAAATGACACCCCAAAATAAATTCTGCTGCTTCTCCTGAGTATGGGGATACCACATATGTGGGACTTTTTGGGAGCCTAGCCGCGTACGGGGCCCCGAAAACCAAGCACCGCCTTCAGGCTTTCTAAGGGCGTAAATTTTTGAGTTCACTTCTCACTACCTATTACAGTTTTGAAGGCCATAAAATGCCAAGATGGCACAAAACCCCCACAAATGACCCCATTTTAGAAAGTAGACACCCCAAGCTATTTGCTGAGAGGCATGTTGAGTTCATGGAATATTTTATATTTTGCCACAAGTTGCGGGAAAATGACAAACTTTTTTTTTTTTTTTTTTTTTTTAACAAAGTTGTCACTAAATGATATATTGCTCATGCATGCCATGGGCATATGTGAAATGACACCCCAAAATAAATTCTGCTGCTTCTCCTGAGTACGGGGATACCACATATGTGGGACTTTTTGGGAGCCTAGCCGCGTACGGGGCCCCGAAAACCAAGCACCGCCTTCAGGCTTTCTAAGGGCGTAATTTTTTGATTTCACTCCTCACTACCTATTACAGTTTTGAAGGCCATAAAATGCCAAGATGGCACAAAACCCCCACAAATGACCCCATTTTAGAAAGTAGACACCCCAAGCTATTTGCTGAGAGGCATGTTGAGTCCATGGAATATTTTATATTTTGCCACAAGTTGCGGGAAAATTACAAACTTTTTTTTTTTTTTTTTTTTTTTCACAAAGTTGTCACTAAATGATATATTGCTCACGCATGCCATGGGCATATGTGAAATGACACCCCAAAATAAATTCTGCTGCTTCTCCTGAGTATGGGGATACCACATATGTGGGACTTTTTGGGAGCCTAGCCGCGTACGGGGCCCCGAAAACCAAGCACCGCCTTCAGGCTTTCTAAGGGCGTTACAGTTTTGAAGGCCATAAAATGCCAAGATGGCACAAACCCCCCCCAAATGACCCCATTTTGGAAAGTAGACACCCCTAAATTTAGGGGTACACTAGTGAGACTAGGTAATAAATGGCGGGTGCCCTGAAACTATAAAAAAATAACTAACCAACCAGCGTCACCTGTAACAGTTATATGGTGATCACTGGTGAAAGGGTTAACTAGGGGGCAATCAGGGGGCTTTATGCGGTAGTATATGGGGGTCCCTGGCGCTATAAAAAGCTGCGGCGAACCTAAATACCTACCTGCCTAACTAGCGTCACCTGTGACACTAATACAGCGATCAGAAAAACGATCGCTTATTAGGCTGGGTTCACACTGGAGCGATGCGGGAACGCCACGAATGCGCGGCGGGTTCCCGCATCGCATGCCTCCCGGCGGCAGTTCACACTGCCCTATGCGAACTGCTGGGAGTGTCAGTGAAATGTTACTGACACCCCCAGATCAGTTCGCATATCGCAGTGCGATCTGCAAACTCGGATCGCATGGTGTGAACACCCATGCGATCCGATTCTGCTGCGGGCCAAAAAAAGGGTCCCGTGCGAATTTGCGGCGGGTGCGGCGAATGGCTGAACTCGAATCGCACAGAGATCGGATGTGATTTGCACTGCAGTGCGGTGCGAATCACATCCGTTCTCATAAACCGCTGCAATGTGAACCCAGCCTTAGTGACACTGGCGACGGGGGGTGATCACGGGGTTAAACCTTTATTGGGGGGGTTAGGGGGGTACCTTATAACTAAAGGGGGCTAACCCTAACTGCCCTAACAGTTATTAGTCACAAATGACACCCGCCGGGTGATCAGGGGGTTAAACCTTTATTAGGTAATAAATGGCGGGTGCCCTGAAACTATAAAAAAATAACTAACCAACCAGCGTCACCTGTAACAGTTATATGGTGATCACTGGTGAAAGGGTTAACTAGGGGGCAATCAGGGGGCTTTATGCGGTAGTATATGGGGGTCCCTGGCGCTATAAAAAGCTGCGGCGAACCTAAATACCTACCTGCCTAACTAGCGTCACCTGTGACACTAATACGGCGATCAGAAAAATGATCGCTTATTAGGCTGGGTTCACACTGGAGCGATGCGGAAACGCCGCGAATCCGCGGCGGGTTCCCGCATCGCATGCCTCCCGGCGGCAGTTCACACTGCCCTATGCGAACTGCTGGGAGTGTCAGTGAAATGTTACTGACACCCCCAGATCAGTTCGCATATCGCAGTGCGATCTGCAAACTCGGATCGCATGGTGTGAACACCCATGCGATCCGATTCTGCTGCGGGCCAAAAAAAGGGTCCCGTGCGAATTTGCGGCGGGTGCGGCGGGTGTGGCGGGTGCGGCGGGTGCGGCGAATGGCTGAACTCGAATCGCACAGAGATCGGATGTGATTTGCACTGCAGTGCGGTGCGAATCACATTCGTTCTCATAAACCGCTGCAATGTGAACCCAGCCTTAGTGACACTGGCGACGGGGGGTGATCACGGGGTTAAACCTTTATTGGGGGGGTTAGGGGGGTACATTAGAACTAAAGGGGGCTAACTCTAACTGCCCTAACAGTTATTACAGTCACAAATGACACCAATGCAAAAAAAAAAAAAAAAAAAAAAAAAAATGACATTGGTGTCACTGTGACTGGGGGGCAGGGGTAATTGGGGGGGTGATCGGGGGGTAAAGGGGGGTGTGAGTGTGCCTGGCATGTTCTACTGTGTGTGTGAGTGTTGGTGCAACTTACTGATCCGTTCTCCTCCGTGTCGGAACGAAAAATACCGACACGGAGGAGAGAATACATCACTTCCTCTCCTGTGTTTACATTACAGGAGAGGAAGTGATGTCACCGGGGATTTCTATTCGTCGGGAGCGATCGCGAGGGGGTGGCCATGAATGAATGGCCGTCCCCTCGTCCGGGATCGCTCCCGTACGAATTCCGACCGCCGCAGGCACCGGGCGGGGGCCCGATCGGGCCCCCGACCCGCGGGAGGCAAGGGACGTACATGTATGTCCTTATGCCTGCCCGTGCCATTGTACCGACGTACATCGGCGTGCGGCGGTCGGCAACTGGTTAAGGGATGTATAGCAAGGAGCAAGCATTGTCACAGCTTTATGAAGCAGGTCAGGGAGGTTAGGAATACTGAAAAGATTATGTGCACAAAGGCAGTACAATTACACATCAGCTAGGCAGCTGAGCTGGCAAATGTTCCTCAGTAGGGATGAGCCGAACACCCCCCGGTTCGGTTCGCACCAGAACTTTCGAACGGACCCCAAATTCGAACGAACTTTAGAACCCCATTGAAGTCTATGGGACTCAAACGTTCGAAATGAAAAGTGCTAATTTTAACGGCTAATATGCAAGATACTGTCCTAAAAAAGGTTTGGGGACCTGGCTCCTGCCCCAGGGGAGATGGGTCAATGCCTAAAATGTTTTTAAAAATGGCCATTTTGGCGGGAGCACTGATTTTAATGACAATTAAAGTGAAAAAAAAAAAGTGAAATATTCCTTTAAATATGGTGCCTGGGGGGTGTCTGTAGTATGCCTGTGAAGTGCCACGTGTTTCCCATGTTTAGAACAGTCCCTGCACAAAATGACATTAAACGGAAATAACACCATTTAAAACTGCTTGCGATATGGTTGCAATATGGTTGAAAATCATTGAGAAAAATGGCATGGGTAGCCCTCCCTGCCCATTACCAGCCTATTTGGGTCTTGTACGCATATTAAGGGGAACCCTGTACCCATATTAAAAAAAGGAAATGCGTGTGGCCCCCAGGCCCAATATACTCAGAACAGCAGTATACAGGCGGTGCAAACAAGACAGGGACTGTGTAGGTTTGTTGTGTTAAGTTGAATCTGTTTGTAATTTTCAACTGGTACATTTTTAAAGTGTAGCTCCAGTCAAAAAAACTATTTTTAAGCTTTTTGGAAAACATAGGGAAGGGTTATCACCCCTGTATAATTTATTTTGTCGTCCATCTTTTTTCATCTCACTTGCTGTTGTCTCCTTCCGTTTGCAAGTAGGAGATGTTTGTAAATTGGATGTTTGAAAGTAGGGGCCTGCCCTATATGCTCTGCAGAAATGGCGGAACAAGGTGTTGGTTTTGCCACAACATTGTAAGCCCTCAAAGTGACTCTTGGTGGGCGCTGGAGCGCCCTGCTGTGAACGATTATATCAAGAATTGTAATTACATGCCATTGTTGAACAGTGGTAGAAAAATTGACCTTTGGTGGTTGTGGTGCTGGTGCCACAACACTATAAGTCCTCACCGTTACTCTGGGTGGGCACAGGAAGGGGCCCTCCTGTGAAATATTATATCAAGAATTGTAATTACATGTCCCTGTTAAACAGGGGCAGAAAAATTGGGCCTTAGGCACTGGTGCTGGTGCCACCACACTGCAACCTCTGCCATATACTCTAGTTTTATTGCAGGAATTAGCCCTGCTGCAAAGCATTGCATTAAAAATTGTAATTAAACGCCCCTGTTAAACAGGGGCAGAAAAATTGGGCCTTAGGCACTGGTGCTGGTGCCACCACACTGCAACCTCTGCCATATATTCTAGTTTTATTGCAGGAATTAGCCCTGCTGCAAAGCATTGCATCAAAAATTGTAATTAAACGCCCGTGTTAAACAGGGGCAGAAAAATTGGGCCTTAGGCACTGGTGCTGGTGCCACCACACTGCAACCTCTGCCATATACTCTAGTTTTATTGCAGGAATTAGCCCTGCTGCAAAGCATTGCATCAAAAATTGTAATTAAACACCCCTGTTAAACAGGGGAAGAAAAATTGGGCCTTAGGCACTGGTGCTGGTGCCACCACACTGCAACCTCTGCCATATACTCTAGTTTTAATTCAGGAATTAGCCCTGCTGCAAAGCATTGCATCAAAAATTGTAATTAAACGCCCCTGTTAAACAGGGGCAGAAAAATTGGGCCTTAGGCACTGGTGCTGGTGCCACCACACTGCAACCTGAACGATTATATCAAGAATTGTAATTACATGCCATTGTTGAACAGTGGTAGAAAAATTGACCTTTGGTGGTTGTGGTGCTGGTGCCACAACACTATAAGTCCTCACCGTTACTCTGGGTGGGCACAGGAAGGGGCCCTCCTGTGAAATATTATATCAAGAATTGTAATTACATGTCCCTGTTAAACAGGGGCAGAAAAATTGGGCCTTAGGCACTGGTGCTGGTGCCACCACACTGCAACCTCTGCCATATACTCTAGTTTTATTGCAGGAATTAGCCCTGCTGCAAAGCATTGCATTAAAAATTGTAATTAAACGCCCCTGTTAAACAGGGGCAGAAAAATTGGGCCTTAGGCACTGGTGCTGGTGCCACCACACTGCAACCTCTGCCATATATTCTAGTTTTATTGCAGGAATTAGCCCTGCTGCAAAGCATTGCATCAAAAATTGTAATTAAACGCCCCTGTTAAACAGGGGCAGAAAAATTGGGCCTTAGGCACTGGTTCTGGTGCCACCACACTGCAACCTCTCCCATATACCCTTGTTTGATTGCAGGAATTAGCCCTGCTGCAAAGCATTGCATCAAAAATTGTACTTAAACGCCCCTGTTAAACAGGGGCAGAAAAATTGGGCTGATGGCATCAACCAGAACCAGAAATGTTCTTCCAACATATCAGCGGAGGAGGAAGAGGATAGACAATCAACATAACAGGACAGTCACTCAGCATCAGCATAGGCAGTCTTGAAGGGATGTGATATTTCAAAAAAAAAATATTCTGTTACATCAGCTTCCGGTGCTTGGTAACTGTGGGTGATCCAAGACTGATTCATCTTGATGAAGGTCAGTCGATCAACTGATTCGGTGGACAGGCGCACCCTGTGATCGGTAACAAAGCCACCAGCAGCACTGAAGGTGCGTTCCGAAAGAACGCTGGATGCAGGACAGGCCAGTAGCTCAATTGCATACTGTGCAAGCTCTGGCCAGTGATCCATCCTCAAGACCCAGTAAGCCAGAGGATTTTCGGTGGGAAAGGTGTCCAAGTCTGACCTTGCCCCTAGGTATTCCTGCACCATGTAAATCAGACGCTGGCGATGGGTGCTGGAACCGATCATACCTTGGGGCTGCGGACTAAAAAATTGTCTGAAAGCATCAGTCAGACGGCCACCTTCTCCACCGCTCCTTCTGACTGATGCCTCAGCAACACGTTGTCCAGGACCAGGAGTTTGTAACCTCCCAGTCAATGGGAACGCGTTGCATAGACCTTTCTGCAAGGCCTCCCGGAGATGTCTCATCCTCTGCTCCCTCTGCGATGGCAAGATAAGGTCGGCAACCTTACCCTTGTACCGTGGATCAAGGAGAGTGGCCAGCCAGTAATGGTCCCTCTCCTTGATCCGAAGAATACGAGGATCCTTCCACAGGCTTTGCAGGATCAGGGAGGCCATGCAGCGTAGGTTAGCTGAGGCATTCGGTCCGGAGTCCTCTGGGTCGCTAAGGACAACATGATCCGCAGCTACCTCCTCCCAGCCACGTAGAAGTCCACGTGTTTCTTGGGACTGTAAATCATCCCTACAAGACTGCTGCTGCTGCTGCTGATGCTGAGTGCCAGCCTCCACCTCCATGCTGACACAATCATCCTCCTCCTCCTCTTCCTCCTCCTCATCCTCTTCCTGTGTGATGGGTGGCACAGCAGGAACACTGTCTGGATAAAGGGGGCCTTGAGAGGCAAGGAAGTCCTCCTCTTCCTGCCGCTGTTCTGCCTCAAGTGCCCTGTCCATTATTCCACGCAGCGTATGCTCCAAGAGGTGGACAAGAGGTACAGTGTCACTGATGCATGCACTGTCACTGCTCAACATCCTTGTGGCCTCCTCAAACGGTGACAGGACAGTGCATGCATCCCTGATCATGCCCCACTGGCGTGGTGAGAAAAAACTGAGCTCCCCTGACCCTGTCCTGGTGCCGTAGTCGCACAGGTACTCATTGATGGCCCTCTGCTGCGTGTGCAGCCGCTGCAGCATGGCCAATGTTGAGTTCCATCTGGTGGGCATGTCACATATAAGGCGGTTCTTGGGCAGGTTCAACTCCTTTTGGAGCTCAGCCAGCCGAGCACAGGCATTAAATGATCGGCGGAAATGCACACAGACTTTCCTGGCCTGCTTCAGGACATCCTGTAAGCCGGGGTACCTGCCCAAGAACCGCTGCACCACCAGGTTAAGGACGTGAGCTACACAGGGCACATGGGTCAGTTGCCCCTGTCGGAGGGCGGAGAGGAGGTTGGTGCCATTGTCGCAAACCACCATTCCTGGCTTAAGCTGGCGTGGCGTCAACCACCTCTCGGCCTGCCCCTGCAGAGCTGACAAAACATCCGCCCCAGTGTGGCTCCTGTCCCCCAAACAAACCAGCGCAAGCACGGCATGGCATCGTTTTGCCTGCGTACTTGCGTAGCCCCTGGAACGCCTACGGAGCACCGCTGGTTCTGAGGACAGAGCACTGGAAGAGGCCATGGAGGAAGAAGAAGAGGAGGGGGTGGAGGAGAGAGGTGTGTCACAACCAATAGTAGCATTTTGGAGGCGTGGTGGCGGAAAAACCTCCAACACTACTGCACCTTGTCCTGCATCCTTCCCAGCTGCCAGAAGAGTGACCCAATGGGCCGTGAAAGACAGGTAACGTCCCTGTCCATGCCTGCTGGACCATGAGTCAGCGGTAATATGCACCTTACCGCTGACCGCCCTGTCCAGCAAGGCAAGGACATTGCCTTCCACATGCCGGTAGAGAGCCGGAATCGCCTTCCGTGAGAAAAAGTGGCGTTTGGGGACCTGCCACTGAGGAACCGCACATTGTACAAACTCACGGAAGGGGGCCGAGTCTACCAACTGAAAAGGCAGCAGTTGAAGTGCTAGCAATTTAGCCAAGCTAGCATTCAACCGCTGGGCATGTGGATGGCTGGGAGTGAACTTCTTTCGCCGGTCCAGCAGCTGGGGCAGGGACATTTGCCTGCTATAATCGGACGTGGGTGTACCGCTAGCAGAGTTCCCGGAAGCACTTGGCTGTGACACACCTAATTCTACACCTTCATTCCTCTCAGAGCAGGTTTCAGAGAGGACTGAAGGTCTAGTGGGGTTGGAGATGCCAGCTGATGAGGAGCAAGGAGAGGTCCGCTTTGTTCTTTGGTGTGGGTCTTTGAGGTACGCTTGCCAACGAGCTGCATGGCAGGTCAACATATGTCTGGTCAAGCATGTGGTGCCCAAGCGGCTGATGTTTTTGCCACGTGAGATACGCTTGAGACATATGTTGCAAATAGCAGCGGTGCGATCTGATGCACTCGTCTCAAAAAAGGCCCACACCAAAGAACTTTTAGAATAACGCGCAGAGGCAGCGCTCTGCACAGGCGGAGCTCTGCGGTGTGATTCAGTCGGTGTGCTGCCCCTAAGCTGGCCCCCGGAGGGCATCCTGCCTCGTTGAACATGTGCCTCCTCCTCCTCCTCTCTCCTTCCAGGCACCCACGTGGAGTCAGTGCCCTCATCATCCCCTCCCTCTTCATCGCTGTAGCAAACCTGGCAGTATGCTGCAGCTTGTGGAACATGACTGCCAGATTGCTGTCCTTCTTGAGCATCCCCTCTCTCTGCGTTCACGCTACTGCCTTCCTCTAGCTGAGTGTCATCATCAGAGCCCACAAAACACTGGGCATCCTCCTGGAGCATGTACCCAACACTGTGCTCAAAGAGTTCAGGAGACTCCTCAGGAGGACGTGGTGGGTCTAGGGAAGGAGTCACTGATGATAGCATTGAGAGGAGGGAAGACGATGCGTTGGCAGCTGCTTTGCTAGTACCCTGAGCCTGGGTGAGAGAGGATGAGGAGGATGAAGAGGGCTTGGTCATCCACTCTACCAAGTCGTTGGCATGTTGCGGCTCAACATGTCCAGCTGCTGAAAAGAAGGACAAGCGTGTCCCATGGCCACGTGCTGATGACAATGCACCGCGTCCACGACCAGCACTGTTGTCTCTAGACACAGAGCCTGCTTGCCCTCTTTTATCGGCTCGCGCCTGTCTGCCTCTCCTTGCTGGCCTTCCAGACATGGTAATGGCCTGAAGGGAGTTGGGTAAAAAAGCAGTTGGGTAGTGTATATTGTGCTAGAGGCACACAACACCCACTAACTCCTGCAGATGCCTTTATAATAGAACACCAGAGATAAAGGGGTATATACAGATGTATACTGTGCTGTCCTGGAGGCACACACAACTTCCAATAACTCCTGCAGATGGCAAGTGGTCTCAAATAGAGAAGAGCTATGTAGGTGGATATAGCGGTATGTACTGGGTACAGAGCACGCAGACAGCACGCACTAGCTCCTAACACTACTGACTGCAAGCTCTATTATAAAAGATAGATCACTAGCTATATAGGTGAGGTGAATATAGTGGTGTATACTGCGGTCAGGGCACGCAGACAACAACCACTACACAACAGCAAGATCGAAAATCGGCCGAAAACGATCGGTGTGTACTGTGTTGAAAGTACACAGAACACCCACTGCTTCAGACGCCAACACACTACACAAGGCCGCCGCGCTGGCGGCCTTATATAGTGTGGGGCGTGCACTACACAGCCTGAGCTATGATTGGCCACAGGCATCCTGCCTGTGGCCAATCATGGCTCTCCTCGCTGCTGGTGCTGCGATTGGCCAAGCATGCGGGGTCACAGTGCATGCTTGGCCAATCATGAGCCAGCAATGCACTGCGCCATCGCAGTGCATTGTGGGCCGTGAGCGCCACACGAATTTGGCACGAACGGACCAAAATGTTCGGACTTTGCCGAACAGACGAACAGCCAATGTTCGAGTCGAACGTAGGTTCGACTCGAACACGAAGCTCATCCCTATTCCTCAGTACACAGTACTAACAAAAAGCCTCAGGGCTGCAAGGCTCTTACCTTGCTTCCAGCTCCGCTCGGGCCATGCAAAGAACGGAGCTGTGAGGTCACTTCCGGTTTTCGTAAAACCCGGAAGTAACCTCTAAATTAAACAACAATGCTTCCGCCCATAGTGATTCTACGGGCGGAAGCTAATCGGCACTTTCGTTTGCGCCACAAGGCAGGTTAAAATCCCGCAAATGAAGCGCCACGTCTGCAATCTCATGATTGCATTGACGTGGTGCTTCCCATAGTGCACTGCGTCCGGCGCCCGGACACAGTGCACTTAAGGACCTTTTTTCAATTTTTTTTTTTTTTAAAGGGCCAGTTTTAAAAAAAAATGTTTCTTTTTTTTCTTCTTTTTTTTTCTTTGGTGACTGGGGGGGGGGCGGCGCCCAGGCGCCCCCTATGAACGGGCCGCCACTGTACAGGAATGCACACGCAAGTGCATCCCCAGTTTCTGTTGGCGCCAGACGGCCTATTTTAGGATGCTATTACCCATCTTCCAAGTCCTGACAGGTCTTTTAGCTCTTCCTGGTGCCCTGCTTGCATCCTGTATTCATCTCCATTGCTGATCCGGCTTATTATGGACCTGATCTTGGATCCTTTCTACACTTCTGCCCACCTGTTCCTGACCTCAGCTCTGCTCTTGACCATGTCCCTGCCTTTGCTTTCGTACCTTGTTGCGTGTTCACTGATGACCTTGGCTACCCCTCTGACAACTGTTTTCAATTTGTCTCCTTGTTGTTTCTGAGTGCCTGCCCTGGCTGTTCTCCACACTAGCTACAGCCATTGAAGTTTGTTCTGTCTCAAACCTGCCAGGAGTCTAACAAGCCTCACTTCCTGAACATGTGGTGCATTTAAACCTCAGCTGGACTATCCTGCACATCTTCTGTTTCCAACCCAAAGTCATGCCTGTCTGTCAAAGCCTGTATCTTCTGCTGCAAGTTCTGCTATCAGCACCTGCTGTCACTTGTGTCCCTCCTCTCCCTCAGCACCATCTGTTCCACCTTCAGTGGGACCTGGGCTAGAAGTGAATTTTCCCTGTTGAGTTAGACATGTTAGACATGCCATGCTAAGTAGATTCTTGTGTTTCATACAATGCGATTGGTTATAATAAAATTCACCCAGTGCTCTAAAAATATAAAGTAGGTGAAAAAATACTTTTTACAATCCTGTTCTGTATTGATGCGCCTCCAACAAAATACCGCATAGCAGAAATAAACTGCACAGATCTTTGTGCTGCACAGAGCTCCTATTTGAAATAGCCTCGGCATGAATACATAGACTCTCTGCAGGATCCCTACTTTTACGGCAAAAGCTATGATTCCAGCTCTTATATCACGCCAATTGATTTTTTTTCAAACTGTGCCTTTATTCATAGGAATTTATATAACTTGTTCTCAGATGCACTGTCATGGCTAACGTCTCCTTTTAAAAATTGCCAATTGCCTGGCTGTCATCTTTATCCTCTAGACCAATAATTTTTCATTGACCAAGAACAAATATTCAGATAAAGTGGTTAATTTGCTAAAGGCAAATAGACTGTGTACTTTGCAAAGTGTGGTTGCCCCAGAGCTTAGTTAATTAGGCAAATCTTCACTTTTCAAAGGCTACCCAATCACATGCAAGGAAAATTAAAAAAAATGCATTTTTGCTTGCACATAATTGGATGATAGAGCTTCTGCTCATTTCTTAAGCTGTGGAGCGACTGCATTTGAAGAGTTAACTGCATTTTGCAAAGTGCACAGTCTATTTGCCTTTAGTAAATCGACCCCAAACACTTCTGATTTTTCTGTGGTTTTCTTAAAGCAAAATTTAACACTAAAAAAATGTAAAAAATGTTAGGAGGAAGGTATTCTTAGCAGAAAAAACATGCAAAGTCTCCTATGCTAAATTAGTTTTTTTCTGTGTATACACTAACTCGTGGCCCTATTCATACCTGAGCGCTTTGTAGCTCAAAGCATGGAGCTCCAAAATGCTCAGCATTAACCGCTTGGCGTCCGCCAGCCACCATATGGCGTGGCTCTCGTTCTGGGATGGAGTCATACGTCGGCCTCCCATTTAAACAGGGAATGCACGTGCACCCATGTTCCGTCAGTGGCGACATGTCATGGAGACACCGCTCGCCACCAAGGGGGGTGAACAGCCATTGGGCATGGCTGTTTATCACGTGATCCGCCATGATGAAGTCACGGCCGATCACAGGTGGTACCGCCCCACTTTGCTCGAGATCGGGAGCATGCTGCCCGTGCACTTTGGTGGCGGCGTGTTCCCGGGACCACTGCTCGTCACCGATGGTGGTAAACAGCCATTGGCCAGCGGCTGTTTACCACATGAACGGCTGTGATCCTTTCACAGCCGATCACTAAATGTAAACAAACCCCGGTAACGAGATGTTACCGGGTTCTCCTCCTCATACACACCGATTGTGTGTGAGAAGGAGATTGCAGTAATATCTCGTTACCGTCTACAGTGTACACAAAGTACAATGATTGCCACCCCTCAAAATAAAGAGGACCTGTCACCACCCATCAAAGTACCTGTCACAGTCCATCAGAGTACCAGAGTACCTGACACAATCCATCAGAGTACCCGAGTACCTGTCACAGTCCATCAGAGTACCAGAGTACCTGACACAATCCATCAGAGTACCCAAGTACCTGTCACAGTCCATCAGAGTACCCGAGTACCCGTCACAGTCCATCAGATTACCTGAGTACCTGTCACAGTCCATCAGAATACCCGAGTACCTGTCACAGTCAGAGTACCGGAGTACCTCTCACAGTCCATCAGAATACCCGAGTACCTGTCACAGTCAATCAGAGTACCTGAGTACCTGTCACAGTCCATATGAGTACCTGTCACAGTTCATCTGAGTACTTGAGTACCCATCACAGTCCATATGAGTACGGAGTACCTGAGTACCTGTCACCGCCCTTCATAGTACCCGAATAAAAGTCACCAGCCCATCAGAGTACCCGAGTACCTATCAATAGCCCATTAGAGTACCCGAGTACCTCTCACTAGGCCATCAGAGTCCACGAGTACCTGTCACCAGGCCATCAGAGTACCCGAGTACCTGTCACCAGCCCATCAGAGTACCCAAGTACCTTTCACCAGCCCATCAGAGTACCCGAGTACCTGTCACCAGCCAATCAGAGTAACCGAGTACCTGTCACCAGCCCATCAGAGTACCCGAGTACCTGTCACCAGCCCATCAGAGTACCCGAGTACCTGTCACCAGGCCATCAGCGTAACCAAGTACCTGTCACCAGCCCATCAGAGTACCCGAGTACCTATCTGCAGCCCATGCCTCAGAATATACGTTGGGGCATTTGCTTTCCAAAATGGGGTCATTTTGTGGGTAATGTCACTGTCCTGGTGCTCAAGGACCTTCAAAAGTGTGATAGGTAGGAACGAAATGAGATGTGTAATTTATGCTCCTAGAATGCCTGAAGGCAGGACCGTTTTTAAGGCAGTGCAAAAGGGGCAGCTTCCCTGGGTCCCATCATTGTAGTGGGGCCCAAAGCAGCTGCCTCAAACTTGACAACTATCTCAGTTTAAATTCCCTTATCCCTTGAAGTTTTAGTCCCGTGCTGTGTCCCGATATCTCAGTGCAAACTTCTGCTTCTGCTGCCCAATTGCCATGTGCAGATGACTCACCTGCAGACCCTGTGTTTACATCTAAATAACCTGCATTGATATATAAAATAGTGGCCGCATTAATATGTAAATAGTCGTGGACTGCAGCATTGATATGTAAATATAGGCAGCATTAATACATATATCATGTCCCCCTGAGGTCATATCCACCATTACTTCTGCTGAATACTGCCCACTGAGAAGGTAAAGGATCATGCTTGAAAGTTCTGCCTACAACTGTGGTCATTAAGCCTAACATCAGCCTGTTCTGCAAAAGTAAGCAAATTGGAGGTGGATTCTTCAAAATAACAGGGTGCCACAGCACCCTGATTTTTGGTAAATGTGAATACGCAGGCAGGCAGTGAGGAGATGATGTGCTGTAACCTTTAGCAACCAATCAGTGAGCAGTAATAACCTGCAGTAACCTCTAACAACCAATTAGTGAGTGGTATGGATGTTCAGTAACATCTAGCAATCAATCCGTGAGCAGTAATAATGTGCAGTAACCCCTAACAGCCAATTAGTGAGTGGTATAGATGTTCAGTAACCTCTAGCAACTGATAAACAAGCAGAAGTCATGTGCTGTAACCTCTAAAAAATAACAGTGAGCCATAATGTGTGCTGTAACCTCTAGAAATAAAAAACCCACTAGTGATTAAAAAAGAAAGCTCTATGTGAAAAAAGGACGCAAGTTTCATATGGGTACAGTGTTGCATGACTTAGTAATTGTCATTCAAACTGTAAGGGTCCTTTCACACGGACGATTCGTTCAGGTCCGCCTGTGAGTTTTTCAGGCGGACCTGAACGGATGCTCCATAGAGCTCTATGGAGCGTTGGATATCAGAGGTGACATGTGCGCTGACATCTGAGCCGCTCCGATCCGAAAAAGTGTGACAGAGGAAAAAGCTATTTTTCCATCCGTCATCGGATCGGGTGACGACAGACGCTGCGGTCCGTCGTCACCCGAGCTCCCATAGGGGAGAACGGCGCTGTGACAGGTCCGTCCCTGCGCAGTGTGCAGAGACGGACCTGTCCCTTGCCTGCTCAGCGGAGATCGCTCCGGCGATCCCCGCTGAGCAAGCGGATATCCAGGGGGCGGATCATCACTGATCTGCCCTGTTTGAAAGGAGCCTTAGAGCGCTGAAAGCTGAAAATTGGTCTGGGCAGGAAGGGGGTGTAAGTGCACTGTATTGAGGTGGTTAACCACTAGAGATCCACACTATAGCTGAATGACGGCTACAGCATGGACCTGCCTTTCTAAGCACTACGTCTATTGACATTGTCCCGTGCATGAGCGGCCTGCGTGTCCCCTGAAGGGCGCTCGTGGCTCGCTCCATGATCATCTAGTCTATGAGACTCTCTGAATCACAGATCGGAGTAAGGGGTTGATCCCGACCCCTTACCACGTGATCAGCGGTCAGCCAATGACAGCTGATGTCAACACGGCCGGTAATCGGCTATTTTTTCTGTCAGCACGAGGAGAAAAAAAAACCAATCACCGACGGCAGTGAGAGGGACATCAGTCCCGATCACTGCAATGTGCCGCCAGCTCCTCAGTGCCCACAAGTGCCCCCTACAACTGCCACCTGGCAGTTGGCAACAGTGCTGCCTACTAGTGTCCACCAGCGCCACCTGTCATGCCCACAGCGCCACCTGTCAGTGCCCACAGTGCCATCTATCAGTGCCAAAAGTGCCACCTATCAGTGCCCACAATCAGTGCCTGACCAGTGCTGCACATCTGTGCCACCTATCTGTGCCCATCAGTGTCACCTACCAGTGCCCATCAGTGCCCATAAGTGCCACCTATCAGTGCCACCTTTCAGTGCCCATCAGTGTCACCTATCAGTGCCCTCTATCAGTGGTACCTATCAGTGCCCATTCGTGCCACCCAACCGTGCCACCCATTAGGGCCCATCAGTGCCATCTTATCAGTGGCCATCAGTGCCGCCTTATCTGTGCCCATCAGTACTGACTTATCTTTACCCATCAGTGCCACCTTATCTGTGCCTATCAATGCCGCCTTAACTGTGCCTATTATTGCCCATAAGTGCAGCCTATCAGTGCCCACCAGTGCAGCCTATCAGTGCCCACCAAGTTACCTGTTTGCAAAATTTTATAACAAACTATTAAACATGATTTTTTTTTCCATCCTTTTTTGTTTGTTTAGCAAAAAATAAAAACCCCAGCTGTGATTAAATACCACCAAAAGAAAGCTCTATTTGTAGGAAAAAAATGATAAAAATTTCATTTGGGTACAGTGTTGTATGACCGCGCAATTGTCATTCAAACTGCGTCAGTGCTGAAAGCTGAAAATTTGTCTGGGCAGGAGGGGGGTTTAAGTGCCCAGTAAGCAAGTGGTTAAAAATCCCTTCATTTTAAATGGTAACTGTTCACATCTTCTTTTCAGGCAGAATTGGACATTTTTGGCCCCATAGAGTGCAATGGAGGCACCTGACAAAATACATGCAAACGACCGTTAAATGCGCTTTTTAGGCGCTCCCATAATAACAGTAAAAGAAGAAGAACAAAATAAGCAGCCAACACGTCACAATGCATACAGTGCAAAACAGAAATAAAAAACAAAAGTGTGGCGCTAAGTGAACAAGTGAATAGCGTGTGAACCTGGAAATGTAAAATTGGCAATGCAAAATTGAATGTGAACAAAACCAAAACATAAAAGTCCAAAGTGAATAATAAACATTTATCCATGGTCCATTAGAATTCACAATTAAGTGAAAGTGAAAGATCTTTCTTGGATAATCCAGGATGAATCTTGAAAATACAGTCAAAATGGTAAAGTGTTCATGCTTACCAGATTCGAAGGACACGTACCATATAGCACGTGGGTCAAACAGGCACTCTTGAGGGAATGACCTCAAACAGGAGCTCCCACCACTGGAAAAACGGTAAGAAGGGTTACACCTAATGTTGAATGAGGATTGTCAGATATCCATGATGGACTCCAAAACATGCGATGAACCACATCAAATGGTGTGCATGAAAAACAAATGATCTGCACATTGTGTGATACTGTTTGATGTCTTATGCCGCGTACACATGATCGGATTTTTCATTTTCCGATAACAAATGTTCGATGGGAGCTTGTTGTCGGAAATTCCGACTGTGTGTAGGCTCCATCAGACATTTTTTGTCGGAATTTCCGGCAACAAAAATTTGAGAGCTGGTTCTCACATTTACCAATAACAAAATCCGTTGTCGGAAATTTTGAGCGTTTGTACACAATTCCAACGCACAAAATTCCATGCATGCTCTGAATCAAGTATGAGACTGAAGTGATCGCTCTGTCAAAACTAGCGTACGAAATGGAGATAGCACATTCGTTACGCTGCACATTTTTAAATCTTTTAATGCAGAGCATTCTCTTCTTCTTTATAATGCTAGAATAATGAAGTTGTTATCCTGCTGATATTCATACAGAGTTCTCACAAACTGATTTCTTTATTATTTCTTGTGATCTCATGAATATTTTTTTTTTTTTTCGTCAGATATCCATAATAATGTTTTGAATTTCTTTTTATAGTGATCTTTTTTTTTAAATTTTGATGCAGATCTCCTTTTTTTCTTTTAATAGTGATCTACTTTTTTTTTTATCAAGATCTCCTGTTTTTTTTCTACTGATCTCCATAATATTTTTTGCTGTTTTGTGTGTCAAGTTACCACAACACCATTATTATCTTATATTTTTTAACCTCAAGGAGTTTGTTTGGTGTTGGTGTCCCTTGTTAATTTGACGTTGTCTTTTTGAAATGTACCTGTCTACTCACAAACAAACTGTCCTTTTTGAAGTAAAACCCATTGCAAGTATTTGGGAACAAAAAATAGCCATTTATTATGGGTCATAACCAAATAAAGAAGAAGGCAATGCTGGATAAACTTGTGAAATTGGCAAAGCCTTTGTACCCCAGGGCACACATCAACTATTTTACAGCCAAAATTGGTAGCACGAGGAGTCCATATAATAGTGAGCACAATCCGGTCCAGGACTCCAAGAGATCAGGAACAGCAGCAGATGACATATATGTCCCTAGGCTGTGGTGATACAACAGCCTGCGTCTTTTGTAAGACCAGACTGAACCCAGGCCATCACTCTCTTGTCTTCCTTACAGGCTTGCTTCCAGGCTGTGGCTCTGGTGTTGGAGTTGTGGCAGGAGGTGGAGGAGGAGGACGATGGTCAACCTGGCTTTGGCTTGTGAGTTTACCTCTCAACCCTTTATTTAGGGCTTGTAAGATAACTTCCTCCCAGAGGAGGCGCTGGCCCTCCTCCATTTCCTGCATTTTGCAGGCTGCCATGCAGGCATAGTGAAAGGTTATGTTAAGCATCCATCTTGTTTCTGTCAGCCATCTTAATATTCACAAACTTCCATTTTACAATATGTATAGTTTGAACACCCCTTCTCAGATAACTGTCTCAACATGAGATTCTTCTAACTCATTTGTTCTCACACACTTATCTAAAACTTTCACACATTTTCTCAGCATTCCTTTAGCTACTGAAGAAATCATGTACTGTCTCTTATCTTTTTCTCATATTAACAAAGAACAATAGCGTTTTGTCTTGACCAGCTGTAATCGTCTTGATGTCTACTGCGCATGTCTTATTCCGTGTGACGTGAAATTTACTATATCAATCGCTTTGTAAAAACTCAATACAATTAGTTCTTGAAGGACGCCATGGTGTGTGTGTGGTTTTATTTGTCCTTCGAGAATTGATTCCAGAGCGCTCTGAATTTATACAATACATTGGATCTAAGGTCTGAGAGGTTGAAGGGACCACCCTAGACACAGGATTAACCCTTTCAGCACTGGGGGCTCGTCCGGGATGGATGTTTATTTACCCTTAACGGACTTGGAAAGCTACTTTTAACGGCTCGGTAAGTGAATTCTATTCTTATTGAGTGAAATTGACTTGCCGGGGTCCAGGTGTCAGGTGTGTGACTTGGCTTCCATCCCACAGAGATTTCTGTTGGGTTATAAAACCTCTCATAAGTATAGATAAGTTGACCGGTCATGACCTTAGGGGTCATATAGTGTTTTGGGGACACTTGAAAAGGTTTTGGTGACCTTAGAAGAATAGGTCTTGGTGACCTTAGAAGAAAAGGTTTTGGTGACCTTAGAAAAATTTACAGAGTACTCTAGAGTTTTAGTTCTGTTCGGAACAGAACTGGTGACTGATGATCAATGTATTGTGTAAACTTTGTGTATGATTGTATAACTGCTTTTGCTTTAAAAGTATCACGCTGAATGAATTGCGCTGAGTGTGTATATGTGAACTGCTATTTTGTTTCCAGAACCAGAAGGCATACTTGGTGAGTAGTATTCCTGGAGGTTATAAAGTTACAATTTGGGTAAAGCTATTTTGTGAAAGGTAAACAGATTAATATACATTGCAAAGTTAATTTCATAGAAGATTTAAATTTGTCTGAAACAAAGCAGCAGCTCCATGAGCAAGATTGTGCGTTTATTGTATGTCTGAAATACTCTTGAACTTGTTCCAAATTTATTCTGTTACAGACTTGAAGTGATTGTAGCTGTATTAGTATAAAAACGTATCACGAACAGTACTGGATTTTTTTGTTAAAGGAATCTAAGTTGAGGTATTGTCTAATTGTCTGATTCACACCGTTGTCTGATTTTCTGCACCGCTAGGTGGCAGTCAAGCACGGTAAATTGTTTTGTTTTCATAGGAAAATGAAATGTACGGAGCAATACCTAGTTAACCCTTGGATGGATCATATGGCAGGATGGACAGAAAGCCGGTTTGGGTATTGTGCCAACTATGGATCCATTATTGATCCAGACTTTCCTGAGTAATCTCAAACCCCATTTAGTTGTCACAGTCAAACAAATGATTACTGAATGGTCAACACTTTCTAAAACTGACTTTGGCAAAGCTCTTTCACAGAAAGATGCAGCAGGTTGTTTTGATATACCAAAGCCATCGCCTGTCTCCACACAGCATTTCCAAGGGAATACGAAGGGGAACTTTAGAGGCAGAGGAAATTTTAGAGGCAGATTTAAAGGCAGAAATGGAAGAGGGAAGAGTCGCTCTAGAAACAATGGATGTTTCAATTGCGGTGCTGAGGATCACTGGGTGAGTCAGTGTCCTCACCCCACCCCTCCTCAGACTCCCGATTCCAGCTCTGTCCCTAACCAGACACAACAACCACAGGCATCCATCCAACAAGGTCCAACATTTCCAATCAAATGGGGAAATCAACAACAATGATGGGGCCCGGAGGGTAGTGTCCCAGCTTTTCCTTTTGTCTCAGATGATTTCACTGACAGTCCAATGGTTGCTATTTGAATAAATGAGAGACTCCTCCCCTATCTCGTTGATAGCGGGGCCACTAGGAGTACTATTTGTGAAGATCATTTCAGAGGCAAGTGGGAACCAGTGGAACCCTCTTTGGGAATTAATGGGATACTGACAAAAACATATAGGACTCCACCCCTACCAATAGAAGGTGATGAAGGGTACACCATATGCACACATTCTTTTAGGATAATACCAAGGTGTCCTGTAAATTTGTTGGGAAGAGACTTGTTTGGACCACTAGAAATCACAATTAGAACAAACTCAGAAGGAGGTCTAGACATTTCCTCAGATAAAATCACAATAGTAGCATGCAAACCAGGTTTATTGATGCTGTCACAACAAAATAGTGAAGAAGATTTTGAGGATATAGACCCCCAGGTCTGGTCTACATCAGATCTGGATGTAGAACTTGTTTCATGCACACCATACAAGGCCACTCTCAAAGAAGGTGCATTTCCTATCTATCACAAACAGTATCCACTCTCTAAAGAAAAGATGGATGGCATAGTACCAATGGTGAAAAAGTTTCTGCAGGATGGAATCCTGGAGGAAATTATTTCTCCATACAACACACCTGTTAACCCTGTAAAGAAGCCGAATGGCTCCTTCAGATTTGTACAGGACTTGAGGGCCATAAATGACCTCATAGTCCCAATAGCACCCATTGTACCTGATGTTCCATCTCTACTGTCCTCCATTCCAGCAACAGCCAAATGTTTTACTGTAATTGATTTAAAGAATGTTTTTTTCTCTGTCCTTGTAGACAAGGAGACAAGGCCACTCTTTGCTTTTACTGTGTCAATTGACCAACACAATCGCCAGTTTACCTGGTGTAGAATGCCCCAGGGATATATAGACTCACCTGTGGTCTATTCTATAGTACTCCAAGCCACCCTCAGGCCTTGGACTGCCCCTCATGGTTCTGTACTGTTGCAATATGTTGATGATCTTTTGATTTGTAGTTCTTCAGAGGAGGACTGCCGAGCTGATATCCTATCCTTATTGAAATGGTTACATACGTGTGGTCACAAAGTGTCTAAGAAAAAATTACAATGGTGTAAACAGGAGGTTGAGTACCTAGGGTTTGTGCTGTCTCCGGGAGTTAGGAAAGTCAGTCACAAAAGAACTGTTGCTATAGTGGGTCTGCCACGCCCACTTACCAAGAAAGACCTGCTAACCTTTCTTGGAATGATTGGTTACTGCCGCCAATGGATACCTGACTGTTCTTTCTATGACAATATATTGAGACAAGCAACCCTCTCTGAAATGTCTGATATTGTAAAATGGTCTGATGAAATGTTAAATGCTTTTACCATGTTGAAAAGTGCAATGGTTACCAGCCCGAGCCTCGGCCTCCCTGATTTTAGCAAAATGTTTCACTTGTTTGCTAGGGAAAATTGCAGAACCATGGCAGGAGTACTGGCCCAGGAACATGGTGGGAGACTGCGCCCTGTAGCTTTTTTCTCAAAGGTGGTTCCAGTACAGGTGCAAGGCATGCCTGCTTGTCTCACAGCGTTGGCGTCTTGTTCTATGGTTGTAGAGTTGGCAGCACCATTTACCTTGGGCCGTAACACTACTTTACACACTTCACACAACGTTACCACACTCCTCAAAACTTTACATACTCAGCATATGTCAGCACAAAGATTGAGTGGGTATGAAGTCATCCTCCTGTCCAATCCAAACCTGAAAATAAAAAGTTCAAACATAAACTCTGGCCCAGCTACAATTTTGAATGCCTTATTAGGTCTTAAAGGAGAACAGGATGATTTACCACCACCTCATGACTGTACACAATCAATACATCAGGACACTTCACCTAGAGCAGATATGCTTTCAGTACCAATTCCTACTGCACAAACAGTTTTTGTTGATGGCTCTTGCAGAAGACCAAGTGATAATGTCTATCATGCAGGATATGCTGTTGTCCAACTGCCAGATGCTGTCCTCGAGGCCAATCCAATACCCTATCAGTCTGCACAAGCTGCTGAATTGATAGCATTAACCCGTGCATGCCAGCTGTTTGCAGGAAAAGAGGTAAACATTTACACCGATTCCAGGTATGCTCATGGTGTGGTTTGGGACCATGGTGTAATATGGCTTCGCAGAGGATATGTGGCAGCAGATGAAAGGAGCATCTCACACTCTGACCTAGTCACAGCATTACTAGATGCAATTCAGTTGCCTTTAAAACTAGCTATCATGCACTGTAAGGCACATACAGGCCAAATGACTGATATAGCCAAAGGTAATGCACTAGGTGACAGAATAGCTAAAGAAGCTGCATATACAACAAAAGGCAAACATTCAAATGCCCATGCTAACACCTCAGCCATGTTCCCTGAAAGAGACACATTGGCTCACGGAACTACAGGCTTTTGCCACCCCTGATGATATTGCGCGATGGAACTGTGATGGGATGGTACAAAAGGATCCTAAAACAGAATTAATCTGCAAAGAGGGGAAGCCGTGTATTCCTGTTGCTAGCGCCCCCCTGTTCATTGCACAATACCATGGACTGGGTCACAAGAGATGGCAAGCCACATGTGAACTTCTAGATGCAGATTTTTTCATTGCAGGATTACCTAGTCTAGTCAAAGCTTTTGTAAGGAAATGTGTCACTTGCATTAGGAACAATCCAACCAACCCAAAGAAATCAAAGCATGAACATCTTGAGTACCCAACAACACCGTTTACCCATTTACAGATAGACTTTACACATATGCCCAAAGAAGGAAAGAAACAACAATATCTTTTGGTCATAGTGGACATGTCGCAGTGGCTAGAAATTTTGTCACCAACAATGAAAACGCACAAACTGTAGTGAAGATCCTCACACAGGAAATTATTCCTAGATGGGGATGTCCATTGCAAATAAATTCAGACAATGGCCCAGCTTTCACAGCTAAAATCTACCAAGATCTTGTAAAAGTACTAAAAATAGACTGGAAATTTCACCTCCCCTACCATCCACAGAGTTCAGGAATTGTAGAGAGAATGAATAGAACAATTAAAGACAGGATAAGGAAAGCTACGGGTGGGAATTTTGGCAAGGGGAAAAAAGTTCTCCCAGCTGTATTAGCTGAAATCAGAATGACCCCTCACAGTGTGACGGGTTATTCCCCTTTGAGGTACTCATGGGTAGGCCATTCCCCACACCGTGGGCTAATCATCCCTTGATGGTAGAGAAAGGTGATTTGGAACAAATACAGGAGGAATATGTAAAAAAACTGATTGAAACTCTTGATATTGTTGAAAGAAGAGTTGCTCGCACCTCTCCTTCTTCTTCACAGGTACCAACCCACCCGTTCCAGGTCGGTGATCAAGTTGTTGTCCAGAGGCTTCAGAAAGGTCAAAAGCCGCAAGAAGTTCCATTCGGACCAGTGACCAAAGTGGTAGCTGTCACCAGGACCGCCATCCTTACAGAGGAAAGTCCTACTTGGATCCATGCCAGCAGAGTAAAGAAGGTTGATCTAAGCCCAGGAATTGAAGAAAGGCTGAAAAGAGGTGAAGCAGGTGTTTTAAGTCCTCAAAAGACAAGCACAGACATAAAGGACAGTGATGTCACTCATTTCACCACAGACTTCTGGGAAGGCCTTTTGCCTTCTGGTGATGTTTCTACTTCTGATCTTTGTCCCAGTGTGGATAATAACTAACTGTATCTTTCATCCTGAAGACTTAGGTGCCTTGAAACTCATATGTGGCAAAAGCTAAATACACACCAACCATACTGATTTTCACCTCAGAAATCGCAGTAAAAGAGATGTCTCTAATGAATTGATCAAAGAAACAAGTTTTCTGGAAAAATGTTACTGTTAAAATTTAAATATGCTTATGCTAGAAAGTCAGGATATGAAAAATGCTGGATTTGTAGGAAGTTGCACCCAGAAACTGCTAAGATCCCACTTTTAGCTGTCCCTCTAAGCCTCAAGTCATTAATGGAAAATACTCTAGTCTTAAGTATTAAGAATGTCTCAGAAGGGTACCACAATCAGAGTATTATGTTTTACACTTTAGGAAAGACACATGAACCCGAGTGGTGTGTTCAGTTAGGCAATACATCCAACGGAATAGGTATGTGTTCCAAGTCTGTATTTAACATTTCAAAGGGTATTCCCTTCCACACCAGTAACATTATCATAGGTCATATGTGTAGTTACAAAAACCAATCCCTTAACAACACCATTAGTGAACTTACTACATACAGGAACACAACCTCTGGGATACTTGTGAGTAAACTTGTTAGTGCTGCATTTGAGGCTGGAACTGAGCCCCAACGTAGTTCTCTAAGAAGTTTTTCATTGGGAAACAATACATACGTATGCTGTGCTAAAATTTGTTACCCATGGATCCCCGCAGGATTGAAAGGATGGTGTTATTTAGCACAGTTGGTACCAGTCATGTCAGCCCTAGGCCAGAATCAGGAACATCACATACAAGTGACTTCAAGTCCAGTACATAGGTTAACTTATAAATACAAGAGAGAAAACCCACCTATGTTTTCTACTTCAGATAAGTCATGGACATGGTTTCCATCCTGGACAGGATGGGGCATAACCATGATGAACAAATTGAATAACTACACTAGTCTATAAAATGATGTTATGGAAAAAAACTCCCAAGATATAGGACTACTCAATGTCGAGCTCAAAGCAATTAGGAGACAACTAGAGTTACACGAATTGGCTATTGAAAGCATGAGTGCAGCTCTGACAGGTTTATGCGAAATGACCCAAGATTATGAATGTTGTGCATGGTTTCACAATACCAGCCTGGAAATCCCAGACTACTATGATGTTATTAATCAACACCGAACACAGGTAAATTAATTAATGAAACAAGCAAGGGACATAGGTAATTATGGATGGAACCCCTTTTCTAGTTTGGGTTTAGGTGGAATGTTTTCATGGTTAAAGGAAATAGTGATTATGATTATCATAGTACTATTGTTAGGATTGATAGGCTACCTGATTTTCAAGCTTATTCTACTTTGTATTAGCAAATGTACTACACCAGACCAACCTTCTCACGCATATACACAATATCTGCAGCTTTATGTAAATGAATATAACAAATGTAGCAAGAACTGTAGATTTCAGGAGGCTGCGGATCTGTAGAAAGTCATTCCATGACTTAAGAGGGGGTTGAAAGGTTATGTTAAGCATCCATCTTGTTTCTGTCAGCCATCTTAATATTCACAAACTTCCATTTTACAATATGTATAGTTTGAACACCCCTTTAACTTCTCAGATAACTGTCTCAACATGAGATTCTTCTAACTCATTTGTTCTCACACACTTATCTAAAACTTTCACACATTTTCTCAGCATTCCTTTAGCTACTGAAGAAATCATGTACTGTCTCTTATCTTTTTCTCATATTAACAAAGAACAATAGCGTTTTGTCTTGACCAGCTGTAATCGTCTTGATGTCTACTGCGCATGTCTTATTCTGTGTGACGTGAAATTTACTATATCAATCGCTTTGTAAAAACTCAATACAATTAGTTCTTGAAGGACGCCATGGTGTGTGTGTGGTTTTATTTGTCCTTTGAGAATTGATTCCAGAGCGCTCTGAATTTATACAATACATTGGATCTAAGGTCTGAGAGGTTGAAGGGACCACCCTAGACACAGGATTAACCCTTTCACATAGTCCTCTTGAATATTGTGGGGGGGGGGGGCTCTGAGGGCCGCGGTAGCCTTCCAAAATAGCCCAAGTGCAGCCTCCTCTAGGTTACTCCTCTTTCTTGGCCTTTTTTTGGAAGGCGGAGGGAGGGACCCAGGATTCGGGCAGGCTACTGGGCCTGGCCACCTCCTGGCTGCCACTTACCCCCGCCACCTCCTGGTTGCCACTTTCCATGGCCGCCTCCTGGCTGAGACTTTCCTGTGTATGAAAAAGGAATATAGTTTTAGTTTTTGGTTCGTCAATCGCACACAATATTTAGCTCATAACTGTTGCAAATTGAATGTGAACAAATAGAAAAGACTATCATTCTGACCCCAGAATTTGTCATTCTTGTCCCAAACATTTGTGGCCACTTCTGTCTACTGATATGTAAAACACTTTGTTAAATCACAAATTAGTGACTAATAATAACATCTAGTTAACATCATTCATTTTTAGACAAGAAATATGTTGAACAAGGCTATACCTGACTCAAGCTGGGCTCCTCCACATGTTCCGGCCTGGAAGGCCCAGGTTGGACGTCAGAAGCCTCAGCTGGGGTAGAAGGAAGCATTGACAGAAGACTGGAGAGTGCTGGCCTGGGTTCTCTCTGGTCTGTCAGAAAATGCAGTCTGTCATAGTACTACAGCCTGGGGACATAAATGTCATCTGCTGCACCTCCTGACCTCTGGGAATCCTGCACCTTCTTGCTCTCCCTACTATATGTGCTCCTCATGCCACCAATTGTGGCCTTCAAATAGTTGATGTTTGCCGTGGGGATCTGCGGCTTCACAAATGCCAACAAATGATCCAGCACTGCCTGTCTCTTTCTTTTATTGTTATAAAAGGGGTGGTTTACCTGCTGCAGACAGGGCAGCTCCCTGTACATATCAATGAATATGGGGATAAAGTCCTAATCATTTAATAGATCCATTTTCTCTGCAAGACTCAACACAAGACAAACCCTAATATCAGGCTAAAGTCTCATAATCTTGTCCCAATATAGGCCTCAATCTATAAGCAGTATAGGCCCAAGTTAAAATTACACCTTGGTTGTCACAATCGGCGCTTCCGCTACTCCTTCCTCCGCTCACAGATCGTACGTATGACACACGTGTTTTGTATACACTGCGCATGCGTGAAACTCCGTCCACCCCTGACCTTATATCTAGTTTATTCCCTGCCCCTTCTCTTTCGGCGCAGTGGGAGAGCACATGGCGGAGAAAGAACAAGTACATGAAAACAGCAACGACAAAAGCCTGAAACCACAAATGTCCCAATCCCAGAGGATATTTAAATCCTCAAATATGGCCTTTGAAGAGACAGTGGGCATCTTCAAGATGGCCGACTATGATGGGAATTCTTCTGCTGAAGAATTTTGGGGTACGGCGATCCAATGATCAACTGAGGAAACGATGGTCAGACCTCAAATTAACGGAAGCACGATCAGTACAGAAGAATCAAGAGAGTGTTACAAAAACGTAAGTATTTTGTTGTGTGTTCCTATTATTATTATTATTATGTTTGTGCTGCTCCATGTGCTTTTCTTTACTGTGGTACAGTTTAAAATGGCAAGTTTCAGGTTCGTGGGCACAGTAATTGTTCGTAGTAAACATCGTTCATTCGTCAACTAATACAATGTTTTTTGCAGATGCAGGTTAACTACATTTGGTCATGCCTATTTGTCTTAAAAGAAGTTTAGTACATTGTTGTCTACATGGGTTTGTAACTAGAATGAAATGCAAACTTTATTCAGTGTAAGCAGAGGACACTCAGCAGCTGTTTAAACATCTGGAAGCAGGAGCACTAGTGTGGTACACCAGAACAAACATTTTAGGGTGTCCGACACAGGCGCTCCAATGGATACTAGGGATCTCTATATGTGTGATACTTTACCAGAAAAAGTACTATTCCAGCTTTGTAAAGGGAAAAAATCATGTGTTCAGCCTTGAACTCTGCCAAAACAGACAATTGTACGACACTTCCAAGCACTGTTTCATATTAGTATTTCTTGCCTCAAATATCTGTGTGCTAAGTATACCTTTATTTTATTCACATAGGGAAGAAAAGACTCAGGATGTCTGAGGTCACCATGGACCCCCAACGTCCTAAAGAAGGGGAAATCAAAAAACAACAACCAAAAGTAGGTGGAGATAATAGATGGATGCCTGCATATTTCTAATACATAGTGTGTTGTTTTTTTAGGTGATGTCGATGTTGTTGAAGAAGAAACACATTTCACAAGTGCAAGTGCACACGTCCTCATCGGGGAGATCATGGTGTGCAATTGGGATTTACAGAAGATCAAGGAAGACATCAATGATGTTGAAAAAAGACTCAAACATCATTGATGTTTTAGGCAGAATTGAAAACACACCAACATTTATCAAATTCTTTCTATTTTTCTAACTTTACACAAAATTTTTAAAGCCACATTTTGAAGATGCACACAGTGTGTCAACATGTGCTATCTGCAATCACAGGATATCAATGTACGTGTTTTGTGGGTGCAACACCTTTCCTCGCAACTGAAGTAGATGAGAGGAAGGGGTTGCACCCCCGAAACACGTCCATTGATCCCCCATGATGGGAGCTACCACATGTTGACATTAGGCATGGGATCAGGAAGGAAATACTCATTTTGACTCTCAATTTGAGTGCACCTTCAAAATGTGGCTTTCTCAAGGGTGACCTCACCCCATCTGATGAAGGCAATATCAACACAATTTGGACATACTACTGTCTGATATTGCCTTCAATTTCTCAGTTGAACTTTGTAAGTTCCTGAGCTGTGTATTGTTGTATGGTTTAAAAACCATTCCTGTTTACCACAAAAAAGAATGTTTCTACTGTCAACAAAAAAATTGTACTTCAAAAATATATTGGTTTGTGAAAAAACCCTTTTCTATACGCACATGTGAATGTACATAGAGTAAAAAAATTAAGACTCAACAACATGTAGCTTCTTCTTTCAATGCTCAATAGCAATTTTTTTGCTATATTTTGTGCTTAACCTGTTGTTTACAGTGACAATGGGGGTTATTTACTAAAGGCATATCCACTTTGTACTACAAGTGGATTTTCCTTTAGTAAATGACACCCACAGTGCTTTATTATTTGCATCAATCAGGCCATTTTCGTAACTCCAGAAAATAAATTCAGGTGCGCAAAATGAATATTTTAAGCATTAATGCATTACATACATTAACAACAAAAACAAGGTGTGTGTGTGTAGCAGACCCACAACATAATACTTAGCTGATGAAAAGATTGTCACCTCATGTATCAAAGAAATTACATTTGCACTATTACAGAAAATGGGTAAAAAAAAGCACATTGGATAACCTAGGAGACAGCTAAAAGAAACACAAGCAGTAAATCAAAGGAAAATATTATTTCATTTTAAAATACAAATTTATTTAAAAAAGGTTAGTTAAACATTTTCTGGCATATCAATGGCCCTCCTACCCGCAAAGTACTCCATATGTTTTTGACGGACCTCGCGGGCGCTTCGGGGGGGGGGGGGGTCAAACCAGGACGGCCAGCTTCAAGTGTCATCAGGGTTTGGTCTTAAAATACAGCCTCAGGCCCAACTAAGGTGTCAGAGAAATGGCCGTGTTGTGGGCAATTCCACCAGTAACAGTCATGGTTGTGCCAGACGAGTTTCCGTGAGCTACAGATGCGCGACAGCCAGGACACAGCAGTCTGCGCGCGCCGATGCATGCTCACGCACACACGCGCGCACCATGACATTGTAGGCACATTTAAACACGCCACTGACACTTGCAGTTTGCTGGATAATCAACAGCTACCTGTGTTCATGTGCCTTGTATTCTCTGAAGACCCCTGGCTTGACCTCTGCTTGGCTTGACCTTTGATCCTGTCTATCTCCTCGCTCTGACCCCGGCTTGCTGACTACTCCTTGATCCTCTGCCCTCTGTGTATGACCCGGCTTGGCCCTTTACTTCTCTTGGACTGTCTTCTGGTATCTGACTCCTGGCCTAGCTGCGGACTCTGTTCCTGGTTTACCCTATTGTTCCTGACTCAAGACTCTCCACACGGTTGCCCACATTGCTACCCAGCACACTCCAGGCACCTACAGCCAACCAGTCAGCCTGCAGCATTCCTGGCAACCCGAGCACCTTTGGGGACCGCTTCCCCTGTATCACTCAGCAACCCGGCCTCACACCAGAGACTTGACATAAGGCCATATAGTTCATAGAATTTCTCCTTAAAAAGTTGTGGAGAATGTAGCATCTAAGGATTATATGGTTAAGTTTATATTCCACCATGTTAATTGGCATAAGGAATAGGTGGAACTGGCAGGCCATTATCCCAAAAGCATTCTCTGGCCAGCCGGTAGTTAAAAACCCTCTGGTTCGGGGTGAGGGTCCTAATTGGGAATGGCCACATCAGGTGATCACCCAGCCAAAATGCTTCATCAGCAACAAAGACAAATGGCAGACCAGCCATGTTGTCTTCCGGAGGTGGCGATCCCAAGCCACCACTCTGGAGCCATCGATGACTCCACCATCGGATATCCGGCCATTCTTCCCATGTCCACATAAAGAAAATCATATGTCGCCGACAGCACCGCCAACATCACTATACTATTAAACCCCTTGTAGTTGTAATAGTATGACCCTGAGTTGGGGGGTGGGACTATGTGGACAATGTTTCCCATCTATTGCCCCTCTGCACTTGGGAAAGTCCCACTTCGGGAGAAATTGGGAAGCCACAGTCAGCCATTCCTGTGGCACTGAAGGAAACTGTGGAGTCAAACAAGAAAAAAATTAATTAGGACTTTTGCACATAACATTGCAAGCAGGTTAGACACAAACATTCTTGGCCAACATAAGTATAACATTTATTTGAAGTGGTATTTAAAGAAAAAAATCTAAGGTCCACTTATTAGATTCCTCACCCCCTCTGATGGCCCATTGTAAAAAAAGGTTGGAGGGGGAGATGTTTTGGATAGGTAACCCTCTCCACTTCATTGAGAGCTGAATGCATAAATAATGTGTGTTTCTCTGGCCAGCCCCTCCTTTACTTACACTATTGGCAGCCCCCTGGACAGATAAGGAGTGTCATAATCCAAAAATATGAATACACATTGTACAAATAGAATCACATTTTCACATTCTGCAATTACCTATCAAGATAAGAGAACAAAACAGTACCATTTGAAAGTATTCAGGCAGGCCCTTTCACTACATGTTTTGGCTAATTCTCCATAAATATGACCACAAATTAGAGTGTATGGGTTTGGCAGATAGATAATTGGTATCGGTTGATTTAGCAGTCGGGGAGAGGGAGGGTTCCAAATGATTTTGTGACCCCAAAAAAAAGCCTCTGGCACTCTGCCTTAATTTAAGGACACAACATTTAAACACATTTTAGGGTGTGTTTAGGGTAAAGCACTACTATGGAACTGACAAAATACACGTTAAGTGACTAGGCTAGGTGTATGTGGGCCCAAGATAGCATGCTGGGGAGGTTAGTGAAGGCAAATATGCATGAAGGACAAAAAAGGAACTTTAAAAACGTCCAGCATGCATGAGGACAAAGGGGCCATTCACAGCAAAGTACAATCATGATAATTAGGGAATGATGAAATAAATACAATATATTAGCAAACATTAAATACATAGAATATGATATTAAAGGATAAAACTTACCTTAATACAGTCCTTCTGCAGGACCTGAATGATGGCAGAACAGGTCTTTGGAATAATGATCCCCAGAGCCTGAGGGGAGATGCCTGTCGAGAACTTGATGTCCTGCAGACTTCTCCCTGTCGTCAAGTACCGCAATGTGGCAACTAGCCTTTGTTCAGGAGCGATGGCTTGCTGCATGCAGGTTTCCTGCTTGATAATATAAGGGGACAGCAAAACCAACAAACGGTGAAAAACGGGTTCCATCATCTGGAGAGAATTCCTGAAATCATCAGGATTATTCTCACGGATCTCCCGCAAAAAAAGGCATATGAGAGAATTGGTCACGCTGGAGCAACCGATTTTTTCGTCCATGAACTCCTCCTCACCCTGTTCATGGACTGGGCTTGTGTCAAAGTAAGAACTCCAACACCAAGCCCCTGCACAGCACGAAATCTATGATGAGTAAGTACCTGCAACATGGCTTCAAAATGTCGGCTGGTCAGAACGAACGTCCGTCGGAAATAAATCCCAGGATTTTGTTGACAGAATGTCCGACCGTGTGTACGCGGCATAATGGTAAAAAAGGTGGTTTACACTTACAGAAAATCTGATAAAACAAGCTTGTAATTAAAATAGAGTATAGGCAACGATTCCAAGAGCATGTTTTTTTTTTAAATTGTTTATTTATAAAGTTTTTTCCAAAAAAGAAAAAGGTACAATACAGTATAAAGAAAAAGCATTTCAACTTTCGATAATACAAAGCCATGTATATATAAACGTACGAAATTGAGCGTACATACAGGTATGTTCATAAAGTAAGCATCTTCCAACTATGGATCATTCAAGTACAGTTAGCATACCATATCATGTGATAAACGAAAGCGGAAGAGGATATATAGTTATAAATAACAACAATACAGAGGAAAAAAGAAAGAAAAAGTTAGCAAGGTACGACGTTTGCATCATGGGAATCAGGAGGTTTGAAGGTTATCAGACTCAAGGGGGAACTCAGAGTCGTCCCATTTCTTCCATATTTTATAAAAGGAGGGTAGTGTATATACTGTTTTAGCAGTCAAGTGTTCCATCCTACGTATATCTGCCATTATGGAAAGAAAAAGATGGAATGTGGGGGGAGTGGTGGAGAGCCAATGTCTAGGAATTGCTCTTTTAGGGGCCAGAAGGATAAAGGACATCAGGTTGCGCAAGGCTTTAGACATTCTCGGAAAAGGGAGGCCTAGAAGGAAATGCATGGGATTCAGAGGGATAGGTGTCATTAGTACCGTTTGTAAAAGATCCTGAATTTTAGTCCAATAAGGGCTAATAAAAGGGCAATCCGAAAATATATGGAAATGAGAACCTATGGACTCGCTGCGTCTCCAGCAAATATTGGAGATGGCTGGGTTGCGAGCATGCAGCAAGTCTGGGGTGCTGTACCAAAACATCAAGATCTTAATAGCGGTTTCCCTCTGCACTACACAACGTGAAGTTTTGGATGTAGATTCCCATATTTTACCCCAGTCTAATAGAGAGATTGGTCATTGCAGTATGCGAGACCATGTTTTCATGTAATTATGAGTGAGTTCCGTTAGAGGTGGGGTTTCCTGTAGGATTTTGTAAATAGATGAAATCTGTTTGGTTTCATAGGTGCCGTTGACACACAAGGCCTCAAAATCAGTCGGTTTCTCCAACGAAAGAGAGGGGGAGTTGGAGTGGAAGAAATGTTTAAACTGTATGTATGAGTATAGAAGGGAGGTAGGCAGGTCATATTTTGTTTGCAGGTCTGAGAAAGGCATACGTTTACGTGTAGTCGGATGTACGAGGTGTCGCAACTGAAAGATTCCCGCCTGAGTCCAGGGAAGCATCCTCGTATAAGACAGACCATCGGATATATCCAGGTTAAAGAGTACATTTAGAAATGGGGGACATTGAGAGGATAGGGAAAACTGCTCCGTACATCTCTTCCAAATGGAAAGGGTGAAAAGCATTGGTGCTAGGCATAAGGATCTCAATTGAGGCATAAATTTAGCCGAGGAAGGCCATAACATGTAGCACAGATGTACTGGAACAGTGACCCCCATCTCAATCTCAGCCCACCTAGGAGCCTTTCTAGAGATCCAGGAAGACAATACCCGGAGGTGAGAGGCGTAATAGTATTTAAAGATATCTGGCGCCACCAGTCTACCTCTAGACTTTAAAGAGTAGACTACGGAGCGTGCAATCCTATGGGATGCATTATTCCATATGAACTTGAGGCATTTTCTTTGGAGAAGTTTCAATTGCGACATTGGGACTGGAATTGGAAGTGTTTCAAATAGATACAGTAATTTAGGAAGTATCGACATCTTAAGGACATTAATTCTACCGAGAGAAATAGGAAGAGGGGACCACAGGTTTAAGAGACGGGTTATTTCTGCAAACATGGGAGGAAAATTAGCTTGATAGAGGGAGTCGTACGAGGAAGTTAGATGAACTCCTAAGTACTTCAAGGAAGAAGGGCACCAACGATAGCTAAATGTGCGTTGGAGGGTGTCAAGCAATGTTGGTGAAATGTTAATGGGTAGGCCTTCCGTCTTTGACTGGTTGATTTTAAACCCTGAGAGAGAACCAAAGGTGGAGAGAATTATCTGCAGAGAAGGTAAGGAGATGAGGGGATGGGTGAGTGTCAATAAAATATCGTCAGCAAAAAGTGATAATTTGTATTCTTGTTGTCGTAACGATACCCCCCGGATGTCTGGGTGGGACCTGATGGCTAAAGCTAGAGGTTCTAAGCTTAGAATAAACAACAGGGGTGACAAAGGGCAACCCTGTCTAGTGCCATTTGTGAGGGGGAACCGCTGCGACAAGTATGAGGACAATTGAACCTGAGAGGAAGGTGTAGCGTATAGAGCTTTCAAGGCTTGTATAAATGGTCCTGAGAATCCGTATCTGGAAAGGGCCGCAAACATAAACGGCCAACTTAGGCGGTCAAAAGTTTTTTGTGCATCTAGGCTTAGGACAATGGCGGATTGCTTGGTTTTGGTCAAAAGATCTATCAGGTCTATAGTCCGTCACGTATTATCACATGCATGTCGCGTTGGGACAAAGCCTACTTGGTCTTTGTGAATCAACATCGGTAGTAGTGGGGAAAGTCTGTTGGCCAGTAGTTTAGTGAAGATCTTATAATCCGAATTTAATAACGTAATAGGGCGATAATTATCTGGGAGTGATGGATCTTTACCCGGTTTAGGGATGACGGTTATGTGTGCATGTAGGAACTGTGAATGTGGGACGGAACCCTTGAGCAAAGAGGAAAATAAAGTGTGCAAGTAGGGATTTAGAATTGGAGCAAAGATTTTATAGTAAATATAAGGTTGCAATTGGGTTTGGATTGCTGGGTCTTTTATCAGAGATTCATTAAGACGCCAATGGCAGGTCTTGGGGGTGGAGGCCGTCAAGACAATGTCAAGTTCAATGGGTGCATGATCCGACCAAGTAATGGGGTTGATCTCAGAAGAGACAATGTATGGAAGGAGAGGGGCAGTTACAAAGAAGTGTTCCAATCTGGAATACATCTTGTGAGTGGGAGAGTAAAACGTATAGCTTGTCTGAGTAGGGTGTTTCACTCTCCATGTGTCAAAGAGGTTATGTGATCTAGTTAGTTTACGGAATGAGGAGGAAAGCTTCTGGACCGCGGTTCGTGGGGTGTCTTGAAATAGGGCTTGTCTATCCTTAGTCGAGGACATGCACACATTGAAATTTCCCCCTATAATCATAAAAGGTTGAGAAAACGATTGGAGTTTCTCCAAAACTTTTGTAACAAAACCAATCTGACCCACGTTTGGGGCATAGATGTTAGCCAAAATGAATTGAGTGTTCAGATGACTACAGCTCAGGAGCACAAAAGGACCGCGTGGATCCAGATAGGAAGAGAGGATGCGTAGCGGGCAAGAACGTTTAATGAGAATTGCCACACCGGCCTTCCCAGAGGGATCAGAGGCTATATAGGCCAAGGGAAAATGCTTAGATGCGAATTTAAAGGATCCACCCGGTCTGAAGTGGGTCTCCTGGACCATGATCACCTCCGCATTGGAGGACCTGAACTCCTTCAGAGCTTGCCATCTCTTGCTGATGGAATTCAGGCCCCTCACATTACAGGAGTATATCTTAAGAGCCATACTATATCAGACGTGTGTATAGCTAACGCACCATAGTTTGTAAACCAACAGTAATATAACCTTGGTGCAACATGTACAGAAACAAGTAAATATTTAAGTTGAAATGGTATCATAAAAGAAACATTGGTGACCAAAAAAGGGTAAAAAAAAGGGCTTCTGTGATGTGGGATTGAGAAGCTATAAAAAAAAGAGAAAAAAAGAAGAAAAAAACAATGGAAAAAATAATTTGAAGACATTTTTGGAGACCCTGAAGAGAAAAAAACTGCAGGGAAGCCAGGCAGCAGCCTGGTGTATTAGTGAGGGACATGGCAGACTATGCGATCCAACGGTAGATTCCCGTCTCTTCAAAGAAAAATAGTCAGCTCCGTTCAATGGATGGTTAGCAGTTAAACAAAAGGATTGTAAGCTATTGTAAAATTGGTAAGGTTGGTAAGTGCTGTAAAAAAAGAAAAAGGGATTTAAAAAGGAGTTCTCCAATGGGAATGGAACTACCCAGTTTCATAGGGTCATTTGCACGACCAGGTGAAAAATTGTCTGGCCATGGAGAGGGAGAAAGAAAAAAGAACCTCAAGAGAGCCTTGAAGAGGGAGCCCCCTCAGGTAGGAAATCTTGCAGGATTAGCTCGTTGAGGAGTGGAGAAGGACTTCTGAGGTCGCCGTTGTACTGGGGTCCATATCTTGGCTGGTGTCATCAGAGGCTTGGGGTTCTGGATGGGAAGCTGTAGGTCCTCCTCAGGGATGGATGGGAGACCTAGGTTACGAATGAAGGCTTCACTTTCAGAAAGGTCACGTAGGGAGAATTGGACGCCATCTTTAGATACAGACGAAAGGGAAACCCCCAGCGGTAAGGCACTTGATGGTTTTGTAAGTGCGTGGTAACTAGGTGGAAGCTGCGTCTTTTCGCCAGGGTGATAGGGGAGAGATCGCTGAAAATTTGAATCTTGGCTTGTTTAAAGTCAATGTGAGACTTATTGCGAGTTGCAGTGGTGAGGGCTTCCTTACTCTCGTAATAATGAAAATGGCAATGACGTCCCTGGGGTTAGAGCCGAGTGGAGGTTTAGGAGCCAGAGATCTGTGAGCCCGGTCAAGGCGCCAGTCGATATCTGGGATGTGGGGGGCCAAGGTGACAAATAGGCTTAGGAGGTATGGGTAGAGTTCTTTATCACTGACAGCCTCAGGTACTCCTCGGATTCTTAGGTTCTGACACCTTTCTCTGTTCTCCAAATCCTCTTGTTGGAGCTGGAGTTGGGAGGCCGTGTGCTTCATAGCGGCGTTGTCTTCCTCCAGAGCGTGTACATATTGGGTCAACTCGTCGAATTTGTTCTCCAGGGTGTCTGTACATTCTCCAAGTTGATCTATTTCCCCACGGAGTTCGTGTGATATTTTACCCACCTCTCTAGCTATGTTATGGGTCAGGTGCTGGAGCAGTGATTGAAGCTTAAGATCCAACACAGCTACTGTTACCATAGCTGATGTATCGGAGAGTTGTGTTGGGTGGGACCTGAGGTCCGTCTGAGGTGATTTTTCGGCTGTGGGGAGGGAGTCGGTGGGGACTGGTGAACACGACACAGCATTCGGCGTCAGTGATTGTGACTTATACAGGAAGCACTCCATGGTTTGATTAGGTGGTGGCAGGATAAATCCGCAGTAAATTTCTTTCTGGAAACCAATCTTTCCCATAAGATGCTCGGAAGGAGCTGACCGGCTGCGGTGTCACTCCTGGATCTAAAGAAGCTGTGGACGCTGTACAGGAGCTGTAAATGTAGGGACGGGGACCGAAAATCTACATGACTTCCCTCCTACATATCACGCCTGAGGCCCCTTAGTGCCAGAGACCCTGCATGGGGCGATCCAAACCCGGAGGAGTTAGGAAGGATCTTATAGGCCTTTCACCGGGTGGAGCAAGATGGCCGTTGTATATGGTTATGGGGAATGAGCCCCTATCTTCACTGGTATAAGTGAGGTGCCTACAGGATACCCTGAGACAGGCCAGTGTCTGGTGCTGTATAATCGGGGTGGTCTTGATCAAGCCCAGGAAAGGGAGAGAGATGAGGCTGATGGCCCGTGTCAGGGTGTAGCAAGATGGCTGCTTCCTACCTATGTCCTGGCGGACCGACGTAGTAGGCTTGGGAGCAGAATCTGCAAGCTCGACTGACCGCGGGGTAAGGGGTGCCCAGCTGTAGATCGACCCGGAAAGGAGATGCAGGCATAGGGGAGCCGGTGTATCCAGAGAACGGCGGAGGTGTTGCTGCCGGGTGGGCCAAGATGGAGTTCTTTGTGTACCCGGGTCTCAGCGGACACCCGGCAGGCTGAGTAACAGCCACGGGAGGGCCCGGGATGGCTGGATGCAGCGGCGACCGTTCCGCGGCGTGTACCAAGGTGGCCGCTGTACACACCAACTAGGCCGAAGCCGCAGACTCGCGTAGTAGCGGCTGCGGCGAGTGCGCGATCCGCGTCTCCGGTGCCCGGAGGTCCCCAGATGCCGAGGGACACCGGGATCCATGTCGAGGACCAGGCAAGGCCAGAGGGACCCGGCAATCAGCAATGTAGTCCCACAGAAGGCAGGAGCTCGCAGCAAGAGTGTCCACTCAGCTCAATGTCCGGCCACAAACTATGGTATATATCTATCTAATTCTTGAGGCACTAAAATGTCAGGACAGTACAACCCCACCAAATGACCACTTTTTGGAAAGTAGACAGTCCAAGGTATTTAGTAAGAGGCATGGTGGTTTTTTTAAGTTGTAATTTTTTTGTTTACTATTTTTTTTTTACATGCTGGCCCCTGTGCACTACAGCATCATCATATAACTGTTTTTTTGGTGAGCAGGGACTGGTGGTGATAGTACAAATAACATTTTATTTATTTTTATTTTTTTTATTAAATTATTTTATTATTTTTTTTATTATTATTATTTTAACACACATTGACCAGAGCAATATAATGTTACCATAGTAATATTGTACTGGTCTGGTGAAGTGAACAGGATTTTTTTTTACACATTATGTTTGCTTATAGCAATGTATTACATTGCTATAAAGCAAGCATTTTACCAAATGAAACCGATTCATTCAGTCTGTTTTGTTTTGATTAGCTGTGATTGGTCAACGGTACAGATGGGCTGTGATTGACCCTGTCTGTACCATGTGATCGGATTGACCAATCGCAGCTAACAACACATTTGTACACATTGGCTGGCTTGAAAGAAAGTCACCTATTGTGTACAACTGTCATGTGACCTGCTTTGATTCGTCACAGTGGTCGCCAGCGAGCTAGTACTCAAATAACTCATTGGCTGTGTCCCGTGAATACGGCCACTGACAGATCGTCCCATATGACATCCAGTCAGGATGAGAAAGCCACCGCCCAGCTGATATTTTGCTATTGGCTGGGCATGAAGTGGTTAAAATGCAAATATTGGCATGTGCTGTGGTGTTGGGGGGATTATGGTCATGTGGTAGGTGCTTTTCCAATGAGTTTTGCCAGTTCAAACTGTATTTAAGGTCATGGCAGCTCACTTTTATTGAACAAAACGGAAAGGTCACATAAACATAAGTTGTCCACACAGGGGTTCTTCCACATTAACATGAGTAGTCAACTGAAAATGCTGAGCAACCTGGCTCCCTTGTCAGCAGCACTGCTGCTCTTCTTACCAGTCCCTCTGACTATGTTGCCCAGCTCTTCTGATTCTCTTGGCTCACACAGCCTTTAGTCGCAGTGCCCTGCTGCACGGCCCACTCCTGGCCTCTGGATAGGAACCCACTCCTGGGATGAGACCTCCTAGCTGCTGGCTGGGGCACCTCTGACCCCTGGGTAAGACCTTCTTTCTCTTTATTTTTTATTTTTTATAAATGGATTCCCTTAACTTGGGGAGATTTCCTCTCACTTCCTGTGTGGCTATGGGGCAGGAAATAAAGGGAAATCTCCACAATGGGACAGGAATGGCAACAAATAAACTGACAAAAATAACCTTCCCTTGCAAAAAATAAAATAGTGTTGCCTATAGTTCTACTTTAAGAATAAATTTCTGCAACATTTATGGAGAGGACTAAGAGGATATAACGATGTCTGTGGTGCAGCGGAAAGCATATAGCACAGTGATGAAGGTATGTGGTCCAGGCATGAAGCAAAGGAAGAATTGGGGCAGGAACAAATAAAGCAATATTTTTCTCATCAGCAATCAATAGAAATAAAATTAAGATTCCTTAATATGTACAACTGACAAAGCAAAGGATTGCATAAGAGTCCTACTACCTACCTGTCAGGTATAGGTGACCATGTCAGTGTCCCTTGTGTCTGCACAATCCATAGCTTTCCTTCTACCCTGAGTACCCCATGCTATATAATCTAGTCAGCTACTGTAAAAACATTAACACCTACCTATATCAATTACCAGTAGCTGATATCTATGGTAAGTCACTATATTATATAGCAACTGTTCTGCCAAAGGCAAATAAATAAGAAGATTTCCTAATATTTAACTGCCATATGCATCATTGCAAGCTTGAGCGCCCTCAGGGGTTTCTAGTATATATATATTAGATTGTGTCACCAGTGGCGTAATAAGGGAGGGGGGGGGGGGTCCGCTGTGGGTGCTGAACATTGGGGGGGGTGGTGTCTGTCCAGGGGTGTGCAGTGTGGGATGATCCGGGGAGGAGATCGCAGAAGGGGCCATCTTAATGAGTGGGCGCCTCTGCACTTTCCCAGCTTTGTAATCATCATAAAACCATCGGGTCACAATACCATGCATATAACCCTTTAAAATTAGCACTTTTGATTATTCATATTCGTGCCCCATGGACTTTAACGGTGTTCACGTGTTCGAACAAAATTTTTGCCTGTTCCCATGTCCTGGTGCGAACCAAACGGGGGGTGTTCGGCTCATCTCTACTGATGACACTGATGGGTGGCATTGCTGGACATTACTCAATTCATCTATTACTCTATGGTGCCAGTCAGTGCACATTTGTGGGCACTGATTGGCACAGATTGGGCACATGTGGATGGCCATGGGGAATTTACCTTGCCATCTACATGTTGGGGGCTTCCCTGGTGGTCCCGGCAGCTTCCCTGGTCTGTCAGACGTGATTGAGGAAAAGCTGATCAACACCTTTTACTGTTTATATCGTGATCAGCTGTGATTGGACACGGCTGATCACATGATAAAGATCTTCCGTCAGACTGACACAATGCACCACCAAGCGTCACGATGCGCAACCCCACAGGAGCGTGGCAGCTGTTATCCTGAAGGACATCATATGACGCCCAGTCAGGATAACAAAATCACGGCCGGCGGGAAGTGGTTAATGTTGGTTCCACTCATCCAGTCAAAACTCCTGCTCCTTTTTGAGTGACAAGCTTTGCATGCTGCAAATTTGTCGGAGGGGGGGGGTGCCAGATATAGGATCCTGCCCCCCAGGTGCCAAATACACTAGGTACGCCCATGTGTGTGTCACCCAACGGTTTCCAGGAAAGTCTTACTACCTACCTCCTAAGTGTAGCTGACCATCTCAGTCTACCTTGCATCATTTCTACTACCCAGATTAGAAGCCCCATGGCAGCTAGGTAGGTGTCCTGCAATTTCCACTCAACTGGTGTGGTTTTCTTTTCAGCCTGGTTACTTACAGCCTACCTGGCTCCCTTCACGTGTCTCCACTGCACCTCTCCCGACAAGGAATCTCCTCACACAATGGAGAGCTCCTGTCCCTTCCCTCTGCTGTCCCACACCCATCAGTTGATTTTCTTCTCCAGACAGTTTTAGCCTCCTGACATGGCATCTGTCTCTCTGTAGCTGAGAACTCAGGTGAGAGGTTCGCTGTGATTATAGGACAGTCAGAACTAGAAGCGTCAGGCCCCCCCCACAATTTGCAGAACGCTGGCCGCCCGCATACCGACAGCAGTGCAGACGCTTTATAGGGGCGCCAGATTGATTTGCCTCCTGGCCAAGTCTGCTCCATAAGACTGGCCTGCAGGGACACTTTTTGTGCCAGCCCCTGTAAAGGGCTGCCCTAGCCCTTGTCGGCCTAGGTCAAGATACAGCATTGACTGGGAGCCCTGAGCTAGCCTCAAGCCTGGGTATATAATGAGCAAAATCCGGACACAGGATCAAAGGGAAGGTTCTGTCCTACTCAAGACACTTTGGGACCTTGAAGTTCCAGTTCCCAATCCAGGTTTACAGAATCCAGAGAAAGTAAAAAACGTTTTTCCCTGCTCAGAAACAATAGTTTGGAACTTGCATTATGTCTTAATGCGAATCCTGTGTTATTTTTACCTACATTTCCACAGTGGCGGAGCCTTCACTGTCACAGTGAGTTGATGCATGTATGACGTTTAGAAGTTTATGTGCATAAACTCATTCTATTGGCTAGAATATTCATTTATTCTAGCCACCAGACTGCGTTTTATGTGCGTTCAAACGTGGTACTGCACTTCTATGCTCGTTTAAGTGGAAAAATCGCAAATATGTTTCTCCAGGTACATAAGTTCGGGGTATTTCTTTTACATTGCTGAAGACAGTATGCAAATATGTGTTTGTTTGAGTGCCTGCATGTGCATGAGCACATTAGCTAATGTGCAGCTGTGTTTTTCATGCCTGAGTTTGTGAGGCCCAACTCTTAAGTGGATGTGCAGGAGGTGCATCATCAGTGGCCACTAGTGATGGACGAACTTCCGACATGACGTTTCGCGAACGCGAAACGCGAACGCGGCCGATAGTTTGCGAACCGTAACGTTCGCGGCGGGCCCCATTGACTTCAATGGGAGGCGAACTTTACAAACTTACAGGTCATATTTGCAGCGGCAAAATAATTACTAGCTGTGCACACATAGTCCCACCACATGGCCAATGACATAACACATGTATGAGGTGAATCTGGGATCGACAACTACAAGCATTCTTTTTTTATATGTGAAAAAAACATATACATATAAACTTCAGGACTCATGAGGCAATGGAGGCGAGGGAAGGTCAGGGTAGGCAAAGAAGAGGGTGCAGGAGATGATCATCACCAGCACCATGATATAGAGCACTGACACCTGCACCGTGATAGAGTGATCTGACACCAGCACCGTGATAGAGAGTACTGACATCAGCAGCGTGAAATAAAGCACTGACACCAGCACCGTGATATACAGCACTGACACCAGCACCGTAAGCAGCTCCAGGAGGAAGTCAGCACAGCACAGGGATGGTGGGAGCCCCTCATAATGAGCATAGCACAGGGATGGTGGGAGCCCCTCATAATGAGCATAGCACAGGGATGGTGGGAGCCCCTCATAATATGCACAGCAGAGGTACAGCCCCAGGAGGAAGTCAGCACAGCACAGGGATGGTGGGAGCCCCTCATAATAAGCAGCCCCAGGAGGATGTCAGCATAGCACAGGGATGGTGGGAGCCCCTCATAATAAGCAGCCCCAGGAGGAAGTAAGGACCGCACAGGGATGGTGGGAGCCCCTCATAATGAGCATAGCATAGGGATGGTGGGAGCCCCTCATAATAAGCAGCCCCAGGAGGAAGTCAGCATAGCACAGGGATGGTGGGAGCCCCTCATAATAAGCAGCCCCAAGAGGATGTCAGCATAGCACAGGGATGGTGGGAGCCCCTCATAATAAGCAGCCCCAGGAGGAAGTCAGGACAGCACAGGGATGGTGGGAGCCCCTCATAATGAGCATAGCACAGGGATGGTGGGAGCCCCTCACAATAAGCAGCCCAAGGAGGAAGTCAGCATAGCACAGGGATGGTGGGAGCCCCTCATAATAAGCAGCCCCAGGAGGAAGTCAGCACAGCACAGGGATGGTGAACTTTACAAACCTACAGATCATATTTGCAGCCACAAAATAATTACTAGCTGTGCACACATAGTCCCACCACATGGCCAATGACATAACACATGTATGTGGTGAATCTGGGATCAACAACTACAAGCATTCTTTTTTTATATGTGAAATTCTGAAACTTCAGGACTCATGAGGCAATGGAGGCGAGGGAAGGTCAGGGTAGGAAAGGAAGAGGGTGCAGGAGATGATCATCACCAGCACCGTGATATAGAGCACTGACACCTGCACCGTGATAGAGTGATCTGACACCAGCACCGTGATAGAGAGCACTGACATCAGCAGCATGACATAAAGCACTGACACCAGCACCGTGATATACAGCACTGACACCAGCAGCGTGACATAAAGCACTGACACCAGCACCGTGATATACAGCACTGACACCTGCACCGTAAGCAGCTCCAGGAGGAAGTTAGCACAGCACAGGGATGGTGGGAGCCCCTCATAATAAGCAGCCCCAGGAGGAAGTCAGCATAGCACAGGGATGGTGGGAGCCCCTCATAATAAGCAGCCCCAGGAGGAAGTCAGCACAGCACAGGGATGGTGAACTTTACAAACCTACAGGTCATATTTGCAGCCACAAAATAATTACTAGCCGTGCACACATAGTCCCACCACATGGCCAATGACATAACACATGTATGCGGTGAATCTGGGATCGACAACTACAAGCATTCTTTTTTTATATGTGAAATTCTGAAACTTCAGGACTCATGAGGCAATGGAGGCGAGGGAAGGTCAGGGTAGGCAAAGAAGAGGGTGCAGGAGATGATCATCACCAGCACCGTGATATAGAGCACTGACACCTGCACCGTGATAGAGTGCACTGACACCAGCACCGAGATAGAGAGCACTAACAGCAGCACTGATACCAGCAACTTGCTGCTGGGCCCCATAAATATGACACCGCTCAACCTCTTCAAACAGGGGCGTATGGGCATACAGTACGGTGTGCTTTTTTTGGACAAGGAAGTGAGCCAAATGAAGAAAAAAGGTCTGTGTGCTCGATTAAAAAAATCGTTTATAGACATGTCCATAAACAGGTCTACTGGTCACATGTGTTGAATTCCTCCGAGATCCATGCCTCATTCATTTTTAGAAATGTGAGGTAGTTAACACTGTCGTGAGCTAGGCGAGTACGCTTATCGGTCACGATCCCCCCTGCTGCGCTGAATGTCCTTTTGGACAGGACACTGGATGAGGGGCAAGCCAACAGTTCGATTGCAAATTGGGCAAGCTCTGGCCAGAGGTCAAGCCTGCCCACCCAGTAGTCCAGGGGTTCATCACTCCTCAGAGCGTCCACATCAGCCGTTAACCCGATGTAGTCGGACACCTGTCGGTCTAGGCGTTCCCTGATGCTGGATCCGGATGACACCTGTCGATGGGTCGGCTGAAAGAATGACCTCATATCAGAAGTCACCAACACATCTTCAAACCGGCCTCTTCTTGCAGGCGCTGTTGGATTGGTACCCGCAACTTCTTCTCTGGGAGTGGGAATTGCTCCTCTGCCAGCGCACGCAAAAGCAGAATGCAGCATTTCTCGAAGCAAGGCCTGGAAGCGCTCCATTCTGACAGCCCTCTGTGACGGCGGTAACATTTCCGCCATTTTGTGTTTGTACCGGGGTCTAAGTGCGTTGCCACCCAGTACTGGTCCTTGACCCTTATGCTTTTTATACGGGGGTCCCTGTTAAAACACTGGAGCATGAAGGCCCCCATTTGCACTAAGCTGGAAGCGGTGTGGTGGCCTGGCTCCTGCTCATCATCCAGGATAATGTCGTCCTCTTCATTCTCCTCTCCCCATCCATGCACAACAACAAGGATCCCAGAAAGATTTAAAGCATGCTCTTCTTGCTCCTCCGCATCCGCCCAGGCACCATCCTCCTCTGACTCCTCTTCAGACTCCTGTTGTTCACTTGTCTCAGATAGAGTAGCCCCCCCTCGGAATTCATCCAGCATTGCGACTTCCTCATCTTCCCGCTCCTGCTCCTCCACAGCTAGATCAATGACACGACGCAATGCACGCTCCATAAAGAAGGCATAAGGTACCATGTCACTGATGGCGCCATGGCTGCGACTGACCAGTTGGTGATCTCCTCAAATGGCCGCAGAAGTCTGCATGCGTCGCGCATGAGCAGCCACTGGCGTGGTGAAAAAAAACCCAGCTCCCCAGAACCTGTTCTGCCGCAGAGCTCATACAGGTAGACGTTAACTGCACGTTTCTGCTGGAGCAGCCTATCAAGCATATAGAAGGTCGAGTTCCATCGCGTCGGGCAATCGCAAATAAGACATCTGACCGGCAGATTGTGTCGCCGCTGAATGTCAGCAAGGCGAGCCATGGTCGTGTAAGATCTTCTGAAATGGGCCGAGATTTTCCTTGCCTGCCGCAAGATGTCCTGGACCCCAGGGTATTTGACAACGAATCGCTGCACGACCAAGTTTAAGACGTGTGCCATGCATGGCACGTGCGTAATTTTGCCCTGTTTCAATGCGCTAAGCAGATTGGCACCATTGTCACACACCACTTTACCAACTGTCAAATTGAGCGGTGTTAGCCACTGATCTGCCTGTGAACGCAAAGCTGAAAGGAGTGCCGGGCCAGTGTGGCTCTTGGCTTCCAGGCACAACAGACGCAGCACGCCATGGCAACGTCTCACCTGGCATGTCGAATAGGTTCTGGAGAGCTTGGGCTGCACAGCGGAAGAGACGCTAGCAGCGGAAAAGGAGGAGTCAGCCGAGGAGGAGAGGGAGGAAGATGGAGTACGAAGAGGAGGAGAAGAAGAGCCAGGCCTGCATGCAATCCGTGGTGATAAAACCAAATCAACACGGGTGCCACGGGTTACATGCTTGACGGCCATCAGAAGGTTCACCCAGTGGGCAGTAAAAGTGATATACCTTCCCTGCCCGTGTTTGCGAGACCACGTGTCTGTGGTCAGATGTATCTTGGCACCGACACTGTGTGCCAGAGATAAATTCACTTGCCGCTGAACATGGCCATATAGCTCTGGGATGCCCTTCTCTGAGAAATACTTCCTTCCTTGGACCTTCCATTGTGGTGTTCCAATGGGCAGAAATTTTCGAAAGGCCTCCGAGTCCACCAGTTTATATGGCAGTAGTTGGCGGGCTATCAGTTCTGACAAGCCAGCCGTCAACCGTTGGGCAAGAGGGTTATCCAGCGTCATAATTTTTTTACGCTCGAACATTAGGCCCACGGAAGCCTGCCTTTTTACAGAAAAATGGGAGCTTGGCGTGATGGAAGGTGGAGTGGAGGACAATTGTGAGGAGAGAGGAGAAGTAGAAGACGAGGCTGGACGGTGAGAGCCTGGAGTGTGGCTTTGTGTGTTCTGTTGCTCCCACTGGGCTCGGTGATGGCAGCTCATGTGCCTTCTTAAGGCGGTCGTCCCTAGGTGGGTGTTGGGCTTACCGTGACTAATGCGTTGACTGCAAAGATTGCAGATGGTAACACTATTGTCAGCAGCGGACACGTTATAAAAAGACCACACTGCGGAGCCATGTGTCGGCATCCTGGGAGCGCCAGATGTGACCGTACATGGTCGATGACTCGCTTCTGATACATTAGCAGTCTGCTTTGTCCCTCCTGTGCAATGTAAGTTATTCCTGCTTCTCCTCCCTATCTGCTGGTTCATATCTCCCTCTGAACTCCCCTCCTCTTCCTCTCTTGTGGGCACCCACGTGACATCACTAGACACGTCATCATCAACGTCACCTTCCCCACCGCTATAATTAGAGATCTCAGAGTAGGCAGCAACACCGGGACCAACCTCCTCCTTGGGCTGATCTGGGTACTGTCGTCAGACTGCTGAGTGGTGGTTCTTGCTACCTCCTCTTCCTGATCCAATGCCAAGAGTGGCTGCGCATCAGAAATGTCTTGATATGGATCAGAAAATAATTCCTGTGACTCAAGCGGAAGGTATGTGGTGGTGGTGGTGGTGGTGTTGTTGGTGGTAGTGTCTTTGGGGGTGCACATAGCAGAGAGTGAAGAAGAGGGTGCAGTTCGAGAGGATGAGGAGGGTGCAGAAGAGTAAGGCTGAGTGAGCCAGTCAACCAATTCTGGTGCTTCCTTTGACGTAATCGCACGCACCTTCTGCAATTTGCCACTTTGGCTCAAGCCTGTTGCTCCTGCCCTACCCCTACCACCCCTGCGGAAGGGCCTGCCTCTTCCTCTGCCTGTCATTTTTTAAATGACCCTGTGACAAAACTCTCTACAGAAGGGCAGAATGTATGTGGAAGAAGGTATGTAAAAACCCGCTTCAATCTGTTGTTTTTGGGGGCCACTGGTCTATCACACCAGTTACAATACTTTTTTTTTGGATTGCGTTTGTCACTCTTTGTAGTATCGCTGCAGAACCGCTCAGCAGTCACAATGCTGCACAGTGGAAACACACTATACTATGCTTTCTATGGGTGCAAGTATTTTATACGTGTATTACACAACTATATACTGCACACCAAATAGTACCAGTCCTTAAGGACCTTTGTGGAACTAGTAGGTTGTGATTAGCAGACTGTACCTCACTCAACCCTATATACTGTAGTACGCTATACCTTCCAGTCCTTAGAAGGACCTATGTGGAACTAGTAGGTTGTGATTAGCAGACTGTACCTCACTCAAACCTATATACTGTAGTACACTATACCTTACCAGTCCTTAGAAGGACCTTTGTGGAACTACTAGGTTGTGATTAGCAGACTGTACCTCACTCAACCCTATATACTGTAGTACACTATACCTTACCAGTCCTTAGAAGGACTTTTGTGGAACTAGTAGGTTGTGATTAGCAGACTGTACCTCAGTCGCTATACAGATAAAGGACTACTGCAACAGAAGGGCAGCAGTCAGCAGTAGTGCACCTCAACCCTATATACTGTGGACCTATAAAAGTCCTTAAGGATTAGCAGACTGTACCTCACTCAACCTTATATACTGATTTAAAAGGGGGGTGTGTGCGCTTGCTTTTAAACCCAAAAAAAGGCAGAGAAAAATTATAACAAACAATCTTATAAAAAGTGACCAGGTGTGGATAAATGTGAAAATATGTGAACCATCAAAAGTAATAAATAAACATAGAATATGTGGGCCAGCGCAAACAGTTGAAAAGTGGCGTTAGTGCAAAATCTAGTTAAAAATTACTGCATACATAAAAAGTGCATAAAACATGTGCATAAAATATTCAAAAACAAATCAGTGAATCGCAGCAGTAAAAAGTAGGATGCAGTATGGCACAAATCATATATGTGAAACACAGTGGTATCAGTGCGTCAAACTAAAGTGTCCCAAATAAAATATAGACATGCCACTAAAAAAATCACAGCCGAGAAAAAGCATCAATAAGATTAAGGTGCAATGTGCCAAACGTGGGACGATCCTCTGGTGGTGATCCGTGCCAGTAGTGGTGCTATCACTAGGTAATTACCTCCCCGCTGCGGGATTAAGCAGTGAAACAAACACAAAGGCAATCAGGGAACAGAGGATGATCCAGGCGATGGCTGTACAGTGGAGTCTTGGAGATGACACAAATATATCCAGTTTCCTTGTGTATGGTCACCGGGCTCAAAAGGATAAACCAAGAGATACCGCCATAGTGTAGTATTTAAAACACAGTTTTATTAAAAATAAAAGTAACTACTCACAAGGGTATGTAAACAAAAGCACAGCAGACCGCCGAGCGTCTAGCCCGGATGTAGACGTCACTTCCTGGGATCATCCCAGTTGAAGTCCTATTGATGACGTAACGCGTAGGAGCCGGAAGTGACGTCTACATCCGGGCTAGACGCTCGGCGGTCTGCTGTGCTTTTGTTTACATCCCCTTGTGAGTAGTTACTTTTATTTTTAATAAAACTGTGTTTTAAATACTACACTATGGCGGTATCTCTTGGTTTATCCTTTTGAGCCCGGTGACCATACACAAGGAAACTGGATATATTTGTGTCATCTCCAAGACTCCACTGTACAGCCATCGCCAGGATCATCCTCTGTTCCCTGATTGCCTTTGTGTTTGTTTCGCTGCTTAACCACTTTCAGACCGGACCATTTTGCTGGTAAATGACCAGAGGTCTTTTTACACTTTGGCACTGCGCTGCTTTAACTGGTAATTGCGCGGTCATGCAATGTTGTACCCAAACAAAATTTGCGTCCTTTTCTTCCCACAAATAGAGCTTTCTTTTGATGGTATTTGATTGCCTCTGCGATTTTTATTTTTTGCGATATAAACGTAAAAAGACCGCAAATTTTGAAAAAAAATGATATTTTCTACTTTTTGTTATTAGAAAAATCCAATAAACTCAATTTTAGTCATACATTTAGGACAAAATGTATTCAGCCACATGTCTTTGGTAAAAAAAAAGTCAATAATTGTATATTTATTGGTTTGCGCAAAAGTTGTCACATCTACAAACTAAGGTACGTTTTCTGGAATTTACGCAGCTTTTAGTTTACGACTGCCTATCTCATTTCTTGAGGTGCTAAAATGACAGGGCAGTACAAAACCCCCCCAAATGACCCCATTTTGGAAAGTAGACCCCCTAAGGAAATTGATAAGAGGCATGTTGAGCCCATTGAATATTTTATTTTTTTGCCTCAAGCGATTGAATAATGACAAAAAAAAAATTTTTTTTTTTTTTTTACACAAAGTTGTCACTAAATGATATATTGCTCACACATGCTATGGGCGTATGTGAAATGACACCCCAAAATAAATTCTGCTGCTTCTCCTGAGTACGGGGATACCACATATGTGGGACTTTTTGGGAGCCTAGCCGCGTACAGGGCCCCGAAAACCAAGCACCGCCTTCAGGCTTTCTAAGGGCGTCAATTTTTGATTTCACGCCTCACTACCTATTACAGTTTTGAAGGCCATAAAATGCCAAGATGGCACAAAACCCCCACAAATGACCCCATTTTAGAAAGTAGACACCCCAAGCTATTTGCTGAGAGGCATGTTGAGTCCATGGAATATTTTATATTTTGCCACAAGTTGCGGGAAAATTACAAACTTTTTTTTTTTTTTTTTTTTTTTCACAAAGTTGTCACTAAATGATATATTGCTCATGCATGCCATGGGCATATGTGAAATGACACCCCAAAATAAATTCTGCTGCTTCTCCTGAGTACGGGGATACCACATATGTGGGACTTTTTGGGAGCCTAGCCGCGTACGGGGCCCCGAAAACCAAGCACCGCCTTCAGGCTTTCTAAGGGCGTAATTTTTTGAGTTCACTTCTCACTACCTATTACAGTTTTGAAGGCCATAAAATGCCAAGATGGCACAAAACCCCCACAAATGACCCCATTTTAGAAAGTAGACACCCCAAGCTATTTGCTGAGAGGCATGTTGAGTCCATGGAATATTTTATATTTTGCCACAAGTTGCGGGAAAATTACAAACTTTTTTTTTTTTTCACAAAGTTGTCACTAAATGATATATTGCTCACGCATGCCATGGGCATATGTGAAATGACACCCCAAAATAAATTCTGCTGCTTCTCCTGAGTACGGGGATACCACATATGTGGGACTTTTTGGGAGCCTAGCCGCGTACGGGGCCCCAAAAACCAAGCACCGCCTTCAGGCTTTCTAAGGGCGTTACAGTTTTGAAGGCCATAAAATGCCAAGATGGCACAAACCCCCCCCCCCCAAATGACCCCATTTTAGAAAGTAGACACCCCTAAATTTAGGGGTACACTAGTGAGACTAGGTAATAAATGGCGGGTGCCCTGAAACTATAAAAAAATAACTAACCAACCAGCGTCACCTGTAACAGTTATATGGTGATCACTGGTGAAAGGGTTAACTAGGGGGCAATCAGGGGGCTTTATGCGGTAGTATATGGGGGTCCCTGGCGCTATAAAAAGCTGCGGCGAACCTAAATACCTACCTGCCTAACTAGCGTCACCTGTGACACTAATACAGCGATCAGAAAAACGATCGCTTATTAGGCTGGGTTCACACTGGAGCGATGCGGGAACGCCACGAATGCGCGGCGGGTTCCCGCATCGCATGCCTCCCGGCGGCAGTTCACACTGCCCTATGCGAACTGCTGGGAGTGTCAGTGAAATGTTAATGACACCCCCAGATCAGTTCGCATATCGCAGTGCGATCTGCAAACTTGGATCGCATGGTGTGAACACCCATGCGATCCGATTCTGCTGCGGACCAAAAAAAGGGTCCCGTGCGAGTTTGCGGCGGGTGCGACACGAATTCAGCCATACTATCTGTATAGCTGAACTCGAATCGCACAGAGATCGGATGTGATTTGCACTGCAGTGCGGTGCGAATCACATCCGTTCTCATAAACCGCTGCAATGTGAACCCAGCCTTAGTGACACTGGCGACGGGGGGTGATCACGGGGTTAAACCTTTATTGGGGGGGTTAGGGGGGTACCTTAGAACTAAAGGGGGCTAACCCTAACTGCCCTAACAGTTATTAGTCACAAATGACACCTGCCGGGTGATCAGGGGGTTAAACCTTTATTAGGTAATAAATGGCGGGTGCCCTGAAACTATAAAAAAATAACTAACCAACCAGCGTCACCTGTAACAGTTATATGGTGATCACTGGTGAAAGGGTTAACTAGGGGGCAATCAGGGGGCTTTATGCGGTAGTATATGGGGGTCCCTAGCGCTATAAAAAGCTGCGGCGAACCTAAATACCTACCTGCCTAACTAGCGTCACCTGTGACACTAATACGGCGATCAGAAAAATGATCGCTTATTAGGCTGGGTTCACACTGGAGCGATGCGGAAACGCCGCGAATCCGCGGCGGGTTCCCGCATCGCATGCCTCCCGGCGGCAGTTCACACTGCCCTATGCGAACTGCTGGGAGTGTCAGTGAAATGTTACTGACACCCCCAGATCAGTTCGCATATCGCAGTGCGATCTGCAAACTCGGATCGCATGGTGTGAACACCCATGCGATCCGATTCTGCTGCGGGCCAAAAAAAGGGTCCCGTGCGAATTTGCGGCGGGTGCGGCGGGTGTGGCGGGTGCGGCGGGTGCGGCGAATGGCTGAACTCGAATCGCACAGAGATCGGATGTGATTTGCACTGCAGTGCGGTGCGAATCACATTCGTTCTCATAAACCGCTGCAATGTGAACCCAGCCTTAGTGACACTGGCGACGGGGGGTGATCACGGGGTTAAACCTTTATTGGGGGGGTTAGGGGGGTACATTAGAACTAAAGGGGGCTAACCCTAACTGCCCTAACAGTTATTACAGTCACAAATGACACCAATGCAAAAAAAAAAAAAAAAAAAAAAAAAATGACATTGGTGTCACTGTGACTGGGGGGCAGGGGTAATTGGGGGGGTGATCGGGGGGTAAAGGGGGGGTGTGAGTGTGCCTGGCATGTTCTACTGTGTGTGGGATGTGTTGGTGCAACTCACTGATCCGCTCTCCTCCGTGTCGGAACGAAAAATACCGACACGGAGGAGAGAATACATCACTTCCTCTCCTGTGTTTACATTACAGGAGAGGAAGTGATGTCACCGGGGATTTCCATTCGTCGGGAGCGATCGCGAGGGGGTGGCCATGAATGAATGGCCGTCCCCTCGTCCGGGATCGCTCCCGAACGAAAACCGACCGCCGCAGGCACCGGGCGGGGGCCCGATCGGGCCCCCGACCCGCGGGAGGCAAAGGACGTACATATATGTGCTTATGCCTGCCCGTGCCATTCTGATGACGTACATCGGCGTGAGGCGGTCGGCAAGTGGTTAATCCCGCAGCGGGGAGGTAATTACCTAGTGATAGCACCACTACTGGCACGGATCACCACCAGAGGATCGTCCCACGTTTGGCACATTGCACCTTAATCTTATTGATGCTTTTTCTCGGTTGCGATTTTTTTAGTGGCATGTCTATATTTTATTTGGGACACTTTAGTTTGACGCACTGATACCACTGTGTTTCACATATATGATTTGTGCCATACTGCATCCTACTTTTTACTGCTGCGATTCACTGATTTGTTTTTGAATATTTTATGCACATGTTTTATGCACTTTTTATGTATGCAGTAATTTTTAACTAGATTTTGCACTAACGCCACTTTTCAACTGTTTGCGCTGGCCCACATATTCTATGTTTATTTATTACTTTTGATGGTTCACATATTTTCACATTTATCCACACTTGGTCACTTTTTATAAGATTGTTTGTTATAATTTTTCTCTGCCTTTTTTTGGGTTTAAAAGCAAGCGCACACACCCCCCTTTTAAATCTGTTTCATAAATTGAGAGTTCACTCACATAGTGATTGCTGCTGCTTTTTGTTTTTACCTCTCCCAATCTCACATAGAGCGCGGAAGCTCACAGATATATATTTCCCAACCTTATATACTGTAGTACGCTATACCTTACCAGTCCTTAGAAGGACCTTTGTGGAACTAGTAGGTTGTGATTAGCAGACTGTACCTCACTCAAACCTATATACTGTAGTACGCTATACCTTACCAGTCCTTAGAAGGACCTTTGTGGAACTAGTAGGTTGTGATTAGCAGACTGTACCTCACTCAACCCTATATACTGTAGTACACTATACCTTACCAGTCCTTAGAATGACCTTTGTGGAACTAGTAGGTTGTGATTAGCAGACTGTACCTCAGTCCCTATACTGATAAAGGATTACTGCAGCAGAAGGGCAGCAGTCAGCAGTAGTGCACCTCAACCCTATATATTGTGGACCTATACCAGTCCTTAAGGATTAGCAGACTGTACCTCACTCAACCCTATATACTGTAGTACGCTATACCTTACCAGTCCTTAGAAGGACCTTTGTGGAACTAGTAGGTTGTGATTAGCAGACTGTACCTCACTCAACCCTATATACTGTAGTACACTATACCTTACCAGTCCTTAGAAGGACCTTTGTGGAACTAGTAGGTTGTAATTAGCAGACTTTACCTCACTCAACCCTATATACTGTAGTACACTATACCTTACCAGTCCTTAGAAGGACCTTTGTGGAACAAGTAGGTTTTGATTAGCAGACTGTACCTCAGTCCCTATACTGATAAAGGACTGTTGCAGAATAGGGCAGCAGTCAGCAGTAGTGCACCTCAACCCTATATATTGTGGACCTATACCAATCCTTAAGGATTAGCAGACTGTACCTCACTCAACCCTATATACTTTAGTACGCTATACCTTACCAGTCCTTAGAAGGACCTTTGTGGAACTAGTAGGTTGTGATTAGCAGACTGTACCTCACTCAACCCTATATACTGTAGTACACTATACCTTACCAGTCCTTAGAAGGACCTTTGTGGAATTAGTAGGTTGTGATTAGCAGACTGTACCTCACTCAACCCTATATACTGTAGTACACTATACCTTACCAGTCCTTAGAAGGACCTTTGTGGAACTAGTAGGTTGTGATTAGCAGACTGTACCTCAGTCCCTATACTGATAAAGGACTACTGCAGCAGAAGGGCAGCAGTCAGCAGTAGTGCACCTCAACTCTATATATTGTGGACCTATACCAGTCCTTAAGGATTAGCAGACTGTACCTCACTCAACCCTATATACTGTAGTACGCTATACCTTACCAGTCCTTAGAAGGACCTTTGTGGAACTAGTAGGTTGTGATTAGCAGACTGTACCTCACTCAACCCTATATACTGTAGTACGCTATACCTTACCAGTCCTTAGAAGGACCTTTGTGGAACTAGTAGGTTGTGATTAGCAGACTGTACCTCAGTCCCTATACTGATAAAGGACTGTTGCAGAATAGGGCAGCAGTCAGCAGTAGTGCACCTCAACCCTATATATTGTGGACCTATACCAGTCCTTAAGGATTAGCAGACTGTACCTCACTCAACCCTATATACTGTAGTACGCTATACCTTACCAGTCCATAGAAGGACCTTTGTGGAACTAGTAGGTTGTGATTAGCAGATTGTACCTCACTCAAACATATATAGTGTAGTACACTATACCTTACCAGTCCTTAGAAGGACCTTTGTGGAACTAGTAGGTTGTGATTAGCAGACTGTACCTCAGTCCCTATACTGATAAAGGACTACTGCAGCAGAAGGGCAGCAGTCAGCAGTAGTGCACCTCAACCCTATATATTGTGGACCTATACCAGTCCTTAAGGATTAGCAGACTGTACCTCACTTAACCTTATATATTGTAGTACTCTATACCTTACCAGTCCTTAGAAGGACCATTTTGGAACTAGTAGGTTGTGATTAGCAGACTGTACCTCACTCAAACCTATATACTGTAGTACGCTATACCTTACCAGTCCTTAGAAGGACCTTTGTAGAACTAGTAGGTTGTGATTAGCAGACTGTACCTCACTCAAACCTATATACTTGTCATGGTTATGCATTAGAGTTGTTCTCCTTACCTGTCTGCATGTGTTCATTTCTAGAGACCAGCCGAGCTTCACCTGACTGCTTTTATTTCCTTCCTCTGGAATGGCTCCACCCTAGCCCCTATCAGACTACACTATATTAACCTTTGCACTGCTAGCCTATCCTGCTGATCAACCTTTGTGTATTAGCTTCCTGTTTCCTGTCGTCTGCTCTGCTACTGATTTCCGTTACCGACCTTGGCGTGTTCTTAACATCCCTGCTTGCCTGTGACCCTGACCTATTGGCGTGTACCCGACTATTCTGTTCTGCTTGTGGCCCCGACCTTGGCTTTGTCCCTCACCATCCCTATCCTCCTGTTACCTACTGTGGGTGTGAGCTGGGGGACCCTGGGGGTCGCGACCTCGAGCCAGTTGCAGCCAAGACCATCTTCACCACTCGAAGCTCTGGTGAACACCAGCTGGCTCTTAGACTCCGCGCCCCGGGGAATCTTACGCTCTTACCCCAGTGGGACCTGTCCCCCGTCTGCAGCCGTCAGCCGTAGGGTCCACAGCCTTGCGGTGCACCCCCAACCCTACGGTGTGCACCTGTCACCTGAGCTCTAGGTGAACTGAAAATACTGTAGTACGCTATACCTTACCAGTCCTTAGAAGGACCTTTATGGATCTAGTAGGTTGTGATTAGCAGACTGTACCTCACTCAAACCTATATACTGTAGTACACTATACCTTACCAGTCCTTAGAAGGACCTTTGTGGAACTAGTAGGTTGTGATTAGCAGACTGTACCTCAGTCCCTATACTGATAAAGGACTGTTGCAGAATAGGGCAGCAGTCAGCAGTTGTGCACCTCAACCCTATATATTGTGGACATATACCAGTCCTTAAGGATTAGCAGACTGTACCCCACTCAACCCTATATACTGTAGTACGCTATACCTTACCAGTCCTTAGAAGGACCTTTGTGGAACTAGTAGGTTGTGATTAGCAAACTGTACCTCACTCAACCCTATATACTGTAGTACACTATACCTTACCAGTCCTTAGAAGGACCTTTGTGGAACTAGTAGGTTGTGATTAGCAGACTGTACCTCAGTCCCTATACTGATAAAGGACTGTTGCAGAATAGGGCAGCAGTCAGCAGTAGTGCACCTCAATCCTATATATTGTGGACCTATACCAGTCCTTAAGGATTAGCAGACTGTACCTCACTTAACCTTATATATTGTAGTACGCTATTCCTTACCAGTCCTTAGAAGGACCATTTTGGAACTAGTAGGTTGTGATTAGCAGACTGTACCTCACTCAAACCTATATACTGTAGTACGCTATACCTTACCAGTCCTTAGAAGGACCTTTGTAGAACTAGTAGGTTGTGATTAGCAGACTGTACCTCACTCAAACCTATATACTGTAGTACGCTATACCTTACCAGTCCTTAGAAGGAGCTTTGTGGAACTAGTAGGTTGTGATTAGCAGACTGTACCTCACTCAACCCTATATACTGTAGTACACTATACCTTACCAGTCCTTAGAAGGACCTTTGTGGAACTAATAGGTTGTGATTAGCAAACTGTACCTCAGTCCCTATACTGATAAAGGACTGCTTCAGAATAGGGCAGCAGTCAGCAGTAGTGCACCTCAACCCTATATATTGTGGACCTATACCAGTCCTGAAGGATTAGCAGACTGTACTTCACTCAACCCTATATACTGTAGTACGCTATACCTTACCAGTCCTTAGAAGGACCTTTGTGGAACTAGTAGGTTGTGATTAACAGACTGTACCTCAGTCCCTATACTGATAAAGGACTCTTGCAGAATAGGGCAGCAGTCAGCAGTAGTGCACCTCAACCCTATATATTGTGGACCTATACCAGTCCTTAAGGATTAGCAGACTGTACCTCACTCAACCCTATATACTGTAGTACGCTATACCTTACCAGTCCTTAGAAGGACCTTTGTGGAACTAGTAGGTTGTGACTAGCAGACTGTACCTCACTCAACCCTATATAGTGTAGTACACTATACCTTACCAGTCCTTAGAAGGACCTTTGTGGAACTAGTAGGTTGTGATTAGCAGACTGTACCTCAGTCCCTATACTGATAAAGGACTACTGCAGCAGAAGGGCAGCAGTCAGCAGTAGTGCACCTCAACCCTATATATTGTGGACCTATACCAGTCCTTAAGGATTAGCAGACTGTACCTCACTTAACCTTATATATTGTAGTACGCTATACCTTACCAGTCCTTAGAAGGACCATTTTGGAACTAGTAGGTTGTGATTAGCAGACTGTACCTCACTCAAACCTATATACTGTAGTACGCTATACCTTACCAGTCCTTAGAAGGACCTTTGTAGAACTAGTAGGTTGTGATTAGCAGACTGTACCTCACTCAAACCTATATACTGTAGTACGCTATACCTTACCAGTCCTTAGAAGGACCTTTGTGGAACTAGTAGGTTGTGATTAGCAGACTGTACCTCACTCAACCCTATATACTGTAGTACACTATACCTTACCAGTCCTTAGAAGGACCTTCGTGGAACTAATAGGTTGTGATTAGCAAACTGTACCTCAGTCCCTATAGTGATAATGGACTGCTGCAGAATAGGGCAGCAGTCAGCAGTAGTGCACCTCAACCCTATATATTGTGGACCTATATCAGTCCTTAAGGATTAGCAGACTGTACCTCACTCAACCCTATATACTGTTGTACGCTATACCTTGCCAGTCCTTAGAAGGACCTTTGTGGAACTAGTAGGTTGTGATTAGCAGACTGTACCTCACTCAACCCTAAATAGTGTAGTACACTATACCTTACCAATCCTTAGAAGGACCTTTATGGAACTAGTAGGTTATGATTAGCAGACTGTACCTCACTCAAACCTATATACTGTAGTACGCTATACCTTACCAGTCCTTAGAAGGACCTTCGTGGAACTAGTAGGTTGTGATTAGCAGACTGTACCTCACTCAACCCTAAATACTTTAGTACACTATACCTTACCAGTCCTTAGAAGGACCTTTGTGGAACTAGTAGGTTATGATTAGCAGACTGTACCTCAGTCCCTATACTGATAAAGGACTGCTGCAGAATAGGGCAGCAGTCAGCAGTAGTGCACCTCAACCCTATATATTGTGGACCTATACCAGTCCTTAAGGATTAGCAGACTGTACTTCACTCAACCCTATATACTGTAGTACCCTATACCTTACCAGTCCATAGAAGGACCTTTGTGAAACGAGTAGGTTGTGATTAGCAGGCTGTACCTCACTCAACCCTATATACTGTAGTACGCTATACCTTACCAGTCCTTAGAAGTACCTTTGTGGAACTAGTAGGTTGTGATTAGCAGACTGTACCTCAGTCCCTATACTGATAAAGGACTACTGCAGCAGAAGGGCAGCAGTCAGCAGTAGTGCACCTCAACCCTATATATTGTGGACCTATTCCAGTCCTTAAGGATTAGCAGACTGTACCTCATTCAACCCTATATACTGTAGTACGCTATACCTTACCAGTCCTTAGAAGGACCTTTGTGGAACTAGTAGGTTGTGATTAGCAGACTGTACCTCACTCAAACCTATATACTGTAGTACACTATACCTTACCAGTCCTTACAAGGACCTTTGTGGAACTAGTAGGTTTTGATTAGCAGACTGTACCTCAGTCCCTATACTGATAAAGGACTGTTGCAGAATAGGGCAGCAGTCAGCAGTAGTGCACCTCAACCCTATATATTGTGGACCTATACCAGTCCTTAAGGATTAGCAGACTGTACCTCACTCAACCCTATATACTGTAGTACGCTATACCTTACCAGTCCTTAGAAGGACCTTTGTGGAACTAGTAAGTTGTGATTAGCAGACTGTACCTCACTCAACCCTATATACTGTAGTACACTATACTTTACCAGTCCTTAGAAGGACCTTTGTGGAACTAGTAGGTTGTGATTAGCAGACTGTACCTCAGTCCCTATACTGATAAAGGACTGTTGCAGAATAGGGCAGCAGTCAGCAGTAGTGCACCTCAACCCTATATATTGTGGACCTATACCAGTCCTTAAGGATTAGCAGACTGTACCTCACTTAACCTTATATATTTTAGTACGCTATACCTTACCAGTCCTTACAAGGACCATTTTGGAACTAGTAGGTTGTGATTAGCAGACTGTACCTCACTCAAACCTATATACTGTAGTACGCTATACCTTACCAGTCCTTAGAAGGACCTTTGTAGAACTAGTAGGTTGTGATTAGCAGACTGTACCTCACTCAAACCTATATACTGTAGTACGCTATACCTTACCAGTCCTTAGAAGGACCTTCGTGGAACTAGTAGGTTGTGATTAGCAGACTGTACCTCACTCAACCCTATATACTGTAGTACACTATACCTTACCAGTCCTGAGAAGGACCTTTGTGGAACTAGTAGGTTGTGATTAGCAGACTGTACCTCAGTCCCTATACTATTAAAGGACTGCTGCAGAATAGGGCAGCAGTCAGCAGTAGTGCACCTCAACCCTATATATTGTGGACCTATACCAGTCCTTAAGGATTAGCAGACTGTACCTCACTCAACCCTATATACTGTAGTACGCTATACCTTACCAGTCCTTAGAAGGACCTTTGTGGAACTAACAGGTTGTGATTAGCAGAATGTACCTCACTCAACCCTATATACTGTAGTACACTATACCTTACCCGTCCTTAGAAGGACCTTTGTGGAACTAGTAGGTTGTGATTAGCAGACTGTACCTCAGTCCCTATACTGATAAAGGACTACTGCAGCAAAAGGGCAGCAATCAGCAGTAGTGCACCTCAACCCTATATATTGTGGACCTATACCAGTCCTTAAGGATTAGCAGACTGTACCTCACTCAATCCTATATACTGTAGTACGCTATACCTTACCAGTCCTTAGAAGGACCTTTGTGGAACTAGTAGGTTGTGATTAGCAGACTGTACCTCAGTCCCTATACTGATAAAGGACTGTTGCAGAATAGGGCAGCAGTCAGCAGTAGTGCACCTCAACCCTATATATTGTGGACCTATACCAGTCCTTAAGGATTAGCAGACTGTACCTCACTCAACCCTATATACTGTAGTACGCTATACCTTACCAGTCAATAGAAGGACCTTTGTGGAACTAGTAGGTTGTGATTAGCAGCCTGTACCTCACTCAACCCTATATACTGTAGTACGCTATACCTTACCAGTCCTTAGAAGGACCTTTGTGGAACTAGTAGGTTGTGATTAGCATACTGTACCTCAGTCCCTGTACTAATAAAGGACTACTGCAGCAGAAGGGCAGCAGTCAGCAGTAGTGCACCTCAACCCTATATATTGTGGACCTATTCCAGTCCTTAAGGATTAGCAGACTGTACCTCACTCAACCCTATATACTGTAGTACACTATACCTTACCAGTCCTTAGAAGGACCTTTGTGGAACTAGTAGGTTGTGATTAGCAGACTGTACCTCACTCAACCCTATATACTGTAGTACACTATACCTTACCAGTCCTTAGAAGGACCTTTGTGGAACTAGTAGGTTGTGATTAGCAGACTGTACCTCAGTCCCTATACTGATAAAGGACTGTTGCAGAATAGGGCAGCAGTCAGCAGTAGTGCACCTCAACCCTATATATTGTGGACCTATTCCAGTCCTTAAGGATTAGCAGAATGTACCTCACTCAACCCTATATACTGTAGTACGCTATACCTTACCAGTCCTTAGAAGGACCTTTGTGGAACTAGTAGGTTGTGATTAGCAGGCTGTACCTCACTCAACCCTGTATATACTGTAGTACGCTATACCTTACCAGTCCTTAGAAGGACCTTTGTGGAACTAGTAGGTTGTGATTAGCAGACAGTACCTCAGTCCCTATACTGATAAAGGACTACTGCAGCAGAAGGGCAGCAGTCAGCAGTAGTGCACGTCAACCCTATATATTGTGGACCTATACCAGTCCTTAAGGATTAGCAGACTGTACCTCACTCAACCTTATATACTGTAGTACGCTATACCTTACCAGTCCTTAGAAGGACCTTTGTGGAACTAGTAGGTTGTGATTAGCAGACTCTACCTCACTCAAACCTATATACTGTAGTATGCTATACCTTACCAGTCCTTAGAAGGACCTTTGTGGAACTAGTAGGTTGTGATTAGCAGACTGTACCTCACTCAACCCTATATACTGTAGTACACTATACCTTACCAGTCCTTAGAAGGACCTTTGTGGAACTAGTAGGTTGTGATTAGCAGACTGTACCTCAGTCCCTATACTGATAAAGGACTGCTGCAGAATAGGGCAGCAGTCAGCAGCAGTGCACCTCAACCCTATATATTGTGGACCTATACCAGTCCTTAAGGATTAGCAGACTGTACCTCACTCAACCCTATATACTGCAGTACGCTATACCTTCACCAGTCCTTAGAAGGACCTTTGTGGAACTAATAGGTTGTGATTAGCAGACTGTACCTCACTCAACCCTATATACTGTAGTACACTATACCTTACCAGTCCTTAGAAGGACCTTTGTGGAACTAGTAGGTTGTGATTAGCAGACTTTATATCTCAGTCCCTATACTGATAAAGGACTGCTGCAGAATAAGGCAGCAGTCAGCAGTAGTGCACCTCAACCCTATATATTGTGGACCTATACCAGTCCTTAAGGATTAGCAGGCTGTACCTCACTCAACCCTATATACTGTAGTACGCTATACCTTCACCAGTCCTTAGAAGGACCTTTGTGGAACTAATAGGTTGTGATTAGCAGACTGTACCTCACTCAAACCTATATACTGTAGTACGCTATACCTTACCAGTCCTTAGAAGGACCTTTGTGGAACTAGTAGGTTGTGATTAGCAGACTGTACCTCAGTCCCTATACTCATAAAGGACTACTGCAGCAGAAGGGCAGCACTCAAGTATTATATTCTTTCTATATTTGGAAGAAAGAATATTATACGTGTACAAGCCTATTACCATACCAGTCCTGAAAAGGACCTTTGTGGACCTAATAGTAACAGCTAATGATTAAACTGACTGTCCCTCACTGCTACACACAGCTTCCTGTCTGTCTCTATTTAAACTGACAAAACACAGGCTGCTGCAACAATAACTTGAATAGCACTGCACTCAAAACTATATCCTGTACTACTACACCATACCAGTCCTGAAAAGGACCTTTGTGGACCTAATAGTAACAGCTAGTGATTAAATTGACTGTCCCTGCTGCACACAGCGTCCTGTCCCTCTCTGCACTGACAGGCTGCTGCAACAATCACTAGCACAGCAGTGCACTCAACCCTATATCCTGTACTACCTCTATACCATACCAGTCCTTAAAAGGACTTTTGTGGACCTAATAGCTTGCAATTTGGGTCACTGCACTCTCTCCCTGCTCCACACAGCAACCTCTCCCTATAGTGACAGTAGAAAGAATGTAAAATGGCCGCCGGATCGGGTCGATTTATAAGTTAGGGGGAACGTCCAAGTGTCCATGTGCTGTAATGTCTCAATTGGCTGCCCTGTACCACATGATGGATGTGTCATCATAGGTCAAAGTTCTTTTACACAGTAAATACGTGAGTCCGCCGGGCGAACAGCGGCAATAGTCCGCCGATCAGGCGGACCGTGAACAGCCGAAATTCTGGACCCATCATAGCAGGAGGACGCACAGAGGGAGGTTGGCATGGGTCGTAATATAAAACAAATTTGTTACAATGCAAAACAAGACCATGAACTCTAGAGTGGTGAAGTCTAAGCTGCAAAGCTCATAATGACCATGGTAGGAGGCTTGAAAAAGAGGTGTTGCCCCTTTAAAATGTGTAGCCATGCCCCCTTCAGCTAGTATATCCTCTCTTATTGACAGTTTCTACTTCCTATCATCTTTGCACTGCCTGAGTTTCTGGAGCTTATGACATGCTCTTTTTATTCTACTATATGTGAGTGGTTTATTAGCTTTTTTATTAATAAAGTGATATTGCTGCACTTAGAAGTGCCCTTGTGTATTTCTTTGCATGGGTTGTAATATACCAAGATGCTGTGTGTACATACGTGCACATTTTTTCAAAAGCTCACCCCCGTCTATAAAAATTTCTTCTGCTTTAATCTGGGTGGCACAGTGGTGTAATGGGTAGCACTCCCACCTAGCAGTAAAAAGGGTCACGGGTTTGAATCCCAACCACGACACTATCTGCCTGGAGTTTGCATGTTCTGTCTGTGTGGGTTTCCTCCAAGTACTCCAGTTTCCTCCCACACTCCAAAGACATGCAGGTAGGTTAATTGGCTTCTGTACATAATTGGCCCTAGTATATGAATGGGGACCTTGGATTGTGGGCTCCGTGAGGATAGGGACTGATGTGAGTGTGTAATGTACAGGGATAGGGATAATTATAGAAACTCACTCAGGATGGACTGGTGTCTTTATTCAACCTTACTAACTATGTAATCTGAATACTTGTTCCCAGTCACTTATTCTTCAAGCCAGTGGGTCAGCATGACAGCCAGTCAAATAGCAAATTCATGAAGAGGCCTGCATTGGCAGTTCATGTATTTTCTCATAACAGCTCTTCTTTCCATAAACTTTATTATCTTATTATTCTGCTTGATATGATCCCTTTTTTGCCTACACGGCCAGTGCAGCGGTCCTGGAATATGAAATCCCTATTATTGTCCCTCTTCTTCCTGCAGGGCTTCAAGGACAAATCAAAGCAATGCTCTGTGCCAGTGCTGACCAAATAGAATATAATAGAATTGCTCTGACTCCTTCGTTGAAGTGCTGCATAGAGAAGAGGGAAAAGAGCAAGGATTTCAGATTCCTGGACCACTGCACCAGCTGTGTGGGCACTGACAGCTTATCACCCATGGAGGTAAGTACAGTGAGGACCTGGAAGGTGTAGGATGTTAATTCACCTTCTTTCATTGTTTCTGAAAAGGTAAGCTTACACTTTAAAGTGTTACTAACCCCACAAAAGTAAAATCAGTCAGTATGTGCAGTAAAGCATGCTTGGTATACTCACTGTGGAACCTAAGAGGTTAATCCTGCACATTGTGTAAAAAGCCTGTTTGAGCCTGTCTTCTCTGATACTCCCCTTCTTCCACAGTTCCCAATCTATCTGCTGATAAGACAAAGCCTTTGCAGTCACTGTGCACAGGCTCAGTTTGGTGTGTATTGTGTAGCGGATGACATTTTGCATAAAATGTCACGCGCATGTAAATTAAATGTTTGCCTCAGAACAATAGGGGTTTTGAGGGTTAATTGTGTAGGTAGGCCTTAACACCGGTCTGGCCAGGCTGTGTTTGGAAGTTCTGCCTGGTCATGTGAGCTGTGAGGTGCACATGACAGGTCAGAACCAGGTCTGGTTGGATGTTTAGGTATCAGCCTTCTCGGAGCCAATCAGTGGGAGGGCCGGTGCCAGCTGAGGAGTCTGGGAAGGGGTACTTAAGGGGTGTGGGTCACATGAGGAGGAGAGGTGTTCGTGAGACCCGTGGGGTCTGGTCTGGTTTCAGGACCGGTGTAGCCACGTGAGGGGTCCCGGTCACGGGGTGTTCGATACCCCACAACATGTTCCTGTGGAAGGCCCCTGATAGACCCGTCTGGTCTGGGGTAGGGATCTGTTTGTTCCCAAGTCTCGGACCTGGCTGGTCCGAGGCGCAGTAACTGAGGGAGGATTCAAGGTGTCCCAGCTTGGAGAGGCACCACAGATCGTGGAAGTGACCGGGGGAGGACTCATCGGAGGAGGGCCGGCAAGTGACATCCTGAGAAGTGCCTGGTTACTGAGTTGGGAAGGACATTGACAAATTCAAGCTTTTGTAGTACCATTGAGGAGACGGGAAACGTTTCAGGTACTGAGGAAAAGGTTCCTGTTCACCTTTAGTTACAACTTGTCCATGTTCATGGGACTTTTTCAAGTTTTGAGTCAACGTGCTGACTGCCATGATCTCTGGCTAGAGATCTGTTCAGCCTTGAAGTACCCAGCTGCGAGTGGCTACTCTCTGGGTGGAAATAGAGACTTTGCTAGACCTACAGTTCAAGGTGCCTGAGTTCTTCACCCGTGCCCTCTGTTCCCTAACATACTGTGTTATTGAAAGTTGTTGCGGTAAAATAAACCCTTTTAAAGAGGACTTCATCTGTGTCAGTGTTCAATTCGTTTGGGTATCAACCCTGGGAACCCCTAGACATGGAAGTGCAGGCCAAGAGAAGGTAACTGGTAAGCCCAATAAGTCAAGGCCGCCCTGCAACGGGTTATGGCCGCTACAATTGCTAGAGAGTTTTTTATGTTTTCTTTGGAGAGTGCATGTGATCAGCACAGGGCCAATCAGCACTTCCCAGACAGAGGGTCAGGGGTCTTGCAGCCTCATAGGACAGTTAGAGGAGAATGAAAACTCCTCCTACATGCTTTAACCAGACACTGATATATGTGCCGACGAGAAAGGGTATTTAGCAGTTTATATTTACTAAAATAATTGCATTTCCATGTTCTGTGCACTGTGGGAGACCAGATATAGTAATTGCAGGCTCCTGGGTTTAGTAACACTTTAAGATTTCCATCAATAATTTCTGTGTAAAATGAAAAAGATACATTGTAATTAGCTTCTCCTGACAGCCATGGCCAATACAATGTATCAAATTTTGTTTTCATTTCAGCAGTCAAATCTGTATCTGTAACACCAGATATTAGCAGACCCTGACCTGCGTACCAAAGCTGATATCACGAATAGCAGCTTTGGTACACAGCTCAGAACTTGATTATCAAACCGATAGCAGGTCCCCAGAATAGAAAGAAAGTCATAGGTCCTTATCTGCAAACAGTTCCCTGACCATCAAAGTAATAAAGATGGAGTCCTCTCCAGCATTATTTTATAGAGTGGCGTAGTGATGGTAGTAGCCTGTCTCAGATTGACTTATCACAGCTTGAACCATATTCTCCGTGTCCTAATGGGTTTCACAGCCCCATCTGAGGTGGGAAACAGCAGGAGTCACAATAGTCACACCTTTTTCGGCCCTTTAATTGTATCATTGTTCTAAGGTTGACTCGCTTTGCCAGATGTGCGAGATTCCATCCCCTCTGCCACCTGTTTACGCTCTAATATTCTTCCATGTGACCCCCGCTCCTCTCCAGACACAACTTTTTTATTTTATTTTATTGAACGCTATATAACAAGGCTCTGCAAAACAGACATACGTTTATGATGAGATGTTCTGTTGCTAGGCAACTTCTCCAGCAATAGGTCAGCAACGGCAGCAACGATAATTACTATCATGAGGGATGCGGGAAGTGAGATGTGTAAAGGAAAATGCATCGCAATGGCAACAGGATATTTTTATTGGCGCCTTCATTTTACATTGCGAGACGTGTCTTATGGATCATGGATGCAGAGTTCAGAGAATTGCCATTTTCATTTATTGATATAGATACATTATTTGGTATATATAATATTTTGCAATGTTTGGGCAAATAACTGCATGGATTTCATGAATGGCCCAACTTTGCAAACATGAATCAGGAGTACCCATCTTTTAGTCAGAGCATTTGTTGCCATGCAAGGATGGAGCATTCTTTCCCTGAATGACCACCAATGTTGGAGTAATTTTACAGTGCACTCTATACCATGGGATGTTTGTTACAGTTAGTTCTCACTCCTGCTGCCTGCATGGTGCTCAATATTGTTTTGGGGGGGGGGGGGGGGGGTTGGTAAACATTACTTGCCCCTGGCTTGGGCTTCTGCTATGAGCTCTTCTAGGAAGATAGGACGATCTCTATGGAGCCGGGAAGGTGGCGATCAGTGCTGAGGGGCTGTTGCTTCTCCTCACAGCCAAACAGGAAGTGGGTCCTGAGACCCGATCGGCCAGGTGTCCTAAGATTCCCTGGCCAATCGGGTCTCAGGACCCACTTTCTGATTGGCCCGGGAGGAGAAGCAGGAAGACATTAGTGAATATTAATTCACTAATGTAACACAACTGGGTGGGCGCGGGGTGCAGTGCTCTGCGCCCCGAGCCCACCCTTTTTTGAAGCCAATTAAAGCCTGAGGCTCTAATCATGTGCTTCAAAAAAACAAAAACATTGAAATACATGCATCCAGCACCCTGCATGTAGATTAGGGGTCGGGTGCATGGATTAGGAGGGTGGCACCCCTGCGCCCCTAATGGAGCGGCAGCCACTGGGTCCAAGAGTGCAGGAACTGGGGACAATCTATGGTCTGAAGGTGCATAAATTGGGTCTGATCTGAGATCTAAAGATCCAGCAATTGTGACTGATCTGATGTCCAATAGTGCAGGTATGGAGGCTGATCTGAAGTCTAAAGTTAAAGGAATTGGGACTGATCTGATGTCCAATAGAGCAGGCATGGGGGCTGGTCTGAGGTCTAAAGGTAAAGGAATTGGGGCTGATCTAATATCAGAGGGTATATGAACTAGGTCTGATTTGAGGTCTGAAAGTGTAAGGATGTACATTTCATTGTTGTGACTCTTGCATTATACTGTATATGCTTTGTTGTATATTACGTTCTCCTGCAGGTGACTGTGGACATTGGTGTGCAAAATGAAGAAGTCTCCCCGCCCACCCACTTCCTCCTCTAAGTGAAAACGTCAGTTGCATCAGGTATGTAATTTCTGAAGGTGCAGGAATTAGTGTGATCTCAAGTGTGAAAGTGCATGAATTGGGACTGATCTGAGATGTGAAGGTGCAGGAATTGGGATTGATCTGAGGTCTGAAGATGCTATAGCTTACTGGCACACCGGTTATCTAATGGTTGTATATGGACACCTAATGTGAAAACGGAAACAAATTAATCGCATAACTTTACCCCTGCACTCAGTGTGTTAGGTTGTATGCTACATACTCTTGACATAGTGTATTATGTATACCAATGTATATCCACTTGCCAACCGCGCTGTAGCTGCCATTCGGCGCGGTTGGCAAGTGGATATACATTGGTATACATAATACACTATGGATGGCTAGTTCATTTGACGGCCACCCATGACCAGGCTGCTGCAGGGCGCAGGCGACACTCTCTGTGATCACAGTGTACGGAGGACACTGCTGATCACAGATTGAGGTAAAGAGCCAATCGGCAGCTCTTTATCACGTTATCAGCTGTATCCAATCACAGCTGATCATGGATGTAAATAGAAGCCGTGATTGGCGCCCCCTTCCTCATGCTGACAGCATGAGAGAGGAGAAGGAAGCTGATAACTGTCTTTTCCAAAAGGGACATGACTGTCATTGTCCTGATTATCAGAGTAGTCCCAACAGTGCTGACAATGTGTACCTACCAGTGCTGGCAATCAGTGTCCATCAGTGTCGCCAATCAGTGCCCATCAGTGCCGCCCATCAGTGCTGCCTATCAGGGCGCCACCAGTGCCACCTATCAGTGTCCATCAGTGCCACCTCATCTGTGCCCACCAATGCCTCCTCATCAGTGCAGGCTATAAGAGCCCATCAATGCCCATCAGTGCCGTCTCATCAGTTCTGCTTCATCAGTGCCCATTAATGCAGCCTATCAGTGTCCATCAGCGCACATCAGTGAAGGGGAAAAATTACCTGTTTCCAAAATGTTATAACCAACTATGAAAGTTTTGTTTTTGTTTTTTCAAAAATGTCGGTCTTTAATCGTATGTAGCAAAAAAAAAAAAAAACAGTGGTGATTAACCTCCCTGGCGGTATGATTAGTTCTGATTTTAGGAGCTGAAAGCGGTACAATTATTTTGCATGGAAATTTGGCGTTTTATATTGTAGGCCTGCAATTCTTATGAATAACTCTCTTAAATCTGTTCAAACCAGAGTCTAGCAGACATCCCACTATGATAACATTTATAATATGATAAATAATAATAACAATTATTCAATAATGTAATCAAATCCAAAAACACTGAAATTTGCTCATTTGCAGAATTGTCGCTGTCATTAGATTTAGTGTTTGATGACGAATTTCCCCACAAATCGCTATCGCTCAATTCTGCAAGTGATTCTAATTTATTATCGCTGTTTTCTAGTTGGTCTAAAATCACTTTTCACATAAAGGGACACTTTTTGGTTGCTATGTGCAATCTCCAAATTTCAGGCAGAAAAAACAGTATTTATAATATAAAAGTGCATGCAGGGCACTGCACAGACCACTAGAGACAAAGGGGGTGTGTATTTTTTTTATACAGTATTGTAATCTGTGAGATTACAGTACTGTGTGTGTTTTGTGTGTTTTTACTTTTTTGAATTTGGCGCCGATCTCTGCTCTTGTGCGCCGTAACATAGCAGGGAACGGAGCTCGGCGGCACTCGGGCACTGTGTGAATCGAGCTGAGGACAGCTCAATCACACAGCCCAGAGGACATCGCTGGATCCAGGGGACAAGATAAGTAACTCTCCCTGTATCCAGCGATGCGATCCCGAGTCTGGCTCGGGGTTACCGCTTATGGTACTGAAATCTCAACCTGAGCCAGGCTCGGGATTACCGCCAGGGAGGTTAAATATCAATAAAAGAAAGCTCTATTTGTGTGAAAAAAATGATAAAAAATTTGGGTACAGTGTTGCATGACATGAATAGTCACTAAAATGTGACAGCCCTGAAAGCTGAAAATTGGCCTGGGCAGGAACAAAGTGCGCAGTAGGCAAGTGGATATGTTACATACTCTTAAGCTGGCCATAGTTTAATTAAAAAGTTAATTTTGATCCATGAGTGGGCGCTCCCAATGATCAATTTATATTGAACGGACTTGTTGGGAAACTTTTGTTGGTCAGAGAGTACCTACTGTCAGAAAACAATGTCTCAGGGGGGTTGATTCCTCTATCCACCTCTATTGTGTATATGGAGGAATCCATACATTTTTCTTTCATTAAGTCCTCTAGCTGAACGAAACAAAAGTTCAATCTAAGGCCTGCCTTACAATGTATACACTGTTATGTGTTACCCCTGTAGGTGACCTCAGTTGCATGCTAGGTTGTACACTACATACAGTATTAAACGTAGTAAAAAATCTGTGCTCAAGGGAAAGCAATTGACATCAATCAGCAGGTGACAATATACCCTGATACCAGGCATTAACAGAGAAAATAAACAACCAGTGCAGTGCTTGAAATAAAAAATACATGTGAACATTTTTTTTTAGAAGAATAATGGTAACGGGCATCAATACCCAGTAAGGCTGAAAATGACTACAAAAATTAGGATAAAAAAGTAAATAAACTTGTGATTTTAAACAAAAAATTAAAAGGCATTGATGATGTCACACATGATGAAATGCATAGGGCAGAGCCACGCACACCAGCTCCAATGCATACGCATCGGCTGTCTTTATTTCTCAAGGAATAGATTCTCCTATCCATGTTTTTTTTTTTTTGTTTTTGTTTTTTTGTTTTTTGAGTCTTTTGAACAACACGTTCAAAAGACTCATTATTAGAGATGGCCTTGCGGTTCGCGGCAAATTTTGCTAGTTCGCGATTTGCCAAACCTGCGGACTTCTGGCGCTGTTCGCGCCAGCCATATTTGTTTACATTGTGAAGAACTTTGACCCATGACACATCCATCATGTTGTACAGGACAGCCAATTGAGACATTTCCGCACATGGACAATTGGACATAAATAGACCTGATCTGGCGGCCATTTTACATTCTGTCTTTTGTCAGTGTAGGGACAGGACGCTGTGTGGGGCAGGGATAGTCAGTTTAATCACTAGCTATTACTATTAGGTACACAAAAGTCCTTTTAAGGACTGGTATAGGTGTACAGTATATAAGGTTGCAATACACTTAGAATATACTTTCTTTCAAAGATACAAAGTATATTCTGGTGCACTGCTGCTGACTGCTGTGCTGCTGAGTGCACTGCTGACCGATTTTGCAGCTGTCTTTTGTCAGTCTAGGGACAGGGCGCTGTGTGGAGTAGGGACAGTCAGTTTAATCACTAGCTATTACTATTAGGTCCACAAAGATCCTTTTAAGAACTGATAAAGGTGTACAGTTTATAGGATTTTTATACACTTAGAATATACTTTAATTCAAGTATATTATGGTGCACTGCTGACTGCTGTGCTGCTGAGTGCTTGCTGACCGATTCTGCAGCTGCCTTTTATCAGTGTAGGGATTGAGGGACAGTCTGCAAATCACTAGCTACTAGGTCCACAAAGGTCCTTTTAAGGACTGGTATAGGTGTACAATATATAGGGTTGTACACGTATAATATACTTTCTTTCAAATATAGAAAGCATATTATACTTGACTGCTGTGCTGCTGAGCTGATTGCTGACCAATTCTGCAGCTGTCTTTTATCAGTGTAGGGAGGGACAGTTTGGTGTTTGGAGCAGGGACAGTCTGCAAATCACTAGCTACTAGGTCCACAAAGGCCCTTTTAAGGACTGGTATAGGTGTACAATATATAGGGTTGTACACATATAATATACTTTCTTTCAAATATAGAAAGCATATTATACTTGACTGCTGTGCTGCTGAGCTGATTGCTGCCCGATTCTGCAGCTGTCTTTTATCAGTGTAGGGACTGAGGGACAGTTTGGTGTTTGGAGCAGGGGCAGTCTGCAAATCACTAGCTACTAGGTCCACAAAGGTCTTCTTAAGGACTGGTACAGGTGTACAGTATATAGGGTTGTACACGTATAATATACTTTCTTTCAAATATACAAAGCATATTATACGTCACTGCTGTGCTGCTGAGCTGATTGCTGCCCGATTCTGCAGCTGTCTTTTATCAGTGTAGGGACTGAGGGACAGTTTGGTGTTTAGAGCAGGGACAGTCTGCAAATCACTAGCTACTAGGTCCACAAAGGTCCTTTTATAGGTGTACAGTTATAGGGATGTACATGTATAATATACTTTCTTTCAAATATAGAAAGCATGTTATAGTGCACTGCATGTAGTGCTGCTGACCGATTCTGCAGCTGTCATTTCTCAGTGTAGGGAGGGACAGTCTGCAATTCACTAGCTACTAGCTAGCTACTATTAGGTCCACAAAGGTCCTTTTATGGACTGGTATAGGTGTACTATTTGGTGTGCAGTACATAGGGGTGTAATACACGTATAAAATACTTGCACATATAGAAAGCCATATATAGTGCATTTCCACTGTGCAGCATTGTGACTGCTGAGCGGTTCTGCAGCGATACTACAAAGAGTGACAAACGCAATTTAAAAAAAAGTATTATAACTGGTGTGATCCTTTTCAGCGTGGTAGGTGTGTGATGTGCGGACGCAACACCCGCCCGAGGGGAGGGGTCAGCCTGCGCTTACGGCGGTGTGCAGGCGAGCGGGGGATGGAGGACATGGCTCTGCGAGGGGAAGTGAGAGGCTCTGAGCCGAGCAGACGTGAGCCCCTGCCGCCATAGCACGGCGGCGTATGGACCAACACCCCCTTGCTACTCCCGCCGCTCGTAAGAAGTGAGTGTCAGCGGCTGCCCAGGATCTGATCCCCCCTCTGGTGAACCCCCCCCCACCGCCGGCAGCTAGCAGACTGGACGGGACGAGCACGAAACAGCAGGAGATCAGAGAGACACTGGGAAACAGACAAACAAGGACGGTAACAGCTAGCAGACGTAAAAGTCTGAATTATATTGCTGGGTTTGTTCCACTGTGATTACTGCTTGCTTACAAATGGTAATAGGTGTCCAAGAAAGTCAAAGGTGTGTTATGCTCCACGAGGAGAAGGCAATCCTATTGAAGGAAAATTTGTAGTGGCAGGGCTACAAGAGTGGGGTACTTCTTTGAATATTCTCCAGGCAGTATTGTGAACAAATGTATATACAAAAGGACAGGTCACCAAGGATTGTCTTGACATATATGCATGATACTTGGAAACTGCGGGACAATAATTCAAAGTGTGTGCAGAAAATCCTGTCAGGGAATGCTATATAAGATCTCTATATATGTAAACACATAAATGACTTATTTTTTCTGATATGAAGGGCCTCTGAAAGCTGTCCCCAGTGGGGACTAAAGGAAGAAAATGTGGGTTGGGAGGTGGTGCTGCAAAGGAAATCGAGTAGACTAAGTAAAATATGCCACAACTATGTCGCTAAACTATGTGGCGGGTCGCATGGTAAATAACTCTGACATAGGCCCAGGAATCGCATAAAATGTTAAAGTGACGTATGCGCAATATGGAGTGAAACAATTATTGTGTACACATTTAAAGCTATCTTACATTGGACGTATTGCACATATGAGTATAGGGATCTGGCTACAGTGTAAGCGAATCCATATAAATATCCCCCAAGGCGGTTAAGGTCCCGGATAGGGCGTAACAACGTGGCAGACAGACATACGGTCGAATAGAAACCGAGTGTGTGCACAAGGGTTTGGGTTCAGACGAAATAAACCGTGGAGTCATAAAAACGGCCTGAGTAAGCTATGATGAGCAAATCAGCAAACAAAGCTTCTAAAAGTGGGGCCTCGAAGGCCTTAAAAGAGAAAGGGCTCGATATTATGATCCAACAATATATGACCCAAGGAGCAAGCCCCAAAGATTCCGGAACAAGCAAGAAATAGCCGTCCATGCAAGAACATAAGAAGGGACCAGGAAAACACAAAGGACGAGGCGCCCACCAATCTAGAGATGATATTATAACAGATAGCGACTGGGAGAGCAGTAAAGTTGATGAGTCTAGGGCTGAAGACTACCCCCCACAAAAGAAGAAATGTCGGAGATGTTGTTGAATCTTGAAAATGTAATTAAAGCAGATATACGGGGGCTCCGGGAGGACCTGGGAAGCCTGCTAGAAAGAGTATAGGCGGCTGAGGCGGGAGAGTCATGAGAGGAAGGGAGATGTTGTGGACCACAAGAGTAAACGAAGTAAAGCACCCGTGTGGGGTTCAGGAGTTGACAGGCCGACAGAATAGGTATCAGTAAGATGAGTGGCATGAATTTTATGTCATATAACGTTAGGGGCTTGAATACCCCGACAAAGAGACACAAGATTCTAGCAGAACTAAAGCGTTATGAAGCCGATGTAGTTTCTCTTCAGGAGACACATATCTCCCTCGCATCAAACATTAGATTATATTCTAAAAATTTCCCTGTTTGGTACTACAGCGATAAAATATCTACGAGAAGTAGAGGGGTCGCTATAGGTTTCTGGAAAAAAACAAGATTTCAATTACATGACAGAATGAGTGATGCAGAAGGGAGGTATCTGTTCCTGAGAGGTATACTGGAGGAGACAGAATGTACGCTAGTTAATATATACGCCCCCAATAACAACCCCATTGGCTTTTTAAACAGGATATTAAATAAGCTTATGAATTTTAAAAAGGAATATGTGATCATGCTGGGAGATATGAACTTCTGTTTAAACCCGGAAATGGATAGCTCGTCCGAGGTACAGAGGACGAGAAATGAATCGCAGGAAAAAATCTTACAAAAATTATATAACAATCAGTTGGTGGATGTATGGAGAGTTAAGAATCCGAAGGTTCGTGACTATTCGTTTTATTCTGCGGTTCATATGATATACTCCCGCATTGACTACATATTCATAGACCATGGTTTGTTGGATAATGTAATAGAAGCTGGCATAGAAGTGACCACCCTCTCGGACCACGCCCCAGTAAAAATAAAAATGAATATTTCCAGGGGTGGGAGATGCTCCCCGCCGTGGCGGATTAACGAAGATCTGCTATGGGACGAGGAGGATAGGGCTAGAATTGGCAGAGAAATTGAACAATATTTTGCACTAAACGAAACAACAGAAATAGCAGGTCACACATTATGGGATGCACATAAAGCTTATATCAGGGGAATATTGATATCAGTAGGGTAAAAAAAAATAAAAAATGAGAGCCGAAAAGATCAAAGCCTTAATAGAAGAGATATTCTTCTTGGAACAAGAGCATAAAAAAGGACAGCAGCAGAAGGAAATAGTATATAAAAAAATAGTAAACAATAGGGATGAGTTAAAGGGCCTGCTAGAACAAGAAACTAAGGCCGCGTACACACGGGCGGATTGTCTGCCCAACTAAGTTCGGCAGACAATCCGACAGACAGTCCGTTCAAAATTTGCATGAACGGACTTGACCACACACGATGAGCAGACAGTCCGCTGAAAGCGTGCGTGATGACGTGTACAGCACGTACGACGGGACTAGAAAAACGACGTCCTATACACTGCAATGCAACCTTCGGCCGTGTAAACCCTTTCTGAGCATGCGCCATACTTAGTCCGTCCAACTTGCCTACACACGAGCGGACTGTCCGCTGAAACCAAGTTTGGACGGACAAAACCAAGTTTGAACGGACTGTCTTACGGAAATTCTGTAAGACTTTGTTCGTCAGACTGTCCGCTGAAAAAGTCAGCTGAAGCCCACACACGAGCGGATTGTCCGCTGAAACACTGTTCAGCGGACTAAGTTGGGCAGACAGTCCGCCCGTGTGTACGCGGCCTAAGAGGGTGTTCAATGGCTTGGCTCGTGAACGGTATATATGGGGTGAAAAGCCGAGCAAGTATTTAGCTAGAATGTTAAAAAAAAAAAAACTTAAAATGTTATTGGCAAAATACAAAACAAAAATGGTAGCACAGTATTTGCAACTAAAGAAATCGCGGAAACCTTCAGGAAATACTTTGAGGGGATCTATTCAGATAGACAGCAAGGATTACAGGAGAAGGCCAAAGTTAGGAGGATTGCGGCTTTCCTAACAAAGGTTAGATTGCCCAAAATAAGCTCTATAGATAGGGAGATGCTGGAGAGGCCAATATCGGAAGAAGAAATAAATAGGTCTCTGTTGAAATCTGCCCTGGGAAAATCTCTTGGACCGGATGGGTTCACAATGTTTTATTATAAAACATTTAGGGAAACCCTGATTCCAAAAATGTGTCAATATATGAATGGACTAGGGGAGGAGTACAAAATGAGTAATTAAGGCCTAATGGCTACAATTACTTTAATCCAGAAGGAGGGGAAAGATCCCACACAATGTATGAGCTATAGGCCGATTTCGCTGCTAAATACAGATACCAAGTTTTATGCAAAGGTTTTGGCGGAGTGGTTGAGAGATTTAATCGCGATTTTAGTCCATCCTGACCAGGTGGGGTTTGTAGCAGGGCGGGAAGGAAGAGACAACGGGCTAAGAACACTGCTCTTACTTCAGCAGATGCGGGGGGCAGGACCCCCAGTCTGCTCCTGTTGACGGATGCGCAGAAGGCCTTCGACAGGGTAGACTGGGGGTTCATGTTCTATACATTAGAAAGGATGGGGTTTGGCCCGAAACTGCTACAGAAGGTGAAAGTGTTATATAACCAACCTAAGGCACGCATAAAAGTTAACGGACAGGAGTCAGCGTGTTTTGTAATGGAAAGGGGTACAAGGCAGTGGTGCCCTTTGTCTCCCCTATTGTGCGTGCTGTCGTTGGAACCTCTCCTCGCGGCGATTCTGGAAAATCCAGATATAGCAGGTGTAAAAGTCGGGGAAGAAGAACACAAACTCTCTGCATTTGCAGACGATATACTATTTTACATAAGAAACCCAAATATGACTATCCCAAATTTAGTAAGGACGCTGGAACAGTATGAGCATGTATCCAACTTCAAAATAAACCGGTTTAAATCCGAGATATTGAATATCAATATCAATAGAAAAGAGGCGCAAATACTTCAACAAGAATGGAGTTTTCCGTGGCGGAAGGAACTTAAATATCTGGGAATTAAGCTGGCCAAAACTGAGAGAAAACTGTACCGGATCAACTACATCCCTTTACTTGATGAAGTTCAGGCGGAATGCAAAAGATACAGCAGTAGACCTTTATCGTGGTTAGGGCGTTTAAACACAGTAAAGATGACAATATTCCCAAAAGTTTTGTATACATTACAGATGCTACCGATACCACTCCCCAAGGTGTATCTGTCAAAATTAAAAACGATACTAATGAAATTTATATGGAAAAACAAAAAATCAAGAGTAGCTTTCGCCAGTCTACGACAACCAAAAAATAGGGGTTGGTTAGCGATTCCGGACGTACAGACTTATTACAATGCGGTTGTTCTATCTAGAGTGAGCGAATGGACTAAGAGGGTTAACACAGAAAAAAGGTGGGTAAACCTTGAGCACGTTAGTTGTAGAGCACGATTAGGAAAGCAAATATGGAATCCTCCACATATGAGGAGATTATTTTTGGTAGGAAATAATATAACACGTAACACAAGGTATATAAGCAAGTCAATGGGAAATACAATTCATCTCTTATAGCACTAAAAGAAAATGAGTATTTTTTGCCAGGTTGTAAAGAGATAGGAGGTAACTGGGTGAAGGAAGAGGTACAGTTAAAAGATGTACTTAGTAAGGGAGTCATTGCACCATTTCATGAGTTGAAAAAAAAAAAGATATGATGTAGATTGATGGATGGAGATACTCGCAGCTCTCCCACTTCGTAAAAAAACTGCCGCGGCCTATTCGAACCGCTGAAGAACTGACCCCCCTGGAACAATTATGTACATCAAAGATTTCAAGGGGGAATGTCTTGCGATGGTATAGGATGCTGTTGGCGGGGGGGGAGAGGGGAGTGCCTCCGTTCATCAAAAAATGGGAAAGGGAATTAGGGACACAAAATGACAATGCAACGCTTGGAAAAATTCTCAAGTTAGTCCATAGCTCTGCCGTTGACTCTAAAACAGCAGAGATGAGCTATAAATGTCTGATGAGATGGTATTACACCCCAGAAAAGAATAGTAAATTCCAGCCTGAGGGCTCTAGGGAATGCTGGCGAGGGTGTAAGCAGATGGGTACGATGGCGCATCTGTGGTGGGGTTGCCCGAAGATAAAGAATTATTGGAATCAAATCCTGCTCTATATCAAAGAGATTACTAAGACTGAGGTGATTGCTGACCCCTGGGAAGTGCTATTTCATGGGACAAAAAGTGGGGTTAAACAGTATAAAGAGTCTTTGATTCCACAATTATTAAACGCGGGAAAAAAACGAATTCCAAAAAAATGGCAAGAGTTGGAGGCACCTTCAATGTGGGAGTGGGTTGACAGGGTAGAAGAAACCTATAAGTTGGAATGTCTAAGGGATAGTCTGGAAGAGAAGAGTAATAAACATACGGTTGACAAATGAAAGAGCTGGTGTCATGGCCACTCGGGCACTCCGGTCGTATTCAAGAGACTCACCCGTAGAGATCCGTCGTGGAGATCTCGTCGTTTCCCGTTGACGCGCGCTAAAGCCAACGAACGCGTTCGCGTCAACACGAACGCACACGCACGCGGGTCACGAACGGGTGCACGTCTACGTGCGAGGGCGCGCTGACCCGTCGTACGTCCGTTTGGCGCCCTAAGGCCTTCTTAAGTCACAGGCTCCCTTCCATCCGTGCTGTCCGGTCTACAGCGTGTCCGTGATCCGTGTTGTTTGCATCTGAACCTGTTATCTGATTCCTGACCTCCGGCTTGTTCCCTTGACTCTGATTGATTGCTGCCTGCCTACGACTTCTGCCTGTTTGACTACGTTTTCTGCCTCATCCCTTTGTACCGTGCTGATCCTCTCCTGCTGACCCGGCCTGTATCTGACTCCGCTGTTCCTGCTACCTACCTGAGTTCCTGCATTACAGAACATCTGCTTACCAGCCAGTTCCCGCACTTGTGCCTGCCAGGGACAGTCAAGCACCATCCGCTATACCAGTCTGTTATCTGTGCCCAGCTGACCTTCCGGACCAATACCATCTACCAGGCACTTGTGCCCTCTGGACTGTCGAATACCTGTCTCCACCTTCAGGGGTCCGATAGCCAGGGGATACGAGGGGCCGCTTCCTGCATTCCAGGCTCACCATCAGGTACGTGACAGTACCGGACAGCCATGTCCGAGCCTGCGCAGGGAGCCTCCTCCATGGACGAACTCTGCCATCATCTGGCCGGCCTTACTCAAGCAGTCAAGAATCTGCAGGAGGGCTACGGAAGACTGGAAGAACAAGTCCAGGCACTATCTGCTTCAGCACCAGCCGCCCCAGGGGCCCATGCTTCGCCCTCAGTAGTTATGTTGCCACCGGAACCCAGGGTGCCAACCCCGGAACGATTCACGGGAGTCCGAAGCAAGTTTAGGGCCTTCCGCAATTCCTGCGAGCTGTATTTTGCTTTACAACCCCGGACCTTTTCCCTTGAAGCAACGAAGGTGGGATTCATCATCTCCTTGTTGACAGATGAACCTCAGACCTGGGCACACCGTCTGTTAGAGCGTAAAGACCCTTCTCTAGACTCTGTGGATACCTTCTTTCAGGCAATGTCCAAGCTCTATGAGGATCCCCAACTGGCTGCTACCGCAGAAGCAGCCCTACGTGCCCTGCAGCAGGGTCATAGACCAGTGGAGGACTATGTCTCTGAATTCCGGCGTTGGAGTGCGGACACAGAGTGGAACAACGCGGCTCTGCGTTTTCAGTTCCGCCTGGGCCTTTCTGAGGCCTTGAAAGACGAGTTGGCCCGTGTAGGCATCCCCGGGACATTAGAAGCTCTAATAGACACCTCCATCCAGATCGACAGGCGCTTGAGAGAACGCCGCCAGGAACGCTCTTCCACGGCTACCCGTCCAATCTGGATGCTACCACGGGTGCCTAGTCACCCTACTCCCCCTGCTCCACCTGCATCCACTCCGGACACCTCAGAGCCTATGCAGCTGGGGCTCCTGCGCCCGTCTCTGACGCCAGAAGAACGTCAACGTCGCCGGGCCAATAACCTTTGCCTGTATTGCGGAGAGCCAGGACATTTTGTTCGTGCCTGCCCAGCCAAGTTACGCAAGTGCCTTCTTGTTCCTCCTGTTCCTTCTTCTGTGCTGCCTGATAACACTTCTCATCTGGCCATTCCCGTCCTTTTGCAGCTCCCAGGAAGGACTATCCAAACCCACGCGGTTATTGATTCCGGGGCTTGCAGTGGCTTTGTCGACTCGTCCTTCGCCCGAAGAAATAGGATTCCCCTCAGACCAAGGGAAAAGGGGCTCTCTGTATACCTGGCCGACGGATCTACCTTGGGCTCGGGACCGGTGACTTTGGAGACTAGTCCTTTACCTGCTGTCATTGCCGGGACTCATCAAGAACTTCTGTGCCTGGATGTTATTCAGTCCCCGCTGTTTCCAATCATCCTTGGCATGCCCTGGTTGAAGGCACATAACCCACGGATTGATTGGACCTCCGGAACCATCGAATTCCCCTCGGACTACTGCCACCGGCATTGCTGCCAGAATCCTGACGGGGACTCCTCGATTCTTCTCTGTTCCGAATCTGATGATGATACCCGACTAGCGGTACCCAAGGAATACCACGCCTTCTTAGATGTTTTTAGCAAAAAGGGTGCAGAGACCCTTCCTCCTCATAGGCCATATGACTGCCCAATAGAACTACTCCCGGGGGCAGAAATCCCCTTCGGCAGAATTTTCCCCCTTTCTGAGTCTGAGCTGAGTGCCCTGAAATCATATCTAGATGACAGTCTGGAGAAGGGGTTTATTCGGCCTTCCACCTCCCCGGCAGGCGCTGGCATCTTCTTTGTTGAAAAGAAAGATCACTCACTACGCCCTTGTGTGGACTATCGGGCCCTGAATAAGATTACCATCAAAAATCGCTATCCCCTGCCATTGGTACCTGAACTCTTCCAAAGACTAGGATCTGCTAGGTTCTTCTCAAAGTTAGATCTTCGGGGTGCCTATAACCTTGTACGCATCAGGAAGGGGGACGAATGGAAGACTGCCTTCCGTACCCGCTTTGGGCATTACGAATATTTGGTGATGCCTTTTGGACTATGCAATGCCCCGGCCACCTTCCAACATTTTGTTAATGATATTTTTAGGGACTATCTAGATCTGTTTGTAATAATTTACTTGGATGATATTCTAATTTTCTCCTCCACTCTAGCCATTCATCGGGAACACGTGAAGAAGGTACTGACCCGTCTCCGCCTCCACGGTTTGTATGCCAAACCAGACAAATGTATCTTTGAACAGCAGAGCATTCAGTTCCTCGGCTTGATCATCTCGGTAAGAGGAGTAGAGATGGACCCACAGAAGATCTCAGCCATCCAAGATTGGCCTGCTCCTTCAGATAGAAAGGGAGTCCAGCGATTCGTGGGCTTTGCTAATTTTTACCGCAAATTCATAAAAGGTTTTTCTGCTATCATCGCCCCCATCACTGAGCTGACCAGACAGAACCGAAGGTTCCAGTGGACTCCCGAAGCACAAAAGGCCTTCCAGTCTCTGAAGGACCTATTCGTCTCCGCATCGGTCTTGAAACATCCCGATCCTGCTCTACCGTATACCCTTGAGGTGGACGCCTCGGAAATAGCAGTAGGAGCAATACTCTCCCAAAGGCAGGGACCCAAGTCCGTACTCCATCCAGTCGCCTATTTCTCCCGCAAGTTATCAGAGGCTGAAAGAAACTATGACGTTGGAGACCGTGAGCTTTTAGCCATCAAGTCCGCCCTCGAAGAGTGGCGTTATTTACTAGAAGGGGCTACTCATCCAATCTTGATCTACACAGATCATAAAAACCTAGAGTACTTGAAGACAGCCAAGAGACTTAAGCCTCGTCAGGCCAGGTGGGCACTCTTCTTTTCCCGATTTGTATTCCATATAACGTACCGTCCTGGATCCAAGAACACCAAGCCGGATGCTTTGTCCCGTATGTTCAGTCAGCCGGAGAACTTACCATCTTCTGACACCATTCTCTCGGCTGGGAACTTCCTTCTTCTCCAGGGAGACGTGATCTCTCAGCTTAAGCAGGCGTCCATAGGCGCCATTCCTCCATCTGGCATTCCGTTATCCTCCAGTGATGGCCTTCTTTGGCATGAGAGCAGGATTTTCGTCCCCCAGGCAGCCCGAACTCTGGTTTTGGCCTCCTGTCATGACCATCCCTTGGCTGGCCACTTTGGATCATTCAAGACCCTGGAACTACTCAGACGCACCTTCTGGTGGCCACGGATGAAAGATGACTGTAGAAATTACGTACAAGCCTGCACCACTTGCATCCGAAGTAAGGGCGACAAATTAAAAGCCTGGGGCCTTCTGAAACCACTACCCGTCCCTGACAGACCATGGAGAATGATCTCCATGGACTTCATCGTTGAACTCCCCCCTTCAGAAAACCATTCCACGATCTTCGTTGTGGTTGACCGACTCACCAAGATGGCGCACTTCTTGCCCATGAAGGGCACCCCTTCAGCCGCGGAGACAGCTAACACTTTTATAAAGGAAATTGTGAGGCTTCACGGCATTCCTGCCAACATCACGTCCGACAGGGGGGTGCAGTTCACCTCAAGATTTTGGAGGGCGCTCTGCGAAGCATTGAAAATTGACCTTCGCCTATCCTCAGCCTACCACCCGCAGACCAACGGCCAGACCGAAAGAACAAACCAAACATTGGAACAATATCTTCGCTGCTTTTCGTCTTTCTCCCAAGACGATTGGGCTTCTCTGTTACCAATGGCGGAGTTTGCATACAATAATACTGTTCATTCGGCCACCAAGCAATCCCCGTTCTACGCAAACTTTGGTTTTCACCCGTTGTTCCTGTCTGGCGACCTTCCTGAATCTTCCGTGCCAGCGGTTCAGAGGAACCTGAATTTCTTTGAGGAGAATAACAAGCTCCTACAGGAAACCCTGGCCAAGTCACAGGAGCATAATAAGGACGTATTTGACCGTAAGAGAAGAGGGGAGCTGGACCTTAAGGTTGGGGATCGGGTCTGGCTGTCTACCCTGAACCTTAAACTCTCCTGCCCTTCTAAGAAGCTGGGCCCAAAATTCATAGGTCCTTTTCCAATTAAGAGGAAACTTAACGATGTGGCGTTTGAACTCAAGCTCCCGGAATCCTTCCGAATCCACCCAGTTTTTCATGTCTCACTCCTCAAACCCACCGTCACGGACCTCTTCACCGACAGAATCTCCAACCCTCCGGAACCCGTACTGATCAATGGGGAAATGGAGTTCGAGGTAGAGGCTATTCTGGACTGTAGGAAAAGGCAGAACCAGACTCAATTCCTAGTCAAATGGAAAGGATATGGACCTGAGGAGAACTCCTGGGAGCCGGAGACCAATATCCACGCCAAAAGACTCATCCGCGCCTTCAAGAAATCCTACCCGAATAAGTTGGCTCGATTAGGCATCCGGAGGCTGCCCCTTGGGGGGGGGCAATGTCATGGCCACTCGGGCACTCCGGTCGTATTCAAGAGACTCACCCGTAGAGATCCGTCGTGGAGATCTCGTCGTTTCCCGTTGACGCGCGCTAAAGCCAACGAACGCGTTCGCGTCAACACGAACGCACACGCACGCGGGTCACGAACGGGTGCACGTCTACGTGCGAGGGCGCGCTGACCCGTCGTACGTCCGTTTGGCGCCCTAAGGCCTTCTTAAGTCACAGGCTCCCTTCCATCCGTGCTGTCCGGTCTACAGCGTGTCCGTGATCCGTGTTGTTTGCATCTGAACCTGTTATCTGATTCCTGACCTCCGGCTTGTTCCCTTGACTCTGATTGATTGCTGCCTGCCTACGACTTCTGCCTGTTTGACTACGTTTTCTGCCTCATCCCTTTGTACCGTGCTGATCCTCTCCTGCTGACCCGGCCTGTATCTGACTCCGCTGTTCCTGCTACCTACCTGAGTTCCTGCATTACAGAACATCTGCTTACCAGCCAGTTCCCGCACTTGTGCCTGCCAGGGACAGTCAAGCACCATCCGCTATACCAGTCTGTTATCTGTGCCCAGCTGACCTTCCGGACCAATACCATCTACCAGGCACTTGTGCCCTCTGGACTGTCGAATACCTGTCTCCACTTTCAGGGGTCCGATAGCCAGGGGATACGAGGGGCCGCTTCCTGCATTCCAGGCTCACCATCAGGTACGTGACAGCTGGCAAGAATTTAAGAAGAAATGGTACATCACAGAAGGATTAAGGGTATAACCCCCACACGGGTGCAAAGATGGTCGATGGGGGTGGTCCACAGAGTGGGTGAGGGGGGTAGGGGTCGGAGGCGGGAGGTTGGTGGGGGGGTAGACTTAAAATTAGGGCAATTAAGGTGGGTCGGGGGGTGGGATCAGGTATTGGGTTTTGGCCTATAGAAAAAAAAATATAATAAAGTGCCACAATGATGTGAAGTAGTGAGTAAGGATTCTGAGCATCAAGCTGATTTGCGTCCTGTGGTTATTATGGGTTACACTGAGTTGGCACAAAAAAAATAAAAAAATAACTGGTGTGATAGACCAGTGGCCCCCAAAAACGACAGATTGAAGCAGGGTGTTATATACCTTCTTCCACATACATACTGCACTTCTCTAGAGACTTTTGTCACAGGGTCATTTAACTAGATGCTGACCGCCGGATGTCAAATGACGGCCAGGAGGCGCACCTATTGTGGCGGGAGGACGTCATATGACGGCCTCCCGTTTAAACAGGGAATGCGCGCGATCATGGGCGCGCATCCCTGTTTCTTCGGTGGCGGCGTGCCACGGAGACACCGCTCGCCACCGAAGGGGGTGAACAGTCATTGGTTATGACTGTTTACCACGTGATCGGCCGCGATGAAGTCATGGCCGATCACAGGTGGTCACACCCAGACTTTGCACGGCGCATGCGCGCGATCGTGAGCGCGCTGCGCGTGCATGTCGGGGGCGGCATGTTCCCCGGGAACACTGCTCGTCACCGACACTGGTAAACAGCCATTGGCCGGCTGTTTACCCACGTGATCGGCTGTGATCCTTTCACAGCCGATCACTAAAATGTAAACAAACTGCGGTAACGAGATGTTTCCGGGTTCTCCCCCTCACACACCGATCGTGTGTGAGGAGGAGATTGCGGTAACATCTCGTTACCGCCTACAGTGTACACCAACCATACTGATTGCCCCCCCCCAATAAAGAGGACCTGTCACCACCCCTCATAGTACCTGTCAAACACAGTCCATCAGAGTACCTGTCACAGCCCATCAGAGTACCCGAGTACCTGTCACAGCCCATCAGAGTACCCGAGTACCTGTCACAGCCCATCAGAGTACCCGAGTACCTGTCACAGCCCATTAGAGTACCCGAGTACCTGTCCCAGCCCATCAGACTACCAGAGTACCTGTCCCGGCCCATCAGAGTACCCGAGTACCTTTCCCGGCCCATCAGAGTACCCGAGTACCTGTCACGGCACATCAGAGTACCCAAGTACCTGTCACGGCCCATCAGAGTACCCGAGTACCTGTCACGGTCCATCAGGGTACCCAAGTACCTGTCACGGTCCATCAGGGTACCCGAAGTACCTGTCACGGTCTATCAGGGTACCCGAGTACCTGTCACGGTCCATCAGGGTACCCGAGTACCTGTCACAGTCCATCAGGGTACCCGAGTACCTGTCACAGTCCATTAGAGTACCGAGTACCTGTCACAGTCCATCAGGGTACCCGAGTATCTGTCACGGTCCATCAGAGTACCCGAGTATCTGTCACAGCCCATCAGAGTACCCGAGTACCTGTCACAGCCCATCAAAGTAGCCGAGTAGCTGTCACAGCCCATCAAAATACCCGAGTACCTGTCACGGTTCATCCGAGTACCCGAGTACCTGTCACGGTTCATCCGAGTACCCAAGTACCTGTCACAGCCTATCTGAGTACCCGAGTACCTGTCACATCCCATCTGATTACCCGAGTACCTGTCACAGTCCATCTGAGTACCCGAGTACCTGTCACAGTTCATCTTAGAACCCAAGTACCTGTCACAGTCCATATGAGTACATGTCACCACCCTTCAGAGTACCCAAATACCAGTCACCAAGCCATCAGAGTACCCGAGTACCTGTCACCAGGCCATCAGAGTACCCGAGTACCTGTCACCAGGCCATCAGAGTACCCGAGTACCTGTCACCAGGCCATCAGAGTACCAGAGTACCTATCTCCAGCCCATCAGAGTATCCGAGTACCTATTTGCAGCCCATGTCTCATAGAATATACATTGGGGTGTTTGCTTTCCAAAATGGGGTCATTTTGTGGGTAATTTCACTGTCCTGGTGGTCCAGGACCTTCAAAAGTGTGATGGGTAGGAATGAAATGAGACGTGTCATTTATGCTCCTAGAACGCCTGAATGTACTACTTCAATGTTCGGCCTCTCTATGTGGCCAGGCTGTGTAAAAGTCCTACACATGTGGTATCGCCATACTTGGGAGGAGTAGCAGAATGTATTTTGGGGTGTAATTTTTGCTATATACATGCTATGTGTTAGAAATATCTTATAAATTGACAATTTTGTGTAAAAAAAAAAATACATTTAATTTTTTTCCAGATATTCCGAAAACTTCTGGAAAAAAATTAACCATTCAAAAGACTCATTATGCCTCACAGATTATACGTTGGGGTGTTTGCTTTCCAAAATGGGGTCATTTTATGGGAAATTCCATTGTCCTGGTACTCCAGGGCCTTCAAAAGTGTAATAGGTGGTTGAGAAATGAGATGCGGCATTTTTGCTTGTAGAACGTCTGAAGGTACTACATCAATGTTGGTGTTCTGTATGTGGCCATGCTGTGTAAAAGTCTCACACAAAAAAAAAATCTTCATTTTGCAAAGAATTGTGGGAAAAAATTACAACTTAAAAAAACTCACCATGCTACTTACTTAATACCTTGGAATGTCTACTTTGTAAAAAGTGGTCATGTGGGGGGTATTTGTACTTTCCTGACTTGTTAGTGTCTCAAGAAATGAGGTACACCTGATGTACTGAAGGCCTGATCAGAAGTGATCAATTTTCAGTGATTGGCACCATAGTTTGTAGACTCTATAACTTTCACAAAGACCAAATAATATACACTAATGTGTGTTATTTTTACCAAAGATAGGTAGCAGTATAAATTTTGGCCAAAATTTATGAAGAAAAATTACAAATTTACAAAAATTTATGACAGAAACAAAGAAAAGGGCATTTTTATCACAAAATTTACATTTTATTTTATTTATAGCACAAAAAATAAAAAACCCACTAGTGATTAAATACCACTAAAAGAAAGCTCTATTTGTGTGGAAAAAAGGACGCAAGTTTCATATGGATACAGTGTTGGATGACTAAGTAATTGTCATTCAAACTGTGAGAGCGCTGAAAGCTGAAAATTGGTCTGGTCAGGAAGGGGGTATAACTGCACTGTATTGAGGTGGTTAAAAAAGGACAGGCAGAGGAAGAGGCAGTCGCCTCCGCAGGGGTGGTAGGGGTAGGGCAGGAGCAACAGGCTTGAGCCAAAGTGGCAAACTGCAGAAGGTGCGTGCGATTACGTCAAACGACGCACCAGACTTGGTTGAGTGGCTCACTCAGCCTTGCTCTTCTGCACCCTCCTCATCCTCTCGATCTGCACCCTCTTCTTCACTCTCTGCTGTGTGCACCCTCAAAGACACTACCACCAAATCCACCACTACCACCATATACTCTCCGCTTGAGTCACAGGAATTATTTTCCGATCCATCACAAGACATTGCCGATGCACAGCCACTCTTGCCATTGGATCAGGAAGAGGAGGTAGCAACAACTGCCACTCAGCAATCTGATGACAGTACCCAGATCAGCCTAAGGAGGAGGTTGGTCCCCGCTGTTGCTGCCTACTCCGAGATCTCTAATTATAGCGGTGGGGAAGGTAATGTCGATGATGACGTGTCTAGTGATGTCACGTGGGTGCCCACAAGAGAGGAAGAGGAGCAGAGTTCAGAGGGAGATATGGACCAGCAGATAGGGAGGAGAAGAAGGCGGAACTTACATTGCACAGGAGGGACAAAGCAGACTGCTAATGTATCAGTAGCGAGGCATCAACCATGTATGGTCACATCTGTCGCTCCCAGGATGCCGGCACATGGCTCCACAGTGTGGGCTTTTTTTAACGTGTCTGCTGCTGACAATAGTGTTGCCATCTGCAGCCTTTGCAGTCAATGCATAAGTCGCGGTAAGCCCAACATTCACCTAGGGATGACGGCCTTAAGAAGGCACATGAGCTGCCATCACCGAGCCCAGTGGGAGCAACGGAACCCACAAAGCCACACTCCAGGCTCTCACCGTCCAGCCTTGTCTTCTACTTCTCCTTCTTCTCTCTCCTCACAATTGTCCTCCACTCCACCTTCCATCATGCCGTCCTCACGTTTTTCTGGAAAAAGACAGGCTTCCGTGGGCCAAATGTTCGAGCGTAAAAAAAAGATGACGCCGGATAACCCTCTTGCCCAACGGTTGACGGCTGGCTTGTACAGAACTGATAACCCGCCAACTACTGCCATATAAACTGGTGGACTCGGAGGCCTTTTCGAAAATTTGTGCCCACTGGAACACCACAATGGACGGTTCTAGGAAGGAAGTATTTCTCACAGAAGGGAATCCCAGAGCTATATGGCCATGTTCAGCAGCAAGTGAATGTATCTCTGGCACACAGTGTCGGTGCCAAAATATATTTGACTGCAGACACGTGGTCTAGCAAACACGGGCAGGGAAGGTATATAACTTTTACTGCCCACTGGGTGAACCTTCTGACGGCCGTCAAGCATCTAACCCGTGGCACCCGTGTAGATTTGGTTTTACTGCCATGGATTGCATGCAGGCCTGCCTCTTCTTCTCCTCCTCCTACTCCATCCTCCTCCCTCTCCTCCTCGGCGAACTCCTCCTTTTCCATTGCTAGCGTCTCTTTCTCTGAGCCGCCCAAGATCCCCAGAACCTATTCGACATGCCAGGTGAGACGTTCCCATGTTGTGCTGCGTCTGTTGTGCCTGGAGGCCAAGAGCCACACTGGCCCTGCACTCCTTTCAGCTTTGCGTTCACAGGCAGATCAGTGACTAACATCGCTCAATTTGACCATTGGTAAAGTGGTGTGTGACAATGGTGCCAATCAGCTTAGCGCATTGAAACAGGGCAAAATTACACACATGCCTTGCATGGCACACGACTTAAAATTGGTCGTGCAGCAATTTGTTGTCAAATACCCTGGGGTCCAGGACATCTTGCGGCAGGCAAGGAAAATCCCGGCCCATTTCAGAAGATCTTACACGGCCATGGCTCGCCTTGCTGACATTCAGCGGTGACACAATCTGCCGGTCAGACGTCTTATTTGCGATTGCCCGATGCAATGGAACTCAACCTTCTATATGCTTTATAGTCTGCTCCAGCAGAAACGTGCAGTTAACAACTACCTGTACAAACTCTGCGGCAGAACTGAGAGGTTCTGGGGAGCTTGTTTTTTTTCACTGCGCCAGTGGCTGCTCATGCGCGACGCATACAGACTTCTGCGGCCATTTGATGAGATCACCAAACTGGTTAGTCGCAGCCATGGCGCCATCAGTGACATCGTACCTTATGCCTTCTTTATGTAGCGTGCATTGCGTCGTGTCATTGATCAAGCCTTAGAGGAGCAGGAAGATGAGGAAGTCGCAATGCTGGATGAAATCCCAGGGGGGGCTACTCTATCTGAGATAAGTCAACAACAGGAGTCTGAAGAGGAGTCAGAGGAGAATGGTGCCGGGGAGGAAGAAGAGCATGCTTTAAACCTTTCTGGGATCCCTGTTGTTGTGCGTGGATGGGGAGAGGAGAACGAGGAGGACGACATTATCCTGGACGATGAGCAGGAGCCAGGCCACCACACCGCTTCCAGTTTAGTGCAAATGGGGGCCTTCATGCTCCAGTGTTTTAACAGGGACCCCCGTATAAAAAGCATAAAGGTCAAGGACCAGTACTGGGTGGCAACATATTTAGACCCCAGGTACAAACACAAAATGGTGGACATGTTACCACTGTCACAGAGGGCTCTCAGAATGGAGCACTTCCAGGCCTTGCCTCGAGAAATGCTGCATTCTGCTTTTGCGTGCGCTGGCAGAGGAGGAATTCCCACTCCCACAGAAAGAGTTGCGGGTACCAATCCAACAGCGCCTGCAAGAAGAGGGCATTCTTTCAGCTGACCCATCGACAGGTGTCACCCGGATCCAGCATTAGGGAACACCTAGACCGACAGGTGTCCGACTACATCAGGTAAACAGCCGATGTGGACGCTCTGAGAAGTGATGAACCCCTGGACTACTGGGTGGGTAGGCTTGCCCTCTGGCCAGAGCTTGCACAATTTGCAATGGAACTGTTGGCTTGCCTCTCGTCCAGTGTCCTGTCCAAAAGGACGTTCAGCGCAGGAGGGGAGATCATGACCGATAAGCGCACTCGCCTAGCTCACGACAGTGTTGACTACCTCACATTTATAAAAATGAATGAGGCATGGATCTCGGAGGAATTCAACACAAGTGACCAGTAGACTATGTATATGCATAACTCTATAAACGATTTATTTAATCGAGCACACTGACCTTTTTTCTACCTTTGCCTCACTTCCTTCTACAAAAAAAGCACACCGTACTATATGCCTGTACCCTCCTGTTTGAAGAGGTTGAGCGGTGTCATATTTTTGGGTCCCGCAGAGAGTTGCTGGTATCAGTGCTGCTGTCAGTGCTCTCTATTTCGGTGCTGGTGTCAGTGCTCTCTCTCTATCTTGGTGCTGGTGTCAGTGCTCTCTATCACAGTGCTGGTGTCACTGCTCTCTTTCTATCTCGGTGCTGGTGTCAGTGCTCTCTCTCTATCTCGGTGTTGGTGTGGTGTCAGTGCTCTCTATCTCGGTGCTGGTGTGGTTTCAGTGCTCTCTATCACGGTGCTGGTGTCAGTGCTCTCTATCACAGTGCTGGTGTCAGTGCTCTCTATCTCGGTGCTGGTGTCAGTACTCTCTATCTCAGTGCTGGTGTGATCTCAGTGCTCTCTACCACAGTGCTGGTGTCAGTGCTCTCTATCACGGTGCTGGTCCGGTGTCAGTGCTCTCTATCTTGGTGCTGGTGTCAGTGCTCTCTCTCTATCTCAGTGCTGGTGTCAGTGCTCTCTATCTCGGTGCTGGTGTCAGTGCTCTCTCTCTATCTTGGTGCTGGTGTGGTGTCAGTGCTCTCTATCTCAGTGCTGGTGTGGTCTCAGTGCTCTCTATCTCAGTGCTGGTGTCAGTGCTCTCTATCACGGTGCTTGTGTCAGTGCTCTCTATCTTGTGCTGGTGTCAGTGCTCTCTATCATGGTGCTGGTGTCAGTGCTCTCTATCACGGTGCTGGTGCCAGTGCTCTTTATCACGGTGCTGGTGCCAGTGCTCTCTATCTCGGTGCTGGTGTCAGTGCTCTCTATCTCGGTGCTGGTGTGGTCTCAGTGCTCTCTATCATGGTGCTGGTGTCAGTGCTCTCTATCACGGTGCTGGTGTGGTGTCAGTGCTCTCTATCTCATGCTGGTGTCAGTGCTCTCTCTCTATCTCGGTGCTGGTGTCAGTGCTCTCTGACTCGGTGCTGGTGTCAGTGCTCTCTCTCTATCTTGGTGCTGGTGTGGTCTCAGTGCTCTCTATCTCGGTGCTGGTGTCAGTGCTCTCTATCACGGTGCTGGTGTCAGTGCTCTCTATCACGGTGGTGGTGTCAGTGCTCTCTATCAAGGTGCTGGTGTCAATGCTCTCTATCACGGTGCTGGTGTCAGTGCCCTCTATCACGGTGGTAGTCTCAGCGCTCTCTATCACGGTGCTGGTGTGGTGTCAGTGCTCTCTATCTTGGTGTTGGTATCAGTGCTCTCTATCTCTGTGCTGGTGTCAGCGATCTCTATCTCGGTGCTGGTGTCAGTGCTCTCTATCACGGTGCTGGTGTCAGTGCTCTCTATCTCGGTGCTGGTGTCAGTGCTCAGTCTCTATCACGGTGCTGGTGTCAGTGCTCAGTCGCTATCGCGGTGCTGGTTTCAGACAGTGAGGGAGATAGCAGCGGAGGAGCCAATCAGCAGGCAGTGCCAGCACCATGGCTGAGGATCAGCACTGGACTGGCACCTGCAAACCACCACAGTGGAGCCCTGCATAGGTGGGGGTAAGGGTTAAGCAGAAGGAGGGGCTCAAGCACAGGTTGGCACACTGGGATACTGGCACAGGACTGCGCTGCCCTGATTGTGGCACTGATCATCTCCTGCACCCCCTTCATAGCCCTGGTCTGACCTTACCTCTCCTCCTTTGCCTTCATGCGCTCCTGAATTATCAAAATTTCACACATAAAAAAAGAATTCTTGTCGTTGTCGATCCCAGATTCACTTAATACTTTTGTTATGTCAGTGTCCATGTTGTGGGACTATGTGTGCACAGCTAGTAAGTATTTTGTGGCTGAAAATATGACCTGGAGGTTTTTAAGGTTCGCCTGCCATTAAAGTCAATGGGGTCCTCCGCAAACTTTGTGGTTCGTGAACTTTTGGCCGCGTTTGCGAAACGCCCCGTCGTAAGTTCGTCCATCACTTCTCATTATACCTCATAGAATATACGTTGGGGTGATTGGTTTCCAAAATTATGTCATTTTATGGGTAATTCCACTGTCTTGGTGCTCCAGGGCCTTCAAATTGTGATAGATTGTCAGGAAACTAAATGTGTAATGAAACTAAATGTGTAATAAAGTGGGCTTCCAGACTCCGATAAGCCCCCTACCCAGATCCCCACAACCACGGGCCAGGGTTGTGGGGATGAGGCCCTTGTCCTCATCAACATGGGGTGTGGACAAGGTGCTTTGGGGGGGACCCCAAAGCACCCTCCCAATCTTGAGAGCATGTGGCCTGGTATGGTTCAGGGGGGGGGGCGCTCTCTCGTCCCTCCGCTCTTTTCCTGCGGCCTGCCAGGTTGCATGCTTGAATTTTGAGGGGGACCCCCACGCCATATTTTTTTTCTGCCATGGGGTTCCCCTTAAAATCCATGCCAGACCTGAAGGGCCTGGTATGGAATTTCGGGGGAACCCCCACGCATTTTTATTTCTTAATTTTTTTTCTTCTTAAAGCTAACATGACCTGTGTGCAAATAGCCTCATAAAAAAAACATAAAAGTGAACCAGCGCAAAAAAAAAAGTCAAGTTGAGAGGTGCCCCTGTTCAAACTATGCAAATGAATCTACGCAGCTTGACATTTACTAAGATTTTTCCGGCACAGTGAACCAGAGCACTTGAACATGCGCAAATGCCACTTGCGCATGCGCAGTGCATAAATTGACCTTGTGCAGTTCCAAGTGAATTTGCAGGCACAGCAAGCTTGGTCAGAGAAAGTTACTTTTCCATTCTATTTTGGGCATATTTGCTACTTGGACAGTTATAACTATACTTCCTCACATCACCCCCATAATATTGTCATTTCCAGACTCTTTTAATTCTCAATTGAATAATGCATGCGGCAGGTCTATAGCGGTGCACCGATCGCCGCCTCCCATGCGCCGGCATGTTATTAGTGAATGGGGAATCACGCTGTGTTACAGATGCAAATGCTTTGTGAATACGAAAACGGCCGTTGCACATCGGCGTGCGCCGCAACTCATGGCGCAAACCTTTTGTAAATCAGCCCCTATAACTTTTCACTCAAACCAATTATCATACACTTATCGGGATTTTATTTTACAAAAGACATGTAGCAGAATACATTCTGGCCTAAAATTATGCCAAATTTCGATTTTATTTTCCAATATTTTTATTAAGAACATTTTTAACACAACAATATTGACATTTACCATCTTAGTATGAAGTAATGGTACAGGTGACAAATTGTTTTTGAGTTGGTTACATCACAAATTACCTTGTATTTATGTGAGGTTTTGTGTATCCTTGTCCTTATTTTAGGTTTTTATAGTAAGGCAAGACCTAAACCGAAAAAATTGTAAACAAACAAAATAAAAAGGAAAAGCCTCTTCTAGGTGGTACACAGGAATGCTCAAACAAGTAGCAGGGAAAACCATGGGGGGAATCCCATCTCGACAAAATTAGACTTTATTGGATTTCTTTTAAAACAGAAAGTAGAAAATATTGGGTTTTTTTAAAACTTTTTGCTCTTTTTTTCGCTTATATCGGAAGAAAAAAATCAAGTGGTGAATACACACCACTAAAAGAAAGCTCAACAAAATGATCAAAATTTAATTTGGGTATAGTGTAGCACTGTCATTCAAAGTGCAAGGACATGGAATGCTAAAAATTGGTCTGGGAAGGAAGGAGGTTAAAGTGCTCTGTATTAAGGTGGGTAAGATAGGCTGTGACAAGATCATAACTGTTGAGTGCACTCCAAACAAAAGAGATCATAAAAGAGGTCATAGCTCTCTATCTATATGATGTATGCAGCTGAGCGAGTATAAAGGAAGAGTTCTAGTTAAACTAGTTATAGTTTATATTGAAGTTTATGTGCAACTGTGCAACTCTCACTTGCAGCACAGTATTTAAAGCGGGAGTCCGCCGGGAGTTCCGCCGTTTTTTTTTTTTAAAAGCAAGCAGCTACAAATACTGCAGCTGCTGACTTTTAAAATAAGGACACTTACCTGCCCAGCGCGCCCGCGATGTCGTCACCCAAAGCCGATCTCTCGATCGTCTCTCGGGTGCTGCCGCCGCCATCTTGGGTATGGGAATCAGGAAGTGGAGCCTTTTCGGCTTCATTTCCTGGTTCATTACTGTGCATGCGCGAGTCGCGCTGCGCAATAAGGATGGACCCGCTGCCTCTGGGATCTGTGTGTTTCCCAGTAGGCAGTGGGGGACTTTCGGAAAGGGGCGTAGATTCACGCCCCTTTCCGTAGAGAGCTATCCCGGAAGTGGGTGCAGATACCTGTACTGTACAGGTACCTGCACCCCCCTCCCCCCTGAAAGGTGCCAATTGTGGCGCCGGAGGGGGGGAGGATTCCAATGAGCGGAAGGTCCACTTTAGGGTGGACCTCCGCTTTAAGGAATACAGACTATTTTATAGATACATGGACTAATACATATGTATGCAGCATATATAATGAATTTGCACACATTTTCATTATCTTTACACCTTAAAGCGGGAGTCCACCGGGACTCCGCGTTTTTTTTTTTTTAAAAAGCCAGCAGCTACAAATACTGCAGCTGCTGACTTTTAAAATAGTGACACTTACCTGTCCAGCGCGCCCGCGATGTCGGCACCCGAAGCCGATCTCTAGATCGTCTGTAAGGTGCTGCCGCCGCCATCTTGGGCATGGGAGTCAGGAAATGGAGCCTTTCGGCTTCATTTCCCGGTTCCCTACTGCGCATGCGCGAATCGCGCTGCGCAATAAGGATGGTCCCCGCTGCCTCTGGGATCTGTATGTTTCCCAGCAGGCAGCGGGGCACTTGCGGAAAGGGTCGGGCACTTGCGGAAAGGGGCGTAATCTACGCCCCTTTCCGCAGAGAGCTATCCCGGAAGTGGGTGCAGAATACCTGTACTGTACAGATATCTGCACCCCCCCTCCACCCTGAAAGGTGCCAATTGTGGCGCCGGAGGGGGGGAGGGTTCCGATTAGCGGAGGTCCACTTTAGGGTGGACCTCCGCTTTAAGGCCATACTCACTGTTTAAAACAATGTGGCCCTGTTTAAATATGCCCCCTAGAAGTGCCTGCTGTCATTGCTGTAGACTTAATATTCAGATTTTTTTTTTTATCCTTTATGGTTTTTTAATCTCTAAAGACCCGGAGTTCACGCCATGTATCCAGCCACTAATGACACGCATCACATGTTCCTTAGCAAACAATAAAACCTACAAATAAATAAAGTCTTTATTAGCATGGAATTAATTGAAATTCTTAGCTGCACTACAGTCACTCTGAGGAATATTGATGGATCTATGCTGCTGCTTTGTGCCCTCGAACTAAACTTGTGTGCCAGTTACCAACTGAGCTGGCAACTGCAAGACTTGTAATTAGTCGCTGCATCCACATCTGCTGTGGTCTGGCCAGCTGGTCAAACTAATTAAGGTTGGAACAAATCTTTACAGGTTCTCTTGTGGTCTTCAGAGGGCAAGTATACAATTTCGGAACAATTTCAAATGGCGTTAACCACATTAAAAAATAGAAATTAAAGGGCATTGCTCTACATGCAGTTTTTTAATGTGCATACTGTACATAACACAAGAGGCAAAGTCTGCATTATACTCTAGTGCTTTAGGAGGAATAATGTATCCCTACTAACATATAACAGATCTGTCATTCTTGTATAATATAACTTATATCTGGAGAGTGGTGATGTCACTCCTGTATAATATAACCTATATCTGGAGAGAAGTGATGTTACTCCTGTGTAATAAAGCTTATATCTGGAGAGTGGTGATGTCACTCCTGTATAATATAATTTATGTCTGGAGAGCAGTGATGTCACTCCTGTGTAATAAAGCTTATATCTGGAAAGAGAAGTGATGTTACCCCTGTGTAATAAAGCCTATATCTGGAGAGCGGTGATGTCACTCCTGTATAATATAACTTATATCTGGAAAGAGTTGATGTCATCCCTCTATAATATAATGTATATGTAGTGAATGGTGATGTCACTCCTATATAAAATAACATATCTTATAGACTTCACCTTTATAATAACGCCTTACTACGCTCCTTTTTAACCAATGCAACCTCTAAGCAACTCATTCACTCCTTTTCTATCTCTAGTCTTGACTGTTGGAACTCCCTCCTCATAGTCCTACCTCTACTCAGGCTGTCCTCCCTCCACTCTATCATGAATGCTGCTGCCAGATTCTTCTACCTTACCAACCGTTCAGTGTCTGCCATCCCTCTCTGCCCCTCCTTCCACTGGCTTCCAATTGCCCAACAAATAAAATTCATAACTCTAGCAAGAACATACAAAGCCATTCACAATTCTGCCTCAAGCCACATCACAAAACTTGTCTCCAATTATCACCCAAACGGTACTCTCTGCTCATCCTAAGACCCCCTGCTCTCTAGCTCCAGGGCTGTCTTAATATTGATTGGACCCCCCCATACAATTTGTCTCTCCAGACATACAATAAATAGCAGCTAGACATAAAATCAGTTAACTCTATCAGATCAGGCAGCGATTGTAATTGGTTTCCAGAGGTTACAGTGTATCATTACCGCTTACTGACTGTTTCCTAGAAGTTACAGCACACATTACGGCTCACTGATTAGTTGCTAGATGTTACAGCACATGATTTCTGCTTGTTGATTGGTTGCTAGAGAGTACTGTACAATAGTACTGTTCACAAATTGATTGTTAGAGGCTACAGCACATCCCCTCCTCACTGTAGGGGGCATGATATACATATGAATGTCGCCTTTATTTACATATCTATGCCTCTGGATGCAGCTATTTACATATGAATGTCATCGCTATTTACATATGATTGCCGTTTATTTACATGTAAACACAGGCTCTGCAGGTGAATCATTTGTACAAAAAAATAGGGCAGCATTAGTAGCAGCACTTCACACTGAGATATCAGGACACAGCATGGGACAAAAACTTCAAGGGACAATGGAATTTAAACTGGGATAATTGGCAAGTATGAGGCATCTGCTTTAGGCCCCACAACAATGACAGGGCCCAGGGCAGCTGTCCCTTTTGCCCTGCCTTAAAAACTTCCCTGTCTAGCTCCCTTGTCTCCTCTTCCCTTGCTCGCCTCCAGGACTTCTCCAGAGACCCTAGCAGTCTCTGGAACTCTCTTCCATTATCTGTTGTCTCCTACTCTGTCCACTTTTAGGCGATCCCTGAAAACTCATCTCTTTAGGGAAGCCTTATCTGCCTTCAGGTAACAACTGAATCTTTTATTTCTCCCATCAGTCCATACCTAACAGGGCCCCCCTAACCCCCCTATCACTCTTATATTGTTTTGTATTGTACATGTTACTGTACTGTCTCCCTTTATATTGTAAAGTGCTGTGCAAACTGTTGGCATTATATAAATTCTCTGCAGTAATAATAATAATAATAATAACTCGAGAGAGGTGATGCAACTCTTGTAATATATAACATATCTGGAGAGAGGTGCCTGATACATCTGCTTATAAACTATACCATATTTCTAAAAATGTAACATACTGAGAAAATTCTACTGGTGAAGAGTGATGATTGATGTCTCTGGTGTCATATGAGTAGGTCCATGATAGACTTTTCAACTCTCAGTGAAGGTACAACATCTGAATCTTATGAATTCCTCATGCTTTTGATGCTTCAAAGTCAAATCTTACTTTATTCAAAGGTATTACATTTTTTACTTTTTTTATTTTTATATTCTGATATGTATTACAAAACTCTCTGATCTATATAGAGATACTGATCATTTCTCATTGCAAAACCCAATTAAAAAATACTTCAAATGGTTAAGGTTTCATATATACTAGGTGACTGAATCAATATAATGACCATGTACTGTATATGTCTAAGTGTAGTCCATTAGTGATCACATTGCTTATTATGCTCTTTGTCTTTGAAGACAAACCTTTTCATAGGAAATATTGTCACATTGACCCCTCTTGTCTTGTCAGTAATATCGAATTCATTAAAGGTTCGATGTTTTGACCTTTTAGCCATGAACGATACCCTATTATTGGCACGTCGACAACAGAAAATTCAAATGACCCTCTTAAAACATGATACTAATGCATTTCACAACTTACTACCCTGAAAAATAATTACATGCTGATAAAACACATTACTGTCAAGATACTGTTATGTCCTGGGTTTGTTAAAGCACCAAACTCTGTACCCCCGTCCCCTTCCTTGAGGTTTCCAGTAGTATTTTGCGCTTTTTTTTATTATTTTCACTTGCTTTTTAAAATTGTATCTTTTGATCATGTGAAATGCTGTAACATTCTTATTCTTCTCCTAGTGGTAGGTGGCCCTGAGTGATCACGTTGTGAGTTGTTCGGCTGAGCAAACTTGGGGATTCTGCACTAATCAGTGAATGTAAAAAATGGCATGGGGGTCCTTCAGGTATAATATGGATTTTAAGGGGGAACCCCAAAGAACATTCAAGAAACAAATGCGTGAGGGCCCTCCAAAAATCCAGACTACACCCAGACTCTGATCGTTTAATGCAGCTTGGCTGGCCAGGAATGGGGTGAAGGGGGTATGAGTGTGCATCCCCAGTCCTCCTGAACTCTACCAGGCCACATATCCTCAACATGGGGAGTACCTTGCCATGGGGAAACCCCCAACAAAGTCCCCATATTGATGAGGACAAGGGCCTCTTTTCCTACAACCCTGGCCTGGTGGTTGTTTGGTTCTGCAGGGGGGCTTATCGGAATCTGGAAGCTCTCTCTAACAATATGTGAATGAGTAGGGGTACATAGTAACCTTACCCATTCACAAAAAAGTCTGAGGGTCCCCCCCAAAAAATCTTTACCAGACCTAGACCTCCATCTAAATATTTAGCTATGTTGGCCAGGCCAAGATATTGAGCCACTCTTGAGCCATATCAAGCCATATGAGAAAAGATGGTCCGCAACTCCTTGCTTACGCTTTAAAATCTTCAGAATTTATTGATTCTCCATAAAAGACATAGTAACAGACAGCAGATGTAAATGTATTTTAGGCTTGTGGGCCTTGTTCATGGCCCACAAAGCTGAAACACATTTATATAAGAGAAGTGATAAATCAAAGTCGAGTATGGTTGAATGAAGCACAGAGCACTTTATGAGAACTTTCGTTTATTGAGAGCACATACTGTATATAATATTGCTGGTTTATATACAGTACAGACCAAAAGTTTGGACACACCTTCTCATTCAAAGAGTTTTCTTTATTTTTATGACTATGAAAATTGTAGATTCACACTGAAGGCATACAAAACTATGAATTAACACATGTGGAATTATATACTGAACAAAAAAGTGTGAAACACCTGAAAATATGTCTTAGATTCTCGGTTCTTCAAAGTAGCCACCTTTTGCTTTGATTACTGCTCCGCACACTCTTGGCATTCTGTTGATGAGCTTCAAGAGGTAGTCGCCTGAAATGGTTTTCACTTCATAGGTGTGCCCTGTCAGGTATAATAAGTGGGATTTCAAGCCTTATAAATGGGGTTGGGACCATCAGTTGCATTGTGCAGGAGGTGGATACAGTACACAGCTGATAGTCCTACTGAATAGACTGTGTAAGGGATCTTCCCGGGGTAGGGTGTGTTTGGACACAGTTCACAGCAGACTTGGAATTTGATAAAGCAGATCTTGGCGTTTATTCGTGGTACAAACAGTCCAGCAAACAAAATATACAGCAACACCGTGCTTTCTAAGTACAACAAAAATAAAAGTCCTAGCCCGGCTGGGCGCTTACTAACAGGTTCTGCTCACCTATCTGACACTTACAAACACAGCGTCTTTCGCCTGGATATCGCAGGGTGAGTTTTAGCTCCAGCAGTGGCTGTGCTTGCAGCTTCCTTCAACACACAGATTGTTCATTCCCTGGCTGAGAAGCAATCACCTGCAGACCCTACAGAGCCTTTAGCTTCCCAGGCTAATTAGGATCCAAGCTCACCTGATCCCAAACCCAGAACTGGATCGGGGGATGTGGAATGACAGGTCCCTCTACCAAACCTACCTGCCATTCCATATAAACCCAGGCCCGGCAAAATTAAATAACAACTCAGCAGCATATCGCTGCTGAGAAACTGATCCATCCTGGATTTACCATCTCACACTGTGTAGCAACCTAGGTGAGATGTACACCCCCTCGATCACTTCTCCAGTGACATGTCTACATATCCCCCCCCTCTTTTTCAGACCGGAGGGCTGAGCCTTTTGTCCCCACAGACAACTTACCCTTGACAATGCGTCAGCATTTGCCTGTAATTTCCCTGGCCTGTGTTCCACAGTGAAATTAAAGTTTTGTAGGGAGAGAAACCATCTAGTCACTCTTGCATTTCTCTCCTTGTTTAACTTCATCCATGTTAGGGGGGCATGGTCTGTCACCAACTTGAATTTCCTGCCTAGCAAGTAATACTTTAAAGATTCTAGGGCCCACTTCACTGCCAAACATTCTCGCTCCACAATGGCATAATTTTTCTCGGCCGGGGTTAGTTTTCTACTCAAGTACGTCACCGGATGCTCCTCACCATTCACTACTTGTGAGAGTACTGCACCTAAGCCTGTGCTAGAGGCATCTGTCTGGACCAGAAATTCTCGCCTGAAATCGGGGGTGACTAACACAGGTGGTTGGCACAAGGCAGACTTAAGGCTTTGGAAAGCCTCCTCGGCCTCTGGGGTCCACGTGACCATTGCTGTCTTTCCGCCCTTTGTCAAGTCAGTTAGCGGAGCAGCAACTGAGGCAAAGTTCGGCACAAATCTACGGTAATAACCCATAATACCCAGGAAAGCTCTAACCTGTTTCCTTGTCAGGGGTCTAGGCCAATTCTGTATTGCCTCAATTTTATTTAGCTGTGGCCTAACCAATCCTCTTCCAACAATGTAGCCCAGATATTTGGCCTCTTCTAGGGCTAGAGCACACTTCTCGGCATTTATGGTCAACCCTGCATCACTTATGGCATCCAACACGGCCTGTACCTTACAGAGGTGACTTTCCCAATCAGGGCTAAAAATGACCACATCATCGAGGTAGGCGGCTGAGTAATCACGATGTGGTCGCAGAATCAAGTCCATCAACCTCTGGAAAGTTGCAGGCGCTCCATGTAACCCGAACGGCATCACTACATACTGGAATAGCCCATCAGGGGTGGAGAAAGCAGTTTTCTCTTTAGCCTCGTCAGAAAGTGGAATCTGCCAATAGCCCTTTGTGAGATCGAGGGTGGTTATGTACCTGGCGTTACCCAACTTCTCAATCAACTCATCTACCCTGGGCATAGGATACGCATCGAACTTGGAGATCTCATTCAACTTTCTGAAATCGTTACAGAACCTCCAAGTTCCATTGGGCTTTGGGATTAGCACAATTGGGCTGGACCATTCACTCTGTGACACCTCAATTACCCCCAGAGCAAGCATACGTTTTACCTCGGCAGATACGGCTTCCCTACGTGCCTCGGGTATCCTATAGGGCTTAAGGTTTACTCTGCTTCTAGGCTCAGTTTCAATGTGATGATGGATGAGGTGTGTACGCCCTGGGAGGTCAGAGAACTTGTTTTTGTTTTTCTGTAAAAATTCCTGAGCCTCCTGTTTCTGTGACACTGATAGAGTATCACCTACCTTGACTGGAGGGATTGGTTGTGACAAATTATTAACAGTATTTGTCGCCCCCAAGGATTCCCTGTCTTTCCAGGGCTTGATCAAGTTTATGTGATAAACTTGGAAAGGCTTCCTTCTACCTGGTTGGTGCACCTTGTAGTTCACCTCACTGATCTTTTCAACAATTTCATAAGGACCTTGCCACTTCGCTAAGAATTTACTCTCAACAGTGGGGACTAGTATAAGGACCCTATCGCCTGGGTTGAATGTCCTGATTCTTGCGGACCGGTTGTAAATTCTACTTTGGGCCTCTTGAGCTCTCTGGAGGTGTTCCCTTACCAGGGGCATTACAGTGGCTATACGGTCCTGCATTTGTGCTACATGCTCAATAACACTCTTGTATGGGGTGGACTCATTCTCCCATGTCTCTTTTGCAATGTCTAGTAGACCCCTAGGGTGATGACCATAGACCAACTCGAATGGTGAGAACCCTGTGGACGCTTGGGGCACCTCCCTAATAGCAAACATGAGGTAGGGTAATAAATGATCCCAGTCACGACCATCTTTTGCCACCACTTTCTTCAACATATGTTTCAAAGTTTTATTAAATCTCTCCACCAATCCGTCCGTCTGGGGGTGGTACACAGAGGTACGGATGTGTGAGATTTTAAATAGTCTGCATAATTCCTTCATTACTTTCGACATAAATGGCGTACCTTGGTCAGTTAGGATTTCTTTGGGGATCCCAGTCCTAGAGAACATATAAAACAACTCACGTGCAATTGTTTTAGATGCAGTGTTTCTTAAGGGTACAGCCTCAGGATAGCGGGTCGCATAATCCAGGACTACCAAAATATACTGGTGTCCTCTAGCTGACTTTACAATGGGACCCACTAAATCCATGGCAATACGCTCAAAAGGCACCTCTATAATAGGGAGCGAAACCAAAGGACTGCGAAAATGTGACACTGGGGCACTAACCTGACATGTGGGGCACGACTCACAGTATTTTTTAATGTCATCATATATGGCCGGCCAAAAAACCCTCTGGAGAACCCTCTCTCGCGTTTTGTCAGTCCCCAAGTGTCCCCCAAGAACATGGTTATGTGCCATGTCAAGCACCTGACGCCGGTACGGCTTAGGTACCAGAAGCTGTTCCACAATCTCATCTTTAACCTTATTGACTCTATAGAAAAGATCATTAGTCACCGAAAAATGTGGAAATCTTTTTTCAGCATCTGGTTCCTGAGGTACCCCGTTCATAACAGCAACCTGCTCTCTCGCATTTTTGAGAGTGGGGTCCTGTAATTGTGCAGTCCCAAAATTATCGCTAGACACCTCTAAGTCTAGTATATTTTGCTCAGTGGGAGGAGCCTCCTCCTCCCCAGCCAGGACCTGCAAAGGAAAACAATCATTTTCATCCTGCACATTTTTATCATTCACAGTGGACAAGGCAACCCCCTTAGAGGTATCCTCACTCCTTTTGGGGATTTTTCTTTTTTCCCAAAGAGCCCAGAATAATGGAAAATCGCGCCCCAATATTACATTATGCATGAGGTTTTTAACCACACCCACTTCATATTGTACGGTGCCTTGTTCAGTCCCGACTTTAGCCAGCACTATAGGGTACACTTTTGTATCACCATGTATGCACACAACACTCATATGCTTTTTAGACTCTAAGTCCCCAGTCACCAGGCTAGCATGCACCAAGGTTACAAGGCTTCCTGAGTCCATTAACGCTTTAACAGGAAAGTCATTGATTGTGATGTTGCAGATTTGCGGTTCAGTCTCTAGTCCAGGAACTGCAGCACAAGATGGTTCCGCAAATAGCGACTGACGCCTGCTAGCGTCACATTCCATGGGTTCAGAGGTAAGAGGGCAATGGGCCGACACGTGTCCCGCCTCATGGCATCTCCAACACTGGATAGGGCCTGGTCTCTTTGGCAAGGAGTCCTTTTCAGAGCCCCTTAGCCACCCGGGACCATCACCAGTCTTTTGTCCCTGAGACACCACTTGAGCCCTTTTCCCCCCATCAGCACCCCTCCACACTCCCCCAATAGATGGAAGTCTCTTACCAGCTGACGGCACAGATCTGGCGCTCCGGGGAGGTGAAGATGCTGCAGGAACATCACGGAGGTAGTCCTCAGCAGTCATCTTTTGCAGCGCTTTCTGCACAGTCCTTCTCCCAGAAAAAATCTCTGGAGCGGCTCCCTCCATTGTGGGTGGATTAGCAACCACAGGCGCCTCTCGATTTACTATCAGGTGCTCGATAAGTTGTTGTTGGCTTTGGCGCAAAGCTTGCAACTCTTCCTTATGCATCCGCTGTTGTGCAGCCATCATCTGCTGTTGTGCAGCCATGGACTGTTCATGTCGTCTATTGGCCTCTGTCTGCGCCTGCTGTTGTGCAGCCATCATCTGCTGTTGTTCAGCCATGGACTGTTCATGTCGTCTATTGGCCTCTGTCTGAGCCTGCTGTTGTTGCAAACTCACTTGCATAAACTGCTTCAGCATCTCCTCCATGTTGCTGGACTGTTTTTGGAGTGTAGTTGCAGCTTTCACCCAGGACATCAGCAGCTGTAGCCAAGTCTGTCCACACCGTTGCCCCTAGCAACCGCGTTGCCCGCTACCTCCACCAATTGTAAGGGATCTTCCCGGGGTAGGGTGTGTTTGGACACAGTTCACAGCAGACTTGGAATTTGATAAAGCAGATCTTGGCGTTTATTCGTGGTACAAACAGTCCAGCAAACAAAATATACAGCAACACCGTGCTTTCTAAGTACAACAAAAATAAAAGTCCTAGCCCGGCTGGGCGCTTACTAACAGGTTCTGCTCACCTATCTGACACTTACAAACACAGCGTCTTTCGCCTGGATATCGCAGGGTGAGTTTTAGCTCCAGCAGTGGCTGTGCTTGCAGCTTCCTTCAACACACAGATTGTTCATTCCCTGGCTGAGAAGCAATCACCTGCAGACCCTACAGAGCCTTTAGCTTCCCAGGCTAATTAGGATCCAAGCTCACCTGATCCCAAACCCAGAACTGGATCGGGGGATGTGGAATGACAGGTCCCTCTACCAAACCTACCTGCCATTCCATATAAACCCAGGCCCGGCAAAATTAAATAACAACTCAGCAGCATATCGCTGCTGAGAAACTGATCCATCCTGGATTTACCATCTCACACTGTGTAGCAACCTAGGTGAGATGTACACCCCCTCGATCACTTCTCCAGTGACATGTCTACAACTGTTAGAATTTGTATTATGGCAAGAAAAAAGCAGCTAAGTAAAGAAAAAGAGTGGCCATCATTACTTTAAGAAATGAAGGTCAGTCAGTCCGAACAATTGGGAAAACTTTGAAAGTGTCCCCAAGTGCAGTGGCAAAAACCATCAAGCACTACAAAGAAACTGGCTCACATGAGGACCGCCCCAGGAAAGGAAGACCAAGAGTCACCTCTGCTGCGGACGATAAGTTCATCCGAGTCACCAGCCTCAGAAATCGCAGGTTAACAGCAGCTCAGATTAGAGAACAGGTCAATGCCACACAGAGTTCTAGCAGCAGACACATCTCTAGAACAACTGTTAAGAGGAGACTGTGTGAATCAGGCCTTCATGGTAAAATAGCTGCTAGGAAACCACCGCTGAGGACAGGCAACAAGCAGAAGAGACTTGTTTGGGCTAAAGAACACAAGGAATGGACATTAGACCAGTGGAAATCTGTGCTTTGGTCTGATGAGTCCAAGTTTGAGATCTTTGGTTCCAACCACCGTGTCTTTGTGCGACGCAGAAGAGGTGAACGGATGGACTCTGCATGCCTGGTTCCTACCGTGAAGCATGGAGGAGGAGGTGTGATGGTGTGGGGGTGCTTTGCTGGTGACACTGTTGGGGATTTATTCAAAATTGAAGGCATACTGAACCAGCATGGCTACCACAGCATCTTGCAGTGGCATGCTTTTCCATCCGGTTTGTGTTTAGTTGGACCATCATTTATTTTTCAACAGAACAATGACCCCAAACACACCTCCAGGCTGTGTAAGGGCTATTTAACCAACAAGCAGAGTGATGGGGTGCTGCGCCAGATGACCTGGCCTCCACAGTCACCGGACCTGAACCCAATCGAGATGGTTTGGGGTGAGCTGGACCGCAGAGTGAAGGTAAAAGGGCCAACAGGTGCTAAGAATCTCTGGGAACTCCTTCAAGACTGTTGGAAAGCCATTTCAGGCGACTACCTCTTGAAGATCATCAACAGAATGCCAAGAGTGTGCGGAGCAGTAATCAAAGCAAAAGGTGGCTACTTTGAAGAACCTAAAATATAAGACATATTTTCAGTTGTTTCACACTTTTTTATTCAGTATATAATTCCACATGTGTTAATTCATAGTTTTGATGCCTTCAGTGTGAATCTACAATTTTCATAGTCATGAAAATAAAGAAAACTCTTTGAATGAGAAGGTGTGTCCAAACTTTTGGTCTGTACTGTATATATCTTTATAATTTATGTGTTGGTGGAGTTTTTTGTAGAAGAAGAAGCGTATAACACAGAGCACCTTATTGGTAATACGTTATATATATATATATATATATGTGTGAAATATTACAATTTTAGATTTTTAGATTTTTTTCTTTTGGGTGTCATATTGGGAGATTTTTGCATACAAAATACAGCACGTATATTGGGTATAGTGGATGGGGCCTGCTGGGTCCCTCCTGAAGCTGTGCCATCTGCACCTTTCCCTTTTACAAGGAGATATCTGGATTTGCAAAGGCATTTGGTACATGCAAATGGGGTTTACTGTAAAATATATTTTTATGCCCAGAATTGAGCTGTAATGCACCAAGTTGATGGAGCCCAGAAGTTTAAGAGCCAGCATGTAACCCCACGAGATACTGGTGTACTGGGGGATACTACCAGTTATTGGAGATTGCCAGTTATGGACTAACACCTGTAAAGGTATGCCTGGACAGCCACCCCAAAATTTGTTTAGGGACTGGACTATGTTCCAAGCTTGATGTGAAGTCATTCAAAGGGGTGCAGGATGGGTCATGGCATATCAAAATAACAAGGTCAGTAAAACTAATTTGGGGTATGAAGCAAAATTCCTACTCAAGGGTTAACTCGCCAAGTCAACTGGAGAAGGAATGCAGTTGCTATGGGTGACCAGTAACTAGTGCAAAGTACAAGCAGCTTGTCATAAATCATGGCATCTGGCATAGGTGGCAGGTTCTCCGGTAGCAAGGAGATTGGTGCTCTGGTTTCCTCCATAGCAGTCCGTTCCCCAAGGCATCTGGGACCAAACCTGAAGTTCAGAGACCCCATGTTCCTAGCCACATGGTATGGGAGAGTGAAGGAGTTCTACCGCCTAATTCTAAATATGCATCATGTTTTTGATGTTTAATACCAGAGTATGGCAGCAGCTAAGGCAGCTGGCCTTCCAATAAAAATGACTTCAGTGGCAAATTTGCCACAAGATATAGGCAGAGGGAGAGGTTCCCCCCTTCACTCCTGCTGCTTCCCGGTCATTTTTGAGATCACTGGAGCCATCTGCCCGGAAACGATCCAGTGGGGCCGACTGCTTGGCAGGAAGTGAAGTGAGGGCAAAATGGCCTCACTTGGAGGGCTGGAGTGACTTCTGATGTCGCTTCTGGTTCTTGGGCATAAAAAAAAAAAAAAATTCCCTTAAAGTCAAAATGTACATTTTTTTATTTTGCTTTTAAAGGTAAATGAGAGACCTGGGGTCATTTTGACCCCATATCTCTCAATAAAGAAGACCTGTTATGCTCATTTATATTAAAGGGGATGTAATTCTCCTTAATCCTTGTAATAGGAATAAAAGTGATGCAAAATAAAATAAAATATAGGGACAGTGTAGAAATAAAAAATAAAAAGTAAAATAAATAAGATTTTTTTTTTTAAAGAGCCCCATTGCTCCATGCTCGTGCGCAGAAGCGCACGCATATGTAAGTTGTGCCCACATATGTAAACGGTGTTCAAACCACACATGTGAGATATTGTCATGATTGTTAGAGTAAGAGCAATAATTCTAGCGCAAGACCTCCACAGTAACTCTAAACAGATAACCTGTAAATATTTTTAAAGCATCGCCTGTGGAGATTTTTAAGTATCACAGTTTGACGCCATTCCACGAGTGCGCAAAATTTTGAAACATATGGTATCTATTAACTCGGCGTAACATCATCTTTCACATACTACAAATAAATTGGGTTAACTTTACTGCTTTTACTTTTTTGCTTTAATTCATTAAGTTTTTTTTTCCCCAAAAAAATTGCGTTTAAAGACCGCTGCACAAATACAGTGTGATGCATAAAGTATTGCAACGACCACCATTTTATTCTCTGGAGTCTTTGCTAAAAAAATAAATATAATGTTTGGGAGTTCTAGGTAATTTTCTAGCAAAAAATACAGAACTGTACTTGTAAGCAACAAATGTCAGAAAAAGGCTTGTTCAGCAAGTGGTTAAAGTGATTGTAAAGTCTAGTTTATAAAAAACAAAAAAACAAACATGTTATACTTACCTACTTTGTGCAGTTAGTTTTGCACAGAAAAGCCCAGATCCTCCTCTTCTCAGGTTCCTCTTTGCTGCTCCTGGCTCCTCCCTCCTATCGAGTGCCCCCCACAGTCGGCAGCTCCTGCCCCCTCTCCCCCCTGATTGATTGACTAACTGATTGACAGCCGCAGGAGCCAATGGTGCCACTGCTGTGTCTCAGATAAGGGGGGAGTGTCCCAGACGGTTTAGACATTAGTGGACATCACTGGAGAGAGATAAGGGGCACAGGTAAGTAATTAGGGGGTGCCTCACTGTAAGTGAGGTGGCAGAGATACACTGAACAGGTAGAGAGAGAATGGACTCAGCAGTGTCCCTCCTAAATGCAACAGACAACAAGAGGAAGGTGTGTAGTAACTTGGGATAGTACGCTTCACAGAGGAACTCTGTTCATTTAAAGTGGAGGGCCACCCTTAAAAAAAAAAAAAGAGAGAGAATTAATATTCTTAAAAAAAATAAAACATTTGAAAAAAAAAAACATTTTTTTACCTTGCCAGAAATCCCTGTTGCTAGGCAGTCTTCCTAATCTGCCTTCTTCCTGCTCCTCTGTGATCTTCTGTCTTCGCTTCTCCTCCACGCTGTCTTCTGGGTAATGGGGCGCGCTGTGTTCTGGGAACTGTGTGTTCCCTAACACAGCGCGTCCCATTCACAAAGCGCCGTGCGACTCAAGCATGAGCAGTAGGAAACGGGCAGTGAAGCCGCAAGGCTCCAATGCCTGTTTCCCTTAGTGAGGATGGCGGCGCTGGGACCCGAAAGCTGAGGGACATGTCGGCCTCGGCAGCCAACATCGCAGGTGCCCTGGAAAGGTAAGTCTCCTTATTAAAAGTCAACAGCTACTTTTTTTTAGCTGCTGACTTTAATTTTTTTTTTACAGCTGAAACACCACTTTAACTGCTGCACACAGTATAGGGCTTTAAGCTGGTGTAATGTTTGACTTTTACATAAACGCTGTCCCCGCCTGGTCCGGGGCATTGGTGAGTGCATGCACAGTAAAAGGTACCCCCATGTGCAGGGCAAAGTGGCCCTTCCTACAAGCTTTTTATTGCTGACCCCATTATTTATAGAGACAGTATCCTGCATCCTTCTAAAACTAAAAAGAGGTTTTGACTATATGGACACTTTAAAAGAGCACTTTAAAAGAGCAGTTAAGACTTGAGAGAAGAAGCAAAGAAAAAAGGAAATTTGAAGGAAAAAGAGGAACTGAAGAAAAAGTGAAACTTAAAAAGTAATAAAAGGGGAGAAAGAAAGAAAACCAGATAATTAAATGTCTCAGTGGGCCATACTCTGTATATTTTCTTTCAAAGGGATCTAGAAAAGTTACTTTTGGTCTTTCTGCCTTTAAAGAAACTTCTCATTCGGATGTAGGAACAGAGAGGTAACAGGTCTGGTTCTGATCTTGCATTTAGGCTTTGAACCTCTGGGAATGTTTCATTAGGCAGGGACATCGCCTTGTGGTTGCCAATTTTCTGAAAACTTTTGAGAACAGCTGGGTTCAAAGTCTGGGTTCTGTTAAGTGATGCTAGAAAACAAAGCTTTATAGATATGCTGAAATGCAGGGTCACCTTAAAAGAAATTTACATTTATTATGGTTTTGGGTTAATTTTTATTATTTTTGAAAGATTTAATACTGACTTATACTTTTTCTTATTGCTCATATACAATCGTTATTTTACAAATAAATATCTAATTGCCACCATCAGGGTTTAGGTTTGGAGGTCAGTGGCTATAGCAGGGGAAAGGATCACACAGAACCTAGTAGGATAAATACATGAGTAGTGGGCTTATCTGAGGCACAGGGTCTAAGCAGTAGCTAGTCTTCACCAGAAGACTCCTGATGGTGGAGATGGATTGCACTATGTGCTCGTGACAGGTTGCGGTACTCAGGGTCGCCTCACCAGGAGGTGAGCAAGCCAAGGTGTGGTAGCAGATAGGGATTAAGCAGAAGCATAGTCTGTATACAAGTCAAAGGTTAGTAACAAGTGGTTGTAGGTTGGGTTAAGGCTGAAGCATAGTTGAGTAACTAGCCAAAGGTTGGTAATAAATGGTTGCAGATTAGGATCAGGCGGAAGCATAGATGAGTAACAAGCCAAAGGTTGGTAACAAATGGTTGCAGGTTGGGATCAAGTAGAAGTGTAGTCAATTAACAAGTCAAAGGTTGGTAATGAAGATGCAGACAGCAGTAGGAGTGTAAGGAGCAAGATGTTGGCTGGAGCACAATAATCTGGCAAACAGGAGGTGAAGAGACACAGCTTAAATCTGGAAGTTCATGGGAGAAGCAAAGAGTTCAAGGGCCACCAGAAATGACATTGAATGTACATATCTCCCACATGTCCCTGATTTTGAGGGGCTGTCCCTGATTTGGAACAAAGACCCCCTCTCCTTCTTTCCTCCTAATTTGTCCCTCATTTTGATCTGATCTATATACAGTAGTTATAAAAAAAAACATTATTTATCTTTCAAAAAGTGGTTCCCAGAGATAAACCTATTATCCAATTTCTAAATAGCTGCATTTGTACATTTCAAATTTTGTAAATTTAAAATTTTGCAAATTTTTTTTTTTTAAAGGGGGCATGGCAGGGGGTCCTATGACTACATACTTTTGCAAATAGATGTCCTTCCTTCCCATTTAAAAAAGTTGAGAGGTATGAATGTAAGTTTGTTCAAGGGATCAAGCAGGGAGCTGTCCTGCATCCCTACCAGTTTGTCAGCTTAGCTACTGCCAGACGCAGCAGAGGTCCTGGGTTCTTGTTCAAGTCCTGACACTAATATAGGCTCCTGTATTAATTGGATTCACAAAGCATCATTATTTTTCTCTCTAATTGAACGGCTTTACTGGGCCCCACATAGCAGGTACATAGTGGAGAGAGGAGGAGAAGTCATTCCTCTGATTCATTTAGCTGTGCTTGCAAACTAGGGCTTGAGATACTGAGCTCTGTAAATGGCAAGCTTTTTTTTTTCTTCTTTTTTTTTTTTACAGCAGTACAGCAACAGGGAGGTAAATGTAGAAGGGAGGTTTCCCCTGCATACTGTAATTCAACATGAATTATTATGTGAAACAGTTTGTGTATTTATTCTGTTTTTTATTTTTTTATTTCTGAACATAAAAAAATAAAGAAAAAAATAGGATGAGGAACCTGTGACAAAAATGAAAGGGGCATTGTTTATAATAGAGAGGGATGAAGCACTGTGTGCGGTAGACAGGTATGAGTATAGATATCCTTTAAGCCGCACATCAAAGCAAGCCCACTCATGATGGTGTGTGGCGACCTCAGCCTGGGCTCCTGCCAGGCCACGCCTCCAAACTGTTTCACTCCGCCCCTCGGAACTGTATCATGGGGTTGAATATCCCAAGCACAGGAGGATTTTTATGCATCATTGGTTGCCTCAATCAATAAAGAGAAGTATCTGGTATGCATGAGTCTGGCTGTGGAGTTCTCTAATAAAGTCAAATGAATGAGCAACACTGAAACCAGAGCTTCAAAATAAAAAAAAAAGGAAAAAGCAATCAAAACTCAAGCAAAAAACAGTGATGCACGGTGTAGCCTAAAATGTAAGCCAAACCCTATAAAAGTTAGTCTTTATTAAGTCAAACAACTGGAATACAGTTTAAGGAAAAAAAGGGTTTTAGTGTATAAATATAAAACTGAGAATAATTATAAAGGACCCCCCGTATAGCACACCGATATGAATGTATTTTAATTATGCAGGTTAGGTAAATGTAAGTACTGGTAAATAAAAGCAAATATTTTCATATTAACTTAAAGGTTTTGATGTTAAATACATTTTTAAAGATTTGTAATTTAGAGCAGGGAAGAATAAAATAAATTGATTATAGGGGAAGGGATGAAGCACTGTGTGCGGTAGACAGGTATGAGGAACAGGGTGTAAGGCTGGGTTCAAACTGCAACACAGAGCGGCTAGCAGCAGGGGTTCCAGTGCGTCCCTGTTCACCATTCCAGGTCCGATTTCAGTCCAAATTTTGGGCTGAATTCAGACCTGAAACAGACAAGAAATAAAAAGGAGATACCCTCAAGAAAGTGGGACTTTAAAGCGGGAGTCCGCCGGGAGTTCCGCCGTTTTTTTTTTTTTTAAAAGCTAGCAGCTACAAATACTGCAGCTGCTGACTTTTAAAATAAGGACACTTACCCGCCCAGCGATGTTGGCACCCGAAGCCGATCTCTCGATCGTCTCTCGGTTGCTGCCGCCGCCATCTTGGGTATGGGAATCAGGAAGTGGAGCCTTTCGGCTTCATTTCCCGGTTCCCTACTGCGCATGCGCGAGTCACGCTGCGCAATAAGGATGGACCCGCTGCCTCTGGGATCTGTGTGTTTCCCAGCAGGCAGCGGGGGACTTTTGGAAAGGGGCGTAATCTACGCCCCTTTCCGCAGAGAGCTATCCCGTAAGTGGGTGCAGATACCTGTACTGTACAGGTACCTGCACCCCCCTCCCCCCTGAAAGGTGCCAATTGTGGCGCCGGAGGGGGGGAGGATTCCAATGAGCGGAAGGTCCACTTTAGGGTGGACCTCCGCTTTAAGGGCAACAATGTACAAATATAATAAAAAATATATTTTATAAAAAAAAATGTACACATGTGTAAAATGTAGTACTTTAACTAGTTCAAATGATGGCCAGGCGGCACACTTATTGTGGCGGGAGGGCGTCATATGATGTCCTCCCGTTTAAACAGGGAATGCGCGCGATCGTGGGTGAACAGCCATTGGGTATGTGTCATGGTTATGCAGTGATCTTCCTGTGTTTGCTTACCTTCCCTCATGTCTTCAGACTAAGAGGTCAGCCACTTCCACCTGGTGGTTTTTATAACCTCTCCTCTAAGTATGGCTCCACCCCAGGCCCTATCAGGGAGCCCTATATTAACCTGTGCACTGCAGGCCATCAGTGCTGATCAACCATTGTGTATTCCTTTGTGTGTTTAGCTTCCTGTTTCCTGCCATGTGCTCTGCTTCTGTTTTCCGTTACCGACTTTGGCGTGTCTTGACTATCCCTGTTTGCCTGTGATCCTGACCTTTTGGCGTGTACCCGACTATTCTTGTCTGCTTGTGGCCCCGACCTTGGCTTTGTCCCTCACCATCCCTATCCTCCTGTTGCCTACTGTGGGTGTGAGCTGGGGGACCCTGGGGGTCGCGACCTGGAGCCAGTTGCAGCCAAGTCCATCCTCACCACTAGAGGCGCTGGTGAACACCTGCTGGCTCTTAGACTCCGCACCCCAGGGAATCTTACGCTCTAACCCCAGTGGGATCTGTCCCCCGTCTGCAGCAGTCAGCCATAGGGTCCACAACCTTGCGGTGCACTCCTGATCCCTACGGTGTGCACCTGTCACCTCGCCTCAAGGTGACCTGACAGTTTAATCAGCCATGGACCCGGCTGATGTGCCGCTTCCTGCAGATGATCCATTGCAGAGCTTAGTTCGGCGTCTTGAGACCCAAGAATCGCATCAGACCCAGGTGATGCGATTCCTTCAGGATTTGGCATTCCGTGTTGAACAGGTTCAGGCCTCATTAGGACCCCCGGTTCAACAACCTCAACCGCTATCTGTCGCTGCACCTATTGCATCAGTCGCAGCCACACATTCATTACAACTACCAGCTCCGGTCCGTTTCTCTGGGAACTCTAAGGCTTGCAGGGGGTTCCTTAGCCAGTGCACAATTAATTTTGAAGTTCAGCCCCAAAACTTCCTGTCCGATCGGGCAAAAGTCGCATATATCATATCCCTCCTGTCCGGCGAGTCGTTTTCATGGATCGGGAAACTGTATCCTCCATGAGACTTACCCTTTTGCCCCTTACAACGCCATTGGTGGTCTTGGCGATTGATGGCACTGTTCTCCTAGGGGGCCCTATCCGCTTCCAGACTCTTCCTGTTAAGATGTCAGTAGGGACACTCCACCAGGAGTGGATATCCTTCCTTGTCTTACCTAAGGCTTCATCTCCTATCATATTAGGTCTTACTTGGTTACGGCTCCATTCTCCACACGTCGACTGGTCTGCTGGTCAGATCCTGGCTTGGGGTTCCTCCTGTTCCTCTTCCTGCTTACTCAAGGGTACCCCAAAAGAGAAACTTCCTGTTACCACCATCCCAGTATCTTCTGCTATTCCCGCTGTATATAGCGATCTCTGGGACGCGTCCTGCAATAGTTGGACTGATGCACTCTCTAGGTCATGTGGTACTCTGGATGAGGAGCCCACCTATGAACCTGAGTCGATCATTCACTTCAGTTTGCATGGCCATTTACCTTTGCCTGTCCCTAATCTCCCTTGGACGCACGGCCAGGCTAACTTGTCTGCAAGTTCCACAGTTGCTATGCCCTGTGATGCGATTGAGATGGTCACTACACCTGACAATACTATTCAGCCGGCCTCTGCACCAGTTATGCCAGTCCAGCCAATGCCCAATGAGCTTCCTGCTTCTTGTTCAGGACCTTCTGTAACCTGGCCTCACCCTACTGCTACTATGTCCGTTCAAACCTGTTTAAGAGGTTCAATCCATCCTTTGGATAGACTGCCTCATTCGGCCAGGTGGGGTTTTCAATCTTTTTCTCAGGGTTCTCTGCATTCTGCTTGTGTTGCAGCTATCCAGCTTGACTCTTGTGACATGTCACTTTCTAACCAACCTGACCTCAGGGATCCACTGACCTCTGCCCAGTCTGGTGGTCCTGTTTTGGATGCCCAGCTCATCTTTAAGGGTGTGGGGGACCCTGCTCAGACTCCTGATCTTTTCATGCCCTTACCCATTCCTAAAAAGCCTTTAGTCCTCAAGTCCTCTCGTCCTCTCCCTACCTCTGTTTCGGTCTCTGAGGATAATCTAAAATACGAGGTTAGTCAAGTTTTGGATTCATGCTCCGTAAAGGCATTCTTCAGTACCTTGTACTTTGGAAAGGGTTGGGTCCTGAGGAGAGGTCTTGGATCACTGCATCTGAGGTCTTTGCTCCCTGTCTGTTAAGAAGGTTCCATCTGGAGTTTCCCTTTAAGCCTGAACCCAGGCGGGGGAGGGGGAGGCCTCATAAGAGGGAGGGTACTGTCATGGTTATGCAGTGATCTTCCTGTGTTTGCTTACCTTCCCTCATGTCTTCAGACTAAGAGGTCAGCCACTTCCACCTGGTGGTTTTTATAACCTCTCCTCTAAGCATGGCTCCACCCCAGGCCCTATCAGGGAGCCCTATATTAACCTGTGCACTGCAGGCCATCAGTGCTGATCAACAATTGTGTGTTAGCTTCCTGTTTCCTGCCGTGTGCTCTGCTTCTGTTTTCCGTTACCGACTTTGGCGTGTCTTGACTATCCCTGTTTGCCTGTGATCCTGACCTTTTGGCGTGTACCCGACTATTCTTGTCTGCTTGTGGCCCCGACCTTGGCTTTGTCCCTCACCATTCCTATCCTCCTGTTGCCTACTGTGGGTGTGAGCTGGGGGACCCTGGGGGTCGCGACCTGGAGACAGTTGCAGCCAAGTCCATCCTCACCACTAGAGGCGCTGGTGAACACCTGCTGGCTCTTAGCCCACGTACACACGGTCAGAGATTTTGGCAACCAAATCCGTCGGATTTTGCCCGTCGGATTTAGTCCAATGGATTGTGTCTGAAACTGTTGCATACACACGGTCGGGCCAAGTTGTCTGATTTCGCGGTTGCCAAGAACGCGGTGACGTAAGCCGTGTACGGCGGGACTAGAAAAAGGAAGTTCAGCACCACGTTCGGCACCCTTTGGGCTCCTTCTGCTGATCTCGTGTTTTAGTAGAAGTTTGGTGAAAGACGATTCGCGCTTTTCAGATTAGTGATTCAGATCGCTACTGCTCTTCAGTTTCTGCTTGTCTTTGCGTATCTGATAATCAGTGCGTGCAGTCATTAAGTATTTGCTTCTCATTGTGGACTCTATCTTGGTATAGTACGCTTTGAAAGGCATTTTTTATTGTCTGCTTGCTTCTGCTATTCAGGTCGTCCTTTCAGGTCTTGCTGTTTAGCGTTGCTTTCTGGTGTCCGTTCTGACCAGCCGACCGTTTTCCAAACATGTTTCGTCTACGTACTCATCGTACAGTTTGTGCTGTGCAGGGGTTCTTACTTTGACTTTGACACAAGCCAAAGGGCTTGTGTCAAAGTCAAAGTAAGAACCCCTGCACAGCACAATCTGTACGATGAGTACGTAGACGAAACATGTTTGGACGACCAAGAATTGGTTGCGCCAGCGTCACCAGTTCTCCCACATGCCTTTGCTCCGTGAGATCTGCGAGAATAATCCTGATCATTTCTGGATTATTCTCAGGATGACGGACCCCGTTTTTCACTGTCTGCTTGCTTTGCTGTCCCCTTATATCACCAGGCAGGATACCTGCATGTGGCAAGCCATCACTCCGGAGCAGAGGCTCATCGCCACGTTGCGCTACTTGGCGACAGGGAGAAGCCTTCAGGACCTCAAGTTCTCTACAGGCATCTCCCCCCAGGCTCTGGGGATCATTATTCCAGAGACCTGTTCTGCCATCATTCAGCTCCTGCAGAAGGACTATATTATGCTAAGTTTTATCCTTAAACATCACATTCTATCTATTTCATGATTGATAATGTCTTGCATTTCTTTCCTCATTCCCTAATTACCATCATTGCAATATGCTCTAATTCATATGCTCTGTCCCTTTGTCCTCATGCAGATTTGCCTCACTAACTTCCCCACCATGCTCTTCTTGGCCCATAAAACTATAGTCTAGTCACTTGACAATGTCTTTTGTCAGCTCCATAGTATTGCTTTCCCCTAAACACCCCCTAAAATCTCTACAAATGTGATGTGTGTGCTTCAATTCATGCAAAGTGACCTTTTTAGTGTTTTTTGGAGTTGTGCCAAACTCATTAGGAACCCCCCTCTCCCCAACTGCTACCTCAGCTGATAGCAATCTTCTATCTGATGACTTGACCCAACCCAATACACACTCTAAATACCTTTTTCATGATAACATTTATGGACAAATTCACCAAAGCATGTAGTGTAAGGGCCTGCCTCAATACTTTCAAATGATATTTTGATTTTTTTAACACATTAATTTTCTTGCTATGTAATAGCAGAATGTCAAAAATGTCCTTCCATTTTGTTATTCTGACACTTCTTACCTGTCTGGTGGGCTGCCAATAGTGTAACTAAGGAGGGGCTTCACAAAGTATCACACATTATTTAGGCATTCAGCTCTCAATCAAGTGGAGAGGGTTACCTGTCCTAAACATCCCCCCTAATTTTTTATCAAGGGTCCATCAGATTGGGGGGATGGGGGGGTTAGGACTCTCATAAGGGGACCTTATACTTTAGGCTTTAAATACTCAGTTAAAAAAATGTTATACTAATTTTGTCAAAAAATGTGGGTGTCTAATCTGCATGCAATGTTGATTTGTAAAATTACTAGTTTTTTTTCTTGTGTCACTACACAGTGTCCTTCAACGCAACAGGAATGGCAGACTGTGGCCTCCCACTTTGCCTTTTTTATTTAAGTTATGCCTTTTTCACCAGCAGTGCAAACCCAAGTTCAGAGTGAGATGAGGGGACAGTCTCTTCTTCAGATAATCTTATTATGTTGTGGGTCTGCTACACACACACCTTCTTTTTGTTAACTAATGTGTAGTGCATTACTGATCAAAATCATGCTCATTTTCAGCACCATGGCAGGAAAATGGCATGATTGTCCAAATTTACACCTCACTGTGGGTGCTTTTTACTAAAGGCACATTCACTATGCACTACAAGTGCACTGCAAGAGTACACCTGAAACTGCACTTGGAGTGCAAAGTGGAGTTGCCTTTATTAAATCACACTCCTTCTCAGCACAAACTCAAATTTCACTACAAATACATTTTAAGCCCAATGAAAAAGGAAGCCACACATTGTTGAGAATTCAACTTTTTAATACAAGCACATTCATTTGTGCGTTTAGTAAAGGTTTTTACAACAAACCAAGATATTTTGGATATCCAAAACCGAGCTTAATCATATTTATTTTTTACTTGTTTTTTTGTGCAAACAGGCATGTATCAAAGCGTAAAATACTGAACACAGGAACTTACAAAGTTCAACTCGGAAAAGTGAAGACAATATCAGACATGAGTATGTACAAACTGGGCTGATATTGCCTTCATCACATGGGGTGTGACCCCTGAAAAATACAAATTTGGAAGATGCACACAGTGTGTCAACATGTGCTAACTCCCATCATGGGGGATCACTGTACATGCTTTGGGGCTGCAACCCCTTCATCTCAGACACTTTCCACAAAACATGTACATTGATCCCCCATGATGGGAGATAGCGCATGTTTACACACTCTGTGCATCTTCCAAATTTGGAATTATGCAAAATACAATTTTTTTTTTTTTAAAAGCAAAAATAAAACCCTATCTAGTTTTTTCGTTTTCACACTCTCCCCAAAACATCAATGATGTTCTTCATTTTATTTTTAACATCATTGATGTTTTGTTGTACAATTTCCAAATCCCTATTGCACCCCATTATCTCCCCGATCAAGATCTGGGCACTTTCACTGGTAAAACGGGAATCTTCCTCCACATCACCTAGAAAAAAACAAAACAAACACACCATGTAATCCAAATATGGTGATATACATTGATGAGCTTACCGGAAGCTGTGTTCTCCAACACTCACCTGTTGTGGTGACAATTTGGCCAACCTCCACAATCTCTCCTTCTTCCTCCTCCTCCTCCTGCTCCTGCTCCTGCTCCTCTGTTTCTTCTTTTGGAAGTTGCCCTTCTTTGGGAGGGGTGTGGTCCCTGGTGTCCTCATGGTCCCTGGTGTCCTCATACTTGCCGAGTCTTCTCTCCCCTATGAGAATGTAAACAAAGATTAATTAGCACACAGAGGGCAGAAATAGGTATCTGAAACATTGCTTGGAAGTGTTGTACAATTGTGTTTTTGGGCCGAGTTACAAGGTGAGAACATTATTGGGGCCACTTTGTTAAGCTGGAATACTTCCCTGCAGAACGATGTTTCATACGAACGAACGAAACGATGACCTTGAAAGTGGCCATTTTAAAATGCACAACATGAAATCAAAGCACATGTAGCATGTATGCAAGCAAGAATAATCATATGAACACACAACTACTTACTTTTTTTAAGAACACGCTTGATCCTTAGGTACTGTTCGCGCTCCCTAAGTTTCAGGTCTGACCAGCGTTTTCTCAATTGATCCTTGGATCGGTGTACCCTAAAAGTCTTCAGAAGACTCTTCACAACTTTATTCATGATCTTGGCCTTTCTGATATTTGGGTTTGGGTAAGGTCCATACTTCCCATCATAGTCGGTCCTGTTCAATATGTCGACCAGCTCCAACATCTTTCCAAAAGACATATTTGAGGCCTTAAATCTTGTCTTCCTGGATCGGGACCTTTCAGGCTCCGGGCTTTCCTCACACTCCTCCTTGTTAGTGGAACTATTATTGCGCACCTGTGTTCTCTCCGCCATGTGCTCTCCCCACTGCGCGGGAAGCGAAGGGGCAGGGAATAGTCTGGAAAGAACGTCAGGGGCGGGCGGAGTTTCACGCATGCGCACTGTATATAAAACACCACACATGTGTATCGTCTGTACGATCTGGGAGGAGAGTGTGAGTCACGGACGCGGCGAACGTGGAAACGAAGGTAACATTTTTAACTTTGTGCTTCACTAGACTAGACTGCTTGTATCTAGGCCGCTGTTGGGACAAGATTAGGAGGGATTTTAATTGCATTATTAGTATTTGAGGGTTTGTCTTGTGTTGTGTCTTACAGACAAAATGGACCCATTCAACAATGCCAACTTTATGGGGCTATTCCTCGAGCTCTACATGGAGATGCCCTGCCTGTGGCAGTTCCACAACAAGTTTTATTATGACAGATCAAAGAGGAACGCAGCACTGGAGAAACTGCTTGCTTTGGTGCAGATCAGTGTCCCCACGGCAGACATGACATACCTGAATCGCAAAATTGTGGCCATGAAGCTTACATATTTCAGGGAGAGAAAGAAGCACCTGGAGTCCTTGAGAGCAGGAGATCCAGATGCTGTTTATTACCCCAGGATGGTGCACTTTGACAGGCTGCATTTTCTGGTAGACCAAGGGGTACCCAGGCCACCACTCAGGCCACCACTCTCCAGGCTTCCTCCAAGGCATCCTTCACCCCCAGCTGAGGCTTCTGATGTACAACCTGGGCCTTCCAGGCAGCACCATGTGGTGGGGCCCAGCTTGAGACAGGTATTGCATTGTTGAACATATTTCTTGTGTTACATTTAATGATGTTAACTAGATGTTCTTATTGATCAGTAAGTTGAGATTTCTCCAAGTGGTTTACATCTCAATAGACAGTAGTGACCAAAAATGATTGGGACGGGAAAGAAAAATGCTGGTGTCAGAATGATAGTCTGTTCTATTTGGTAACAGTCAAATAGCAAAAGCCAGGAGCACAAAATGTTGTGATTGATGATCAAAAAACTAAAACTATGTCCCCTTTTCATACACAGGAAGACCTCAGTCGGGGGGAGGCTGTGGCAAGTGGCAGCCAGGAGGTCCACCAACGCCCTCCTTCTCCTCCTGCCCCAGCTACAGGAGCCCAGCCACAGCCTGGGAGGATGCCTGGTGGGAAGTCACAAAGGAAGACCAGAGAGTGATGGCCTGGGATGGTGTGCCAGAAGATGCAGCCTCTTGAAGATCACCATCCTGGGGACAGAAATGGCATCTGAATTTCCTGCTCTCTAGGACTTCAGGAGCAGACTTCCCTCCCTGAGGTATGTACTCCTCAGGCCACCAATTTTTTTTATATCTCATTTAGTCATGTCTGCCCTGGGGGCCAAAGGCTGCACCAAAGTTAAGAAGTTTCTCCAGTGCTGCGTTCCTAGTTTTATTTTCGAGCAAACAAAATAAATTTTATTTTTGTTTGATGAAATACTTGTGTAATGTGTTTTCCTTCAAAAAGTAGAGTTTATTTGTGAGCAGGCAGGTACATTTCCAAAATACAAAGTGAACTAAAGAACAAGGGGTACCAACACTAAACAACCTCCTGTAGATTAAAAAAGAAAAAGAAAATCTAAAAAATACAATAATGTTGATGTTGTAAGTTTACGCCCAAAAATAAAAAGTAAAAAAAAAGGAGAAATGAGCAGTGTCTTTAACCACTTCAGCTCCGGACCAATAAACACCTTAAGGACCAGAGGTCTTTTTCCAATTGCGCACTGCGCTGCTTTAACTGGTAATTGCGCGGTCATGCAATATTGCACCCAAACGAAATTTGCGTCCTTTTCTTCCCACAAATAGAGCTTTCTTTTGATGGTATTTGATTGCCTCTGCGATTTTTTTTTTTGCGATATAAATGGAAAAAGAGCGAAAATTTTGAAAAAAAAAGATATTTTCTTCTTTTTGTTATAAGAAAAATCGAAAAAAACTAAATTTTAGTCATACATTGAGGGCAAAATTTATTCAGCCACATGTCTTTAGTAAAAAAAATGTCAATAAGCGTATATTTTTTGGTTTGTGCAAAAGTTATAGCGTCTACAAACTAGAGTACATTTTCTGGAATTTACACAGCTTTTAATTTATGACTGCCTATCTCATTTCTTGAGGTGCTAAAATGGCAGGGCAGTACAAACCCCCAACAAATGACCCCATTTTGGAAAGTAGACACCCCAAGGAAATTGCTGATGGGTATGTTGAGCCCGTTGAATATTTATTTTTTTTGCCCTAAGGGATTGAATAATGACAAAAAAAAAATAAAAAATTTTTACAAAAAGTTGTCACTAAATGATATATTGCTCACACATGCCATGGTTATATGTGGAATTGCACCCCAAAATATATTCTGCTACTTCTCCCGAGTATGGGGATACCACATGTGTGGGACTTTTTAGGAGTCTAGTCGCGCACGGCACCCCGAAATCCAATCACCACCTTCAGGATTTCTAATGCCCCGTACACACGAGCGGACTTTTCAACATCCAAAGTCCGTCAGACCGAGTCCGTCAGACTATCCGATCGTGTGTGGGCTGCAACGGACTTTAGCTTCGCAAAAGTCTGACGGACTTTAGAAATGAAGCATGCTTCAAATTTTAACGACGGAACTCCGCCGGACCCAGGTCCGATGTAGAAGTCCGCTCGTCTGTATGCTGTTCCGACAGTCCTAAAACGACGCATGCTCTGAAGCAAGTACGAGACGGAAGTGCTCGGTCTTGTAAAACTCCAGTTCGTATTGGAAGTAGCACATTCGTCATGCTGCAAATTCTGTGCTCGTTTAAATGTATAGCGCATCTTCTTTATAATGCTAGAAGAACGAAGCCTTTTTATTTATAATGCTAGAATAACGAAGTTGCTTTGCTGCTCATATTCACTCACAGAGTTCTCACCAAACACATTTCTGTTTTATTTCTCCTCATCTCATGAATGATCTTGTTTTTATTTTAAAGCCCCATCTCAATATTTTTTTTATTTTTTTGACTAATTTTTTTCCTCCATATTTTTGGTAGAATTCTTTACCATGTTTTTCTTGTGATCTCCATATTTAATTATTCTGTCAATTAAAACAAAAAAAAAAAAGTTGTTAACTTGACCGAATAATTAAATATGGAGATCACAAGAAAAAAAATGTTCATGATTTCACAAAAAAATATTGATGAAAAAATTACTCCAAAAAAATAAAAAAAATAAATAAAAAATGTTGTTGACTAATTTTTTGCCTACATATTTTTGGTACAATTCTTTACCATTTTTTTTTATTGTGATCTCCATATTTAATTGTTCCGTCAAGTTAACACCAAAAACTTTTTTTTTTTTTTTTTTTTTTCATTACCACAATAACCTTTTTATTTTAATTCTGGTGACAAGTTACCACAATAACATTTTTATTTTGTTTATAACCTCAAGGAGGTTAGTGTCCCTTGTTAATTTCACATTGTCTTTTCTAGAAAGGTATTTGACCAAAAAACACATAGGCAATTATATTTTCAAACAAAAATATCCATTTATTCTGGTTCAACAAACAAAAAAATGAAGGCAACACTGGAGAAACTTGTGACATTTGTGTAGCCTTTTGGCCCCAGGGCAAACGTGAAACTCTGTGGAAACGAAAATTCAAATATTACAAAATCCAATATGGTCCCAGAATCCCAGACATCAAGAGCAGCATCAGATGGTATATATGTCCCCAGGCTGTGGTACAACAGGCTGTGTCTTTTTGGTCGGACCAGAGTGAAGCCAGGTCATCACCTTCTTCTCTTCGCTCCACCCTTCACTGCACCCTTCCCTGCAGACTTCCCTGTAGCCTTCCTGGGAGGCTGTGTCTCCGGTGGTGGACTCGTGGCAGGAGGAGGAGGAGGAGGAGGAGGAGGAGGAACAGGAGGAACTTGCTCCACAATATTGCTGTTGGCCGATAATTCTCCACTGAGCCCCTTCTGTAACGCCAAGAAAATGAGCCTTTCACAGTGGAGACGTTGGCCCATCTCTAATTGGTGGAGACGGCTGGCGATGTAGCAGCCATAGGCCTCTTCTGCGTCAGGGGGGCTGTTTAAAACATTAGTAGCCTCTCTAATTAGTCGCAGGGATTCCTCCTGTGCCAGCATATTTTTTTTGGCCCTTTTTGATGGAAGACGGAGGGGAGGCACTTGAGATGTTGTCATGCTTCTACTAGGCCCGGCCACCTCCTGCCTGACAGAGGGCATGGACTCCTCCTGGCTGAGAGTGGGCATAGCCTCCTCCTGCCTGCCACTTTCCCCACCTTCCTCCTGGCTGAGCTCCTCCTGTGTATAAAAAAGGGACATTGTTTTAGTTTTTTGTTCATCAATCCTAAACATTTTTCAGCTCCTGACTTCAAAATTCTGTTAATACATATAAAAGAGTATCATTATGACACCACTATTTCTTGTTTCTGCTGGTGACAAACATTTGTGGCCACTACTGTAAATTGATATGTCCAAATTTTAACTATTTTTTAACATCAATAATAGCGTACAAATTCGAATAACATCTAGTTAACATCATTAATATTATGAATATCACTATTTTTGGTAAAAAAATACCTGGCTCCAGCTGGGTGCATCCGCTTCTTCCAGGATGGAAGGCTCATCAGCCTCTGCTGAGGCGGAGGGAATGCTGCAGGGAAGGGTGGAGGGAAGGGTGGAGGGAAGAGTAGAAAGCGACTCCCTGGGTTTACACCGGTCGTCCAGGAACCGTAGCTTTTCAAAGTACCACAGCCTGGGTACATATACATCACCTGGTGCTGCTCCTGATGTTTTGGATTGATCGATTTTCCTCTTTTCCTTTCGGTACATATTTTGCAATATTTGAATTTTCTTCTCCACAAAGTCCACGTCTGCCTCTGGGATCCAAGTCTGCACAAATGTCAAAAATCTCTCCAGTGTTGCCCTCCTTACTGGTTTATTAAAATAATCCTTGTGCTTGGCATGCCACAGATTTGACATCTCTTTATACTTGTCGATAAACAGACTTAAAAATTCAGGATCCCTGAATTTTTGATTCATTTTTCTGAAAGACAATACACAAGCCAAAAAACATAATGTTAGCTCAGACTCTCCTAATCTTAGCCCAAGATAGACTCCAGGATCTGCCACTTATTTGGGGAAATGGTTTAAACTTACCTTCGTTTTGCTTGCTCCCAACTTCTGTTCCTATTTTCGCAAACGAACATACGACATGTGATTTTTGTCGTTATATACAGTGCGTACGCGTAGAACTACGCCTGCGTTGCCCGCCCCTGACGTTCTTTTAGTCAAGTTCATGGTTTCCCGCCCTTTCTGCGCACTTAACGTACGTACGACGTGTGATTTTGTCGTAAGATCCAGTGCGTACGCGTAGAACTATGCCTGCGTTGCCCGCCCCTGACGTTCTTTTAGTCAAGTTCATGGTTTCCCGCCCTTTCTGCGCACTTAACGTACGTACGACGTGTGATTTTGTCGTAAGATCCAGTGCGTACGCGTAGAACTACGCCTGCGTTGCCCGCCCCTGACGTTCTTTTAGTCAAGTTCATGGTTTCCCGCCCTTTCTGCGCACTTAACGTACGTACGACGTGTGATTTTTGTCGTAAGATCCAGTGCGTACGCGTAGAACTACGCCTGCGTTGCCCGCCCCTGACGTTCTTTTAGTCAAGTTCATGTTTTCCCGCCCCTTTCTGCGCACTTAACGTACGTACGACGTGTGATTTTGTCGTAAGATCCAGTGCGTACGCGTAGAACTACGCCTGCTTTGCCCGCCCATGACGTTCTTTTACAATAATATTTCCCGCCCCCTTTTCTCTACGGTGCGCAGTAGGAGAAACATGGCGGAAACACAACAGGTGCTTGATCTTAACGACTCCAGTAGTCACGAATCCCCGGAGCCACAAACGTCCCGATCCGGAAAGCGGAGATTTAAGGCCTCAAATATGGCATTTCAAGAGATGGTGGAGATGGTGGCAATCTTGCGAAGTAAGGATTATGATGGCAAGCATGGACCATACACCCATCCGAACTTGCGCAAGGCCAGAATCATGGCCAAAGTAGTTAAGACCCTGCATAATCGTTTTGGGGTACGACGGTCAAAAGACCAATTGAGGAAACGGTGGTCCGACCTGAAATTGAGGGAGCCGGATCAATACAGAAGGATCAAGAAAGTTCTGAAAAAAAGTAAGTACTTGTCGTGTGTTCCTATTTTATGATTATTGCATACAGATCCATATGCTTTACCTTTGTACAATGTAAAAAATTGCTGCTTTCATGTTGTATACAGTAAAAGAATCGTATCGTTTTAACAAACCCTCGTAAATTGTTCGTGGCAAACCTCGTTTATGATACAGGGTTTGAACAGCATTTTTTGGCTGTGTAATTTTTAGGACACAACAAATGATTAGGACATTGTGGTTTAGATGTGTTTTAAAATACAATGACTAGAAAAGAACATTCAGTGTAATTGAAGGAGAGGACACTTGGCAGCTGGGTAAAAACACATCTGCACTCATGAGCAAAGGTGTGGGACACCAGAGAACATTTATTAGGGTAAACCACACGCCACACGGGGTTCCCTGGTATACTTGGGGGGGGGGGGGGGGGGTTGGGCATGTGTGAACCTTGGCACAAAAAGCAAATTATTTGCTTTTTTGGCAAAGTGAATTGATTTCTCATGTCTTCACATTTTGCATCTCTTCATAAACCGACAATTGTACAACACTTCTAATCAAGGTTTCATCTTCCTAGTTCTGGCCTTAAATATCTGTGTGCTAAAGTATACCTTTTTGTTTGTTAATTTCTCATAGGGGAGAAAAGCCTCACAAAGCAGGATCCCAGGGACCGCCACCCTTGCCAGCAGGAATGTGAGGTTAGCCCCATCCCCCCTGTGGATGTGCATGTGGAGGAAGGAGAGGTGGAAGAAGGAGAGGAGATGGGCACCCCACCAGGTGAGTGTCTGACACCACAGCTTCAGGTAATCGATGTATACCTGCATATTTCCAAACACATTTTTTTACATCTATTTTAGGTGATGTTGTGGTTGTGGAAAGCGACACATTTCCAAGCACCAGTGCCCCCCCCGAGGATGTCGAGGAAGGAGAGGTTGAGGAAGGAGAGGTGGAGGAAGTAGGGGAGCTGGGCACCCCACCAGGTGAGTGTCTGACACCCCAGCTTGTTGAAATCCATGTATGACTGCATAATTTTTGACCCAATTTTTCCCATCTATTGTAGGTGATGTTCTGTTTGTGGAAAGGGCCCCATTTTCCAGTGACAGCGCACAAAGGCTGATTGGCCAGATAATGGGCTGGAATGGGGAACTAGATGACATGCGGACTAGCCTGGATCTCATGAAGACTCAGATTGACAATATGCAGCTGGAAATGAAGAACATGATCGATATTTTGGGGAGAATATAATCCGTTTCTCCATAATATCGATCATGTTCTTCATTTCCCTTGTTTTAGTTCAAAGATTGTTACTTCACCAATTTTTACGATTGTGGCTGATTGTTTTTTATAAATTTTTCATATTTTTCTAGAAAAATAAAAACCACAAAAAAAAAAAAAAAAATGTTTTTAAAAAATTGAAAAAAAAGGAAACAAAAAAATGTTTGGCAAAGAAAGTTAAATAAACCCAAAAAAAATATTTAGATCACTAAATATTCAATGGCACATGTGAATGTGGCCAAATTAAAATTTTGAATAATCAAGAATGTGTGGCGTATTCTTTCAATGCTTAATACCAGTTTGGGAAAAGGGATTTTGTGTATCCAGTGACAATGGGCCTTATTGAATTTAATGAAAATACACTTGGCACTACAAGTGCACTAGGATAACATAGGAGACAGCACAAACCAAAAGCAAGCAAGAAAACACAATTCAGATTTGAGGTTCTTTTATTATTTTCCTCTTTTTAAAAATTAAATATTGGGTGGCATTGCAATGGCCCCCCTACCGTTAAAATAAGTCACATATCTTTCGCGCACTTCACGTGCACTTTGGGGGGCCAAGCCAGTACGGCCAGTATCCAGGCCTGTCATGGATTCTGGACCAACTCCAGCCTCCGGCATTATTCCTGATAAATACGTATTTGAGTATTTGTGTAAAAAATTGTGCAAAATGCAGCACGTAAGTATGACATAGTTCAGTTTGTATTCCGCTAGGTTTAGAGCCGTCAGAAATACACGGAACCGGCTGGCCATTATTCCAAATGCATTTTCCACCACTCTTCTCGCTCTGGCCAGCCGGTAGTTGAAAACCCTCCTCTCCGGGGTGAGGGCTCTTTGGGGGAATGGCCTCATGATGTGGTTGTCAAGAGCAAAAGCCTCATCAGCGATGAATACGAAGGGTAGTTCCTCCACATTCTCCGAATCAGGTGGCAAGCCCAGGCCACCTGTCTGTAGACGGCGGTAGAACTCCGTCTGGGCGAAGACTCCTCCATCCGACATGCGGCCATTCTTCCCCACGTCCACATAGAGAAATTCATACTGTGCCGACACCACCGCCATTAACACAATACTGTGAAACCCCTTGTAATTAAAAAAGTATGACCCCGAATGGGGTGGTGGCACAATGTGGACGTGCTTCCCATCTATCGCACCACCGCAGTTAGGAAAGTCCCAACGGGTGGCAAAATGGGATGCCACAGTCTGCCATTCCTGTGGCGATGAAGGAAACTGGGGAGGCAAAAAGCAGAAAAAAAACAAAATAAGTACTTTTGCACATTAAACATTGTACATTACAACACAAACTTTATTTCACGCTTCTGCCTAGTCACATGACACCGATCGTCTGCTCCCTGTCATTGGGAGCAGTGATCAGGGTCATGTCACTGCTAGCCCATCCCCCAGACAGTTAAGAAAAACACTCACCCAGAACACACTTTAAACCATTCCTTGGCCCCCTTGTGCTTAATAAAACACCTTCACTGCATGTGACATTTTTACAGTAATCAAGACAATTTTTGACAGCATTGATCACTGTATTAATGACAATGGTCACAAAAATGTATGGAAATTGGCCAATGTGTCCGCCATAATGTGGCAGTCACCAGAAAAACAAAAAAAAAAAAAAAACCAAACGGTTAGCAACGCCATTACTATTTTAAAAAATGGCAAGATTTTACAAATGCCAGCAAAATAGACCATATTTACGAAACGATTGAACTTTTAACCAAAACAATAAAGAAACGCTTAAATTGTGATTCATTTTAACACATTTTTGTTTACTAAAAGACTACGTATCAGCATCAAATGATGTCCCATAAAATCATGGTGATATATTTTTGTGCCTATCTTTCTTTAGAGCGAAAAGAGAGAAAAAAAAGCATATTTAGAAAAATGCATTTTGGGTTTGTTGGTGGTTAATCACCAAAACTAAAAAAGCAGAGGTGATCAAAGACAACCAAATACAAAATCGCTTTGTGCTAATAAAATGAAGATAATTTACTAGGAGGAGCCATGTTACAAGGACGCACAATTGTCAATTCAAACAACGCACTGCCAAATCACCCAAAAAAGTGATGAAGGTCAGGAAGGGGGGAAAATCATTCCAGGGTTGAAGTGTGTTAAAAATACAATATATAATTCAACATTAATTTAAGGACACACAGACTCGTTGGAATTATATTAAGTGTGTGTGTGGGGGGGGGGGGGGGATCCAGTTAAAGGACACACAGACCATTTGGGATACTATTAAGGGGGGGGGGGATTCAGTTAAGGGGACACAGACCATTTGGAATAATCTTTAAAATGTTTGGTTTTAGGATAAAGCAATAGAATGGAGCTGACAAAATACATTTTAAGTGACTAGACTAGGTGGATATGGGCCTACCATAGCATGTTGGTGAGGTTTAATGAAGGCAAATATGCATGAAAAACAAAAAAGGAGCATTAAAAGATTGCAGCATGCATGAGGACAAAGGGGACATTCACACCATATTGCAATCATGGTAATTAGAGATTGAGGAAAGAAATACAAGGCATTAGCAAACATTAAAGACAATAAAATGTGATGTTAAATGCTAAATCTTACCTTAATATAGTCCTCCTGCAGGACCTGTATAATGGCAGAACAGGTCTCTGGGATAATGATCCCCAGAGCCTGGGGGGAGATGCCTTCAGGTCCTGAAGGCTTCTCCCTGTCGCCAAGTAGCGCAACGTGGCGACGAGCCTCTGCTCCGGAGTGATGGCTTGCCGCATGCAGGTATCCTGCCTGCTGATATAAGGGGTCAGCAAAGCCAGCAGACGGTGAAAAACGGGGTCCGTCATCCGGAGATAATTCCTGAAATCATCAGGATTATTCTCCCGGATCTCACGAAGCAAAGGCATGTGCGAGAACTGGTCACGCTGGAGCAACCAATTCTTCGTCCATGAACTCCTCAACACCCCGTCCAAGGACTGTTCTTGGGTTGCAGAATGAACTACAACACCAAGCGCAAGCAAAGCACGAACTCGACGACGAGTACGTACACGCAACATGGCTTCAAAACGGTCGGATTGTCAGAGCGAACTTAACAGACGTCACTGAAGAACAGCAAGGCCTGTGAAGAGCGATCTGAAAGTCAGCGAGCGCAGTTAGATCGCACTGCAAAATACAGAGACGAACTGACTACACGCACTAAAAAACAGATACAAACCTCACAAGCACAAACTGAAAAGCAGTGAAAAACGGTCTGAAAAATACGAGTCTGAAAACCGCGAATCGTCTCTCACCAAACTTCTACTAACACGAGATAAACACGAAATTAGCAGAAGGAGCCCAAAGGGTGGCGCACTTGGTATTGAACTTCCGTTTTATAGTCTCGTCGGACCTGGTGTACGTCACCGCGGACCAGACGGGCGGACTTTAGTGGGATCGTGTGTAGGCAAGTCCGTTGCGTCGGAACTCTGTCGGAACTCCGGCTGAACTCCAGCGGAACTCCGGCGGAAACTCCTTCGGATTTAAGTCCGCTCGTGTGTACGGGGCATAAGGGTGCAAATTTTTGATTTAACTCCTCACTACCTATCACAGTTTCGAAGGCCATAAAATGCCAAAATAGCACAAAACCCCCCAAAATGACCCCATTTTGGAAAGAAGACACCCCAAGCTATTTACTGAGAGGCATGTTGAGTCCATGGAATATTTTATATTTTGCCACAAGTTGCGGGAATATTACAAACTTTTTTTTTTTTTGCACAAAGTTGTCACTAAATGATATATTGCTCACACATGCTATGGGCATATGTGAAATGACACCCCAAAATACATTCTGCTGCTTCTTCTGAGTACGGGGATACCACATGTGTGGGACTTTTTGGGAGCCTAGCCGCGTACGGGACCCCGAAATCCAAGCACCGCCTTCAGGATTTCTAAGGGCATACATTTTTTATTTTACTCCTCACTACCTATCGCTACCTATCACAGTTTTGAAGGCCATAAAATGCCAAGATGGCACAAACCCCCCCAAATGACCCCATTTTGGAAAGTAGACACCCCAAGCTATTTGCTGAGGGCCATGTTGAGACCATTGAATATTTTTTTTTTGTCCCAAGGGATTGAATAATGACAAAAAATTAAAAAAAAAATTTTTTTTTACAAAAAGTTGTCACTAAATGATATATTGCTCACACATGCCATGGTTATATGTGGAATTGCACCCCAAAATATATTCCGCTACTTCTCCCGAGTATGGGGATACCACATGTGTGGGACTTTTTGGGAGTCTAGTCGCGCACGGCACCCCGAAAACCAATCACCACCTTCAGGATTTCTAAGGGTGCAAATTTTTGATTTAACTCCTCACTACCTATCACAGTTTCGAAGGCCATAAAATGCCAAAATAGCACAAAACCCCCCAAAATGACCCCATTTTGGAAAGTAGACACCACAATCTATTTACTGAGAGGCATGTTGAGTCCATGGAATATTTTATATTTTGCCAAAAGTTGCGGGAATATTACAAACTTTTTTTTTTTGCACAAAGTTGTCACTAAATGATATATTGCTCACACATGCTATGGGCAGAAGTCAAATTACACCCCAAAATAAATTCTGCTGCTTCTCCCGAGTACGGGGATACCACATGTGGGGGACTTTTTGGGAGCCTAGCCACGTACGGGACCCCGAAAACCAAGCACTGCCTTCCGGATTTAAATATAAAATGCTACCAAAAAAACTGTTAGCGATCGCAGGGATCAGGCCTGACTCTGCGATCGCTGCAGTTATGTGTTTAGTGTTTTGTAAGTGACAGTGATCGATCGATACTGCACTTGGGTGGGCTGGGCAGAGGGGCAAAACGCAGGTGCTAGCAGGTATCTGGGCTAATCCCGCTAACAATGCATTTTTTTGGAACCCTGAACTGCTGGGGACGCTAGTATAGATCTGATCAGATCAGATATTGATCTGTTCAGATTCTATACCACTACGGGAGGTGTATGCTTTGCGCGTGGGTGTTAGCGGTACTGGCACTAACCTAGCGCTGCCTGGGGCGACGCAGACCCTGACCCTAAAACCTAATTGATATCACCCGCCGGGTGATCAGGGGGTTAAACCTTTATTGGGTAATAAATGGTGGGTGCCCTGATGCTATAAAAAGCAAACTAACCAGAGTCACCCGTAACACTTATACGGTGAAAGGTGAAGTGGTGAAAGGGTTAACTAGGGGCAATCAGGGGGTTCAAATTTTTATTAGGTAGTATATGGGGGTCCCTGGCGCTATATAAAAACCTGACGGGGAACCTAAATAACTAACTGGCTAACCAGCGTCACCAGTGACACTTATACTGTGATCGCTGGTGAAAGGGTTAACTAGGGGCAATCAGGGGATTAAAACCATTATTGGGTAGTATATTGGGGTACCTAGCGCTATAAAAACCTGGCGGTGAACCTAAAAAAATAACTAGCTACCTAGCGACAGTAGCGACACTGATGCAGCGATCAGAAAAATTATCGCTTAGTGACACTGGCAAAAGGGGGTGAAAGGGTTAACTAGGGGCAATCAGGGGGTTAAAACCATTATTGGGTAGTATATCGGGGTACCTAGCGCTATAAAAACCTGGCGGTGAACCTAAAAAAATAACTAGCTACCTAGCGACAGTAGCGACACTGATGCAGCGATCAGAAAAATGATCGCTTAGTGACACTGGCAAAATGGGGTGAAAGGGTTAACTAGGGGCAATCAGGATGTTAAAACCATTATTGGGTAGTATATCGGGGTACCTAGCGATATAAAAACCTGGCGGTGAACCTAAAAAAATAACTAGCTACCTAGCGACAGTAGCGACACTGATGCAGCGATCAGAAAAATGATTGCTTAGTGACACTGGCAAAAGGGGGTGAAAGGGTTAACTAGGGGCAATCAGGATGTTAAAACCATTATTGGGTAGTATATCAGGGTACCTAGCGCTATAAAAACCTGGCGGTGAACCTAATAAAATAACTAGCTACCTAGCGACAGTAGCGACACTGATGCAGCGATCAGAAAAATGATCGCTTAGTGACACTGGCAAAAGGGGGTGAAAGGGTTAACTAGGGGCAATCAGGATGTTAAAACCATTATTGGGTAGTATATCAGGGGACCTAGCGCTATAAAAACCTGGCGGTGAACCTAAAAAAATAACTAGCTACCTAGCGACAGTAGCGACACTGATGCAGCGATCAGAAAAATGATCGCTTAGTGACACTGGCAAAAGGGGGTGAAAGGGTTAACTAGGGGCAATCAGGATGTTAAAACCATTATTGGGTAGTATATCGGGGTACCTAGCGATATAAAAACCTGGCGGTGAACCTAAAAAAATAACTAGCTACCTAGCGACAGTAGCGACACTAATGCAGCGATCAGAAAAATGATCGCTTAGTGACAGTGGCAAAAGGGGGTGAAAGGGTTAACTAGGGGCAATCAGGATGTTAAAACCATTATTGGGTAGTATATCGGGGTACCTAGCGCTATAAAAACCTGGCGGTGAACCTAAAAAAATAACTAGCTACCTAGCGACAGTAGCGACACTGATGCAGCGATCAGAAAAATGATCGCTTAGTGACAGTGGCAAAAGGGGGTGAAAGGGTTAACTAGGGGCAATCAGGATGTTAAAACCATTATTGGGTAGTATATCGGGGTACCTAGCGATATAAAAACCTGGTGGTGAACCTAAAAAAATAACTAGCTACCTAGCGGTTAGGGGTTTGTGTACCTGTGTGTACCTACATGTCAGTGTAGTGTTGGTGCACACTTACTATTAGTCTTCTCCTCGTAGTCCGGTCAAAAAGACCGCCCCGAGGAGAATGACATCACTTCCTCCTTCCTGTGTAAACAATACACAGTGGGAGGAAGTTCGTCATTGGCCAGGAGCGATCCAGAGGGGGGTGGCCAGAAACCAACGGCCATCCCCTCATCACGGATCGCTGCTGGAGGGAAACGGACCGCCGTATCCAGCGGGAGGGGGTCCGTCGGACCCCCCTCCCGCTGGAAGGCAGGCACGTACATCTACGTGCTTGTGCCTGCCTGTGCCTGTGCCATTCTGATGACGTATAATGGCAATACGGCGGTCCTTAAGTGGTTAAAGGAGATTTTTAGGGAATCCCCCCCCAAAAACATCCCCAAAAAAAAAAAAACATTGTGTAGATGTGACGCAAACTAAAATTGTATTGCTGAAATGGTTAAAAAAGAGTAATGAAATCCGTTCGGGAGAAGTGTGTGTGACTATGAGCATCAAAAGAATTTGGTTCTTGCAGCATTGTAAAGAACTAGAGAATGCACTTGATGAATGATTTTTTAACATTGCAGCGTGACGAATGTGCTATATCGCTTACGAGCAGTAGTTTTACCTGAACGAGCGCTTCCGTGTCGGAATTTGAATGTGAGCATGCGTGGCACTTGCGCCGATGAAAATGCTGTACACATGATCGGATTAGGTCTGTCCGGCCCAGTTGGTCGGGAAATCTTTCCAACATGTTGGAAAATTGGGTCGGACGGAGATTCGGACGGAATCAGTCCGATGCATACCACACACAGTCGGATTATCTGACGACACAGTCCGATAAGACTCGATCCGACAGATTCTCCGACCGTGTGTACAAGGGCTAAGACTCATCGCCCCAGGGAATCTTACACTCTAACCCCAGTGGGATCTGTCCCCCGTCTGCAGCAGTCAGCCGTAGGGTCCACAACCTTGCGGTGCACTCCTGATCCCTACAGTGTGCACCTGTCACCTCGCCTCAAGGTGACCTGACAGTATGGCTGTTTACCACATGATTGGCCGTGATGAAGTCATGGCCGATCACAGATGGTCACACCCACACTGTGTATGGCGCCTGCGCGAGATCGCGAGTACACTGCGCGTGCATGTCGGCGGCGGTAGACCATGAACAGACACAGTCACAATGGGTGGATCCCCACTCATCCACACAATTCCTCCAAGTGGCACCAAAGGGAAGGACAAGGGAGCTCTTTAAGTTGATGAGTGTAATTACTCGATCGTCCTATAAATACTTCTCGAAAACCGATCTATGGAGAGGATGTAGATATAGTTTCAAACATTAAAGCCAAGAAACTAATGTCCAAAGGAAAATTCCTTATTAATTACATAGGTTCCTAAAGGGGAGTATTTATATAAAATACGCATAGATCTGATGCCAAAAAGTATTCATTTCCTGCCTCCGCCTAATCTTAGCCAAGAAGAAGCAAGGTATGAGGGAACTAGTCACAACCAAGGAACAAGCAGAGGCACCACTCTGAAGGTAGAGCTGACAAAAACAACAACAAAAAGTATTTAATAAAGATCATTTGTATTGCTTAATAATTACATATCAGGAGGGGGAATTGTTGATTTTCCTTTCCAGATAACATGCACTCACTAAACGAAGAGTAGGGAATATGTACAAAAAAAAGAGAAAGAAATGAGGACTTCAACAGCCAGAATATAGCTTGCATAAATGTATCGTCCTGTGTCCGTCTATGTCAGCAAGATACACGCCCGTCTCCGCCGTCTAGACAGTGGCAGGGCAATTGCATCCAATGCTGGCTTTTAAATAAGCCGGGAGCGTGAGTAATGCCATGACGTCATCGCACACGGCGTCGCGTGATTACCACATCAGGTGCCATCTCAGAAGCGGCACACTGCCGTTCGCTGAATGCGCATGTGCCGAATTCCGTGATGGAGAGTCGATGTTCAACAGTTGCCTAACAACCATAGACAACAAGGCCATAGCCGCGAGATCCTGGTACCTAACAAAAGTGTGTCTTAAATATTTGAAAGAAGTAAGCAATGACAAAAAGAAAGTTTATTAACTAATTGGCAATCAGGCACATATACAAGAGCAATGCCCTACATATCCCAAAGGTGCCAAAGAGGAACATGGGCAGAGACTGCATGGATGCTCCCCGCAGAGCTGAACATAAAGTGGGGGCTCCGCATTGAGGACGCCCGGCAGGTAATGCCCACCGACGCAAAGATGTGGTCCAGGTAGCGGGCAAAAACCGGGGCAACATCCTGGGACTGCTGCCGCAGTATGAACAACCGCCCATGGACCGCTGGAGTGGCTGCCCAAAATAAGGGAGGCCTATGTGCGCCGGGTGGGACGGGAAAGAACCCACCCAGGTACATGAAACGTCCATGGTCATCACCAATGGTCTACACAGAACATCACAATCAGACAGAGAATTGGGTTAAACAGGCCAAGAACATATGTGCAGGTAACCTAAAATCAATAACATAACTGATCACATTTCTTACAATCGTGACTAGGCATTATGTTAACTATCTATTGTCCAATAACCCTACAAAGGTTATATTGTACACACCCCGTTTACACCTAGCAAAAAAAAGCTAAAACCCATCACATACGTTAGAGGACGTAAATCATATCCAAAAACAGAGAATCATGGAAATATAGTTCATTATTCCTTTTCACATCCACCGGAGGAAAAACCCTCAAGAAAGGGCCTGAAGCTGTTCATTGAGTCCAGAGGGTGAGGTGACTCCCGTTGGAGGAGGACCTTGTTCCAATCCCCACCCCTCAGACTCAGATGAACTCTGTCCAGGATCAAAAATCTGATCCCCGGAAATCTGCCCTGGTGCTTGTCAATGACATGTTTCCCCAGAGGGAGCTCAGGATTGGCCACCCTCATTGAGGCTACATGTCTGGATGCTCTTTGATAGAATTTCAGTTTCGTTTTGCCAACATAAAACTGTTGGCAATGACATGTCAAGAGGTACACCACCCCCTCAGTCTTGCAATTAAAGAAGTGGTGTGGTTTGTACGGTAGTCCATTGGGAAGTACTATATTTTGTCTGGTTTTCATATATTGACATATGGGACATCCACCGCATTTGAATGTACCCATCCTCTTGCAAGGATCCCTGCGAAATTCGCCCACATATTCACTCTGGACCAACTGGTCCATGAGTCAGGAAGACCGGCAATATGTAATAGCTGGTTTCGGCGATATATGTGGACTCAGCATTGGATCCATATGCAAAAGATCCCAAAATTTCCCAATGATTTTCCTACATTTGCCTTGTGTTGGTTGCTATACTTATCATTATCACTGTATCATATTGTTTTTCTTTTTTGCCTAATAACATTTGTCGCCTTGTGTATCCATTGGCCCGTTTGAAGGCCCTTTTTAGAGAGCTAAGAGAGTATCCTCTCTTTAGTATCTTGCAAGGCACCTGCTTCTTGTAAGAATGAATCTTGATCAGAACAATTCCACTTAAGCCTGAGATACTGGCTGTACAGAATTGAGCATAGGAGAGCCTGTGGGTGCAAACAGGAGGCGTGAAAAATTGTGTTGCCCGCCGTGGGTTTATGATAAAGCCCACTCGACAGGCTGCCATCATCGTTTTTAATTATAGTAATGTCCAAGAATGTTATACTGGTATCACTGTGTGTAACAGTGAATTTTAGATTACATTTATTCTGGTTCATCACAGAAATACACTCCTCCAGCTCACACACGGAGCCCTCCCAAAACAATAGAATGTTGTCTATGTAGCGGAACCAAGCCGCCACATGATGAGTGAGGTGTCTAGATGATTGATCAGCTAAAAATGACTGCTCCCACTCCCCCAAGTACAGGTTGGCATACGATGGGGCATAAGAAGCCCCCATCGCCACCCCCTGCACCTGGAGAGAGTGGGAGCCATCAAAGGAGAACACATTGTGAAAAAGTATGAATTCCAAGGACATAATGATAAATTCATGCAATTTCTTATTGTCTCTGTAAGTTTGTGAGATTGCATGTCTAATGGCCGCTAAGCCTAAATGATGAGGGATAGAGCTATAAAGAGCTTCTATATTTATAGCTACCAACAAGGCATGTTGTGATACACGAAGGTCCTCCAAGTTCTGAAGGAGATGTATCGTGTCAGGTACAAAGGACGGTAGGTTCATAAAAAGAGGACTTAAAAATGTATCCAAATACAAGCTCAAGTTTTCACTAATCGCACCATTGCCCGATATTATAGGTCTCCCCGGAGGTGAATATAAGTCCTTGTGGACCTTGGGTAAACAATAGAATGTGGGAACCCTTGGGTATTTGATACGCAAAAATTCCCACGTATCCTGGTCCACAATGCCTTGGAAGAATGCACCATCAATGAGTGCATAGAACCTGACTTAAAATTTTTCAATGCTCACTCTCGAGATCGGTTTGTACCAATCCTGATTGGACAGTATTTGATTGCACATTGTTTTATACTGATCATTAGACATTATAACAATGTTATCCCCCTTTGTCAGAGGGCTTGATTGTAAGGGAATGGCATTTCTTCAAATATTTGAGAGCAAGCCGCTCTGGTTGAGTCAGGTTCCCTGGAGATTTATGCTTTTTTAGCTTTTTAATCTCCGCTGATACCGAGGCAACAAATAAAGCCAAATTCTGATTGGTATTAAGAGGGGGGAATTTATCGGATTTGTTTTTCAATTTGCCTGGTTGGGGTGGTGCTACCTCTGTGTTGACATGTTCGTGTAATAGGGCATCTAGATCTATTGTATCAATTAGATCGAAAGGATCCTGCTCATCTAATATCCCTACATATCCCCAAGGTGTCAAAGAGGAACCTGGGCAGAGACTGTACGGATGCTCCCCGCAGAGCCAAACATAAAGTGAGGGCTCCACATCGAGGGCGCCTGGCAGGTAATGCCCACTGATGCACCGATTTGGTCCAGGTAGTGGGTATAAAACCGGGGCAACATCCTGGGAATGCCGCCACAGTATGAACAACCGCCCATGGTTTTTAATTATATTTGTACATTGTTGCCCATAAAGCCCCACTTTCTTGGGGGTATCTCCTTTTTGTCTATTGTATTAGGGATGTAGTTAACCTTTGGTATAATTGGGTGGCTCTTTTCTCCTTTATGTGAAACAGACAAGAAGATTCACAGGATGTGTAATTCGCACCGGAGCCGTTCTGGAGATGTGTAAACTGGTTCCATTGAGAGTTGGTCACAATTTCCTGACGTGTGAATTTAATGCGGGGAAAGCCACATCCAATTCGCATTAGTGTGAACCCAGCCTAAGAGGGAGAGGTAGTGCATTGCATGTATTAGAGAGGGAAGAGACACTATGGGGGGTTATTTACTAAAACTGGAGAGTGCAAAATCCGGTGCAGCTGTGCATGATAGCCAATCAGCTACTAACTTCAGTAAAAAACCTTCTGCCCGCCCAGCCCCCCCCCAATACTTACCTGTGCCCCCTCTTGAATCAGAGACGTCCACAAGAGCCTTGCCTCTCCGTAGACTCCCACTCCTGATTGGCCATTGGCTCCTGATGCTGTCAATCATATCAAGTGTAAAAACAAGAAAAATACTGCGCTAGCCTAAAAGCCCAACCACAAAAAATTATTCTAAATATTTAGAAGCAGCAATTATTACAATGTGATACACATCAGAAATGGACATAAAATAAAAAAAATAACTGCGCTATCCCACAAAATAATTATTTCTAGCAAGTAATTAAACCTAGAATCTCCAGCAATGTTTCTCATGTGCATCAAACAAAATATCGCCAAAAAAGTGATCACTGTAAATCTGATGTGACTATTATAATAAAAATAAATTATGATAAAAACAAAAAAAAATAATGATGACAAATATATGTGAATGATACAAATAACAATACTAATCAATCTCACTGGGAAATATCAAATAAATAAATAAATAAATACATTCATTGTGAGATATCAGATAAATAAATAAATAAGTAAAAACATTAATGAACTCAATAAAGTGCAACAATCAATGAAATCAGATAAATATATAAATATGCTCAATAAAGTGCTCTAAAAAAAAGAAAAAAAGAAAGTGCAACAGTCCGTTGGATTAACAATATTCTTCCAGCGAAATTCTGTGTAGAGAAAAAACTTCCTTCACCACCAGTGTGCTGATTAGCAATCTGAATGTGCGCTTACCAGACCAAAAGGGAATCTCAGCTCATAACACATGTCATTAGAACTCCTAAGAGACCATCGGAATGGGACAGCAACAAATCCCTCTAGAAAGACCTCCACTGATGGGATCACTCATAAGATATAGATAAAAAAGACTCCCATAGTGTAAATCCACATAAATACCGTTTTATTAAACCATAAATAGCATACTCACAAACGAGACAATAAAAACAGGGTTAAATGCCACCCGGCAAAACAAGCGCCCAATAGTTCCTGTCACGTGATGGCGTCAACACATCGAGACCACCCTACGTACATTTCGTCACATGTGACGTCGTCTGGGGTGTGGCAAGTGAGCCAATTAGGAGATGGAGGGGGAGAGGGTAGGGCCAAGCTGCCACTCCGTGTGTGAATGGACACACAGAGCCGCAGCTTGGGAGCATGCCTGCTTGGGAGCATGCCTGCTTGGGAGCATGCCTGCTTGGGTGCCCCTGCTTGCTGTGGGGGCACCCAGCAGGAGGAAGGAAACAGGAGCATCGGCGTGGGACCCAAGAAGAAAAAATTCAGGGCTGCTCTGTGCAAAACCATTATATAGAGGAGGTAAGTATAGCAATGTAATAAAATGTAAATAAAAAGAAATGAGACTTTAATATCACTTTAAGCTTTGATGGAAAAAAAAAACTAGAAGCTGATTTCTATGCAAAACTGCACCAGATTTTACACTCTCCAGTTTTAGTAAATCAACCCCTATGTGTATTAAAGAGGTATGAGCATAGATAGATGGGGAAGTTTGTTTGAATAATAAAAATGAATTAAATAGTGTTTTAAATTTTGTGGTGCTCAGATAGCTCACTTTAGTTCCACTTTAAGCAATACATGGAACTAGGATCTTGTTTAGCTCAGCATCGAATACATAATTGTACATTGCTGTGTTCTCTCCTGTAAGTCATCAGTTAACTTCCCCTTTGATGAGCCTTTTCCCCAGATAAGATAATAGCAACAATCACATTTTATTGGTTTGCCAACTTCGGTCATAAATAAAGCCTATCTGTACATCTTATCTTTTGGCATTTCCCACACAGAGTCCAAACACATCCCAGCCATAAAACAAGGGCATTGTATGTCAGAACTGCCATCTGAATAATTGATGTGATCTGGTCGCATTTGTATTACCTTGAATCGTGTCCAAGGTGTGAGGGGACAGAGGCTAGGCCATTTCCAGGTCTATAGCTCAGTATTGGGCCAAGATCATCCAGTGCCCAGGGCAAAGATACCAAAGATACCAAATTGCACCCCCGATTAGGTGCAAGCTTATGAGGAGGAGGGGGGGCTCTCCCTTCTTCTCTTTGCTGCTTCTAGCACTAGGCTAACAGAAGTAATGATGCCGCTGTCACTACTCCTGTCCGCCTTATAGTAGTTTGAACTTGCGGCACCCTCATCCCTACAATACAAACTGTGCCCAGGACAGCCACCCCTTCTGCCCACCTCTTGTCCCCACCCTTCTCTAGCTGCTTGGGAACTACAAATCCCAGCATGTCCTATGGTGGCCACACATAATCAATAAGTCAGGCATTTAAAGCAACTCTTGCGGCAACTCTTGTGGCTCCCCCTACCATTCTGCCAGCTTCTACTCCTTTGTCTTCCTCCGGCTGCACTACAAGGAATTGGTATCTGCTTCCACAACCCCCCTGTCCAGGCCTTCCTGTGTGCTAAGGCTGCAGAGAAAGGGATTGAGGAAACTCTGTCCTCAGTCCCTTTCTCTGTCTCAAATGTGAGACATCGGGTATCTGTTAATACCCCTGATATTTCACCCCCCAAAAGGCTATTAAAAGAATTAAAAAAACAAAAGGCGGGACGGGGTGGCCCCATCATGTAGGCCATACAGAGCTTCGTGACTTCTAACAGCAGCCCTGAACATGGCCCTGTCCCAACTTTTTAGGAGACGTGTTGCTGCCATCAATTTCATAATTATTTAATTTTTTTATTAAAATGGTGCATTTTCTCAGTTTAAACATTTAAAATGTTTTCTATTTTCTATTGTGAATAAAATATGGGTTTATGGGATTTGCAAATCATTGCGTTCTATTTATTATGTAGATTGTGCACACCGTCCCAATTTTTTGGGAATTGGAGATGTATATAAATTCTACCAAAATATTTAAATGCACAAAAAACAAAATATAAACAGAGCCATTTTCCCTTAGAGAATTTTATTGTACAAAGTACAGATAAACACCATGGTTACAATAATATCACATTAAAATCTCAAAACTGCTCTACTTCCTAAAATCCCAAGGAGGCTGCATATATTTTCATATCTATCCCTGAATATCAAGAGCATCTAAAGACATTTCTGTATGAAGATCACATAAAATTCTCCAAACAATGTAAGCAAATTGCAGAACTTGTATGCATCCCCCCCAGTTTAATCCTTGACCTTGGGTCTCAGTAGCTGACTCCTATGTATTGATACGTGGTATTGTAATTGCTCACATTGTTTGGTGAATATAATGTTTTACTTTGTGATCTTCATACAGAAATGTCTTTAAATGCTCTTGATATTCAGAGATAGATACAGTATATGTATGTAGTGTCTATGGGATTTTAGCAATTTTTTAAGATTTTAATAGGATATTAATATACAAGTTTTATCTATGTCTCGTACTAAGTTTTTCACCCTCATCCCCCCCGCCCTGTGTCCTTTTAACTGGGTAATTTTGCCTGAGTCCACTTTAACTGGGTCCACTTGCCGACCGGCTCACGCAGATATATGTCATCAAAATGACATCGCAAGGCGTACCGCTATACCTGTACGGCGGCACCTTTTAAGAGCCATAGAAGGCATGTGCACGCCCGCTGCTCATGGCCGGTGAGCGTGATCACTGCCGGCCACCCGCGATCACGGGCATGGGAACACATAAATCCCCATTCTGCCAGGGGAGGAGCGACAGATTGTTCCTACTAAGTAGGAAAAACAATCTGCCTCTTCTAGTCAGTCACATCACCTCACATCCCCTCACAGTTAGAACACACTGAGGGAATGCAGTTAACCCCTTGATCGCCCCTAATGTAAACCCCTTCCCTGCCAGTGACATTTACACAGTAATCAGTGCATTTTTATGGCACTGATATCTGTATAAATGTCAATGGTCCCAAAAAAGTGTCAAGTGTCCAATCTGTCTGCCACAATGTTGCAGTCCTGATAAAAATCGCTGATCACTGCAATTACTAGTAAAAGAAAAAAAAAATAATATTAAAAACACCATAAATCTATTCCCTATTTTGTAGACGCTATAACTTTTGCGCTAACCAATCAATATACGCTTATTGCATTTTTTTTTACCAAAAATATGTAGAAGAATACATATCAGCCTAAACCGAGGAAAAAATTTGTTTTAACACATTTTTTAATTTTTTTTATTTATTATAGCAAAAAGTAAAAATATATTTTTTTCAAAATTTACAATCTTTTTTAGTTTATAGCGCAAAAGAGGTGAACAAATACCACCAAAAGCAAGCTCTATTTATGGGAATAAAAGGACGTAAAATTGTATTTGGGTATAATGTCGCACGACAGTGCAATTGTCAGTTAAAGTGACACAGTGCTGTATCGCAAAAAATGGCCCGGTCAGGAAGGGGGTAAATTCTTTCAAGGCTGAAGTGGTTAAGTGAGCTTTGTCATAGACTTCTATGGAGGCTTTGAAGATGCTTTGAAGCACCACTAAAGCAACATGGGGTATAATTTTTGAAGCAAAGCAAATGCAAGGTATAAACAGGACTGTAAACGAACCATTTTATTTAGTGACAGGAGCTTTGACTGGCGCTCAGTGAGCTTTAACCACTGGGCTCTTAAACACCCTTCCTGCCCAGACCAATTTTCAGCTTTCGGTGCTCTCACACTTTAAATGACAATTACTCAGTCATGCAACACTGTATCCAAATGAATTTTTTGTCCTTTTTTTCCCACAAATAGAGCTTTTTTTTGGTGGTATTTGATCACCTCTGGGGTTTTTATTTTTTGCGCTATAAATGAAAAAAGACCGAAAATTTTTAAAAAAAACACATATTTCTTTGTTTCTGTGACAGAATTATGCAAATTATAAATTTTTCTTCATAGATTTTGGCCACAATTTATACTGATACATATCTTTGGTAAAAATAATCCAAATTAGTGGATATTATTTGGTCTTTGTGAAAGTTAGAGAGTCTACAAGCTGTGGTGCGAATCGCACAAAATTGATCACATCTGATGTACTGGTGGACTATCTCGCTTCTTGTGACCCGAACAAGTCAGGAAAGTAAAAATACCCCCCAAATGACCACTTTTTGGAAAATAGACATTCCAAGGTATTTAGTAAGAGGCATAGTGAGCTTTTTGATGTTGTCATTTTTTTCCCACAATTCTTTGCAAAATTAAGATTTTTCATTTTTTTTTCTCCACAAAATGGTCATTGTAATAGGTTATTTCTCTCACATGCCATGTGTATACCACAAATGACACCCCCCAAAAAATTCTGCTACTCCTCCTGAGTATTACAATACCACATGTGTGGGACTTTTTCACAGCCTGGCCACATAGAGAGGCCCAACATGCAGGTAGCGCCATCGTGTGTTCTAGAAACATAAATTACACATCTAACTTGTTGACTATTTATTACACTTTTGAAGCACCAGGACAATGACACGTGACACGTGACACTGATGACAGATGGCACTTATACGTGGCAATGATGACACTTATATGTGGCACTGATGACATGTGGCACTGATGACAGATGGCACTAATATGTGGCACTGATGACAGATGGCACTTATACGTGGCACTGATGACACGTGGCACTTATACGTGGCACTGATGACACGTGGCACTAATATGTGGCACTGAAGACACGTGGCACTAATACGTGCCACTGATGACAGATGGCACTAATACGTGGCACTAATACGTGCCACCGATGACAGATGGCACTAATACATGGCACTGATGATGCGTGACACTGATGACAGATGGCACTGATAAGTGGCATTGATGACACGTGACACTGACAACAGATGGCACGTGACACTGACAGGTGGCACTGATGACAAATGGCACTGATACATGACACTGATGACAGATGGCACTAATACGTGGCACTGGTGACAGATGGCACTATGTGGCACTGATGACACGTGGCACTGATGACAGATGGCACTTATACGTGGCACTGGGGACAAATGGCACTGACAACAGGTGGCACTGACAACAGGTGGCACTGGGGGCAGGTAGCAATGGGGGCAGGTAGCACTGGTGGCAGGTAGCACTGGGGGCAGGTAGAACTGGGGTGGATGGCACTAGGGTGGATGGCACTGGGGCAGGATGGCACTGGGGCAGGATGGCACTGCTGGGGGAGGATGGCACTTTTTTTTTTTTTTCAAAACAAAGGAAAGCAGAATGGCTGCCGCTGCAGCCGTTCATCTCTCCCCTCTCACACTCTGTCTGTGTGAGGAGGGAGAGCGGTGCTGAGAGATGATCTCATATGTTTACATATGAGATCATCTCCCATTGGACACGCCGATCGCGCTGTAAACGGCCGCTGTGATTGGCCGTTTACAGCGATCTGTGTTTGCCTGTCCCCGGGGGACACGGCGAACACAGAACTTCCGCGATGCGCGCCCGCGGCGGCGCGCATTGCAGAAGTAAACATTAGGACGTCCAGGGACGGCCTCCCGGACAAACGCGCCTGCTCTACGGCCATCATTCGGCTATAGGGCGGGCGCGAGGTGGTTAAAAAGAGCATCTGAAGCCATGTTTTGAAGCATGTGTAAACAAGCCCTAAATCTGTTATTTTTCAACTTCCTTTAACAAACCAAGCTGTCCGGCAAAAATGGCAGTTGGAAGTTTAAGACAACCCATTTATCACTGACAGCGGTGTTTACAATGTTTAGCTATTATTTATTTATTTAAAACCTTTATCACAAAAAAACTGTTATAGTAACTGCTTAGTCCATATAGATATGATCACCCTGCTCACAATAACCTCTCCCCAGTCTATCAATGCTGCCGTTCAAAGGTATCTTCACTACTCCTTCATCCAGAGTGAATACACCCTAAGGCATTATTTACACTTGCTTTGACTTTTAAAGGGACCCAGTTGAACCCCTGGCTCAGTAGTACCCCTACTCAGCAGATTCCCAACTCATTAATACCTCTATTCAGTAGATCCCAAGCTTATTAGTACCCTCTTTCAGCAGATCCTCTGCTCAGCAGTATACCCAAAGCTCTGCTGATGCCCTACTCAGTAGTAACCCCCTTCTCTACTGATCTTTCCCATAGTAGTAACCCCAGCTCTGCTGATTCCCTACTCAGTAGTAACTCCCAGCTCTGCTGATTCTCTGGTTTGCTGATCCTCCTCTCTCTCCAGCCCCCACTCATCACCCCCTACAGTTGTGCTCATAAGTTTACAAACCCTGGCAGAATTTATGATTTTTTATGACTTCTTATTTTTCAGAGAATATGAATGATAACACAAAAACATTTCTTTCACTCATGGTCAGTGTTTGGCTGAAGCCACTTATTATCAATGAACGGTGTTTACTAAATCATAATGGCAACAGAAACTACCCAACTGACCCTGATCAAAAGTTTACATACCCTGGTGATTTTGGTCTGATGACATGCACACAAGTTGACACAAAGGGGTTTGAATGGCTATTTGTCAGGAACCATGAATCAGACTTAGACAGTACAGTACAGTTAAATTACACTTGTTTAATAATGATAAAAAAAGGTAAACAGAATAAACGTCTTCTTGTGAAAAAAAAAACAGAATAAACGTAGTCAAAACATAGCCAGAGTTCAGGAACCGGAACAGATAGTCAGACAAGCCAAAATATCAAGGAGCCGGACATAAGCGTAGTAGAACAGCATGCAGGATCTGGAGCCAGAAGGAATGTCAGCCAAGCAAGTCATTAATAGGAACACAGGAGAGCATCTCTAGAGATGTGACCAAGGCGAAGGCAGAGATCATCTGGGCTGGACAGCTTAAGTAGGCAGGACTGAAGAGCGGGATATCATCAACAGGTGAGTCACTATGTAGAGGAAGGAGCTGGCAACAGCTGAGTAGCCCGCTTTGAGAAGGAAGGACTGAGCCCAGCCCTGACAGTACCCCCTCCTCAATGACTCCTCCCCCTCGGAGGGCCACCAGGCTTGAGGGTAAGTGGAATGAAGACCAGAGATGCTCCTCTGATGCAGGAATATTCTGCAGAACAAATGAGTTAGGCAACATGGAAGGTTGTAAACCAAAGTTCGCTATAAATGGGGACAATCGGAAAGCCGAATTCAAGGCACTGTTGTGAGAAAACTCTGCCCACAGTAAGAGGTCTGATCAGTTGTTATGATGGTCAGAAATATAGCAAAGTAGGAATTGCTCCAAAGACTGATTGGCTCGTTCTGCGGCCTCATTAGACTGTGGCTGATATGCAGAGTAGAAAGTAAGCTGAATTCCCAACTCTGCACAAAAGGCTCGCCAGAACCGGGACACAAACTGACTACCCCCTGTTCGAGACACTCACCTTAGGTAGCCCATGTAAGTGAAAGATATCCCAAGCAAAAATGGAAGCCAGTTCCTTAGAAGTGGGCAAGTTCTTAAGTAGAATACAATGGGATATTTTTGAGAACTGGTCAACCACCATAAGGATAATTTTGTTGCCCTGTGAGTTAGTCAGATGGGTCCAGGGCCTCTTTCCACTGGGTATGGGTTGTAGGAGGCCCACTGGAAGGTGTCGTGGAGTCTTACTCTGAGCATGCATGGAACAGGCAGCTACAAAGGCAGTTACATCAGCACGTAGACTCGGCCACCAGAATTATTGGGAAATGGCCCAAGAAAGTTGATTCCTCCCAGGGTGGCCAGCAGCCTTGGGAGAATGGTAAGTCTGGAGCATGGCAGTACGAAGACTCTCTAGAACAAAGCAGTGGTCACTGGTACGAACCGTAGCCAGAATACGTTCAGGAGGAATCACAGAAACCGGAACCGACACCATATTGGAAGTGGAGGAAAATTGTTGTGACACAGCATCAGCCCTTACATTCTTAGTACGGGGTAAAAATGAGACAATATAATTGAAACTAGACAAGAAAAGAGCCCATCACGCCCTTCTGGGAGAGAGATGTTTAGCCTCAGACAAGAATGTCAGATTCTTATGGTCAGTAAAAATGAGAACCGCAGTGGTACCTTTGAGGAGATGTCTCCATTCTTTCAGGGCTAAAATGATCGCTAACAGCTTTTTGTCACCAATCTCATAATTGCACTCCACCGGTGACAATTTCTTGGAAAAATAGCCACAAGGATGCATAGCACTATTAAAGGTAGAATGTTGAAACAGAAGGGTGCCAACTCCAGTCACGGAAGCATCAACCTCAAAGATAAAAGCAAACAAAATAGTGTGAACAGGACTGTAAGGTAACCATTTTATGTAGTGACAGGAGCTTTGTTTGACATTCAGAGTGCTTTAAAAAAAGTGTATCCAAAGCCACGTTTTGAAGCAAGGGTAAACGAGTCCTAAATCAGGAAGAGTGTTAATGGCTGGTCCACCAGGTGAAACTAAAGGGGAAAAAAGGCCATAAAAAAAGAAAATGAAGGCAGCCACCACATTTAAGGATTGGTAAGGTGTAATATATTACTTTTTTGTTTTGGGGTAAATACTGCCTTTAATTTCATTAAAAAAAAAAAAAGAGTATGGATCTGTCGATTTGGGGGGATCCACCATACTAATTTCGACAGCAATACAATACACAGAGAAAAAAAAAACAATTAAGCAATAGCATATGAAAGGTAACCCCCCCCCCCCCCCCCACCCACCCCACCAGTTTTAAGTCAAACTCCATATGTAATATCATAAATGCATTGTCCAGAAACCTCCAACAATAAACAATAGGAAATGTTTTCCAGTAAAGTTCATTGTGATTCAGATAAATTGAATCTACTGCTAGACGCAGTTGAGGAAACCTATAGAATGGAATGTATTAAGCACCATTTGGAAGAAAGAAATGAAGGGATAAGAGGAAAGTGGGAGTGTTGCAGGAATTTCAAAAGATCTTGGTATTATGCCGAAATTATAAGGTCACAGGAAATAGATAAATAAAGAATCAATATCACAAGACAAAGGAGTTGGAAGGCCGCTCAGAGGTGGGGGGCAGGAATAAGGAGCGGGGGTGGGGGGGAGGGAAGGGGGGACAGGGAAGAAAGGGGAAAAAAATGTTTGTTTTAATATATATATATATATATATATATATATATATATATATATATATATATATATACTGTATATACAGTACAGACCAAAAGTTTGGACACACCTCATCAACCTCAAAGATAAAAGGTAATGTAGGATCAGTATGTGCCAACACAGGAGCAGAAACAAAGGCAGCCTTGAGACTCTGAAAGGCCTTAATGGACTCCGGAGACCAACTCTGTGGGTTACTGCCCTTTCTAGTCATATCAGTCAGGGGCTTGACTAGAGACAAGAAATTACGAATAAACTTCTGATAATAGTTGGCAAAGCCAAGAAAACGCTGCAGAGGACGTACACCCATGGGCCACTGTAGGACTGCTGAAAGTTTCTCTGGGTCCATTGAAAAACCAGCAGTGAAAATGATATAACCCAGGAATTTAACCTGTTCATGATAGAATTCGCACTACTCCAATTTACAATAGAGATGGTTCTCTCTTAGTTTCTGAACCACACGACAGACATCTGTGTGGTGGCTCTCCAGGGACTTGGAAACTATGAGCATATTATTGAGATAAACCACCACACATAACTGCAATAAATCTCGGAGGACATCGTTAATAAATTCCTGGAAAATTACCAGGGCATTACAAAGGCCAATAGGCATTACAAGGTACTCATAATGGCCTGTTCTGGTATCAAATGCAATTTTCCACTCGTCTCCCTCCTTAATCCTCACAAGATTGTATGCCCCTCTCAAATCAAGCTTTGTGAAAACTGTTGTTCCCTCGAGGTGATCAAATAATGCCTAATCAATGGAATTGGATAGGCATTCTTAATCGTGAAACGATTGAGACTCCTATAATCCACAAAAGGTCACGGTTCACCACTCTTCTTTTTCACAAAGGAAAAACCAGCACCAGCAGGAGGATTTGCGGAGGAAACCTCGAGAAAGTGTTTCTGCAACATACTCCTCCATGGCCTTATCCTCCAAGACCGACAAAGGGTAAACTTGGCCATGAGGGGGTATGGCACCAGGTTGAAGGTCAATTGCGCAATCAATCGACTGGTGTGGAGGGAAACTACCGGCTTGACCTTTGTCAAAGACATCACTAAAATCACGGTACTCCTCCAGCAGGGAGGAGAGTAAAGAGGTGCACAGGACCTTGGCTACCTTCTGGAAGCATGTCTTACTGCATTGTGGTGACCAGGAGTGAACTTCATCACAGAGCCAATCAAAAGAGGGGTTGTGCCTCTGTAACCAAGAATAACAAATAAGAAACTTAGGTGAGGAAATAACTTGGAATTGGATTATCTAATGGTAAAGAGCCCCACCATGAACATGAGTCTCATGAGTCACATGGGCAGGCTGTAGAGGTTTCCCATCAAGAGCCTCAATGGCAAGTGGAGTGTCACGCAGCTGCAGTGGAATCGAGTGTTTTGATACAAAACAGCAGCAATGAACAGGCCTGCAGCCTCAGAGTTGATTAGAGCCTGTATCTCGATGAACGACTCAGCCCAAGAAAGGGTAAGCAAAACCAGGGGCTTATCCTTCTGGATGACTTGGGATGAAACAACGGCACCTAAGGTCTGTCTGTGACAGGATCTCAAGATTCGGTTCCTTGGATGGATAGGACAAGACTTCAAAAAGTGGCCTGCCTGGCCACAATAAAGGCACAATCTCTCCCTCCTCCTAAGGGTTCTCTCATCTGCAGAGAGACACATGAAGCGCAAGTGCATGGGTTGATCTTCACAGACTGACTCAGTACCAGTGAGGCAAGGGGGGACTGCTAAGTTTGGAGACAAACGTACAGGAGGCTTCCTCAAGCGCTCCTTAAAAGGGAGTCTTTCTCTCAGTCTGGAGTCAATGTGATCAACTTCTCCAGCTCAGTGGGTATATCTCGGGCTGCTATCTCATCCTTGATAGTATCCGAGAGACCAGGAGAAAAAGCAGCCACGAGGGCCTCATTGTTCCAAGCAACCTCTGCTTCCAGAGTACGGAATTCAATGGTGTAATCAGTAACAGTTCTTGTAATCTGTTTGATGGACATGAGGCACTTGGCAGCAGAAGTGGAGCTTGCAGGAACATCAAATACCCTTTAAAAGAAGCCACAAACTCAGGGTAACTCAAAACAGCAGGTTTTTGTGTCTCCCATAGAGGGTTTGTCCAGGTCAAGGCTCTATCAGAAAGCAAAGATATCACAAAACCTGAGCAGCCAGATTTGAGAAGGAAGGGCTAAGCCCATCCCTCTCACTATTAAAGGTAACCATCCTCACCTGTGATCTGTTTGCTTGTAATTAGTGTGTGTGTATAAAAGGTCAATGAGTTTCTGGGCATCTGACAGACCCTTGCAGCTTTCATCCAGTGCTGCACTGACGTTTCTGGATTCTGAGTCATGGGGAAAGCAAAAGAAATGTCATTGGATCTGCGAGAAAAGGTAGTTGAACTGTATAAAACAGGAAAAGGATATAAATAGTTATCCAAGGAATTGAGAATGCCAATCAGCAGTGTTCAAACTCTAATCAAGAAGTGGAAAATGAGGGGTTCTGTTGAAACCAAACCACGGTCAGGTAGACAAACTAAAATTCCAGCTACAGCTGCCAGGAAAATTGTTTGGAATGCAAAGAAAAACCCACAAATAACTTCAGGTGAAATACAGGACTCTCTGAAAACATGTGGTGTGGCTATTATGCGCAATAAGGAGGCACTTGAAGAAAGATGGGCTGCATGGTCAAGTCGCCAGAAGAAAGCCATTTCTACGCAAATGCCACAAAGTATCTGGCTTACAATACGCCAAACAGAACAGAGACCAGCCTCAAACCTTCTGGCACAAAGTAATTTGTAGCGATGAGACCAAAATTTAGCTTTTTGGCCGCAACCATAAACGCTAAATTTGGAGAGGATTCAACAAATGTAAATGTATACAAATGTACAATAGAAAGGTATGGAAGTTGATTCGCTGATGCTTTGGGGATGCGTGAGCTACAAAGGCACCAGAAATTTGGTCAAGATTGTTGGTAAGATGAATGCAGTATGTTATAAAAAAAGTATTGGAGGAACATTTGCATTCATCAGCCAGGAAGCTGCACATGGGATGTACATTCCAACATGACAATGATCCAAAGCACAAAGCCAAGTCAACCTGTCAATGGCTACAGCAGAATAAAGTGAAGGTTCTGGAGTGGCCATCTCGGTCTCCTGACCTCTGGGAATATCTCAAACATGCAGTTCATGCAAGACAGCCCAAGGATTTACAGGAACTGGAGGCTTTTTGTCAAGAGGAATAGGCAGCTTTACCATCTGAGAAAATAAAGAGACGCATCCATAAATACCACAAAAGACTTCAAGCTGTCATTGATGTTAAAGGGGCAAAACACGGTATTAACCACTTGCCCTTTAAGATGCGTCACTGTTTGCACACGCGTGCCCGCCATAAGCTCTGAGAGTGTGATCGCAGGTCCCACGGACTCGATGTCTATGGGGATACCCACGATCATTTCACGGAGAGGAAGAACGGGAGAGGTGATCAGTTTCGTGACACACGTAGCCCACCCCCCCTACAGTCAGAACACATCCCTAGGACACACTTAACCCCTTCAGTGCCCCCTAGTGGTTAACCCCTTCACTGACAGTCACATTTACACAGTAATCAATGCATTTTTAATCACACTGATCACTGTATAAATGTGAATGGTCCCAAAATAGCGCCAAAAGTGTCTGATCTGTCCGCCATAATGTCGCCATAATGTCATGATAAAAAGCACTGATCGCCGCCATTACTAGTAAAAAAATATATATATATTAATAAAAATGCCATAAAACTAATAAAACTAATAACTTTTGCACAAACCAATCAATAATAATAATAACCAATCAATAAATGCTTATTGCGATTTTTTTTACCAAAAATATGTAGAAGAATACATATCGGCCTAAACTGAGGAAAAAAAAAGATTTTTGGATATTTTTTGGGGATATTTATTATAGCAAAAAGTAAAAAATATTGTGTTTTTTTTTTATTTTCTTTTTTTGTTTATAGCGCAAAAAAGGTGATCAAATACCACCAAAAGAAAGCTTTATTTGTGGGAAAAAAGGATGTCAATTTTGTTTGGGAGCCATGTCACAGGACAGCGCAATTGTCAGTTAAAGCGACGCAGTGCCGAATCACAAAAGGTGCTCTGGTCTTTGGCCAGCCAAATGGTCCGGTCTGAAGTGGTTAAGAACTGGGGTATGTAAACTTTTGTTCAGGGTAATTTAGGTAATTTCTGTTGCCATTAACAACACAGTTGATTGATAATAAACAGCTTCAGCCAAACACTAACCACGAGTGAAAGAAATGTTTTAGTGTTATTATTCATATTTTCTGAAAAATAGCCAAGAAAGCATAAATTCTACCAGGGTATGTAAACTTATGAGCACAACTGTATATTACTCCCACGCTTGGCTGATCCTCTGCTGCTCGGTCTTCCCTCTCCAGTCCCCGTCTTCCCCCTCTAGTCCCAATCCTCCTTCTGCTATAGCTTTCCCGTATTGCACACCACTTGTGCCGTCTGCTAGTTGGTCCACTCCAGTCCGGACCGTACTTGCCTTCCTTCTGCTCCACACATCTGCACTTGAAACTTTCAGAATATATATTTACGTGAACTGGAAGTGACTTCTGATGACATCTTTCCAGTTCGCCTGTTGATTTGCCAGTTCATCCTGGGATATCTCATATCTGCAATATCTCCAAAACCAAGCGAAGCTAATTCTGAATAAAAGGCCCTCAAAAGCTTCAGGTGCTGTAAACAAGCATTGCCATAGACTTCTATGGAGGCTTTGGAGATGCTTTAAAACACCAAGAAAGTAGCAAACAAAATAGTGTGAACAGGACTGTAAGGTAACCATTTTATGTAGTGACAGGAGCTTTGTTTGACATTCAGAGTGCTTTAAAAAAAGTGTATCCAATGCCACGTTTTGAAGCAAGGGTAAACGAGTCCTAAATCAGGAAGAGTGTTAATGGCTGGTCCACCAGGTGAAACTAAAGGGGAAAAAAAGCCATAAAAAAGAAAATGAAGGCAGCCACCACATTTAAGGATTGGTAAGGTGTAATATATTACTTTTTTGTTTTGGGGTAAATACTGCCTTTAATTTCATAAAAAATAAAATGGATCTCTTGATTTGGGGGGGGGGGGGGATCCACCATACTAATTTCAACAGCAATACAATACACAGAGAAAAAAACAACAACTTAGCAATAGCATATGAAAGGTAACCCCCCCTCCCCCCACCACCAGTTTTAAGTCAAACTCCATATGTAATATCATAAATGCATTGTCCAGAAACCTCCAACAATAAACAATAGGAAATGTTTTCCAGTAAAGTTCATTGTGATTCAGATAAATTGAATCTACTGTTGAGGAAACCTATAGAATGGAATGTATGAAGCACCATTTGGAAGAAAGAAATGAAGGGATAAGAGGAAAGTGGGAGTGTTGGAGGAATTTCAAAAGATCTTGGTATTATGCCGAAATTATAAGGTCACAAGAAATAGATAAATAAAGAATCAATATCACAAGACAAAGGAGTTGGAAGGCCGCTCAGAGGTGGGGGGCAGGAATAAGGAGCGGGGGTGGGGGGGGAGCGAAGGGGGGAAGGGGGACAGGGAAGAAAGGGAAAAAAAATGTTTGTTTTAATACATAAACAAAACAATACGTTTTAATAATAAATTCCCCCCTTCCCCCCTTACACTTGGTGAACATAAGATATATCAAGGCCACAATGATGTGGATTAAGATGAGACACAAAGGACATCAAGGTGACCTGGGTCTCTGGAGTTTGAAACACTGAGGTGGCAAAAAAAAAAAAAGAGAACATTTTTTTGAATCTGCTGCTTTTAATATGGATAGGAACTTTTCAAATGTATAATCAGAATTCTTCAATTGCACTCAATCACATGGAAAGAAAATCCACTGCGGCATGCCATGTACATGCAAACAAATCAACTCTCCATCAAAAGTTTCACTACAATGTTTGTAGTATGATTGTTAAATATTGATGTTGAGAATGGAATGGTGGATTTTTCCCCATATAGAGTGATCCATGCCCATGTTTTTATGTAGGGATACACCGATACCATTTTTTTACGATTAGTACAAGTACCGATACTTTTTTTAGTACTCGCCGATACCAATTACCGATACCTACCGCAACTGTTTTGTTTTAGTGTGTGTGAGTGAGTGCTTTTTCAATGTGAAATGTGTAAATATATTTTAATATATATGTGTGAAAAAATTCACTAACGTAACGTAAAAAAAAGTTTTAATTGTTTATCGTTTATAAAATAGACGTGAACAAAAGAAAAAAAGTAAGAAAATAATAATTAAATGGAGGAGAATAGGGAGTTAATTAAGGCTGATTAGAGTAAATTAAGGGTTATTAAGGGGTTAAACAGAAGAACATTTGTTCATCCCTTTGATCTGCAGATGAAGAAACAGAAATATACAAAAAGAAACAATGTTTCTTTTTATTTTAGCAGGGCTGAGCAATGTACTTAATAAACATTGCCGCTGCTTTTTTTTTTTTTTACAGCTCCAATTACCGGACTCGTTTAACACCGGGGAGACTCACTGACAGCTCAAAGAGCCGAGCCTGAAAGTATCTGTTTCATGCAACGTGCATTTCCATGAGTACCGATACTTGTGCACATACTCGATACTAATACTAGAATCAGTGCAACCCTATTTTTATAGAAATAAATAATTTAAAACAGACTATGATTTTATATCTATAGAGAATTATTCTCTTAATATATAAACAATGTCCTCAGAAAGTAATTTTACAAGAAACATGGGCTGATATATATGCAGAAATAATGAGATAAATACCTTTCTATAACTATTTTAAACTTAATGATAATAATGTTTGTATTATTTCACTGCTGTTGCTGCTGCAAAATGTATGCCTTTAATCCCACGGTATATAATCTTTGGACTCTAGATACACTGTAGTCATGGCCCAACAGGGCCATTACTAAAATCAAGTTACTGACATCCATATTTATGTAATACAGAATACTGGAAAAATGACAGACAGTAAGGTTGATTTGTTAAAAGCAAACAAGCTGTTCTATTTGCAAGGGGACTCACCCCAGAGCCTAGTGAATGAGGTGAAATTTCACTTTGCAAAGAATACACAATCTTGTGCAAGGACATTTAAAAAACAGAGCAACAAAGTTCACCCAATGTAAAGCGATTAGGGGATGGCAAGCCGGACAAACGTTTAACATGCAAATAAATGAGGAAGTGCCTCAAACACCCTGCAGCTCTCGTGCAACACATATGGTTGCAGCACATTTGATGCCAACATGGAGTTAAAGTAGGAAGTAAGGAGGCATTGCATTGCTCCCTTATTGTCTGTCAGAAGCCTCTGGAGAGCAACCTGAACACAGAACAGGTGTCAGAGGCAAAAGAGATTTAGGCTGGGTTCACACTTATGCAATTGCAGACATCGCATGTGATTTTCACCGCATTCCTGTGCACATCACATGTGATGTCTGTGCAATGCAAATTCAGCCATACAGCTTGTATAGCTGAAATGACATCGCATTAACGCCAAAATGGTGCAGCACCCTTTTTTTGGTTTGCACGGGAATCGGATCACATTGGGTGTTCAGACCCATGCAATCCAATTCCATACGATTCCACAGTTCGCACTGTGCTCTGCAAATCAATTTGGGGGTATAATTGACTTTATATTGACACCTGCAGCGGTTCGCAGAGCACAGTGTGAACTGGCTGCAATTCACATGCGATGCAGGAACCTGCACAGGAATCGCTGTGGTGAACCCAGCCTTAGATACACGTATAAATCTTCCCTAAAGTTGTTGTTTTTGTTCCTGTTTATGATTAAAGGTTGTATTCATAAAAAAATTGCAGAGATATTTGTCTTGGGAAACTCAATGTACTTTCCTTCTGTGTGATTAGGAGCCAATACTCAATTTCCTCTACAGGTTGAAAGTTATTCATTCATACAATATAGAGAAAATCAGGAAATACTACAATATGATCACTAGATGGAGCTGATGATCATAGGAAATTATCATTTATTTACTATGACTGTCAGCTCAAACTATAGGCCATAATGTGGTATTTTCTCTTTTTAATGAATTCATAACTTGCATCCTGCAGAGAAAATAGTGTATTAACATTAATTTATTGTTTTAATCACTACCCACCTTGTCTTTTCAGCATGTCATAACCAAAAGGTTCTAAAAAATAAATTATATAGATTATGAAAATGCATTGGGAGCTTTCACGGCTCTGCTGCTGTTTGATCTGTGCCAGGGCTCAAGTCCTGCGGGAACGTATGGGAACGGAGTTCCTGTACTTTTTCCCCAACAGGAACTCAGTTCCCGTTAGCAGCCACGTCCTGCAAGACTTTTAAGTATGTGAGCTGTGTGGCAAGTGCTACACCAGCAGCTGCCAACACAGCTTGCAATAGTAAGTGCCGCACACCAGGGGTGGGCTGACCATTCAGGCATTGCCAGTAGGGGGCCTCATGAGTGCTCTGTGTTTTTCCCCCCTCCTTTATCTTCAGTGCCATATGATGAGAGAACCCAGAGGAGGAGCACAGCTATTCTGCTCACAGGACATGCAGGGAGAGAGGTGAGCTGAGGGAGGAACATCAGTTTGGGGTGGTAAGCTGAGCACAATACCTGGCAAAGTTTAATGCCAGGAGGGAAGTTTATGTGGAAATATGTGAAGGGTTGGAATAGCAGCGAGTGTGTGTTGGAGCCCTGGAGAGTTTGCAGCCCCCCAAGCTAACATACATCTCCTAAGCAGGATCACGTCACTATCTCCCCAAGCATTCTGTCCAGATAATGTGCAGTTAATTTATGACCTTTCCGTTTAACCCTGTGTTATCCAAACTCTGTTCAATGAAAAGTGTAAACTCACCACATAAACACTTTATATACAAAATAACATTCCCCAATAAAGATCATAACATGATGTTCACATTTGCATGGAAGCAATTGAATGAATGCTGATTATTCAGAGAATTACCATATTTATGTTTATTGAGGAATGTGTTTTTTTTTTTAATGTACTAACAGTTAAGCTTCATACAGACAATACGAAAATTGGATGAAAAAATACGACTTTTGAAGTGTTCATATGAGCGTAACCTTTTTTTTTTTTTGGTGGGGGAGTGGATCTTGGGTGGGAGTTCCCACACTTTTTTCCCCAGGGCTTGACCCCTGATATGTGCCCTCCATTGAGGTGATCCAGTGAATGCAGCAGGCTCAGATACAAAAAAAAGTATTCCTACCCGTTGAAATGTTCCGCATGTTGTCTTGATACAATTGGAGTTGTGCCATACTCTTTCCATTTTTGGATGATGGATTGAACAGTGCTCCGTGAGATGTTCGAAGCTTGGGATGTTTTTTTTATAACCTAACCCTGCTTTAAACTTCTCCACAACTTTATCCCTGACCTGTCTGGTGTGTTCCTTCCTTCATGATGCTGTTTGTTCACTAAGGTTCTCTAACAAATCTCTGAGGGCTTCACAGAACAGCTGTATTTATACTGAGATTAAATTACACACAGATGGACTCTGATTACGAATTAGGTGACTTGTGAAGGCCATTGGTTCCACTGTATTTTAGTTAGGGGTATCAGAGTAAAGGGGAATGACTACAAATGCACGCCACACTTTTCACATATGTATTTGTAAAAAAAAAAAAATTTAAAACCATTTATCATTTTCCTTCCACTTCACAATGATGTGCCACTTTGTGTTGGTCTATCACATAAAATCCCAATAAAATGTCAAGGGCTATGAATACTTTTTCAATGCACTATACATCATATATGTGTTTGTAAATACTTTTCTCCCAATTCATCAGACATCTTCACAATTTTGTTCTCACTTCATAATTGTAATTTTTCCATGTGTATTTATCCTTCAACAGTCAAATATCAGGCTTTACATGAATAGTACATAGCAGTATCCTGTGCACTGTCCTTGGTGCTGATCTTTGGATTAACACTATTGGCTTGAAAAGGAGTATTTTTATTTATTTGTATATTTTACAAAAATAAAGGGGGTATGTTACACTCCCTCCTCAAAAAAAGTAAAAACCCCTCCTACAGAGAATCTCTCACTTTGGTGATGATCACCTGACATACATTGAATGACAAGGACTTGCTGGTTTCATCTAGTACATCTAGTATAGGTATCTGACTTTGTGTTTATATTCTTTACATTAGCTTCTTGTAAAATTGTGCCTAGAGAACTGAAAGTGGATGGAGTAGCACTAAGAACCAGTGTCAAGCAAACACTGGGAGCTTGCTGATGGGAGAGAAGAGCAGAGTAGTCTTCATGGTGATGCTCCTTCATTGGCTAATAAGCCTTGCTAGGTGTAGGGAAAAGTGTTGCAACCACTTGCTGACCAGGCTTTTTCTGGCACTTTTTGTTTACAAGTTTAAATCAGTATTTTTTATATATTTTTATTTTATTTTATTTTTTTAGCAGGGTCCCAATTGGATAAAATGGCTATCATTGCAATTTTTTATGTCACATGGTATTGGCGCAGCGGTTTTGCAAACACAATATTTTGGGAAAAAAATAATAAAAAAAAACAAAAAAAACACAATAGTTATCCCAATTTTTTTATAGTGTAAAAGATGATGTTACACCGAATAAATAGATACCTTAAATGTCATGGCCCTTAAAATTGTGCACACTTGTGGAATGGCGACAAACCACGTTACTTAAAAATCTGCATAGGTGACACTTTAAACGCCTTTACAGGTTGCCTGTTTAGCATTACAGAGGAGGTGTAGCACTAGAATTATTGCATTAGCAGCAATACTTGCAGCACAATTACTTGCTATCTGGGTATATTTTGCGGTCGGGAAGTGGTCAAAGTAACTGTTGTTTACAAAGCAGTTCTTTAAAGCGGAAGTAAACCCACAGTTTGAAAAAACAGTTACACTCCCGGCATGCCAGAAATGTTAACTGTCACATTTGTTGTACTCTCAACCAAACTGTCAAACCATCCAATGGCTGGTGTCATAACTGATCACATGTGCAGCTTCATGGCAGTTAAAGATTAAATAGAGGCCAAGATGGCAGCTTCCTTGGCTGAAAACGATAGGAGGGTTTACTTCCACTTTAAAACCTACCATGTCTGTTATGCATTACCGTACGAACTGTGCATGTGCAGCTCAATGTATGAACTGTGCATGCGCAACTCAATGTACAGTTTTGCCAATGCTGGAAAAAATGAACTCCCATGCATGTGTGGGAGTGATGTCATCTTGCTCCAGTCAATGAAAATGGCTAAAGATTGGTATAGAGAGATACAAAGCAACATTGTTACTCTTTTAGCTACTCTGTTTCATTCATCTGCAGATCAAAGGGATGAGCTACCATCTGCATATGATGTCAGTTAAAGAAACCTGATAAGTTAAAACATTTTTATAAGGCCAAAACCGAAAAAAATAAACTTTATTTTATTTGTAAATTGCTTTGCAATGTCTTAGCACCAGAATATATATACATTTTAGTGCCATTTTAAACAGGACAAATAAAATATAATAAAATAATAATCTCCAGCACATATGTCAAACACAAAGTCCACAGGTCAAATATGGCCCACCAGGCCTTGTCATGTGGCCCTCGCATCCAGTTTTACAACTCAATTCTGCCACTTCCGGCTCTCATCTTCTGCTCCCCGCTTTCACTTGTAAGCACAGATGCCTTCTGTGTTTATAAGGGACAGCTTTACTCAGTGGCTCCCAGAACAGATCCCTGCACACACTCATGAGATCTCCAGAGAGATCACACAGATCTCCAGAGAGAGAGAGAACAATCTCCCTGCAAGGTGTGCTCTCTAAACAGGCAGGTATTAGAGCTGGACCAGGTGGAAGAGAGATGTGAGGAAGCTTTGGGGGTGGGGGGGTTGGGGGTGGCATACCCTGCACTCTGTACTCAGCACACCTCTGAGCACTGCACTCTATAGGTAGCGCACCTTTAAATCCTGCATTCTGTACATGAGTAGGTGACCCAGCACGCATAACACACTGTTTATACATATATACTGTGTATATACAGTATCTCACAAAAGTGAGTACACCCCTCACATTTTTGTAAATATTTTATTATATCTTTTTTATGTGACAACACTGAAGAAATTACACTTTGCTACAATGTAAAGAAGTGAGTGTACAGCTTGTATAACAGTGTAAATTTGATGTCCCCTTAAAATAACTTTAGACGGCCATTAATATCTAAACCACTGGCAACAAAAGTGAGTACACCCCTAAGTGAAAATGTCCAAATTGGGGCCAATTAGCCATTTTCCCTCCCTGGTGTCATGTGACTCATTAGTGTTACAAGGTCTCAGGTGTGAATGGTGAGCAGGTGTGTTAAATTTGGTTTTATCTCTCTCACTCTCATACTGGTCACTGGAAGTTCAACAAGCAATCAAAGAAATTGTTGCTCTACATAAAGAGGGCCTAGGCTATAAGAAGATTGCCAAGACCCTGATACTGAGCTGCTGCGGTGGCCAAGACCATACAGCGGTTTAACAGGACATGTCCTGTGGTCTGATAAGACCAAGATAAATTTATGTGGTTCAGATGGTGTCAAGCATGTGTGGCGGCAACCAGGTGAGGAGTACAAAGACAGGTGTGTCTGGCTTACAGTCAAGCATGGTGGTGAGAGTGTCATGGTCTGGGGCTGCATGAGTGCTGCCAGCACTGGGGAGCTACAGTTCATTGAGGGAACCAAGAATGCCAACATGTACTGTGACATGCTGAAGCAGAGCATAATCCCCTCCCATATTTACAAAAATGGGAGGAGTGTACTCACTTTTGTGAGATACTGTATATATAGTGTGTATTTGTATATATATATATATATATATATATATATATATATATATATATATACAGTACATCTTGCTGACATTGTATTATTCAGTTGTGAACTATTATTATTATTATGATTATACAGGATTTATGTAGTGCCGACAGTTTGCTCAGCACTATACAACGGTAACTATTTTACATTGGATAATCAAATATGATATGATATGGAATCACAGCAAAACTAGAAAGTGTTGCGCCATTTCTCCTAATGGGAAATATTACTCGAATTAATACCTTGTGTTATTGCGGATAATGTTTTACTATACTCCCAGCCTGCACCAGACTCTCATCATAAATTCCGGGCAATTCATTTTGCGCTCTGTTTATCAATTAGGTTCTGGAGAATATGGAAAGGTTACAGCAATTTGTTACTGTCATTCCACTTCGCACTGGATTCAGCTACTCCATTGCAGAACAAATGTGCGGGGTATATTACAGCACTCGCATTGCGATAACCCTCAACAATGATCTAGCTGTCACAATTAACCCAAACCTTGCCCATTTTCAGGGCTGCCTGACGACATTTTTATTGTTAGACATTTTTGTCAAGAGGATGATGGGAACTTTAAGAGGACCAGTCATAAATGAGATTACTAGAATGGGAATTTGTAGCCATATATGTAGTAGAAACCCCAACTAAATGCCATTTGGTTTGCTCTGTTTACTGTGTATCATAAAGAATTGTCTATTTTGTTGAAAATTGTTGTTTTTAGCTTTTTTTTTTATCCTTTATTACTTCCCAGTGCTACTGATTACATGCAGCCACTATACAGCCAACCCCAGTCTACACTAGAGTGACCACATTTCCAAACTGCCATTCAGGGACACTCGCCTCCACACCCCCTTTCCAAAAATCAGCTTGTGTTGTATCGAATCACAGCACAGCCGGGGCGGCAGGTGCACGCTGTACCCAGAAGCAGTGGTGGCCCATCCATTAGGGGCACCCAAGCGTCGCCTCCTCTCTCCATGCCACCCTATATGCATAATGGATCTATCCACGACTCCTGTGGCCACCCCCTATTCATGCATTCAGCCCATTTTAGGGCACGATTTACAGTGGCACAGGATTTTTTTTTTTGAAGCACCTGATTAGAGCCAGAGGCTCTAATAGGCTTAAAAATAGGATGGGCTCAAGTCGCGACTGGAGCTGTTGAAACACTGATTCTCAATCCGGCCAATTAAAAGCAGGTGTGAGACTTCAAAAATAACACACTTTACTTACCTGCTCTGTTTAGTGGTTTTACATGGAGCAGCCTGGCCTTTCCCACCTGACAAGTGCCCCCCACAGCAAACCGCTTGTTATGGGGGCACCCGAGTCGAGCTGAAGCTCCCTGTTCCATTTAGACATGAAGCCGTGGCCTGGCCCCACCCCCTCTCTCTCCTCATTGTCTCGCTGACTTTAAATGACAGCAGCAGGCATCAATGGTGCTCCACTGCTGTCTCAGCCAATGACAAACATGAATGAGTGGTTTTACACAGAGCAGCCCCGATTAGACATTAGCAGTTTGTTTTGGTCCGAATGTAAATTCAGAAAAAATTTTTGGTTATTCAGAGCTTTGGATATATTCAAATCCATGAATGAAATAGTAACAAATTTAGTTGAAATTCATTTAATTAAATTTTGTTTATTCATTTTCTAACAAATTCCAAATTTTCTCAACATTTCAAATTCGGATCAGTCGAAAAATGATAGACTGATTCAAACTCTGTGTGAAGAATAGCTGGTTTCTAAGGAGCAGGCCAGGAAGTTGGCCCCCGCTTCCTTAACAACTAATGACTCATCAGCTGGCAATGGGCTTCCAAAGAATAGCAGAAATAGAAAATTCTGATAAAAAACTGTGTGCTGCATGCTCAGATAAGGGTCTGTTATGGATTTTGGGGGGACCCCACGCTGTTTTTTCCCCTGAATTTTCTGTTGCCATCATCTATTTGATTACATTTGAGCTCCCAGCGGGAAGCCGCTGACAACTGTCATTGGTTGTTAAGAACGTGGTGTCCATCTTTCTTATTAATTGTACTTACAAGTAAGCCTATAATAGGGCTTACCTGTAGGCACTGTAATAATCTCCTAAACTTGCATCATTTAGGATATTTACTATATACTTCGCCGATTACGTCATTGGCGCACGCATTCAGAGCACTGTGCCATGGCCGGCGGCTCTCACACGGGTGACATCATCGTGGCTCTGGACACTCACAGTGCCAGAGCCTGTGAACCTGGAAGAAACACCGGGAAAGATGTCAGCCATCCCAGCAGTGTGGGGGCATCACTGCTGGGTCTTAATTCTAAGGAAAGTATTTCATAATGACCTAGTAGGACAGTTCCCAATTTGAATCATTCTGAAAATTTGTAATTTGTTGGAAAATGTATAAACTAAATAAAATTAAGTAAATGAAACAAAACTAAACAAATTCCAAAAAGAATCAACAAAATAAAATTAGTAACGAATCCATCCAAAACAATATGAAACGAATTTTTCCATTCTGCACATGTCTAGACCTGATCCTCTTGTTCTTGGGTCCCTTGCCCCCCCGCTTAGTGGCCCTGTAGCTAGCCACTTGTGCATGCTCACTCCCAAGCTCCCTCTGTGGGTATAAAAGACCCACAGAACACATCTAGGCCCAACCCCCTGCTCCCTCCTCCCTCGCTGTGATTGACAGCAGCGGGAGCCAATGCCTCTCACTGCTGTGTCACAGCTTCTGCTCTCGTTCACATCGCTGGATCATGATCAGGCTAGTATTAGGGGTGCTGGGAGGGAGCTGCACAGTGAAGGTCTTTTAACTTCATGCATATGTTTTGTATGAAGGGAAAAAACATTTAGGCTTTACAACCACTTTAAACTTTTTTTGTTTACTCATGTCTTCCTCATAGACTAACAATTCTGAGAACTCCCTGTTCCTCAAGCTACATTTTTTTTTTCTGAAAGCACACAAACTATAGAAATAACAGATATGGCTTCTGATTTTGTGGATCCTATGACAGTTGCTCTAAAATATTTAACAAATCAATATGTTCTAGAAAAATTCATTAGAATTGTTATAGCATACACACAAACACAACATAATCTCCAAAAGTACTGCTACATTTACCAAACATGTAAAGATTTTAAAATTGTGCAAAATAAAACGGTGTCATTTGTAAAATTATGCAAATGTAAAATTGTGTCATGTGTAAAATTGTGCACATTAAATTTGTGTACATTTAGAATTTAAAACGGTAAATATACAATTTACACTAAAAAGCGTTGGTACTAAAAGTGACGCCCCTACATTTATTTGTGAACCTCTAATTACCCAATGTGAGTACAGTGTAAAAGGGATACTTTGTATGATATATCTGCATGTCCTGATTCTGTGTATTAATGCGTTGTGTGTGTTTTGTATCTGTGTACGCTGTGTCTTTATGTATTTTTTATTTTTGTGTTCGTATTTTATTAAATTATATAATTTTGTCTTTTTATTTTTATTTATTTTTTCATCAAAGCGTATTGCTGTGAACAGTGGGTTTAAAGGCTCATCTGGGTAAGGCAATGACATCTGCAGCAGTCAGACAGCATTTCTATATTTCATTTTTAAAGTAGATGTAAATCCTAACTGGATGACATTTAAAGCCCATTCACACCTTTGCATTGCGGTAACAAGCTGCAGATTTAAAAAAAAGACTGAAAATCACGTTTGAAGCAATGATCACATGCTAAGGATGAGAGGAGGTCAAAGCCCATCGGTGAAATAAATGTCAGAGGCACCCGGTGTGGTGTATTTAAGTATGGGTCGAAGTCATCAAGTTTGATGCACATCAAATAGCTTTATTTCAGCTATTTCATTGAAATAAAGCTATTTGATGTTCATCAAACTTGTTGACTTTAACATATCCCTAAGCAGACCACACCAGTGCCTCTGCCTCTCCGTTCACTGTTGGGTTTTTGACCTCCTCTCATCCATTCAATACAATACTCACCTCAGAACCCATAAGAGAAGCCAGGATTGTGATCCCCGCCACATCAAGAACCTCTATTAGGGTTCTGTTGCCTTGTTTCCAGTCTGCTTTTTGGGTCTGACCCATCAAACTATTAAGGACCTCCACCACCTGAATCCCAGATCACATGGTAAACCTTCTATTTTACTGATTGGGTTCACATCTTCTTTAGTGATTGGGCAGCTTTATAGAGGCTATGTGTTAAAATTAGGCCAAGTGCATGGTTCATTATTCACATATTCACCATCTAAATAGGGACCACCATGACATCCAGTATATAACCTTGACAACCAAAGATTTAAAAAGCAACACCCAAGAAAAATGGCCAGAAACTCTGCATCTGTGCTAAAGTCATATATTTCACTATAAATTTACTGTGAGATTTTTTTAGTCTCTGCAGGCAAAACCAATTAAATGTTATGGTTCTACTGCATAGTTTGTCTGATGTCTGCAGAGAGGTGAAGCTCTCACGAAGGGAAGAGAACGAGTCACAAAAGACTTCTGGTGACCCGGCTCAGCCTGGTGGCAAGCAGCATGTGGGAAATAGCTCAGCACTGAAAAAACAGGTAAAATGGCCAGGGTTTTTGGATTTTAGCACAGCTGCAAGGTGTTCTGGACATCCTTTTACCTATGTAGCACCCTCTAGTGTGTGCTTGTTGGTAGTGTAGGTTTGGTATTGTAAGAACAGTTCAGATCAGGACTAAGCCTGAGCTGTGAATCAGGGTGCAGGGTTTAGCGGGTCAGGATTCAGTGAGTCAGGACTAAATTACTCATCCTGACAGCTCCTCTGATGCCTTCCCCTGGTCTAGAAGGTTGTAGAATCTTCTAGAGCTGGTGGGTGGAAGTTAGGAGAAGCTGTTTGGAATATTTGTGAGGGCCTCAGCCAATCCCCAGTAAAGGGCTGGCAGGGGGCAGGGCTTACCTCATAAATAAGCATGGGCTATGCCAGCAGGTGCAGTCGGGTGGAAGATGGAGATATAGTGCTGTGGAGGTTCGCTGGGGTACCCCTTAGTCTGGGGGGGTGACCTTGGGCCGGGACTCAGGTGCTGGAAGGATCCTATCCACAATACATGGAGGAAGTCCTTCCTGGAGGCATGCAAACAAAATGTGAGGACAGTGTGAGTATAGCAGCCCTACTGGGGACTTACAAGGGGGGAGACTGCCACATGTAGCCAGTTCTCCCTGAAGACCACATTTTGCCAGGTCTTCATCCCTTCCCTGGGATGGTGGGCTGGTGTGAGTCAGTCTGGAGGACTGTGGAGTAAAGTTAGCCTGGAGGGCTAGTGAAAGAGACAGCTGCAGCCAGGTGGGTTTTCAGTTCCTGAAGAGGTGGTGCTGTGATCAGTAGCCACAGGAGGGAGATTGTAAGCTGATCACTGTGTTCTGCTACACAACAAGGGGCTTTGACTCCAAGTTCCTGCTTGCAAAGCGCTATTGCTAAAATTTGACTGTGCTTGTCATATCCATTTCAATGATTCATCTGGAGTCTGCAAGCAAGTAAAGTGCAGGAGGAGTGTCAAGGATGCTGTATATAGACAGTGTATAGGAAGATGTCCCTGACGATGTTGAAGTTTTGCTGCTGAAGTCAAGTGGGCATCCCATAATTTTCCATCACCATCCAAGGTATGAACCCTCAATAAATCACAAAAACAAAGTCATGGACTGTCCCTGTCACTGGAGTACCTGTGAAAATGTGGGTTGCCTGGCTGTGCAGAAGTGGGGGATCCAGTTCATCTGCAGCCCTTAAGTGTGCTACACTTGCATAGATATAATTTAAAACTATGGGAATGCAAACTGTACTGGGTGCTTGATTTTCTAAAGTCATCACCAACATTATCTTCTACCAGTGGCCAACCTTCTTGCAGCAATTGTGTCCTTGGTTCAGATCCCAGTCAGGACACTAGCTGCATGGAGTTTCCATGTTCTCTTTGTGCTTGTGTGGGTTTCCTCCAACACTCTAATGACATGCTGGTAGGTAAATTGGTTTATTTATGTGTGCATGTGAAATAGGGACCTTAGATTGTAAGCTCTTTAAGAGTAGAGACTGATGTGTTTATACATTGTGTAAATTGTTGGCTCTCTACAAATACAGTGCCTTGAAAAAGTATTTATACCCCTTGAAATTTTACATATTTTGTCATGTTACAACTAAAAACTTAAATGTATTTTATTGGGATTTTATGTGATGGACCAACACAAAGTGGCATATACATTTTTTTACAAATAAATATGTGAAAAGTGTGGCGTGCATTTGTATTCTTTTGGGGATGTCTCTATCAGCTTTGTACATCTAGAGAGTGACATTTTTGCCCATTCTTCTTTGCAAAATAGCTTAAGCTCTGTCAGATTGGATGGAGAACGTCTGTGAACAGCAATTTTCAAGTCTTCAATTCAAGATTCTCAATTTGATTTAGGTCTGGTCTTTGAATGGGCCATTCAAACACATACAATTTGCATTGATCTAAACCATTGCATTGTAGCTCTGGCTGTATGTTTAGGGTCATTGTCCCGTTGGAAGGAGGTGAATCTTCGCCCCAGTCTCAAGTCTTTTGCACACTCTAACAGGTACTTGGCTCTATTCATCTTCCCATCAACTCTGAACAGCTTCCCTGTCCCTGCTGAAGAAAACATCCCCTCAACATGTTGCTGCCACCACCGTTTACCGGCACTTCCTGGTTCACACGATGATCAGCTGTGATTAGTCACAGCTACTCACATGGTAAGAAGCCTCTGTCAGAGGCTTCATACCACGATCAGAGTTTCGGTGTGTTAGACTGACACACAGCACCTGCGATCGATGCGATGCATGCCCCCGTGGACGTGCGCTGGCTGTGTTATCCTGGGCGTGTCATATGATGTCTGGTCAAGATATCAAAACCGCTTTTCTGCCATTATTCTGCTATATGGTGGATGGGTAGTGGTTAATCTTGACCCCTGAATTTTTTGTGTTTCCTAATTTTGACCCATGCACTCTATGTTACCTAATTCTGACTCCTAAACTCTCTGTGTTACTTAGTCCTGACCCCTGCTCTCTGTGTGTTACTTAAAAGAGATGTAAGTTTTTGATTTTTTTTTAGAATCACACTTACATAGGTGGATGCAGCATCGATCCGATGCTGCATCTTTCCCCAGGCGTCTCTAACACTGAGAACCGAGCGATCAAACATCGCCGATCACTCAGTTCTCACTGCTCCCTGAGCAGAGAGCTGGTGCCTGTCAGTCAGCAGCTCTCTGCTCTGCCTCCTCCTCTATCACCAGAGCACTGGACTGTGGAGGGGGTGAAAGCTGCCGGCTCAGGCTCTCAACGGCTCACTGAGAGTCTGAGCCAGGTGCCGGTCCAGGCATGTGGGCAGATCCAAACCCTATTGTCACAATCTTATCTGAGTCTGGACTGGTTATGTCCAGCCTCCAGCAGGCTTTTTGTCTTACCTAATTTTTGACCCCTGCACTCCCTGCGTTGCTTAATCCTGACTCCTGAACTCTTTGTGTTACTTAATCCTGAACCCTTCCCTCCGTGTATTACTTAATCCTGACCCCTGAACTCTATGCTTTACATTCTCTTGACCTTTAGCTGCCTAGGCTCCAGTTTTATTTAATCATACCCGTTGAAGTCCTCCCACTGTTACGGCAATTGGGCTACATTCACAATTTACTGCGCTGCATCATTCTTCTATTCATGATGTCCAGGGTGATTTGTCTTTATACTTTAAATATCTGTCTCTTTTTCCAAAAGTCTGATTGATTGTTTCATGGCATGTTAAAAATGGGAGCTTGATTTTGGAAGCGTGAGGCCGCGTACACACGGGCGGACTGTTTGCCCAACTTTGTCCGCTGAACAGTGTTTGGGCGGACAGTCCGCTCGTGTGTGGGCTTTCAGCGGACAGTTTCAGCGGACAGTTGGACGGACAAGGTTTTTCGGAATTTCCGAAAAACTGTCCGCTGAAACCTTGTTTCAGCGAACAGCCCGCTCGTGTGTAGGCTTGTTCGTCAAACAAAGTTGCGCGCATGCTCAGAAAGGATTTTCACGCCGAAAGCTATAATGCAGTGTATAGGACGTCGTATTTTTCGTCCCGTCGTACGTGCTGTTCACGTCATCGCGCACGGTTTCAGCAAACTGTTCGTTCGTCGTGTTTGGGCATGTCCGTCCATGCTAATTTTGAGCGGACTGTTTGCTGAAACTGTTGGACGGACAAAGTTGGGCGAACAGTCCGCGCGTGTGTACGCGGCCTTAGTCTTGTGGGCATGGTTTAACGTGGCCATGGTCAGTAGGGTGTCTCCAGATTTTAGTTTGAAAATCTGGTAACCTTAAGATATATGAGCTGAATGGAATTGTATTCTCTTGATATTTGCATATAATGATGTTTGCATACATTGTAACAATAATTTAATTCATGAAATATAACCCAGTGAAATGTTTTCATACAAATGAGAATAAATGATTGCTGCTTTTCAAAAAATTATTTTTTATTGGTCTACTTGTGACTGCTGGTACCCTTGACAGCCCGTTCACACCTGAACGTTTTGTAGCCCTACGCCTGAAGCTACAAAACGCTGGAGGGGAAAAAATCCATTATTCTCAATGGAGATGGTTCACATCTCCACTCCATGTCGCCTGAAGCCCTACGCCTGAAGCTCAAACAAGTTCCGGACCCTTTTTTGTCGCGCGAATTGGGCTGATTTGGGCGTTTTCATTCCCATAGAAACTAATGGAAATGCTCGATTCGAGCGTTTAGCGCGACAACGAGCGTTTCTACGGGCGTTTTGACGCTGTATCTGCTCAAGAAAAAATAAGCAGATGAAAAATATTTTTCCTATTGGCTGAAAAAAAACGCCGAAGTTAAAAAACGCTCGTTGTCGCGCGTTGTAGTGTGACAAAACGCTCGTTGTCGCGCGACAAAACGCCGGTAAAAACGTTCAAACACGCTACGCTCAGGTGTGAATGCAGCCTCAAAGTCCAATCCTTTGAACAGATATGTATGCAACAGATTTAGAATTGGGTGTGTCCCTCCCTAAATCAGTCCAAAATATACGAGCATTGCACTGACGACATCACTTGTTAAACATTAAAATGAAATGGTATACATGGGCATAAAGCAGCCCTTTAATCTTAATGTAGGAAAGAAAATCCTACTCCAAGAAATGGGAGCATTTGATCCATGACACCTTGTCGAGTAGATTTATGAAGTCTGCAAATCCATCCGATACGTGTGATTTTATATACTTTCTCCCGCTGTTTTCTTCCACCTTTTTCGTGAGTGCCATAAATCATATTAAAATGGAAGGAAACCAATTCCTACAGTGAAAAATCATATGACTGATTCACAATGGGTCACTATCATGCTGCCAAAATGCGTGGTTTCATTTACGGGGATTTTCTCAAAGCTGCACCACAGGCAGATGTTGAGAAAGTAATTAATCTGGCTATGCATTCAGTAAAAGTTATTAAATGCCCTTAGACAGAATTACAATTAAGTACCAGAATTGGTATCCCCCTGCATTTCAGCACTGGGAGAGGAGAGTCACTATTCTGAGCCAGTCACACTTAGGAATGACGTCATGGGATGCTGCTGTGTTTTAATAATCCAAGTACAGGCTTGTTTGGGTCCTAAATCAGGTTGTATTGATTAAACCCCAACATCAAACTCAAGTTTATTTTTTTAATTTTTTAATTTTTTTTACTTTTTTAATTCCCTCGGCTGTTACGTGAGGTAAATCCATCATCAATCATGCTGAAGGAACCGAAAAACATAAAAAGCTTCGCCTCCATGGGAGGCCTCCTGGCGACTGCTGTCTTTTAGCTTTGACAGCTCTTATATATAGGCAAGGGCGGGGCCACCCACTGACGTAACCAGATGACCCTGCCCCACTCTGACCTCACATGATGTCAGAAGGGGTGGGGTCACTCGGTTATATCACCAGATGGCCCTGCCTATAAAACAGCTGTCAAAGTCAAGAGACAGCAGTCGCCGGGAGGCCTCCCATGGAGGCGGAGCTTTTTAAAAATGTTCTATTTTTCAAGTTCGTTGGGCGGGGTGATTGAAGATGGATGGACATTACGAGACACTTTTTTAATAAAGGAATTGTCAAAAACTGTCTGTTGTGGTTTTTACTTTTTGACACTTTTTTTGGTAAATGGGTAATGTACCAGATACCCATTCACATGGGGGGGGGGGGGGGCGGGATCTGGGTGCCCCCGGCCAGGGTTTTTGGGAAGAGGCCCTTGTCCCCATCAAAGCACCCTCCCCGTGTTGAGGGCAAGCTGCATGGTATGGTTCGGAGGGGGAGCTCGCTCGTCCCCTCCCTTTCCTGACCTGTTTTTTTTTTTTTTACATTTTGGTGTGTAATTCCCCTTAAAATCTATACCAAACCCAAAGGGCACCCCACACTGTTTTTATTATACTACACTGACTGCACTATATACTCTGAACTGTATTTTATATACTACACTGACTGCACTATATACTCTGAACTGTATTATATATACTACACTATATACTCTGAACTGTATTATATATACTACACTGACTGCACTATATATTCTGAACTGTATTATGTTTACTACACTGACTGCACTATACATACATAACTACCTGCCTAATCTCCATTCATTCCTCAATATACGGCCAAAGTCTAAGCAGTTGCCTTATACAGTGTGGGGGCATTGACTGCCCCTGAGCCATGATTGATCAAAGGCACCCTGCGATCTCGCAGTACATTATGGGGCCCTCGTGGTGGGCGAACTTTCCCGCAAGTGCCCCATATGTTCGTTGGTTCTACACTCTATGTTCTATGCTTGAACATTTAGCCCATCCCTACTACTAGCTAGTATATAACGAATGAACACAAATTACCTGAATTTTGCAATAAAACCATTCTACAGTGTTACAAAGGAGACATTGTGGAAAGTTAAATTCATTTTACTTCTATCTCTGTCCATACCTCATAGATATCGACGGCAGATAGCAGTAAGTTTGCTAATTGGCCAACTGAGCCTCATCAGTGGTGTAATGGTGTAATCCTTATGAAAACAGTTACATAAGAGATCAGTGACTTTGTGTGATAATGCGATGATTGATGGAGACAAAATCACCAGCAGAAATGGCAACTTCTGCTTTATTTTACAAAAGCAGTTTTAATTGCCCACTTCTCATACAGTAGAGCGTTGAACTTTGTCCCATGCCATAGTGGTTATTAACCCTTTTCCCACTTTACAGCTGATGTACTAATATAAAGTTATGCAGTTTATGACAATATTTAATTCTATTTAAAGTGGACCTTTCAGTAAATTTTCAAGGCTACATTTATAAATTCCTGGCATGTCACAATACACAGGAAAAGTATTTTACAGTAAAGCTGTATTTACATACCTATTTACAATATTTATACATTATTTATTTAATGGGTATTAGATTTTAGGTTAAGACATACAGCATAGGTGGATTTAAGGGCTTTCTTCTTCCCAATTTAAGTAAATGGTAGAATAATTATTATTGTAACTATGTATTAACTTGTCTATCCCTATAGTTATCTAGTCTATTAAAACCACATGTTACTATTGATATCACAATAATACAAGGTTAGCTATGAAACCACGCACACAGCTTAATAACAAAGTCTTATTTATTTCCCATGAATATAGGAATACGCTAACACAAAATACTAAATAGATATTATAAACCTATACCAACAATACACATCATATCACAATATCAAATACAAGAATCAAAGATACTTATCACAAGGCTCTCCGTGAGACTTGTTTTTTCCAGCTGTGCTCAGATGACCAAGAGAGGGCCATAAGCCATGAGGCTTAGGCCCCAACACAGGATCCAAAAGGAAAAGGGCCTATTTCTCTTCTGTGTGCCCTTTTCACTCACATTCACACCTACTCGTAGCCAACCCCACTTGCCTCTTGTCCAATGAGTTATTGCCAAGCTGTAGTCCTTTTAATATCTGTCCATTATCCAGGAAACATGCTCGATTGTCCACTAGGGGGCAACGTTTGTCCATGAATCGCCACTGTCTGACCTGGATCAAATCTTCATACACATCTTGGTCTTTAATCTTCTTTAGCTCAACCCATCAGTCATCTTGGCAGCAGTGGCTCTCTTTGAAGCTTGTAATCGGGCAGCACAGTGGTGTAGTGGTTAGCACTCTCACCTAGCAGTAAGAAGGGTCACTGGTTCAAATCCCAACCACGACACTACCTGCCTGGAGTTTGCATGTTCTCTCTGTGCCTGTGTGGGTTTCCTCCGGGTACTCCGGTTTCCTCCCACAATCCAAAGACATGCAGGTAGGTTAATTGGCTTCTGTCCAAAATTGGCCCTAGTATATGAATGGGGACCTAGGATTGTGGGCTCCTTGAGGGTAGGGACTGGTGTGAGTGTGCAGTGTACAGGGATGGGGACAGTTGCAGACACTCACTCAGGTTGAACTGGATGGACTGGTGTCTTTATTCAACCTTACTAACTATGAAACATATCACACCAGGTGGGCTTGAGCCAACCCCTTTTTATTCTGATATGCTACAAAGATTTGATGTGTAACTGGTTACATTCCAACTTGGGGCCATCTGCCTGTATCAGCCAGGGAATGAAATACCATAAATATGATATGAAATCATGTTGAATTCCAACATAAGCCTCTTTGCGCCTAAAGGGTGCATACCACTCTTCTTTAGACACGGCTCCTATGGAACAGTTCATAACTGTCTTTACGTGTTAGGTTTTTCAACAGGTCCTTAAGAAATAGCTCCTATGGAACAGTACATAATTGGCCTTAATGGGTTATGCTTCCCAACATGTGCCGCATTGCCACTGAGTGACACACCACCATCATTCTTCAGCAACAGCTTCCATGTCACCATTCTGTATCTTCGATATCTTCTCCTTCCGGTATCTTCATCTTTCGGGCTGTGTCCTACTGTCAGGCCATGCCTCCCATCTCCCTGGACTCTAGCCAATTCCAGATCCCTTAACCTCCCACAATGCCTCCTTGCTCCCAAAGTGCACCCTAACTCTCACAGTGACCCATAGTGCCCACAAGCCCCCTGAGTGCCCTCAGTCTCCAAAATACCCTGAAACCTTCCTCAATGCCACCAAACTTTCCACAGTGTCCCCCAGCCTGCTACATAGTCTTTAACGCTCAATAGTGCCCCCAACCTCCAACAGTTTTCCACAGTGCCCCCTGACCCCCAATAGAGCTCCACAGCCCTCTGCAGAAACCACATACCTAGAGGGCCACCAATAGGCCTCCTCAGAGCCCTCAGCCTCAAAAGTGCCACCAACCTCCCATAACACTGTACTGCCTCCCACAGTGTCCCTAGCCTGCTGCAGAGCCTCCAGCATTTCATAGTGCTCCCACCTTCAACAGTTTCCCACTGTGCCCCCCCCCCCAGCCTCCCACAGACCTCCACAGCCTCCCAAAGACCTCCAGAGCCTTTCCTAGAAACCTCATCTCATACAGGACTGCCAAGTCAGCTGCAGAGTTCCCTAACTCCCTCTACAACCCTTACTCCCCACAGTGACACCCATCCTATCCAGAGCCTTTCAATATGTCATGACCAGTGTTGATAAGATGTCCAACCTTCATAAGACTGCCACCATTATCATACTCCAAAAACCCGCCCAACTTATCATTACCTACTTATTAATGAGACCACACTTGAACTGGAGTATAACTGGCCATAGCAGCCTTTTTATTCAAATATTAAAAATATATAAACATTTTAACCATAACAGAAAATTCCAGAATATCAGTTGCTCTCCCCAGTGGCCTTTGATGGCACTTCCCAACATAACGCTGTTCCACTTCCACACTGCAGGCTTTTGTGTATTAGGCCTCCAGCTGTGTCAATGTCAGAAACCATGAACCAGACCGATACAGAAGTACAGTAAAATCACACATTTGTATATTAATAAAAATAAAAAGGTAAATAGAGTAAGCATAGTCACAGCATAGCCAGAGTCCAGTAACCGGTTCTGGTAGTCAGCCAAGGCAGAGTTCAGTAGCCAGATTGGGTAATCCGCCAAGCCAAGGTTCAGTAACCAAATCGGGTAATCAGCCAGGCCAGAAGTCAGGGATCCAAGTAGAGGAACAGCAAGCAGGATAAGGAGCCAGAAGGGATGTCAGCAAAGCCACTCTTCAAACAGGAATGCAGGAGATGGTTTCTTGTGATGTGACCAAGGTCAGTAAGTAGGTGGGACTGAAGAGCAGATCCACAACAGCTGGTTAACTGGGGAGAGAGAACAGAGCTGGCAATTAGTTGACAGCTGAGCGCCAGCTCAGAGAAGGAAGGGCTGAGCCAGCCCTGACAGTCACAGAAGCTCACAGACAAACCCATTCCCGCAGTGCCACCATTAGCATCATCCAGTTAACCCATTTTAACTGAATACACCGTGGGTCCATACCACCGATGGGTCCCCCACACTTCCATCTCATAGGTTATATGCCACCATCAAAGACCACCCCTTCTACTGCTAACAAGGATTACCCCTTACCCTTGGGAGCCCCTCCACACTCTCAAAGCCCACTGTATCCCATCCTGCAGTCCTAGGGACCAAAAATCAATTCCCACCACCGACGGGTGAACCCTGTCCCCTCTGAGATACAGCCCAATATCCCTCTCCAATTCACTAGGACGGATCACCAAGTCCCCATTCTGAACCATGAAACGGTCCACCATTTTATTACCCTTTATGCAGGCTTTATTTAGTCTATCCAATGACCTTGCCAATCGCCAAGTCGTCCTGGCTACAATGTCTGACCAAACAACCAACATGTTAGGGAAAGTTGTCCTCATCCAAAGGAAGTCAAACTTAATGTCCTTAATAAGTTCCCAAATGGAATGACCCCCCAAATCATTCCCCCCCCACATGGAGAACCAAAATATCTGGGGGCCTGTCCAGACGTGCAAAACGATGCAGTTCTGGCATAACCTTACTCCACAACATGTCCGGGCGGCCCAACCAATGTATACACGCCTACCCCCTAGGAATCCCCAGCTACCTGCCATTAGGCCTAACGTTTGCCGCTTGGCCCCCAAAAACACGTAGGAGTGGCCCAATATCCATACGAGGCACATCTGGCTTCCACCTGAAAGAAAGGAAGAAAAAACACAAGATAACCATGATACCACTACACACAATACTCACCCAGCTCGAAAACTTGAATACATGCCTGTTCGACCACACAAAAAATGCCCCCATGTCATACCCTCGTCTGTGTCTTCCCAACTTACTCAATCACCAAATGCGGTCAGATGTAGGTCCAGAATCTCTCTGATTCCCAGCGACCGATCCGTTTAAACAGCCGCCTCATCCAACCCACATCGCGCGGCCTCTGTTGCCGTGCCAATACGGAAGGAGTGCGAAGCATACTGTGAGCAATCCAAACCCGCTGCTTTCAGGCATTTTTTTTTAAATGGCCACAAGCTGGAATTTAGACAATGGGGTTCCATCCCTGTGCACCAGCAAAACCCCATCCGATATCGGGAAAACTCCCAAACATTCCCTCACCGTCACCATCGGGCATACACACTGAATGTTTCGAACAATGCGCACAAAACGGAGCAACCCATAGGCAAGCACTGGTCAACGGAAATTTCCCCTTGCCATTAGCACCCCAATAGCCAAAATCGGTCCGGATGAACCGGGAGCAAGCGGAAAGCCGATTCGATATTATCTTTTGCCATCAGTGCCCCCTTTCCACAGCGGCGAACCCAGCCCACTGCCGCATCGAAGGACATGTAAGAAACTGTGCATAAGTCAGGGTCGATCACATCGTTGACTGGTCCCCCCTTTTCGAAAAGATAGCTGGTGTATGAGCCTAAATTTGTTTGGCTCCTTTTGGGCACAACTCCCAAAGGGGAAACTACCAACTCCTCCATAGGCCAATTACTGAAAGGCGCCACCATGCGGCCTAGCGCCACTTCCTTACCCAATTTTTCCTCTACTACCCCAGGATGGAGCAAAGCAAAATGCACATTCTTAGCTACCGGCGGGATGGCCGATGAAGAGCAAGTGATACATGAACCCTCAGAAAATCCCTCCTTCAACAGCCTAGCGGCCTCCCAATCCAGATACCTATTTAGAAAAATTTGCATCCTTTCCACCCTCACCGGTGTCGTCCCTTGTGTTGATTAAATCCCTGGCTTGTCCCTTGCCTTTTTTGAAACAGCGTGAGAGAGGATGGGATCCCCACAACCAGAGCACTCGTGTTTAAAACGACATGCTCACCCAAATTTGCAGGTTCTCTCATTGTACTGCCAGCAGACATCCCATTTTTTGGTGGCCGGCTGTCCTGGGGACGTAGAACCCCTGGCCCCCCCTGGAAAAAACAAATTGGGGGGCCTTCGCTGATGACATCAGCTTCATTCAGAAGCTAATGTCCTTGTGATCCCATCTGTCACGTACCTGATGGTCGAGCCTGGAGTGCAGGGAGCGGCCCCTCGTATCCCCTGGCTATTGAACCCCTGAAGGTGGAGACAGGTATTCAACAGTCCAGAGGGCACAAGTGCCTGGTAGATGATATTAATCCGGGAGGTCAGCTGGGCACAGATAACAGGCTGGTATAGCGGATGGTGCTTGACTGTCGCTGGCAGGCACAAGTGCGGGAACTGGCTGTGAGCAGATGTTCCGTAAAGCAGGAACTCAGGTAGGTAGCAGGAACAGCGGAATCAGATACAGGCCGGGTCAGCAGGAGACGATCAGCAAGGTACAAAGGGATGAGGCAGAAGACGTGGTCAAACAGGCAGAGGTCGTAGGCAGGTAGCAATCAATCAGAGTCAAGGAACAAGCCGGATGTCAGGAATCAGATAACAGGTTTCGGATACAAGCAGCACGGATCACGGACACGCTGTAGACTGGACAGCACAGATGGAAGGGAGCCAATGACTAAAGAAGGCTTTAGGGCGCCAAGCGAACATACGACGGGTCAGCGCGCCCTCGCACGTAGACGTGCACCCGTTCGTGACCTACGTGTGCGCGTGCGCGCGTTCGTGTCGACGCGAGTGCGTTCGTTAGCTTTGACGCGCGTTGACGGGAAACGACGGACTCTCCACGACAGGCTCCGGCGGGTAAGGTTTCTATGTCTAGTCGAGACGTTAGGGCGATCGTGACATTGCCCCCCCCCAAGGGGCAGCCCCCGGATGCCCAACCGAGCCCACTTGTTCGGGTGAGAGTTCTTGAAGGCGCGGATGAGTCTCTTGGCATGAATATTAGCCTCTGGCTCCCAGGAATTCTCCTCGGGTCCGTAGCCCTTCCATTTAACTAAGAATTGGACCTGGTTTCCTCTTTTCCTACAGTCCATGATGGCCTCAACTTCGAACTCGATCTCTCCATCGACCAACACCGGTTCCGGAGGGCAGGAAGTCCTGTCAGAGAAAGGATCCTCAACTGCAGGCTTGAGGAGCGATACGTGGAACACCGGGTGAATTCGGAAAGACTCAGGGAGTTCCAACTCAAATGCCACATCATTTAGCTTCCTTTTGATCGGGAAGGGACCCAGGAATTTTGGACCCAATTTCTTGGAGGGACAGGTTAACTTGAGATTTAAGGTGGACAGCCAGACCCTATCCCCGGTCTTGAGATCCAGCTCCCCTCTTCTTCTTCTGTCGAAGACTTTCTTATTATGTTCCTGCGACTTAGTCAAGGTTTCCTGTAAGAGTTTATTATTCTCTTCAAAGAAAGCAAGTCTCTTCTGAAGCGCTGGCACCGGACATTCAGGAAGATCGCCAGACAAGAACAACGGATGGTACCCGAAATTTGCATAAAAAGGGGACTGTTTGGTGGCTGAATGGACTGAATTATTGTAGGCGAACTCGGCCATAGGTAGCAGGGAGACCCAATCGTCTTGTGAGAAGGACGAGAAGCACCGCAGGTACTGCTCTAAGGTCTGATTCGTCCTCTCGGTCTGACCGTTGGTCTGCGGATGGTAGGCTGAGGACATGCAGAGGTCGATCTTCAGAGTTGCACAGAGTGCCTTCCAAAATCTAGATGTGAACTGCACCCCCCTGTCAGACGTGATATTGGTGGGGATGCCATGAAGTCTTATAACTTCCTTTATGAAGACGTTAGCTGTCTCCGCGGCAGAGGGAGTGCCCTTCATGGGCAAGAAATGAGCCATCTTCGTGAACCTGTCGACTACGACGAAGATCGCTGTATGGTTCTCCGAAGGGGGGAGTTCGACGATAAAATCCATGGAGATCATTCTCCATGGTCTATCAGGGACAGGTAGAGGTTTTAGTAAGCCCCAGGCTCTGGACTTGTTGCCCTTACTCCGAATGCAGATCGTGCAGGTCTGTACGTAACTCTTGCAGTCGTTCTTCATCTTCGGCCACCAGAAGTTACGCCTGAGTAATTCTAATGTTTTGAACGTTCCAAAGTGGCCAGCCATGGGATGGTCATGACAGGAAGCCAGAACTAAGGTCCGAGCTGTCTGGGGGACGAAGATCCTGTTCCCATGCCACATAAGATCATCGCTGGAGGACAGCGGAATACCGGGTGGAGGTGAGGCGCCTCTGGAAGCCTGTTTAACTTGAGAGACCACATCTCCTTGGAGTAAGAGGAAGTTTCCAGCAGGCAGGATGGTGTCACTGAGAGGTGGATCTTCCGGCTGGCTAAACATGCGAGATAAAGCATCTGGCTTCGTGTTCTTGGATCCGGGGCGGAAGGTTATGTGGAATACGAACCGTGAGAAAAAGAGTGCCCACCTGGCTTGACGAGGCTTCAACCTTTTAGCTGTCTTCAGATATTCGAGGTTTTTGTGATCTGTATAAATCAGAATTGGGTGGATAGCCCCTTCTAACAGATAGCGCCACTCCTCCAGTGCCGACTTAATTGCCAGTAGCTCACGGTCGCCCACGTCGTAGTTTCTCTCGGCTTCGGATAGTTTGCGGGAGAAGAACGCAACTGGGTGGAGTACGGACTTAGGTCCTTGCCTCTGGGACAGCACAGCTCCGACTGCCACCTCCGAAGCGTCAACCTCAAGGGTGTATGGCAGGGTAGGATCAGGATGTTTCAGAATCGAAGCTGAAACGAATAGCTTTTTCAGGGCTTCGAAGGCCTCTTGTGCCTCAGGTGTCCAGCGGAACTTGGTGCCCAGCTTGGTTAGCCCGGTAATGGGGGCGATGATGGAGGAGAATCCCTTTATAAATTTGCGATAGAAATTCGCGAAGCCCACAAACCGCTGGACTCCTTTTCTATCGGATGGGGCAGGCCAGTCCTGGATTGCAGTTATCTTCTGGGGATCCATCTCGACCCCTCGAATCGAGATAATCAGACCAAGGAACTGGATACTTCCCTTCTCGAAAACGCATTTTTCTGGCTTGGCATACAGGCCGTGAGAGCGGAGGCGAGTCAGGACCTTCTTGACATGTTCTCTGTGGGTGACTAAAGTGGAGGAAAAGATTAGTATATCATCCAAATAAATTATAACGAACAAATCTAAATAGTCTCTGAAGATGTCGTTCACAAAATGCTGGAACGTAGCCGGGGCGTTACATAACCCGAAAGGCATCACTAAATATTCATAGTGTCCGAAGCGGGTACGAAAAGCTGTTTTCCACTCATCGCCTTTTCGGATACGGACGAGGTTGTAAGCCCCCCGAAGATCCAGCTTGGTAAAGAGTCTAGCGGAACCCAGTCTCTGGAAAAGCTCAGGTACTAATGGCAGAGGGTAGCGATTTTTAACTGTGATTTTATTTAGTGCCCGATAGTCCACACACGGACGTAAGGATTGGTCCTTCTTCTCGACAAAGAAGATCCCAGCGCCAGCTGGGGAGGTGGAAGGTCGGATGAACCCTTTTCTAAGATTATCGTCCAGGTAGGTCTTTAGAGTACTTAATTCGGATTCGGACAGTGGGAAGATCCTTCCGAACTGAATTTCTTCCCCCGGGAGCAGTTCAATAGGGCAATCATAAGGCCTATGAGGAGGGAGAGTCTCTGCGCCCTTCTTGCTGAAAACATCGAGAAACGCATGGTATTGCTCAGGTACAGCCTGTCGGGTTTCTTCATCCGCATCCAGACAGAGAAGGACTGACGAGTCCCCATTGGGAGTCGGACAACAATGCTGGTGGCAGTAGTCAGAGGGGAACTTGATTACTCCGGTGGCCCAGTTGATATGTGGATTGTGTGCCCTCAGCCAAGGCATGCCTAGGATGATGGGGAACAGGGGAGACTGGATGACATCCAGGCAAAGGAGTTCTTGGTGAGACCCGGCAATGATGGCGGGTAGAGGACTGGTCTCCTGAATTACTGGTCCTGATTCCAAGGTAGACCCATCAGCCAAGTATACCGAGAGCCCCTTCTCTCGAGGTCTAAGAGGGATCCTGTTCATTCGGGCGAAAGACGAGTCAATAAAGCCACTGCATGCCCCGGAATCAATTACCGCGTGGGTTGAGATAGTCCTTCCTGGGAGCTGCAAGAGAACAGGAACAGCTAGATGGGAGATGTTATCTGGCAACATAGGAGACGAGACAGGTGGAACACGGAGGCACTTACGCATCTTCGCCGGGCAGGAACGAACAAAGTGCCCTGGTTCCCCGCAGTATAGGCATAGGTTATTGACCCGACGACGCTGGCGTTCTTCCAGGGTCAGGGACGGGCGTAGTAGCCCCAGCTGCATAGGCTCCGGAGCGTCCGATGTGGATGCAACTGGAACAGGCGGAGGTGGGTGACTAGGCACCCGTGGTAACATCCAAACCGGACGGGGAGTCGTGGTGGATCGTTCTTGGCGGCGCTCCCTCAAACGCCTGTCAATCTGGATAGCAATGTCAATCAGGGCCTCCAGGGTCTCAGGAACACCCACTCGTGCCAGCTCGTCTTTCAGGGCCTCGGAAAGCCCCATGCGGAACTGGTACCGCAGGGCCGCATTGTTCCAGTCCGTGTCTGCACTCCAACGTCGGAATTCAGAGACGTAGTCTTCTACGGGTCTGCGTCCTTGTTGTAGGGCATGTAGGGCTGCTTCGGCAGTGGCGGCTAGCTGGGGATCTTCATAAAGCCTGGACATTGCCCGGAAGAAGGTGTCCATGGAGTCTAGGGACGGATCCTTCTGTTCCAACAGTCGGTGAGCCCAGGCCTGGGGTTCATTGCTTAATAGGGAGATGACGAACCCCACCTTCGTTGCCTCAAGGGAGAAAGTTCTGGGCTGTAGGGCGAAGTAGAGTTCGCAGGAGTTGCGGAATGCCCTGAACTTGCTCCGGTCCCCTGTGAACCGTTCCGGGGTTGGGACCCTGGGTTCCGGTGGCAGCATTACGACTGACGGCGGGGCATGGGCCCCAGAAGCCGCTGGTGCAGAGGCGGATAGCGCCTGGATTTGTTCCTCCAGTCTGCCGTAGCCCTCTTGTAGAGTCTTAACTGCCTGTGTAAGGCCGGCCAGATGGTGGCAGAGTTCATCCATGGGGGAGGCTCCCTGCGCAGGCTCGGACATGGCTGTCCAGTACTGTCACGTACCTGATGGTCGAGCCTGGAGTGCAGGGAGCGGCCCCTCGTATCCCCTGGCTATTGAACCCCTGAAGGTGGAGACAGGTATTCAACAGTCCAGAGGGCACAAGTGCCTGGTAGATGATATTAATCCGGGAGGTCAGCTGGGCACAGATAACAGGCTGGTATAGCGGATGGTGCTTGACTGTCGCTGGCAGGCACAAGTGCGGGAACTGGCTGTGAGCAGATGTTCCGTAAAGCAGGAACTCAGGTAGGTAGCAGGAACAGCGGAATCAGATACAGGCCGGGTCAGCAGGAGACGATCAGCAAGGTACAAAGGGATGAGGCAGAAGACGTGGTCAAACAGGCAGAGGTCGTAGGCAGGCAGCAATCAATCAGAGTGAAGGAACAAGCCGGATGTCAGGAATCAGATAACAGGTTTCGGATACAAGCAGCACGGATCACGGACACGCTGTAGACTGGACAGCACAGATGGAAGGGAGCCAATGACTAAAGAAGGCTTCAGGGCGCCAAGCGAACATACGACGGGTCAGCGCGCCCTCGCACGTAGACGTGCACCCGTTCGTGACCTACGTGTGCGCGTGCGCGCGTTCGTGTCGACGCGAGTGCGTTCGTTAGCTTTGACGCGCGTTGACGGGAAACGACGGACTCTCCACGACAGGCTCCGGCGGGTAAGGTTTCTATGTCTAGTCGAGACGTTAGGGCGATCGTGACACCATCTTAGGGACGGATGGATGGCCGTGCGTTGTCTGAACTGTTCGTCATACCTCAGCCAGGCTGAACCTCTGTAGACTCTGTAGGCTTACCCCACTGCGTCCATGTAACAGAAAAGCACCAAACAGTGTTCGGGAGTTCTTTTCACCTATCACGCTTGCCTTAATGGCAAACGCCTGCAGCCAGTTGGTGAACGTGTGTGGGATCAACCAGTATCTTCATTTTTCCTCTTCCTCCATCTTGCTATTGTCTGGCTTAACCCTGTCCAACTTAAACTTTTCCAGGGGCAATAGGGAAAATATCTGCACATACTCACCTTTTATATTTTTATCTTTTCTCTGACCTCCAGCATCAGATGAGCACCTAGTGGGCCCTCAAAACAGACATATACCTCACATTTTGCTGCGTCTGCAATGCAAACCACATCCGTCTTGCCCCCACTTTCCTGTGATGTACCTGCGTTTCCACCCTCCCCTGCTGTTGCCGGCCTGGGAGCCGTGGACCCAGTCAACCCCTGGCCCTATCAGGCTCAGCGAGAATCACCAAAAGAGGAGGTGACCAAATCAGGGGCCCCCAGCACCACCACAGCCGAGGGAGTCCCGCCACTCAGCGGTACCCATGCCGCCACCCCTGTCCCTACCGCAAACTGTTGTACCAAGTCCCGCAACCCCTCCATTAATGCCTGTAAACACGTGTCAGACCTGGGGGGGGCCAATACCGTATATGCCGCCGGCCATAGGTGCCTGTGTTGCCTGTGTTGCACGTTTTGCGCCCCTTGAACCCGCCACAGCCATTACTCCCGACAACCCCTGCATAGTGTTAGACCTAGACATACATGGAGACTTACCAGGTTGACCAGGGGAGGGTGTCCCCGCTGCCGTTGCTCCGGAATCCACTCCGGAATCCCTGACGCTCCTGGACTTCCCCCACAGCTGACACTGACAGCTCCCCTTCAGATAGGTCACCCGATGGCTCCCAGAGGCCCGGACCGATCACCGCTGCTGGCCTTGGCAATGTTGCCCACGCTACCTGGCAGTGGGAAGCACCATTCTTTGGTGAGAGCCCGTCAGCTATTACAGTTCTTCTCCCCTGCTGGAACCTCCCCCTGGCTGTAACATCCAGCAAGGGATTGTCCGTTTGACTCTGTTGTCCCTGCCGCACGGGCAGGGGTACGGTGGTGACGAGGATTCCAGCCCAGTCCCAGCTGAAACTGGCTATCGTTTCGCTGGTGGGCCGGATGGGTCCCGGTCAGGGGGCTTCTACTGTGGCGTGAAGCTCTTGGGGAGGCTCCCCGAAGAGAAACGCTCCAGAGGCCGTGACCTCCGATTGCGCAAGGAGTGCTTTCCCCCTGCCGTTGATCTGGATGCTTGCTGTAAGGAGGGGGGCCAGTTGGCTCTGCAGCCATTCGAGGCCCTTCGAGGCGGCAGCTGCCCACAGCACAGCTAGGAGCTGGATGACGTCAGCTATTACTGTGCAGGATGTGGAGCACAAACTGTTCCTATGACACGATCCCCTGCAGTGTTGCCCGGGTCACCCCCCCCCCTGCTCCTTAAATAAACTAAACCCCACCTATTCCTATTTCTCCTCCTATCATTAATCCCCCACCTTTTCTCTATTTTGTTAACCTCATGCTGTTCCCTTATCACCTTGTCATACCGATCCTCTGCTAGTCCTTTTCATTCCCTCCCTCCAGGCCTCTCTATAAATGTTTTGCATCCCCCTCCTTTTATTCTGTGAGTAAAAGCTTTATTTTTTATTGCTGGAGCATGGAAGGTTTTGGAAGAAATTACTTGGCTCTGGTTTTAAAAATGTTGAGAACCACTGCCTTAGTTTACTTGTTGTCTTTTATTAAAAAGACATATGAAGGCCAATTTACCTACTTGTGTTTACTTGGAGTGTGCAGGGAACCCACATGGAGAACATGCACACTCCACATAGTGCTCTGGCAAGGATTCAAACCAAGGTCCCCAGTGCCACAAGACATAAGTACTAACCACTAAACCACTGTGCTGCACTTGCTGCAATTAGCTCCAGATCATTGACTGCTTAGGTTGTGAAGCTGGGGGATGGTGATGACACTGTGGAGCAACTCAGCAGAGACAGTTGCCATGTTTTAATCCTGGTGTGTTCTGTTGAAAGTGAATGGTCCCCTGGGACAGAGACAGGACTGGATATACAAGACTGACTTCAATCAGAGAAAATATCCGTCTATTTTTCTGGGAAAAGTTCATTTGAAATGTCACCAAAATGCCTTCTGTGTTTGTGCCTCTGTCTGCAGAGTTATTGCTGTGAATCTCAATGCTGCTCGTCTTTTCTTTCAGCTGTGTATAGAAGGTTCAAAGCTTCCGGGGATATTTTACAGATTATATGTTAAAGCTGAATGCCAAATTTCCAATTGTACAGGCTCCTCTTCTGTAAACAGCTTACTCTGGTATCACTGCACACTGAGAGCTTCTCATAATGTGTATTAGAAGCGTCAGCAATTCAGATAGGTCCCACCTCATTTCCTGGCTGGAGGATGCCCAGTATCCTCTAACCCTTGCCCTTTCCTACCCAGCCTGACTGTCCCTGACCTGTCCTTTTAATTGTTTGGAATTCAGTTCTTTCTATCAGGGGGGCTCAGCTTCATACAAGGGCATTAAATAGAGCAGTTTACAAGCAAATATGGCCTTCCTATGAACGGCTAGGATATAAAGATGTATATTTGTTAATTACACAAAGCAAATTTAATTTAAGGTAGAACTATGACCTATATATATATTTATTTATATAGCATGTCCCAATAATTGGGACGCCTGCCTTTACATACACATGAACTTTAATGGCACCCCAATCTTAGTCTGTAGGGTTCAATATTGAGTTGGCCCACCCTTTGCAGCTATAACAGCTTCAATTCTTCTGGGAAGGCTGTCCACAAAGTTTGGGAGTGTGTCTATTGGAGTGTTTGACCATTCTTCCAGAAGTGCATTTGTGAGGTCGGGCACTGATGTTGGAGAGAAGGCCTGGCTCCCAAAGGTGTTCTATCGGGTTGAGGTCAGGACTCTATGCAGTCCAGTCAAGTTCTTTCACCCCAAACTCACTCATCCATGTCTTTATGGACCTTGCTTTGTGCACTGCTGTGCAGTTAAGTTGGAACAGGAAGGGGCCAACCCCAAACTGTTGCCAAAACGTTGGGAGCATGAAATTGTCCAAAATGCATTGGTATTGTCTTTGGGAAATAGATTTATGAGTGCTGCCAGCATTGCTGCAGAGGTTGAACGGGTGGGGGGGTCAGCCTGTCAGTGCTCAGACCATACACTGCACACTGCATCAAATTGGTCTGCATACCTGTCATCCAAGAAAGAAGCCTCTTCTAAAGATGATGCACAAGAAACCCACCAATTTGCTGATGACAAGCAGACTAAGGACATGGATTACTGGAACCATGACCTATGGTCTGATGAGACCAAGATAACCTTATTTGGTTCAGATGATGTGTGTGGCAGCAACCAGGTGAGGTTACATGGTGGTGGGAGTGTCATGGTCTGGGGCTACATGAGTGCTGCTGACACTGGGGAGCTGCAGTTCATTGAGGGAACCATGAATGCCATGCCAACATGTACTGTGACATACTGAAGCAGAGCATGATCCCCTCCCATCGGAGATTGGGCCACAGGGCAGTATTCCAACATGATAACGACCCCAAACACACTTCCAAAATGACCACTACCTTGCTAAAGAAGCTGAGACTAAAGTTGATAGACTGGCTAAGCATGTCCCCAGAACTAGATCTAATTCCTATTGTGCATCTGAGGGGCATCCTAAAACAGAAGGTGGAGGAGCGCAAGGGCTTTAACATTCACCAGCTCCGTGATGTCGTCATGGAGGAGTGGAAGAGGACTCCAGTGGCAACCTGTGAAGCTCTGGTGAACTTCATACCCAAGAGGATTAACATACACCTTGAAATTTTCCACATTATTTCATGTTAAAACCAAAAACTTAAATGTATTTTATGTGATAGACCAACACAAAGTGGCACATAATTGTCAAGTGGAAGGAAAATGATAAATGGTTTTCAAAATGTTTTACAAATAAATATGTAAAAAGTGTGGGGGGGGGGCATTTGTATTCAGCCCCACTGAGTCAATACTTTGTTGAAGCACCTTTCGCTGCAATTACAGCTGCAAGTCTTTTTGGGGATACCAGCTTTGCACTTCTAGAGAGTGGCATTTTTGCCCATTCTTCTTTGCAAAATAGCTCGAGCTCTGGCAGATTGGATGAAGAGCATCTGTGAACAGCAATATTCAAGTCTTGCCACAGATTCTCAATTGGATTTATGTCTGGGCTTTGACTGGGCCAGTCTAACACATGAATATGCTTGGATCTAACCAATACATTGTAGCTCTGGCTGTATGTTTAGGGTCATTGTCCTGCTGGAAGATGAACCTCCGCCTCTTTCTAAAGTCTTTTTCAGAATCTAACAGGTTTTCTTCTAAGACTGCCCTGTATTTGGCTCCATCCATCTTCCCAACAACTTTGACCAGTTACCCTGTCCCTGCTGAAGAAAATCATCCCCACAACATGATGCTGCCACCACCATGTTTCACAGTGGGGATGGTGTGTTCAGGGTGAAGTGCAGTGTTAGTTTTCTGCCAAACTTAGCGTTTTGCTTTTAGGCCAAAAAGTTCAATTTTGGTCTCATCTGACCAGAGCACCTTCTTCCACATGTTTGCTCTGTCCCCCACATGGCTTCTCGCAAACTGCAAACAGGACTTATGGCTTTCTTTCAACAATGGCCTTCTTCTTGCCACTCTTCCATAAAGGCCAGATTTGTGGAGTGCACGACTAATAGTTGTCCTGTGGACAGACCTGAGCTGTGGATCTCTGCAGCTCCTCCATGGACCTCTTGGATGCTTCTCTGATGCATGCTCTCCTTGCCCGGCCTGTCAGTTTAGGTGGCTTGGTAGGATTGCAGTTGTGCCATACTCTTTCCATTTTAGGATGATGGCTTGAACAGTGCTCCGTGAGATGTTCAAAGTTTGTGATAATTTTTTATAACCTAACCCTAACTTCTCCACAACTTTATTCCTGACCTGTCTGGTGTGTTCCTTGGCCTTAATGATGCGGTTTGGTCACTAAGGTTCTCTAACAAACCTCTGAGGGCTTTACAGAACATCTGTATTTATATTGAGATTAAATTACACACAGGTTGACTCTATTTACTAATTAGGTGACTTCTGAAAGCAATTGGTTCCACTAGATTTTAGTAAGGGGTGTCAGAGTAAAGGGGGCCCAATATAAATACATGCCACACTTTTCACATATTGTTTGTAAAATATTTGGAAAACCATTTATCATTCTCCTTCCACCTCACAATTATGTGCTACTTTGTGTTTGTCTATCACATAAAATCCCAATAAAATACATTTACGTTTTGGTTGTAGCATGACAAAATGTGGAAAATTTCAAGGGGTATGAATACTTTTTTAAGGCACTGTATATCATTTAAAATACAATGTGACAATTGCTTAAAGTGGAATACCACCCTAAACGGAAAGTTTGACCTCATGCCCTCTTCTCCCCACTCTTTTACTTTTTGAACTTATATTTGGGGAAGGCGGGTACTTGGTTTTAACAGCTACCTGCTCCCACTTCAGCTTGGATTGCCTAGGTGATTCCCCTGGAAGTTGTCCCCTGTCTCCCCTACATGTGGGTTACATCATAGGTCCCAGAAGGCTGTGGGACCATTCACAAAGCGCAGTACGGTTTGCACATGCACAGTTGGGAGCTGGCTGTGAGGCTGCAAGGAATCAAAGCCGGTATCCCACAGTTAACATGCTGGCATCAGGAACCCGAAGAAACAGCCAGAATAAGAAAGACGCTTGACCCCTGGACAGGTAAATTACCTTTTATTAAAAGCCAACAATTACAGTATTTGTAGCTGCTGACTTTAATTTTTTTTTTCAAACAGGGTAAAGAACCTCTATGGTAAGCCAAATCAGCCATTTCTTTTTGTTTTTTTCCCCCCAAAAGCCTGTGGCAAAACACACGCAAAAACTTCACCCGATGCATAAAAAATGTGCACACACATAAAGAGTGACACAAAAAAGTGCAGACGGGTACACAAGCCCTCTAAAATCAGAGGGCCTTGCCCTGATTCCCCCGGGGTGTTAGGCTCCAGACAGGGACAAGGACACTTAAAACTTGGTCCTTCTGGCTGAAACCAGATGGACCCCGTTCTTTGGAAGGTCTGCCGAAACAGACCCACCCAAATACTAGGTGAGGCTCCCCCGAAGGGAGACCCCAAGCTTAAGAGAAAGGGCGAACTAAGCCAGAAGGCCATGTCCACCCCCTCCCCAGACTTTTAGGACAGGCCCTGGGACCTGTGACCCTACTCATCACACGTGCAAAGTGACAAAACAAAGATGTGACATACAGAAGAAATAAATAAAGTGGGGAAGGGACAGTAGAGAATAGAGTGAAAGAGTGGCCATTGTGTAAAACAATGACCAGGCCCTCCGGCCAGAAATAAAAAATTCCTCTGGTCCTAGCCAAAAGGCCTGGCCCAAGAGGCAGGTGCTAAAAAAGCGTGCTATGGTGCAGTGACCGTGGTGCCCAAAATCAATGTGACCCTCACTCACAGTGATCTTTAGGCACCCTGGACTGCCACTACAGGGGCACATACTCCAAAGGTTTTCAAGACCACCCTGACCAACGGTCTGGACCACAGCAGCCCCCAGCCCAGGCAGGAAGGCGTGAAGTTCAGGAAGCTTGGTGGGAGCCCTTTGCCATCAGGCTCCACCGTCGTTCCCATCACTCCTACCTAATTACATTTGGGAAGTACTAACCGCTCCTCCCTCCCCACAAAGAAAGAGGAGCCAGTGTTCCCTCCCGAAAAACTGTCTGGGGCTAGAACTACCCCAAACCAGACCAGAAGGCCAAGTACTTGACCCTCTGGGTCAGACCAATAGCAGCACCCATCCTCACCAGGAGCACCCTTCCAGACGGCTCAGACTCGATCATGCATCGGCCCCCAGTTTCCATTGGGTGTCACGACGTGACCCCTACCGAAACCGTCCTTCCAGGTACTAATTACGCCATTGGAGAGTGCTGACCAAACCCTCTCTATAGGGATGGAACAGCACCTCCTTTGGCAACTGATAAGAACAGATACTACACTTGATCTTAGTCAAAAGGCTGAGAAGCCATAAAGTTATTGTCAAGTTAACCTCTACATTCTGACACTACTAAATTTTGCCTGGCAAGACCTCTGGTTATAAGAGGGTTAATCTGCATGTATATTGACCTATGGGGAATTTAGTTCATGCAAGGACATCATTTCTATTCTGTGATCTGCATGCAGAAACCATGTTTTGCCACCAAATGATTTCCGGCTTTAAGGAATTAACACAGGGTCATCAACCTAAGAGAAAGCCATGGTGGGCATATGTGGTGGAGATTTTGAATATTCATATTTATACCAAGGAGCTTCAAGGGTACCATTGTGAGGACTTTCTAATTAGATTACCATGCCCCGTTTTATATGTGTGTATGTGTGTGTGTATATATATATATATATATATATATATATATATATATATACACATATAGGGCTGCAACTAATGATTATTTTCCTAATCGATTACTTGGCCAATTATTGTTTTGATTAATCGATTAATCAGTTAATAACCTTAAAAAACAAAAGTGTGGTGTATAATTTAGTTAATATGTAACGTTAAGAAAAAAAAGCAATTTGTTCTTAAATATCTCTATACAGTGGTAAATATAAATAACTAACTACCGTATTTTTCGGACTATAAGGCGCACGTAAAAGCCTAAATTTTCTCCCAAAAACGACCGTGCGCCTTATAGTCCGGTGCGCCTTATATATGACCTGTTGACATCGCTGGAGTTCTTTGTTAACAGTATCTGTCATCTTGACGTAAACCTTCGGACTATAAGGCGCACGTAAAAGCCTAAATTTTCTCCCAAAATCGACCGTGCGCCTTATAGTCCGATGCGCTTTATATATATGGAAATATCCATTTTATCAGCCGGTCGTTGCTAGTGCGCCTTATAATCCGGTGCGCCTTATAGTCCGATGCGCCTTATATATGGAAATATCCATTTTATCAGCCGGTCGTTGCTAGTGCGCCTTATAATCCGGTGCGCCTTATAGTCCGAAAAATACGGTATATGGTTAGAGAGAATAATCTCTAATCCACTCTGAGAACAACAGACAGAAGAGATATACTGTACATACTATTAGAGGGGATCTTCCCTCAAAAAAAAATGTAATTTTAAGAACGTTTGTTTGATTTTCTAATAGTTAGTGGGGGTCAAATCGATGTTCATTTTCAACCACAGTGACGGGAAAATTTAAAAATATAAAACTGCTTGGTGAAAGGAATTTTCAGACAGTGTATGTGGTTTTCGTTCAGAAATTACATTCATTTTAAAAACAGAATGTTAAAAACAAGTGAAAATTTCAAAACAACATTCTTTCATTCAGCGAATGTACAAAGATTTTTCGTCTGAAAATTGATCCGTGTGGCCAGCATAAGGCTTGGTATGCAGTTTGCTTTTGATCTGTTTTTGCAGTGCTTTTTGTTGTGCATTTTGATTTTTGCGCATGTCATTTTGCAGTGATTTGGGTTTTTCCATTTTTTTTGGCCAATTTATTGTTGGGCAGATTAAAAAACACAAATTGCTGCAAAACCCATTACATGCTTTTCTGCAGCTTCTCTATTGAAGTGCATTGAACCAAAAAAGCATTGTTTTGCATTAAAAAAAAAGTCCTTGACCGTTTCCAAATACACAGCGGCTGAAAAAAGCATAAAAGTGAGCGTGTCCCATAGGAAACCATGTAAACAAACTGCACCAAAAAACACATAGATGTGAACCAGATCTAAGACGTTTAGTAACATAATGGGGTTAAAAATAAACTAAAAGTAGCCCTTTATACTCCAACAAAAAGCAGATAATCACTACTGTAAGGAGTTCATTTTTTTAACTGTAGAACTGTGAAAGTGGTATTTACAGTAGCGATTATTTGCTATTTTTGTACTATAAAGGGCTCATTTTAGTTTTTTTTTAACCCCATTATGTTACTGACCTATTAATCGATTATGGAAATAGTAATCGATTAATTTCATAAACGATTAGTTGTCGATTAATTGATTAGTTGTTTTAGCCATATATCTATATATATATATATATATATATATATATATATATATATATATATATATATATATATATACATATATATACAAGCATGGTAACTTGATGGCGGTCTATCTGTATTAATATTATTATGTCTCTTTTATTTTCTGTAACTTTTTCTACCGTAGGATTTTTTCTTAATTATTATTAATCTCTTTATAGCATGTGTATGACCATTATAGCAATATTTTGTATCATTGGTAACATCGTTGTTTTTAAGGTTGTATCCTCCACATTATATTTGGTAATCTCTAATGTTTCTTTTCTGTATAAAAAAAATGTGATTGTTATTCTTTTTACACAGTTATCATTCCTTATTGATTTCACGGGTTATAGATGCAACTGCATGGGTTGATTCATAGATAAAAGGTTTTTATGACACTTATGCTATATATCACTAAGCATATAAGTGAGGTAGGTATAAAAATAGCTGTATCACATGTTAAACCTTTTCAATGGCACTTGAAAAATCATTCACATGTCATCAGTCATGTGCCTACAAAATAATTCATATCTCATTAAAACTTAACTATAGTAAAGTTTGTTTAATATTATCTAGTCCAGACTTACTCTGACTTTTTAACACAGAGGGACCCTTGAAATACCTTTCCAGTCTCAGGGAACCCCTGCTAAAAATGACTATATCTACAGTTTCAGACACATTAGTGTGATGGTCAGTGGCGGCTGCTCCATTACATTCAGGGCACCGGACGCATGGATTTCAATGGGTTTCTTTTTTTTTTTAGCAGAGCACTGCGTCCTGAGTTCAACCAGTTGTGTGACAATAGCAAATTAATATTCACTATTGTATTCCTGCTTCTCCTCCCAGCCAATCAGGAAGTTAAGACTCGATTGGTTGAGAGGAGAAGTGACCTCATTGGCCGAGTGCAGAAGCAGGGGGAAAGTCGCCAAGGAGGAGACACAGGGGGAGCCACCAAAGCTGGCCACGACCTGGATGGGGCAAGTGGCGGGCTGGTGGGCGAGCGACGGGGGGGTTGTTTGGCAATTGACCGGGTGACGGGGGGTTTGACTGACCGGCCGATCAAACGGGGGGGGTTGTGGTTGGGTGGTATGTTTGCCGCCCCCAAAAAATGGAGCACCGGCTGCCATTGGCGATGGTCAGTGGGAAGAATGCGCCTTACACTTACTGTTATTGGGTAGAATTACCGCCTTTCAGATAGCTAAAAAGACAATTGGTGTCAGTGGGAACTTATCTGAAACTAATTGGTTATTGCTTAAGAAAGCCCTAGGAACCTCTGGAGGAACCTTAGGGTTCAACAGAACCCTGGTTGAGGAACCCTGATATAGTCAGTAGTGTAATGACTTTACCAGACAAATTCTTACATTTGAAATACCCTGTTTCCCCGAAAATAAGACCTAGTGTGATTGTCGGTGAGGGCTGTGGCTGCCATATAAGCCCTACCCCCCAAATAAGCCCTACCCTGTTTCCCCTAAAATTAGCCCTACCCTGAAAATAAGACCTACAAGGACTTTAACTAGGGCTTATTTGGAGGGTAGGGCTTATATTGCAGCCATCACCGACAATCACGCTAGGTCTTATTTTCGGGGAAACAGGGTAGGTGGTGGTTGCATGTGTCCATATGGGCTCATGCATATGGACATGAATAAATGACACACATAAAATGGGTGTAATTGGTGCTTAGATGATGAGTGTTTATGCTCTGTGTGGCTACCAGCTTCAAATGGTAGAGCACTAGGGACAATGGATGAGAACCCTAGGTGATGCAAAACCCTTTCTACACTGTGGCAGGGCACAACACTATCACAGAACATACAGTCTTTATATGCATAAAGGCATGTTCATGCATAAAATATTCCAAAATATACATCCTGGAATGTGAGATACAGGCTTCCATTTTATGGATCTGAAGACGGCACTACAATACACCTCTAAGTGTCACCACATGTATGAACACATTCAAATCCAGAAGAAAAAAAATGTTGTATGGATCTAAGCACAGTGGTTTTAACATCTGACTGAATGAGCCAAAAGTTTCACACCTCAAGACAGCGTTAAGTCTATCTTGAAGCCAACTTAAAGTGGTTGTAAACCCTTACAAACCACTTTGACCTACAGGTAAGCCTAGATTAAGGCTTACCTGTAGGTCCAAGAAATATCTCCTAAACCTACACGGTTTAGGAGATATTTGCCAAAACACAGGCACCGCCTTGTCCACGGCGCAGGCGCACCGAGTGCGCCGCTGTCAACGGCAATATGCCACGAGTCGTGGCTCCCGTGCGCATGCGTGGGAGTGACGTCATTGCAGCTTCGTCAAATGACAGCAGTGGAGCAGCGAGACCCACGAGAAGATGGATGCTCCGGACTACAGGGAACAGCGGTGACTTCGCTGGCTCCTGTGTCAGGTAAGTGGTACATAATGGACTACTATGCGATGCATAATAGCCCATTATGCTTTACCTTTGCGGGGGATCAGGGTTTACTTCCTCTTTAAGGTTCCATATATGGCTTGAATTTCAGCCAACCTCCCAAATGCTGAACGGGTGTGAATCAATCTGGATATTGTGTTTGAACAGTCATCTGACCCATGGCCGCCTGAGTACAGTGGAGCTGCCAAACAGTGGCTTAATTTCAAAGGCGATAATTTTTCCAGTTGCTTTTTAAAGCTGAATTCCAAGGATTCATTAGTCCAGCTTGGACCAAAGAAAGTATGTACAGTTAGATGCATATATATTTGGACACAAGCACAATTTTAGTTTTTTTCCAGGTATTTACCAAAACATATTCAAGCTATAATGAATATGGGCTGAAAGTGCACACTCTCAGGTTTAATTTGAGGGTATGTACATCCAAAACAGAGGAGGAGAATTACAGCTCTGAAAAATAGCTACCCCCCCCCCACCCTTTCAAGGGAGCTAAAGTAATTGGGCATTTGAATCAAAAGATGTTTCATGGCCAGGTGTGGGCTACTCCTTCATTATTTCTTCATCAATTAAGCAGGTAAAAGGTCTGGAGTTGATTTTAAGTAGGGTATTTGCATTTCTAATCTATTGCTGTGAACCTACATCTTGCGTTCAAAGGAGCTGTCCATGCAAGTGAAACAGGCCATTGTAAGGCTTTAAAAATGAAACAAATCCATCAGAGAGATAGCAGCAACATTAGGAGTAACCAAATTAACAGCTTGGTACATTCTGAGGAAAGAAGAATGCACTGGTGAGCTCACCAGGTACCATGTTATTGGTATTTATTGATGATGTGACAGAAGACAGAGGTGCCCGGATGAATTCTGCAGTGTTAAGAGATACACTCTCAGCCCAGATTCAGCCAAATGCAGCAAAGTTGATTGGATGGCACTTCACAGTACAGATGGACAATGATCCAAAACACGCTGATAAAACAACCCAGGAGCTTTTAAAGGAAAAGAAGTGGAGTATTCTGCAATGGCCAAGTTAATCACCTGATCTCACTCTAATTGAGCATGCATTTCACTTTCTGAAGGCAAAACTAAAGGCACAAAGACAAACAAAGAACAACTGAAAACAGCTGCAGTTAGAGCATGGCAAAGCATCAGAAAGGAGGAAACCCAGTCTTTGGTAATGTCCATGGGTTCCAGACTTCAGGCTGTCATTTCCAGTAAGAATTTTCAACAAATGAACATTTTATTTATGATTATATTCATTTGTCCAATTACATTTGAGTCCCTGAAAAGGGGGGGACTGTGTATAAAAATGGTTGCAGCTACTAAAATGTATACTTGATATTTAGGTTCAACCCCTTGAATTAAAGCTGAAAGTCTGCACTTCAAATTAATTTGGATTGTTTAATTTTAATTTTATTTTGGTGGCATACAGAGCCAAAAGTATGAAAATCATGCCTGTGTCCAAATATATACTATATTGGCCTAATTGTATATGTCATATGTGGAACCACTGTGGAAGCAGGTGATTACTGAAGTAGTCACCATTACTACCGTGATCACCACTGTCTGGTACTGTGCCGAATGCCTGTCCTGCGATTGCTTGGCATGGGACCCATTCATGGAACACCTTGATTTTTTTGTCAATGAATGCAAGGCTTTCTTTAAATGAGCAAGGTGGAGAGGCACGACAGTGACATCATAACCTCAACCTTTTTAAATAAGAAAATGCTCTGCATTCATTGATAAAAATGTAAGACATTCTGTGAATGGCACCTGACCCAAGGGAACAATTTTCTGTGGTTATTATGCAGCAAGGCAGCTGCTCGGTATGGGACCTGGAAGACAGAGGCAATCACTGTAGAATTATTGACTACTAAATTAAATCTCTGCTTCTTAGGTCCCTCCTCGTGTTTGGAATATGCATACTTACATTGGTCCAAGCTGCAAAAATGTGTCTAGGCAATAAAATCCATATCTGAAATTCAATCAACTTTTATCGAGCCAGGGGGTGCTTGCAGGGGTACCGATGGGTTACATTTTGGCTGATTCAGGAGATGTTGGCTGAAGTTCGAGCCATCTATGGTGCATATGTGCAGCTGAAGTTAAAATCCTACAGATCACACAACTGAGCCATGAAAGAGTTGGAAAGGGATGAGATGACACTATACTATATCAAGTTTACTGTCCTGTATTAGGGATGAGCTTGGGTTCAGTCCAAACCTATGAACCACATGGCTCTATTGCATTAATATTATTGACCCAATATGGTCTTGTGGCCATGCTAGAGCATTATTATCATGAGCACTCCTCCCCTTGTGTGCATCCAGTTGTGGGGCATGAAATCCCTGGCTTGCGGTTGATTAGCCCAGCACTGATAGCTTCCTTTCAATTTTGGACCAAACCTAAGCTCATCACTAATCAGTACAATGGTAAATAGGAACTCGTTTTGTGCATGAACCAATAAAAACATAATAATTAGGGCTGTTACTGATTCAAATTTTCTTGTTCGATTAATCGATATTTTTTTAAATCGATTAATCTACTAATTTTGATTAATTATAACGCACATACAGATTCAACTACTTTTAGCTGATTTAGCACTGTTGTCATGGCAAAGGCTGAAGCCGGACATAGCGGGGCATGGCAATGTCAATGTCACACATCATAAACTCAGCTCATGGCAATGTCACACATCATAAACTCAGCCTTACTGTGCCCATAATCATAGCCTCACTGTGCCCAGAATCGCAGCCTTACGGTGCCCATAATGCAGTCGCACCATGCCCATAATCTCAGACTTACCATGCCCATAATCGCAGCCTCATCATTCCCATAATGCAGTCTCACCATGCCCATAATCGCAGTCTCACCGTGCCCATAATCGCAGCTTCACCGTGCCTATAATGCTGTCTCACCATGCCCATAATCGCAGCCTCACCATGCCTATAATGGCAGCTTCACCGTGCCCATAATGCTGTCTCACCGTGTCCATAATTGCAGTCTCACCGTGTCTATAATGGCAGCTTCACCATGCCCATAATGCAGTCTCACCGTGCCCATACTGCTGTCTCACCATGCCCATAATCGCAGCCTCACTGTAGTCAGTGCCTGTGCCTGGATTACACAGTCTGCGGGCATCTCCCGCTGTGTACCTCTGAGCTGAGTGTGAAAACTTTGGCCATGCTTTGAGAAAAGTCCCGCCCTCCTCCTGGATCAGCTTGTGTGATAGACAGAACACTGCGTCTATCACACGAGCTGATCTAGGAGGAGGGTGGGACTTTTCTCACAGCGTGGCCAAAATTTTCACACTCACCTTGGAGACACACAGCGGAGATGTCCGCAGACTATGTATGACATATAGTGGAGGAGGAGGGAGTAGAGAGCTGTGCTGCAGCCACAGCTTGGCCCAAAGCGGCCCCAGGGCAGCAAGCCAAAAATAATTTTTATTGATCAAAAAAAGTATGATTAATCGAGGAATTAGTCGTTAATTTCCACAGCCCTAATAATAATGTAATAATATTAACTGGAACAACTATGAGTGCAAAAACTGAATAAAATATATACAGCGTGCTCTTGAGCACTGGCATGCCAGCTGTCAAATGCTTATCAATTGACACTCAACGTGGAAAAGGTTAGTGACCCCTGGATTAATATTAACGGCTGCATTTTCTACACCAGAATAAATTGCTAATTGGCTTCCTCATGGAGATCTGTCACTTATCATATTGCTGATTTATTATTTCCTGTTATCTAATCTTGTGGTAAATTAAGGGTGCAGTGTCACGCCAGACATGCTTGCCATCATGTAGTAACGGCGTCTTCTGCAGCCAGAAACGTTTTGTTCCTGATCGGACTCTTGAAACACCCCCAGAATTTTTCTGGATTTAGCTCTTCATGCTTCAGACTTGGCTCCTGGCATCTCTACTTAGGCCAATGTCCCCTCTCGCCGGCTGTTTGCTTGCAATGCCGTGCAGTTCAGCACATAACTGTTGGATCAACAAACAGTCTCTGCTTGAACAGACCTACTGAAAGATAAACTCTGGTCAAACTGATGAAAAACTGACAAAGTAGAAGTCCTGTCAAAACCTAACTATGCTTAACCAATTGCCTACTGGGCATGTTTACCCGCTTAATGCCCAGGCCAACTTTCAGCTTTCAGAGCTGTCACATTTTGAATGACAATTCAAAATCATGCAAAGTCATGCAACATTGCACCCATATGGCATTTTATAATTAAAATATATTTTTTTTAAGCAAATAGAGCTTTCTTTTGGTAGTATTTAATCACCACTGGGTTATTTATTTTTTGCTAAGTAAAAAAAAAAAAAGGACAAAACTTTTTTCATAGTATGTTATAAAATTTTGCAAACAGGTAATCTTTCGCCTTCACTGATGGGCACTCATAGGCTGCACTGATGGGCACTGATAGGCTGCACTAATAGGCACTGATGAGGCAGCACTGGTTAGGAGGCACTGATGAGGCTGCACTGATATGCAGCACTGATAGGCAGCACTAATAGATGACAATGATGAGGAGGCACGGATTGGCAGCACTGATAAGCAATGATTGGCTGCACTGGTGGGCACTGATTGGCAGTACTGGTGGGCACCAAATGGCAGCACTGGTGGGCACTGTTGGGACTGCACTGATAATCAGGGCACTGATAATCAGTGCTCTGAATATCAGTGTAGATGTTCCTTTCACACAACCTCATTATCGTATCTCCTCTCCTTAAGAAAGGAATGCCAATAACCAGCTTGTGAATGTCCATAATAATGGATGACGTCTTCCCTTTCTTCCAGTGTCACCTCTGTGCTCTCTAGACTCTCACCTAAGATATGCTTGATATACAGAATGTATTCATATATCTCAGAAGTGATGTAATGTGGTTGGGTCACCTCTGTGTGATTTCCCAACACTCTGCTCTTTGAAATGGTTGTGTAGATTCTGCAGTGTTCCTACAGGGTGGCCCTTTCCTATATCCACCAGGTATGCATGTATAAAGGAGAATACTCTCATAGTGTAGTAATACTCAAACAAGTTTATTATAAAACAAACACCTAAAACTCACATTTAAAAGTAAAAAACAAGTGAAAATCCACGAGTGCGGAACTCTTATCCTTTACTAACGTCACTTCCAGGTTACCTCTGCTAGCGCCCTATGCATTATGTTACTCCCACGTGACTTCTTCAGGGGAGGGTAGAGAGTATGGGAAGTGTCCTTCAATAGTGTGCATTAGTCAATGACGATGGCCATTTTCCCAAAGTCTTGTCTAATAAATAATGTAATTATATTGTGGTGCCCATTTTCTGGTGGATCAGAAGAGGTCTAACCAGTTGCCATATTTCTGGTGACCTATAAGCTCCTGTCTGCCATTTTCATTCAGATTATATTAACCACTTGCCGACCGCCGCACGACGATGTACGTCGACAGAATGGCACGGGCAGGCATAAGGGCTTACATGTACGTCCTTGCCTGCCCGCCGGTCGGGGGCCCGATTGGGCCCCCGCCCGGTGCCTGCGGCGGTCGGTATTCGTTCGGGAGCGATCCCGGACGAGGGGACGGCCATTCATTGATGGCCACCCCCTCGCGATCGCTCCCGACGAATGAAAATGTCCCGTGACATCATTTCCTCTCCTGTAATGTAAACACAGGAGAGGAAGTGATGTATTCTCTCCTCCGTGTCGGTATTTTTCGTTCCGGCACCGAGGAGAGAGGTTCGGTGAGTTGCACCAACACACCACACATACAGTAGAACATGCCAGGCACACTCACACCCCCCCTTTACCCCCCGATCACCCCCCAATTACCCCTGCCCCCCCAGTCACAGTGACACCAATTGCTTTTTTTTTTTTTTTTGCATTGGTGTCATTTGTGACTGTAATAACTGTTAGGGCAGTTAGGGTTAGCCCCCTTTAGTTCTAATGTGCCCCCCTAACCCCCCCAATAAAGGTTTAACCCCGTGATCACCCCCCGTCGCCAGTGTCACTAAGGCTGGGTTCACATTGCAGCGGTTTATGAGAACGGATGTGATTCGCACCGCACTGCAGTGCAAATCACATCCGATCTCTGTGCGATTCGAGTTCAGCCATACAGATAGTATGGCTGAATTCGTGTCGCACCCGCCGCACCCGCCGCACCCGCCGCACCCGCCGCAAATTCGCACGGGACCCTTTTTTTGGCCCGCAGCAGAATCGGATCGCATGGGTGTTCACACCATGCGATCCGAGTTTGCAGATCGCACTGCGATATGCGAACTGATCTGGGGGTGTCATTAACATTTCACTGACACTCCCAGCAGTTCGCATAGGGCAGTGTGAACTGCCGCCGGGAGGCATGCGATGCGGGAACCCGCCGCGGATTCATGGCGTTCCCGCATCGCTCCAGTGTGAACCCAGCCTAATAAGCGATAGTTTTTCTGATCGCTGTATTAGTGTCACAGGTGACGCTAGTTAGGCAGGTAGGTATTTAGGTTCGCCGCAGCTTTTTATAGCGCCAGGGACCCCCATATACTACCGCATAAAGCCCCCTGATTGCCCCCTAGTTAACCCTTTCACCAGTGATCACCATATAACTGTTACAGGTGACGCTGGTTGGTTAGTTATTTTTTTATAGTTTCAGGGCACCCGCCATTTATTACCTAATAAAGGTTTAACCCCCTGATCACCCGGCGGGTGTCATTTGTGACTGTAATAACTGTTAGGGCAGTTAGGGTTAGCCCCCTTTAGTTCTAAGGTACCCCCCTAACCCCCCCAATAAAGGTTTAACCCCGTGATCACCCCCCGTCGCCAGTGTCACTAAGGCTGGGTTCACATTGCAGCGGTTTATGAGAACGGATGTGATTCGCACCGCACTGCAGTGCAAATCACATCCTATCTCTGTGCGATTCGAGTTCAGCCATACAGATAGTATGGCTGAATTCGTGTCGCACCCGCCCCACCCGCCGCAAACTCACACGGGACCCTTTTTTTGGTCCGCAGCAGAATCGGATCGCATGGGTGTTCACACCATGCGATCCGAGTTTGCAGATCGCACTGCGATATGCGAACTGATCTGGGGGTGTCATTAACATTTCACTGACACTCCCAGCAGTTCGCATAGGGCAGTGTGAACTGCCGCCGGGAGGCATGCGATGCGGGAACCCGCCGCGGATTCGTGGCGTTCCCGCATCGCTCCAGTGTGAACCCAGCCTAATAAGCGATCGTTTTTCTGATCACTGTATTAGTGTCACAGGTGACGCTAGTTAGGCAGGTAGGTATTTAGGTTCGCCGCAGCTTTTTATAGCGCCAGGGACCCCCATATACTACCGCATAAAGCCCCCTGATTGCCCCCTAGGTAACCCTTTCACCAGTGATCACCATATAACTGTTACAGGTGACGCTGGTTGGTTAGTTATTTTTTTTATAGTTTCAGGGCACCCGCCATTTATTACCTAGTCTCACTAGTGTACCCCTAAATTTAGGGGTGTCTACTTTCCAAAATGGGGTCATTTGGGGGGGGGGGGTTTGTGCCATCTTGGCATTTTATGGCCTTCAAAACTGTAACGCCCTTAGAAAGCCTGAAGGCGGTGCTTGGTTTTCGGGGCTCCGTAGGCTCCCAAAAAGTCCCACATATGTGGTATCCCCGTACTCAGGAGAAGCAGCAGAATTTATTTTGGGGTGTCATTTCACATATGCCCATGGCATGCGTGAGCAATATATCATTTAGTGACAACTTTGTGAAAAAAAAAAAAAAAAAAAAAGTTTGTAATTTTCCCGCAACTTGTGGCAAAATATAAAATATTCCATGGACTCAACATGCCTCTCAGCAAATAGCTTGGGGTGTCTACTTTCTAAAATGGGGTCATTTGTGGGGGTTTTGTGCCATCTTGGCATTTTATGGCCTTCAAAACTGTAATAGGTAGTGAGGAGTGAAGTCAAATATTTACGCCCTTAGAAAACCTGAAGGCGGTTCTTGGTTTTCGGGGCCCCGTAAGCGGCTAGGCTCCCAAAAAGTCCCACATATGTGGTATCCCCGTACTCAGGAGAAGCAGCAGAATTTATTTTGGGGTGTCATTTCACATATGCCCATAGCATGTGTGAGCAATATATCATTTAGTGACAACTTTGTGAAAAAAAAATAAAAAAAAATTAAAGTTTGTAATTTTCCCGCAACTTGTGGCAAAATATAAAATATTCCATGGACTCAAAATGCCTCTCAGCAAATAGCTTGGGGTGTCTACTTTCTAAAATGGGGTCATTTGTGGGGGTTTTGTGCCATCTTGGCATTTTATGGCCTTCAAAACTGTAATAGGTAGTGAGAAGTGAAATCAAAAATTTACGCCCTTAGAAAGCCTGAAGGCAGTGCTTGGTTTTCGGGGCCCCGTACGCGGCTAGGCTCCCAAAAAGTCCCACATATGTGGTATCCCCGTACTCAGGAGAAGCAGCAGAATTTATTTTGGGGTGTCATTTCACATATGCCCATAGCATGTGTGAGCAATATATCATTTAGTGACAACTTTGTGTAAAAAAAAAAAATATATATATTTTTTTGTCATTATTCAATCGCTTGAGGCAAAAAAATAAAATATTCAATGGGCTCAACATGCCACTTATCAATTTCCTTAGGGTGTCTACTTTCCAAAATGGGGTCATTTGGGGGGGTTTTGTACTGCCCTGCCATTTTAGCACCTCAAGAAATGAGATAGGCAGTCGTGAACTAAAAGCTGCGTAAATTCCAGAAAACGTACCTTAGTTTGTAGATGTGACAACTTTTGCGCAAACCAATAAATATACAATTATTGACTTTTTTTTACCAAAGACATGTGGCTGAATACATTTTGGCCTAAATGAATGACTAAAATTGAGTTTATTGGATTTTTCTAATAACAAAAAGTAGAAAATATCATTTTTTTTCAAAATTTGCGGTCTTTTTACGTTTATATCGCAAAAAATAAAAATCGCAGAGGCAATCAAATACCATCAAAAGAAAGCTCTATTTGTGGGAAGAAAAGGACGCAAATTTTGTTTGGGTACAACATTGCATGACCGCGCAATTACCAGTTAAAGCAGCGCAGTGCCAAATTGTAAAAAGACCTCTGGTCATTTACCAGCAAAATGGTCCGGTCTGAAGGTGGTTAAATATTGTGCCTGGGATTCGAAATGATCTTTTGATCTTTATCTAGCTATACACTTCAGATTTACACCTTCCCCTGATGATGTACCTCTTTAAATAATTTTAAATCATTTTAATAAATGGATATTAGTGCATACAGTACAAAAAGTCTGCATTCAGGATAGAATCTATCATGTTATTCCTCATTCTATTATATTTTATAATTTTTTTTATATATCTGTTTATGTCGTTCCCGGCATTCCTGGGCTCCAGTTCCATACTCAAACATCAGACTCACCACTAACATCTACGATGCATATATATATATATATATATATATATATATATCCCCATTTGGAATCCCAGCCACAATATTTAATATAGTCTACATGAAAATGGCCGACGGGAGCTTATAGGTCACCAGAAATATGGCAACTGGTCAGACCTCCCCTGATCCACTAGAAAATTATATATTGTGTTTAATTACACAAGACTTCAGGAAAATGGCCACCGCTATTGACTAATACACACTATTTAAGGACACTTCCCATACCCCCTATCATCCCCTGAAGAAGTCACGTGGGTATAACGTAACACTTAGGGCACGAGCGAATGTTAGTAAAGGATAAGAGTTCCGCACTCGTAGATTTTCGCTTGTTTTCTACTTTTAAATGTGAGTTTTAGCTGTTTGTTTTATAATAAACTTGTTTGAACATGAATACACTACAAGAGTATTCTCCTTACATGCATAACTGGAGGATATAGGAAAGGACCCCGTAGGAACACTGCAGAAGCTACACTACCATTTCAAAGAGCAGAGTGTTGGGAAAACATACAGAGGACCCCCAGAGACAACCCGACCACATTACATCACTTCTGAGAGATATGAATACATGCTATATATCAAGCATATCTCAGGTGAGATGCTAGAGAGCCCAGAGGTGACACTGGAAGAAAGGGAAGAAGTCGTTCATTATTATGGACATTCACAAGCAATGGTGAAGGAATACATCACAAATATTCATTATAGACTATAATAAGGACACACACAATTTAAGGAATTGTATATTTATTTCACGGATATCAATATTTTTTTTCTAGTTTGTGTGTTTATTTGTGTCCATCCTTAAGACACACGGTAATATTGTTTGCACTATTGCACAGGAATTATTGTCACTTTTTGCATATTTAAAGCTGATATTATTGTTTGGGTGACAGCGCAACACTATTCATCTTTTTATATTTCTCACCAATAGCAATGGATAAGCTATAAAGTGTGTGCAGCTGTCTCATATAATTTGTACAACCCATATATAGAGGTAGCGTGAGAGTAGCACAGTACACAATAACCGGCTTGTGTTTACATTGTGATCAGCTGTGATTGGGCCACTGATTGGCTCTTACCCCAAGCTTTCCTATAGCTTGTCTGGAAGTGAGAGGAAATCCCTGGAAATGAAACCTTCTCTCATCCCCATTCTAAGCCCTATGCTATCTACTCTGTAAAGGAAAGATGGGTTTACTTACCTAAGGGGTAAATCCTCTCAAGTGTTCAGGTCCCAGGTCCGGCTTCAGGGTAGAGGAGGGACAGCGGACAATGGATGCTCCATAATAAGTCTATGGTTGACGTCACTGGCCAGGCTTTGCTGCCGTTATCGCTGCTCCCTCCTCTCCCCTGAAGCCAACCACTGGGGAGATCACAAGACTGGACCGAAGTACCCTTTAATTATGTAAGTATAAGCAGCTTTCCTTTATAGGGTAGTTAGCATAGGGCTTAGAATTGGGGTGGGAGCAGGTTGAAGCTTAGCTTAGGTTTTTACCTGACTTCTACTTTAAAGCCAAACAATGCGACCGGCCTTACCCATTCAATTATTCTGCTAGTCTATTAAAATATGGCCAATCAGGTTTGGCAATACAGCCCAGTGATCTTCTGTATTATATTGAACTTTCAATGTTTACTGGGTAAATGCTAGGTGAAATGACAATACAGATAGAATGGTAGAAAGGTATGCAACAGTATTGCACAGAGAATAGCAGTCAATGAAGCTATCTCAGTACGAGGGGTGCTTAGGAATGGTTTCCACATTTGATCATTAGATGGCATCACAAAACCGTATAACAGATATAGCCAAGTCCTGGGGCCCCTGAAGCCCAATCTTGACCTCCAGAGTTAGGGACAGCTGACATCCTTCTGTGTAGAATGGGTTACAGGCCACAGTGGGTGTAATGCAAGGTAGATTGATGGGCGCCAGACACTTCTTGAATGCAAAGAGATTTATTGTCTCTTAAACTGAACTGGGGAGAGAGGGTTAGGGCCAGGATACAATTTAGTAGATACAACATTAATTGGCAGACTCCGAGACATCTATAGGTAGACAGCCATGCAGGGAAAGGCATCCAGCTAGACACCACATCTTCATGAGTAGTCCTGCTGTCTCCTATGGCAACAATCTTGTAACAGTTTCTAACAAAGGTTGCAATGAACTCCTTCACTTCTTCTACAATCTCCTATTGTAGAACTTTACTCGACTGAGCTCCCAGTCTTTCACTAGACTAACAGATCCACTTGCCACTGGATCTCCTGCAGCTCTTCCAATGTTCTCACTCAGTATCTTCCTCAAGCGTCACCCCCCTGACCCTGTTGGGTCCCTAGCTTGGGACTCACAGATACTGCTCAGGCGTCACCCCACTGGCCTGCTTAGTCCCTAGCTTGACACACAATAATGCTCTGCAAGCATCCCCTCCACTGGCTGGGTCCCTGGCTTGGCACCTGCTGAAGTTTCCCAGTTCTTTACCGTCCCCGGCTGGTGAGAATACTGCTCAGGTACTTGCTTCAGCTACTCACAGTGGTCTCCGGCAGCAAGGTGGATGGACCTTTAGTGGCGACAGCTTCCCCTCTACCTCCGACCGCAGCTGGTTCTCTGGCCAGCAGAACCATCAATTCTGGTTGGACTGCAAGCCGCAGCCCGAACCCTACGCTGCTCTCTTGCTTCTGGATAGGCCATCAGACAGCCTAGCAGCCTTTGTCCCCAGGATAGGCCCAAGGCTTATGGCCAAGCAATCTGGGGCATTAGAACACATGTCCACACAGACAACCGCCCAGATGGCACAGAACCCTGATCACCTGACTCCACCCAAATAAATAGGCTCTCCCAGCAGACCAAGGGACCCAGGAAAATCCCTACCCATTGGCTCAGACACCCCATCCATTCCTAATCTGTCCTTGCAAAGCCCTTGTCTTATCTAATGCCACCAGATACCCGGCCATCTAGCGAAAGAAGAGAGAAGTGCAACAATTACAGAATTAGGGTGAAATCAATTGACCTCCTATCAATTGGCCAAGGCAAGTATCACTTGGCAAATAAATTTGATAGCATCCCTGCCTAAACATCAGGGTGCTACACAGAGTATCAGAACATTCACATGCAAAACAAATGGTTTAGCTCAGATTAAAACAAATATAATTACTTGTGGTTCCCTGGAAATGGGGGTATGCCATCTCTTTTACTAAAAGGCTGATTGTAGCTGTTAACTCAAGCAGCTGACCACAAGGATCCCCACAACCCACAAAGATAAGGCTAGATGAGTTTTTTGTTTGAGGGTTTTGTCTGAAGGTACAAAAGTTGTATTGCATTGCCAGTCATCACAGTGTCCAATGTGACTGGGGCTTACAAGGAAGCTACAAGCTCTTGTGCTTGCCCCATGGTGGATACAATGTTTGAAGGCCCAGGGCCCTATAACAGCTTATGTGCCTAGTCACTGCTGTCCTATCAGGTGTGATCACTCTGAGCACTGGAAGGTAGAATAGCTAATATAATATTCCCTTGGCATATATGGATGGGAACTATCCTTATACAAAGATGCAAACCCCAATTTATAACTAGCCTTTTCAATAAAGTGCGCATAGAAGGGAAATGCACATCACAGCACACTTACCAGATAGCCTGCAAAAAAATATATAATTTGCAAATTTGTGGAAGCTGCAGTACTTACGTCAAGGCTCCTGTGTGTACTGCGGTTTTATCTCTATATTTTTTCGAGTTTCCAAGTTGGAACACATATAGTAGTAAATAAATTAAGGGCAGGTTTGTATGAAGGGAGCCCATTCCTCCCTAAAGCTGTAGGGGCATATTGGATGCCCAACAAGAGCACAATGGCAGCTAGAGGCATCTAATGTGCCCCCACACCACACACCACAGTATACAGAGGTCCTCCGACAAATCCCATGTAGGAATGTTATCTTATTGTGATGCATGACAAAAGTAATACCATCTTGGGACATGGAATGTTTATTCACTGTGCCAAAACACTAGCTGTGTATTTGAAGAGATTGCAAATGTCCACAGTGGCCAAAAACTGGCCAAAACATCACCTTCAGAGGAGACTGGCTTAGCATCTGGACCATTCATAAGTCATAGGGTCTACACGTATCAAAGTGAAAACTGTGAAAAGTCCACATATGTGTACGGTAGAAATTAAATAGACCAATGTATAGGAAGATCTAGAGTAAGCCATCGAGTATTGCAAAGTTCTATGCTAATCAAGAGCCTTGCAGTGGTAAGGAACATTGATACTTGTCAGCCTGTCAGTCTCCAGATGAAAGAGACACCAGCATAGCTAGTGAAAGATGCCTGACCGGTTTTGCCAGCATAGCACCAGCTGCATCAAAGGCTACTTTCCAAATTATCCCTAGAACGTGTATGTATGTGACATAGGGACCTCAGATAGTAAGCTCCTTGAGAGCAGGGACTGATGTGAACGTACAGCTTGCAAATTCTGTGTAAATTGGAGGCTGGTTTTAGCATAGCTCCCAACTGTCTCTGATTTTGAGGGATTGTCCCTATTTCCTCCTTATTTGGCCCTCATTTTAGTTGTATATAAAATGCACTATTTATCTTTAAAAAAGTGTTTCCTAGTGCTAAACCTTTCATCCAATTTCTAAACTGATGCATTTGTAAATCTCAAAAGCCAGTATAAAGGAACAGTAGTGGTAAAAAAAGCACTTGAGGGTTTAACTAATCATTTTTTGTATAATTCTCCTTTAAGGGGACATGGCAGGGGTTGTGTCCAATGCCTACACACTTTTGCCATTAAGGGGTGCCTTGTTCCCATCTCAAAAAGTTGGAAGGTATGTTATAGATGTTAGTTCAGGTAGATAGCCACCCCAGGTAGGCTCCGCACAGGTGAAGTTGGAGTAGTCTTTGGTCTGGAGGTTCATATGGCTGAAGGTAATTCTAACCCACTGGAAAGGTTGTATTCCAGAGCCATTTAATATTGGTCCATCGTCACAAGTGTAGCACCCTCTAGTGCAGTGATGGCAAACCTTGGCACCCCAGATGTTTTGGAACTACATTTTCCATGATGCTCATGCACTCTGCAGTGTAGTTGAGCATCATGGGAAATGTAGTTCCAAAACATCTGGAGTGCCAAGGTTCGCCATCACTGCTCTAGTGTGTGCTAGAATTTGCTGTTGGTGTAGAAAAATTTTGCTTGGCTGAGGGCCAGGCTTGGGTTGTGAATCTGGGTCAGGGTTTAGTGACTCAGGGGCTGGATGACTTATCTGACAGCTCTTTTGGTGACTCTCCCTGTTTTCTGGAACATTGCAAAGTGTTCTAGATGTAGTGGGTGGAAGCTAGGAGGGGCTGTAATGCATATTTATGAGGACCTCAACTAATCCCCGGCAAAAAGGGTCTGGAAGGGGGCAGGTTACCTCATAAATAGACATGAATCATGCCAGCAGGGGCAGTCGGGTGAAAGATGTAGATGAAGTGCTGAGGAAAGGCTGTTGGTGGCCCTTAAGGGTGCCCCCTAATCTGGGGGGGGGGTGACCTTGGGCTTGGGGCTCGGGTGCTGGAAAGATCCGCCAAAATACCAGGACGAAGCCCTTCCTGGAGGCACGGGAGCAAGGAGAGCAGGTCAGCATGTCTGGGAAATCTCCTGAAAGTGAGCTGGGCGGGCTGGTGAGTGTCAGTCTGGAGGACTGTGGGGAGAAGTTAGCCAAGAGGGCTAGTGAAAAGGGCAGCTGCAGCCAGGTGGGTTGGCAGTGCCTGAAAAGGTAGTGCTGGGATCAGTAGCCGCAGGAGGAATGTAAGCTGGACATTGAACTTTGCTACACATTTAATGGGCCTTGGGTTCCTGCCTATAATGGGCTATTGCTTCATTTAAATGAGCAACTGTTGGATAATTTACAGTGTTCCAGCTGAGCTCTGTAAGCAACTGAGTGCTGGAGGAAGAAGAGGAGGTGTATATAGAGACTGTATGTAGAAAGAGTTGTCCCTGAAGTTGTTCTGAAGTGTAATGGGCATCCTATAATCTCCCATCCCTTTCCCTTTACTACCCCTCAATAAAAAAATTTAAATAAAGTGAAGGACTGTTCTCTGATTCTGAGTGCCTGTGAAAACTTGGTGTGTATGGCTGTGCAGGGCGAGGGATCCCAGTATACTTGCGGCTCTCTAGGGGGTACGCTACACAAGGAAGCTCAAGCTACATGCTCTTGTGCTTGCCTATTTGGTGGATACAACATTGGGCACAGCACCTTGTGACAGTTCATGTGCCCCATGACATTTGTAGGACTCAACCCAGTGTTATATTTTATATTACCTCGGAACCTTCATAACCCGGCTTACCCGCCCCCCCTCCAAACTTTGTCCCTCTCAACAAATGACTGGACAGATTTTGGAGTAAATGGCCATCAGGCCTAAACTTTATTAACCAAAATATAATCTTTAATAAATACCAACATTTAAATACGGTAAAAACTTTCCCAGCCTTTCCAAGGGGTCATGGGTACGTAGCATCACAACATAAAATGGTCACTGCCAACAGCTTCAATTGTAACCTCTTGACCTCCAGACGGCAACCCCTGTCTCGGAGGCTATAACCAACTGTAGCAGTGACCTAACCGTTTTAAACCCTTCCAGGTTAAACCCTCGTAACCTGGAAGTACATACAACCACCCCCATCCCATGGATGGGTACAACAGGCCTTTTACCTGTACCTCACTTCCTCATCTAAAGCCCCCAGAACCGCCCAATGAAACACACTATCACCCAAGACCGAAGCCCCGTACCAAACCAGGGAGGGTGGGTGGGGATTGCTTCCTCCTCCGCTCTCCAACTGCTAGCATTGTCCCTGCTGGCACGTAATAGACGTCGTGGCTCCGCCCCTGACTCCGCCCACCCCTAACCCTTAAAGCGGCCATACACCCCCCTTAAAACAGCGACTGTGCAGTCCAGCACATGTCATGCCGTCCCTGCGCCTACCTCCCCCTTGTGGATGCTAGCTGCGGGACTCACTTGACATTTGTAGGACTCAACCCAGTGTTATATTTTATATTACCTCGGAACCTTCATAACCCGGCTTACCCGCCCCCCCAAACCTTGTCCCTCTTAACAAATGACTGCACAGATTTTGGAGTAAATGGCCATCAGGCCTAAACTTTATTAACCAAAATATAATCTTTAATAAATACCAACATTTAAATACGGTAAAAACTTTCCCAGCCTTTCCAATGGGTCATGGGTACGTAGCATCACAACATAAAATGGTCACTGCCAACAGCTTCAACTGTAACCTCTTGACCTCCAGACGGCAACCCCGGTCTCGGAGGCTATAACCAACTGTAGCAGTGACCTACTCGTTTTAAACCCTTCCAGGTTAAACCCTCGTAACCTGGAAGTACATACAACCACCCCCATCCCATGGATGGGTACAACAGGCCTTTTACCTGTACCTCACTTCCTCATCTAAAGCCCCCAGAACCGCCACAGCCCGAAAGGGGTAACCCCTTACCCTTTTGAGCACCTCCACACCCACAGTCCTTGTTGAATGCCTTCCTGAAGGCCCAGCGACCATAGATCAGTACCCGCATCATTCAAGTGGACTCCGTCACTCCACAAATACCGCCAGGTGTCAACTTCCAACTCCCTATGGCGGATAGCCAGGCCCCCATTCCTGATGAAGAACCTGCTGACTTCTTTGTTTACCTTCACCCTGGCCCTGTCAACCTTTTTATCCAATAACGCCCAATGCCAAGATGACCTACCCACCATATCCGACCAGACCATGACCATTCCCGGGTAATCTGACTTCAACTGCAGGAAATCACACTTGATATCCCTGATAAGTTGCCTCATAGACCTAGCACCCATGTCATTGCCCCCAACATGAAATAGCAAAACATTCGGAGGCCTGTCCAGTCTAGCAAATCTATGTACTTCTCCCAAGACCCTGTTCCAACGCATGCCCGGAACCCCGATCCACCGAACCTGCACCTCCTGTCTAGGTATGCGGAGTTGTCTGCCGTTCGGCCGAATGTCCGCTCTCTTCGCACCCCAAAAAACAAAAGAATGGCCCAGTATCCATACTAGACCAACTTCATAACCTGTAAACGACAAAACAAAAAGAGGAAAACAGGAGGGGGGGGGTTAGAACAGCCATCACCAATGTAAACATACCCCACCACCCTTCACCAGTCCCCACAACCCACTCAATAACCTAACCATTGCGGGCGGACATATAATTTAAAACGATCCGATTCCCACCTCCCAATCCTCCTGACCGCCGCAGAACCCAAACCAGCCCTGGAAGCCTCCGTAGCCACCCCAATCCTAAAGGAATGGGAAGAAAAATTCAGGGGGTCAAAGCCTGATACCCTTACGCACTTACGGAAAATTGAAACAAACTGAAACTTGGACAGGGAAGAACCATCCAAATGAATGAAAAAGGGGCCCTCGACCGCACCGCTAGAAATCTGTCCACCGCCTTCACTGGGCAAATATCGTCTTCCTCAATCCTAGCCACCTCCACAGCAACCCCCTTCCCGGCTTGGTCAGTCTTGGACCGACGGATCCAAAGGCAAACCCTGTCCCGGCCCAGCTCCACATCCCCCAGCGCCAAACCCCCTACCGCCTGTCTTGACCGGCTAACCAGTTCACCGACCCTCAACGCCCCAAAGAAAGCGAGGGCGAATGCCGCCCAAAACAGCGTCTGTTCATACGCTGAACTGCAGACACCGGCTACCGCCCGGCACAAGCCCTGAAGGAGGCCAAAAGAAACAGGCCGCCTCCCATCCCTGCACCTGTGTGCCCTCCTGTAGCCTTTCACCGCCTGCCGCAACCAAAACTTCTTCGTATGATCCCGCTGCCCCTGCCATTTGAATAAGAAGGCCAATGCTGACAGTTTCCGGTCGATCGTGGCCGCCGATACCCCTCTATCCATAGCACCACTCAGAAAATAAAATACCGCTTGAGCCATGCCCGCGTCGCCCGGGCCCATGCCGATAACCTCTAGGCAAGCCGACCACTCTTGCCACACCTTCGAGTAGGCCCTCCAGGTAGCTTCGCTCACAGACTGCTGAATCCACCTCGCTGTTACTCCAGCGCAACACCCCACAACCAAGTGGGGCAGTCGATCCCTTGACGCTCCGCCTCCGGCGCCAGTCCCCGAAATCTGTCCCACTGAAAACGAGACAGAGCGTCAGTCATCGTGTTCTCCACCCCAGGCAAGTGCACAGCATAAATGAAAGCATTCACCTGTAGACACCGCAGTACCAAGTGTCGTAGAAACCTGACAACCGGCCCAGAGGCCGCCGTCAGCCGATTGACCACCTGAACCACCCCCAAGTTATCACAATTAAACCTCACCTTCATATTTCTGAACGCCTCCCCCCATAACTCCACCGCCACCACGATGGGGAACAATTCCAGCAGAACCAAGTTCTTCAGCAACCCCGCCTCGGACCATTCCACTGGCCAGGGAGCAGCACACCATTGGCCTTTAAAGACGGCCCCAAAACCCGTGGATCCTGCCGCATCGGTAAACAACTCAAGATCCCCATTGCTGATTGGACCGGACATCCAAAGCGCCCGGCCATTAAATGACTCCAAGAACCCCTGCCAAACCTTCAGGTCCTCCCTATGGTCCCGCGTAAGGGTCACGTAATGCGTGGGAGCCCGGATGCCTGCGGTAGCGGCCGCCAGCCGGCGGCAAAATACACGTCCCATTGGCATAATCCGACATGCGAAATTTAGTTTTCCAAGGAGCGACTGCAACTGCCGTAGTTGCAGCTTCCGGATCCCAATGGTCCCACGAATTTCTTCCTGAAGCTGCTCCAGCTTGTCCACCGGCAACCTACACTCCATCTTCACCGAATCGATCACAATTCCTAAGAACACAATGCAATCCGTGGGGCCCTCCGTTTTTTCCGGAGCCAACGGAACCCCAAAGCGCTCCGCTGTTGTAGCGTCCCCAAAAGAACTGCACAGACATTGGTGCCTGCCGGGCCAACACATAAGAAGTCATCCAAATAGTGGATGACCGAGTTGATGCCCAACACCTCCCGAACTGCCCATTCCAAGAAGGAGCTACACTGTTAGAAAAAGGCGCACAAAATCAAACACCCCATCGGCAGGCACGGATCAACGTAAAACCCCCCTTCCCACAGACAGCCTAACAGTCGAAAGCTATCCGGGTGCACTGGCAGAAGCCGAAAAGCCGATTCGATTATGATTTTGCCATCATAATCCCTTGGCCATAGCGCCGAACCCAAGAAATGGCCACATAAAAAAGAAGTGTACGACACCGTACACTCCTCCGGGGCGATGGCATCATTGACGGAAGCACCTTTCGGGAAGGACAGGTGGTGAATTAACCAAAACTTATTGGGCTCCTTCTTCGGCACCACCCCCAGTGGTGAGACCACCATATCTGGAAGGGGCGCCGTTTTAAAAGGGCCGGCCAATGCGGCCCAACGCAACTTCCTTTCCCAATTTTTCGGTGACTACCGCCGAGTGCAGCAACGCAGACTTCAAATTTTTTGCCAATGGCGGGACGGCCGTAAGAGAACAAGGGATCTTGAAACCGTACGTAAAACCGTCCGCCAGCAGGCGTGCCCCAACCTGATCCGGATATCTACGCAGAAAAGGTAGCATCCTTGCCACCCACACCGGAGTCGTCCCTCTTGTTCGCAAGATCTCCGGGACATCCCTTTCCTTTTCAGAAACATTTTGCCAGAGCGTGGGATCCCCCGCAGCCAGAACACGTGTGCTTGAATCGGCAGTTGGCCCCAAACTTGCAGGAGCCCTCATTAAACTGCCAGCAGAAACCCCAACGTTTTTCGGGAAGGTTGTCCTGAGGTTGCTGAACCTCCGACCCCCGGCTGAAAAAACTGGTTAGGTGCCCGCGCCGCCGTCATCAACTTCATCCATAGGCTAATGTCCTTATGGTCCCAGCGAAGCGACGGTCGGACTGCCATCCTCTGCCTGAATTGCTCGTCATACCGAAGCCATGTTGTTCCACCGTAAGTCCTATGTGCCTCACTGATGGCTTCCAAGTACATGAATAGCGCGGAACAGTGTTCCGGAGCCTTTTCCCCAACCACGCTGGCCAAAATGGCGAATGCCTGCAGCCAGTTAGCAAAGGTACGAGGGATCAACCGATACCTACGCTTCTCCTCGTCCTCCTTCTTCCTCTCCTCGGGCTTCAACCTGTCCAGGTTGAACTTTTCCAGCGGCAGCAAGGTGAAGATCTCGATATACTCACCTTTCCAAATCTTCTCCTTCACCTCTGGCTTCAGATGGGCTCCCAACGGGCCTTCAAAGCAGACGTAGACCTCGCTTTTTGCCGTGCCCGCCACCCGCACCGCATCCGTGCTCTTCTCCGGTGCCTTAGCCGCCTCCCCGACCGCACTCGAGCTGGCCGGCAGCTCGGCAGGTGCCCCCGAAGCGCCCACGGGCGCCTGCACCCCGGTCACAAGCGCGCCAGCGGCCGATTCAGTCGCCGGGTGCCACGCCTGTGCTGGACCACTCGCCCCTTGTTCGAACTTCCTAACCAGCTCCTTGAGCCCCAACAGCAGACCCCCCAGGCCGCTCTGCCCCACATGCGTGTCCTTCTCCCCTGATGCCGGCAGGTCCACCTCCGCCCCCCCGGCCCTGTCCCCCCCACGTGAACTACCCTGTGCAAGCAAGTCATGTAACAAGGATGTAATGGAAACAGAAGATTCGCACTCACCGGGCTGCCCAGGACCGGGCCTCACATCCGCCGACATCGGACCCAACGGAGACGACCGACCACGATCTTCCTCACCATCTGACTCCGACAGTTCGCCTTCGGACCTCCCGTCTGCGACCACTTGTTGCTGGCGTGGGGTGTGAATCCCGAACGAGCCTGCTCCTTCATCCTGGGGTCTGGTGTGCTGTGGAAGAGAGTCCCTGCTCCTCCGCCCGCCAGCCCCGCCCTCCCGCCTTGGCGACATGCTCCTGCGTCGCCGGTCCATCCGACTCCCTCTGTCCAGGGACTCCGCGACCACCCTGCCGGCCCTCTGGCCGCTCCTCCGCCCAAATTCGTTCTGTTGAGGACTGGCGGCCGTTCCTGATGCCTGGTCACCCACCTGCTGACCCACCTGATCATGCCGTCCAGGCCGACTGCCTTCTGCACCTCCTCTTGCATTTGATGGCCGCCCAACACCCTGGCCACCCCTCCGCTGTCCGCCGGCTGGGCTGGGACTGGGGGGCGAGCCTGATGCCCGGCCCCCCACCCGCTGAGCCTCCTGCCCCCGCTGTCCGGATGGACCTGCAGCCCCTGTCCCTCTGGCGTCTGTGCTGCGCCCCAAACATCTGCGCCGGGCTGGTGGGGGGGGAAACCTGTGAAAAGCTAGCCTACTCCACTGCAGTGTCTGGGCCCCTCCTCCTCGCCCCCCTTGTGGCTTACCTGCCGCTCCTGACCCCCGATGGGGTGGAGGCTGGGGTGTCCTGTAGCTGGGGGTGAGCCACCGCTCCGATCCCCCTGAAAACGAGACAGAGCGTCAGTCATCGTGTTCTCCACCCCAGGCAAGTGCACAGCATAAATGAAAGCATTCACCTGTAGACACCGCAGTACCAAGTGTCGTAGAAACCTGACAACCGGCCCAGAGGCCGCCGTCAGCCGATTGACCACCTGAACCACCCCCAAGTTATCACAATTAAACCTCACCTTCATATTTCTGAACGCCTCCCCCCATAACTCCACCGCCACCACGATGGGGAACAATTCCAGCAGAACCAAGTTCTTCAGCAACCCCGCCTCGGACCATTCCACTGGCCAGGGAGCAGCACACCATTGGCCTTTAAAGACGGCCCCAAAACCCGTGGATCCTGCCGCATCGGTAAACAACTCAAGATCCCCATTGCTGATTGGACCGGACATCCAAAGCGCCCGGCCATTAAATGACTCCAAGAACCCCTGCCAAACCTTCAGGTCCTCCCTATGGTCCCGCGTAAGGGTCACGTAATGCGTGGGAGCCCGGATGCCTGCGGTAGCGGCCGCCAGCCGGCGGCAAAATACACGTCCCATTGGCATAATCCGACATGCGAAATTTAGTTTTCCAAGGAGCGACTGCAACTGCCGTAGTTGCAGCTTCCGGATCCCAATGGTCCCACGAATTTCTTCCTGAAGCTGCTCCAGCTTGTCCACCGGCAACCTACACTCCATCTTCACCGAATCGATCACAATTCCTAAGAACACAATGCAATCCGTGGGGCCCTCCGTTTTTTCCGGAGCCAACGGAACCCCAAAGCGCTCCGCTGTTGTAGCGTCCCCAAAAGAACTGCACAGACATTGGTGCCTGCCGGGCCAACACATAAGAAGTCATCCAAATAGTGGATGACCGAGTTGATGCCCAACACCTCCCGAACTGCCCATTCCAAGAAGGAGCTACACTGTTAGAAAAAGGCGCACAAAATCAAACACCCCATCGGCAGGCACGGATCAACGTAAAACCCCCCTTCCCACAGACAGCCTAACAGTCGAAAGCTATCCGGGTGCACTGGCAGAAGCCGAAAAGCCGATTCGATTATGATTTTGCCATCATAATCCCTTGGCCATAGCGCCGAACCCAAGAAATGGCCACATAAAAAAGAAGTGTACGACACCGTACACTCCTCCGGGGCGATGGCATCATTGACGGAAGCACCTTTCGGGAAGGACAGGTGGTGAATTAACCAAAACTTATTGGGCTCCTTCTTCGGCACCACCCCCAGTGGTGAGACCACCATATCTGGAAGGGGCGCCGTTTTAAAAGGGCCGGCCAATGCGGCCCAACGCAACTTCCTTTCCCAATTTTTCGGTGACTACCGCCGAGTGCAGCAACGCAGACTTCAAATTTTTTGCCAATGGCGGGACGGCCGTAAGAGAACAAGGGATCTTGAAACCGTACGTAAAACCGTCCGCCAGCAGGCGTGCCCCAACCTGATCCGGATATCTACGCAGAAAAGGTAGCATCCTTGCCACCCACACCGGAGTCGTCCCTCTTGTTCGCAAGATGTCCGGGACATCCCTTTCCTTTTCAGAAACATTTTGCCAGAGCGTGGGATCCCCCGCAGCCAGAACACGTGTGCTTGAATCGGCAGTTGGCCCCAAACTTGCAGGAGCCCTCATTAAACTGCCAGCAGAAACCCCAACGTTTTTCGGGAAGGTTGTCCTGAGGTTGCTGAACCTCCGACCCCCGGCTGAAAAAACTGGTTAGGTGCCCGCGCCGCCGTCATCAACTTCATCCATAGGCTAATGTCCTTATGGTCCCAGCGAAGCGACGGTCGGACTGCCATCCTCTGCCTGAATTGCTCGTCATACCGAAGCCATGTTGTTCCACCGTAAGTCCTATGTGCCTCACTGATGGCTTCCAAGTACATGAATAGCGCGGAACAGTGTTCCGGAGCCTTTTCCCCAACCACGCTGGCCAAAATGGCGAATGCCTGCAGCCAGTTAGCAAAGGTACGAGGGATCAACCGATACCTACGCTTCTCCTCGTCCTCCTTCTTCCTCTCCTCGGGCTTCAACCTGTCCAGGTTGAACTTTTCCAGCGGCAGCAAGGTGAAGATCTCGATATACTCACCTTTCCAAATCTTCTCCTTCACCTCTGGCTTCAGATGGGCTCCCAACGGGCCTTCAAAGCAGACGTAGACCTCGCTTTTTGCCGTGCCCGCCACCCGCACCGCATCCGTGCTCTTCTCCGGTGCCTTAGCCGCCTCCCCGACCGCACTCGAGCTGGCCGGCAGCTCGGCAGGTGCCCCCGAAGCGCCCACGGGCGCCTGCACCCCGGTCACAAGCGCGCCAGCGGCCGATTCAGTCGCCGGGTGCCACGCCTGTGCTGGACCACTCGCCCCTTGTTCGAACTTCCTAACCAGCTCCTTGAGCCCCAACAGCAGACCCCCCAGGCCGCTCTGCCCCACATGCGTGTCCTTCTCCCCTGATGCCGGCAGGTCCACCTCCGCCCCCCCGGCCCTGTCCCCCCCACGTGAACTACCCTGTGCAAGCAAGTCATGTAACAAGGATGTAATGGAAACAGAAGATTCGCACTCACCGGGCTGCCCAGGACCGGGCCTCACATCCGCCGACATCGGACCCAACGGAGACGACCGACCACGATCTTCCTCACCATCTGACTCCGACAGTTCGCCTTCGGACCTCCCGTCTGCGACCACTTGTTGCTGGCGTGGGGTGTGAATCCCGAACGAGCCTGCTCCTTCATCCTGGGGTCTGGTGTGCTGTGGAAGAGAGTCCCTGCTCCTCCGCCCGCCAGCCCCGCCCTCCCGCCTTGGCGACATGCTCCTGCGTCGCCGGTCCATCCGACTCCCTCTGTCCAGGGACTCCGCGACCACCCTGCCGGCCCTCTGGCCGCTCCTCCGCCCAAATTCGTTCTGTTGAGGACTGGCGGCCGTTCCTGATGCCTGGTCACCCACCTGCTGACCCACCTGATCATGCCGTCCAGGCCGACTGCCTTCTGCACCTCCTCTTGCATTTGATGGCCGCCCAACACCCTGGCCACCCCTCCGCTGTCCGCCGGCTGGGCTGGGACTGGGGGGCGAGCCTGATGCCCGGCCCCCCACCCGCTGAGCCTCCTGCCCCCGCTGTCCGGATGGACCTGCAGCCCCTGTCCCTCTGGCGTCTGTGCTGCGCCCCAAACATCTGCGCCGGGCTGGTGGGGGGGGAAACCTGTGAAAAGCTAGCCTACTCCACTGCAGTGTCTGGGCCCCTCCTCCTCGCCCCCCTTGTGGCTTACCTGCCGCTCCTGACCCCCGATGGGGTGGAGGCTGGGGTGTCCTGTAGCTGGGGGTGAGCCACCGCTCCGATCCCCCTGAAAACGAGACAGAGCGTCAGTCATCGTGTTCTCCACCCCAGGCAAGTGCACAGCATAAATGAAAGCATTCACCTGTAGACACCGCAGTACCAAGTGTCGTAGAAACCTGACAACCGGCCCAGAGGCCGCCGTCAGCCGATTGACCACCTGAACCACCCCCAAGTTATCACAATTAAACCTCACCTTCATATTTCTGAACGCCTCCCCCCATAACTCCACCGCCACCACGATGGGGAACAATTCCAGCAGAACCAAGTTCTTCAGCAACCCCGCCTCGGACCATTCCACTTGCCAGGGAGCAGCACACCATTGGCCTTTAAAGACGGCCCCAAAACCCGTGGATCCTGCCGCATCGGTAAACAACTCAAGATCCCCATTGCTGATTGGACCGGACATCCAAAGCGCCCGGCCATTAAATGACTCCAAGAACCCCTGCCAAACCTTCAGGTCCTCCCTATGGTCCCGCGTAAGGGTCACGTAATGCGTGGGAGCCCGGATGCCTGCGGTAGCGGCCGCCAGCCGGCGGCAAAATACACGTCCCATTGGCATAATCCGACATGCGAAATTTAGTTTTCCAAGGAGCGACTGCAACTGCCGTAGTTGCAGCTTCCGGATCCCAATGGTCCCACGAATTTCTTCCTGAAGCTGCTCCAGCTTGTCCACCGGCAACCTACACTCCATCTTCACCGAATCGATCACAATTCCTAAGAACACAATGCAATCCGTGGGGCCCTCCGTTTTTTCCGGAGCCAACGGAACCCCAAAGCGCTCCGCTGTTGTAGCGTCCCCAAAAGAACTGCACAGACATTGGTGCCTGCCGGGCCAACACATAAGAAGTCATCCAAATAGTGGATGACCGAGTTGATGCCCAACACCTCCCGAACTGCCCATTCCAAGAAGGAGCTACACTGTTAGAAAAAGGCGCACAAAATCAAACACCCCATCGGCAGGCACGGATCAACGTAAAACCCCCCTTCCCACAGACAGCCTAACAGTCGAAAGCTATCCGGGTGCACTGGCAGAAGCCGAAAAGCCGATTCGATTATGATTTTGCCATCATAATCCCTTGGCCATAGCGCCGAACCCAAGAAATGGCCACATAAAAAAGAAGTGTACGACACCGTACACTCCTCCGGGGCGATGGCATCATTGACGGAAGCACCTTTCGGGAAGGACAGGTGGTGAATTAACCAAAACTTATTGGGCTCCTTCTTCGGCACCACCCCCAGTGGTGAGACCACCATATCTGGAAGGGGCGCCGTTTTAAAAGGGCCGGCCAATGCGGCCCAACGCAACTTCCTTTCCCAATTTTTCGGTGACTACCGCCGAGTGCAGCAACGCAGACTTCAAATTTTTTGCCAATGGCGGGACGGCCGTAAGAGAACAAGGGATCTTGAAACCGTACGTAAAACCGTCCGCCAGCAGGCGTGCCCCAACCTGATCCGGATATCTACGCAGAAAAGGTAGCATCCTTGCCACCCACACCGGAGTCGTCCCTCTTGTTCGCAAGATCTCCGGGACATCCCTTTCCTTTTCAGAAACATTTTGCCAGAGCGTGGGATCCCCCGCAGCCAGAACACGTGTGCTTGAATCGGCAGTTGGCCCCAAACTTGCAGGAGCCCTCATTAAACTGCCAGCAGAAACCCCAACGTTTTTCGGGAAGGTTGTCCTGAGGTTGCTGAACCTCCGACCCCCGGCTGAAAAAACTGGTTAGGTGCCCGCGCCGCCGTCATCAACTTCATCCATAGGCTAATGTCCTTATGGTCCCAGCGAAGCGACGGTCGGACTGCCATCCTCTGCCTGAATTGCTCGTCATACCGAAGCCATGTTGTTCCACCGTAAGTCCTATGTGCCTCACTGATGGCTTCCAAGTACATGAATAGCGCGGAACAGTGTTCCGGAGCCTTTTCCCCAACCACGCTGGCCAAAATGGCGAATGCCTGCAGCCAGTTAGCAAAGGTACGAGGGATCAACCGATACCTACGCTTCTCCTCGTCCTCCTTCTTCCTCTCCTCGGGCTTCAACCTGTCCAGGTTGAACTTTTCCAGCGGCAGCAAGGTGAAGATCTCGATATACTCACCTTTCCAAATCTTCTCCTTCACCTCTGGCTTCAGATGGGCTCCCAACGGGCCTTCAAAGCAGACGTAGACCTCGCTTTTTGCCGTGCCCGCCACCCGCACCGCATCCGTGCTCTTCTCCGGTGCCTTAGCCGCCTCCCCGACCGCACTCGAGCTGGCCGGCAGCTCGGCAGGTGCCCCCGAAGCGCCCACGGGCGCCTGCACCCCGGTCACAAGCGCGCCAGCGGCCGATTCAGTCGCCGGGTGCCACGCCTGTGCTGGACCACTCGCCCCTTGTTCGAACTTCCTAACCAGCTCCTTGAGCCCCAACAGCAGACCCCCCAGGCCGCTCTGCCCCACATGCGTGTCCTTCTCCCCTGATGCCGGCAGGTCCACCTCCGCCCCCCCGGCCCTGTCCCCCCCACGTGAACTACCCTGTGCAAGCAAGTCATGTAACAAGGATGTAATGGAAACAGAAGATTCGCACTCACCGGGCTGCCCAGGACCGGGCCTCACATCCGCCGACATCGGACCCAACGGAGACGACCGACCACGATCTTCCTCACCATCTGACTCCGACAGTTCGCCTTCGGACCTCCCGTCTGCGACCACTTGTTGCTGGCGTGGGGTGTGAATCCCGAACGAGCCTGCTCCTTCATCCTGGGGTCTGGTGTGCTGTGGAAGAGAGTCCCTGCTCCTCCGCCCGCCAGCCCCGCCCTCCCGCCTTGGCGACATGCTCCTGCGTCGCCGGTCCATCCGACTCCCTCTGTCCAGGGACTCCGCGACCACCCTGCCGGCCCTCTGGCCGCTCCTCCGCCCAAATTCGTTCTGTTGAGGACTGGCGGCCGTTCCTGATGCCTGGTCACCCACCTGCTGACCCACCTGATCATGCCGTCCAGGCCGACTGCCTTCTGCACCTCCTCTTGCATTTGATGGCCGCCCAACACCCTGGCCACCCCTCCGCTGTCCGCCGGCTGGGCTGGGACTGGGGGGCGAGCCTGATGCCCGGCCCCCCACCCGCTGAGCCTCCTGCCCCCGCTGTCCGGATGGACCTGCAGCCCCTGTCCCTCTGGCGTCTGTGCTGCGCCCCAAACATCTGCGCCGGGCTGGTGGGGGGGGAAACCTGTGAAAAGCTAGCCTACTCCACTGCAGTGTCTGGGCCCCTCCTCCTCGCCCCCCTTGTGGCTTACCTGCCGCTCCTGACCCCCGATGGGGTGGAGGCTGGGGTGTCCTGTAGCTGGGGGTGAGCCACCGCTCCGATCCCCCTGAAAACGAGACAGAGCGTCAGTCATCGTGTTCTCCACCCCAGGCAAGTGCACAGCATAAATGAAAGCATTCACCTGTAGACACCGCAGTACCAAGTGTCGTAGAAACCTGACAACCGGCCCAGAGGCCGCCGTCAGCCGATTGACCACCTGAACCACCCCCAAGTTATCACAATTAAACCTCACCTTCATATTTCTGAACGCCTCCCCCCATAACTCCACCGCCACCACGATGGGGAACAATTCCAGCAGAACCAAGTTCTTCAGCAACCCCGCCTCGGACCATTCCACTGGCCAGGGAGCAGCACACCATTGGCCTTTAAAGACGGCCCCAAAACCCGTGGATCCTGCCGCATCGGTAAACAACTCAAGATCCCCATTGCTGATTGGACCGGACATCCAAAGCGCCCGGCCATTAAATGACTCCAAGAACCCCTGCCAAACCTTCAGGTCCTCCCTATGGTCCCGCGTAAGGGTCACGTAATGCGTGGGAGCCCGGATGCCTGCGGTAGCGGCCGCCAGCCGGCGGCAAAATACACGTCCCATTGGCATAATCCGACATGCGAAATTTAGTTTTCCAAGGAGCGACTGCAACTGCCGTAGTTGCAGCTTCCGGATCCCAATGGTCCCACGAATTTCTTCCTGAAGCTGCTCCAGCTTGTCCACCGGCAACCTACACTCCATCTTCACCGAATCGATCACAATTCCTAAGAACACAATGCAATCCGTGGGGCCCTCCGTTTTTTCCGGAGCCAACGGAACCCCAAAGCGCTCCGCTGTTGTAGCGTCCCCAAAAGAACTGCACAGACATTGGTGCCTGCCGGGCCAACACATAAGAAGTCATCCAAATAGTGGATGACCGAGTTGATGCCCAACACCTCCCGAACTGCCCATTCCAAGAAGGAGCTACACTGTTAGAAAAAGGCGCACAAAATCAAACACCCCATCGGCAGGCACGGATCAACGTAAAACCCCCCTTCCCACAGACAGCCTAACAGTCGAAAGCTATCCGGGTGCACTGGCAGAAGCCGAAAAGCCGATTCGATTATGATTTTGCCATCATAATCCCTTGGCCATAGCGCCGAACCCAAGAAATGGCCACATCAAAAGAAGTGTACGACACCGTACACTCCTCCGGGGCGATGGCATCATTGACGGAAGCACCTTTCGGGAAGGACAGGTGGTGAATTAACCAAAACTTATTGGGCTCCTTCTTCGGCACCACCCCCAGTGGTGAGACCACCATATCTGGAAGGGGCGCCGTTTTAAAAGGGCCGGCCAATGCGGCCCAACGCAACTTCCTTTCCCAATTTTTCGGTGACTACCGCCGAGTGCAGCAACGCAGACTTCAAATTTTTTGCCAATGGCGGGACGGCCGTAAGAGAACAAGGGATCTTGAAACCGTACGTAAAACCGTCCGCCAGCAGGCGTGCCCCAACCTGATCCGGATATCTACGCAGAAAAGTTAGCATCCTTGCCACCCGCACCGGAGTCGTCCCTCTTGTTCGCAAGATCTCCGGGACATCCCTTTCCTTTTCAGAAACATTTTGCCAGAGCGTGGGATCCCCCGCAGCCAGAACACGTGTGCTTGAATCGGCAGTTGGCCCCAAACTTGCAGGAGCCCTCATTAAACTGCCAGCAGAAACCCCAACGTTTTTCGGGAAGGTTGTCCTGAGGTTGCTGAACCTCCGACCCCCGGCTGAAAAAACTGGTTAGGTGCCCGCGCCGCCGTCATCAACTTCATCCATAGGCTAATGTCCTTATGGTCCCAGCGAAGCGACGGTCGGACTGCCATCCTCTGCCTGAATTGCTCGTCATACCGAAGCCATGTTGTTCCACCGTAAGTCCTATGTGCCTCACTGATGGCTTCCAAGTACATGAATAGCGCGGAACAGTGTTCCGGAGCCTTTTCCCCAACCACGCTGGCCAAAATGGCGAATGCCTGCAGCCAGTTAGCAAAGGTACGAGGGATCAACCGATACCTACGCTTCTCCTCGTCCTCCTTCTTCCTCTCCTCGGGCTTCAACCTGTCCAGGTTGAACTTTTCCAGCGGCAGCAAGGTGAAGATCTCAATATACTCACCTTTCCAAATCTTCTCCTTCACCTCTGGCTTCAGATGGGCTCCCAACGGGCCTTCAAAGCAGACGTAGACCTCGCTTTTTGCCGTGCCCGCCACCCGCACCGCATCCGTGCTCTTCTCCGGTGCCTTAGCCGCCTCCCCGACCGCACTCGAGCTGGCCGGCAGCTCGGCAGGTGCCCCCGAAGCGCCCACGGGCGCCTGCACCCCGGTCACAAGCGCGCCAGTGGCCGATTCAGTCGCCGGGTGCCACGCCTGTGCTGGACCACTCGCCCCTTGTTCGAACTTCCTAACCAGCTCCTTGAGCCCCAACAGCAGACCCCCCAGGCCGCTCTGCCCCACATGCGTGTCCTTCTCCCCTGATGCCGGCAGGTCCACCTCCGCCCCCCCGGCCCTGTCCCCCCCACGTGAACTACCCTGTGCAAGCAAGTCATGTAACAAGGATGTAATGGAAACAGAAGATTCGCACTCACCGGGCTGCCCAGGACCGGGCCTCACATCCGCCGACATCGGACCCAACGGAGACGACCGACCACGATCTTCCTCACCATCTGACTCCGACAGTTCGCCTTCGGACCTCCCGTCTGCGACCACTTGTTGCTGGCGTGGGGTGTGAATCCCGAACGAGCCTGCTCCTTCATCCTGGGGTCTGGTGTGCTGTGGAAGAGAGTCCCTGCTCCTCCGCCCGCCAGCCCCGCCCTCCCGCCTTGGCGACATGCTCCTGCGTCGCCGGTCCATCCGACTCCCTCTGTCCAGGGACTCCGCGACCACCCTGCCGGCCCTCTGGCCGCTCCTCCGCCCAAATTCGTTCTGTTGAGGACTGGCGGCCGTTCCTGATGCCTGGTCACCCACCTGCTGACCCACCTGATCATGCCGTCCAGGCCGACTGCCTTCTGCACCTCCTCTTGCATTTGATGGCCGCCCAACACCCTGGCCACCCCTCCGCTGTCCGCCGGCTGGGCTGGGACTGGGGGGCGAGCCTGATGCCCGGCCCCCCACCCGCTGAGCCTCCTGCCCCCGCTGTCCGGATGGACCTGCAGCCCCTGTCCCTCTGGCGTCTGTGCTGCGCCCCAAACATCTGCGCCGGGCTGGTGGGGGGGGAAACCTGTGAAAAGCTAGCCTACTCCACTGCAGTGTCTGGGCCCCTCCTCCTCACCCCCCTTGTGGCTTACCTGCCGCTCCTGACCCCCGATGGGGTGGAGGCTGGGGTGTCCTGTAGCTGGGGGTGAGCCACCGCTCCGATCCCCCTCCGATCCGTCCCTGTAGCAGCTCCATGGGGGCCCCCCGGACCGACATCCGGGCTGTACCGCTCGGGCGGCCGGGAACGCCGCGCCCGAGGTGTCCTCACCGCTCCCCCGCCGGCCGCCGCACCTCCGTCCGCCACCATGGCTGCTATTTGGTCTTGTAGCCATGCGGCGCCCTGTGTGTCTAAGGCCGATCGCAACTGCGCCAGAAAATCCACCGCCGCCGCCATCTTGGAATTCGGAATGCACAGAGAGCGGGAGGGTGCGTCTGATTGCTTCCTCCTCCGCTCTCCAACTGCTAGCATTGTCCCTGCTGGCATGTAATAGATGCCGTGGCTCCGCCCCTGGCTCTGCCCACCCCTAACCCTTAAAGCGGCCATACACCCCTCTTAAAACGGCGACTGTGCAGTCCAGCACATGTCATGCCGTCCCTGCGCCTACCTCCCCCTTGTGGATGCTAGCTGCGGGACTCACTTCACTGCTGTCCTTTCAGGTATGATCCATCTAAGCACCAGAGGACAGGAAGAGCTGAAATGTACATTCCCTGGGCAAGTCCAAGGGTTTGTGGTGGACAGAGTTAAAGGAGCCCATTCCCCCAGCTAAAGAGAGCACTCTGCTACAGTATCAGTGAAGTTGTTTAATACAAATTGGTGGTAAATTTCATGAATGTTTTGTTTAGCTTGTTGCAATAAATAGTTGTTTGACCTTAATATGGATAAGTGGTGGCAGTCTGAGGCTGGCAGTACATGTGATCATCATGACATTTGTATTGTCTGACCCTTCCACCCCATTTCCACCAATACCACCAACTCCTCCCTTTCCTCCAAACCCCTCACACCCCATTAACCAGACCAGACTATGTTTGGAGTAAATGGCCAAAGGCCTTGATTTATTAACCAAAATATGTATAAATATAACAAATATAAACTTTCAATAAATAACTTTTATTAACATGTAAACTTTTCCTTAACACTGAAACATGGGTCATTAGCATACCCAAGACCCTACTGGTCACTGCACAATATATTTGACCTCTTGACCTCCAGGCAGACTCCCCTGTCTCGGAGGCTGTACCCAAACCAATGCAGTGACCTACCCCTTTTACTCTTCCGGTTACCCCCTTGTAACCAGGAAGTACATCACCAACCATCCCCATCCCCATGGATGGGTACAAGCTAATTACCACCTGCACCACTTAACCTTCTCAACTGACCCCCCAAACAACCTGCCACAGCTCAAAAGGCGGTAAAGCCTTACCCTTTCGAGCACCGCCACACGCACAGACCCCTCTGAATCCCCTCCTGTAGGCCTAACGCCCACAAGTCTGTCCCAACCTTAATTTAAATGAACCCCGTCACTCCTCAAGTATCTCCAGGTCTCAAACTCCAACTCCCGATGCCGAATTGCCAGTCCCCCATTCCTGATAAAAAAACCTGCTCACTTCCTTGTTAACTTTCACCCGGGCCCTGTCCACCTTTTTGTCAGACTGCGCCCACCTCCACGACATCCTGCTGACCATATCCGACCACACCAAAACCATGCCCCTGTAGGAAGCCTTCAACCGAAGAATGTCACACTTAATATCTCGTATGAGGTCCCTCATGGACCTGACTCCCATGTCGTTGCCTCCCACATGAAGAAACAGAACATCCGGCGGCCGGTCCAAGCAAGAGAATCTATGGACTTCACCCAACACCCTATTCCACCGCATACCAGGGATCCCTATCCATCGAACCTGTGCCTCTTGCCTGGGAATCCGAAGCTGTCTCCCGTTTGGTCGAATGTCAGCTCTTTTCGAACCCCAAAAGACGTAGGAATGGCCCAGAATCCAGACCAATCCAACTTCATAACCTGTAAACAAAAACCATTAAATACACAAAACCAATCAACAACCATCCATTACATGTACATATCTCCCCCCTCCCCAACGCGCCAAGTCCTAGTTCAGTAAGTGTGGACGAACGTACAGCCGAAACCTCCAGGATTCCCACCTTCCTATTCTCTTCACCGCCTCTGCACTCAGCCCAGCCCTAGCCGCCTCAGTAGCCACCCCTATGCGGAAAGAGTGTGATGAAAAATTCCCCAGGTCAAACCCCGCTGCCACCACGCATTTTCTAAAAATGGCGTTGAACTGGAACTTGGACAGAAAAGAACCATCCACATGCTTGAAAAAGGAGCCCGCCACCTGTGGCCGCATACCCAAGAAAGCCTCTACCGCCCCCACCGGGCATATATCGCTCTCAGCAATAGGGGCCACTTCCACCAGAACTCCTCTCCCTTCTTGATCCGCCTTAGACCTGCGCAACCAAATCCTTACCCCCTCCTGTCCCAGCTCCACATCACCCGAATCCAACCCCCCGATCCTAGACCTGGCCGGGCAGAACAGCTCGCCAATCCGGAATGCCCCAAAAAAGGATAAAGAAAAAGCCACCCTAAAGAGGCTTTGTTCTTAAAAGGAACCGCAAACCGTCTCCACCACCCGGCACAGGCCACGGAGCACCTGAAAGGAAACCGGACGCCGCCCATCCCTCTATCTATGTGCCTTCCGGTAACCCTTTAACGCTTGCCGCAACCAGAACTCTTTAGTAAAATCCTGACGCCCTTCCCATTTAAACAAAAAGTCCAACCCAGCCAGCTTCCTGTCAATGGAGGCTGCCGAAACCCCCCGTTCCATATCCTTGCAAATAAAATAAAAAACAGCTTGAGCCATGCCCGCCTCACCCTGGGCCATGCTGATTGCCGTTAGGCATTCAGACCACTCCTGCCAAACCTTCGAGTATGCCCGCCATGTAGCCTTACACACAGACAATTCAATCAACCGTGCTGAAACTCCACCGCTATGCGCCACATCCAAGCCGGGCAGCTGATCCCGTGACGCTCTGCCTCTGGTGCCAGTCCCCGAAACCTGTCCCACTGAAAACGAGACAGAGCGTCAGCCAACTTGTTCTCCACCCCTGGCAGGTGCACAGCATAAACGAAAGCATTCACCTGTAAACAACGCAACACTAGGTGGCGTACAAGCCTGACCACCGGCCCAGAGGCCGCTGTCAGCCGATTAACCACGTGCACTACCCCCAAGTTGTCGCAATTGAAGCGCACCTTCAGGTTCCGAAAAGACTCCCCCCAAATTTCTAGGGCCACAACAATGGAAAACACTTCCAACAACACCAGGTTCTTTAGGATCCCGGCCTCGGCCCACTCCGTAGGCCACGGTGCCGTGCACCACTGTCCCTTGAAGTAAGCGCCGAAACCCGATGACCCGGCGGCATCGGTAAACAATTCCAGATCCCAATTGCTAATGGGACCCGACATCCATAGGGCCCGTCCGTTAAACAAAGCCAAAAATTCCTGCCACACCTTGAGATCCTCCTTGTGATCCTGTTTCAGAGTCATGAAATGAGTAGGTGCCCGGACTCCCGCCGTAGCCGAGGCCAACCCGCGGCAGAAAACTCGCCCCTTAGGAATGATCCGACACGCGAAATTAAGCTTGCCCAACAAAGATTGCAACTGCCGCAATTGCAGTTTGCGAACCCCGATGGTCGCCCGGATTTCCTCTTGCAACGACTCCAGTTTGTCCAGAGGCAACCTGCATTCCATCTTGTCCGAATCGATGACGATCCCCAAAAACGTAATGCAGGCCGTGGGCCCTTCCGTCTTCCCCGGCGCCAGGGGCACCCCAAAGCGCCCCGCCAAGTGCTGCAACGTTCCTAAAAGGACTGCGCAAACATTCAAGCCCGCCGGGCCAACACATAAGAAATCATCCAGGTAGTGGATGACCGAGTTGATGCCCGACACGTCACGCACGGCCCATTCCAAAAAGGAACTGAACTGCTCAAACAAGGCGCACGAAATGGAACACCCCATGGGCAGGCAACGATCTACGTAAAACCTCCCATCCCAACAGCACCCCAGGAGCCAAAAACTATCCGGGTGCACCAGTAAAAGCCAGAAACTTCTGATTTTTTGCCACGGGGGGGGGGGGGGGGGCGCGAACAGCGAACAAGGGTCCCGAAAGCCGAACGTAAAACCTGCCTCCAGAACTTGTGCCCCTACCCTGTCGGGATACCTACTGAGGAAAGGCCGCATCCTTTCCACCCGCACTGGAGTCGTCCCTCTTATGGACAGAATCTCCAGTGCGCCCTTTTCCCTTTTTAAAACACTTGGCGAGGGGATGGGACCCACCACAGCCTGAGCACAAGTGCTTGAAACGGCATGTGGATCCAAATTTACAGGTGCCATCGTTGAACTGCCAGCAATATCCCAAGCGCTTCTCGGTCGGCTGTCCTGGGGTAGCTGAACCTCCGACCCCTTGCTGAAAAAACTGGTTGGGAGCCCTCGCCGCCGTCATCAGCTTCATCCACAAGCTAATGTCCTTATGATCCCAGCGAAGCGAAGGTCGGACCGCCATCCGTTGCCGAAACTGTTCATCATACCGGAGCCACGCCGTACCGCCGTACGTCCGATGCACCTCGCTGATGGCCTCCAGATACACGAACAATGTGGAGCAATGCTCCGGCACCTTCTCCCCCACCACGCTCGCCAAAATGGCAAACGCCTGTAGCCAATTGGAAAAGGTACGGGGAATTAACCTATACCTCCGCTTCTCCTCATCTTCCTTCTTCCCCTCCTCGGTCTTCAACCTATCCAGGTTGAACTTTTCCAGCGGTAGCAGGGTGAAGATCTCGATGTACTCACCCTTCCAAATCTTCTCCTTCACCTCCTGCTTCAAGTGAGCCCCCAACGGTCCCTCAAACCAAACGTAAACCTCGCTTCTCGCCGCGTCCGCCAGCATGACCAGGTCTGAACTCTTCTCCCCCGACTTCACAGAAGTCCCATCAGCCGCGGGAGCAGCCAAGCTCGTCGGCGTCTCCCCCCCAGCCGCTGGGACCACCGGAACCCCCACCGGAGCGGACACACCCTGCCCGGCGGGCCTGATACGGCCGCAGCCAAGGCAGTCGCCGGCGTCCACGCCTGGGCCGGCCCACTCGCCGTGCCCCCCTCAAACTTTTGAACCAGCTCCTTCAGGCCTGCCAACAACCCCCCGAGGCCCTCCTGCCTCCCCCCCGCTGCAGCCCCTGCAGGCGGAGTTACGCCCGCTGACCCCGCGGACCCACTACCCCCGCTCGCCACCGGCGCCCCCCGCAAGCTACAATGCCCCAACAAATCATGCAACAGTGTGGAAATAGAAAAAGAAGAGTTACACTCACTGGGCTGCCCAGGACCGGGCCTTGCAGCCGCCATACTCGGACCCACCACCGACTCCACGTCACGGACATCACCGCCATCAGACTCCGACAGCTCGCCTTCCGATCGGTCGCTTGCCACTGCCGACATTGGTCCGGAAGAAGGACGCCCGGACGGGCCCGCTCCACTATCAGGGGTTCTGCGATGCATAGCTCTGGGTTCCCGGCCCCCCCGACCGCCAACCCCTCACGTCTGGGAGAAGGGCTCCTGCGCCTCCCGGCCTGCAGATTCCTCGCCACATGCGCCCCTTCAGTGCTTCTTCCAGGGTCCAGGCCGCCCACGGGACCACCGCCACTTCCCCTGGGACTGGGGGCCACCACACCGGGCCGGGCCCCCCCGCTGGACTGTTGACCCCCGCAGACTGTCCTCCACAGCTCCCTCAGCCGCCCCCGCCTGTCCCAAACACTGCCTCCGTGCTGGGGGCGCCGACTCCAGTGATGCTCCTGACCTCCCAGCCACGCTCCCTTGCCCCCTCCTTCTGGCCCCACTCCTGGCAGAGTACCTGGTTCTCCCTTCCCCCGATGGGGTGGAGGCTGGGGTCGCCATAATCCGCTGAGGATGCCGCTCCGTGCCGACCTCGCTCCGTGGGGTGGTGAATGACATCCGTGGGGGCACCCCGCAGCCTGCTTCCGGGCTATAGCGCTCGGGCGGCCTGGAACGCCGCGCCCGAGGAGTCTCCGCCGTCCCCCCGCTCATCGCCGCCTCCCGCTCAGCCGCCACGGCCGCTACCTGGGCCTGTAGCCATGCGGCGCCCTCCCGGTCTAGTGCGGCCCTGAGATGGGCCAGTAAATCCGCAGACGCCATGTTAGTGCAGTTGGAGCGGCGAGGGTCCGTCCAATCTCTTCCTCCTCCACTCTCCAACTGCCCTGGCTTCCGCTCGGCTACCCGGCCGAACGTTCCAGCTCCGCCCCTAACTCCGCCTACCAAAATTCTTAAAGCGGCCCTTATGCTGCTCTCTAAAAATGGTGACAGTGCATTCAAAGCAACTGTCATGCCGTCCCTTCGCCTACAGTCTTTGGCTGTTGCTACGTGGACTTTCTTTACACTTGCATGGCTCAAGCTTGAGATCGGAAGTTTATGAAGCTCATCATACAAAAAGATCAATGTGCAATAAATTATGCTACTGCAATGTGTCATGGTATATGTAGCCTGAGGCTTGCAGTGCATGTGGCCATGATTATATGTGCATTGGTCAAGCTTTAGCCTGCAAATTCATCTATGGCTTCTACAGGGGCTCAACACAATAACTGGTGCAGCAAAATTGAGCTCATTCATGAAGCTTGGTATGCAGAAATTTTTACATTAATGTGAGGGTTTAGTTCCACTTTAAGATCTTCTGACCTGGCCCCCATCCTCTGCTGGGTAATGGAAACAAACAATGGATTCCGAGAACCTCCCCTTGGACATCTGCCCTGTCAAGCTCCCAGTTAAATAGATTTTCACTTATCTTGTGCTTAGTCTTCGATCGCTCTGTGCTGAAGAGCCTTGCTTGTTATATGTTCAAAGGAAGAAAATTCAAGTGAGATGACATTTATTGTAGTCCTGCAGGATTGCATATCAGTCCACAATGATCAAATTCTATGTTGAGTGATATACCCATATCAAGGATAATTCTTTGGCTACTTGCATTCATAGATGTTAATGTGGACCTCTTATCACATTTTTTTTTTCAATGTACCTTTTAAGTATTTATTATCTCTCACAGAGATCACAGTACTCCCCCTGACAATGCAGTCATCTGCTTTACTCTTCAAAATGACGTGCCTTCTTTATTCAGACATCATCCAAGGTTACTGTACATTCTCTGGACTGAGACCCTGGCTCAGACATATGTATGTGCAGTTCTTGGCTGTGTTCACAAATGTCTAACAAGCCCCTGCTGCAGCCTCCCACATTGTGAATTGAAACAAGGTTACAATGTTGCAGTCTGATCAGAGGGGGGGGGGGGGGGGGAGAGGAGACTGAGGAAATGCCTCCTCCTTCATACTTTTAAAGGGTCTCTGTGATTAAACACATAATGAAGTGGAGGCCATGTGGCCGTATTTGAATAATGACTTCCAAGGCCTGGACAAGGGGGGGGGGGGGGGGCAGAAGGCTCCGCTGCCCTGGGCACTGTAGTATCATGTGAGGTGGGGCACCATGAGGAGATGGGGGAGTGATTTGTTTTGGGAGGGGGAATTTGGGGGTGGTAGAGGGTAAGAATTATTCTAGGAGGGGAAGTTTTGGGGGTGTGCTAAGAGTCGTGATTTGGGGGCATTATTGTTTGTAGGGTGGATGGGGGAAGAGGATTTGTGCTAGGAGGGGCAATTTTGGTGGTTTGTGCAAGAGGTGATATGGTATGGAATTTATGCTAGGAGGGGACATTTTGTTTGGGGGGGGGGATTGTGCTAATAAGGATGATTAGGGGGGATTTGTGCTAGATGGGGACATTTAGGGGGAAGATTTGTGCTAGGAGGAAGGATTGGGGGGAGAATTTGTACTGGGAGGGGGGTTTTGGATTGGGAAGGTAGAGGATTTGTGCTCAGAGGAGAAATAGGAAGGGTAAAGGATTTGTGCTGGTGGTGATTTTTTTGGGGAAGGGTGGATTTGTACTGGGGGGATTTGGGGAGAGAGAGTATTTTGAGGGCAATGGGGGGGGCAAAGATTTGTGCTGGCAGTGGGGATTTCAGCAGGGGGTGGATTTGTAATGGGAGGAGGGGGAATTTAGATTACAGTTCGATTTGTTTTTTGGGGGGGAGAATTTTTGCTGACACATATTGACCATACATCTTGGGGGGAGAGGGGGCATAGCTTGGTATGTTTGCCCTAGGCTCTAGATGACCTTGTCCAAGCACCAATGACATCAGTCGGCATCCCTGACCAATTGGTACTGGGAATTACTGTAGCTAATTGGGACAGTGGCCTACTGTCATGTTTCAGTTTCCCTAATTTCTATACAAGAGGTCAAGGTGATTTATCTCTTTTGTATCCATCAGTATGCGGTCGGTGTCTTGTTACCAAAAACAGGGGTGGATTAAGAGCATCATGTACTTGGTGCTGAGGATTTTGGTCGACCTTTTACTGGGCACCCTTCTGCTTTCCAAGAGCCTGTGCTGGCATGCGCCCAAACTCAAAAGTGCGCCGCCGCACAGGCATAACACTAGGGAAGCCTGGCATTTGATTTGCCAAGTTTCTGTAAGGGCCGTGGATCGGCGTGCACTCTGAGCTGAAAGAGTGCAGCTGCGCAGGCCCAACACTATGGAAGCCCCAGACTACTGTAAGAGCCCTGCATTGGCGTGCCCCAGGCTTCTGTTAGGACTGCTCATGCAGTGCCCATTATCAATCCCACCACCCTGCCCAGACGGTGCATGTGGAATACAGGTCCCGTCAGGGGAGATCTCTTCCAGTTGGCCCATTGCTTTCCATGTCCTTTTTGGGTGGCTGGGCCTATATTAAGGTAGGGGCCTGGAGCTGCAGCTCCAATAGCCCCTACGTTAATCCAGCCCTGACCAAAAATATACATTTAATTGAAGTTGAAATTTCACATGCTGAAAACTTTTGTGCTGGTATGTCCATACTAGAGATGGGCCGAACACCCCCCTGTTTAGGAGTACTGCCCCAAACCACGAACTCCATTGAAGTCTATGGGAGCTGTCTTAGAATTCTGGCTGTATGCTATGCACACAGCCACATCTATTGTGCTCATATAAGCACCCATTTCTGTCTTAATGATATAATGACTTACCTTCTGATCATATGTCTCCCCTGCACTATTCCCCAGTAAACAGACATGACCATCCTTCTTACGTTCTTAGTTCCATCAGCCTCACTCCCTCTGCGGGTAATCAGCCTGGTTCTTTTATTTACACATAAACAGGAAGCCACACCCTGGAGGGTTTGCCTCCAAAAGCTAAACGCCTCCTACAAAGCTTGTGACCTCACAGGAGCAACACAGGATGTGATGACCATATAAGGACATGACCAAAGCAATACAATACAATGCAATACAATACAGAAGAAGGTGGTGTCTTCACAGACAGCCAATCAGACATTTGTATTCCTTCAAAAGAACCAATCACAGACATGTATACATTCAAATAGACTAGCAAACCAAAATGTGCAAACCAACAAAATTATTAAAGATTATCTGCAGGTATACGTCATGGCACCCTAAATATGTTGATCAGGCATACAGCAGTGACAAAAGCACACATCCACTAAAACCGACAAATGTGTCTGCAGACAAATCCCTCCCAGACGATCGTTCCGTCCTTCGCACATGTCCTCACTCCGTCAACACCTCTCTCTCCAAACAGGAAGTTTACCACTACCTAACGGATCTCAACCAGTGTCCGTCTGTCCCAGTCAGCTCTTTTAGAGCGGGCTGGGAGAGAGCAAAAGCTGGGGGGACTCTTATGACGATACATATTAAAATACATCCAATACATCTTCATAACATTTTCCACAACAGAGCGAACATGAGAAATCAAAAGGCTCAATTTTGAATGCTTAAATGCAAGTAATTAGCCATAAAAAAAGTTATGGGGGTCAGAGTACTGCTCTAGGGGACATGTATCAATGCAAAAAATTATTAAAAATTATTGTTTTTAAAGGAGCAGTTATTGTAATAATGCTGAAAGTGAAACAATAAAAATGAAAAATTCCTTAAATCTAGTTCCTGGGTGGTCCCCTTAGTCTGCCTGTAAAATGTCCCATCTGTAGTATGTATAGAAGCTGCTGCAGCAAAAATGACATTTTAAAAAACTAGTCAACTCACATTTAAATTGACTTGTGGTTGCAATTGCCAGCATCCGGGCCTGGTATGGATTTTAATGGGAACTTATCCTTATTCGAGCACGGAGCCTGGAAGGCCAGGAAAGGGGAGGACGAGAAAGCACCCCCTCCCTCCTGAATCATACCAGGCCACATGCCCTCAACATGGGGGTTTGGGTGATTTGGGTCAGGGGGCAATGTTTTTTCTTTTATTCAGCTGTCAGTGGGGAAGCCCAATGACATCTGATGAATCATCGGTTATTAAGGACGTCGTGGCCCGCTTCCAGGCCCTGCTCTTTAATAATAAGCTATTCAGTGCATCCTGATTGGGCAAAGCTTTGCTCAGTCAGGGCTTAGAATGTAATGTGCAGTGTGCAGTGCATTGCAGGAAGTTCTGCAGGGCAAACACCTGCAAATGTACTGATGTTCGGCAGGGCAAGTTTGAGTGTTAGAATGGGCCAACAGTTGATGTTTGAGCCAAACTTTTGCTTGGCCTGAACTGTTCGCCTAACTCTTGTCCACACCAACTTTGAAAAACAAATAAAATCAAAGTCTCAAAACATATGGAAAACTAGTAAATGACTTATCTTTTCTTCTTTTACCATCGTACTCCGGCAAAGGCGAACAGGTGCTTATGTTTTCCATAATAACAAAACCTAATCAGTGCATTCACACCGTGCATATCGTTAGCAGTACATCCACTCCTTGCCATGTTAATTTCTGATTTGCAGTTGCTGCGTCCTCTGTCTCAGGGGAATTACCTGTAGAGTGCCCTGGCTGAGCAATTTCTCGAGCAGCTGTTCATTTCAATGTCGGTGGAACAATGCTCCTCTTAATTTTCAGTGATCCCTGTTCTCCACTCAGACAAGTGTGCTGATTATAAACAGGAGTCTCTTTTTGTAGAAAAACAAGCGAGGCAGAAGTTGCCACGAGCAATGTCGGACATTGATGGGCTGCTAAAGAATACGTAATCATTTAAAGTTGTTGGTTAAAGACATGTGTATTCCTACTTGGTTCTTGATGCGCTTTGTGTGGGATTCTTCCAAATCTGTCCAGTAATCTAGTGTGAGACTCTTCCTATAATAAAGACTGATCACTCCTGTTCTCTTCTTGTGTGAGGTGACTGGTCTTGTCTCCACCCCCTCCTGTAGTCATCTGCAGCAAGTCAGTAGTGGATGGGGCCTGCTTGATCCCTCCCTCATTTCTACTCTCTGCACAGGCACATGTACAGCACTGTGATGATGTCACAGCTTCTTTTAAAAGTCACTATATGGAGTTACGGAGTTACAAAGGAATTTGGTGCACACAAAATGGATTAATATTGAAGACCAGGCCTTTTTCTGGAATTTTTTGTTTAAAAATTTAAATCAGTATTCCTTGCTAGAAAATTACTCAGAACCCCCAAACATTATATATATATATATATATATGTAGTACTGACCCCTGAAGGAGCTGCTGGTTTTATTGGGCTTACCGTTACCTCCTTGTTTGCTTCTGCGTCTAGGGATTCCTGTGGTGGATGGCCCAAAGAATGTGGAAACTGACACTGAATCTTCTTTTGGGTTATTTATTTGTAACAGAAACAGAGTCTTTCAATAAAGGGTAGAGGGTTAGGAGTAAGTTCAGGTATTGAGGTTGCAAAAAATAAAGGAAGTCCTTGTAGTAAATCCAGAGACTAAAGACCGTTTCACAGCTGGATTTTACAACCCCAGTATAGACCTCCTCTCACTAGGCCTAGAAACTGGTAGGATGTTTGACAAAGTCTCTGCCACAAACTTGTGATGTACACGCAAGCCTTACTGAGGGACGTAAATAAATTTAAAGAGCTATCATACGGTACCAGGTAGTCTCAGCCGATCCGGCGATACCGTATGAGTGTGGATCCAGGTTGCGTCCTTCAACTAAGCCTCCAGGCTCCTTCAGGGAAGCCAGCCCTGCGCACTGCCTTTTCCTGAAGAGTCCTCCCCTGGGGTTCTTCAGTTGCTGGGCCTCTCCTTTCAGATGAGACAGCACCGGACCACCCTTGGATCAATAGGCCCCGAAATCCACTCGGGCCTGTCCCTGCAGTTGTGTTACCTCGGGCAGCCGAGACTCGGAATGCATGGTTCCACACCCCAGGCCAGGAGGGCCATGGGGCTGGGTCAGGAGGACCACCAGAACCAAACAGACAGAAAATCAAAGATGGAACCCCCAAACCACATGGCGTCGGTACCTTAAATACCACCTCCCAGAATGCACAGCAGGAGAACACTCCCACTGGGCTGGTTCCAAGAGAACAGTGGCATTCCATACACCCAGATAAACTGTGTTTCTACTCTTGATGGCGGTGACAGTGACACCTGCGGTCATGGAGAACTGAGTGCAACCCAGCTGGACTGGCACTGAAACCAGAAATTAGGAAAATAGTCCCGAAACCCAACTGTGGTTTCAGGCAAATTAACTTTAGAACAAAAAACATAGCGCCTGCTCGCAGGAGCCAGCGCTACATACATATATATATATATATATACATACAGTATCTCACAAAAGTGAGTACACCCCTCACATTTTTGTAAATATTTTATTATATCTTGTGATCATGTGACAACATTGAAGAAATGGCACTTTGTTACAATGAACACACAGCTATTAATGTTTAAACTGCTGGCAACAAAAGTAAGTACAACCCTAAGTGAAAATGTCCAAATTAGGCCCAATTAGCCATTTTACCTCCCCGGTGTCATGTAACTCATTAGTGTTACAAGGTCTCAGGTATGAATGGGGAACAGGTGTGTTAAGTTTGGTGTTTTCGCTTTCATTTTCTCATACTGGGCACTGGAAGTTCAACATGGCACCTCATGGCAAAGAACTGTCTGAGGATCTGAAAAAAAGAATTGTTGCTCTACATAGATGGCCTAAGCTATAAGAAGATTGCCAAGACCCTGAAACTGAGCTGCAGCACAGTGGCCAAGACCATACAGCGGTTTAACAGAACAGGTTTCACTCAGAACAGGCCTCACCATGGTTGACCAAAGAAGTTGAGTGCACATGCTCAGAATCATATCCAGAGGTTGTTTTTGGGAAATAGACATATGAGTGCTGCCAACATTGCTGCAGAGGTTGAAGGGGTGGGGGGTCAGCCTGTCAGTGCTCAGACAATATGCCACACACTGCATCAAATTGGTCTGCATGATTGTCGTCCCAGAAGGAAGCCTCTTCTAAAAATGATGCACAAGAAAGCCTACAAACAGCCTGCTGAAGACACGCGGACTAAGGCCATGGATTACTAGAACCATGTCCTGTGGTCTAATAAGACAAAGATAAACTTATTTGGTTCAGATGGTGTCAAGCGTGTGTGGCAGCAACCAGGTGAGGAGTACAAAAACAAGTGTGTCTTGCCTACAGTCAAGCATGGTGGTGAGAGTGTCATGGTCTTGGGCTTCATGAGTGCTGCCGACACTGGGGAGCTACAGTTCATTGAGGGAACCATGAATGCCAACATGTATTGTGACATACTGAAGCAGAGCATGATCCCCTCCCTTCGGAGACTGGGCTGCAGGGCAGTATTCCAACATGATAACGACCCCTAACACACCTCGAAGATGACCACTGCCTTGCTAAAGAAGTTGATGGTAAAGGTGATGGACTGGCCAAGCATGTCTCCAGACCTAGACCCTATTAAGCATCTGTGGGGCATACTCAAACGGAAGGTGGAGGAGCACAAGGTCTCTAACATCCACCAGTTCCATGATGTCGTCATGGAGGAGTGGAAGAGGACTCCAGTGGCAATGTGTGAAGCTCTGGTGAACTCCATGCCCAAGAGGGTTAAGGTAGTGCTGGAAAATAATAGTGGCCACACAAAATATTGTCACTTTGGGCCCAATTCAGACATTTTCACTTAGGAGTGTACTCACTTTTGTTGCCTTCGGTTTAGTCATTAATGACTGGGTGTTGAGTTATTTTGATGGGTCAACAAATTTACACTGTTCTACAAGTTATACACTCACTATTTACATTATAGTAAAGTGTCATTTCTCCAGTGTTGTCACATGAAAAGATATAATAAAATATTTACAAACATTTTTGTGAGATACTGTATATATATATATATATATATATATATATATATATATATATATATATATATATATATATTTTTTTTTTTTTTTTTTTTTTTAACAAAGAACCTAGAAAATAAAATGGTGAATATTGTATTATTGTATGTTGCAATAATATATATGTTCATGTTGCAATATTCAAATGCTATTTTTTTGAAAAAAATAATTAAAAAATAAAAACAAAACACAACATTTACTCCACTTTTTTATTTAATGTCAAAGATGGTGTCACACCTAGTAAATAGAACCTAACATGTCAGGATTTAAAATTGCTCACAGTTTTAGAATGGCAACAAACTACTTTGCTTAAAAATCTCCACAGGCAACACTTACAATTTTTTACAGGTTACCTGTTCACAGAGGAGTCTTGCACTAGAATTATTGCTCTCACTCTATACTGTTTTTTTTACAACTTATTTCCTTTATTTTAATCTAGTAATCTTGACATTGACTCACTTCCTAGCCCAGGGTGACAACCAAACTTAGCTGCACAGCTGTAGCAAGGAAATCTTGTATACTGACCCTTTTGTCATGGCTTGCAAGGAAGAGAATTTTTTTTTTTTTGTTGCCTGTTTTAAAAAAAATAGTCAGTATTTGTGAATGGTCCATTTATGATACCAAAAGTAAACCCAATCTATAAAATCTCATATCATCTTAAACACGTTAAGGTGGATCTTCACTGCATCTGAGCACCACAAACCAAAAAACACTATTTTATTCATTCTTAATATTAAACACAAATTCACAAATTCCCACATCCATCTATGTCTCTATGATTTATTCTGTTTAGCAATCACTTTAACCCCCCCCCAGCATTTCTGGCCATGGCCATCTTGAGTAAGGGCAAATGATTCTTGTAGCTTTTACTTCCTGGAATCCATCTGCTCAAGCATGCATGCAGGAGAGGGTACTTAGCTGAGAAAACTCCTCCTCCTCTCCTCTTCTCCCAAAGAATCGTGAGTCGTATGACATAATTTGCCTAGGTGTAGTTAGATTATTGGTAATTAGTATATTATATAAAAAAAAAAAAATTCTAATCAAATCATCTTTTTATTGCTTTTATACACAAATAATACACACAGCATACAGCCCATATATATATTAAAAATACATAGCACACAGAAAAGAAAAGAAAAACACCCAAAATTAACCCCAAAGTCTCTTCTCTCTCCCTATTGCTCATAGATTTATCTACTCCCATCTCGTCATCCATCCAAAATATCAGACCAACTTCTCCATATCTTTTCAAATTTCCCTATACAACCTCTATGTAAAAATACATATGTTTCATCAATTAAGGTTTCCCTTATTTGTGTTTTCCATTCAACTAAGATATTGTCCTAAAAAGGGTTTGGGGACCCGGCTCCTGCCCCAGGGGACATGGATCAATGGCAATTTTTATTTTTAAACGGCTGTTTTTTCGGGAGCACTGATTTTAATGACAATTAAAGTGAAAAAAAAAGTGAAATATTCCTTTAAATATCATGCCTGGGGGGTGTCTATAGTATGCCTGTGAAGTGGAACGTGTTTCCTATGTTTAGAACTGTCCCTGCACAAAATGAGATTTAACGGAACAAAAGTAATTTAAAACTGCTTGCGGTTTTAATGTCCTGTCTGGTTCCAGGAATACGGTCGAAAATCATTGAGAAAAATGGCATGGGTAGCCCCCCTGCCCATTACCAGCCCCTTTGGGTCTTGTACGGATATTAATGGGAACCCCGTACCCAAATTAAAAAAGTAAAGGCGTGGGGCCCCCAGGCCTTATATACTCAGAACAGCAGTATACAGACACAAGACAGGGACTGTGTAGGTTTGTTGTGTTAAGTAGAATCTTTTTGTAATTTTGAACTGGTACATTTTTAAAGTGTAGCTCCAGTCAAAAAAATCAATTTTTAAGCTTTTTGGAAAACATAGGGAAGGGTTATCACCCCTGTTTTTTCATCTCCCTTCCTGTTGTCTCCTTCCGTTTGCAAGTAGGAGACGTTTGTAAGTTGGATGCTTGAAAGTAGGGGCCTGCCCCATATGCTCTGCAGAAATGTGGATCTAAGGTGTTGGTGCTGCCACAACACTGTAAGCCCTCAAAGTGACTCATGGTGGGTGCTGGAGCACCCTGCTGTGAACGATTATATCAAGAATCGTAATTACATGCCATTGTTGAACAGTGGTAGAAAAATTGAGCCTTTGGTGGTTGTGGTGGTGGTGCTGGTGCTGGTGCTGGTGCCACAACACTATAAGTCCTCACAGTTACTCTCAGTGGGCGCAAGAATGGGCCCTGCTGTGAAATATTATATCAAAAATTGTAATTACATGCCCCTGTTAAACAGGGGCTGAAAAATTGGGCCTTAGGCACTGGTGCTAATGCCACGACACTGCAACCCAGATACTCTAGTTGGAGTGCATGAATGAGCCCTGCTGCAAAGCATTGCATCAAAAATTGTAATTGCATGCCCCTGTTAACCACTTGACCACTGGGCACTTAAACACCCTTAATAACCAGACCAATTTTCAGCTTTCGGTGCTCTCACATTTTGAATGACAATTACTCAGTCATGCAACACTGTACCCATTTGAAATTTTTGTCCTTTTTTTCACACAAATAAAGCTTTCTTTGGGTGGTATTTAATCACCGCTGGGTTTTTTATTTTTTGTGCTATAAAAGAAAAAAGACCGAAAATTGTGTAAAAAAAAGATTTTTTCTTCGTTTCTGTTATAAAATTTAGCAGACTAGTAATTTTTCTTAATACATTTTGGCCAAAATTTATACTACTACATATCTTTGGTAAAAATAAGTACAAAATGGTGGATATTATTTGGTCTTTGTGAAAGTTATAGAGTCCACAAGCTATGATGCCAATATCTGAAAATTGATCACACCTGAAGTACTGACGGCCTATCTCATTTCTTCAGACTCTAACATGCCAGAAAAGTACAAATACCCCCCAAATGACCCCTTTTTGGAAAGAAGACATTCCAAGGTATTTAGTAAGAGGCATGATGAGTTTTATGAAGTTGTAATTTGTTCCCACAACTCTTTGCAAAATCAATATTTTTTTTCCTTTTTTTTCACAAAATTATCATATTATCGGGTTATTTCTCACACACAGCATATGCATACAACAAATTACACCCCAAAACACATTCTGCTATTACTTCCGAGTATGGCGATACCACATGTGTGAGACTTTTACACAGCCCGGCCACATACAGAGGCCCAACATGCAGGGAGCACCATCAGGCGTTCTAGAGCACCCAGGCCAATTCTGACATTTCTCTCCTACATGTAAAAATCATCATTTATTTGCTAGAAAATTACATAGAACCCCAAAACATTATATATGTTTTTTTAGCAAAGACCCTAGAGAATACAATGGTGGTCGTTGCAACTTTTTATCTCACACGGTATTTGCGCAGCAATTTCTCGAACAGGTCTTTTTTGGAAAAAAACTGTTTTGTGCTTTAAAAAAAACAAAACAGTAAAGTTGGCCCAATGTTTTTGCATAATGTGAAAGATGAAGTTACGCCGAGTAAATAGATACCTAACTTGTTACCCTTCAAAATTGCACACGCTCGTGGAATGGCGCCAAACGTCGCTACTTAAAAATCCCCATAGGCGGCGCTTTAATTTTTTTACTGGTTACATGTTTTGAGTTAAAGAGGAGGTCTAGAGCCAAAATTATTGCTCTTGCTCTAACGTTCGCAGCGATACCTCACATGTGTGGTTTGAACACCATTTTCATATGTGGGCGGGATTTACGTATGTGTTCGCTTCTGCATGCGAGCACATGGGGACAGGGACGCTTTACATTTTTTATTTTTTTTGTTCATTTTACTTTATTTATTTTAGTTTGACATTTTTTCCCCAAAAATACATGTTTTGATAATTTTTATTCCTATTACAAGGAATGTAAACATCCCTTGTAAGAGTAATATGGCATGACAGGTCCTCTTTGCAGTGAGATATTGGGTCAATAAGACCCCACATCTCACCTCTAGGCTGGGAAGCCTGAAATAAAAATGATTCTGGCTTTGATCATATTGGCGAGTCGGTAGAAGCACCGGAGGGCGGTGGGGGGGGGGTCCCCTCTCGCCTCCTGTAAGAACGATCAAGCAGCAGAACAGTGGTGTAGGAAATCACCGGCTGAAAAAGCTGATATCTGAATGATGCCTGTAGCTACAGGCATCATTCAGATATCCCCGCACAAAATCAAGGATGTCATATGACGGCCGGCAGGCAGGAAGTGGTTAAAATGCATTTTTTTTTAACACAAAGTTGTCCATTTATACAATAAATGACACCCCAAAATAGATTCTCCTACTCCTCCTGAGTACAACGATACTACATGTGTGAGACTTCCACAGCCTGGGTATTGCAGAGTATTGGCAGGGAATTGCTGGGTATTGCAGAGTATTGGCAGGCCATCGCAGAATATTGGCAGGACATTGCTGGGTATTCCAGAGTATTGGCAGGGCATTGCAGAGTATTGTCAGGGTATTGCAGAGTATTGGCAGGGCATTGCTGGCTATTGCAGAGTATTGGCAGGGCATTGCAGAGTATTGCAGAGTATTGGCAGGGCATTGCTGGGTATTGCAGAGTATTGGCAGGGCATTGCAGAGTATTGGCAGGGTATTGCAGAGTATTGGCAGGGCATGGCAGAATATTGGCAGGGCATTGCTGGGTATTGCAGAGTATTGCCAGGGCATTGCAGAGTATTGGCAGGGCATTGCTGGGTTTTGCAGAGTATTGGCAGGGAATTGAGGGGTTAATTGTCGGTGAGCAGCGCTGTGGGCACTGCAGATCCAGTCCACAGCGTTGCTGACACCGATCTCCCCCCTCTCACTGTACCGATTGGTGCAGAGAGGGGAGGGAGGAACCGGCTTCATAACATGACGCCTATTTGTTTACAAGTGATCGCTTCGTCATTTGACGGAGCGATCACCGGTAAACGGCCGCGATGAGTGGCCGTTTACCGTTTACTGTGATGCGGACCCGGCGGTCACGGATTGCTCTCGAGTGCGTGCCCCAGAGGGCACGCGAGAGCGGAATTCTGTGAGGAAGTTATATGACGGCCTCCCAGAGTTAAGCAACCGCCCTGTAGCCATCATTCGGCTATGGTCCGGTTGTTAAATGGTTAAACAGGGGCTGAAAAATTGGGCCTTAGGCACTGGTGCTGGAGCCACGACACTACAACGTCTCCCAGATACTCTAGTTGGAGTGCAGGAATGAGCCCTTCTGCAAAGCATTGCAATTAGGCCTTAGCCACTAGTGGTGTCACCCAGAACCAAAAATGTTCTTCCAAGCTATCAGCAGGATCATTGAGGAGGAAGAGAATAGTCAGTCAACATAACAGGACAGTCACTCAGCATCAGCATAGGCTTGAAGGGATGTGACTAGGGATGAGCTCGGTGTTCGATTCGGCCGTTCGTCTGTTTGGCGAATTCAGAACTTTGTGGACCGTTCCCACCAAATTCGTGTGGCGCGAACGGTCCACAATGCACTACGCCATCGCAGTGCATTGCTGGATCATGATTGGCCAAGCATGCACTGTGACCCCGCATGCTTGGCCAATCACAGCTCCAGCAGCGAGGAGAGACATAATTGGCCACAGCTCGGTGGTTTAGTAAACGCCCCACACTATATAAGGCCGCCAGCGCAGCGGCCTTGTGTAGTGTGTTGGCGTGCAGGGAAAGAGCTACATAGGCAGGGACAGTGTGTTATTTTCTTAGCCATCTGCGGGAGTTAGTGGGTGTTGTGTGCCTCCAGCGCAGAATACACCTGTATTTACCCTTTATTGCTGTTGTTCTCTAATACAGCCATCTGCAGGAGTTAGTGGGTGTTGTGTGCCTCCAGCGCAGTATACACCTGTATCTACCCTTTATTGCTGGTGTTCTCTAATACAGGCATCTGCAGGAGATAGTGGGTGTTGTGTGCCTCCAGCACAGCGCAGTATACACCTGTATCTACCCTTTATTGCTGGTGTTCTCTAATACAGGCATCTGCAGGAGTTAAAGTGGGTGTTGTGTGCCTCCAGCACAGTATACACCTGAAGATACCCCTTAATGCTGGCATTGTCTGTTGCATAGCTTGCATATTATGCCCCGTACACACGAGCGGACTTTTCAACATCCAAAGTCCGAAGGACCGAGTCCGTCAGACTATCCGATCGTGTGTGGGCTGCAACGGACTTTTGATTCGCCAAAGTCTGACGGACTTTAGAAATGAAGCATGCTTCAAATTTTCCCGAAGGAACTCCGCCGGACCCGGTCCCCTTCGAAAACTCCGCTCGTGTGTATGCTACTCCGACGGACTAAAACCGACGCTAGGGCAGCTATTGGCTACTGGCTATGAACTTCCTTATTCGAGTCAGGTCGTACGTCATCACGTTCGAATCCGTCGGAGTTTAGTGTGATCGTGTGTGGCCAAGTCCGTTCGGCCGAAAAGTCTGTCAGAACTCCGTCGGAACTCCGGCGGAACTCCGGCGGAACTCCTTTGGAAGTCTGTCGGACATAAGTCCTCTCGTGTGTACGGGGCATTAGCCTTTAAAATTAGCACTTTTGATTTTGAACGTTCAAGTCTCATAGACTTTAATAGGGTTCTAAAGTTCGTACAAATTTTAGGTCCGTTCGAAGGTTCTGGTACGAACCAAACCGGGGGGTGTTCGGCTCAACCCTAGATGTGACATTTCAAAAAAAATTATTCGGTTACATCAGCTTCAGGTGCTCGGTAGCTGATGGTGATTCAAGACTGATTCATCTTTATGAAGTTCAGTCGATCAACCGAGTCGGTGGACAGGCGCTCCCTGTGATCGGTTACAAAGCCTCCAGCAGCACCGAAGGTGCGTTCCAAAAGAATGCTGGATGCAGGACAGGCCAGTAGCTCAATTGCATACTGTGCAAGCGCTGGCCAGTGATCCAGCCTCAAGACCCAGTAAGCCAGAGGATTTTCGGTGGGAAAGGTGTCTGGCCTTGCCCCTAGGTATTCCTGCACCATGTAAATCAGACGCTGGCGATGGTTGCTGGAACCGATTATACATTGGGGCTGCGGACTAAAAAATGGTCTGAATGCATCGGTCAGACGGCCACCTTCTCCACCGCTCCTTCTGTGACTGACCAAAGCCTCAGCAACATGTTGTCCAGGACCAGGAGTTTGTAACCTCCCAGTCTCTGGGAACGCGTTGCACAGACCTTTCTGCAAGGCCTCCCGGAGATGTCTCATCCTCTGCTCTCTCTGCAACGGCAAGATAAAGTCCGCAACCTTACCCTTGTACCGTGGATCAAGGAGAGTGGCCAGCCAGTAATGGTCCCTCTCCTTGATCCGAAGAATACGAGGATCCTTACACAGGCTTTGCAGGATCAGGGAAGCCATGCAGTGTAGGTTAGCTGAGGCATTTGGTCCGGAGTCCTCTGGGTCACTAAGGACAATATGATCCACAGCCACATACAAGTCCACGGGTTTCTTGGGACTGTAAATCATTCCTAAAAGACTGCTGCTGCTGATGCTGAGTGCCAGGCTCCACCTCCACGCTGACACAATCCTCCTCCTCCTCCTCTTCCTGTGTGATGGGTGGGACAGCAGGAACACTGTCTGGATAAAGGGGTCCTTGAGAGGCAAGGAAGTCCTCCTCTTCCTGCCTCTGTTTTGCCTCAAGTGCCCTGTCCATTATTTCATGCAGCGTATCCTCCAACAGGTGGACAAGAGGTACAGTGTCACTAATGCATGCACTGTCACTGCTCACCATCCTTGTGGCCTCCTCTGATTAGATGCCTTATCAAAAAAGTGAAAAAAAAGTGTGATAAATAATTCTTAATGTGGGATGTATCAATTATAGCTGCAAAAGCAAAAAAAAATAATTAGATAAAAACTGTGCAAATGCCTAAATAAACACATAAATAATAAAATCAATCCTTATGAAATATATACCAGTACAGAAGCCTGAATAAACACATAAATGTCTATATGAAATTAACAAGTGCAAAATAAAAAGGAAGATGTGACAATCAGTGAAAAATGACAATGTATAAAAAGTCCACATAAGCCACGTACACACATAGCCGTCTGTCCCACGTACTTAGTCTGGCGGACGTCCGCCAAACTGTCCGTCGGAATTTTCGAACGGGCTACTTGCCCACACATGGCACTTTTTCAGCGGACTAATACAGCGTACTAAGTCCGCCGTACTAAGTTCGCCGTACTTTCAAAATGAACGGACTCGCCCACACACGCGGAGGAAAGTCCGCTCATTTCGAGCGCGTCTCCAGGTAGGCGGGGCCCGTGAAGGAGACGTTGCTGGCCCCGCCGCCTGGTATGGACTTAAAGGGGAACCCCAACGCCGAAATCAGACCCAAGTCCACATCAGACCCTTGTCCGAGCACGCTACCCGGCCGGCCAGGAAAGGGGGGCGAGCGAGCGCCCCCCCCCCCCCCTCCTTAGCCGTACCAGGCCGCGTGCCCTCAACATGGCGGGTGCCTTGGGGAAGGGGGGGGGCGCGCGGCCCCCCCCACCCCAAAGCACCTTGTCCCCATGTTGATGAGGACAAGGGCCTCTTCCCGACAACCCTGGCCGTTGGTTGTCGGGGTCTGCGGGCGAGGGGCTTATCGGAATCCGGGAGCCCCCTTTAATAAGGGGGCCCCCGGATACCGGCCCCCCACCCTATGTGAATGAGTATGGGGTACAATGTACCCCTACCCATTCACCTGTAAAATAAAAGTACAAAAAAAACACAATACACGAGATAAAATACTTTATTGCACAGCTCCGGGGGTCTTCCGTCTTCGGGGGTCTTCTCGCCGGACTCCTCGCTATCTTCTTGTAGCTCTTTTGCTAGCGGAGGAGTCCGGCTTTCTTCCTCGCCGCCGGCCTCTTCTCCCGACTTGGGGGGTCTTGTCCCCCTCTTCGGTTCTTCTGCCGGGCCACCGCGCCTTCTTATAGCTCTTTTACAGGCGGTGGCCCGGTCTTCTGTAGCCGCTGCCGCCTTCCGTTCTTCTTCTTATTCTTCTTCTTCTCCTTCTTCTCCTGGAGATGTTGACTCGACGCTCTCTCCGGCCACAATGCCAGGGACGCGCTGCGCGGCCACTTATATAGGGACAAGGGGCGGTGTCACATGGCTTTATGTCACATGGGTTGGTGTCACATGGTGACCCCGCCCCCTTACGATGTCACAGTCCCCATGTGACATCAACCCATGTGACCAACCCATGTGACATAAACCCATGTGACACCGCCCCTATATAAGTGGCCTCGCAGCGCGTCCCTGGCATTGTGGCCAGAGAGAGCGTTGAGTCAACATCTCCAGGAGAAGAAGGAGAAGAAGAAGAAGAAGAAGAAGAACGGAAGGCGGCAGCGGCGACAGAAGACCGGGCCACCGCCTGTAAAAGAACTATAAGAAGGCGTGGTGGCCCGGCAGAAGAACCGAAGAGGGGGACAAGACCCCCGAAGCCATCATTTTTTAATGAGCTGTGAGCGCTCTTGTAGTCCATTGATCTTCCTACTTTCAGGTAACTGCCTGCCCATATGAGCAGACAACTAGGAGAGTCTACAGACCTCTGTGGATGGTATTGAAGTTTAAGATCCATATGGAAATTATCTGAAAGGAAAAAAAACCCAGCCGAGGGGGCCAGTACCCATCTACCAGGAATTAGGGCACAATCCCTGGACCCTGTTGTTTGGTTTGCTGTTTACCTTACAGCAGTAAGGTAAGGGGCCACTCTACCTGATGTGCCGTGTACACTGGAGACACAGGAATCACAAAACACGGTTGCTGGCACCTGTCTTTGAGAAGCACTGAATAAGCCACTGGTCACTTTATTCATTTCAGCTCACATATAGACTCTATTATTATATCTTTCTTATTAAGAAGATCACTGAACAAATAACCACTGGTCACCGTTTTTTATTTAATTTCACCAAAGACTTTATTACATACAGTGGTGTGAAAAAGTGTTTGCCCCCTTCCTCATTTCCTGTTCCTTTGCATGTTTGTCACACTTAAGTGTTTCGGAACATCAAACCAATTTAAACAATAGTCAAGGACAACACAAGTAAACACAAAATGCAATTTGTAAATGAAGGTGTTTATTATTAAAGGTGAAAAAAAATCCAAACCATCATGGCCCTGTGTGAAAAAGTGATTGCCCCCTAAACCTAATAACTGGTTGGGCCACCCTTAGCAGCAACAACTGCAACCAAGCGTTTGCGATAACGTGCAATGAGGCTTTTACAGCGTCCTGGAGGAATTTTGGCCCACTCATCTTTGCAGAATTGTCCTAATTCAGTTACATTAGAGGGTTTTCAAGCATGAACGGCCTTTTTAAGGTCATACCACAACATCTCAATAGGATTCAGGTCAGGACTTTGGCTAGGCCACTCCAAAGTCTTCATTTTGTTTTTCTTCAGCCATTCGGTGGTGGACTTGCTGATGTGTTTAGGATCATTGTCCTGCTGCAGAACCCAAGTTCGTTTCAGCTTGAGTACACGAACAGATGTTCGGACATTCTCCTTCAGGATCTCTTGGTAGACAGCAGAATTCATAGTTCCTTTTATCACGGCAAGTCTTCCAGGTCCTGAAGCAGCAAAACAGCCCCAGACCATCACACTACCACCACCATATTTTACTGTTGGTATAATGTTCTTTTTATGAAATGCAGTGTTCTTTCTACGCCAGATGTACTTGGACACACACCTTCCAAAGAGTTCCACTTTGTCTCATCGGTCCACAGAATGTTGTCCCAAAAGTCTTGGGGATCATCAAGATGTGTTGTGGAGAAATTGAGACGAGCTTTGATGTTCTTTTTGCTCAGCAGTGGTTTTCTCCTTGGAACTCTGCCATGCAGGCCATTTTTGCCGAGTCTTTTCCTGATGGTGGAGGCATGAACGCTGACCTTAACTGAGGCAAGTGAGGCCTGCAGTTCCTTGGACGTTGTTGTGGGGTCTTTTGTGACCTCTTGGATGAGTCGTCGCTGCGCTCTTGGGGTAATTTTGGGCGGCCGGCCACTCCTGGGAAGGTTCACCACTGTTCCATGTCTTCGCCATTTGTGGATAATGGCTCTCACTGTGGTTCGCTGGATTCTCAAAGCTTTGGAAATGGCTTTATAACCCTTTCCAGACTGATAGATCTCAATTACTTTCTTTCTCAATTGTTCCTGAATTTCTTTGGGTCTCGGCATGATGTGTAGCTTATAAGGATCTTCTGGTGGACCTTACTGTGTCAAGCAGCTCCTATTTAAGTGATGCCTTGATTGTGAACAGGTGTGGCAATAATCAGGCCTGGGTGTGGCTAGAGAAATTGAACTCAGGTGTGGACAACCACAGTTATAGTATGTTTTAACAAGGGGGGCAATCACTTTTTCACACAGGACCATGATGGTTTGGATTTTTTTTCACCTTTAATAATAAACACCTTCATTTACAAATTGCATTTTGTGTTTACTTGTGTTGTCCTTGACTATTGTTTAAATTGGTTTGATGTTCCGAAACACTTAAGTGTGACAAACATGCAAAGGAACAGGAAATGAGGAAGGGGGCAAACACTTTTTCACACCACTGTAGCTTTCTTGTTCAAGCATGCATTGTGTGTTGCACGTTTTAATATAAGGAAAAATATTTTATGAGTTTTTCTCTTGGAGATATTCAATTTTATTTAAAGCACATGACACTTTTGGCTTATGATTTGTAACAGACTGGATATCCCTTTTCATTGATTATTTAAGGATTAATTTGTTGGAGAAACTTCACAACTTTGGATTTTTTTTCATATTGTAATTGTGCATAATTTTTTAATTTTTTACTATCACATATTTATCTAAAGGAATAATTATCACCCAATAAGAAGGAGACACTGCTCCCGGGAGTGGGTCACTCATTTAACATTATTATTTTTTATATAAGCACAAGGCACTTTAATTCTAATTTAGCGTAGTTTAGTCTAACGTTTTCAGGTAGTGCAATATTATCTACCATTATCTATTATCACTTAATAACCTCCAACACTACTGCATCTTGTCCTGCATCCTTCCCAGCTGCCAGAAGAGTGACCCAATGGGCTATGAAAGATAGGTAACGTCCCTGTCCATGCCCGCTGGACCATGAGTCAGCGGTAATATGCACCTTACCACTGACCGCCTTTACAGCTGACAGCGAGGCATGGACATTGCCTTCCACATGCAGGTAGAGAGCTGGAATCGCCTTCCGTGAGAAAAAGTGGCGTTTGGGAACCTGCCACTGAGGAACCGCACATTGCACAAACTCACGGAAGGGGGCCGAGTCTACCAAATGAAAAGGCAGCAATTGAAGAGCTAGCAATTTAGCCAAGCTAGCATTCAACTGCTGGGCATGTGGATGGCTGGGAGTGAACTTATTTTGACGGTCCAGCAGCTGGGGCAGGGAAATTTACCTGCTACAATCGGACATCGGTGTACTGCTAGCAGAGTGCCCGCAAGTACTTGGCTGTGACACACCTTATTCTACACCTTAATTCCTCTCAGTGCAGGTTTCAGAGAGGACTGAATGTCTAGTGGGGTTGGAGATCCCAGCTGATGAGGAGCAAGGAGAGGTCCACTTTGTTCTTTGGTGTGAGTCTTTAAGGTACGCTTGCCAACGAGCTACATGGCAGGTCAACATATGTCTGGTTAAGAATGTGGTGCCCAAGTGGCTGATGTTTTGGCCACGCGAGATACGCTTGAGACATATGTTGCAAATAGCAGCGGTGCAATCGGATGCACTGGTCTCAAAAAAGGCCCACACCAAAGAAATTTTGGAATAACGCGCAGAGGCAGCGCCCTGCACAGGCAGAGCTCAGCGATGTGATTCAGTCGGTGTGCTGCCCCTAAGCTGGCCCCCGGAAAGGCATCCTGCTTCATTGGAGATGTGCCTCCTCCTCCTCCTCTCTTCTATCAGGCACCCATGTGGAGACAGTGACCTCATCATCCCCTCCCTCTTCATCACTGGAGCAAACCTGGCCGTATGCTGCAGCTGATGGAACATGACTGCCAGATTGCTCTCCTTCTTGCGCATCCCCTCTCTCTGCGCTCACGCTACTGCTTTTCTCTCGCTGGGTATTATCATCAGGGCTTTCAAAATGCTGGGCATCCTCCTGGAGCATGTACCCAACACTGTGCTCAAACAGTTTGGGGGACTCCTCAGGAGGACATGGTGGGTCTAGAGAAGGAGTAACTGATGGCATTGAGACGAGGGAAGAGGACGCATTGGCAGCTGCTTTGCTAGTACCCTGAGCCTGGGTGAGAGAGGATGAGGAGGATGAGGAGGGCTTGGTCACCCACTCCAAGTCTTCGGCATTATGCGGCTCAAAACGTCCATCTGACGAAAATAAGGACAAGTGTGTCCCATGGCCACTTGCTGATGACGATGCATCGCTGATGATGATGCACCACGTCCACAACCAGCACTGTTGTCTCTAGACACAGAGCCTGCTTGCCCTCTTTTATTGGCTCGCGACTTTCTGCCTCTCCTTATTGGCCTTCCAGAGGTGGTAATGGCCTGCAGGGAGATGGGAAAACCCGCAATTGAGTAGCTTTAGCTGCACACTGAGCAGATTACACAGTACACTGACTGTAATTACTGCAGCTGCCTGCCTGTGTTACAGAAACAGAACAACACCAGCAATAAGGGGTATCTTCAGGTGTATACTGTGCAGGAGGCACACAACACCCACTTTAACTGCTGCGGATACCTGTATTACAGAAATAGAACACCAGCAATAAGGGGTATCTTCAGGTGTATACTGTGCAGGAGGCACACAACACCCACTCTAACTTCTGCAGATGCCTGTATTACAGAAACAGAACACCAGTAATAAAGGGTAGCTTCAGGTATATACTGTGCAGGAGGCACACAACACCCACTTTAACTGCTGAGGGTGCCTGTATTACAGAAACAGAACACCAGCAATAAGAGGTATCTTCAGGTGTATACCATGCAGGAGGCACACAACACCCACTGTAACTGCTGCAGATGCCTGTATTACAGAAACAGAACACCAGCAATAAGAGGTATCTTCAGGTGTATCCCGTGCAGGAGGCACACAACACCCACTCTAACTTATGCACTGCAGATGCCTGTATTACAGAAACAGAACACCAGTAATAAAGGGTAGTTTCAGGTGTATACTGTACAGGAGGCACACAATACCCACTGTAACAGTGCTAGGTTCCCAAGCAGTAAAGACACTGTCCCTGCCTATCGTCTTCTTTCCCTGACTGCTGCAACACACTACACAAGGCAGCCGCGCTGGCAGCCTTATATAGTGTGGGGCATGTACTAAAGCCCCCTGAGCTATAATTGGCCACAGGCATCCTGCCTGTGGCCAATTATGGCTCTCCACGCTGCCGTCGCTGTGATTGGCCAAGCATGCGGGGTCACAGTGCATGCTTGGCCAATCATGAGCCAGCAATGCACTGCAATGGCGCAGTGTATTGTGGGCCGTGAGCGCCATGCGAATATGTCACGAACAGCGCACAGAGTTCTGGCTTCGCTTAACGGGCGAACAGTCGGTGTTCGAGTCGAACATGCGTTCGACTCTAACACCGAGCTCATCCCTAGTGGGGATACCCATTTTTGTACTATAAGCTTACGGACCTGGAATAGGCTCCTTATTTTTGATACCATGATGTCTCCCTTGATCTCTGAATTATCCAGGAGTATTTGAATTATTAATTATTGTATGACAGCATAGCGATGGAACTCTTAATAGTTTATTATTAATTATGGAGAAGGGGTGGGATTAATATGTTTGTACTTCTTCCCGCTCCTTTTCTGATATGTATTTTTTATGTTTTTTTACATGTTCGAAATAAACTAAAACGAATTAACCAACTAACTAGACAATAAACCAGGAAGTAACTAAAGAAAAAAATCTAAAACAAGTAAATACAATATACTTTCCTATATATTTTCTAATGCTATCAGAATACGGATTAAAAATAATCAATGTTGATTGGGAGAGAGAAGTTCCACTTTAAGATTATTTTTAAAATTGCTTTCAGTCACTTAAAACTTTGTACCTTTCAGTCAAATAATCCCTGCTGATCCTGCCATGAAGGTCCTTATTCAGGGCTTTTTCAAGAAGCTGTTCCAAAAAAATAATATACACGCACAAAAAAGTTTTATTTTTTTACAGATCTTTTGTCGGCTTTCTAAAATTATAACGTACACTAGCATGTGGCAGTTATAGAAGCATTTAGCAGAGCTATTCTGGAAATAATCTGGAACAGGAGATAAAATGACTGTTATTTGGGAAGATAGACCCAATCAGGAAAGATTCCAGAGGCAGCCTGGCAGCAATAGATTTGGATCTCTGATATTCTGAGAGTTGGAGAATCACATCATTGTGATTTCTTTCAGGAAATAAAAATAACAGAATCTGGCCCATACTTTATTTACTTTCTTCATATTTTAATTAGGCTTGTGTGGACTTTTCTAATTACTATTCACTTCTCTTTGTAGGAAAGTAATAGGGAAATAGGCTCTCACAAAATAGGATCTCAGCCCTTGTACACACGGTCGGAGTATTCCGATGAACAATGTCTGATAGGACCGTGTTGTCGGATAATCTGCCCGTTTGTGGGCTCCATCGGACTGTTTCCGTCGGAGTAAGTTTTCCAGCTGGGCTATAAAATTTTCCGACAACATGATCCGATCGGACTTTGTCCGATTGTGTGTATAGAATTCCGATCGGACAAAGTGCCACGCATGCTCACATCAAATTCCTAGACCAAAGCTATTGGCTACTAGCCTGAACGTAGTCCCATGGTAACCAAATTACATCATCACGTTCTGAACGATCAGATTTTCCGACAACTTTGTCCTACCGTGTGTATGCAACAGTTTCGGACAAAATCCGTCTGACAAAATCCAACGGATTTGGTTATCAGAATGTCCGACCGTGTGTACAAGGACTTACAGCTTTGTTAATTTAAAATGGGCCATTCCACCCATACATGAAATTTTATTTTTTGGAGGCCGCTGGTGAGTTAAACCACCTCATTTTTTTACTTGTCCCTGCAGCCAGCACATCCCAGCACAGCAGCGCATGGTCCAAGCTCTGCAGCAGACAGTCTCTCCCAACAGCAGTCTTACAGCTATTCCAGTTTTCCTACTGTGCCAGTGTCCCTGTTGTTCTTGTATTGTTCCAGCTGTTCCAGTGTTCCTGCTGTTCTTGTGTTCCAGCTGTTCCAATGCCATGCTGTCATGCAATGCCGGGAGACCACTGCATCAGGACTTCAGCGCTATTGGGAGGAAGCTACAGTCTTCAGGTGTCACTGGCTTGAAAAGCGAGACCTTTCACCTGAGCTTTGACAAAGACCAAGGGCTCGCTCCTGTGATAAGAGGCTTCTTGGTCATCTGAATCCTGCTGTTCAAGTGTTACCATAGTTCTAATGTTTTAGCTGTTCCAGTTTTCCCACTTGTCCAGTGTTCCTATTGTTCCAGTGTTCTAGATGTCCCAGGTTTCCTGCTATACTAGTGTTACAGTTGTTCCAGCTGTTCCAGCTTTCCTACTGTGCCAGTGTCTCTGTTGTTCTTGTAGTGTTCCAGCTGTTCCACTGTCCCTGCTGTTCCAATGTCATGCTGGCATTTGGTGCCAGGAGATCACTGCTTCAGGACTTCAGAGCTACTGGGAGGTGGCTACAGTTTTCAGCCGTCAATGGCTTGAAAAGCAGGACCTTCCACCTGACCTTTGACAAAGACCAAGGATTCACTCATGTAGTAAGAGGCTTCTTGATGTAGCGCCCTGGTGTTTTAGACAGGGTCGCTAACAAATTTAGTCTGCCAAGTAGTAAGTGCCCTGGGTAATTATTAGAGGATCTACTGGTTTTTCTCCCTAAATCTGGATTTGCTGCACTTCTCTCTTCTGTCACTGGGTGGCACTGTTGCAGGTAAAATTGGGTTGACAAGAGCTTAACAAAGTCAGACTATGAGTGGATGGGTTGTCTCGGCCAATTGGCAGAGGTCTTTTTAGTCAATTGGCCTGCTGGGAGAGCCTATTTATTTGGGTCAGGTGATCGGTGTTCTGTGCCACCTGGACGGTTGTCTGGGTGGATGTGTGTTAAAATGCCACAGGATGCTAGGCCAGAAGCCTGAGGCCTATCCCGAGAGTACCTGGTTGCTAGGCGGTCAGAGGCCTACCTAAGGGTGTCCTGGCCCTAACCCTCTCCCCTCCAGTTCTTGTTAAGAGACAATAAATCTCTTTTGTTTGCATCCCAAAAGTGACTGGTGCCCAATCATTTCATCTTGCATTACACCCAATATGCCTAGTAACACACTCTACAAGGAGGGTGTCAGGCTAGGAGCAGATAACAAGTAACAGTTCAGGTGTGCTGATTATACAAAGAGTTCAAAGCACATACCATGAGCAGGTCTAAGCAGAGCAGGTCAGCTGGGACTTGTAGTACACCGCTGCAGACGAAGGTAGATGATTGCTGGACCTTGTAGTTCACTGCTGTAGATGAGAATAGATGATTGCTGGACCTTGTAGTTCACTGCTGTAGATGAGGATAGATGATTGCTGGACCTTGTGGTTCACTGCTGCAGATGAGGGTACTATTAGAATCAGGCAAAGAGTAGTCTAGGCAAGCTGGGTCATACACAGGTAGATCAGAGTCCAAACGGTACCGAATCAGAAGCAAGCAAGGAGGGTCAAACAAGCCGGGTCAAACACGAAAGACACAGAGCAAATATCAGCTGGATCAAACACAAGTGAACTCTAACACGAGCACTGACTGAATGCTGATACAGGTGATTTAAACGTGAGCTGGCCAATCACTGTTGTTTCCCAGACACAGGCTGTGTCAGGTGAGTTGTGCTGGGTCCTAAAGGGATTCTAGTACTGACAGTACCCCCCCTTTCTTGAGGGGTTGCTCCTGCACCCCCAGGCTTACTTGGATAACGGAGATGGAACTTCTTCTTAAGTCGATCAGCATGAAGATCACGAGCTGGTACCCAAGATCGATCCTCTGGGCCGAACCCTTTCCAATGAACGAGATATTGTAAGGAATTGCACACTCGTCTGGAATCAAGAATAAATGCCACTTCATATTCTTGACTGTCCAACACATCCACAGGTTCTGGTTCATTTACTAGGAGGCTGGAATGAACAGGTTTCAACAATGAAACATGAAAGAAGTTTGGAATGTGCATGGATGGGGGAAGTTTTAATCTGTAGGACACAGGATTAACAATCTCCGAAATTTCATAAGGCCCGATGAATTTTGGGCCAAGCTTTTTAGATGGAACATGCAGGGACAGATTCCGAGATGATAACCACACTTTGTCACCAACTTTATATCCTGGTGCCTTTGAGCGCTTCTTGTCAGCAGTTTTCTTAAAAGCCTGCACAGAGCGAGAAATAGCATGATTTACATCGGACCAGATTTTGGAGAAATGTTCAATCGTGGTGTTGGCATCTGGAACATCAGAGGGCGGAAGATCAAAGGAGCACACACGAGGATGCAACCCGTAAACACAAAAGAAAGGAGAGGTCCCTGTAGATGTGCTGGCACAATTATTCAAGGCAAACTCTGCCCATGGAAGGATGTTGACCCACTCCACCTCATCTTTGGCCATCAGACAACATACCATCTTCTCTAGAGTCTGATTAGTCCTTTCTGTTTGGCCATTTGTTTTAGGATGATATGCTGAAGAATATGATAATTTAATCCCCAGCTGAGAGCAAAGGGCCTTCCAAAACTGGGCTATAAACTGAGAGCCACAGTCAGAGACAATGTTAACTGGTGCCCCATGGAGCCTGAAAATATGCTTAAAGCGGAGGTCCACCCTAAAATGGACCTCCGCTCATCGGAATCCCCCCCCCCCTCCGGCGCCACAATCGGCACCTTTCAGGGGGGAGGGGGGTGCAGTTACCTGGATAATCCAGGTAACTGCACCCACTTCCGGGCTAGCTCTCTGCGGAACGGGGCGTACGTTACGCCCCGTTCTGCAAGCGCCCGCCCCCTTCAGCAAGTGCCCCGCTGCCTGCTGGGAAACACACAGCTCCCAGAGGCAGCGGGGACCGTCCGGATTGCGCCGCGCGGCTCGCGCATGCGCAGTAGGGAACCGGGAAATGAAGCCGAAAGGCTCCATTTCCTGATTCCCATACCCAAGATGGCGGCGGGACCTGGCAGCCGAGCGAGCGATCGGCTTCGGGTGCCGACATCGCGGGCGCGCTGGACAGGTAAGTGTCACTATTTAAAAGTCAGCAGCTGCAGTATTTGTAGCTGCTGGCTTTTAAAAAAAAAAAAAAACGCGGAGTTCCGGTGGACTCCCGCTTTAATGAATAAAGATGCCAGTTCTTTAGCAGATGGAAGCTTCGGAAGCGGAACAAAGTGGGCCATCTTACTGAACCTGTCTACCACCACCCAGATAGTGGAACATCCCTGGGACAGAGGCAAGTCTGTGATAAAGTCCATAGATAAATGGGTCCAGGGACAGGTAGGTATTGGTAGAGGACGAAGGAGACCGGGGGGCTTAGAGGTACTGCTCTTGCTTCTGGCGCAAACTTCACAGGCCTGGACGAAGGCTAACACATCCTGCCTAAGCGATGGCCACCAGAGGTTGCGAGAGACAATCTCAAAAGTTTGTCTAAACCCTGGATGTGCTGCAGGTTTTGATGCATGTACTTGTTGCAATACCTGCAAACGAAGAGCCAGGGGCACAAAGAGCATACCAGAGGGAGTGGAGGGAGGGGCTTCAGCCTGTGCTGGTAACAAGGCCTCAGAGATGTCAGTCTGGGTAAAAGCCAAAATCCTATCCTCAGAGATAATGGGTTGTGGAGGAAGCGGAGGAGGAGACTCTGATAAAAAGCTGCGAGACAAGGCATCAGCCTTAATGTTTTTTGGACCTGGTAAATAAGAAATTGTGAAGTCAAATCTGGAGAAGAACAATGACCACCCGGCTTGACGCGAGTTCAGTCTTTTAGCAGAACGGATATATTCAAGGTTTTTGTGGTCAGTCAGAACTATAAATGGATAGCGAGCTCCCTCCAGCCAATGTCTCCACTCCTCTAAAGCTAGCTTTATGGCTAAAAGTTCTCTGTTGCCTATATCATAATTGTGCTCTGCTGGGGAATATTTACAGGACAAGAAGGCACAAGGGTGGATTGCAGCACTTACAGGATCTTTTTGTGACAAAAGTGCTCCCACCCCTACTTCAGATGCATCTACCTCTACAATAAAAGGTAGCTCAGGAACAGGATGGCGTAGAATTGGTGCAGAGGTAAAGGCTTTCTTTAACTGAGTGAAGGCTGCCTGGGCTTCAGTAGTCCATTTAAATGTACTAGGAGTCTTCCTGGTGAGAGAGGTGATGGGATGTGCAATGGTGGCAAAGTTCTTAATGAATTTTCGATAGAAATTTGCAAAGCCCAGGAAGCGTTGAACTGCCTTCAGGTCTGAAGGTGGTGCCCAGTCTAAAATGGCTTGAACCTTGGCTGGGTCCATGGTGAGGCCTGTGTCAGAAATTAGGTAACCCAGGAAAGGTACTTGTTTAACATGGAAAATACATTTTTCAGGCTTTACAAAAAGGGAGTGAGTCTTTAGTCGGGCTAATACCGAGCAGACATGCTTCTGATGTGTTTCAAGATTGGGAGAGTATATCAAAATATCGTCTAAATAAACAAGCATGAAGCGACGCATCATGTCACGGAAAATGTCATTCATGAAGTTCTGAAAGACGGCTGGTGCATTCCTGAGGCCGAAAGGCATGACAAGACATTCGTAATGACCATCCTTGGTGTTAAAGGCCGTCTTCCATTCATCGCCTGCACGGATTCGCACCAGATTATAGGCTCCCCTTAAGTCCAGTTTGGAGAAGATTTTGGCTCCCTGGATTTGAGAGAACAACTCTGTGATGAGAGGGAAAGGATACCGATTGGGAACAGTTATTTTATTTAGACCTCTGTAATCAACACAAAGTCGCAGTCCTCCATCCTTCTTCGGGACAAAGAAGCATCCTGCTCCTGCGGGAGAAGTGGAGGGACGGAGGAAACCCTTAGCTAGGTTTTCCTGGATGTATTCTTGCAAAGCAAGATTCTCTGGTTCAGACAGTGGAAAGACTCTCCTTTGAGGAGGTGTAGTGTCAGGCAAGAGGTCAATGGGACAATCATAACTGCGATGAGGAGGTAAAGTGTCAGCAATTCCTTTAGAAAACACATCCCGAAAGTCCTTATAACAAAGCGGAATCTGTTCCATTCCTACTTGACAGGTATCAAGTCGAACGAGGTGCTGGATGCAGCTCTTTTTACACTGATTGGACCAAGCCAGAATATCTCCTGTTGGCCAGTGCTCCCCCCGGCCAATGTGGCGTCCAGCATCACCGTGCTAACAGCGCGGTGATGTCAGACGTTGACAAGGCCGCCGACACAACAAAAGAGCAGGCAAGTACTGCCAGGGTGTAGTGGCTGAACTGCGCAGGCACCGCATGGAAGGCGTTCAGGCGACTGCACAGTGCACTGCAGCCATGAAAGATGGAAAATAGGTGCAAGACAGGATGGAGAATTTTAACTGTGCAGACTGCACTCCTGGGGACAACCAAGCAGCCACGCAGTGTACTGCAGCCCTTATCAAGGGAATGCCCTCAGATATAATAACATCTGAGGGCCTCTGTGTATTGGGGAGCCTCGATAAGCCACAGACATGGAAAGAAAAACCACGCCATAGCATAGCTAAATAATTAAAATTAAGAGGAATAGCGATTGTAATAAAAGTAAAGAGTTGAGACTGGAGGTCACCGTCCTTCTTGTACATTCGTATCTCATAAAAAGTTGTAGGGCACTTTTGAAAGAATACTGAAACTAAGAAAAAGAAAAAGGAAGAAAGAAAAAGAAAAATTCCATAAAAAATTTGGCATGACGAAATACAAGTTGTATAGCAGACGTTCATTCAAGAAGGTGTAACTATGAAAATTATGTGCATACATAGTCAAAGAGAAGGACAAAATAAGATCAAACAAGAAAAAATACATATCAAAAATTAGATAGAAAAATTGTGCTAAAGATCTCTATCGAAGCCCCCAGATGAGAAGCCTGGCAAAAAAGGCTTCAGATTGAAGGCCTCGTTGAGACCTGGTGGCACAGTGGCATTAAAGAGGAAGTAAACCCTTTCAAACCACTTTGACCTACAGGTAAGCCTAGATTAAGGCTTACCTGTAGGTCCAAGCAATATCTCCTAAACCTATATGGTTTAGGAGATATTTGCCCGAAAATGGGCACCGCTGTCTACGGCGCATGCGCCGTAGACAGCGGCGCGCAGGCGCACTAAATGCGGCAAGTCCAAGAATGGATCTGCCTAATTTGTCGACTCCCGTGCGCATGCGCGGGAGTGACGTCATCGCGGCTTCGCCGAATGGCAGCGGCGGAGCTGCGAGACGCGACTCCCGTGCGCATGCGCGGGAGTGACGTCATCGCGGCTTCGCCGCTGTCATTCGTCGGAGCTGCGAGACGCCACCAGCAAGATGGATGCGGCGGACTACAGGGGACAGCGGCGACTTCGCTGGCTCCTGTGTCAGGTAAGTGACACATAATGAGCTACTATGCGATGCATAGTAGTCCATTATGCTTTACCTTTGCAGGGAAAAAAAGAGGAAGTAAACCCATCAGGGTTTACTTCCTCTTTAAGGTTTGATATCCACCTCAGCTCGTGTTGTAGGAGGAGCTTATTAAAGTCTCCTCCTCACGAGGTGGGGTGTACCAGGACAGACACACTGGGGCATGCACCACTGTGAGTTTGTAGAACATGCCTACAAAGGGGAAAGCCCGGATCCTTGGTCTGCATTGCTCGAATATGTTGGTAGATCCTTTGCCACAATTTTTGTGTGGTTTTCCCAATATAGAAACAATTGCAACTGCATAGTAAAAGGTAAACCACACATTTGGTCTGGCAATTAGACAAATGTTTCGAAAATAAAAGGCTTTCCATGTTCTGACATGCTCTTCTTTGTTTACTCTAAACTCACTTTATTATATACATACAGTGGTGTGAAAAAGTGTTTGCCCCCTTCCTCATTTCCTGTTCCTTTGCATGTTTGTCACACTTAAGTGTTTCGGAACATCAAACCAATTTAAACAATAGTCAAGGACAACACAAGTAAACACAAAATGCAATTTGTAAATTAAGGTGTTTATTATTAAAGGTGAAAAAAAATCCAAACCATCATGGTCCTGTGTGAAAAAGTGATTGCCCCCCTTGTTAAAACATACTATAACTGTGGTTGTCCACACCTGAGTTCAATTTCTCTAGCCACACCCAGGCCTGATTATTGCCACACCTGTTCACAATCAAGGCATCACTTAAATAGGAGCTGCTTGACACAGTAAGGTCCACCAGAAGATCCTTATAAGCTACACATCATGCCGAGACCCAAAGAAATTCAGGAACAATTGAGAAAGAAAGTAATTGAGATCTATCAGTCTGGAAAGGGTTATAAAGCCATTTCCAAAGCTTTGAGAATCCAGCGAACCACAGTGAGAGCCATTATCCACAAATGGCGAAGACATGGAACAGTGGTGAACCTTCCCAGGAGTGGCCGGCCGCCCAAAATTACCCCAAGAGCGCAGCGACGACTCATCCAAGAGGTCACAAAAGACCCCACAACAACGTCCAAGGAACTGCAGGCCTCACTTGCCTCAGTTAAGGTCAGCGTTCATGCCTCCACCATCAGGAAAAGACTCGGCAAAAATGGCCTGCATGGCAGAGTTCCAAGGAGAAAACCACTGCTGAGCAAAAAGAACATCAAAGCTCGTCTCAATTTCTCCACAACACATCTTGATGATCCCCAAGACTTTTGGGACAACATTCTGTGGACCGATGAGACAAAGTGGAACTCTTTGGAAGGTGTGTGTCCAAGTACATCTGGCGTAGAAAGAACACTGCATTTCATAAAAAGAACATTATACCAACAGTAAAATATGGTGGTGGTAGTGTGATGGTCTGGGGCTGTTTTGCTGCTTCAGGACCTGGAAGACTTGCCGTGATAAAAGGAACTATGAATTCTGCTGTCTACCAAGAGATCCTGAAGGAGAATGTCCGAACATCTGTTCGTGTACTCAAGCTGAAACGAACTTGGGTTCTGCAGCAGGACAATGATCCTAAACACATCAGCAAGTCCACCACCGAATGGCTGAAGAAAAACAAAATGAAGACTTTGGAGTGGCCTAGCCAAAGTCCTGACCTGAATCCTATTGAGATGTTGTGGTATGACCTTAAAAAGGCCGTTCATGCTTGAAAACCCTCTAATGTAACTGAATTAGGACAATTCTGCAAAGATGAGTGGGCCAAAATTCCTCCAGGACGCTGTAAAAGCCTCATTGCACGTTATCGCAAACGCTTGGTTGCAGTTGTTGCTGCTAAGGGTGGCCCAACCAGTTATTAGGTTTAGGGGGCAATCACTTTTTCACACAGGGCCATGATGGTTTGGATTTTTTTTCACCTTTAATAATAAACACCTTCATTTACAAATTGCATTTTGTGTTTACTTGTGTTGTCCTTGACTATTGTTTAAATTGGTTTGATGTTCCGAAACACTTAAGTGTGACAAACATGCAAAGGAACAGGAAATGAGGAAGGGGGCAAACACTTTTTCACACCACTGTATATTATATAAATATACATAAAAATATATTTTACTTTATGTTTCATTATACTCAAACAAATCTTTTTCTGCATTAGACATAAACAGTTTTCTTCCGTTTAACCCCTGAGGAAGGAAATGAATACTTATACCCCATCCCCCTGTTTTTCCAAAACATTTTGGGATATTTTGTGATCACACCATTTGTATGACCCCATCTCTGGAGTCTCTGCATGGTCCAACAAACAAGCAACTGTATATGCATCATGTCCTAATTACTGTTTTTAGACATGTTTAACTGTACATTGTAATTTGGATACCATGTAATAAAATTTGTATGTTTTTTACATATTGGTACTTTTGCATTCAACCCCTACTCATACTCCTAACAGCACAATCCTTCAAGGGCATCCTTTTCCAAAATTGTTATATTTGAAATAGGTGCTCCACCAGGAGGCTATGGTCTTTGTCCATTGCTTGCTTGAGAAGGGGTGTCTTTGTCTGGCCTAAAAGTCACACCCAAAGACTAAGTACTAAGTTCTGTTGCAAGAGGCTTCTTGCCATTGAAAAGTTGGTATATTTGAACTAAGTATACCACCAGAAGGCTATGGTCTTTGTCCATTGCTGGCATGAGAAGAGGGACATGTTGTCTGACCTATGAGGAACTGCTTAAGACCAAGCACTGAATCATGTGGTAAGAGTTTCTCACAATGTACAGCACTTACACAATGTAAGCTGCAGCAAATTAGAATAAAGTGCAACAAAAAATGCGCTATGAATGTGATCGTGTGAACAACCCTTTATAGTTGGCCTAAAAAAGAAAAATGTTTTAAAACAAAACGGCAGGAATTGCGTTGTGAAAATGCAGATCAGTTGGACGATACAGATTATTTGTATTTGATAAATGAGAAGTGTATCTTTTACATTGCAATTTCTGCACCTTCTGCACTTCTGTCTCATCTGGCCCCGGGAGGTATTTTTATATTAGGCCAGAAAAGATGGTGGTTCTGTTTGATGACATAATAATGATTCCCAGCATGACGGATGCATACAGTATCTACGGCATATCAGACAGGTAGAGTATGGCTCCTTTATGGCCTTTATTGTTTCTCCATCTTCTCATGTCACTAACCGAGTGAGCTCATCACAATTACAAGCGATTTCATCTCTCCCATCATACATAGTGAAATCGTATCTTTTCTCCATAATAAACACTACGTAGAGCTCCTCCGAGCAGGATTAATGGCAGTGTTTTTGATTATATCATAAATTGCTTGAAATAAGCTCAGTGTTATTTGTGGACAGTGTCCATCCCACATGACAGCATTCCCAATATAGTTTGATAATAAAATAAAAATAAACTCTGACAGGATGTTTTGGTGTTAGCTCCACCATGGCTTGTATAAAGAAACCAATTAAAAGGAAAGAAAATATTTGAAAACTGTACTAAACTGCTAGTCAACATTAACATCAGCCAGTGTCAGCAAAAGATCATCTAGAGCCCAAGGTGAACATGCTAAATCCCCTCCCTCACCAAGATGTATGAGCATTTTGTGTCAACAAAAATCCCACACCCCCAAAAAATCAAGCACTAATCTGCATGCTTACCCCCTAAGCATGTATTCCCCCTCCTTCCAGTACAAATCTACCCCCCCCTGCTTAAATTCCCTCCTTCCCAGAACACGTTACCCCCCAGCTCAAACCCTCTCTCCCCATATATCCCCCAGCACAAATCTTAATCCCCCCCATGCTTACCCCTTAGGCATATATCCCCTCTCCTCCCAGTACAAATCTACCCCCTGCTGAAATTCCCTCCTTCCCAGCACAAATCTTACCCCCCTATCCCCCCCAGCTCAAACTCTCTCTCCCCATCTTACCCCCCATGCTTACCCCCTAAGCATATATTCCCCTTCCTCCAAGTACAAATCCACCCCCCTGCTGAAATTCCCTCCTTCCCAGCACAAATCTTATGCCCCGTACACATGGTCGGACATTCCGACAACAAAATCCATCGGATTTGTTCCGACAGATGTTGGCTCAAACTTGTCTTGCATACACACGGTTGCACAAAGTTGTCGGAATTTCTGATCTTCAAGAACGCAGTGACGTACAACACATAAGACAGGACTATAAAAGGGAAGTTCAGCACCATGTGCGGTACCCTTTGGGCTCCTTCTGCTGATCTCGTGTTTATCGATTTGCGCTTTTCAGACTTGTGCTTCAGATCGTTACTGCTCTTCAGTTTGTGCTTGTGGGTTTATATCTGCTTTTCAGTGCATGTAGTCAGTTTGCATTTGTTTGTCAGTGTGTGCTATTTATAGTAGTACAGTATTTGATTCTCAGTCCGTTCTTGTCCACGCGTTGCTGATTTTCAGTTCGTTCTTTCAGGCCTTGCTGTTTTTCAGTGCTTTCTGTTAGTCCGTTCTGACCAGTGGACCGTTTTGAAGGCATGTTGCATGTGCATACTTGTTGTAGAGTTTGTGCTGTGCAGGGTCTTGGTGTTGGGCTTTTAGCTTTGACACAAGCCCAGTCCATGAACAGGGCGAGGAAAAGTTAATAGAGCAAGAATTGGTTGCTCCAGCGTGACCAATTCTCTCACATGCCTTTGTGTCATGAGATCCAGGAGAATAATCCTGATGATTTCAGGAATTATCTCATGATGATTGACCCCATTTTTTACCATCTGTTGGCTTTGCTGTCCCCTTATATCAGCAGGCAGGATACCTGCATGAGGCAAGCCATCACTTTGGAGCAGAGGCTACTTGCCACGTTGCGGTACTTGGCAACTGAGAGAAGCCTGCAGGACCTCAAGTTCTCCACAGGCATCTCCCCCCAGGCTCTGGGGATCATTATTCCAGAGACCTGTTCTGCCATCATTCAGGTCCTGCAGAAGGACTATATTAAGGTAAGTTTTCTCCTTTAACATCACATTCTATGTATTTAATGTTTGCTAATGTCTTGTATTTCTTTCATCATTCCCTAATTACCATGATTGTAATATGCTGTAATATGTGGTGCCCCTTTGTCCGGTGCATGCTGGAAGCTTTTAGCCCCTGTACACACGGTCGGACATTCTGCCAACCAAATCCGTCGGATTTTGTCCGTCGGATTGTGTCCGACGGATTGTGTCCGAAACTGTTGCATACACACGGTCGGGCCAAGTTGTCTGATTTAGCGGTTGCCAAGAACGTGGTGACGTAAGCCGTGTACGGCAGGACTAGAAAAGGGAGGTTCAGCTCCACGTCCGGCACCCTTTGGGCTCTTTCTGCTGATCTCGTGTATATCGCGTGTTTTAGTAGAAGTTTGGTGAGAGACGATTCACGCTTTTCAGATTAGTGATTCAGATCGCTACCGCTCTTCAGTTTGTGCTTGTCTTTGCGTATCTGATAATCAGTGCGTGCAGTCATTAAGTATTTGCTTCTCATTGTGGACTATATCTTGGTATAGTACGCTTTGAAAGGCATTTTTTATTGTCTGCTTGCTTCTGCTATTCAGGTCGTTCTTTCAGGCCTTGCTGTTTATCGGTGCTTTCTGGTGTCCGTTCTGACCAGCCGACCGTTTTCAAAACATGTTTCGTCTACGTACTCGTCGTACAGTTTGTGCTGTGCAGGGGCTATGTGTTGGGGTTCTTACTTTGACACAAGCCCGGTCCATAAACAGGGAGGGGAGGTGTTTGTGGACCAAGAATTGGTTGCGCCAGCGTCACCAGTTCTCACACATGCCTTTGCTCCGTGAGATCCGCAAGAATAATCCTGATCATTTCTGCATTTTTCTCAGGATGACGGACCCCGTTTTTCACCGTCTGCTGGCTTTGCTGACCCCTTATATCACCAGGCAGGATACCTGCATGTGGCAAGCCATCACTCTGGAGAAGAGGCTCATTGCCACGTTGCGCTACTTGGCGACAGGGAGAAGACTTCAGGACCTCAAGTTCTCTACAGGCATCTCCCCTCAGGCTCTGGGGATCATTATTCCAGAGACCTGTTCTGCCATCATTCAGGTCCTGCAGAAGGACTATATTATGCTAAGTTTTATCCTTAAACATCACATTCTATGTATTTCATGATTGCTAATGTCTTGCATTTCTTTCCTTATTCCCTAATTACCATCATTGCAATATGCTCTAATTCATGTACTCTGCCCCTTTGTCCTCATGCATATTTGCCTCACTAACTTCCCCACCATGCTCTTCTTGGCCCATAAAACTATAGTCTAGTCACTTAACAATGTCTTTTGGCAGCTCCATAGTATTGCTTTCCCCTAAACACCCCCTAAAATGTCTACAAATGTGATGTGTGTGCTTCAATTCATGCAAAGTGACCTTTTTTTTATTTTTGGAGTTGTGCCAAACTCATTAGTAACCCCCCTCTTCCCAACTGCTACCTCAGCTGATAGCAATCTTCTATCTGATGACTTGACCCAGCCCAATACACACTATACCTACCTTTTTGATGATCACATTTATGGATGAATTCACCAAAGCATGTAGTGTAAGGGCCTGCCTCAATACTTTCAAATGCTATTTTTATTTTTTTAACACATTAATTTTCTTGCTATGTACTAGCAGAATGTCAAAATGTGCTTCCATTTAGTTATTATGACACTTCTTACCTGCCTGGTGGGCTGCCAATAGTGTAAGTAAGGAGGGGCTTCCCAAAGTATCACACATTATTTAGGCATTCAGCTCTCAATCAAGTGGAGAGGGTTACCTGTCCTAAACATCCCCCCTCATTTTTTAGCAAGGGCCCATCAGATGGGGGGGGGGGGGGGGTGATGACTCTCATAAGGGGACCTTATACTTTAGGCTTTAAATACTCAGTTCTCAAAATGTTATAAGAATTTTGACCAAAAATGTGGGTGTCTAATCTGCTTGCAATGTTGATTTGTCAAATTACTAGTTTTTGTTCTTGTTTCACTACACAGTGTCCTTCAACGCCACAGGAATGGCAGACTGTGGCCTCCCACTTTGACAGTTTTTTTAAAGTTGTGCCTTTTTCACCAACAGTGCAAACCCAAGTTCAGAGCGAGATGAGGGGACAGTCTCTTCTTCGGATAATCTTATTATGTTATGGGTCTGCTACACACACACCTTCTTTTTCTTAACGAATGTATGTAGTGCATTACTGACCCAAATCGTGCTCATTTTCAGCACCATGGCAGGAAAATGGCATGATTGTCCAAATTTACACCTCACTCTGGGTGTTTTTTTACTAAAGGCACATCCACTATGCACTACAAGTGCACTGCAAAAGTACACCTGAAACTGCACTTGGAGTGCAAAGTGGAGTTGCCTTTATTAAATCACATTTTATGCCCAATGAAAAAGGAAGCCACAAATTGTTGAGAATTCAACTTTTTAATACAAGAGCATTCACATGTGCGTTTAGTAAAGGTTTTTACAACAAACCAAGAGATTTTGTGTATCCAAAACAGAGTTTAATCAGATTTTTTTTCCTTGTTGTTTTTGTGTAAACAGGCATGTATCAAAGCGTAAAATACAGAACACAGGAACTTACAAAGTTCAACTTGGAAAAGTGAAGACAATATCAGACATGAGTATGTACAAACTGGGCTGATATTGCCTTTATCACACGGGGTGTCACCCCTGAAAAAAACTAATTTGGAAGATGCACACAGTGTGTCAACATGTGCTATCTCCCATCATGGGGGATCAATGTACATGCTTTGGGGCTGCAACCCCTTCATCTCAGGCACTTTCCACAAAACATGTACATTGATCCCCCATTGATCCACTCTGTGCATCTTCAAAATTTGTAATTCAAAAAAAATTCAAAATACAACATTTAAAAAAAAAAATGCAAAAATAAAACCCATCTAGTTTTTTTGGTTTCACACTCTCCCCAAAACATCAATGATGTTCTTCATTTTATTTTTAACATCATTGATGTTTTGTTGGACAATTTCCAAATCCCGATTGCACCCCATTATCTCCCCGTTCAAGATCTGGGCACTTTCACTGGTAAAACAGGAATCTTCTTCCACATCACCTACAAAACAAAGCAAACAAACACACCATGTAATCCAAATATGGTGATATACATTGATGAGCTTACCGGAAGCTGTGTTCTCCGACACTCACCTGTTGTGGTGACAATTTGTGCAACCTCCACAATCTCTCCTTCCTCCTCCTCCTCCTGCTCCTGCTCCTTCTGTTTCTGCTTTTGGAAGTTGCCCTTCTTTGGGAGGGGTGTGGTCCATGGTGTCCTCATACTTGCCGAGTCTTCTCTCTCCTATGAGAATGTAAACAAAGATTATTTAGCACACAGAGGGCAGAAATAAGAATATGAAATATTGCTTGGAAGTGTTGTACAATTGTGTTTTTGGGCCGAGTCACAAGGTGAGAACATTATTGGGGACACTTTGTTAAGCTGGAATACTTCCCTGCAGAACGATGTTTCATACGAACGAACGTAACCATGACCTTGAAAGTGGCCATTTTAAAATGCACAACATGAAATGAAAGCACATGGAGCAGTATGCAAGAATAATCATAAGAAACACACGACAACTACTTACTTTTTTTAAGAACACGCTTCATCCTTAGGTACTGCTAGTGCTCCCTCAGTTTCAGGTCTGACCAGCGTTTTCTCAGTTGATCCTTGGATCGGTGTACCCCAAAATTCTTCCGAAGACTCTTCACAACTTTATTCATGATCTTGGCCTTTCTGATATTTGAGTTTGGGTAAGGTCCATACTTCCCATCATAGTCGGTCCTGTTCAATATGTCGACATCTCCAACATCTCTCCAAAAGACATATTTGAGGCCATAAATCTTGTCTTCCTGGATCGGGACGTTTCAGGCTCCGGGCTTTCCTCACCCTCCTCCTCGTTAGTGGAACTATTATTAGTGCGCACCTGCGTTCTCTCCACCATGTGCTCTCCCCACTGCGCGGGAAGCGAAGGGGCGGGGAATAGTCTGGAAAGAATGTCAGGGGCGGGCAGAGTTTCACGCATGCGCACTGTATATAAAACGCAACACGCGTGTATCTCTCGTACGATCTGGGAGGAGAGTGTGAGGCGCGGACGCGACGAACGTGGAAACGAAGGTAACATTTTTTCCTTGGTGCTTCACTAGACTAGACTTCTTCTATCTAGGCCGATGTTGGGACAAGATTAGGAGGGTTTTTAATTGCATTATTAGTATTTGAGGGTTTGTCTTGTGTTGTGTCTTGCAGACAATATGGATCCTTTCACAAATGCAAACTTTTTCTATTCATAGAACTGTACACGGAGATGCCCTGCCTGTGGCAGTTCCACAACAAGTTTTATACTGACAGAACAAAGAGGAACACAGCACTGGAGAAACTGTTTGCTTTGTTGCGGATCATGGTCCCCACGGCAGACATGGCCTATCTGAATGGGAAAATTGGGGACATGAAGCTAACATATCTCAGGGAGAGAAAGAAGAACCTGGAGTCCTTGAGAGCAGGAGATCCAGATGCTGTTTATTACCCCAGCATGGTTCACTTTGACAGGCTGCATTTTCTGGTAGACCAAGGGGTACCCAGGCCACCACTCAGGCCACCACTCTCCAGGCTTCCTTCAAGGCATCCTTCACCCCCAGCTAAGGCTTCTGATGTCCAACCTGGGCCTTCCAGGCAGCAACATGTGGTGGGGCCCAGCTTGAGACAGGTATTGCACATATTTCTTGTGTTACATTTAATGATGGTAAATAGATGTTCTTATTGATCAGTAAGTTGTGATTTCTCAAAGTGGTTTACATCTCATTAGACAGTAGTGACCAAAAATTATTGGGACGGGAAAGAAAAATGCTGGGCTCAGAATGATAGTCTGTTCTATTTGGTAACATTCAATTTGCAAAAGCCAGGAGCACAAAATGGTGTGATTGATGAGCAAAAAACTAAAACTATGTCCCATTTTCATACACAGGATGACCTCAGTCAGGGGGAGGCTGTGGCAAGTGGCAGCCAGGAGGTTGACCAACACCCTCCTCCTCCTGCCCCAGCTACAGGAGCCCAGCCACAGCCTCGAAGGATGCCTGGTGGGAAGTGCCAAAGGAAGACGAGAGAGTGATGGCCTGGGTTGAGTCTGGTCTGCCAGAAGATGCAGCCTCTTAAAGATCCACACCCTGGGGACAGAAATGGCATCTGAATTTCCTGCTCTCTAGGACTTCGGGGCCAGACTTCTCTCCCTGAGATATCTACTCCTCAGGCCACCAATTTTTTCAATTAGAATTTATTCATGTCTGCCCTGGGGGCCAAAGGCTGCACCAAAGTTAAGAAGTTTCTCCAGTGCTGCGTTCCTATTTTTAGTTTCTAGCGACCAAAATAACGTTTTTTTTTGTTTGATGAAATACTTGTGTAATGTGTTTTCCTTCCAAAAGTACAGTTTATTTGTGAGCAGGCAGGTACATTTCAAAAATACAAAGTGAAATGAATAACAAGGGGTACCAACACTAAACAACCTCCTGTTGATTAAAAAAGAAAAACAAAATATCAATAATACTGTAGAATAATGTTGTTGTTGTAAGTTTACACACAAAAAAAAAAAAAACACAAAAAAAGGAGAAATGAGCAAAGTGTCTTTAAAGGAGATTTTTAGTGAATCCCCCCAAAAAAACATCCAAAAAAGAAAAAAAGAAATCAAAAATTGTGTAGATGTGACGCAAACTAAAATTGTATTGCTGAAATGGTTAAAAAAGAGTAATAAAATCAGTTCGGGAGAAGTGTGTGTGACTATGAGCATCAAAAGAAGTTCGTTCTTGCAGCATTGTAAAGAACAAGAGAATGCGCTTGATGAAAGAATTTTTAACATTGTAGCGTGACGAATGTGCTATATCGCTTACGAGCAGTAGTTTTACCTGAACGAGCACTTCCGTGTCGGAAATTGAATGTCACACCTTATCCGTCGGAGTAGGCTACACATGATCGGAGTATGTCCGACAGGCCCAGTTGGTCGGGAAATATTTCCAACATGTTGGAAAATTGGGTCCGACGGATTATCCGACGACACAGTCCGATAGGACACATTCCGACGGATTCTCCGACCGTGTGTACAAGGGCTTAAAGTTTTTGTCCTTCATGCATATTTGCCTTCACTAACCTCCCCAGCATGCTCTTCTGGACCTATATACACCTATTGCCTAGTCACTTTGCAATGTATTTTGTCAGCTCCATAGTAGTGCTTTCCCCTAAACACCCCCTAAAATGTGTACAAATGGTATGTGTGTCCTTAAATTCATACAGAGTGCCAGAGGATTTTTTTTGGTGTCCCAAACTCATTTGGAACCCCCCTCCCCTCAATCCTCTGTCTGCTGACTTTGCCAACCCATACACACTATACCTACCTCTTTTGTGGTCATATTTTATGGATGAATTCTGAATACATTCAAATGATACTGTTTAAAGTTTGTTTCTCCTATTATTATCTTGATAGGTAATAGGAGAATGTAAAAATGTGCTTCCATTTGTTCAGTGTGTATTTTTTATTTTTTTATTACGACACTTCTTACCTGTCCAGTAAGTAATAGTAATAGTGTAAGTAAGGAGGGGCTGGCCAAAGTAACACACACTATTTATGCATTCAGCTCTCAATGAAGTGGAGAGGGTTACCTGTCCAAAACATCTCCTCCTCCACCCTTCTAAATTTTTGCATTGGGCCATCAGATGGGATGAGGAATCTGATAAGTGGACCTTATACTTTTGTCTTTAAACACTCATTTAAAAAATGTTATACTTATGTTGGCCAAAAATGTTTGTGTCTAATCTGCTTACAATGTTGATGTGCAAAATTACTAATTTTTTTTCTTGTTTGACTCCACGGTTTCCTTCAACACCACAGGAATGGCAGACTGTGGCCTCTCACTTTGCCAACTGTTGGGACTTTCCCAACTGTGGAGGTGCATGTAAACATCGTCCGTTTGCGCTGGGGGACCATCTTATGTGGTCATTCCCTATGAGGACCCTCACCCTGGACCAGAGGGTTTTTAATCACTGGCTGGCCAGAGCCAGAAGAGTGGTGGGGAACACTTTTGGGATAATGGCCGGTTCTGCCTATTTTTGACTCCAACCCACATGGCGGAATATATAAATGAATCATATAGTGCTTTCCTTCTGCATTTTGCACAATTTTCTCAAAAAAAACCTCACCAAACTATGTGGCCTCAATTGGGCCTGAGGCCAACTTTCCAGAACTTTCCAACCTGACGGCACTTGAAGCTGGCTGTCCTGGCTTGCCTCCCCAAAGCGCCCGCAAGGTCAGAAACAGATACACGGAGTACTTTGCGGGTAGGGGGGCCATTGATATGTCAGACAATGTCTGAGAGACATTTTTTAAATACATTTATATTTGAAACTGGAATAATATTTGTTTTCATTTACTGCTTGGGTTTGTTTTAGCTGTCTCCTAGGTTTTTAATTTGAATTTTTTTGGGCCTTTTTCTTCAACAAACCAAATTTCTTTTACAGATGAGGTGGCAGTCTCTTCTTCAGATAATATTTTTATGTTGTGGATCTGCTACACACACCTTGATTTTGTTGTTAATGTATGTTAATGTATGTAGTGCATTACTGACAAAAATATTCCTCATTTTTAGCACCATGTCAGAAATGTGTGGAGTCATGAAAATGAATTATAAAGCACTGTGGGTGTTATTTACTAAAGGCAAATCCACTATGCACTACAAGTGCACTGCAAACGTTCACTTGAAACTGCACTTGGAGTGCAAAGTGGATTTGCCTTTAGTAAATAACCCCCATTGTCACAGAAAACACCAACTTTACTGCAAAAAATGATTTTGAGCATTGAAAGAAGAAGCCGCATATTGTGGATGATAATAAAACTTTTTACTCAAAGCACATTCACATGTGCCTTTATAAAAGGGTTTTTCAACAAACCAACATATTTGGTGTATATAACATTATTTTTGGTAACATTAATATAACTAGCCATTTTTTATAAAACAGGCATGTTTCAAAGCATAAAAAAACTAAAGACAATATCAGACATGAGTATGTCCAAACTGTGTTGATATTGCCTTCATCAGATGGGGTGATGTCACCCCTCTAAAAGACAAATTTGGAATATGCACACAAATTGTGTTTCAAACTGGGCATTTTCCTCCGGATCCCATGCCTAAAGTCAACATGTACTATCTCCCATCATGGGGGATCAATGTATGTGTTTTGGGGGTGAAACCCCTTCATCTCAGCCACTTTAGTAGCGAGGAAGGGGTTGCACCCACAAAACGTGTACATTGTTACCCCATGATGGGAGATAGCACATGTTGACTTTAGGCATGGGATCAGGAGGAAAATGCCCAGTTTAAATCACAATTTGTGTGCATCTTCCAAATTTGGCTTTTAGAGGGGTGACATCACCCCATCTGATGAAGGCAATATCAACTTTTGGCTTTTGAAAAAATATAAAACTGGTTTGTAAAATCGCAACTCAATGCTAGCTAGTTTTGTGTGTTTCAGATTCTCCCTAAATTCTCCCTAAAACATCAATGATGTTCTTCATTTTTTGTTGAACATCATTTGTTTTTCTTGAGTTTTTCTAAATCGCGATTGCACCCCATTATCTCCCCGATGAGGATCTGGCCACTTTCACTGGTAAAATGACATTCTTCTTCCACAACATCCACATCACCTAAAAATAAACAAAAAACACACCATGTATTATAAAAATGCAGGCATACATCTATTACCTGAAGCTATGGTCTCAGACACTCACCTGTTGGGGTGACAATTTTGCCAATTTCAACAACCTCTCCTTCCTCCTCTGCTTCTGGTGTTGGAATTTCCCCTTCTTTGGGAGTTTTTGTATATTTGAGGGCAGAAATAGGAAATATGAAACATTGCTTGGAAGTGTCGTACAATTGTCTTTTTTTGGCAGAGTTCAAAGCTGAAAACATTATTTTTTACACTTTCTAAAGCTGGAATACTTAGCTGTTTTTGTGCAAGTTTTGTGCAAGATTCACAGATGGGGACACCCCTATAGTATCCACTGGAGCACGTGTGTGGACACCCTAATAAAAAGGGTGTTCTGGTGTCCCACACTAGTGCTCCTGAGTCCAGATGTGTAAACAGCTGCTGAGTGTCCTCTCCTTTACACTGAATCAAGTTTGCATTTCATTCTAGTTACAAACCCTTCTAGACAACAAACTTCCTTTGACTAGAAATAGGCCTGAACAAATGTAGTTAACTGCAGCTTCCCAAAACATCATATTTTAGTGGGCGAATTAACAATGTTTACTACGACCGATTGAACCCATGAACATGAAAGTGGCCATTTTAAACTGTTCATCACTAAAGAAAAGCACATGGAGCTGTATGCAAGCAATAATAATAATAATATGAACATAGGACAACTACTTACTTTTTTGAAGAACTCGCTTGATCTTTCTGTACTGATCGTGCTACCTCAGTTTCAGGTCTGACCAGCGTTTCCTCAGTTGATCCTTGGATCGTCGTACCCCAAAATTCTTCTGCAGACTGATATTTGGGTTTGGGTAAGGCCCATACGTCACATCATAGTCGTTCCTCTTCAATATGTCCACCATCTCCAACATCTCTACAAAGAACATATTTGAGGCCTTAAATCATGTCCTCCGAGATCGGGAAATTTCTGGCTCTGGGCTTTCCTCGTCCTCCTTGTTTCTATAATTAGCATGCACCTGCTGTGTCTCTGCCATGTGCCATTTGACTAGAAAGAATGTCAGGGGCGAGCGGAGTTTCACGCATGGGCAGTGTATATAAAACGTAACACACGTGCATCGTATGTACGATCTGTGAGCAGAGAAAGGAGTTCAAACTAAGGTACAATTTTAACTTGGTACATCACTGGCCTATACTGCTTCTAGATTGAGGCTTATATTGGGACAAGATTAGAAGATTTTAGCCTGACATTAGGGTTTGTCTTGTGTTGTGTCTTGCAGAGAATATGGATCCATTCAAAGACAGGGAATTTATCCCCATCTTCATTGATATTTTCCCGGGAGCTGCCCTGGCTGTGGCAGGTGAACCACCCCTTTTATATGAACCTAAGAAAGAGGAAGGCAGCGATGGAGAAACTGCTTGCATTTGTGAAGCCGGTGGTCCCCATGGCAGACATCACCTATTTTAAGGCCAAAATTGGTATCATGAGGAGTACATATCTGAGGGAGTGCAAGAAGGTCCAGATTTCCCTGAGATCAGGAGCTGCAGATGACGTTTATGTATCCAGACTGTGGTACTATGACAGGCTGCATTTTCTGACAGACCAGAGGGGACACAGGCCAGCACTCTCCACTCTTCCTTCAAGGCTTCCTCCCCCCCCCCCAGCCCCCAGCTGAGGCTTCCGATGTCCAACCTGGGCCTTCCAGGCAGCAACATGTGAAGGAGCCCAGCTTGAGTCAGGTAGAACAGTGGTCTTCAACCGTGTCCTCAGGGCCCACTAACAGGCCAGGTTTGCAAAATAACTAAAATACATCACAGGTGATTAATGACACCCCCCTGTTCGGTTCGCACCAGAACCTGCGAACATACCTAAACTTTGTGTGAACTTTAGAACCCTATTAAAGTCTTTGGGACTCGAAAGTTCAAAATCTAAAGTGCTAATTTTAAAGGCTAATGTGCAAGTTACTGTCCTAAAAAGTGTTTGGGGACCTGGGTCCTGCCCCAGGGGACATGGATCAATGCAAAAAAAAGTTTTAAAAATGGCCATTTTTTCAGGAGCAGTGATTTTAATAATGATTAAAATGAAACAATAAAAGTGTAATATTCCTTTAAATTTCGTACCTGGGGGGTGTCTATAGTATGCCTGTGAAGGGGCGCATGTTTCCTGTGCTTAGAACTGTCCCTGCACAAAGTGTCATTTTTGCAGGAAAAAAAGTCTTTTAAAATCACTCACAGCTATAATGAATTGCCGGCTCCCATAATACAGAGAACACTCAATGAGTGTTCTCTGTATTATGGGAGCCGAAAATTCATTAATTGATAAAAAAACAAACCCTGAGGACAGGCTTGATGACCACTGACGTAGAGCATTGTTCAACATATTATCAACATATTTATTGTTGTAAATTTAATGATGTTAACTAGATGTTATTATTGATCAGTACATTCTGAACAAAGTGGTTTACATATCAATAGACAGTAGTGACCAAAAATGATTGGGACAAGGTTGAAAAATGCTGGGCTCAGAATGATAGTCTGTTCTATTTATTAACATTCAATTTGCAACATTTATGAGCACAAAATTGAGTGATTGATGAACAAAAAACGAAAACTATGTCCCATTTTCATACACAGGAAGACCTTAGCGGAACATAAATAACACAAATCCACCCCCCCCCCCAAAAAAAATCCCTTCCTAGCACACATTCCTTTCCTCCTCTACCATATATTTTTTTCAGCACAAACCCCCCAAATACCCCCTCTTAGCACAAATCCTGTTCCCCCCTCCCAACACAAATTCCCCCCCCCTCAAATCACCACTTCTAGCATACCTCCCCAAATTTCCCCTCCTATAACTATTCTTACACCCTGATGCCCCCAAATTCCTCCTCCCAACACAAACCCTCACCCAATCTCTTCAAGTTGTCCCCCCCACCTCACACGATACCAGAGTGCCCAAGGCAGCCGTCCTTTCTGCCCACCCAGTCCCATCCTGTCCCTGAATGCAGCCCGCACACCTGAACCTCAATGACCACATATAAAGAGAACACAGAACTTCTACCCTATGTTTGATCATCAGACTTAGCCTATATCTACATCAATCTGGTATTTTCCCTGGTTCCCTGCTTGTTAGTTGCCACTTGCCACCCCAGATCCTCTGCAAGTTTCTCCTTGTAGTGAAAGATAGTACCCAAAACAGTAGAGAAATCATATTTGTCTTTTAGGCATTCTAGGGATCAGTCAATGTATGTTAAGCTTACGTTCTGTAGCACACTTGTTAGTCATTTTTGCATTTAAACAATGTAAACTGTGCGCATGGGTTTGCATGCATCACTGAGAAGCATTTCTGTAAGGATGCATTTTGCTTTTCTGTGCACAGCTGAATCATCAGTATACATATACTGTATGTATTAATAAATTAGGTTCAGTGTGTGAGGCAGCAATTGATTGTCACACCGTTACACACGCAGTAGCCACTACCATTTTAATGGAACCACACACCATTCACAGCATCTGCTGTTGCAATTTCATGTAAAGAAAATGTCTATATCACTTGTTGCCACACCCAGACAGAAATGTAACAGAGCTCAAAATATAGAGATGCAAAGTTTTTCATTTCTAATTAGAGCATTCAGAGATTTAGCTTAAGGCATGGTTCCAGCGAAAAAAAAAAATTCAGAAGCTACAAAAAGTGTAGTTGCTGACTTTTAATAATCGGGCACTCACCTGTCCCACGGTCCAGCGATGCGGGCATACGAAACCCTGTTCCTCTCTCCTTCCTCTCAACAGTGCCGGCATTCTTACTGTGGCCCCCTGGCTGTGGCTTCACAATCGGACATGCACTGAGCATGCGCGAGCCGTGCTGTGTGCTGTGAATGGCTGGGCAATCTTCTGGAACCTGTGACGTGTGCCAGAAGATTGCAGGGAGGGAGGGGGGAGAGGTGAACTTCCTTCTGGTGCGGCAGAGCCCTGGGAGGAAGTGGGAGCTGGATGCCTCTAAAAAGAGTGTAACTGCCCCCCCCCTCAAAAAAAATGACATGCCAAATGGGGCATGTCAGGGGGTCACCATCACTTAAAGCGGAAATTCAATTTTTGGGTGGAACTCCGCTTTAACGATTTTTACACCGTTTTAATGAAAGAAAATAAGAAACGGTGCTAGAAAATATTACAAAACAGACAGTAAGCAACACTAAAATAAATGGGAGTAAAAGTATACAACACATAAGTAAAGTTTGCCTGTTTGATATCAGAGGGAGTCCAATACTGTATCAGAATCACTGGCTCTTATAAATTACACTAATGCTGCATACATACGATTAGACTTTCCGTCGGACAAACCCGCCGGACTGTGCAGCGGAGGTCCGCCGCACTTTCCGAACGAGTGGACCTGCCCACACACGACTGGACTTTTCCGGCGGACAAGCCGCTGGACTATGGCGGGAGTCTGCCGGACTTTTGAAATGAACGGACTTGCCCACACACAGAGTAAAGCCCGTTCATTTTGAACGTGGCTCCAGGTAGACAGAACTAGCGAAGGAAGTCAATGTCGCTGCCTCCATTGGTGAGCTTGACACCTCGCGAGCCCCCTCACCTGGTATGGATTTAAAGGGGAACCCCAACGCTGAAAAAACGGCGTGGGGTCCCCCCAAAGTCCATAGCAGACCCTTATGCGTGCACACAGCCCGGCTGGTCAGGAAAGGGGGTGGGGACGAGCAAGCGGCCCCCCTCCTGAGCCGTACCATGCCGCGTGCCCTCAACATGGGGGGGTGCTTTGGGGAAGGGGGGTCCTGCGGCCTTCGGTGGATGTCACATGGGTTGATGTCACATGGCGACAGTCCCAGCATCCTCCGGGACTGTGACATCGTAAGGGGGTGGGGTCACCATGTCACATCAACCCATGTGACATCCACCGAAGACCCCGCCCCTTGTCCCTATATAAGTCGCTGCGTGCCCGGTCCCCGTCATTGTGAGCGGAGGACTCGGCGAGGCAACATCTGAAGAAGAAGAAGAAGAGAAGAACAGAAGAACGGAAGAGCTAGAAGAAGGCGCGGTGGCCCGGCAGAAGAACCGAAGAGGGGGACAAGACCCCCGAAGTCGGAAGAAGAGGCCGGCGGCGAGGAAGAAAGCCGGGCTCCTCCGCTAGCAAAAGAGCTACAAGAAGATAGCGGAGGAGTCCGGCGAGAAGACCCCCCGAAGACGGAAGACCCCCGGAGCTGTGCAATAAACTATTTTATCTTGTGTGTTGTGTTTTTTTTGTACTTATTTTACAGGTGAATGAGTAGGGGTACATTGTACCCCATACTCATTCACATAGGGTGGGGGGCCGGTATCCGGGGCCCCCTTAGTAAAGGGGGCTCCCGGATTCCGATAAGCCCCCCGCCCGCAGACCCCAACAACCAACGGCCAGGGTTGTCGGGAAGAGGCCCTTGTCCTCATCAACATAGGGGCAAGGTGCTTTGGGGTGGGGGGGCCGCGCGGCCCCCCCTTCCCCGAGGCACCCCCCATGTTGAGGGCACGCGGCCTGGTACGGCTCAGGAGGGGGGGCGCTCGCTCGTTCCCCCCTTTCCTGGCCGGCCGGGCAGCCTGCTCGGACAAGGGTCTGATGTGGACCTGGGGGGACTCCCACGCCATTTTTTTTTGGTGTTGGGGTTCCCCTTTAAGTCCATACCAGGCGGCGGGGCCAGCGACGTCTCCTTCGCGGGCCCCGCCTACCAGGAGACCCGTTCGAAATATGCAGACTTTTCTCCGGGCGGGAAAAGTCCGCTCATTTCAAAAGTAGGGCGGACTGGCATACACACGGCCGGATTGTCCGCCGAAATGCGAGTCCGGCGGGAAGATTGGAGTGTAAAACTACTTTCTAAGTCCGCCATACTTTCGGGTCAAAAAAGTATGCCGGAGGCTACACGCGGGGGGATTGTTTGGCAGGCTTCAGTTTGCCAGACTTTTCCACCCGCTTGTTTGATCGTGTGTACGCGGCATTAGATTTAATGGTGAGTGAGAGCTGCAGTTGCCAAATGCAAGAGGATGTTGTTGGCTATGGAGAGGACAATGCAGATCTAACTATATCCAACAAAAAGGGGTGGAGGGAAGTTGGAAATATTTTATTATGCTCAGCAGACACACTCTCAGTTCCAATTATTCTAATACATCTATGTTTCCATCTGACAAGGTTTCACAATCCAACAACCAACATATTATTGAACAAAATTAAATTATGATTTGTTAGAAACCAAATATGGATCATATGCATATATCACTTAGGAGATTTAATGTGTCCTATTAGCCTCCTGGAACTTTTTTGGTGTCTAATAGGGATGAGTGAACGGTTCGAACTGAGCATAAGTTCAGGCCGAACTTTGGTTGTTCAGATGTTCTGCAGAACATCTGAACAATATGCAGTGTTTGGTGCAAATTCAAAAGCCGCCAGAACACCGTTAAAGTCTATGGGACATTAACATGAAAAATCAAAAGTGTTCATTTTAAAGGCTTATATGCAAGTTATTGTTATAAAAAGTGTTTGGGGACCTGGGTCCTGCCCCAGAAGACATGTATCAATGCAAAAAAAGTTTTAAAAACTGACTTTTTTTGGGAGCAGTGATTTTAATAATGCTTAAATTGAAACAATAACAGTGAAATATTCCTTTAAATTTCGTACCTGGAGTGTGTCTATAGTATGCCTGTGAAATAGATATTTTGTATATAGGCAACTCCTATCCTCATATTGATTAGTGCTTCCAAATTAATAATAACTACTGCAGTAGGGAACAAATAACCGTTCTCCTTTATTATGATGCATTTGAAGGTTTTTATACACATGATTACGTAGGTATCACATTAATATTACAATTGTACGTTTATGGTAACAAGGGGCATTACATAGGCAGGCTAATTCTAATCAGGACTCGAAAGAATGCAAAACATGTATTGAAAACATTAGTGCCGTGTGCACGGTGAGGGCAGTGTGCAATACATACAAAACAGAACACAATTATATACAGAACTTCAAACAAATTTCCATTACAGGTGTAATTTCCATTACACCTGTAAAGTGGTGCACTTTTTCCGTGTTTAGAACAGTCCCTGCACAAAATGACATTTCTAAAGGAAGAAAAGTCTTTTAAAAGTACCCGCAGCTATAATGAATTGTCAGTCCCGGCAATACAGATAAAATAAGTCATTGAAAAAAACGAAATGAGATCCCCCTAGTCCATTACCAGGCCCTTTGGGTCTGGTATGAATATTTAGGGAACCCTGGACCAAAATTAAAAAAAGAAATTGCGTGGGGGTCCTCCCAAATTCCATACTAGGCCCTTCAGGTCTGGTATGGATATTAAGGTTAATCCCGCGCCAACATTTTAAATAAAATGACGTGAGTGTCCCTCTCAAAATCCATACCAGACCCTTCAAGGCGACCCACAGATCCCAGCCTCCCGCTGTGTGAAATGGTAACGGGGTACAAATGTACCCCTACCATTTCCCAAAAACAGTGTCAAAAGGGTACAAAAGACAAGACACAGCTTGGGACAAGTCCTTTATTAAAAAATAAAAATGGCCTACAAAGTCCATTCATCTTCTCTTGCTCCGTCGACAAACCAAAAAATGAAATAAAAAACAAAGCCACAACCGACCCGCCTCCATGGGAGGCACCCACCATATGGCACAAAACATTAGTGTCGTGTGCACGGTAAGGGCAGTGTGCAATACATACGAAATAGAACACAATTATATACAGAACTTACAAATTTCCATTACAGTGTCCTCTCTTTTGATCAATATTTTGATCACTAACCATACCACACCTTTAACCTGGAACCTCCACGCTTAGGTGGAGGTAGTCCTGGCCAAAGAGGCAAAAACTCCATTGTGGAGAAAATAATAGCTGAGCAGCTTTTTTCATTACAAAATGATTTTTCATTGCGAAAAACAAATGATTGGTAAGACATATTTTCAGAGTACTGTACACTCCTGTGGCCAGAATGGCCTTCTAGCTTCATTGTTGGTATGCTGACTTAGCAGCATATATAAATGCAGACAATTGTACATAACATGGAAGAGGTACAAAAGACAAATATGACTTCAACATGGCTAAACTACTTTTCAAATATAAAATCCCTTACAATTAAAGTAATTGAATCAAAAAGTACCCTAGACTGTGATAGCAAGAGGGAAACAAATCAAACACAGAGATTTCTTTCTTTCTTTTTTTGCAGTGTCTGGTGTGGATCCAGGTGACCTTTCCTTCAAGTTTTTAAAAACTGTATATGAAATAGATGCTGTATTGAGTCTCCAAACATTTCCTTTTATATAAATGTCTCTTAACAATCCACAAGTCACCTGGCTTTAGTTTTAGATCCTTTCAGACTTTTCGGATCTGGAATTGGGGAGAAAACACATAAATAAGTTTGTCAAAAACCTTAAAAGATCAGCAATATTCTCTGTGAAAAGGTGGACTTCCGCTGCTGAGACAAAATATAAGCAAGTGAGTAACACACTCCCAAACCAAATCCCATAGGGAGAGAGTCCAACATCCCCTTAGGGGCTTAATAAAATATAAGAAAACATTCAGACAAAAGTTTTCTAGTTTCTTACTATACTTTGTCCGCTACATTGTAGACAGTTGGGGGTGTAAAAAAATGAAACCTCAAAACTTCTAATAAGGACTCTCCTATAAAAAAGATTTCCTCTGTGACTCTCTATAGATTCTGCACTCAGTACTTACAAACTACTTCTGGTAACACTTTTTACTGTCGCATTTGCAGTAGCATTTGCCACTGGACATCCAGAAAACATGTCCATACAAGCAAAATACATACTTTTAAGATCCTGACTTGGGCATCTGGATATATCTTTTTGTTGTCTCTGGAAGGGATGTTCAGCTTTTGGTAACACCTTTGGTAACAGGTAAAACAAGTGGTATGTTATAAAAAAAAACAACTGTGGTGAATCCTGGCCCTATCCCACGCTCATTTACTAAGGCGGCCATAACTGCTTGTGACTGATGACACGGTCCATGTGTCAAGCTGGTGGGAAAAGAGTGGCTGGCAGACATAAATGATCACCTTTTCCAAAGTCTTGTTTCATAAGAAATTGCCTTCTGTTGTTTTGGGGTCTTTAAAGTTGAATTATTAATCCCAGCTATACAGGGCTAGAACTAGGGTGGAATCTGTGAGTTGCACAGACCCACCAAGTGTCCAGGGCTGTAAATGCAGCATCCTTAACTTCTTGAGATCCGCGCTATAGCCAAATGACGGCTACAGTGCGGACATGCTTTGCCGGGACTACGTCTATTGACGTTGTCCCATGCACGAGCGGCCTGCGCACCCCCTGAGGGGCGCGTGTGGCGCACTATGTGATCAGCGAGTCCCGACCCCTTACCACGTGATCAGCTGTCAGCCAATGACAGCTGATCATGTGATTACAACAGAGCCGGTAATCAGCTATTTTTCCTCCTCGCGCTACCAGCAGTGGTACCTATCAGTGCCCATCCGTACCACCCATCCGTGCCACCCATCAGTGCCATCTTATCTGTGCCCATCTTTGCCCATCAGTGCCGCCTTATCTGTGCCCATCAGTACTGCCTTATTTGTGCCTATCGGTGCTACCTTATCTGTGCCTATTAGTGCCGCCTTAACTGTGCCTATCAGTGCCCACCAACGCCGCCTATCAGTGCCCACCAGCGCCGCCTCATCAGCGCATTTCAATGAAGGAGAAAAATTACCTGTTTGCAAAATTTTATAACAAACTATTAAATATGATTTTTTATTTTTTTTATTTTACATCTTTTTTTGTTTGTTTAGCAAAAAATAAAACTCCCAGCTGTAATTAAATACCACCAAAAGAAAGCTCTATTTGTGGGAAAAAAATTATAAAAATTTCATTCAGGTACAGTGTTGTATGGCCGCGCAATTGTCATTCAAATGCATCAGCACTGAAAGCTGAAAATTGGTCTGGGCAGGAGGGGGGTTTAAGTGCCCAGTAAGCAAGTGGTTAATCACCTGGTCTGCTTCCATATGTGAGTTTTAATGTTAGTATGGCTACCTCAGCAAGAACCTGGAAGGCTGAAAACAGCCAATCAAATTAACTTAGCATGCTTGATTGGTTTACCTGCCGAAGTAAAAACAAACTTCTGGCCCTTCAAATGGAACCAAACGCTCTCTCTATCTCAACTATCTATATAAATATATACTCTTTTTATAGCTCACGGGCTTTGCTAAAACATGGAGCTCTGCTTCTGGAGCTGGGGAAAAAGGATCCAATGACTCTGAATACAGGGAATCCTTCTGGGTGATAAACTTCATCCTCAGTATAAAACCGGGAATAACACTACAAAAAAGTAAATACTCAGATCTTCAGGGAGTGTGTCCTGCACTGGGATCACAGCAGCTGATTTCGACGTCATCAATTTAACACATGTGGTTTCCTTTGTCTTCAGCCTCCTCCAATAGAGGCAATAAGGTGGCTGAATTCAAATGTACGCATTTTTTATTGTTAGATTTGTACATAAACAAACTAGGCAAAACATTTAGTTAGCTGTATATTTGCTGCGCAGAATGTCGGACCATTAAAAAGTAAATATTTGACTAAAATAATGTCTGTAACTTTGTCTAATGGCACCTTTGCATAAAGCTACAGCTCTGATATATCGGGGTGAACCCTTCATTACTGGGTCCAGCTTGCATAAATATAACAATGGCTTGTTTTCTATCATGCTGTTTGTGTAAGAACTCCAGTTTCATGTTTCAAAAAGACAACTTTTCCTGGCAATATTATAATAAACGATAACAATACCCTGCAGTCATGCAGAGATGTCCATAAATCCAAAATATTCTTCTGTTTATACCATGGCACTTACAAGGAAAGGGACACATCATTTCACAATCCACACATTCTGCTTTGGATTTGAAAAATAAAAATAAATAAAAACAAAGCGCTCAGCCACATCAAAAACTATAAAACAACCTGCTGCAGGTGGCATCTATCCTAACATGGTGTGTGGATTTGATGTGATGGGTCTGTCATAATTAAATGTTATTTATTATTACTCTCACATCAAGTTATTATAAGACTTTAAGATTTCATTTTTGTAGAAAAACTTCTTATGTATTCCATCCATCTTGGCTTTGTTAAACATTATGGCAGCTGTATTTCAATTAACAGTCTCATCTTAATCTTTTTTTCTTTCCAGTAAATGTAAAATTACAAAATTGTTATCTTAATCTAAACGAATCCGATTTTACCAATTTCCCCATTAACCTGGATTTCATTTCTAACCAAAGGTTGTCTAAACCAGTTTCAATATATCTATATTATTAATAAAATTGTTAAACCCATATTAGAAATTAATACTCATATGATTATTTCAATATCACACACTAATATATATGCACAGATAAATGTCCCTAAAGGGGGACATAATACTTAATTTTACTAAATTTTCCTTTTTTAAATGCACTTCTTCTACTATCAAAGGATATTCAATTTGTGTAAGACATGGTTAAATGTAACCTTCCATTTACCATGTTTGGAAAACAGATTCCAAAATAATTGTGATCACATTGTTTATCATTAGATTCATTAAAGAGGGATTTCATTGTAAAAAAAATATTAAAAGCCAGCAGCTACTAATACTGTAGCTGCTGACTTTTAATAAATGGATACTCACCTGTCCTAGGACCCAGCGATTTTGGCAGCCGAGGCCGATCGATCGCTCGGCTCTCGGCTGCTGCCACCGCCATTCTAGGTGAGGGAATCAGGAAGTGAAGCATTGCGGCTTCACTTCCTGCTTCCCTTCTGCGCATGCACAAATCGTGCAGCGCCATAGGAATGGTCCACGCTGTCTCTGGGACCCGTGTGTGTCCCAGCAGACAGTGCGCTGGGACAGGAAGAGGCATAGACTCCCATGGGAGTGGGTGCAAATACTTGTCTTAGACAGGTATCTGCACCCTCCTCCCACCTGAATGGTGCCAACTGTGACACCGGAGGGGGGAGGGTTCCGATGAGTGGAAGTTCCACTTTAGGGTGGAACCCCACTTTAATCCGACACATTTTCTTATAAATGTTTTGTCTAAAAAACAGAAATTGGCATGGTGTCCTTTCAGCTTATCACTGACCTCTCATTCCAGCCACATACTTTCAGGAGAGCACAAAGGAGGGGGTCACATCTGCATACATGACACACACAAGAGATAGAACTAAATGTTCCAGCATTCACACACAACATACACAGACAAACATCTCTCTAAAATCGCTTACATTTTTCCCATTTGTACACAACACATACATATCATTCTCTCACATATATAGCACTCCTCTTGCACTGGGCATTTTTGAGGGTCTCTTACCCTTCATTCCCTTACTTAATTTAATGCACATAATGACTGGCCAGTCTCCTCTATGTGTGCCTATACCCTCTTGCCTCTAAACTACTTTATCTAGCAGATGTAATACATATACCTGTGAACAGCACCATTCTTCCCTTTCTTATCTACAACACTCCGATGGACAGTAGACAGTGACAACATATAACCACCAATCCATATAGTTCGATTAAGGGGAGTAAAATAGGTACCCTTTTTCCCAAAAATGCCTTACCGATCAAGGAAGTCTGATAATTCAAATGTAAGCAAAAGGCTTACTTCAGCCGGCTGATTATCAGAAATTCCCGAATCGTCTCAAACTCCTCATTTGGGATACTCAGGGTCACCTGGAATCCCTCCTAGGCAAAGCTCGCCACCAGAAATAGATATTTTGTAGACAGGCAACTCCTATCCTCATATTGATTAGTGGTTCCAAATTAATAATAACTACTGCAGTAGGGAACAGACACAAAAGATACATTCAGCATCTTTCCAAATAACCGTTCTCCTTTATTATGAAGCATTTGAAGGTTTTTATACACATGATTACGTAGGTATCACATTAATTGTACGTTTATGGTAACAAGGAGCGTTACATAGGCAGGCTAATTCTAATCAGGACTCGAAATAATGCAAAACATGTATTGAAAACATTAGTGCCATGTGCACGGTGAGGGCAGTGTGCAATAAATACAAAATAGAACACAATTATATACAGAACTTACAAATTTCCATTACACCTGTAAAGTGGCGTATTTTTATTTTTCTTTTTTAAAGTACTCGCAGCTATAATGAATTGTTGGTCCCGGCTATACAGATAAAAGAAGTCATTGAAAAAAACGACATGGGATCACCCCAGTCCATTACCAGGCCCTTTGGGTCTGGTATGAATAATAAGGGAACCCGACCCAAAATTTTAAAAAAAAACTGCATGGGGGTCCTCTCAAATTCCATACTAGGCCCTTCAGGTCTATGGATATTAAGGGTAATCCCATGCCAAAATAAAAAAAAACAATGACGTGGGGGTCCCCCTCAAAATCCATACCAAACCCTTCAGGTCTGGTATTGATTTTAAGGGGAACCCCACGACAAAATTAAAATAAAAATGGCGTGGGGGTCCCCCCAAATATCCATACCGGACCCTTATCCAAGCATGCAACCTGGCAGGCCGCAGGAAAAGAGGGGGGACGAGAGAGCACCCTCATACCATACCAGGCCACATGCCCTCAACATAGGGAGGGTGCTTTGGGGTAGCCCCCCAAAGCACCTTGTCCCCATGTTGATGGGTACAAGGGACTCATCCCCAAAACCCTTGCCCGGTGGTTGTAGGGTTCTGCGGGTGGAGGACTTATCGGAATCTGGAAGCCCCCTTTAACAAGGCGACCCACAGATCCCAACCTCCCCCTGTGTGAAATGGTAACGGGGTACAAATGTACCCCTACCATTTCCCAAAAACAGTGTCAAAAGGGTACAAGAGACAAAAAAAATTTGGTTCAAGGTTGCTCTTAATTTTCATATCAGACCCAAAGGGCCTGGTAATGGACTGGGGAAGGGAGATTAAGGTCTGGTGTGACCCCTCCGACACCTCTATCCCTTATAATGCACAAAAAAACAAGAAAAATAGCCTTGGGACTTTAGATGAGGTGAGAGAGGATTAGCCAATGTTCACAGCAAACACTGAGACAAAATCTATTTATTTGTTTCAAAATGTTATGTAACAGAGCGGCAACAACAATGATTGTGAGTTACCCGGCATAATAGCCAATGTACACAACACAGATGAAAGTAAATATACAAAGATTTATTACAAATGATGTACATCCATGAGCAACAATAAAACTTAAAAGTTGCTCGGTCAGTAAATACACATACACAATAAGAAAATAAAATCTACATACATGTGGACAGGGAAGTATGTAAACATAATGCAGACATCAATAATACCCAGCATGTACTGGCATAAAACAAGCATCAATAAAGCCCTATGTATTTCGCAAGACACTGTTCGCTTCTTCAGGGGCGAATGCATGAATGTTGTATCTGCAATGTAAATAAGATCAATAAATGTATGTTGTTGATAAATGGGGGCAGACGGAATAATTGGCAAGAGAGGTCTGAAACAGAGACCTCATACTTACCGAAGCTCTGAGATAAATTGGCAAACGCTGGATATAAAAATGGCAGCTGTGTAGTGCATCCAGCTCGGGAGCTGAAGGGGCGGAACAAACAAAGGCCACAGCAGGGGAAAATTCGGAGGATTAGCATGGTCTGGATAGGGGTATTTCTCACTGCGGTGTCCACTTAGCCCCTTAAAATCGTGTCTGGAAAATGTCTGCAAGGATGCATATATATCAGAGGGCATCATAATTGCATAATTGGCTTAAGTGTATCAGGTTCTAAAATGTAATTTATATATACATAGATGTAAGATGTAAATAAATGAATTAAGCTTATTAGAGTATGTTGGTAAGAAGGATTATCTGAAATATGGAATATGGTAAATGCATGAATGCAGACCAACATAGTTATAAAGCTGGTATGGGCAGAGAGACTACGGGGCAAAATTAGAAATGATATAAGTATTACATGTGTATAAAAAGAATGTAACAGACCTAATAGGCATTAAGAAAGTAAAAAAGTTGTACCTCAATGGAGTGAAAAATCCAATGGTTGTCAGTTTGTTCTTAGAGATGTGACTGCTCTATCCAATCGTCAAGTTGTGAATCAGAATCCCAGCTGTGCTGAACGTCCAGATATACCCACAAGGTAATGGTAATCGACTGGGGGGATTCCATGCCGTTTTTTTCAATTACTTATTTTATCTGTTTTGCCAGGACCGACAATTCATTATAGCTGCAAGTACTTTTAAATTACCTTTTTTCCTTTAGAAATGTCATTTTGTGCAGGGACTTTTCTAAACACAGGAAAAATGTGCCATTTTACAGGAATTATATAGACACCCCCAGGTATGAAATTTAAAGGAATATTTCACTTGTATTGTTTCACTTTAAGCATTATTAAAATCAATGCTTCGAAAAAACTGACGTTTTTCAAACTTTTTTTGCATTGATACATGTCCGCTGGGGCAGGACCCAGGTCCCCAAACATTTTTTATCACAATAACTTGCCTATGAGCACTTTTGATTATTCATGTTCATGTCCCATAGACTTTAATGGTGTTCACGTGTTCTGATAAATTTTTTGCCTGTTCGGTATTGAAATGGATATTTTGATGATAGGCAACTCCTATCCTCATATTGATTAGTGGTTCCAAATTAATAACTACTGCAGTAGGGAACAGACACAAAAGCGACGCTCACCATCTTTCCAAATAACCGTTCTCCTTTATTATGACGCATTTGAAGGTTTTTATACACATGATTACGTAGGTATCACATTAATATTACAATTGTACGTTTATGGTAACAAGGGGCGTTACATAGGCAGGCTAATTCTAATCAGGACTTGAAAGAATGCAAAACATGTACTGAAAACATTATTAGTGCCGTGTGCACAGTGAGGGCATTATGCAATACATATAAAACAGAATACAATTATATACAGAACCTACAAATTTCCATTACAGTCTCCTCTCTTTTGATCAATATTTTGATCACTAACCATACCTGCTATCACCTTTAACCTGGAACCTCCACATGCTTAGGTGGAGGTAGTCCTGGCCAAAGAGGCAAAAACTCCATTGTGGAGAAAATAATAGCTGAGCAGCTTTTTTCATTACAAAATGACTTTTCACTGTGAAAAACAAATGATTGATAAGACATATTTACAGAGTACTGGCTGTACACTCCTGTGGCCAGAATGGCCTTCTAGCTTGATTGCTGGTATGCTGACTTATCAGCATATGTAAACACAGACAATTCTACATAAAATGGAAGAGGTACAAAAGACAAATATGACTTCAACATGGCTAAACTACTTTTCAAATATATATATCCCTTACAATTAAAGTAATTTAATCAAAAAGTACCCTAGACTGTGATCGCAAGAGGGAAACAAATCAAACACAGAGATTTCTTTCATTTAGTCATTTTTGCAGTGTCTGGTGTGGATCCAGGTGACTTTTCTTTCAAGTTTTGCAAAACTGTACATGAAATAGACGCTGTATTGAGTCTTCAAACATTTCCTTATATATAAATGTCTCTTAACAATCCACAAGTCAACTGGCTTTAGTTTTAGATTCTTACAAACTTTTAGGATCTGGAATTGGGGAGAAAACACATAAATGAGTTTGTCAAAAACCTTAAAAGATTAGCAACATTCTCTGTGAGATCCGAATGCAGGACTTCAGCTGCTGAGACAAAATATAAGCAAGTGCGTAACACACTCCCAAACCAAATCCCAAAGGGAGAGAGTCCAACATCCACTTAGGGGCTTGATAAAATATAGTAAAACATTCAGGCAAAAGTTTTCTAGTTTCTTACTCTACTTTGTCCGCTACATTGTAGACAGTAGGGGGTGTAAAACTTCTAGTAAGGACTCTCCTATAAAAATTATTTCCTCTGTTACTCTCTGTAGATTCTGCACTCTGCACTTAAAAACTACTTCTGAGAACACCTTTTTACTGTGGCCTTTGTAGTAGCATTTGCCACTGGACATCCATAAAACATGTCCATACAAACAAAATACATACTCGTAAGATCCTGACTTGGGCATCTGCATATATCTTTTTGTTATCTCTGGAAGGGATGTTCAGCTTTTGGTAACACCTTTGGTAACAGGTAAAACAAGAAGTGGTATGTTATAAAAACAACTGTGGAGAACCCTGGCTCTATCCCTCGCTCATTTACTAAGGCAGCCATAACTACTTGTGACTGATGACACAGTCCACGTGCCAAGCTGAAGGGAAAAGAGTGTCTGGCAGACATAAATGATCACCTTTTCCAAAGTCTTGTTTCGTAAAAAGATGCCCTCTGTGGACCACTTGTGCTTCTTGTTCTGGGGTCCTTAAAGTTGAATTATTAATCCCAGCTATACTGGGCCAGAACTTGGGTGGAATCTGTGAGTTGCACAGGCCCAGCAAGTGTCCGGGGCTGTAAATGCAGCATCCTTAGAGTTGCCTGGTCTGCTTCCATATGTGAGTTTTACTGTTAGTATGGCTACCTCAGCAAGAACCTGGAAGGCTGAAAACAGCCAATCAAATTAACGTGGCATGCTTGATTGGTTTACCCGCCGAAGTAAAAACAAACTTCTGGCCCTTCAAATGGAACCAAAAGCTCTCTATATCTCGACTATCTATATAAATATATACTCTTTTTATAGCTCACAGGCTTTGCTAAAACATGGAGCTCTGCTTCTTGAGCTGGGGAAAAAGGATCCAATGGCTCTGAATACAGGGAATCCTTCTGGGTGATAAACTTCATCCTCAGTATTAAACCGGGAATAACACTACAAAAAAGTAAATACTCAGATCTTCAGGGAGTGTGTCCTGCACTGGGATCACAGCAGCTGATTTCTACGTCATCAATTTAACACATGTGGTTTTTCTTTGTCTCCAGTCTCATCCAATAGAGACAATAAGGTGGCTGGATTCAAATGTACACATTTTTCATTGTTAGATTTGTACATAAACACACAAAACAAATTCATATTTTGAACCTTTCATTAGACAAACACTTAGCTATATATTTGCTGTGCAGAATGTCGGACTATTAAAAATGAAATATTCAACCAAAATAATATCTGTTACTTTGTCTAATAGCAACTTTGCATAAAGCTACAGCTCTGATACATCGGAGTGAACCCTTGATTACTGGGTCCAGCTTGCATAAATATAACAATGGCTTGTTTTCTATCATGCTGTTTGTGTAAGAACTCTAGTTTCATGTTTCAAAAAGACAACTTTTTCCTGGCAATATTATAATAAATGATAAGAATACCCTGCAGTCATGCAGAGATGTCCATAAATCCAAAATATTCTTCTACTTATACCCACTGCACTTACAAGGAAAAGGGGCACACCATTTCACAATCCACACATTCTGCTTTGGATTAAAAAAAAAAAAATACATAAAAACAAAAGGACCAACAATATGTATGACGGACCAGAAAGCACTTGGCCATCAAAAACTATAAACCAACTGGCTGCAGGCAGCAGCTATCCTAACAGGATGTATGGACTTGATGTGATGGGTCTATTATACTTACATTTTATTTATTACTCTCACTTAATGGACCGCACATCAAGTTATTATCAGACTTTAAGATTTCATTTCTGTAGAAAAACGTCCTTATGTATCCCATTCATCTTGGCTTTGTTAAACATTATTGCAGCTGTATTCAAATTAACAACCTCATCTTAATCTTTTTTTCTTTCCACTCAATAAATGTAAAATTACAAAATTGTTATCTTAATCTAAACTAATTCAATTTTTACCAATTTTCCCATTAACCTGGATTTCATTTACAACCAAAGGTTATCTAAACCAGTTTCAATATATCTATATTTATTAATAAAATTGTTAAACTCATATTAGAAATGAATACTCATTTGATCATTTCAATATCACACACTAATATATATGCACAGACAAATGTCCTTAAAGGGGGACATATTACTTAATTTTACTAAATTTCTCTCTTTTTTTTTTTAATGCACTGTTTCCACTATTACAGGATATTCAATTTGTGTAAGACATGGTTAATTTGTAACCTTCATTTTACCATGTTTGGAAAACAGATTAAAAAATAATTGTGATCACATTGTTTATCATTAGATTCGTTAACCCGGCACATTTTGTTATAAATGTTTTGTCTAAAAAACTGAAATTGGCATGGTGTCCTTCCAGCTTATCACCAACCTCTCATGCCAGCTACATTCTTTCAGGAGAGCACAAAGGAGGGGGTCGCATCTGCGTACATAACACAAGCGATAGAACTAATGGTTCCAGCATTCACAAACATACTCAAATATATCTCTAAAATTGCTTACATTATTCCCATTTGTACACAACACATGTTTATCATTCTCTCACTTTCTTTTAACCCTTTTTAATACTTCCTTGCTTAAATTTCTGCTTTCTTTATTTTGTTCTGATATCCTTTGCATCCAATGTATTGTAATTCCATACTTCGCATACTGTACCTTCTATGATCAGACGGGCAGCCATAGTGCTCATCCCATCTTCCCTCTCTGACAACATATAAAGTAGACATGTGCAGAGTAAAATATTTCGTTTCGGAATTTCGTTTTCGTCCGAAAACTTAATTTATTTAGTTACTCCCGAAATTCGTTTTTATTTATTTCGTTTTTCGTTCAAAAATTGCATTCGTCCGAAAATCCACATGAATTACGGTCGAATCTGTCTTGGAAGGCTTATGGTGTCTGTGGAATGTATAAAGAAGATTCGACGGAGCTAACTATATAGCATACTTTAGAACTCTATTAAAGTCTATGGGACTCCAACGTTAAAAATCGAAAGTGCTAATTTTAAAGGCTAATTTGCAAGTTACTGTCCTAAAAAGTGTTTGGGGACCCGGGTCCTGCCCCAGGGGACATGTATCAATGCAAAAAAAAGTTTTAAAAACGGCCGTTTTTTCGGGAGCAGTTATTTTAATAATGATTAAAGTGAAACAATAAAAGTGTAATATTCCTTTAAATTTCGTAGGGGGGGGGGGGTTGTCTATAGTATGCCTGTGAAGGGGCTCATGTTTCTGGTGCTTAGAACTGTCCCTGCACAAAGTGTCATTTATGCAGGGAAAAAAGTCCTTTAAAATCACTCGCAGCTATTATGAATTGTCGGCTCCGTAATACAGAGAACACTCATTGAAAGTCATTGATAAAAAAAAAAAAAAAAAAATTAAAAAAAAAGCGTGGGGGTCCCCCAAATTCAATTACCAGGCCCTTCAGGTCTGGTATGGATATTAAGGGGAACCCTGCCTCAAATTTAAGAAAAAATTTGACATGGGGTTCCCCCTAAATATCCATAACCAGACCCTTCAGGTCTGGTATGGATATTAAGAGGAACCCCTCATCAAATTTAAAAAAAAAATTGACGTGGGGTTCCCCCTAAAAATCCATACCAGACCCTTTATCCGAGCACGCAACCTGGCAGGCCGCAGGAAAAGAGGGGGGGACGAGAGAGCGGCCCCCCTCCCTCCTGAACCGTACCAGGCCACATGCCCTTAACATTGGGAGGATGCTTTGGGGGTCTGTGACCCCTCAAAGCACCTTGTCCCCATGTTGATGAGGACAAGGGCCTCATCCCCACAACCCTGGCCAGTGGTTGTGGAGGTCTGCGGGCGGGGGGCTTATCAGAATCTGGAAGCCCCCTTTAACAAGGGGACCCCCAGATCCCGGCCCCCCCTGTTTGAAATGGTAAAGGGGTACAAAAGTACCCCTACCATTTCACAAAGAAAGTGTAAAAAATGGTTAAATAAAACAAACACACTTTTGAAAAATTCCTTTATTAAAAATAAAAAAATAAAAAAAAGATTCCAGCGGCGGTAATCCACTCTTGCTATCCAGCGACGGACGGTCATCTCTCCAGCGATGGCTCATCTCATCCAGCGCAGCGAATCCTCCATCCTTCTTCTGTCTCCGTGGAGAAGACACTGCAGGCATTCCGGCGGCTGACGTTTCTTATATACTGAGGGCGGGGCCACCCGTCACCTGACCCCGCCCCCCTCTGACGCAAGGGGAAACCCGGGGTTCCCGTGACGTATGGGTGACCCCGCCCCCCTCTGATGTAACGGAAACTTGCCTGTGTTACATCAGAGGGGTGCGGGGTCACCCATACGTCACAGGGAACCCCGGGTTTCCCCTTGCGTCAGAGGGGGGCGGGGTCAGGTGACGGGTGGCCCCGCCCTCCGTATATAAGAAACGTCAGCCGCCGGAATGCCTGCAGTGTCTCCTCCACGGAGACAGAAGAAGGATGGAGGATTCGCTGCACTGGATGAGATGAGCCATCGCTGGAGAGATGACCGTCCGTCGCTGGATAGCAAGAGTGGATTACCGCCGCTGGAATCTTTTTTTTATTTTTTTATTTTTAATAAAGGAATTTTTCAAAAGTGTGTTTGTTTTATTTAACCATTTTTTACACTTTCTTTGTGAAATGGTAGGGGTACTTTTGTACCCCCTTACCATTTCAAACAGGGGGGGCCGGGATCTGGGGGTCCCCTTGTTAAAGGGGGCTTCCAGATTCTGATAAGCCCCCCGCCCGCAGACCTCCACAACCACCGGCCAGGGTTGTGGGGATGAGGCCCTTGTCCTCATCAACATGGGGACAAGGTGCTTTGAGGGGTCACAGACCCCCAAAGCATCCTCCCAATGTTGAGGGCATGTGGCCTGGTACGGTTCAGGAGGGAGGGGGGGGGCCGCTCTCTCGTCCCCCCTCTTCTCCTGCGGCCTGCCAGGTTGTGTGCTCGGATAAAGGGTCTGGTATGGATTTTTAGGGGGAACCCCACGTCAATTTTTTTTTTAATTTGATGCGGGGTTCCCCTTAATATCCATACCAGACCTGAAGGGTCTGGTTATGGATATTTAGGGGGAACCCCACGTCAAATTTTTTCTTAAATTTGAGGCAGGGTTCCCCTTAATATCCATACCAGACCTGAAGGGCCTGGTAATTGAATTTGGGGGACCCCCACGCTTTTTTTAAAAATGTATTTATTTATTTTTTTATCAATGAGTGTTCTCTGTATTACGGAGCCGACAATTCATAATAGCTGCGAGTGATTTTAAAGGACTTTTTTTCCTGCATAAATGACACTTTGTGCAGGGACAGTTCTAAGCACGGGAAACATGTGCCCCTTCACAGGCATACTATAGACAACCCCCCCCTACGAAATTTAAAGGAATATTACACTTTTATTGTTTCACTTTAATCATTATTAAAATCACTGCTCCCGAAAAAACGGCAGTTTTTAAAACTTTTTTTTGCATTGATACATGTCCCCTGGGGCAGGACCCGGGTCCCCAAACACTTTTTAGGACAGTAACTTGCAGAATATTTTCTCTCTGTCAAATCTTTTTTCTCTGTCGAATATTTTCTCTATATAATCTTGGACTAATAGAGGTAAGGTTAGGCACATTCGACCACAGGTTCTATAGACAGCTTGTTATTGTCAGAGTCATGTCGAATCTCCTATTCTATATCGAACTGTTGTAACAATGAAAACGAAAATAAAGCATTTATTTATGTCGGATCTTTCGTTTTTCGGATTTTGTGCTTTCGTTATCGTTTGTCAAAACGAAAACGAAAATAGCTGAAATTCAGACGAAAATGCATTTGGACGAAAACGAATGCACATGTCTAATATAAAGCATTCTGTTTTAACTCTCATTACTGTTTCTTGACTTTACTAGTTGTAGTGCCTGACCCCAAATTCATCCCACAACTTAACATCAAAAAGTCCCTTTCTGTCTAGTGTTAATGTCACTCTTGATCCATCCTGCTCACATAAATAGCCGTTTCTCTAGCTGTAAACTCTGCATGATTCTTTGTCCCTGTGGACTTTGGTGGTAACCCAGTTACCCTTTGTGGATCCCTGTCCACTTTAACCATTAATCTAAGGGCTCAGTATAGGCGGAACCGCACCTTCGGTTCATATATAGCGCTCCTCTTGCGCTGGGCATTTTTGAGGGTCTCTTACCCGTCATTCCCTTACTTAATTTAATGCCCATAATGACTGGCCAGTCTTCTCTACTGTACGTGTGCCTATACCCTTTTGCCTCTAAACTACTTTATCTAGCAGATGTACTACATATACCTGTGAACAGCACTATTCTTCCCTTTCTCTATAACACTCTGATGGACAGTAGACAGTGACAACATAAAATATAACCACTAATCAATATAGTTTGATTAAGGGGAGTAAAATAGGTACCCTTTGTCCCGAAAATGCATTACCAATCAAGGAAGTCTGATAACTCAAAATGTAAGCAAAAGGCTTACCTCAGCCGGCTGATTATCAGAAATTCCCGGATCGTCTCAAGCTCCTCGTTTCGGATACTCAGGGTCACCTGATAACCCCTCCTGGCTGGCTTCGCCACCTGAAATGGATATTTTGATGATAGGCAACTCCTATCCTCATATTGATTAGTGGTTCCAAATTAATAACTACTGCAGTAGGGAACAGACACAAAAGATACGCTCAGCATCTTTCCAAATAACCGTTCTCCTTTATTATGACACATTTGAAGGTTTTTATACACATGATTACGTAGGTATCACATTAATATTACAATTGTACGTTTATGGTAACAAGGGGCGTTACATAGGCAGGCTAATTCTAATCAGGACTTGAAAGAATGCAAAACATGTACTGAAAACATTATTAGTGCCGTGTGCACAGTGAGGGCATTATGCAATACATATAAAATAGAATACAATTATATACAGAACCTACAAATTTCCATTACAGTATGTTCTGGTGTGAACCGAACTGGGGGGTGTTCAGCACATTCCTAGTGTCTAACTGGTGGAAATATTCTCATACATTAGTATAACTACTTTTTATGAAGGAAACTCCATGACAGTAAAAATAGTGTAGTATGAAACTGAAAACATAGGTCACTAACCCCAGTCTGACGATACATATTTCTATGGGCCATTAGAGACTTTTGCAGACCCTTGGCTAAGTACTGTTTGTAGTTCTGCTGCATTCTTTTGTAGCTGGCCTGTGTTCTAATAATGAATAAGTTCACCTTTTGTAACATGTTACATGTTACACCCATATTCAGGGGCAGTGGTGCCCCATCCATTAGGGGAGCCGCCCCTCTATCTATCCATATGTCCGGCCCCCAATCTACATGCAGCATCCCAAGCCCACCCTTTTTTGAAGCCTATTAGAGCCTCTGGCTCTAATCACGTGCTTCAAACCCCCCCCCCCCCCCGCATTGGGATTCATGAACCAGGTGTCCTGCATGGGGGCCAGATGCATGGATAGATGGGGGAGGCGCCCGTGTGCCCTTAATAGACGGGCTGCCTCTGGTATGCACATACATGAGTTTTAGCTTTGAGGTGCACACCCTAATACAATAGGCTGTGCACACCTACAATATGTAAAGTCGTAACCGGTTCTGCTGCATTTCAAGAATTCAGAAGCTCAAACAGCATAAAATCGCTTGGCTGGCAAATTGCAGTCTTTTATTCATAAACCGTGGCGTAAATAATATATCTAATTATTGGGCTCAAAGCAGACGATTCATCTTTCCCGTCCCATCATGCTCTGCTGCACTATAACTGTGGCTGGCTTAAACAGTCATTTGTAAAATATGTTACAATGTTTAAGGCAGTGACTCCTTCACCCCTGTTATTTATTAAGATGGTTACTGTTTAATAAAAATTGTGCTGTGCCGAGCTGCTTCGCAGGCAGCGTCTGGAAAGAGCCGCGGAGACGTTGATGGTAAAAGGCTGAGCCGGCGCTTCATTCAGACTCTCAGACAAACAGAAAAATAAAATCTCTCATGCCATCTGTTAGACATTGTACACATATGAACCCTTTCTGAGCTCACATTGTGTCGCTGTGAAATATTCCTGCCAGGAAAGCATTTTTACTTGTCATAAGAAATTATAAATGTTCCTTTTTTTATGGCACATTTGCATTTTAATATTTCTTTTCAGAGTCTCAATGAAATCCTTCATCATCATCTCTGCATTGATAAGAACGAGTCGCCTATTATATGCTTAGAGCTTTAACATAGACACAACGGTGAGTATACTGTAGCTGGTAATCCAGGATTGATTAATTTTTATAAAAGTCAAACTGTCCATGGAGTCTGTGGACAGACGCGTTCTATGATCAGTAACGAAACCTCCTGCAGCACTGAATGCCAATTCTGAAAGCATGTTGGATGCAGGGCAGTCCAACAACTCAATAGCATACTGGGCAAGTTCTGGCCAGTGGTCAATTCTCATGACCCAGTAAGTCAGTGGATTGTCAGCTGGAAAGCTCTCCATCTCTGTTTTGGCCCTGAGGTAATCATCCACCATGTGATATAGACGCCGCCGATGGTATGTGGAAGCTGACAGCCCTGGGCGGCGAGGACTAAAAATTCTGAAATGCTTCACTTAGGCAGATGCCTTCTCCAACGCTCCTCTCTTGACCAACAGAAGACTCAAAACAATGTTTTCCAAGACACTGTAACCTACTGGAGTCAGGAAAAATGTTCAATAAAATCATCTTTAGCGTGTCCTCAAGAGATTTTATCTTCTGCTCTCTCTGTGGGAACAGGATGAGTTCTGAGACCATCCCCTTATTACGGTGGTAAAGGAAGGTTGCCAACCAGTAATCATCCTTCTCCTTTATGCCACATATTCTGGGGTCCTTTTGCAGGCTTTGAAGCATGAGGTTGCCCATGCTCCTCAAATTTGGTGAGGCTTGAGAAGCAGACTCCTCAAGGTCACTAAGGATGAAAGCATCTGGAACTTCCTCCTCCTAGCCATGTACTACTCCCAAAGGTCCTGGGGTTGGAAACCCATTGCTTACAGATTGACACATGTCTTCCTCTTCTTCTAAGCCTATGAAAGTGCCAGAATCCCTCTCCTCATCCTCCTCCCCTTTCTCCTCCTGTATGTTCTATGACATAGGAATGGTGGTGTCCGATAATGGCTCAAACCTCCTGTACGCCCTTAGACAGGGAAAATTGACACGTGCACATGTCCTCAATTTGGTGGTGCAGCATTTCCTAAGTACGTACTCAGGGTTGTAAGATGTACTAAAGCAGCTCAGTATAGTCTGTAACCATTTCAGTTGGTCATACACAGTAAATGAAAAACATTCCATCGTCTTAGAGCTGAAATCCAGGAATTATTTATATTGCATACTCAGATTGGTCCAGCTTGTCGCATTGTAAGTATGCATGCCATACCCGAGGGACCACTGGGGAAGCTGACAATCACTGTAGTAGTTGCCTTTTACAGTGATAGCCACGATCTTCTGGGTCATGTTCGGGTTCTACATGAGCGGCTGACCACATGGGTTGCTCACATTGCTCTGTCACTGTCACCTACCTGGTAGGAGACTGAATTGACAAGGTCAGCCTCTCTTGTATCTCCAGCCCAGGCCCCACTAAAGGTGGAACTGATGGTGCCAAGGGACAGGAGGAACACAAGTGCTCACAGGTGTTGGAGAACTTGCAGCAGGAGATGCAGATTTGAGAAGTCAGGCAGGACATCAGGTCAGGAGCAGGTGTGATGCACGCTGTACCAGCCAAGGCTAAAGGGGCACTCCTCATGTACTGCCGGTTCTGGAAGCATGGCTTATCAAAGTACTCAGCAGGCTTTAGGCAGGAACACACTATAATAACTGGAGCGGTTAGGAAGGACAGCCAAAGCAGCCAAAGCAGACACTCAGAAGTAGTATTAAGCCAAATCGGGAACAGGAGTGAGGTCACAGAGGTAGCCAAGGTTGGTACAGGTGGGCAACAAGGTAAAGAAGCGTAGATGGAAGCGTAGTCAGGAATTAAGCCAAGGTCAGGAACAAATGGGCTGAGGTACAAGCAGAATCCGGGATGAGGTCAGTAACAAGCCAGGTCATCAACGGAAGTCAGATACAGGATACACTCAGGACACAGGAAAAGCTGAAGACCAGTCAGCGCTGGCAGTGAGCAAGATCATTCCTTAACCGGTTCCCGACCAGTACACGCGGATGTACGTTGGCAGAATGGCACGGGCAGGCAAATGGGCATACCTGTACGTCCCTTTAAATTTGCCGCCCTGCCGGCGGCGGCACGCTTGCGTGCTAGTCGGAACCCCAGTGAGTCCGGTCGCGGGTCCCACAAACTCGATCGTCGCAGGCATACCCGCGATCGTCTCACGGGGAGGCTGAACGAGGAAATGCTGTTGTAAACAGCATTTCCCCGTTCTGCCTAGCAACTAGTGACGCTGATCTCTGCTCCATGTGATTGGAGCAGAGATCAGTGTTCACTAAATTAAAGCCCAGCCCCCAACAGTTAGTAAACCCCCTAGGAACACTTAACCCCTACACTGCCACCCACTGGTTAACCCCTTCACTGCCAGGGTCATTTACACAGGAATCACTGCATTTATATAGCAGTGATTGCTGTATAAATTACAATGGTCCCAAAAATGTGTCAAAAATGTCTGATGTGTCCGCCATAACGTCGCAGTCACAATAAAAATCGCTGATCGCCGCCATTACTAGTAAAAAAAAATATTAATAAAAATGCCATAAAACTATCCCCTATTTTGTAAACACTATAACTTTTGCGCAAACCCATCAATAATCGCTTATTGCGATTTTTTTACCAAAATTATGTAGAAGAATACGTATCGGCTTAAAGTGAGGGAAAAAAATGTTTTTTTATATATTTTTGGGGGATATTTATTATAACAAAACGCTCTATTTTTGTTTATAGCGCAAAAAATAAAAACCACAGGGGTGATAAAATACCACCAAAAGAAAGCTCTATTTGTGGGAAAAAAAAGGATGTCAATTTTGTTTGAGAGCCACATCTTATGACCACGCAATTGTCAGTTAAAGTGACACAGTACCGAATCGCAAAAAGTGGTCTGGTCTTTGACCAGCAAAATGGTCCGGGGCTGAAGTGGTTAAATAGCCCGTCTGGCCCTAGAAACTCTGGGAAAGCTTCCTCGTCCATGCGCATTCCATTGAGAAATGTGGCCACGCTCATTTCTTTTAGCCAATGGCCATTTCTATGAGTGATGTTATGCACATATCTATGCTCCAGTTGCCGTACGGGAATTCCCTTACAGTCACCATTCACAGATTCCCTGATTGTATGAAGAGGAGGAGAAGAATGGTGTCTCCAACTCATTCAGAGAAAGCCTTATATTTATTGAGCAAACACAAGGAGGGTGGTGCTGAGCAAGCACCCCACTGTTATAAATGCACAGAGTTGTTTTACCAAGGTTATATGATAGTTTACGTTTTTGGGTGGGTTTCGAGATTTGCTAACAATGATTTCACAAACCCTTGTAGGTATAACATTTAATTAATGTAATTAATTAAGTAATGACATATGCCATTAAAAATAACAAATATAATTTTATTGGAAAATGTAAGAAGAGTACTTAGCTATAGATGCTTTTCCACCACAAAATCACCCATATTTGCAGCGTAACATGATGATACAATGCTCACCCTTGTACAGGAGGACTAAGTTTTAGCTGTAGTGTATACAGGACTAGTGAGTATGTAACAAATAATAGTAACTGTTTAGAAAGTGATATCACCTTTTAAGGAAGATAACATACTGTGCATTTCCTGAAAGGAAATTTGTAGGCATGGCCACATGACCAGTTTACAATGACATTCCTGTAGCATTTGGTCAGTTAAGGTAAAACCATCCTTATGTACTCACTGTGTATAGCAACGTAACCAGGTTTTGGAGGTATCCTTATACATCAGTGAGCCACAATTAAGGAAATAATAATTTCTCTATCACTAGCGTAAGATGCTCGCATGCTCGCACCTGACCAAGACCTGCGTTTTAGCAGGACATTAATAAAGAGGCAGACATTCTCATGACATCATTGACCTAACATGGTCATATGGCCATGTTAGGTCAAAGTCATTGACTCCACAGCCCATTGGCCCATCACAGTGGGGCCTTCTGGGTTCAGATGAACATGGGCTCACCCCTAAAAAATAATTACTGTGTCAAACAGCTCTAGATTAAAAGTGAGTATTGCCGCAAAAGCAATATATATATATATATATATATATATATATATATATATATATATATATATATATATATATATATATTTTTTTTTTTTTTTTTGCAAGGCTACTGGTATGTATTTTTTTAATTTTTATAGCTGACATTCTGATTAAACTAGAAGATTAGAACAACAGCTAAAGAATTATCACTTTTAGAGGTAGTTGAGCAATGGCAACTTACCTGTGTCTCTAAATATAATCTTCTTTAAACCAATCGCACACAAACACACACATATATTCCCTGTGTATCTCCTTTTTGCCAAAGACATGAAGTTCCCAGTTAATCTCCGCACATATCTGGCTTTCCTTTGCAATATTAGCAGGCTTGGAAAGACAGAAATACCCAACAGCTTTACTTATTAGACCATCAATCAAGCCTGTCTTCCATTTTGGTCCACACAGCAGAAAATTCCATCACTAGAGCCCAAGAATTCCTCACCCAGGGAATCCAGGGTTTAATGGAACTGTCTGAACATTTTACCTCCTTCGCCTTATACAACTAGACTTCTACAACATGGCAAACCACAAGGGACTTGTATCTTCTGTCCATGGTGCTGCAACCACATAATTATCTCTTTAGAGCAGACCTTTCACCATTAATTGAACTTTCTGCCATTCCCTTCCTCCCCCTTCTGTCTCACAGAATCACACCTAATTATTCTGCTTTGCATTTGGTAAAAACTTGTTTTATCTCCCACCTCTTGGGTTTTCCTGCTTAGAGTTATGTACCCTTGGGAGATGTTTAGCCTCCTGGCATATCAACATCAAAGATTCCAAAAGGCTGCAGGGCAGTATGTTCAGAAGTATTAGGAGATTTCCAAAGTATCATGAGATTTTACCCCTACTTCATTCTATAATGCTTGTTTACTGGTTGTCATAATGTCTTTACATGAACCTGATGTTGAGTCATTGGCTCCTGCTGCTATCAGTTAAATCCTCAGAGGAGGGAGCGTGGGGTGAGGTCAAGCCACACTGTATGTGTCTATAAAAGCACATAGCCTGACGCGGTACAAGTGCTTTCTATGAAGGTAGGCACAGAAGAGGTGGAGCTGAGAGTGGAACCCTAGAAGAGGAGGTTTGGTTCTGCTCTTTGCAATACCCCATGTAGAGAGCAGATAAGTGTAATGCTACCCCCTAAAAATGACTGCTGGAAATTTGCCCAGGTTCTTTTCCCAGTGGGTTACCCACACACGTTCACAGTCACTCTTTGGCTCAATAACAAGTCCAGGAGTGTTTCTTTTGTTGTTTTTATTCTTGGAGTAACTGGGATAGGGTTGAGGGAATTAAGTGGGATACTCCAAAAATGAGACCTATGTACAAGTTGTGGACAGTAAACTCCTTTTTGAAAAGCTGAAGCAGAAGTCCTTGCATATAGCAGACTGTGGACTTGGCTTGTAGTAGAAGCAATGTGTCAGAAACCATGAATCAGACCAAGACAGAAGTACAGTTAAATCACACTTGTTTAATAATAAAAGTAAATACAACAAAGTCAAAACATAGCCAAAGTTTGGTAACCGGAAAGGATAGTCAGATGAGCCAGAAAGTCAGGAAGCCAGGGATCAGCGTAGTGGAAAAGCAAGCAGGCTCTGGTGCCAGAATGAATGTCAGCCAAGCAAGTCTTTAACAGAAGCGCAGGAGAAAGTTTCTGTGATATTGATCAAGGCGAAGGCAGAGATGATCTGGGCTGGACAGCTTAAGTAAGCAGGACTGACAAGCAGGATATCATCAACAGGTGAGTCACACTGAGATAGGAGCTGGGAAATAGCCAACAGCTATGCAGCCAGCTCAGAGAAGGAAGGGCTGAGCCCAGCCCTGACAGCACCCCCTCCTCAATGACCCCTCCCCCTCAGAGGACGACCAGGCTTGAGGGGAAAACATCTATGGAAATCATGGAGGAGGACAGGGGCATGTACGCCCAAGGATAAGACCCAAGAGCAGTCCTCTGAACCATACCCTTTCCAATGCACCAGGTACTGTATGCGGCCACGCCACCTACGGGAGTCAACAATGGACTGTACTTCCTACTCCCCATGGTTCTCAACCTGTACAGGGTGAGGACGTGGCACTGAGGTGGTAAAGCAGTTGCAGACCAAAGGTTTTATTAAGGAGACATTAAATACATTTGAGATATGCATATTAGAGGGAAGGTCTAACTCGTAAACCACTGGGTTAATCCTGCAGATAATACGGAAAGCCCCAATAAACCGAGATGCAAACTTCACTGAGGGAACATGAAGTTGGAGGTTGCGAGATGACAGCCAGACCCTACCAGCCTGGTAAGGAGGTGCAGGCAGGTATCTCCGGTTAGCATATCGTAGAGCACGCAATGTAAAAAGCTTTATCGCCCCGAGCAAATTGAAAACCGATAACAAGCCAAAGCCACTCAGGACATTCCTCACCCTGAAGGGCATGTACCAATGCAAGAAACTAAAATGCCTTACCTGCAAATTCGTCCATCACCGCCAAAAATCCTTTACCACTAAGGGCAATACATACGAACTGAAAGAATTTTACAACTGCTCCTCTGAGTTTGTAATTTATGCGATCCGCTGCCCTTGCAACCTACTTTATATAGGGCGTACCATTCGCACCCTAATAAAAAGGTTCGGCGAACATCGCCGATCAGTAGAAGGGGATTCCAATCTCACTATCCCACGACACTTCAAAGAACATCATCAAGGGTCCACAGAGGGCATGCAAGTTTGGGCCCTTGAACAGATACCTGGATCCTTCCCCCTCGCAGAGCGTTTCAAACGCCTCTGCGAGAGAGAAACTTTTTGGATATATACGTTAGACACCCTCATGCCTGGAGGCCTTAACGAGGACATAGAAATTAACTCAGTTGTCTAATCTGCATCCATCACACTTTCCTAATGAGACTTATAATCCCCCCCCTCTTCCCCCCCCCCGCCTTCCCTACCATAAATCAGAATTAACGTGCCTTTTCAGATCCCACTGCATTTAGGTCCATGCACGTGTGTGTATGTATGCACACATGTGTGTATATATATATATATATATGTGTGTGTATATGTGTGTGTATATATGTGTACATACCGTATATACTCGAGTATAGGCCGACCCGAATATAAGCCGAGGCCCCCAATTTACCCCCAAAAAACTGGAAAACTTATTGACTCGTGTATAAGCCGAGGGTGAGACATGGCTGTCCATCCCTGTGTGTCCGTCCATCCCTGTGTGTGTGTCCGTCCATCCATCCCTGTGTGTGTGTCCATCCATCCATCCATCCCTGTGTGTGTGTCCGTCCATCCATCCCTGTGTGTGTATCCATCCATCCATCCATCCCTGTGTGTGTGTGTGTGTGTGTGTGTGTGTGTGTGTGTATCCATCCATCCATCCATCCATCCCTGTGTGTGTGTGTGTGTGTGTGTGTGTGTGTGTGTGTGTCCATCCATCCATCCATCCCTGTGTGTGTGTCCGTGCAGCCTTGTGTGTGTGTCCAGCCTACCTGTGTCCCGAGCCTCCGTCCCGAGCCGCCGTCGTCCCGAGCCTCCTCCGTCCCGAGCCTCCTCCGTCCCGTGCCTCCTCCGTCCCGTGCCTCCTCCGTCCCGTGCCTCCTCCGTCCCGTGTCGTGCCGATGGATCGCCGCTCCAGGATCGCCGCTCTTCTCGGCGGCCATTCTACAATTCAAAAGCCGCGCCTCCGCCTCCGCCTGTGATAGGCGGAACACTCAATTTCCCAGCAGCCTGTGTTCCGCCTATCACGGACATCCTCTCATCCTCGTCCGTAGTACGAGGATGAGCGGATGTCCGTGATAGGCGGAACACTGACTGCTGGGAAATTCAGTGTTCCGCCTATCACAGGCGGAGGCGGAGAAGGAGGCGCGGCTTTTGAATTTTAATGTCCGCCGTCTGTCTGCTCGATACGCTGATCGAGCAGTCAGACAGCGGTGACTCGAGTATAAGCCGAGGGGGCACTTTCAGCCTCAAAAAAGAGGCTGAAAATCTCGGCTTATACTCGAGTATATACGGTAATAGTGTGTGTACGTGATTTGAAATGCACACACATGTACAATCGTTATGAATACTTCCCACCTTTTATTGTATATATTCTTTATATATATATATATATATATATATATATATATATATATATATATATATATATATGTTTTATTTGAACATCATTGTTTTATTTGCACATCATTTTCAATTGTATCCTATATTACCAAATTTTATAATACCAAATCCTATCAATATACACGTCTCTTACCATCTTACGTTCTAATACCCACCAAAGAAATATACCTACAGCACTTCATCTAATAAAAAATTCTTTTGCCCCATCCCCCGTTTTTTTCTCACCATTTTCATTCTTTTCATTTCTCTGTATTTTTGTATTTGTATATATATATTGATTTTCATTTTTATATATATATTTTTTTATATATTTTTCATAATTTTACTTTTATTTTTATTATTTTTTATTTTTTATTTTTTATTTTTACTACATAATTTTTTCTATATATATATATATATATATATATTTTTTTTTTTTATTTGCATTATCATTATTTTTTATCCATATTTTTATCGTTATTTTTAGTATTATTTTTTAATTCCACTGGTATATATATTTTTTTATATATTTTTTTATTATTCTTTTTATTATCATTTTTATTTTTATTTTTATTTTTATTTCTATCTCTCAATTTCTAACATTTTTTTATATTAATTCTTTTACAATCTATTTCACTCTTTTTTACAAAATTCTTTTTACAAACATTTTCGGTTTTTCTAAAACAATTTAATAAATAAAAAATAAAAAATCCCAACTTTTATCGTTTTTTCCCACATTTTTAATTTGTATCTTTACACACACAAATTAAACTGTTCCTTTATGGACACACACACAATAACAATCTACAACAAGCCTGCAGCACATAGCCTATTAACACCATGCCTTGGTCGGAACAGTTCCGCCCCACAAGGTGGAACCTGAACTCGAACGACCAATTAGAACTGCCCTTCTCCCTATTTAAACCACTTCCAATATGGTGACCCAGATGCCTGATGAAGGAGCACGCATGCTCCGAACGCGTGCAACGTAAACCATAACGAACGTCATCGCAGTGCGCCCCAACGTACCAACGAACGGACCTCCCTGACGCTGCTACGGGCCGTGCGACGCTGGGAACCACCGGCGCCACCGGACGAGAAACACAGCCGAATGAGAAACCGCTTCTCCTCGGGAGCCCTGCGATGTCCCCCAGAGACCTTTCTAAATACATGATGTGCCTGAAACTCTCTGGTAGAGTGTGAGTGTATAACTTTACTAATTAAATGTTTGTGATCCAAATATACTGCACTTAGATTGGCGCTGTTTTTTCTTCTCTTTATATATCTTCTACAAGGTACCTTCTACCCTTGAACATGCCGCCTACCTGCCTGTGCTAAAGAAATCTTCCCCTTTCTATGGCTATTTTCACAACTACTGGACTATAACCTATGATCCTGTCAGCTACCTATTACTCTTGCCAGGGGCGTAACTAGAAATCACAGGGCCCCATAGCAAAATGTTGTATGGGCCCCCCCCCCCTCACCCAGGGGCGGATCCAGAGTCTAGTCTCGGGAGGGGCACTGATAAAAAATACTTTTTTGGGGGGGCAATTTATTGGGGCAATGGCTGATGTTGGCGCTTCAATTATCACGGCACCATTTGTGTTATGGTGTAAGGATGATTGAAACACATTATTTCTATTATTATATTGTTATAGTTCAACTCACCATAATGCAGAATCAGTGGAAGCCCCGAGTGTGTCACCTGCCACCAGGTGCAGATTGTCCACTTGCCACGTCACCTGCCACCCGTTGCGGATTGTCTGTTTGCCACGTCACCTGCCACACGTTGTGGATTGTCCACTTGCCACGTCACCTGCCACCCATTGTGGATTGTCCATTTGCCACGTCACCTGCCACACATTGCGGATTGTCCACTTGCCACGTCACCTGCCACAAGTTGCGGATTGTCCACTTGCCACATCACCTGCCACCCATTGTGGATTGTCCACTTGCCACGTCACCTGCCACCCATTGCGTATTGTCCACTTGCCACGTCACCTGCCACAAGTTGCGGATTGTCCACTTGCCACGTCACCTGCCACCCATTGCGTATTGTTCACTTGCCACGTCACCTGCCACCCATTGCGTATTGTTCACTTGCCACGTCACCTGCCACCTGTTGCGGATTGTCCATTTGCCACGTCACCTGCCACAAGTTGCAGATTGTCCACTTGCCACGTCACCTGCCACCCATTGCAGATTGTCCACTTGCCACATCACCTACCACAAGTTGTGGATTGTCACTTTCCTTTTAAGGTGGGGAATGGGATTGTCACGTCTGAGTCAGGCAGCAGAGAGATTCAGGCAGCAGAGAGATGATGTAATCTCTCTGCTGCCAGCACAGTGAGTGAGGGTGGAGCTGGCAGAGAGATTCAGGCAGCAGAGAGATGATGTAATCTCTCTGCTGCCAGCACAGTGAGTGAGGGTGGAGCTGGCAGAGAGATTCAGGCAGCAGAGAGATGATGTAATCTCTCTGCTGCCAGCACAGTGAGTGAGGGTGGAGCTGGCAGTTCGCAGGGCGGGCGCTGGGCGGTGAGAGAAGATGTCATCTCTCTGCCCCGCCACTCGCTGATTGGCCACCCACCAAGCCTCCCCGCTGGCAGCTTCCCCGCCACGCCCCCGCCGCCGCCGCCGCCGCCTCCGCCGCTGCCGAGTGATCCGGCTGCGTCCGCTCGTACAGTCAGTGTGACTGTACGAGAGCTGAGCGGATAGGCAGCTCGGCGTCTCACCCGCCGCCCGCTCACCGGGCCCTTCTCAGCTGCGGGCCCCATAGCGACCGCACGGGTCGCTATGGTGGTAGTTCCGCCACTGACTCTTGCTACATTTACTAACATATCCAGCAAGGATTGCAAGACTCTGTGGATAAGCAGACTCGAAAACCCTAAATCCGCTATACACACTAACTATAGCGTTTCCCCCCCTCCTCCCTTTTTTTCCCTCTTCACTCCCCCCATCCAGGACATATATAATCCAGCAGCGCAACGCACAAAAAAACATTTTTTTTTACTCTGTACTTACACTAGAAGCCTGTGCATGCAGCTCTGCTTTATGGACAAATAACATACACACATGCGCCCGTGTGTGTATATTCATACCCATATATACCGCTCACACCAGAGAGATATATAAGCACATCAACCTGCCTAGATGCTCCCGTAACAATACCACATATACACATATATATCTCCCTCCCCTAATCTTATACATATATTTTTCTACATATATATATAATTTTTTTATATATATTTTTTTTTACTTTTATATATATATATATATATATATATATATATATATATATATATATATATATATATATATATATATATATATGTATATATACATATATCATTTTTACTTCTATCCTTTTATTTTTTATTTATATTTATTTTTTATTTTTTCAATTTTCCACATTTCTCATTTTCTAATTTTCTACCTTTATACTTCATCTTTGCATTTTTTGTATTTTTAATTTTTATATTTTTACTGTGTTTTTTTATTTTTCATTTTTTATATGTTTTTTATTTTTATTTTCATTTTCTATTTCTATTTTTATTTTTTATCTTTTATTTATATTTATATTTTATATATTTTTTATTTTATTTTTTTATTATTTTTTTTTTATTATTATTATTATTATTATTATTATTATATTTCTTTTTTTTTTTTTTTACATACATTTTATTGAAAAGTAACAGAACATTACAGTCAAAATTGAATCGCACAGTGAAGTTAACATTGCAACACGATATCTTAAATGTAGGCAAAGATACATAAGAGATTGCAAAATTCACAAGGATTGAACAGTTACAATATAGGATGTTTTAGACAAAAATGAAAAATTGTATTCTTCAGATAAGGCGAAAAGAGAATCAAAGCGTATATAAAGATAAAATAGCAACATTCTTGAGGAGGGAGGGGAAGGGGGGGAAAGGAGAGGAAAGAAAAAGAAAAAAAAAAAAAGGGGAAGAAGGGGGGGGGGAGTTTATATTTAGGCGCAGTGGCAGGAGGGAAGATTAGGCAGTGGGGAAGGGTGAACAGCGACCTGCGCTGTATGAATATCTCAAGTGTAAAAACATAGATTGCTGACAGAGAATCGGCAGAAAATAATACTTAAATAGACGATTTGTATTCCTGAGTATCTTTAAAGGCTAGCCATTTTGACCAGGTTGAGGTGAATTGTAGCATTCTTTCTTGCGAGATACTGATAAGCTCTTCAATAGTTTCAATAGAGGTGATCCTTCTAAACCATTCTTTTTTCGTTGGGATTGAAGTTGACCTCCAATGGGAGGGGATGCAGTGTCTAGCAGCGTTTGTCATTATCATCACTAGGGATTTCAAGTATCTTTTTGAGGGGATTGTGTTGTGGTGCAGTAGAAAGTGGGCTGGGTCGAAATCTAACGGTTCTGAGGTTATAAATGTAATGGTTTCATGAACCATTTTCCAAAATGGTTGGATATGAGTGCAAGACCACCATATGTGGAATAGTGATCCCACTTCACCACTGCACCTCCAGCACTTGTTGGAGATCTGGGGGTTGAATTTCTGTATGGTGCTGGGTGTTCTATACCATCTGGTTAGAATCTTAAACCCGCACTCCTGAGTAGCGACATTGAGTGAGCCTTTGTGAGCGTACATGAAAATAGTTTCCCAATTTTTATTAGTGAATGAAAGGTTGAGGTCGTTTTCCCAAGCTAGACAGGATGAGAAAGAGAATTCTAGACCCTCGTCGAATAATGAGTTATAGATAATTGAAATATTGTGTCTTTGAGGGTGCATACCTGAGCAAAGAGTTTCAATGGTCTTGGGGGGCTTGGAACTCAGAGTTGTCAATACTTCCGTGGAGAGAAAATGTCTTATTTGAAGGTACATCCAGTGGGAGATTAGTCTCGGGTCATTGTCTTTATTGATTTCCTCAAGGGGAAGAGGTTTCCCGTTGTGTAAGAAATGTTTGATCAGTACATTTTTGTGGGGCCAGTTTGCTAAGAAAGTTTTTTGTTTGTTTCCCGGGGGGAAGTCGGGGTTGTCCCTAAGAGGCGTTAGGGAACTGATCCAAGGGGTGGGGTCACTTTTTTTATACGTGTCATGGAATATTGCTAATGTGGGACCGATAAGGGGATGAGATTTAATCTCTTTTGAGTGGTATTTGGGGCTTATCCATGGAAGATGACTGATAGGGAAGGGGAATTGGGCTTGTTCTAGTGATACCCAATCCTTGATAGGCTGGTGTAAATTCCAATCAACTATACGTGTGAGCATAGCTGCTTGGTGGTACTTTTTCAGGTCCGGGAGGGCAATTCCACCTTTGTTTTTTGGGAGAATTAATCTTGTGTATTTGATTCTAGGAGGTTTACTCCTCCATATAAAGGCGGTACACGCTTTGCGAAAGGCGGCAAAGAAGGAAGATGGTAATCTGATAGGGATCGTTTGCATAGCGTAAAGGAATCTGGGAAGAATAGTCATTTTTATCAATGAGGCCCTACCAAACCATGAAATATTGAGGGAGTTCCATCTTATAAGGTCCTCTTGTGAGTCTTTTAGTAGGGGTAGAAAATTAAGTTTGAATAGGTCAGTTAAATTTGAGGGTATTTCTATCCCAAGATAGGTAATATGTTTAGGAGACCACGTGAATGGGAAATTTTGCTTACATAGTTCAACATCATTGGAGGGTAAGGATATGTTTAGTGCTACCGATTTGGAGTGGTTAATTTTTAAATTGGATATTGATTGGAACGCCTCAAGTTCTTGAATTATATTAGGCAGTGAAATAAGGGGTTGCGATAGAAAAAGTAGCATGTCATCTGCGAAAGCAGCGATTTTATAGGAATGGTCTTTTATCTCAATGCCTTTTATGTCCGGATTGGATCTGATATTATTAAGAAGCGGCTCTAGGGTGAGGACGAATAGTAGCGGGGACAAGGGACAACCTTGACGCGTCCCATTTTTAAGGGTGAAGGCATTCGACAGGTGGCCGTTGGTGCGAACGCGAGCAGTTGGATTTGAGTATAGTGCAGCAATGTAAGCTCTCATCCTAGGCAGTAAGCCGATGTTTTCTTAATTTTCTTAATTTTCTTAATTTCTTAATTTTCAAAAAATATTTTCCCCTATTCCATTTTTCACTGACACCTTTTTTATGACCTCTTGCTATTCCTATAATGGACATGCTTCAATCAGTAGAGCATTCCAAATATGTTTTCCTAGATGAATTATTCTCACAATTCCCAAAAGATTTTTTCAAGGTACATTTTGATACAGGAGAGAATGTATATATGAAATTATGCACACTATTTAGAAAAATTGAGGATTCAATCATAACACTCAATCACCAAAAATGGGACAAGTTTTTTCTTGAAAACTACCTTTCCTCTAAAATTACCCCGAGGGGCCTCAGAATAAAAACTAGATGTGCTTTCCTCTCACCCGACCTCCAAACCGAATGGGAACATATCTCTGAATTTTGTTCCCAAAAATGGATAAATATTATTTTGAAACAGCGGGATCTCAAAAGCACGTCTCTTTTAGATAAGCTAAAAAATCAGATACTAAACCTCACAAAGGAGACACCAAACCTTCCCAGCACATGGCTAGATCTACTTAAGAAAAAAACAAAATTAGATGAAGATAAACTAATAAAAGTAAAACTCCAAAAAATGAGACGAGATGTAGATGACTACAACAATAAAAGGGTCTTCCAATGGAAAACCAGTAACTCTACTCCAGTGCCTCTAATGCAGATTCAATTTCCATCGTCCTTTCGGCCCTTTAAAACCCACCACCTCCCCACACATCCCTCCCAACATCCATACTCAAAACGCACCAACCAACCAACCCAACACATATCGTCCTATAATCCAGAACCCATAAGGGAGAACAGCCCTCACACTTTACAACCAAAACCTAAACGTTATAGAAAACCAAAAAGAGACATAGAAACCCTACAAAATAAAAAATATACCACTACTTCTACTGACAGTGTAACCAATAACAAACCTACAAACACCCCCAACCAAAACAGAAATAAAAATAAAAATAATACAAATAGAGGTGAAAACACCCCTCCAGGACACACAAAAAAGAGTAATCAGGTTACCTCCAATACAACAACCCCGGATATTCCTGCAAAACAGTCTCTCCAAAGCACACATGACACTAACATTACAACGGTTCAACAAAAAACCTATTCACAAACAGTCCAAAATCGCCCTCTCGAGTTTCCCACACAGACAGACGACCTGTCTTTTTTAGTCCTAACCCCTCAACCTGCACAAAAAAGAAAACTAGAAGAGGCAGAAGAGGGGGGAGAAGAAACAAAACCCAAAGAAAAGTTTGCCAAACTATAAAAATCTACAACCTTTCCTCACATACCCTGGTCCCAGATGAAATCTCCCTACTTAATAAAGGACTCAACGTCGCACCCACTAGCCATCCCAATCCCTTCACTCTATTTGTGGATCTAAACAAATTTATACGCAATCTCACAGTGAAACGTTTTTTCAATATCAAATCCAACAAGGAAAATCCCAACAATACCACAGTACCCAGCATGAATAATACCTCTCCTTTATGTACAAAAAATATATACCAAGATGATCCTTGCCTAGCCATTTTGGAAGAACTATACAATATGAATGAAGACCCCGCCACCACCTTTAGTCTCTCAGACACTTCTTGCACATACTACCAGCCAGATTCCCCCCCAGTAAAACATACTCCTTTTAGGCCCAAATCCATCTTTAACCCCAGCCAGGCAAAAGGCCCATACATACAAATCTTCTACCAGGTTGTCTATGCAGATATTTCATCTTAGATTCCACAAAGTTCTGCCTCACCCACAATTACTTCTCTTTCAACAAAAAATTCTACTTGCAAACCCAAGGGACAGCTATGGGCGCCAATTTTGCACCTAGCTATGCAAACCTGACAATGGGCTTTTGGGAAACTTTATACATCTGGAACAACAATCCATACACAGAACATATTATATACATAGGTCGCTACATAGATGATATTATCATCATATGGAACAACACCGGACCACCCATAGACGACTTTGTTTCACATTGTAACGCCAATGATCTAGGCCTATCTTTCACTTTTGAAGCCAGTCCAGACAGCTTACCCTTTCTAGATCTTGAACTTTGCCATACCAACAAAACCATCTTCGCAAGAAACCACATTAAACCCACTGCAGGAAATTCATATTTACACTTCCAAAGCTGCCACCACCCAAGGTGGATCACTAATATCCCTAAAAGTCAATTTAATAGTTTAAAACGGAACTGCACCCATAACTCAGATTACATCGAGCAAGGTACCCTGTTTAAAAGAAAATTTGAAGACAAAGGCTATCCCCCCACCCTAGTAGATGAAGCCTTTACCAAATTCCTGGACACGCAGCTAGTAACACACCCGGTTACATCCCAACCACATGAAACCATGCCGGACGAACTGACGGTCCATTCCCAAACCCATAGCACCAGATTCATTACCCAATATCACTCCCAACACAAAAAAATGGAAAACATCTTCAAAAACCATTGGAGTATCCTTCTAGAAGACCCTCTACTAAAAACCTCTATAACAGATACCCCCAAGATTACATATCGTAGAGCACGCAATGTAAAAAGCTTTATCGCCCCGAGCAAATTGAAAACCGATAACAAGCCAAAGCCACTCAGGACATTCCTCACCCTGAAGGGCATGTACCAATGCAAGAAACTAAAATGCCTTACCTGCAAATTCGTCCATCACCGCCAAAAATCCTTTACCACTAAGGGCAATACATACGAACTGAAAGAATTTTACAACTGCTCCTCTGAGTTTGTAATTTATGTGATCCGCTGCCCTTGCAACCTACTTTATATAGGGCGTACCATTCGCACCCTAAGAAAAAGGTTCGGCGAACATCGCCGATCAGTAGAAGGGGATTCCAATCTCACTATCCCATGACACTTCAAAGAACATCATCAAGGGTCCACAGAGGGCATGCAAGTTTGGGCCCTTGAACAGATACCTGGATCCTTCCCCCTCGCAGAGCGTTTCAAACGCCTCTGCGAGAGAGAAACTTTTTGGATATATACGTTAGACACCCTCACGCCTGGAGGCCTTAACGAGGACATAGAAATTAACTCAGTTGTCTAATCTGCATCCATCACACTTTCCTAATGAGACTTATAATCCCCCCCCCCCGCCTTCCCTACCATAAATCAGAATTAACGTGCCTTTTCAGATCCCACTGCATTTAGGTCCATGCACGTGTGTGTATGTATGCACACATGTGTGTATATATATATATATATATATATATATATATATATGTGTGTATATGTGTGTGTATATATGTGTACATAATAGTGTGTGTACGTGATTTGAAATGCACACACATGTACAATCGTTATGAATACTTCCCACCTTTTATTGTATATATTCTTTATATATATATATATATATATATATATATATATATATATATATGTTTTATTTGAACATCATTGTTTTATTTGCACATCATTTTCAATTGTATCCTATATTACCAAATTTTATAATATCAAATCCTATCAATATACATGTCTCTTACCATCTTACGTTCTAATACCCACCAAAGAAATATACCTACAGCACTTCATCTAATAAAAAATTCTTTTGCCCCATCCCCCGTTTTTTTCTCACCATTTTCATTCTTTTCATTTCTCTGTATTTTTGTATTTGTATATATATATTGATTTTCATTTTTATATATATATTTTTTTATATATATTTTTTTATATATTTTTCATAATTTTACTTTTATTTTTATTATTTTTTATTTTTTATTTTTTATTTTTACTACATAATTTTTTCTATATATATATATATATTTTTTTTATTTGCATTATCATTATTTTTTATCCATATTTTTATCGTTATTTTTAGTATTATTTTTTAATTCCACTGGTATATATTTTTTTATATATTTTTTTATTATTCTTTTTATTATCATTTTTATTTTTATTTTTATTTTTATTTCTATCTCTCAATTTCTAACATTTTTTTATATTAATTCTTTTACAATCTATTTCACTCTTTTTTACAAAATTCTTTTTACAAACATTTTCGGTTTTTCTAAAACAATTTAATAAATAAAAAATAAAAAATCCCAACTTTTATCGTTTTTTCCCACATTTTTAATTTGTATCTTTACACACACAAATTAGACTGTTCCTTTATGGACACACACACACAATAACAATCTACAACAAGCCTGCAGCACATAGCCTATTAACACCATGCCTTGGTCGGAACAGTTCCGCCCCACAAGGTGGAACCTGAACTCGAACGACCAATTAGAACTGCCCTTCTCCCTATTTAAACTACTTCCAATATGGTGACCCAGATGCCTGATGAAGGAGCACGCATGCTCCGAACGCGTGCAACGTAAACCATAACGAACGTCATCGCAGTGCGCCCCAACGTACCAACGAACGGACCTCCCTGACGCTGCTACGGGCCGTGCGACGCTGGGAACCACCGGCGCCACCGGACGAGAAACACAGCCGAATGAGAAACCGCTTCTCCTCGGGAGCCCTGCGATGTCCCCCAGAGACCTTTCTAAATACATGATGTGCCTGAAACTCTCTGGTAGAGTGTGAGTGTATAACTTTACTAATTAAATGTTTGTGATCCATATATAATGCACTTAGATTGGCGCTGTTTTTTCTTCTCTTTATATATCTCCGGTTAGCACTGAGTCTGTACCTAACATTAGCATATCGCAAAGCCTCCTGGAAATTATGGGATAGGATGAAAATATAAACTACATAAACAAAAGCTCAATATTATCAGTTCTCCTGTCAGTTTGTCTCAACCTTCTAACTTTCACTTTTGCTTAACAGCGTGGTCTAGTAAAGAATGTTAAAAAAAATTACAAACTTACTGGCAAGATTTATTTTGTCCATAGTTCCAATTTAACTTTCTCTTTTGCTCGAAACGTTGTCAAGCTGGTGAAACTTTTACCCCTTTGTATTTAATTATTTCAACTGTATAAAAATGATAACCTGCTTATTAGTTTAGAACTATTCATTTTAACATCCAGTTTCTCTGTTAACCAGGCCTATTTCTGACATTTGTTGCTTACAAGTTAAAATCAGTATTTTGTGATAGAAAATTACTTAGGACCCCCAAGATATATATATATATATATATATATATATATATATATATGAGAGACCCTAGATAATAAAATGGTGGTCATTGCAATATTTTATGTCACACTGTATTTGCGCAATGGTCTTTCAAACGCAATTTTTTCGAGTCAGTAACGTTAGCCCAATTAGTAAATATATACCTAACATGTCATGCTTTGAAATTGTGTACACTCGTGGAATGGTGACAAATAGGGTACTAAAAAATCTCAAAAGGCAACGATTTAAAAAATTTTAACGGTTACCTGTTTAAAGTTACAGAGGAGGTCTTGTGTAAGAATTAGTGCTCTCGCTCTAGTGATCGTGGCAATACCCCACATGTGTGGTTTAAACTAGTGATGGACGAACTTCCGACGGGACGTTTCGCGAACGCGAAACGCGAACGGACACAAACGTTCGCGAAAACGACCGTTCGCCGCGGGCTCCATTGACTTCAATGGGAGGCGAATTTCGCAAACCTTTAGGTCGAATTTGCGGCCACGGGGTAATTATTAGGGGGTAGCACGTAGTCCCACCACCTGGACAATAGCATAATACATGTATGAGGTGAATTTGGGATCGATAACTACAAGCATTTTTTTTTTATTTGGGAAATTGTTCTGACAATTCAGGACTATGGAGCTAATGAAGGCAATGGAGGAGAGGGAAGGTCAGGGACCAGGGTAGGCAAACAAGAGGGTGCAGGAGATACAGAGCACTGACAGCAGCACCGTAATACAGAGCACTGACATCAGCACCGTGACATACAGCGCTGACAGCAGCTCCGTGACATACAGCGCTGACAGCAGCTCCGTGACATACAGCGCTGACAGCAGCTCCGTGACATACAGCGCTGACAGCAGCTCCGTGACATACAGCGCTGACAGCAGCTCCGTGACATACAGCGCTGACAGCAGCACCGTGACATACAGCGCTGACAGCAGCTCCGTGACATACAGCGCTGACAGCAGCTCCGTGACATACAGCGCTGACAGCAGCTCCGTGACATACAGCACTGACAGCAGCTCCGTGACATACAGCGCTGACAGCAGCTCCGTGACATACAGCGCTGACAGCAGCACCGTGACATACAGCGCTGACAGCAGCTCCGTGACATACAGCGCTGACAGCAGCTCCGTGACATACAGCGCTGACAGCAGCTCCGTGACATACAGCACTGACAGCAGCTCCGTGACATACAGCGCTGACAGCAGCTCCGTGACATACAGCGCTGACAGCAGCACCGTGACATACAGCGCTGACAGCAGCTCCGTGACATACAGCGCTGACAGCAGCTCCGTGACATACAGCGCTGACAGCAGCTCCGTGACATACAGCGCTGACAGCAGCTCCGTGACATACAGCGCTGACAGCAGCTCCGTGACATACAGCGCTGACAGCAGCTCCGTGACATACAGCGCTGACAGCAGCTCCGTGACATACAGCGCTGACAGCAGCTCCGTGACATACAGCGCTGACAGCAGCACCGTAAGCAGCCCCAGGAGGAAGTCAGCACAGCACAGGGATGGTGTGATCCCCTCATAATAAGAACCCCCAGGAGGAAGTCAGCACAGCACAGGGATGGTGGGAGCCCCTCATAATAAGAACACCCAGGAGGAAGTCAGCACAGCACAGGGATGGTGGGAACCCCTCATAATAAGCAGCCCCAGTAGAAATATGACACCGCTCAACCTCTTCAAAGAGGAGGGTAGGGGCATATAGTACGGTGTGCTTTTTTGGGTCAGGGAAGTGAGCCAAATGAATTAAGAAGGTCTGTGTGCTTGATTCCAAAAATTGTTTATAGACATATACATGGTCTACTGATCACATGTGTTGAATTCCTCCGAGATCCATGCCTCATTCATTTTTAGAAATGTGAGGTAGTTAACACTGTCGTGAGCTAGGCGAGTACGCTTATCGGTCACAATCCCCCCTGCTGCGCTGAACGTCCTTTCGGACAGGACACTGGATGAGGGGCAAGCCAACAGTTCGATTGCAAATTGGGCAAGCTCTGGCCAGAGGTCAAGCCTGCCCACCCAGTAGTCTAGGGGTTCATCACTCCTCAGAGCGTCCACATCGGCCGTTAACCCAATGTAGTCGGACACCTGACGGTCTAGGCGTTCCCTGATGCTGGATCCGGATGACACCTGTCGATGGGTCGGCTGAAAGAATGACCTCATATCCGAAGTCACCAACACATCTTCAAACCGGCCTCTTCTTGCAGGCGCTGTTGGATTGGTACCCGCAAATCCTTCTCTGGGAGTGGGAATTGCTCCTCTGCCAGCGCACGCAAAAGCAGAATGCAGCATTTCTCGAAGCAAGGCCTGGAAGTGCTGCATTCTGACAGCCCTCTGCGACGGCGGTAACATTTCCGCCATTTTGTGTTTGTACCGGGGATCTAAGTACGTTGCCACCCAGTACTGGTCCTTGACCCTCATGCTTTTTATACGGGGGTCCCTATTAAAACACTGGAGCATGAAGGCCCCCATTTGCACTCAAGCGGAAGGTATGTGGTGGTGGTGGTGTTGTTGGTGGTAGTGTCTTTGGGGGTGCACATAGCAGAGAGTGAAGAAGAGGGTGCAGATCGAGAGGATGAGGAGGGTGCAGAAGAATAAGGCTGAGTGAGCCACTCAACCAAGTCTGGTGCGTCCTTTAAAGTAATTGAACGCACCTTCTGCAACTTCCCACTTTGGCTCAAGGCTGTTGCTCCTGCCCTACCCCTACCACCCCTGCGGAAGGGCCTGCCTCTTCCTCTGCCTGTCATTTTTTAAATCACCCTGTGACAAAACTCTTAGTCCCTATACCGCTGAAGGACTGCTGCAGTATAGGGCAGCGGTCAGCAGTAGTGCACGTCAACCCTATGTATTGTGGACCGATAGCGGTCCTTACAGAACAGCAGACTGTACTGCACTCAGGCCTATGTACCGTAGCACCCTATACCAAGTTACCAGTCCTTATAAAAACTTTTGTGGACCAAGCAGGTTGTGTGTTAGTGTTTAGCAGACTGTGCGTCAGTCCCTATACCGCTGAAGGACTGCTGCAGTATAGGGCAGCGGTCAGCAGTAGTGCACGGCAACCCTATGTATTGTGGACCGATAGCGGTCCTTACAGAACAGCAGACTGTAACGCACTCAGGCCTATGTACCGTAGCACCCTATACCAAGTTACCAGTCCTTATAAGAACTTTTGTGGACCAAGCAGGTTGTGTGTTAGTGATTAGCAGACTGTACGTCAGTCCCTATACCAATGAAGGACTGCTGCAGTATAGGGCAGCGGTCAGCAGTAGTGCACGGCAACCCTATGTATTGTGGACCGATAGCGGTCCTTACAGAACAGCAGACTGTACTGCACTCAGGCCTATGTACCGTAGCACCCTATACCAAGTTACCAGTCCTTATAAGAACTTTTGTGGACCAAGCAGGTTGTGTGTTAGTGATTAGCAGACTGTACGTCAGTCCCTATACCAATGAAGGACTGCTGCAGTATAGGGCAGCGGTCAGCAGTAGTGCACGGCAACCCTATGTATTGTGGACCGATAGCGGTCCTTACAGAACAGCAGACTGTAACGCACTCAGGCCTATGTACCGTAGCACCCTATACCAAGTTACCAGTCCTTATAAGAACTTTTGTGGACCAAGCAGGTTGTGTGTTAGTGATTAGCAGACTGTACGTCAGTCCCTATACCAATGAAGGACTGCTGCAGTATAGGGCAGCGGTCAGCAGTAGTGCACGGCAACCCTATGTATTGTGGACCGATAGCGGTCCTTACAGAACAGCAGACTGTACTGCACTCAGGCCTATGTACCGTAGCACCCTATACCAAGTTACCAGTCCTTATAAGAACTTTTGTGGACCAAGCAGGTTGTGTATTAGTGTTTAGCAGACTGTGCGTCAGTCCCTATACCGCTGAAGGACTGCTGCAGTATAGGGCAGCGGTCAGCAGTAGTGCACGGCAACCCTATGTATTGTGGACCGATAGCAGTCCTTACAGAACAGCAGACTGTACTGCACTCAGGCCTATGTACCGTAGCACCCTATACCAAGTTACCAGTCCTTATAAGAACTTTTGTGGACCAAGCAGGTTGTGTGTTAGTGATTAGCAGACTGTACGTCAGTCCCTATACCAATGAAGGACTGCTGCAGTATAGGGCAGCGGTCAGCAGTAGTGCACGGCAACCCTATGTATTGTGGACCGATAGCGGTCCTTACAGAACAGCAGACTGTACTGCACTCAGGCCTATGTACCGTAGCACCCTATACCAAGTTACCAGTCCTTATAAGAACTTTTGTGGACCAAGCAGGTTGTGTATTAGTGTTTAGCAGACTGTGCGTCAGTCCCTATACCGCTGAAGGACTGCTGCAGTATAGGGCAGCGGTCAGCAGTAGTGCACGGCAACCCTATGTATTGTGGACCGATAGCAGTCCTTACAGAACAGCAGACTGTACTGCACTCAGGCCTATGTACCGTAGCACCCTATACCAAGTTACCAGTCCTTATAAGAACTTTTGTGGACCAAGCAGGTTGTGTGTTAGTGATTAGCAGACTGTACGTCAGTCCCTATACCAATGAAGGACTGCTGCAGTATAGGGCAGCGGTCAGCAGTAGTGCACGGCAACCCTATGTATTGTGGACCGATAGCGGTCCTTACAGAACAGCAGACTGTACTGCACTCAGGCCTATGTACCGTAGCACCCTATACCAAGTTACCAGTCCTTATAAGAACTTTTGTGGACCAAGCAGGTTGTGTATTAGTGTTTAGCAGACTGTGCGTCAGTCCCTATACCGCTGAAGGACTGCTGCAGTATAGGGCAGCGGTCAGCAGTAGTGCACGGCAACCCTATGTATTGTGGACCGATAGCAGTCCTTACAGAACAGCAGACTGTACTGCACTCAGGCCTATGTACCGTAGCACCCTATACCAAGTTACCAGTCCTTATAAGAACTTTTGTGGACCAAGCAGGTTGTGTGTTAGTGATTAGCAGACTGTACGTCAGTCCCTATACCAATGAAGGACTGCTGCAGTATAGGGCAGCGGTCAGCAGTAGTGCACGGCAACCCTATGTATTGTGGACCGATAGCGGTCCTTACAGAACAGCAGACTGTACTGCACTCAGGCCTATGTACCGTAGCACCCTATACCAAGTTACCAGTCCTTATAAGAACTTTTGTGGACCAAGCAGGTTGTGTATTAGTGTTTAGCAGACTGTGCGTCAGTCCCTATACCGCTGAAGGACTGCTGCAGTATAGGGCAGCGGTCAGCAGTAGTGCACGGCAACCCTATGTATTGTGGACCGATAGCAGTCCTTACAGAACAGCAGACTGTACTGCACTCAGGCCTATGTACCGTAGCACCCTATACCAAGTTACCAGTCCTTATAAGAACTTTTGTGGACCAAGCAGGTTGTGTGTTAGTGATTAGCAGACTGTACGTCAGTCCCTATACCAATGAAGGACTGCTGCAGTATAGGGCAGCGGTCAGCAGTAGTGCACGGCAACCCTATGTATTGTGGACCGATAGCGGTCCTTACAGAACAGCAGACTGTACTGCACTCAGGCCTATGTACCGTAGCACCCTATACCAAGTTACCAGTCCTTATAAGAACTTTTGTGGACCAAGCAGGTTGTGTATTAGTGTTTAGCAGACTGTGCGTCAGTCCCTATACCGCTGAAGGACTGCTGCAGTATAGGGCAGCGGTCAGCAGTAGTGCACGGCAACCCTATGTATTGTGGACCGATAGCAGTCCTTACAGAACAGCAGACTGTACTGCACTCAGGCCTATGTACCGTAGCACCCTATACCAAGTTACCAGTCCTTATAAGAACTTTTGTGGACCAAGCAGGTTGTGTGTTAGTGATTAGCAGACTGTACGTCAGTCCCTATACCAATGAAGGACTGCTGCAGTATAGGGCAGCGGTCAGCAGTAGTGCACGGCAACCCTATGTATTGTGGACCGATAGCGGTCCTTACAGAACAGCAGACTGTACTGCACTCAGGCCTATGTACCGTAGCACCCTATACCAAGTTACCAGTCCTTATAAGAACTTTTGTGGACCAAGCAGGTTGTGTATTAGTGTTTAGCAGACTGTGCGTCAGTCCCTATACCGCTGAAGGACTGCTGCAGTATAGGGCAGCGGTCAGCAGTAGTGCACGGCAACCCTATGTATTGTGGACCGATAGCAGTCCTTACAGAACAGCAGACTGTACTGCACTCAGGCCTATGTACCGTAGCACCCTATACCAAGTTACCAGTCCTTATAAGAACTTTTGTGGACCAAGCAGGTTGTGTGTTAGTGATTAGCAGACTGTACGTCAGTCCCTATACCAATGAAGGACTGCTGCAGTATAGGGCAGCGGTCAGCAGTAGTGCACGGCAACCCTATGTATTGTGGACCGATAGCGGTCCTTACAGAACAGCAGACTGTACTGCACTCAGGCCTATGTACCGTAGCACCCTATACCAAGTTACCAGTCCTTATAAGAACTTTTGTGGACCAAGCAGGTTGTGTATTAGTGTTTAGCAGACTGTGCGTCAGTCCCTATACCGCTGAAGGACTGCTGCAGTATAGGGCAGCGGTCAGCAGTAGTGCACGGCAACCCTATGTATTGTGGACCGATAGCAGTCCTTACAGAACAGCAGACTGTACTGCACTCAGGCCTATGTACCGTAGCACCCTATACCAAGTTACCAGTCCTTATAAGAACTTTTGTGGACCAAGCAGGTTGTGTGTTAGTGTTTAGCAGACTGTGCGTCAGTCCCTATACCGCTGAAGGACTGCTGCAGTATAGGGCAGCGGTCAGCAGTAGTGCACGTCAACCCTATGTATTGTGGACCGATAGCGGTCCTTACAGAACAGCAGACTGTAACGCACTCAGGCCTATGTACCGTAGCACCCTATACCAAGTTACCAGTCCTTATAAGAACTTTTGTGGACCAAGCAGGTTGTGTATTAGTGTTTAGCAGACTGTGCGTCAGTCCCTATACCGCTGAAGGACTGCTGCAGTATAGGGCAGCGGTCAGCAGTAGTGCACGGCAACCCTATGTATTGTGGACCGATAGCGGTCCTTACAGAACAGCAGACTGTACCGCACCCAAGCCTATGTACCGTAGCACCCTAGACAGACCAAGTTACCAGTCCTGATAAAGAGCTTTGTGGAACAAGTGAGTTGTGAATGATTAGCAGACTGCAGCAGAAGGGCAGCAGTCAAGTATAATATTCTTTCTATATTTGGAAGAAAGAATATTATACGTGTACAAGCCTATTACCGTACCACTGATACCAGTCCTGAAAAGAACCTTTGTGGAACTAATAGTAACAGCAAGTCTTTAAAATTATCCTCACTGCCTGACACACTGCTTCCTGCCTGTCCCTATACAAATTGGCAAAAAAGAGTAGGCTGGAACGATTAGCTGGAACAGCTCTTTTGTGGACCTGATAGTAACAGCTAATGATGATGATGATGATGATGATGAAGAAAGACTAATCTGGCTGAGCTGTCCCTAAAATAGCAGCATACAGCGCTCTGTCCCTTTATCTAAACTGACAAAAGAAACTCAGGCTGCTGACCTAACACCTATACCAGTCCTGAAAAGAACTTTTGTGTACCAAATAGCTAGCGTTTTCTCTGTCCCTACTCCACACAGGATCCTTTCCCTACAGTGACAGAAGAAAGAATGTAAAATGGCCACCGGATCGGGTGTATTTATAGGTTAGGGGGAATGTCCAAGTGTCCATGAGCTGTCATGTCTCAATTGGTTGTCCTGTAACACATGATAAACGTGTCACGAAAGGTTAAAGTTCTTGTATACATTAAACACGTAAGTCCGCCGGGGCGAACGACGGAAAAAGGCGTTCGAACCCGCGGACGGCGAAAGTCGGAAATTCGCCGCGAAACGACCGCCGGGCGAAACGTTCGTCCATCACTAGTTTAAACGCTGTTTACACTTGCGGACGTGAATTACATATGTGTTTACTTTGGGGCGCAAGCACGGAGGGATAGGGCTCTTTAAAAAAAAATCTATTTTTTTATCACTTTTATTGCTGTCACAAGGAATGTAAACATCCCTTGTGACAGCAGTAGTCATGTGTCAGGTATTTTTTTGGAGGGATCTGGGGTCTGTAAGTCCCCAAATATCTCCTTTGCACTTAAAAGCATTTAAAACACCAAGTTTGGCTGTTTTGAATGCTGAAATGTTTAAAAATATGGCGCCTTTAAGGCTCCAGTAAACTGGAAGTGATGTTGTGACGTTGCTTCTGGGTTTTTAGATCAGAGACATAATCAAAGCCGATTCTGGCTTTGTTCGGGTCTCCGACCAGCCGGTGGATGTCCTGGCTGGTTGCTAAGGCCTCCCATTGGGACAGGAGAACCTGGGCAGAGCAGCGGAAGGGGGGATAGCCGCATCTTTTGTTATCACAAGAAAGCCGGCCGCCGATACCGGGATAATGCCTGCAACTGCAGGCATCACCCCGGTACAACCGCTTGAAGCAGAATGGCGTACAGGTATGTGATTTGGCGGCAAGTGGTTAAGCTGACCACACATTTTTTTTGATCATCTTTCCAAAGGTTTTCTTTAAATTTTTTCTTTGAATATTGCCTCAGACCTTTATTCTATCAATACATAATAAAGTATAACTAAAGGGAAAACTTTTTTTTTGTTCTGGATAGAGCAGAGAGGGATTAAAACAACTGTCAGATTTTATTGCTGTCCGTGCCCCCATTACAGAGATTAACCCTCTTTATTTGTCCTGTTTACAATTATCATTGAAAGTGAAAGTAGAAGAAAAGCCAAATTTTTGGTTGTCCCTAGAAAAAGGGACATCTTCCAATGGAGGCACTAGTTCTTGTGATTTGGGGATCCCCAAGGAATTCCCTTAATTTGCAGGGATCTCCTCTCATTTCCTGTTTGGCTATGGGACAGAAAGTGAAGTGAAATCTCCACAATTGGACAGAGATGTTGAAAAAAATTTGACATGGGTTATAACTCTCCCTTACTCTATCCAAAATGAAAAATAAAAGTTTTGCCTATAGTTTTACTTTAGGATTACAATACTTTTCTTTCTGTTACCTGAGCATTTTTTTTTTATGCCCTTAACTTAAAATAGTTTGATTATACTGTACTTGTTTCAACCCCTTGGAAAAGGAAAGAGAGTAAAACCTGTTGTTAAATGACCCACAAATGCTTTGTGTTTTTTAGAAATGTGATTAATAAAAATTTAAATATGCAAATGAAACATGATCATGGCCAGGATTTTTTTTAGGTTTTAACAGTGTCCTTCGTAAATAAATGACATCATTGCAGATGTTTTCGGACATTTTAGCAATGTTCTACAAATATTCCAGACACTTGCTCTTCATTCAAATTTTCCCAAAATGAATATGCCCTTGAAACCATGTTCTGTATCCTTTGTGCTTTTGCTTGGTCATTTATTACAGCTGTCATGTGGGACTAATTTGTCATTACTGCTCGTAAAAGCCGAAGTTCATTTGTTAACATGGACAACAAGATGTTTCAAAATCAGAGATGGCAGCTTTCATTGAGGGATAGTTAGTGAGCTGAAGGGCAATGCCGACAACGAATACATCGAACGGCAGATGGGACTGAATTTGAATTTCAAAAAGGAATAACACTAATTGGCCATGAGTTTGTGGGCACCTGACCACCCCACCCAGGGCATTTTTTCTCAGTGAACAGGTGCAAAAACTCCCCCTTTCTGAGTCACCCCTTGTCTCTGCCCCCTACCTACCTCTGAGCCCCATCCCTTGGTTCCACCCCTAGCCACCTCCCAGTACCACCCCTTTTAGAGAATACAGAACCAAATATAATTTTGTGCTACTAAGTAATGTGTATGGAATGTGTTAATGATAACAAGAAAAACAGTAAAACAGAGAGCAACAATAGACTCCATCCCAGCAGCAATAGACCCCCCCCCCCCTCTAGCAGCAATAGATCCATCACACAACAATAGAACCCCCCCCCCAAGCAACAATGGACTCCCACAACACTATAAAGCCAGAGCAACAATAGACTTTCAGCAACAACAACAGACCGCCCAGCAGCCAGCATCAATAGACCCTGCAACAGGCAGAAACAATAGACCTCTACCCCAATAGTTGATTGATCCCCAGCAACATAAGACCCACACACAAAAATTGAAGCCCACAAGCAACAAAACATGCCCAGCAGCCAGCATCAATAGACCAGTCAGCACACCCCAGCACTAGAGGTGCCAGAACTGCTTTACCCCGCGTTCCTGCTGAAAAAAAGCACTGATCACATCTACAGTGGTGTGAAAAAGTGTTTGCCCCCTTCCTCATTTCCTGTTCCTTTGCATGTTTGTCACACTTAAGTGTTTCGGAACATCAAACCAATTTAAACAATAGTCAAGGACAACACAAGTAAACACAAAATGCAATTTGTAAATGAAGGTGTTTATTATTAAAGGTGAAAAAAAATCCAAACCATCATGGCCCTGTGTGAAAAAGTGATTGCCCCCCTTGTTAAAACATACTATAACTGTGGTTGTCCACACCTGAGTTCAATTTCTCTAGCCACACCCAGGCCTGATTATTGCCACACCTGTTCACAATCAAGGCCTAGAGGCGATTCAGTTCGCATTGTGCGCTATATAAGTATTTCATTCATTCATTCATTCAAGGCATCACTTAAATAGGAGCTGCTTGACACAGTAAGGTCCACCAGAAGATCCTTAAAAGCTACACATCATGCCGAGACCCAAAGAAATTCAGGAACAATTGAGAAAGAAAGTAATTGAGATCTATCAGTCTGGAAAGGGTTATAAAGCCATTTCCAAAGCTTTGGGAATCCAGCGAACCACAGTGAGAGCCATTATCCACAAATGGCGAAGACATGGAACAGTGGTGAACCTTCCCAGGAGTGGCCGGCCGCCCCAAATTACCCCAAGAGCGCAGCGACGACTCATCCAAGAGGTCACAAAAGACCCCACAACAACGTCCAAGGAACTGCAGGCCTCACTTGCCTCAGTTAAGGTCAGCGTTCATGCCTCCACCATCAGGAAAAGACTGGGCAAAAATGGCCTGCATGGCAGAGTTCCAAGGAGAAAGCCACTGCTGAGCAAAAAGAACATCAAAGCTCGTCTTAATTTCTCCACAACACATCTTGATGATCCCCAAGACTTTTGGGACAACATTCTGTGGACCGATGAGACAAAAGTGGAACTCTTTGGAAGGTGTGTGTCCAAGTATATCTGGCGTAGAAGGAACACTGCATTTCATAAAAAGAACATTATACCAACAGTAAAATATGGTGGTGGTAGTGTGATGGTCTGGGGCTGTTTTGCTGCTTCAGGACCTGGAAGACTTGCCGTGATAAAAGGAACTATGAATTCTGCTGTCTACCAAGAGATCCTGAAGGAGAATGTCCGACCATCTGTTCGTGTACTCAAGCTGAAACGAACTTGGGTTGGCCCAACCAGTTATTAGGTTTAGGGGGCAATCACTTTTTCACACAGGGCCATGATGGTTTGGATTTTTTTTCACCTTTAATAATAAACACCTTCATTTACAAATTGCATTTTGTGTTTACTTGTGTTGTCCTTGACTATTGTTTAAATTGGTTTGATGTTCTGAAACACTTAAGTGTGACAAAGATGCAAAGGAACAGGAAATGAGGAAGGGGCAAACACTTTTTCACACCACTGTATATGAGCTTGTTGGACAAACTATGGCCATTAATATGGAATACCCCTGACTCTTTTGCCTCCACTCTTCTGTAAAGATGGGGGACACAGACAACAATAAAAACTTTACAGAGGGTCTTACCCCTCCCCAAAGTATCCAAAACATAAAAAAGTTATGATAAGAGAATCTCAAAATGAGTATCGGTTGAACTGATACCTAGCTTATGCCCGAACTTAAAGTGGAACTAAAGGCCAAACTTAATTATTTTTTTTGGAAAGGGAGGGATTTTTGGAAGGGAAGGTTATAGCCCCTGTCAGTTCTGCTCCACCTTCTGCCCTCTGCCTTGTAAAGGTAAAATGGTAAGGGTCTGATATGAAGAGGGACTGTGATTTGGGGGGCTTTGTGATCGTGGGGCTTTGTGATGAAAAGACATGTTGATGGAAGAATTTGATGTGATGTGGGAACATTTGACTTATGGGAGGACCCTGATGTGATGGGAAGACCACTGATTTGAAGGGGGGCTCTGATGTGATGTCCGGATCTCTGATGTGATGGGGGCTCTGATGTGATGGGGGGGCCTCTGACGTGAAGTGAGGGCTCTAATGTACTGGGGATCTCTGATGTGAAGGGGAGCTTTTGAGGTGAAGGTGAAGCTTTTGGGGTGAAGGGGGAAAACTTATGTGATGGGAACCTCTGATGTGAAGGGGAGGTTCTTATGTGATGGGTGTCCTGTGACATGAAGAGGAGGGGGGATTATGTAATGGGAGACCTCTAAAATGAAGAGGCTCTGATGCGATGGGGGTGGGGGCTCTGACGTGAAGGGAGGGCTCTAATTTGATGGGGGGCTCTGATGTGATGGGGGGCCTCTGAACTTTGATGTAAAGGGGGGCTCTGATGTGATGGGGAGCTTTGATGTGAAGGGGACCTCTGATAGGTAGGGGAGCTCTGATGTTATGGGGACCTCTGATGTGAAGGGGGTCCTGATGGGATGTTGGGATTTCGGATGTGAAGGAGGCTCTGATGTGAAGGGGTACCTCTGACATGAAGAAGGGGCTTGGATGTAATGGGGAGCCTCTGACCTGAAGGGAGGGCCCTAATGTGATGGGGGATCTCTGATGTGAAGGGGAACTTTTGACATGAAGGGGGAAATCTGATGTCATGGGGAGGCTCTGATGTGATGGGTGACCTTTGACACGAAGAGGAGGGGTATTATGTGATGGGGAACCTCTAACCTGAAGGGGGGGCTCTGATGTGATGGGGGTCCTCTGACGTGAAGTGAGGGCTCTAATGTGCTGGGGATCTACGATGTGAAGGGGAGCTTTTGAGGTGAATGTGAAGCTTTTGAGGTGAAGGGGGAACCTCTGTTGTGAAGGGGAGGTTCTGATGTGATGGGTGTCCTGTGACAGGAAGAGGAGGGGGGATTATGTGATGGGGGACCTCTAATGTGAAGGGGAGATCTGATGTGATGGGGGGGCCTCTGATGTGAAGGAAGGGGTCTCATTTGATGGAGGATCTCTGATGTGAAGTTGATTTCATTATGACCACTTTCACACTGGGGGTGTTTTGAATGCACTATAGCGTTAAAAATAGCGCCTACAAAACGCCCTAAAACAGCTTCTCCATTCACTCCAGTGTGAAAGCCCGAGGCTGGCAGGGCGTCAGAAAAAGTCCTGCCAGCAGCTTCTTTGGAGCGGTGAAGGAGCAGTGAACTCGCCGCTCCTCCACCGCTGTTTCCCAGTTAAATCAATGGGGCATCGGTGCGCTACCACCGGCAAAACGCCACCCTCGGCCCCTTTTTGCCCACTAGCGAGGGGGTTAAAACCACCCCGCTATTGGCCAAATAGCACCGCTAAAACGACGGTAAAGCGGCGCTAAAAAATAGTGCCGCTTTACCGCTGACGCTGGTGGCAGCTCAATGTGAAAGGGGTCTAAGCCCCTGCACACACGCTCGGACATTACGATAGAAAATGTCCGATCGGACTGTGTTGTGGGCTCCATCAGACTTTTTCCGTCGGAATGTCCGACCAACAAAGTTTGAGAGCTGGATATAAAATTTTCCGACAACATGATCCAATGCACGTCAATTCCAATTGTGTGTAGCCTAGTCCAACGGACAAAGTGCCACGCATGCTCAGAATAAATTCTGAGAAGGAAGCGCTCAGTCAGGTAAAACTACCGTTCGTAATCGATATAGCACATTCGTCACGCTGCAATGTTAAAAATTGTTTAATGCAGCACATTTTCTTTTTCTTTATAATGCTACAAGAACGAAGTTGTTTTTTTGCTCATATTCACACACACTTCTCCAAAACGTATTTCTTTATTCTTTTTCCTGATTTAATGAATACAATATTTTAATTCGTCAGATCTCCCCAATCATATTTGATTTTTTTTTCTGTGGTTGGTTTTTAAATCAAGATCTCCTTTTTTGACATTTTGCGCATCTTCGTAATTTTTTTGGTGTGTTTTGTGTGTCAACTTACCACAACACCATTATTATCTTTTTATTTTATTGTTTTCTTTTTTAATCTCTAGGAGGTTGTTTGGTATTGGTGCCCCTTGTTATTAATTTGACTTTGTATTTTTGAAATGTACCTGCCTATTCACAAATAAACTGTCCTTTTTGAAGTAAAACACATACGCAAGTATTTCTTGAACCAAAAAAAAATGTCATAAACAAATAAACAGGAAGGCCTGAAAGAACGAACTGAAAACCAGAAACGAGCGGACAATAAGCACTGAAAATCAAAGCGTACTATACCAACATATAGTCCGCAATGACCAACAAATGCGAACTGACTACATGCACTGATGAGCAGATACGCACCCACAAGCACAAACTGAAAAGCAGTAATGATCTTAAGCACAAATCTGAAAAGCACGAATCGTCTCTAACCAAACTTCTACTAACACACGATAAACACGATAAAAAGATCAGCAGAAGGAGCCCAAAGGGTGCCGGACGTGGTACTGAACTTCCTTTTTCTAGTCCCGTTGTATGCGGTTTACGCCACAGCGTTCTTGTCGACCGGAAATTCCGACAACTTTGTCCGACCGTGTGTGTATGCAACACCAGTTCCGGACTAAATCCGTTGGAAATTATCCAACAGATTTGGTGATTGGAATGTCCGACCGTGTGTATGAGGGCTTAGGCAGTTGTCTTCCTTCCCAAGACCAGGATTTCTATGGATAAGTAATGTTTATTTTTTTTAACCACTTGCTTACTGGGCACTTAAACCCCCCTCAGTCCCAGACCAATTTTCAGCTTTCAGCGCTGATGCACTTTGAATGACAATTGCGCGGGCATACAACACTGTACCCAAATGAAATTTTTATCATTTTTTCCCACAAATAGAGCTTTCTTTTGGTGGTATTTAATTACAGCTCGGAGTTTTATTTTCTGCTAAACAAACAAAAAAAGATGCAAAAAAAAAAAATCATGTTTAATAGTTTGTTATAAAATTTTGCAAACGGGTCATTTTTCTCCTTCATTGAAGTGCGCTGATGAGGCGGCACTGATAGGCTGCACTGGTGGGCACTGATGGGCTGCATTGGTGGGCACTAATAGGCTGCATTGGTGGGCACTGATAGGCTGCACTGGTGGGCACTGATAGGCATAGTTAAAGCGGCACTAATAGGCACAGATAAGGCGGCACCGATGGGCACAGATAAGGCAGCACTGATGGGCAAAGATGGGCACAGATAAGGTGGCACGGATGGGTGGCACAGATGGGTGGCACGGATGGGTGGCACGGATGGGCACTGATAGGTACCACTGATAGATAGGACTGATGGGCACTGATAGGTGGCACTGATAGGTGGCTCTGATAGGTGGCACTGCTGGGCACTGATGGGCGGCACTGCTGGGCACTGGTAGATGACACTGATGGGCACGGATATGTGGCACTGGGGTGCAGCACCTTTGTTGTTGGCAGATTGTGGGCACTGCTGGGTGGCACTGTGGGCACTGCTGGGTGGCACTATGGGCACTGCTGGGTGGCACTGACGGGGGGCACTTACTTTTTTTTAATGTGGCACTGGCAGGGGGCAGGTGGGCACTAGCAGGGCTGGCCATGATCGGGACTGATGTCCCGATCACGGCCGCCGGTGATCGGCTTTTTTTTTTTCTCCTCGCGCTGACAGCGCGAGGAGGAATAATAGCCGATTACCGGCTCCGTTATATCACATGATCAGCTGTCATTGGCTGACAGCTGACCACGTGATAAGGGGTCGGGATCGACCCCTTGCACGGATCGGTGATCAGGTGAGTCTCATAGACTCGCCGATCACAGAGCGCGCCGCGCGCGCCCCTCAGGGGGCGCGCAGGCCACTCGTGCAGGGGACGACGTCAATAGGCGTAGTCCCGGAAAAGGAGATCCGCGCTGTAGCCGTCATTTGACTATAGCGCGGATCTCAAGTGGTTAAACTTGATGTTTTGCTTACTTTTAAAGGGTGCCATGACTGAAAAAAGGTTGAGACATGTTGGGCTTATCTATGGATGTCTCAATAACCTTTAAAAATATTATTATTTTAAGATATTTATTATAGTGCCAAAATCACTCAAAGCTGAGGCAGGAAGTTTTAGGAACAACGCCCACCATTATAGTCAAAGTATTCGTAGAAAATCTGACTGCTACTCTGGAAACACCTCACTATATAATTTACAAGAAGCTGTATGTTTAGACGTCGGATTTCCTCCTGACGGGTTCAAGGAGTGTAGATGGTATAAACTCTTTTGTATTTTTAGTATTGTGTTAAATCTGATCCACACTGTAAATGCCAAATAAGTCAGAGTTCAGGGACGTTGTCAGGTTTTAGAGATTTCTTGTCAGTTTGTATTCCCACAAATAGCTCCAGCTTTCACCACTGATCAAGATCAAAATATTCAAATTTTCAGAATGATACACAATAATCAATATCTACTTATCATATATTGTATAGGCATGTATAGGCATGTTAAATTGATTCTATTGGGTGTGAAACATAACCACAGAGGTTAAAGCTGACCTACGGCCATCCGTTCAGTCTTGCACAGTATTACAGGCTCCTGTCCTGTACTGAAATAATTTACTGTGATTTCACTGCACACTTGTGAGCTAGGAATTATTAAAGAAGAAGGAAACTACTACCTTTTTTTTCTGACCTGAAAAACTAAAGGTATAATGTGCTAGTATGCACTGTATATTAACACATTATGTGAAACTTACCTGCAAGCCTTCCAGAAGGGTTGCCACCTGTAGGGGATTGACCCGGACAGTACGGGTTTGGCAACTTGTGCCCAGGTTTCTGCCCCTGGCACAACATATATCCAGCGGCTCTGTCTGTGTCCTGGTTTGTTCCATCCTCCACCCCATAGCTCTGTGTTTACTATGCGGCCGGTGGCGGCTGTGCGCCTCTCTGCTTCATATCATGGACTGCTCTAGTCGGTGTAGCTCCTCCTATACTTGTCTGTGTAAGAGCTCCTCATCTCATAAAGCCTCGCCCTCTTCCTGCTCCACCACATCTGGGGACTGTGGGAGACAAGATTTTGAGGTGACCGAGGAGACGAGACCTCCTCCGCACAGCGGAACCCCAAAGGTATGATCGCAGCCACCCACCTCTGTCAGCCTCCCTCCTCTGCCAGCCCCCCTCCTCTCTGTCAGCCACCCTCCTCTGTCAGCCCCCCTCCTCTTTGTCATCCCCCTCCTCTCTGTCAGTCCCCCTCCTCTCTGTCAGCCCCCTCCTCTCTGTCAGCCACCTTCCTCTGTTAGCCCCCCTCATTTGTCAGCCCCCTCCTCTCTGTCCGACCCCTTCCTCTGTCAGCTCCTCCTCCTTTGTCAGACCCCTCCTCTCTTGGTCTTTTTCCGTTTATATCACACAAAAAAATCACAGAGGCAATCAAATACCATCAAAAGAAAGCTCTATTTGTGGGAAAAAAATTTGTCTAGGTACAACATTGCATGACCGCACAATTACCAGTTAAAGCAGCGCAGTGCCAAATTGTAAAAAGTGCTCTGGTCATTGAGCAGCCAAATCTTGCAGGGCTGAAGTGGTTAACAAAGCCTCCAGGTCACATGGCTTGTTGATAAATAAACAGTTTCCTTGTAGTGTTATGCCCCATACACATGGTCGGACTTTCCGCCAACAAAATCCATCAGATTTTTTCAGACAGATTTTGGCCCAAACTTGTCTATACACACGGTCGCACAAAGTTGTCGGAAAATCCGATCGTTCTAAATGCGGTGACGTAGAACACATACAACGGGACTATAAACGGGCCAGTAGCCAATAGCTTTCATCTGGTAATTTATTATGAGCATGCATGTCACCTTGTCCGTCAGAATTGTCTACACACGATCAGAATTTAAACAATCAGATTTTGTTGTCGGAAAATTTTAGATCCTGCTCTCAAACTTTGTGTGTCAGAAATTCAGACAGAAAAAGTCCAATGGAGCCCACACACGATCGGATTTTCTGACTACACGATCCGATCGCACATTTTCCGTCGGATAGTCCGACCGTGTGGATAGAGCATTAGATTTCCTGTGTTCCTCAATATCTAGAGTCATGTTCTCAGCTAAAAATGGAGCCTTTGTTTTCCCCTAATCGTCTTTCAGGACAGCCACCTGAGAGACCTTGGCTCCTCCCCTCTGTAGGAAACACTGCGCTAGCCATCTATAAATTTCCTCCTCCCCTGCTGGCTCCTTCCTTATTTTTGTTTCATCCAGAGGGGAGACACCACTGAAACCAAGCCAGAAGAGCAAGGGAGGCTCAGGCAGCATGTCCTAAAAGGGAGCAGAGGCTCCTTGGACAGACCAGGAAGAAACTAACCTGGCAAAGTTTGTCACCCCCGCATCCCTGAGAGCAGGTGGAGGTCGGGAGGGTTCCTTTCAGCCCCGAGTACGGTGCATGTCCAGCCATCCCATACCCTCAGCAGCGTGTGGTAGCACTAGCAGTGCAAACCACACCATGTATTGGGACTGCACTGAGCCGGTGGCAGTTGATGTCACATCCGGTGGAAGGAGCATGCACTTCTGGGTTCATGGCTTCGGATTCCAGCCGTAAAATATGAAAAGGAGCCAGGCATGGGCTAGAGAGGAGCCGCACATGCGGTAGAAACAGCAGAGGCTCCGATGGTGATACCATTATTTCGGACACAGAAGGAAGGAACCAGACTGCTCCAGCAGAGATCAGCTCCAGCCATGTAAAGGTAAGCGGAACCTAGGGTTAAACTCCCCTGGCCTGAACCCATCCCCCCCCTTAGGGAGTACATGGAAAAGGGGGGATAGGTAAAGGTCCCTCTGGTGTCAGAGGGTGGTTCATGGGGCCCCTGGTGAGGCAAGCCCACATGAAGACGCTGCACATCTGCAATTTTGCAGGGAAAGGTTACTGAAGTATTAATACTGTGAGGTTTTCTTTCTTGTGTCTTCAAAAAACAGACAAAATCAGGCCCCCTCACAGCTCAGAGAGGAGGTGCCCCTCTAGAAAGCCTGGAGCTAAAGAAAAAAAACTGACATCAGTGCAGAGCAGGCATAACAGGGATATCAGGGTGGTGTGCAGGCTTGGTAAAGAATATAGGAGTTTAGGGGAAGCGCAGGAGGAGCGGAGCAGAGTTCACTGAGTGGGGGGAGTGGTTCCTCCCTAGCTCAGTCTGCGTGGAGAAAAGAGCTTGGAAGCAGTGTGCCGTGGAGGAACTTTTCGCCCGTCTGAAGGTGCAAGCAGCATCCCAGGGGCCAGGATGGCTGGAAGACAAGCTGGCAGCGGCGCTGGGGGAGCAAGGTACAGCTGCCAGGCCGGCAGGACGGGACGTGGCATGGGCTCGTTTTTCTCCAGACCCCCCTTTCCCCCTCCTTTCTGGGACATGGTTCTGGGCCTCCCGCGAAGTGCAGGGCAGTGCCCATGGGGGCGGTAGCAAATGCCAGTCTGGCCGGGGATCTGTGGGGGGCAGCACCAGCAGCTCCAGGGCGGATGCTGGGCCCAGCGGGAGGACTGGACAAGCAAGAGAGGCCCAGGCTTCTTTCCTAGTGTCGGCAGGGGCGGGACCTAGTCAGGAGAAGACCAGAAAAATGGCCGCCGGGCATTCCATGCAGGTGGCAGGCGTCACTACAGGGCAGGAAGGTCGGAAGGAGGCGGATGACAGTGGCCTGGTGTGGCATGTGGGAAGACACGCTCAGGACCCGGGAAGGCGACAAGCAAGTCAATGGGCGGATCTGGCGTGTAGAGGAGGGAGATGGATGACCGCAGATCCACAGTTAGGGTCCCAACGGGGCGGTCGGCCTCGACCGTGCCCCCAGTTCCAGACGCGTTGGCTTCTGTCAGCGCCACGGCAGACCCAGGTTTTCAGGGGTTTTTAGCGTGCTTAAAGGAATTGGTACATAAGTTTGAGCCAGGAAAAGGTGGGTGGCAGCATGGGTTTTCCCTGAGGCAGGGGGTGGGGGGGCAAGTGCGGTGACAACGGGAACCAGGAATTCTCTTGGATTGGCTGGAGAGCCAGCGGCGCCCGCGAAGGAGGTTGTTGGGGTGGCAGACAAGGAGGCGGTACCTAAGACTATGGGGAGTCAACTAGTGAAACGGCTAAGAAACAAGATCTGGTAAGTTGGCAAGTTTAACTTGGACAGGGTCAGGCCTGAAGACCAGAAGAAGGAGGATGAAGAAAAGAGGAGATAAAGGCTCATTCCCAGGACTTTCCCAAATTGGCTGCAGGCATTTGCAATAATGGCGAGTGTGATGGGGAAAAGAACCCAGAACACTGCTCGGCCCTGTTCTATTATTTGGACACCGTGAGAGAGGCATACAGAGTCTACGGGGGCACAGCTTAGCTGCGGTACGACGAGCAGTTCAGGCAGTGGTGGGCGAGTCACCCGTCCTTGAGGTGGGACCATAAGGACATTAGCTTATGGATGCGCCTGATGACTTGCAATCATTGTTGGGTAAGTTGAACTTTGCGTGTCGCATCTTGCCGATGGGGAGGATATTTTGCCGATGGGGTTACATCCACCAAGCACTATGTGCACTTGGTGAGGGCACATAGAGATGACCTGGCGACATGGCACACGTTCCTGGCTAATTTCAATGGCAGGGCATTGTGGATGTTGGGGCCTGTTAGAAAATTTGACCTGGAACTGTATACAGATGCGGCGGGGCAGCTGACTTTGTGGCCTTTTTCCACGGCAAGTGGAGTGTAGGGCCTTGGCCGGAATCATGGAAGGCAGCGGGGTTCGTGAAGAACATGTTGCTGTTGGAATTATTTCACGTCGTACTAGCTGTAGAATTATGGGGGGAATCTTTCCGGAATTTGCAAAGACAACTTAGGGGTGGGGACAACTTAGGGGTGGTACAGGTGATCAACAAGGTGTCGTGGCATCCACGCCGGTAGTCCGGTTGCTCAGACACGTAGTTTTACGTTGTTTACAGTTGAACGTGTTTATCTATGCTGTTCACCTCCCGGGTGTTGAAAACGTCATTGCTAACGCATTGATGCAGGGTCCCTTGTCCCGAGTGGCTGTGGAAGATTGCCTTAGATGAGTAGCTGGATGGATCAGACATTCGGTGACGTGGTCAGCATACAATAGGGTATGGGGGGAATGGATTGCCTTGGTGCAACAGGTCGTGGAGAGGCGAGAATATCCGTTAATTTTATATTTTGTTTCCAGGAATTTGGAGGCAGGGGTAACAGCGTCGGGTCTGGACAAAAAATTGGCGGGGTTAGCGTTCTGGTTTAAGTTGAAAGGTTTTCCGGACATGACTAAGGATTTTTGGGTGAGACAGGCGGTGAAGGGTTATAGGCATTCTAAGACACTAGACGCCCAGTTTCGTTTGAATTATTGGGCAGGTTATTGACCCAATTAGCGGTTACATGCTCATCAGAGTATGAGGTAGTGTTATTCAAGGCAGCGTTCTTTGGAGCCTTTTGGATTGGCGAGCTGGTGAGTCCCTCCACGAAGGTACAGGGGGGTTTCGGGGTGTCAGAGTTAGTTTGCGAGGGGGACAGGATGTCCATACTGGTGTGCAAGTCAAAAACGGATCAGCGGGGCAAGGGACGGGAAGGTGCCAGTATATTCACTGCCTTGTTCGCCCTTGTGCCCAGTAGATTTTGTGTGAGGTTTCCTTACTCTGCGCCCGTAGGTAGAGGGGTCCCTCTTAGTGCACCAGGACGTGCGGTCCTTATCTAGATTTCAATTTATTGCCGTTTAAAAAATGTTTGGAGGCCTTAGGTTTGGGGGATCAGAAATTTTCGTCCCATTCATTCCGCATAGGTGTGGCTACAAAATCAGTTAGACAGGGGTTGGATGAGGCTGCTGTAAAGTGGATTGACAGTGTAATATAAGATAGCGGATGGGTAATTGGTTACGCAGTAATGGCTTGTGTACGATTAATATTGATGGTTTCGGCGGGTTGTTTTTTCTTCTTTTCTTTAAGGAAGAACACAGGGATTGGTCTGGATTGTGGGCCACTCATACGTGTGTTGGGGGGCTAGGAAAGGAGATGCTAGTCCAGAGGGGAGACAGTTGGGTTTTTCAAGACAGGCGGCATATATCAAGTGGTTAGGGGTGAAGGGTATGCTTTGGAGCAGGACGGTCTCCCAGGTGCACAGGTTTGCACGTCTGGACAGGCCCCCTGATGTGTTAGTACTACAGGTGGGGGGGCAAGGATCTAGGCAGTAGGTCTATGTTGGATTTGGTAGGGCAAATCAAGTTCGATTTTTGGCAGCTCCACCTTACCTTCCCACACATGATCATTGTGTGGTCTGACATGGTGGCACGGATCGCTTGGAGGTTAGCACAGTCGGTGGATAAGATCAATCGGGCAAGGAAGAAGGTGAACAAGGAGGTTAGTGGTTTTGTGGTCAGGAATGGTGGGTTGGCCATCCGGCACCTGGAATTGGAAGTGGATACCTGGCGGTATTTGAAGAGTGATGGAGTACACCTGAATGATGTGGGGATTGACTTGTGGGCCCTGGGATTGCAGGATGGGATACAGCGAGCCTTGAGGGTTTGGCAGGGCACACAAGGGTAAGGTTTACCCCTGGTGTGCTGTGGCGTGGTGTTGGTCTTTAAGGGTGAAGGATTAAACCCCAGGTTTGGAAGAGTTCGGGACCCATCGGTGGTATGGTACCCGAGGATGGTATTCCAGCTAAAGGTGTTTTAACAGGTGCACTGCGGTCAGTGGTTTGTTGTCTCTGAGCTAACATGTCAGCTGGAGGCCTATTTTAGTTTTAAGGTACTGCAGTGCCGAAATGGATCTGGTGTTAAGATTGTTTTTTTTTTCCTGCAAAGACCAATGGGTGGAATTTAATGGAGGAGGTGGCTTAGTACATGTTTATACAGTTATGTTAATGAATGTTAATGTTATTTGAATGTTTAATAATAAAGATAATTGGCTGCTACGGCCAAGTTTTACTCCAGATTGGTGTGGTCTCATTTTCTGGGGTTAAGTTTAGGGGTACGTAGCAGTTGGAAGTATGGGGGGGTGGCAGTAGTGAGTTAGCAGGACCCATCTGTTATACAATGGTCATGTAAAACTACACTTAGAGACTGCTGGGGGGTAAGCATTATGTAAAAAATGTATTAGCAAATTAGTACAGGAACATTCCACGGAGCAGGGCAGTGATCTAGCGGCATCTGTTAAAGAGCTATCCAGTACTTTTGAATCCTTTAAAACCTTTTTTGGTTTCAGATCCCCCAGCTTGAGACTGCTCCTCCCCCAGTACAGGCAACGTTACCAAAGACGCAAGCACTACCATCCACTAGCGCAGGCCCTTCAACAGCCCCTAGAGAGGAGGCGGAAGAGGAGCCTGACAGCGCAGCATCCGGCTCCCAAGAATCAGAGGGTGAAGCTCTGAAAGGGGATTCCAGAAAGCCATCCTGATACAAGCTCTCATTGGGAGAGGTTGACCATCTCTTGGGGGACATTTATACCACACTAGGTATACAAACAGAAAAGAAACCTCAATCCCTACATGATCAAATGTATGGGGGCTTAGGAGAACAGAAAAAGAAGGATTTTCCTGTTCATGAGGTTTTAATAGAGGCAATTAACCACTTAACAACCGCCGCATGCCATTGTACGTCATCACAATGGCATGTACAGGCACAAGCACGTACATGTACGTTGCACAGTTGCCTTCCAGTGGGTGGGGGGTCCGATCGGACCCCCTCCCGCTGGATGCGGCGGTCCTTTTTTGCTTCAGGAGCGATCCGGGATGAGGGGATGGCCGTTGGTTTCTGTCCATCCCCTCTCGATCGCTCCTGGCGAATGAGAAGCTTCCTCCCACTGTGTATTGTATACACAGGCAGGGAGGAAGTGATGTCATTCTCCTCGGGGCGGTCTTTTTGACCGGACTACGAGGAGAAGACTAAAAGTAAGTGTGCATCAACACTACACTGGCATGTAGGCACACATAGGCACACAAATCCCCCAATCCCCCCCGCCCCCCCTCCCAGTCACAGTGTCACTGATTGCAGTGATCATTTATTTACTGATCACTGCATTCAGTGTCAGTTGTAAAAGTAAAAAGTGTCAGGGCAGTTAGTGTTAGGTCCAGGGTAGCCCCCTACCACCCCCCAATAAAGGTTTAACCCCCTGATTGCCCTTAGAGTTAACCATTTCACCCCCTTTTGCCAGCGTCACTAAGGGATCGTTTTTCTGATCGCTGCATTAGTGTCGCTGGTGCCGCTAAGTAGCTAGTTTTTTTTTAGGTTCACCGCCAGGTTTTTATAGCGCTAGGTACCCCGATATACTACCCAATAATGGTTTTAACCCCCTGATTGCCCCTAGTTAACCCTTTCACCCCCTTTTGCCAGTGTCACTAAGCAATCGTTTTTCTGATCGCTGCATTAGTGTCACTGGTGCCGCTAAGTAGCTAGTTATTTTTTTAGGTTCACCGCCAGGTTTTTATAGCGCTAGGTACCCCATATACTACCCAATAATGGTTTTAACCCCCTGATTGCCCCTAGTTAACCCTTTCACCCCCTTTTGCCAGTGTCACTAAGCGATCATTTTTCTGATCGCTGCATTAGTGTCGCTAGTGTCGCTAGGTAGCTAGTTATTTTTTTAGGTTCACCGCCAGGTTTTTATATCGCTAGGTACCCCGATATACTACCCAATAATGGTTTTAACCCCCTGATTGCCCCTAGTTAACCCTTTCACCAGCGAACACCGTATAAGTGTCACTGGTGATGCTGGTTAGCCAGTTAGTTATTTAGGTTCCCCGTCAGGTTTTTATATAGCGCCAGGGACCCCCATATACTACCTAATAAAAATTTGAACCCCCTGATTGCCCCTAGTTAACCCTTTCACCAGTGATCACCGTATAAGTGTTACGGGTGACTCTGGTTAGTTAGTTTGCTTTTTATAGCATCAGGGCACCCACCATTTATTACCCAATAAAGGTTTAACCCCCTGATCACCCGGCGGGTGATATCAATTAGGTTTTAGGGTCAGGGTCTGCGTCATCCCAGGCAGCGCTAGGTTAGTGCCAGTACTGCTAACACCCACGCGCAAAGCATACACCTCCCGTAGTGGTATAGAATCTGAACAGATCAATATCTGATCTGATCAGATCTATACTAGCGTCTCCAGCAGGGTTCCAAAAAAACGCATTGTTAGCGGGATCAGCCCAGATACCTGCTAGCACCTGCGTTTTGCCCCTCCACCCAGCCCACCCAAGTGCAGTATCGATCGATCACTGTCACTTACAAAACACTAAACACATATCTACAGCGATCGCAGTCAGGCCTGATCCCTGCGATCGCTAACAGTTTTTTTTGGTAGCGTTTCATATTTAAATCCGGAAGGCAGTGCTTGGTTTTTGGGGTCCCGTACCTGGCTAGGCTCCCAAAAAGTCCCCCACATGTGGTATCCCTGTACTCGGGAGAAGCAGCAGAATTTATTTTGGGGTGTAATTTGACTTATGCCCATAGCATGTGTGAGCAATATATCATTTAGTGACAACTTTGTGCAAAAAAAAAAAAAATTGTAATATTCCTGCAACTTGTGGCAAAATATAAAATATTTAATGGACTCAACATGCCTCTCAGTAAATAGCTTGGGGTGTCTACTTTCCAAAATGGGGTCATTTGGGGGGGTTTTGTGCTATTTTGGCATTTTATGGCCTTCGAAACTGTGATAGGTAGTGAGGAGTGAAATCAAAAATGTGCAACCTTTAGAAATCCTGAAGGCAGTGATTGGATTTCGGGGTGGCGTACGCGGCTAGACTCCCAAAAAGTCCCACATATGTGGTATCCCCGTACTCAGGAGAAGCAGCAGAATATATTTTGGGGTGCAATTCCACATATAACTATGGCATGTGTGAGCAATATATCATTTAGTGACAACTTTTTGTAAACTTTTTTTTTTTTGTGTGTCATTATTCAATCACTTGAGACAAAAAAAAAAAATATTCAATGGGCTCAACATGCCCCTCAGCAATTTCCTTGGGGTGTCTACTTTCCAAAATAGGGTCATTTGGGGGGGGGTTGTACTGCCCTGCCATTTTAGCACCTCAAGAAATGAGATAGGCAGTCATAAATTAAAAGCTGTGTAAATTCCAGAAAATGTACTCTAGTTTGTAGACGCTATAACTTTTGCGCAAACCAATAAATATACGCTTATTGAATTTTTTTTTACTAAAGACATGTGGCTGAATAAATTTTGCTCTAAATGTATGACTAAAATTGAGTTTATTTGATTTTTCTTATAACAAAAAGTAGAAAATATCTTTTTTTCTCAAAATTTTCGGTCTTTTTCCATTTATATCGCAAAAAATAAAAATCGCAGAGGCAATCAAATACCATCAAAAGAAAGCTCTATTTGTGGAAAGAAAAGGATGCAATTTTCGTTTGGGTACAACATTGCATGACCGCGCAATTACCAGTTAAAGCAGTGCAGTGTGAAATTGTAAAAAGACCTCTGGTCCTTAGGCTGAAAATTGGTCCGGGGCTAAAGTGGTTAAAAAAGAATGGTTGGAACCAGAAAGAAAACCATTTTTTTCTAAAGCCTTAAAGAGACGGTTTACATACACAGATAACCCATCATCAGTATCGAACAAAACCCCAAAGTTAGATGCAGCCTTCTCACAAGTTTCGAGGCATACGGATTTGGCATTTGAGGATATGGGGGTCTTATCCGAGGTAATGGATAAAAGGATGGGCTCTCTATTAGAAAAGTCATGGGACTCCACAGTGGGAAGCTTAAAGCCAGCTATAGTGGCCAGAAATGTAGAGTTCTGGTTGACCCAAATTCAGGCACACATTGAGGAAGGAACTGCAAAAGAGCAGATTCTATCTTCCTTTCCCCCACTTCTGCGAGGCATCGCATATATTGCAAACGCTTCAGCAGAGCTGGTACGGATGGCAGCCAGATCCTCCGCACTAGCCAACTCTACAAGAAGGGCCCTGTGGCTAAAGACTTGGCAGGAGGACTGCGCGTCTAAAGCCAAATTTTGCAGGGATCTCATTTACAGGGGACTTGTTGTTCGGGTCAGGGTTGGAGAAAGTGCTGGACCGTACAGCGGATAAAAAGAAGGCGTTTTCCGCTGAAACGCAAAACAATCTGGAGTCAGCCACAGCAGAATAAAAGGAGGCAGAGAGGGGACACAAGATCACATTTTACATGGCAAACAAGAGGAAGAACACAAAAAGAACTTGGGTTCAGAGAGGGAAAAGCAAGGTAGGGGCGATTTTTCGTCCTCCTGAGCAAACCTGCAAAAAAAATGAGAAATTAGTAAAAAAAAAACAACGAATTCCAATCGTTAAGAACGCGGTGACGTACAACACGTACGAAGGGACTAGAAAAAGGAAGTTCAATAGCCAGTAGCCAATAGCCTCCGTCTCGTATTTGCTTCAGAGCAGGTGTCGTCGTTTTTGGTCCATTGGAACAACATACAGACAAGCGGTTTTCTCAATAGGAATTGGTTCCATCGGAAATATTTAAAACATGTTCTATTTCTAGGTCCATCAGAATTTCCCTTAAAAAAAAGTCTGATGAGGCATACACAGGACCAGAGTATACGATCTGTCTGACTTTTTCTGTCGGACATTCCGCTCGTGTGTACGCAGCATTAGAGTTTCTACAGAGTGGTGTAGATAAAGGACTAAGTCTTAGTACATTAAAGAGTCAAGTATCAGCACTGTCGGTTTACCAGGAAAGCAGATTAGCATCCAATCCATGGATAATCACTCTTTAAATCATTGAGTAGGTAAAGACCTATACAGAGTACAGCCTTTCCAAAGTGGGACCTGTCATTAGTGCCAAAAACTATGACAGCAGACCCCTTTGAACCACTAAGAAATTGCAGCCTGAAGATGCTGACACTTAAAGCTGTCTTCTTGGTAAAAATGAATACAGCCAAAAGGGTCTGTGAGAAAGAGGCCCTATCAATCAGACACCCCTTTTGTCAGATTTTCCCGGACAGCATAGTCTTTAAAATGGATCTGGGATTTCTGCCTAAAGTGACCTCGAAATTTCACAGAGGCCAAGAAAATGGAAAATTGTATAATCACCTTTCCGTAATTTTCCTTTCCTGACGCATCTTCATGGCAGCACACACTGGGGTGTGACTCCGCCCCCACAACCTGACAGGATTGGATTAACTATAAATTTGAAGGGGAGACACCCTGCTGCATTCTCTGTAAATATCATCACAAAAGAAACAGGGAGGGCAACTGTGTGCTGCCATGAAGATGGGTCAGGAAAGGAAAATTACGGAAAGGTGAGTATACAATTTTCCATTTTCCTGACGCCTTCATGGCAGCACACACTGGGAAATAACTCGCCAGTCGGGTGGGTGCAAGTAAAATAATATTTATTCCTTATAATGCTGAAGAATTGGCTCTAATGACGGATCTGCCGAAGTCAGCCATGGATAAATGAGCAGAATCCACCTTGTAGTGGGAAATAAAGGTATTCCTGGAGGACCACGTTGCTGCCCTGCATATTGTCTCTGGTGAGACCCTGCAATAGGCTGCCCAAGAGGTAGCCACTGCCCTAGTTGAATGAGCCCTGATGTCTTCAAGAATCGCCATATGCTGGGTGGAGTAAGCTTTTTTAATGGTTCTGACTAACCAGGATGCAATAGTGCATGAGGAGGCGGCTTGCCCACGCCTGGTTTCCTGGGGAATGATCAAAAGAGAGTTAGTTTTCCTAAAAGAGGTGGTAGCAGTTAAGTAGTTCATGATGGTTGTTTTGACATCTAGTGGATGAGGATTACCCTGATCGTCCGTGAAGGATGGAAGGATGATGGTTGTAATGGAAGGAAGTTGCCACTTTGGGTATGAAGTGTTCGGAAGGTCTGAGGACTACTTTGTCAGGAAAGAGAACTAACTTAATGCTTGGATCTCCGACACTCTCCTAGCTGATGTAATCACAATGAGAAAAGACAATTTTAAAGTCAAGTCCCATAAAGAGATACCGTATATACTCGAGTATAAGCCGAGATATTCAGCCTCTTTTTTGAGGCTGAAAGTGCCCCCCTCGGCTTATACTCGAGTCACCGCTGTCTGACTGCCCGAACAGCGTGTCGAGCAGACAGACAGCGGCCATTCTACCTTTCAAAAGCCGCGCCTCCGCCTCCGCCTCCGCCTGTGATAGGCGGAACACTCAATTTCCCAGCAGTCAGTGTTCCGCCTATCACGGACATCGGCTCATCCTCGTACTACGGACGAGGATGAGACGATGTCCGTGATAGGCGGAACACAGACTGCTGGGAAATTGAGTGTTCCGCCTATCACAGGCGGAGGCGCGGCTTTTGAACAGGGGAATGGCCGCCAGGGCGCCGACGAAGAGCGGCGATCCTGGCATGGGACGACACGGAGGCTCGGGACGGGACGACACGGAGGCTCGGGACGGGACGACACGGAGGCTCGGGACGGGACGACACGGAGGCTCGGGACGGGACGACACGGAGGCTCGGGACACAGGTAGGCTGGACACACAAGGCTGCACGGACACACACACACACACACACACACACACGGATGGATGGACACACACACACACAGGGAGGGATGGATGGATGGACACACACACACACACACAGGGATGGATGGATGGATGGACACACACACACACAGGGATGGATGGATGGATGGACACACACACACACACACACACACACACACACACACAGGGATGGATGGATGGATGGACGCACACACACACACACAGGGATGGATGGATGGACACACACACAGGGATGGATGGATGGACACACACACAGGGATGGATGGATGGACACACACACAGGGATGGACGGACACACAGGGATGGACGGACACACACAGGGATGGACAGGCATATCTCACCCTCGGCTTATACACGAGTCAATAGGTTTCCCAGTTTTTTGGGGGTAAATTGGGGGCCTCGGCTTATACTCGGGTCGGCCTATACTCGAGTATATACGGTAGTTTCAAATGGAACAAACGGAGAAGAAGCGAGAGCATGGAGAACTATTGAAAGATCCCATGATGGAAAGATTGGCCTCCTGGGGGGTTTAATGTTTAGATAGGCTCTGTAAATTGGATTACCAATGGGTGGAATGCCCACTTAGTATCTGTTTTAGCTGACAGAGCTGATACCTGAACCTCTAGGGTACTTAAGCTTAGACCCTTGTTGACCCCCGACTGGAGGAATTCCAGGACCTGAGAGGGTTCCGGAGAAAGGGAATTCCATCCTTTCTGTTGTGCCATGAAGCAGAATCTTCCCCAAACCTTTGAATAGATGGTATTGGTAGTGGCTTTCCTGGCTTGCATCAGGGTTGACTTCATGAGAACAGCCTTGCGCTCTTAGTCTAGCCCTCTCAATCCCCAGGCCATCAGGTGCAATTTCTCTGATGCAGGATGTAAAAATTGACCTTGACACAGAAGATCCAGAGTTATTGGGAGAGGAACTGGAGGTTGAAGGCTGAGCTGTAAGAGTGTCGTGAACCACGGCCTCCTCGGCCACAGTGGAATAATCGTAAATACCGTCACCGAGGATCTCCGAAGCCTGGATAGGAACCTCACAATTAATGGAGTTGGAGGGACTATATACCCCAACTTGAAGTTCCATGGGTGAACTAGACAGTCCACTCCCTCCACCGATGGGAATGAACCTCTTGACAGGAATCTGTGGCACTTGGTATTCGTCGGAGTGGCTGCTAAATCTACTTCCGGCGTTCCCCAGATTTCCGTAAGGAGGGAGAAAGTCCGAGGGTTCAACCACCACTCGTTGTTGGATAGCGTTTCTCAACTCAGGCAGTCGGGTAGTATGTTCTGTGCCGCTGGGACATACACTGCTTTTAAACTTGTTAGATGTATCTGAGCCCATTCCAAGATGGGCCGAACTTCTTCCATCAAAGTGGCACTCCTGGTACCCCCTTGCTTCTGAACATAAGACACTGCTACTTGGTTGTCCATTCGAATGAGCACATTCTTGTCCGTCAGAAATGGTGCGAATGCCCTTAAGGCATAAACGGCTTCCCTGAGCTTTAAAATGTTCGAGACCAAACCTTGAGCCTGAATATGCCACTGGCCCTGGGCTGCCTGGTCTTGATAGTGGGCCCCCCAACCGCTCTGGCAGGCATCCGAAGTGACTACTTCCAGGTCTGGAGGGACTATCGGTTTGTATTTCCTGAGATTGCTCGGGCGCGTCCACCACCATATCGATTGCTTCACCGATCTGGAGATGAAGATGGTCTGATGCATTGAGACTCCATCCCACTGCCTGAGGAATGAGTTCTGTAAGGTTCTCATATGTCACTGTGCCCATCGCACCATGGGTATGGTTGCGGACATGGACCCTAGTACACTCAGACAGGCTCTGCCTGGTAAGTGATTCCTTGATAGCAGCTTCTGCATTTTCTGTATCAGAGGCCGGATCTTCTCTTGTGGGAGCTGTATCTTGTTTGTTTTGGTGTTCAGATCTGCCCCTAAAAATATCATATTTTGTGTGGGTCGCAGACAGCTCTTTTCCCAATTGATTATCCACCCACTTCTGGAGGGTTGTAAGGAGGATCTCTCGGTGATGAATCAACGTCTCTTGATCCTTTGCTAAAAGTAGGATGTCGTCCAGATAATGGTGGACGCGTAATCCCTTTTCTCTGAGGAAAGCCACCAACGGTAATAATACTTTTGTAAATGTCCTGGGTGCTGAAGAGATGCCGAATGGGAGGCACTGGAATTGGAAATGATGTTGGTTTATGGCTAACCGGAGAAACTTTTGAAAGGCCGGATAAATTGGTATATGCAGATAAGTGTCCGATAAATCTATTGAAATCAGCCAATCGCCAAGATTTATTGCTAGAAGTATGGATTGAAGGTTTTCCATTTTGAAAGCCTCCACTTTGATATCCTTGTTGAGCATCTTGAGGTCTAATACAGGACGCAAATCCCCTGTCTTTTAGCAGAAACAAGGAAGAGTAGAACCCTCTTCCCTTTTGGCATGATGGGACCTCCAGGATCGCTCCCTTTTGTTTCAATTCTGCTATGTACTTTACTAGCAGAATCCTTTGGGGTACTGAGGATGGTACTCTGGTTGCCTGGAAATTATTTGGTGGGAGTCTGTTTTTGAATTTCCACCTGTGTCCGAATCGGATTGTGGACAATGTGCATAAATCCTTTATATGGTCTGACCAGATCTTGGTGAAGTTCCTTCTGTTCCCCTGCCGGGGTGGCCTTAGATTTCTGTATCCTTAGAAAAGAAGGTTTTGTGTTTTTCCAGTCCCTTCTAAATTCCCTACCAGGAGAGTAGGACCTGGACTCTCTATATTTGTCCGGAAGATTACGTCTGTAAACAGGTCCCTTCTGTGTCTTGGGTCTCCTGTAGGAGGGGATCAGGCCTGACTTCCCTCCTGTTACCTTGGATATGGCAGAGTCTAACTTGGCACCGAACAGATTTGCGCCATCATATGGAATTCTGCACCAATTTATTTTTGATGCTGTATCGGCCATCCACGGTTTGAGCCATAGCGCTCTTCTCGCTGTTACGGAGGCCAGCATAGCCTTGGCTGAAGATCTTATAATATCTACTGATGCCTCTGCTAGCTTGACTTCTTGCAGAGAGGAAATAATCTTTCCCATTTCAATGCCATCCTGTAGGTCTTTTTCTATTTTAGATGCCCATCCTGAGATGGCTGTGGCCACTGCTGCTGTGGTAATTGCTGGTCTACAGGCTCCCCCAGCCATGGAATATGCCTTCTTCAATTCTAGGTCCATATTTCGGTCGAGCACATCCCGAAAGGAAACAGCATCCTCGTTTAGTAGTGTGACGTGGTGGGTGAGGCGCATTAATGAGGAATCAACGATAGGAGCATTAATTAAAGGCTTCACTTTTGACTGTTTTAAAGGGTACATCTTGGCTAATCTGTTTGTAAGACTAGATCTTCTGTCAGACTTCTCCCACTCGTCTTGACTACAGGATGACTGACGTGCTTCGGCTGCTGTACCAACCACCCAACTCCATAATTTTCCCTTCCCATTAAGACCACACCTTCTTTTGGAGTATTTAGTGGCCGTAGCAGCCTCTTTATTAGTCAAAATATAATAATTTAACGTATAACAAAATATCAACAAAACTCCCCCTCTCCACCCCATTAGCATATCGATCCAAACAAGCACTGCGGTAATATTCCTTTAACTAGGCCTCAAGCCGACATGCTGGCTCAAAGACACCAAACTATTTTACCGCAGTGCACCCATTCACCATCAGCCATATCAACCCTCACTATATGGCCATATCATCAACGAGCCCATATCTCCAATGGGTCCCGCATCAACTTCTGTGGGGAGGGGTTATCTTCCTGTACCTGCATCGACCAACACCCGCCAACCGCTACGACATCCAACACCGCAAACCTGAAACAGAAAAGAACAAGTTAGCCTGTCCCCCCCCCCCCCCCCCCTGGTAGAATCTACCACAACCACTCCGTCCAAGGTAAGGGAGGGAGGGTGGGAACTGCACAACTTTCACTGACGCCGGGGCGTAGAGCGCGCACACGTCCTTGCGCTGACTCCGCCCCCGGCCAATCGCTGCAGTCCGCTGTCCTCATGCCAGCCCTGCACCTACGCTGTGCTCTCGTCTGCGGGCTGTGCTTGACTACAGGATGTCTGACGTGCTTCGGCTGCTGTACCAACCACCCAACTCCATAATTGTCCCTTCCCATTAAATGAGACCACACCTTCTTTTGGAGTATTTAGTGGCCGTAGCAGCCTCTTTATTAGTCAAAATATAATAATTTAACGTATAACAAAATATCAACAAAACATAGTTTAACTTCAAACCCTGAGCGCGTTGGTCATCTGCAGTAAAACTCCCCCTCTCCACCCCATTAGCATATCGATCCAAACAAGCACTGCGGTAATATTCCTTTAACTAGGCCTCAAGCCGACATGCTGGCTCAAAGACACCAAACTATTTTACCGCAGTGCACCCATTCACCATCAGCCATATCAACCCTCACTATATGGCCATATCATCAACGAGCCCATATCTCCAATGGGTCCCGCATCAACTTCTGTGGGGAGGGGTTATCTTCCTGTACCTGCATCGACCAACACCCGCCACCGCAAGCAAGGATAACACCTTATCCTTGAGAGCACCGCCACACCCTCAAGGCACGCTCCACCCCATCCTGTATGCCCAAAGTCCACAAATCAGTGCCCACATCATTCAGGTGTACGCCATCCCCTTTTAGGTACCGCCACGTCTCAACCTCCAACTCCGAATGCCGGACCGCCAACCCCCCATTGCGAACGACAAAACGACTGATCTCCTGATTAATTTTCCTGCGGGCCTTGTTAATTTTGTCCACAGACCTGGCAAAACGCCACTGGGTCCTGGCTATCATGTCAGACCATACTATGATCATGTGGGGAAAGGCCGCCCGCAGTCGCAAGAGATCGTATTTTATGTCCCGCGTGACATCCAACTTGGTGCGGAGGCCCAAATCATTGCCCCCAACATGTAACACTAAAACATCCGGGGCCCTGTCAAACCCCGCAAAACGGCATACTTCGTGCACCATTCTGCTCCATAGCATGCCGGGAAACCCAAACCATTTCACACACGCCTCCAATCTGGATATCCCCAACTGTCTGCCCCCAGGCCTAACATCATCCCTCCTGGCGCCCCAGCAGACGTATGAATGGCCCAGAATCCAGACCAATCCTGGCGCTGCATCTGAAAGAAAAATAAAAACACAAACCAAAATCACAGTAACTGTACCCGTGTAACACAGACCCATGCCAATACATCCCCCCCCCCGGCTAAACAGCCACCAATTCCGGCCGCACGTAAGACCGAAACCTCCGCGACTCCCAGCGGCCAATCCTCTTAACCGCCTCCTCGTCCAAGCCCCACCTTACAGCCTCCGTCGCAGACCCAATCCTGAAAGAATGTGAGGAAAACCTTTCCCCTTCCAAACCCAATGCCGTCAGGCACTTCCTAAAAACCCCTATGAACTGGTACCTCGAAACAAACTCCCCATTCCCATGTATCAACAACGGGCCCGAACAATCCGGCCGAGCGTTCAAGAATTCCCTCAAAACCAACACCGGGCAAAGCTCGCAGTCACGAATCGCGAACACCACCACGTCCTTCCCTTTTCCCACCTGATCAGTCTTCGATCTCCGTATCCGCATGCGCACACGGTCATCCCCACAAAAAACGTCCTCCAGAAACAAACCACCCGGCCCAGTCTTGGAAGGGCTGACCAATTCCCCTATACGAAACGCCCCAAAGAACGCCAAGACAAAAGCGGCCCTGAACAACACCCTCTCGTACTCCGAAAAACACACCACCCCCAACCGGCCACAAAGTCTACCCAACAACTCGAAGGACACCGGCCTCCTGTCATCCTTCCTCAGCCTCCCCTTCCGATAGCCCTTCATAGCCTGCCGCACCCAAAAATCTTTGGTGAAGTCATGTTCCCCCCTCAGCTTAAACCAAAAGGCCAAACCGGCCAATTTCTGCCCCATCTGGGACACTGAAACCCCCTGCTCCAAGTTCCTGGACACAAAATAGATCACCATCAGCCGCCTGTCTCGCACGTCCGCCCCCACCTGTAACCCCAAAGCCTCCCATTCAGCCCATGTCTTCTCGTACGCTGACCAAGTGCCCCCACTCACCGACCGCCTGATCCAGTCGGAGGTTCGTCCAACGCAATCTTCCACAACTCCTCTGGGCAGGGCGCCCCCTGGACGTCCGCCGACGGCGCCAGCTCCCGGAACCTGTCCCACTGAAAGCGAGACAGCGCGTCAGCCACAACATTCTCCACCCCAGGTAAATGCACTGCATGTATAAAGATGTTCAGTTGCATGCATCGCAGAACCAAATGTCTCAACAGCCTAACCACCGGCGGCGACGCCGCCGACACCCGGTTGAGGACCTGCACCACCCCCAAATTGTCCACATGGAAACGAACCTTCCGATCCCGGAAGGAGTCCCCCCAAAGCTCCACTGCCAGCACCACTGGAAAGAGCTCGAGCAGCACCAAGTTCCGCAGAAATCCCCCACCCGACCATGCAGCGGGCCATGGGCCCGCACTCCATTTGCCCTGAAAGAAGGCCCCGAAACCCGTGGACCCCGCCGCATCCGTGTAGAGCTCCAAATCAAAATTGCTCACCGGCCCGGCCATCCACAGCGCCCGGCCGTTGAAACGCTCCAGGAAAACATGCCAAATCCGCAGATCCTCCCTATGATCCTTCGACAGACTCACGAAGTGTCGCGGGGAATCCACCCCCCCCCCCCCCGTACTGGCCGCAAGCCTCCTACTGAAAACCCTACCCATGGGAATTATCCTGCATGCGAAATTCAACTTCCCCAGCACAGACTGAAGAGTCCTAAACTGCACTTTACGCACGCCTACTAACCCCCGGATCTCTGCCTTCAGCGCTGCCAACTTGTCATCCAGTAAGCGACACTCCATCGCCTCCGAATCCAACACAATGCCCAAAAAACTGAGCACCGTCGTCGGCTTCTCCGTTTTCTCGGGGGCCAGAGGAATACCGAAACTCCGAGCCACCCCTTCCAGCGTTGTCAGAAGCACAGCGCACAGCGCCGACGAGGCCGGACCCACGCACAGGAAATCATCGAGATAATGGATGACCAAATTCACTCCCGCGACGTCTCTGACCACCCATTCCACGAAGGAACTGAACTTCTCAAACAGCGCACACGAGATGGAGCATCCCATGGGCAGGCACCGATCCACATAGTATTCCTCCCGCCACCGACAGCCCAGAAGCCGAAAACTCCCGGGGTGCACCGGCAGCAACCGAAAGGCCGCCTCAATGTCCGTTTTAGCCATCAACGCCCCCCGGCCATAGCGCCGCACCCAAAACACCACCGCATCAAAAGACGTGTAGGAAACAGCGCTCAGCCGGGGGTCGATGGCATCATTCACCGAACCCCCCTTCGGATAGGACAGATGGTGGATTAAACGATACTTACCCGGTTCCTTCTTCGGAACCACCCCCAATGGCGATACCACCAGGTCCGGCAGGGGCATCTCCGAAAAAGGGCCCGCGATCCTCCCCAAAGCCACCTCCTTCCGCAGTTTCTCCGAAACCACTTCAGGATGAAGCATGGCGGACCGCAAGTTCCTGGACACCGGGGGGGCCGTCCCGAGGACGGCCGGAATATGAAAACCCTCCGCAAACCCCAAACCCAGCAGCACCGCTGCCTCCCTATCCGGATATCGATCGAGAAAAGGACGCATCCTTTCCAGTCTCACCGGCGTCGTCCCTCTTGTTCGAAGGCTCCCCGGCCCTACCCCGTCCTTGTTTGAAGCAGCGAGACACCGGGTGGGCACCCCCACAACCCGAGCACTCGTGCTTGTACTTGCAACTCCCTGCGAACCGGCAACTACCCTCATTGTACTGCCAGTAGACTCCCTTCTTTCGAACGGCCGATTGACCGGAAGCCCCTGATCCACCGCCCCCCCCTGAAAAAAACTGACTCGTAGTCCTCGCCGACAACATAAGGCACATCCACAGACTGATATCCTTGTGATCCCAGCGAAGAGCCGGTCGAATCGCCCGCCGTTGCCGAAACTGCTCATCATATCGCAGCCACGCCAATCCCCCGTAGACTCTGTGCGCTTCCCCTATCGCATCCAAGTAGCAAAACAGAGCGGAACAATGCTCTGGATTCTTCTCCCCAATCACGCTGGCGAGGATCGCGAACGCCTGCAGCCAATTCGGGAAGGTCCTCGGGATCAACCGGTACCGCCTCTTCTCCTCGTCCTCCTTCTTGTTGTCTTCCGGCTTGACCCTATCGAGGTTGAACTTTTCCAGGGGCAGCAGAGAAAATATCTCCACGTATTCCCCCTTCCAAATTTTCTCCCTGACCTCCTGTTTTAAGTGCGCACCCAACAGCCCCTCAAAACACACATAAACTTCGCACCGCGCCGCGTCCGCCAACCTGACCAGGTCCTGTTTTTTAGCTGCCTCCCCTGCTTTCTCCCCCGCAGCCCCAGCTGGTGCCGCCGGCACGGCAGCCACCACCTGGTCCCCTGCGCCAGGAGCCGTGACCGTCTCCGCCGCAGCCGGCGCGGTCGCCCCGGCTGTCGCCCCCCCAGACACCGGCGGAGTCGCGCCCGCAGCCCCCTCTACACCCCGAGCACCGCCCACCGGAGCGGTCTACGCCGCCCCCGGACCCGCCCCCCCGGCCTCCAGCCTCCCGACGAGGTCCTTAAGGCCCGCCAGGAGGCCCGCTAGCCCCCCATCCGCCGGGACGCGGTCTATCTCCCGCTGTGCCAGATGCGGGGCAAACGGGGCGGAAACCCCCCCGCCGCGGGCAATCCCCGGATCACCCCCCCCCCACTACCCGACCCCCCCAACCAACCCGCCCCAAGGACCCCTGAAGAAGATCTGACTTACCGGGCCGCCTGGAAGGATCGCCTCCAGCCGCCGAACCTCCACCGACCACCGACGGAACGCCATCCGGTCGCTCCTCTTCAGACGACGACAGTTCGCCTTCCGACCGGTCCTGGGCAGCTGCTCCATCCCCTGGCGACATCCATCCACGGGGCCCCGCCTGGGCAGGCGACGAACCGCTCCTGGGCCGTCCTCTTCTCCGCCCCACCGCCGACTTCAGAACCGCCTTCCCCCGGCTCTTCACCCGCTGCTCCGCAGCCGTGGGCTCACTGTGGCATGGCGGCCGCCGCCCCACAGAATTCTCGGCCTCCGACCCCTGCGCAGTCCCTCCGGCAGCACGGAACTGCCTCCCTCGGCGGAGCCCCGCCCCCGCAGCGGCTGCGCTACGAGACGGGCCCGGATCCTCTTCGCGGCGGACCGCCGCGCTGATGGAGGCCGGCGCCGGACCGGCCACCAACCCCACTGAGCTGCGCCCAACCCCCCATCCGCGGCCCGAGGCCTCCACTGCCCGCCGGGCTGGCCGTTTCGCGGGCAGCTCGCAGGGGGCGGGGCCAGCGGACCCCGCATGGCGAAGCGGTGCAGGCCTGGGGCAATCAGGGGAGAACCTGGCCGGCGGGCGGGACCGCCGCACCCGGGCCGAGCCTTCCCCCTCCACTCTGGAACTGTCCCGGTCCCCCCCGAGGGCAGCCGCCACCTGTTCCTGGAGCCACCGCTCCCCGTTCGCCGCCGCCGCCGCGGCCCGTAGTTGAAGGACAAGGTCCCCGAGCGATGATGCCATCCTGCCTCGTGAACTGCACAACTTTCACTGACGCCGGGGCGTAGAGCGCGCACACGTCCTTGCGCTGACTCCGCCCCCCGGCCAATCGCTGCAGTCCGCTGTCCTCATGCCAGCCCTGCACCTACGCTGTGCTCTCGTCTGCGGGCTGTGCTTTAATGAGATCCTCCAGCTCCTCTATAAATGGGAAGGATAACGGATCTCTTTTTAGGTTTGGAAAATATTTCCGTATTTTCTGAGGTTCCGCCGCATCATCTTGCCAGCCAAATGCTTCTTTAACGCCCTTTGCAAAGGGTTCCACCAGGGAAAAATCAAAGCCCACTGACATCTCCTGACCCTCATCTTCAGAGGAAGATTGTGATGCCTGAGTGAGATGGGGGTCTGCTGAAGACGTACTGGGAGCAGCTCTATCTAATGCTGGTGTTGTTGTTTCCAGTATGGACTCCCGCACTGATTCTCTTATGAGGTCTGTAGCAATTCTTGCGTCTGTGACAGGCAAGTTATCTGGCAGTGCCGGAGCGCCGCATACCTAGCAAGCGTTTGCTGCAGGTTGAGTGTGGCGGCTTTGACATTGTGAGGAAGGAGATCTCCTGCGACTTGATCGACTGTGGCGTGAGTAGCTATGTTGTGAGTGGCTGTGTCTTCAGTGCCATGAAGGAGATCTTGAGCGGCTCCTGCGGGACATCCTGCTAGACGTATGGCTAGACCTTTTCCCATGGCTGGAACTTGCGCCTCTTGATCTAGACGGGCAGCCAAAAAAATGCAGCATTTAACGTCTGGCACTCTTTTTTTCTCCCCTTCAATACTTACCTTGCCCGGTAAAGCCTCTTACCTAACTTGCTGATGGTGGTCTGCGTGGGCAGTGGACTCCATAGAAAAAAAGGGGTGAAGGACAGTCTGAGATATAGAGAGAAATAATATGTATATATATATATATATATATATATATATATATATACATACATATATACATATACACATACAATTCACTTATAAATATAAATATATATATTATTTATTAACAAAGTTTATCTGCAAGAAACAATATAATAATAATAATAATAATATATATAGGAGTCCCACAGGGACTTACCTGGAGACTGCAGAGTGATCTACATGCACAGGCAGCAACCTTCCTTAAGTTTTGCAGATTGCACAGCAGAATCACAGAGAAATACAGCTCTGTATTTGAAAATAGCGCCATTGCGGCAGCTAATTGACGCTCTGCGCATGCACAGAAGCGTCTCGAGTGTTCCGGCGCCATTTTGGATAAGGGAACACACATTAAAAACATAGGGGGGAAAAAAAAAAACACTAGCACTGCACGTGCTCAGAGTGGCCGAACGGCGCCATCTAGGCTGGAATTACAGCATAGCGAAAACACCACTGAAGGAGAAACAAACGGCGGCCATGACAGGGGACTACAAGAGACAGCAATCCCAAAGGTAGAGAAAAAAAGGGAATATAAACCACCACTTACTATAGGAATAAAAGATGGATATTATTTAAATAAGAGGAATTAATAGGCAAAAGAAGAAGGGGAGTCCACTGCAAAGGTAAAAAAGCTTCTTTAAAGCTTTGGTAATGCCAGAAATCCAGTAGCCCCTTGAGACCACCAGAGCGGGGGTTCCCTCCATAGAAGCTCCTTTAGAGACTGTACTGGAGGGACTTCCAAACAGGAGAGGTTTGAACCTGCTGGGGCGAATGCGGTAGAGGCTTATTCATCTGTAACAGGAAAACTCCGTCCGTCCAACCTGTCAGGTGAGGATAAAAAAGAGAATGCAGCAGGGTGTCTCCCCTTCAAATTTATAGTTAATCCAATCCTGTCAGGTTGTGGGGGCGGAGTCACAACCCAGTGTGTGCTGCCATGAAGGCGTCAGGAAATTGTGTTACCATCATTTTGTCCAAACCCTTCTAAAGAACAAGAAATAAAGTTCTATAATTTAGATGTCAGGAAATGCGTCTCACATTATTTAGAGGTAACTTAGGAAGACAGATTCTTAATTTATTTTATTTTCTGTAGCTAAGCAAGGGAAAAACGTCTAAAGGCACACCATAGCCAGATGGCTAAGAGAAGCCATTGAACAGGCTTAAAAGTTAGGAGGCATGCAGATCCCAAAGGGTATCAGGGCACACTCCACGAGATCAGTGGCATCGTCGCAGGCATAGAGAGCTGGAGCAATGCCGCAACAGATTTGTAAAGTGGCAACATGGTCCAGCTTTGCCACTTTTGTAAGACATTATAGAGTGGACCTTTGGTTGACCAAAGTTCAGACCTTTGGACGCAAGGTCTTACAAGATGTGGTCCCGCCCTAGGGAAAAGTGCTCATTTACCCTCTCAGGTGGCTGTCCTGAAAGATGATTAGGGGAAAAACAAAGTTACTTACTGGTAACATTCTTTCCTGGAGTCTTTCAGTACAGCCGGTTACCCACCCAAATGTATATTAAAACATAAGTTTTCCTTACAGGAAATGTGATTTAGTTGACTATGTGTATCATATGTTCTTCTGTCTCCCCAATGGACTGGAGATGTTCTTTAACCACTTGCTTACTGGGCACTTAAACCCCCCTCAGTCCCAGACCAATTTTCAGCTTTCAGCGCTGATGCACTTTGAATGACAATTGCGCGGGCATACAACACTGTACCCAAATGAAATTTTTATCATTTTTTTCCCACAAATAGAGCTTTCTTTTGGTGGTATTTAGTTACAGCTCGGAGTTTTATTTTTTGCTAAACAAACCAAAAAAGATGCAAAAAAATAAAATAAAAAAATCATGTTTTAATAGTTTGTTATAAAATTTTGCAAACGGGTCATTTTTCTCCTTCATTGAAGTGCGCTGATTAGGCGGCACTGATAGGCTGCATTGGTGGGCACTGATGGGCTGCATTGGTGGGCACTGATAGGCTGCATTGGTGGGCACTGATAGGCTGCACTGGTGGGCACTGATAGGCTGCACTGGTGGGCACTGATAGGCATAGTTAAGGCGGCACTAATAGGCACAGATAAGGCGGCACCGATGGGCACAGATAAGGCGGCACTGATGGGCAAAGATGGGCACAGATAAGATGGCACGGATGGGTGGCACGGATAAGTGGCACGGATGGGTGGCACGGATGGGCACTGATAGGTACCACAGATAGATGGGACTGATGGGCACTGATAGGTGGCACTGATAGGTGGCTCTGATAGGTGGCACTGCTGGGCACTGATGGGCGGCACTGCTGGGCACTGATGGGCGGCACTGCTGGGCACTAATGGGCAGCACTGGGGTGCAGCACCTTTGAGGCAGATTGTGGGCACTGTGGGTGGCACTGTGGGTGGCACTGTGGGGTGGCACTGTGGGTGGCACTGTGGGTGGCACTATGGGCACTATGGGCACTGACGGGGGGCACTTACTTTTATTCAGGATGGCACTGCGGGAGGCAGGTGGGCACTGGCAGGTGGCAGGTGGTTGCTTGTATTGCTGGCCGTGATCGGGACTGATGTCCCGATCATGGCCGCCGGTGATCGGCTTTTTTTTTCTCCTCGCGCTGTCAGCGCGAGGAGGAATAATAGCCGATTACCGGCTCCGTTCTATCACATGATCAGCTGTCATTGGCTGACAGCTGATCACGTGATAAGGGGTCGGGATCGACCCCTTGCACGGATCGGTGATCAGGCGAGTCTCATGGGCTCGCCGTTCACAGAGCGCACCGCGCGCACCCCTCAGGGGGCGCGCAGGCCGCTTGTACACGGGACGACGTCAATAGACGTAGTCCCGGAAATGTAGGTCCGCGCTAATGCCGTCATTTGGCAATAGCGCGGATCCCAAGTGGTTAAAGAACTGAGGAGCCAGCAGGGGAGGAGGACATTTATAGAAGGCTGGCGCGGTGTTTCCTACAGAGGGGAGGAGTCAAGATCTCTCAGGTGGCTGTCCTGAAAGACTCTGGGAAAGAACGTTACCAGTAAGTAACTGTTTTTAGTCAAGGATAGTGGAACAGAGCTTCCCTGACCCATTAAATCCTACTGCACTCTTGAAAGAAAAACACCCAAAGCCTCCTTATTTCAGTTTTCCTATGACTCAATACATTTCAAACGACAACATTTTACTTGAAGTTTCCTAACATCCCAAATTTTGGTAAAGCGTTAAATCACAATTTCCTTAATCATTAGTAGGAAGGCCCAATGAGCCTCGGTGGAATGGGCCAAGTCCCACCTACGTAGGGGTAAGTATCCTGATACTTCTCACTCTGCATAGTGGTTCTCCTTTAAATTCTGACATCTTCCTGGCATGGATAGAATGAATGTGTTATTAAAAGTCTCGTTCTGCTTCAATTGTGTATTTAAACAAAGTGCTCCAGTGTAGTGGAACATAAATATTTGATTTGTTCCTTTCCTACATATTGTAATTCCACGGGGCACCGCGGAATGTACATCAGCTCGGAGTAATACAGAGTATTAATATGCAATGGACTCTTCGGTGGAATGCATGCTTTATCAAAGTCAACAAACTGAAACATTCATCGATCTGCATTATAAGGTACTAGCTGACGGCCTCTCCCTCCTTTCCAATGTATAAACAATTATACTGTAGAGCCATTGTCTTGTTGAGTTAATTATTGAAAGGAACTGTTTCCTTACTTAAGCTATTTAAAATAGTTTGAATGCTTTATCCAGAAGCACAGACCAGTGTAAATATTTGCCAGCACATCACAGATCTTCAAAGTCCGAACGTTTTTATTTTTTTTTGAAGAGAGACCATATCACAGCAAGGAAATGAAAGATTTCAGAGCTGCGCAGGACTCCTTAGTCAGGTAGGTGATGATCATCACATGCCTGACAAAGGGATCCTGTGCGTCTCCGAAATATTGCACTTTCTTGCTGTGATGTGATTTCTTCAATAAAAAACATTAGGACTTTGTCTGAACGTCTGTGGTGTTCTGGCAAATATTTACATTGTTCTGTGCACCTTCCGGTCTCCAGCTGGCTGTTACTGCAGCACCCAATAATTTCAAGTCTATTCCATGAATGGGTTAATTATTCTGGATCCCCAAGTCCCCTGAGTCAGTGTTCTGGCACCCCAACTGTCAGTGCATCACTGTCCTGGAGACCCGAGTGTCAGTATGTCATTGTTCTGGAGCTCCCCAACTGCCACTGCCATTGTTCTATGACTACCAAGTGTAATTGCGTCATTGTTCTGGACTCCCAATTATCAGCTTGTCATTGTTCTGGGAGCCCCGAGTGTCAGCATATCATTGTCCAGGGACTCCCTGTTGCCAGTGTGTTGTTTCTCTGGGACCCTTAAGTGTTAGTTGTTATTGGTCCTTGCATTTAAGACATTAGTTCCTCTTATTTTTAAGATAGATATTAGTGTGTTGGTGTATATTTGGTATACCCATATTGTATCTTTATTTTGGTACCACAACTATCCACGTGTCATTATTTTGGACCCTTACATATCATGCCATGTGGATCTCCCAAGTGTCAGTTTGCCATTGTTCTGGCACCCCAAATGTCAGTGTGCCATTGTTTTGGAGCTCCTAGTTGTCATTGTTCTGAGTCCCCCTAAGTGTCAGTTCTTAATTTTTCTGGACTCCAAGGAGTCAGTGCTTCATTTTTCTGAACCCCCCCCCCCCCAAGTGTCAGGGTACATTGTTCTCGAGCTCCTAAGTGTGTTATCATTTTATGAAGAAATGAATTATGGACTGCACTGCTAAAAGTGTTCAACCAGTTGTCTGTAGTGATACTAACGTTTTTTATACAGTATGCCATAAGTCGTATATGACATATAAAGCCAACATTTTTTAGCTGTGAAGGGTTCCTTCCTCAAGGCAACATAGCGACCAATATTATTTTAGAACTTTTATGTGCCACTGTCTCATTGTTCTATGACCTCCAGATGTAAATATTTCCTTGTTTTGGCACCTCAGTTGTCATAAAATCATTATTATAGCACTCCAAGTTTCATTATGTCACTAGCCAGGTATTTTCCAGCATCAGGGTGTCATTGTTCTATGACCTCCATGTGTCAAGGTGTCATTGTTCTGTGACCTTCATGTGTCTGGTTGTCATTGTTTCCCCCCCCCCCCCCATTGTCAGTGGCCATTATTCTGTGACCTGCACCTGTCTGTGTGTCATTGCAAATTCACATGGGTCATTGTGTCATTTGTCACAAACCCCATCACACTTCGCTTGAGTGCTTCAGTCAGTACACTGCTTCCTCCAATCTGGACTTTCAGATATCAGATATTACAGCCAACCGTACAACACTAGCCAACACTAGCTTGTAGGAACATGAAATGTCTATTTCAACAAACTCACACAAATATATATACCAGGAAGACATCCCCTCCCCTTCTGATCATATTACCCTAGCAATACAAACTGTAGCCAAAAACACAATTAACATAGCTAGTTAACCAGTCACTTAGAGCAGCGGAGGTGACTCCATGCCCACCTGCCCATTGTTGTGATTAAATGTAAAGGGTATAATATATATATATATATATATATATATATATATATATATATATATATATATATATATATATATATATATATATATATATATATATATATATATATATATATATATATATATATAAGGCTTACCGGAAAACCAGCGACCCCTCTTACTCAGAGAGGTCACACAGTGCTTGTTTGGATCTCTGATCCACTGAGAGAAAAGTCAGAACATTCCTCTCCTATGGCCGTGGATAGTATACACCGGTAGGTTCACAGCAACTCAGGATGCAAGATGCAGGGTAGGAAGCCTCGATATCAGAATGTTTAGGATACAAAAGGACTCCACATAGTGTGATACCGTCTCAACATCCGGTTTATTAATCAGTACACTTACAGAAAACTCCAAGCTATGATCATGTCACAATCAACAGATCAAACAGATAAAATCCTTGTGAGTTTCGAGCAGTGACCGGACAAGTGCAGCAGCATGTGTATATAACTATCCCGACGATCGTTTCATCAGAAATGACATCATTAGGGGTCACCGAGCTTCACACAGTAGATTACATAAGTATAAACATAGGACACCTTCACACAATAACAGGAGCCCCCAGTAGCAGGCGGACTGTCTCCTACATTGTACGGAGGCCAATGTGATCAGCTTTTTCAATTAACATGTATAGTTCAGAATCAAATAAACCAGGAATAGTCTTTGTATATTTCCTGGGAGATATTGTGGATAAATATTACTGTTCCATTAAGTAGCTGTCCATCATTTTCTCAGTTACCCTTTACCCCTAATAGACACAGGGTGACTTAGACATAGGAGGTGCATGGGGAGCTGAAACAATGGTTTCTGGGTTTTACGCCCCTCACCCAAAACAACTCCCGTCACATAATTTTTCTGGGTCAAACAATAATCATTAATCCAGGAACACAAGTTTACTACTCATTAATTAAAGCTCCTGTCTATCATTAGTAGGGCTATACTGAGATTATTCCATCCAAGGCACATGACCTAAAATGGTAAATTGGCACTTTGTACTCATGTTCCCATCCAAAAAAAAACTCGTAGCTCTTATTTTTGTTAGAAATGTTAGGTCGTTAGCGAAGTCCAAGTTAATAAAAGTTAATGAACACAATCACAGTGTAAAATGTAACCAAACATACAATCTAATCAGCCTGTTCTCATATTCACACCAGTAAGACATTGATAAATAAACTCTGCTGGAATAAAGGATTAATCATTTTAAATTAAACTTCAGATCCCACCACAGCTTGATGAAGAGAAAACAGCAAGCCCCAAACCAGCCAAGAACCTATGAGGCTTCTCCACTCTGCAATATATGAAATAGAATAAAACAAAAATATTGTCAGGGGAAATTCAATTTTCTGCTGTATTTCTGCAGTTATTCTGTAATAAAAGGATGAGGCACAGGAAGGACAACTGTAAACGGGTCCCGGTCTCTTCAATATCTGGTAAATTCATTTTTGATGAAGCTCTGTATTTTTGGATCACTCCGAGAGACAAATTCAACTCAACAAGTGCAACTTTATGAATTTTTAGGAAGGGATTTGTCGAGGGATATCATGTAACATTGAGTTTTTATAAAGGTCAGGTCACTGAAAACAGATTATTGCAGTTGTGGGCTGATGCCAAGGATGTGCTAAAGTAGGCAACTCTGTACTTCTCTCAACAACATCTCCAAATCTGAATAAAGAAAAAAAAATGACATGAACTAGATTTAGTCTCCCTTGGAATAATGATTAACCACTTGGAGGCCAGGCATTTTCTGGCACTTTTTGTTCACATGTTAACAATCAGTATTTTTTGCTAGAAAATTACTTAGAACCCCCAAACATTATACAGTGGAACCTTGGAGTATGAGCCTAATCCAGGAGAATGCTGGCAATCCAAAGCACCCGCATATCAAAGTGAGTTTCCACATAGAAGTCAATGAAAACTAAGATAATTTGTTCCACATTGACTTCTATTGCATGCAATACCGCATGTGGCCAGAGGACGGGGGGCCCCAGAGAGACTCGGAAATACTCGGAAACAGCTCGGATGCACTCAGAAAGGCTTGGAAACTGAGCATTTCCGAACGTCTCTGAGTCACCAGCGCCCCCGCACCTCTGGCCAAATGCGGTACTGCACCTTGCAGAGGATTGAATTCTGCTTGTTTTGCGAGACAACAGTTGCAAAATGAATCAGGATTGCGAGACGCTCGTTAACTGCGTTACTCTCAATCCGAGGTTCCACTGTATCTTTTTTTTGAAAGCAAGGGACCCTACAGAATAAATTGACTGACTGTCAATCACAGTCAGTGAGCTAATAAATAGAGAGGGGGGGAGGGGTACAACAGGGATGTACAAAGAACACTGAAACAGTCACATCAAGCTCTGCACCAGAGAAGGTTACACTCCATTATCCTTACCACACTGTTATTTTGATTGATAGATTGATTGAATCTGACATAAACTGTGCAAGAGCAGCATAAGCATAAACAATAGTAGTTTTTTATATAGCATTGACATTCCAAACCACTCCCATCAGTCCTCACCCCGAGGGACTTGCACGCTCATATCTGTACAGCCACACCCTCTAACGATAACTTTAGACAGAAAGGGAATACAGACCAATTTAAAGCGGTTCTTCACCCTAAAGGGGAAGTTCCGCTAGTATTATCCCTCCCCCCCTCCGGTGCCACAATCGGCACCTTTCGGGGGGGAGGGGGGTGCAGTTACCTGGATAATCCAGGTAACTGCACCCACTTCCGGCCAGACCGCCGCATGGCTCCGTCCACCGCCGCATGGCTCCGCCCCCCCATTGTGTTCTGGGAAACACACAGTTCCCAGAGACACAGCGGGGAACCAGCGCAGCGCGACTCGCGCATGCGCAGTAGGGAACCGGGCAGTGAAGCCCTCTTGCTTCACTTCCCGATTCCCTGACAGAGGATGGCGGCGGTGGCTGCAGCGAGACGAGCGATCGCTCGTCATCTGCCGCCGACATCGCTGGAACCTGGGACAGGTAAGTGTGATATTATTAAAAGTCAGCAGCTGCAATATTAGTAGCTGCTGGCTTTTAATATTTTTTTTTTTTGTGCAGCTCCTCTTTAATATGTATACTAGTAGCCTGTATACTAGTAGCCTCCTTTATAACTGTATAACCAAAGGCACACCCGATTTTATTTTTCATTTTGGATAGAGAGGGTGGGTGGTTAGAACATCTATAGGGTTTGTATTTCTTTCTGTGTCCCTGGTGCTGGGACATGGGACAATGTCATCTAGTACCCAGGGCAAAGATACCAAATGCCCCCCCCCCAAAAAAAAATGTATGAGCATTGTGTATTCGCAAAAATCCCCTCCCTGCCAGCCACCCCCCCCCCCCCCCCCCAAAACAAAACTCAAGCACTTGTCTTCACATTTACTCCCTAAGTGCAAAATTCCCTTTGAAAGTCAAAGTTCCAGTACAAATCTCCCCGCCAAGCACAAATCCTCTATCCCTCAAATTTCCTCTCTGAACATAAATCACCCCCCCCCCTCAAATCCTCCATCTTCTAGCATTAATCCTCCTCTCAATTTCCCTTCCTAGCACAAATCCTCCAATCACTTCTACTACCACAAATCCTCCAACCCCCCCATAATTCCTCTTCTTAACACAAATCTATCCCCCTAGTACAAAATCCCCTCAAAATCATCCTTCCTGCCACCCATTGTCCTGGCCCTGTGTGCCCCCATTAATGAGATTTACCCTCTCTATATGTCATGTTTTGGCTATAGGATAAGAAGTGTAGGGAATTTCCCCAATCAGATACAGATGGTTACAACAATCTCTTGCTCTATTTGAAATAAAAAAAACTGTTTTGCTTATAGCAGCCTTTTTCAACCACGGTGCCTTAAGGTTTCCTTAGGGGTGCCTTGGCAAAAAGCCTAAAAATTGTCCCAAAATTGTATATAAGCTGACGTGTGGATGAAGCATGGCTTTTAGCTACACAAAGCCACAGGTTTTCATTGTACACCATTACAACCTTCGAATTGCCAACCTCCAAACGACCAAAGACATCATCAGTTGATAGAGAGGATGTCAGTTGCCTGCAGGGTGCCATGACTGAAAAAAGGTTGAGGACCACTGGTCTATAGTTCTACCTTGAAGACCAAATCTGCTCAAAACTGCAGTTTATTTTTTCAGACACTGGTATGTAAAAGTAGTTAGTTCCTCATGGGACCTAAGTGCTGAAATAATTGACCGTCCCGGCAATTGCCCTGATCATCTTTAGCCCCTGGCTTCTGCTGTTATTTTCCGCTGTAGATCTGTATTCACTCCTTGTCTAACTTGTGCAGTTTGTAAATAGACTAACAAGAGTCACTTCTCCAGTTATATAGGGGTTAAATGTTGTCACCTAATTAGCTGTCACCTGCTCCGCCAGCGCCCCGGGACCTTCAGCTTGGAGGCGAGAGTTTTGTCTGGGCAGACGTCCAGAGCCATCATGAAATGTGTTTTGTTGGTAATACAGCAATTAGCTTTTCCACGGGTGACTGTGCTCACTTCACGGGATATTACACACTCCAGAGTGCATTCTTAAGCCGTCGCTTGCCCCCAAATTGTAGACTCATTGGAAGCCATTAGAAAGTCGCAACTTCGCTTTATGGATCCTTTTGCATGGCAGCCATTAATTATTGTCAAAGCGATAGCGGCTGGAGCTGAGCCTAGAAAATTTTGGCCCAGCGAATGAAAAGTGATGCAAACATCCAGGATTCTGCAGGAAACTTTTCTTTTAATATTAGTTACTTTATGACTTCCAGAGCAACAAACTTATGAATCCCCTTTTTTATGATGATCTATTGCCGAATGTTCTTCTTCTTTTTTTTTTTTTGTTACAAAAATGTTTTCAGCCAATGCTCAACCCTTACATTAATCTTTTTAAATTTTATATTTATTCCAAGACTTTCACCAAATACTTAAAGGGGTTGTAAAGGTTCATGTTTTTTTCACTTTAATGCATCCTATGCATTAAGGTGAAAAAACACCTGTACGTGACCGGCCCCCCAGCCCCCCGATTTACTTACCTGAACCCTCAAACTTGTCCCACGGCGATGCACTCTCTCTCTGCAGGGGGTTATTGGCTCTTGATTGGATAGATTGATAGCAGCGCAGCCATTTGCTCATGCTGCTGTCAATAAAACCGAGTCCTGCAATCAGCCTCTATGGATGCCGAATGCTGGACTCGGTAGCATGCCAGAGAGGTAACCCCCCTGAGAGAGCACTTCTCCTAGGGGGTTATCTGATGTGGGAGGAGCTGCGAGAGCTGCCGAGGGACCCCAGAAGAAGAGGTTCGGGGCCACTCTGTACAAAACGAGCTGCACAGTGGAGGTAAGTATGACATGTTTGTTTTTGTTTTGTTTTTTAATCCTGAACCTTTAGTGTCACTTTAAAGCAGTGTTGTAGTCGTTTTTAAGTTTATTAAAAAGTCAGCAGGTATAAAAAGTGTAGCTGCTGACTTACACTGAGTAAATAGATACCTAACATGTCACTCTTTCAAAATTGTACACGCTTGTGAAATGGCGACAAACTACAGTATTTACAAAAAATCTCCATAGGCCACGCTTTAGGCCCCTTTCACACGGGACGGATCGGTAATGATCCGTCCCGTGATGATCCGCTTGCTCAGCGGGGATCGCTCCGTTGTCCGCGCTGAGCCGGTGGATAACAGGGCGGTCCCAGCACACTGTGAAGGGACCGCCCTGTCAGCTCTCCGCTCTCCTCTATGGGGGATCGGATGAGCACGGACCGTCTGTCTGTGTTCATCCGATCCGCTCTGCAGACGGATAGAAAAATAGAATTTTCCTCCATCCAGAATCGGACAATTACGGAGGCGGACGATATCGGGTGTCTGCAGATGTTCATCCGCAGACACCCGCTATCCCATAGGAATGTATGTATGTCCGTATTTCATCCGCAAACGGATGGATGAAAGACGGACATAATGTCCACATGTGTGAAAGGGGCCTTAAACGTCTTTACAGGTAACCTGTTTAAAGAGACAGACGAGGTCTAGCATTAGAATTATTGCTCTTGCTCTAATGTTTGCAGCGATTCCTCACACATGTTGTGCGAATACAGTTTACATATACGTGCACGACTTACATATGTGTTCGCTTCTGTGCATGGGCACAGAGGGATGGGGGTGCTTTCATTTATTTTTTTACACCGTCCCTTTGATTTTGATTTTTTTTTATCACTTTTAATCCTATTACAGGGAATGTAAACATCCCTTGTAATAGAAATAAGGATGACAGGTTCTCTTTATTGAGAGATTCAGGGTCAAAAAAGCTTCAGAATCTCTTCTTTACCTTTAAAAGCAAAAAAAAAATGTTTATATATATATATATATATATATATATATATAGAGAGAGAGAGAGAGAGAGAGAGAGAGAGAGAGCGAGAGAGAGACAGAGAGAGACAGAGAGAGACAGAGAGAAAGAGAGAGATTTACTACCAGCCTGGACCAGACGTGACATCGCTCTGGTCCTCCAAGGCCATAGAGTCTATTAAAGAGTATCTACGCTTTGATCGCCTATTGGAGCAGCCAGCTACACCATTGGATTGTTTCTCGGGTGAACCGGCGGAAGCGTTAAGCCTGAGAAACACTGGCAGGGTGGGGGGTCCCCTCCTGCCACCACTTCTCAAACCGTTCCAGCGGCTCATGAGCCTCTCGGTAGAGTTTCATGAGAAAGCCAGCCACCAGCTGCAAAAAAACGCTATTGGAGGTTTTGACTGATAGCTTCAGCCATAATCCCAGTAAACCACTTTCAAACACAATGTATATATACTGTAAGTATTGTGGTTGGCAAGTGGTTAAAAAAAAAGTTTCAATAGCAGCTCTCCCAGCACACCCCCCTAAACACTTACCTGAGTCTTCCCTTGATCCAATGCAGTCCCATCGCATCTAATCTCCCCTTCCTGGTCTCTCTGGCTTTGCTGAGAGCAGCAGAAGCCATTGGCTCCTGCTACTGTCAATCAAATCCTGTGAGGAGGGAGTGGGGCTGAGCCACGCTGTGTGTATCTATGGACGCACACCGCTTGGCTTAGTGCTCCCACAGTAAGCTGCTTGCTATGGTGCTATGGGGGCACTCAGAAAAGAAGGAGCGGGGAGCACCAGCGGGGGACCAGAGATGACAAGGTTTAGGGCTTCTCCGTGCAAAACCATTACACAGAGAAGGTCAGTGTGGCTTATTTTTTTATTTAGGGAACAAAAAAAATCAATTTACAACTGCTTTAAAGTGTATTTAATACAAACAAAAAAAACATATATTGAGCACACCAATCCCTACAATGGTTGTAAAGGCTGAAGGTTTTTTCCACTCATGCATTCTATGTCTGCTGCCTCCCCTACAGCCCCCCTAATACTCACCCGAGCCCTCTCTCGATACAACAATATGCACGGAGCCTCGGCTGTCCCAGGTCTCTCTCTCCTCATTGGCTGAGACATAGCAGCGGGAGCCATTGGCTCCCACTGCTGTTAAACAGGGCCCCCCCCGGCCAAGTGAGGAAATAAATTTATCAGACCCTTTCTCCCTTTCCTGTTGATTCATCTGTGCCTCAGCTGCACAAATGAATCAATAGGAAGCACTCTGAGGCTTCCTGTTCATTCACAAACAGAAGCATAAGCACAGTTTACTATGCTTCAATGATGAATGGACACAGGAGGATCGCTCACTGTGTTCATTCAGGAAAGGAAGGGGCCAGTAAATGACATTCCCCTGTGAGCCCTCAGCAGCTGCTGGCGAGAGAGGAGGGAAGCTAGCAGCACTGTGGGGGAAAGGGGCAAACGGGGGGCCTTGACAGATGGATGGGCCACATGTGCTAGAACCAATCCCTTTGGAGGGAGAGAGAGGAGAAGCTGGCAGCGCTGCAGGGGGAGACAGAAGAGGATCAGTGTCTGCAAAAACACAGTACAGCCGGGCCTCCTGCTCATCAGGTGACTGGGCCCCCCTTTTGAATTTATGGGGCCCTGGCCTAGTACAAGAGGGCTGGCTGTACTGCCTTATAAGTGGGTCTCGGGAGTGAGCACGCACCAGTGCCTCCATAGCACTCGGCTTGCTATTGGAGGCACTGGTCAAGGGGGAGGAGCCAAGAGCACCCGCGGGGGGGACCTGAGAAGAGGAGGATCTGGGCTGCTCTGTGCAAAACCACTGCACAGAGCAGGTAAGTATAACATGTTTGTTATTTAAAAAAAAAAAGAAGAAGGACCTTTAGAATCACTTTAACATGATGAAAGTAAAATAAATCTCAAGACCTGAACAAAATTTTACAACTTTGTAAGTTGGCCATACACTAGAATTGTGTTAGAAAATGTTTGTTTTAAGAAGGAAAGATTGAGATTTTTTGTAAAAATCATTCTTTCAGAAATCGACTAATGTATGGCCAGATTCAGAAGTGGTGGCTGCATTTGTTTTGTTTTTTCCCTTTATGTTTGCCTGGTAATACTGCAAGTAACACACTTCCTGTTTCTTCGTTTCTACAGTTTTTCTCTCCATTGTACTTGATGAGGAAATCGCAGAACTTAGGGGATTCCAATAACAAGTTGCACGCTGAAACACATTAAAAAATATGTATTTAATATTCAAGCAGTACAACAGTACACATGGTGAAGTAATTGCTCTCACTGAGGCTGGGAGCCTAAAAACATTTATTCATTCTAAAGGGGGTGGAGGTACCCTGTGAGCCTCTTTGTAGGCCTAATCAATTTGTTGGTTATTTACATTGATAAACAGATGGTCACTTAGCACCTAGACATCACTTCTAGAGTTCTCTGGGCAAATGCCTCACAGTTGGAGGTGTGAATGGCACTTGTACACAACCAAGACAGCTGTTACATAAATCCTGTGATCAGACATTTGTAAAAAGAGTATCTCTGCTTAATCAGAATACATGTTTTGATAATAAATCCATTTACCCGCTCATGCTTATGGGAGGGAGTTATGTTCTACAGACAGGCTAGTGGACTTTAAATATCTGCCTAGTTTTGTTCATCTCATTACATAAAGGTAGTAGTTTAGCTGAGCAAGATAAGGTTCTTAGCACTTTCTTATATATATATATATATATATATATATATATATATATATATATATATAATAACTTTATGACCACTGACAGGTAAAGTGAATAATATTGCTTACTTTGTTACAATGGCATTTGAAAGTTGGTGGGCTACAGTATGAAGAGCACAAGCTATGTGTTTTGTCATTTAACTATTCCTGGAACCGCAGTTTGGTTTTGGGTTCAATTACACAAAATTTTGGCCCCAGTACTATTCTGGCTAGATTGCATGGTGTTCTGCCTGACCGTAGGTGGCTCTGTCATCTCTGGCAGGGTTTAGAACGCAGTCTAGTTGGGTGCATTAAGTGTTTATTCTCTCTTGGAACCAGCCCAGTGGGAGTATTCTCTTGCTGTGCATGGTGGGAGAGGGTACAAAAGGTGCTGATGTCACTTGCTTCGGGGTTCCCGTCCAGAAGATCTTTCTGTCTGTTTGGTCCTGGTCCTCCTGATCAGCCCCCAGGGCTCTTATGGCCTGGGGTGCGGATCCACCCGGCTCCAAGTCTCAAGGCTGGCTAGCCCGAGACAAAGTAACTGAAGGAAGGATTCTAAGGTGGTCCGGTGCCGTCTCGGTTAGCAACTATAGAAGCATCCAGGGGAGGACTCTTCGGGGGAAGGGTTCGCTTCTCAGAAGGAGCCTGGAGGCTAAGTTGAAAGACCCTAAGCGAATCTGATCTCGTATGCTATCGCCGGACCAGCTGCAAGATACTGGTGCTAGATCTCTAAGCTGCTATATCCTTTCAGTTATTCAAGTGTCCTATATCAAGTCTGTGGCAGAGACTTTATTCAAGTGTCCTATATCAAGTCTGTGGCAGAGACTTTATTCAAGTGTCCTATAGCAAGTCTGTGGCAGAGACTTCATTCAAGTGTCCTATAGCAAGTCTGTGGCAGAGGCTTCGCATTGTTTGATTTAAGCACCCTGTTGGCTGCTAGGCCTGGTGAGGGAAGGACTATCCGATAAGGGTGAGGATCCAGCTGTGAATGGCTATTCTCTGGATTTCCTAATGTGAGAGACTTTTTCCTACTTTGACTTAGTACTAAGAGTATCTGGACTTCCCTACCTAAACCTTCTAACCCTACGTTGAGAGACTGTGTTTTTTTTATCCTTTTGCAGAAGCCAGCGCAGCCGGAACAGGGGACACGGTCGAGCCCGACTGCCCCGCTGGAGTCCTAACTGCCCCCATGCACTCCCCCTTTTCCCACATCCCCCCCCAAAATCCCAGACCCCGGCAGTGCCGACTTACCGTGATGCCTGGGAAAGGTTCCCCCAGCCGGTGGTCCCATCTCCACCGCTGCTTGACGTCCTTGCTGCCCATCATCCTCCGACTGCGACAGCTCACCCTCGGAACAAACGTCCACCATCTCATATTCACTGTCCGACTGCCCTTCAGTAGATGTGGCACTGGATGCCGGGGATCCGTGGTCCTCCAGCTCCCTCCTCCGTATGCCGGATCCGCCCATGGACTTGCCAGTCACCTTCCCGGATCCTGAGCGTGCCTTCCTGCAGTGCCACCTCTGGCCACTGCCATCACACTCCTTCCTCCCTTCTCGCTCTACAGTGCCTCCTGCCATCCCCATGGGGTGCCCGGGGAGGCCATTTTTCTGATCCTCTCCCAACTAGGCCCCACCCCCACCAACCCTAGCCAGAAGCCTGGGCCACTCCTGCATATCCAGCCTTCCTACTGGGCCCAGCATCTGCCTTGTAGCTGCTGGCACTGTCCCCCACATGCCTCTGTGCCGACTGCCGCTTGGGGGGCGGACTGACCATAAGGGCAGTCGGGCGCCGACCAAGGGCCCGGTGTCCAGCAGGGGGCCCCACAGTGTTTGCAACCACCCGTAGAGTTAACCCCTTTTTGGAGCTGCCCGTTAAAATCCATTATGGGCATCGGTGCCCATAAAAAAGATGGTCGCGAGCTGACTATGGAACGGCGCATGCGCTGTTCCAAAGCTGGCCGGGCTCCAGAAAGTTTGTACGCGCTCGGCCGGGCGGCGCATGCACAGTAATGTAATGGCACCTCCCGGCGCCATTTTCGATTAGACGATCGGGACACTGGCAGAGGAGCTGAGCAGGGGTGAGTACTGAGGTTGGAAGAGGTGAGTAAAACTGTGGGTAAAGTCTGTGAGTGAGAGCGGAGGACATCGCTGGGGGCCCGGAGGCGGCGGAGGGTGAAGCTGTGGCATGCACGGGAGGGACAGAGACTGATGTGTTCTGTCAACTATCATATTACTTCTCCACATTATCAGTGCTGTGTCCTCCTCCTGTGCCCCTTTCACCTCTCCACAGGTCAGGGAAGCACTGTGCTGCCCTGACCTGTGGAGAGGTGAAAGGGGCACAGGAGGAGGACACAGCACACTGATCATGTGGAGAAGTAATGATGGTGGACAGAGGAGGAGGCAACTGTGAGGAGGACACTATCATGTCCGCAACCTCTGTCCCCCTCCTGCAGTATGTCCGCAGCCTCTGTCCCCCTCCTACAGTATGTCCGCAGCCTCTTTCCCCCTCCTGCAGTATGTCCGCAACCTCTGTCCCCCTCCTGCAGTATGTCCGCAACCTCTGTCCCCCTCCTGCAGTATGTCCGCAACCTCTGTCCCCCTCCTGTAGTATGTCCGCAGCCTCTGTCCCCCTCCTGCAGTATGTCCGCAACCTCTGTCCACCTCCTGCAGTATGTCTGCAACCGCTGTCCCTCTCCTGCAGTATGTCTGCAACCTCTGTCCCCCTCCTGTAGTATGTCCGCAACCTCTTTCCCCTTCCTGTAGTATGTGCACAACCTCAGTCCCCCTCCTGTAGTATGTCCGCAACCTCTGTCCCCCTCCTGTAGTATGTCCGCAACCTCTGTCCCCCTCCTGTAGTATGTCTGCAACATCTGTCCACCTCGTGTAGTATGTCCGCAACCTCTGTCCCCCTCCTGTAGTATGTCCGCAACCTCTGTCCCCCTCCTGCAGTATGTCCGCAACCTCTGTCCCCCTCCTGCAGTATGTCCGCAACCTCTGTCCCCCTCCTGCAGTATGTCCGCAACCTCTGTCCCCCTCCTGTAGTATGTCCGCAGCCTCTGTCCCCCTCCTGCAGTATGTTCGCAACCTCTGTCCACCTCCTGCAGTATGTCTGCAACCGCTGTCCCTCTCCTGCAGTATGTCTGCAACCTCTGTCCCCCTCCTGTAGTATGTCCGCAACCTCTTTCCCCCTCCTGTAGTATGTGCACAACCTCAGTCCCCCTCCTGTAGTATGTCCGCAACCTCTGTCCCCCTCCTGTAGTATGTCCGCAACCTCTGTCCCCCTCCTGTAGTATGTCTGCAACATCTGTCCACCTCGTGTAGTATGTCCGCAACCTCTGTCCCCCTCCTGTAGTATGTCCGCAACCTCTGTCCACCTCCTGTAGTATGTCCGCAACCTCTGTCCACCTCCTGTAGTATGTCCGCAACCTCTGTCCACCTCCTGTATTATGTCTGCAACCTCTGTCCACCTCCTGTAGTATGTCCGCAGCCTCTGTCCTCCTCCTGCAGTATGTCCGCAGCCTCTGTCATCCTCCTGCAGTATGTCCGCAACCTCTGTCCACCTCCTGCAGTATGTCCGCAGCCTCTGTCCACCTCTTGTATCATGTCCGCAGCCTCTGTCCACCTCCGGTATCATGTCTGAAGCCTTTGTCCACCTCCTGTATCATGTCCGCAGCATCTGACCATCTCTTGTCTTTTATCATGTCTGCAGCTCTCTGCCCCCATGCCAGGGACCCCCCTCTGTCCCCATCCCAGGGATCCCCCTCTGTCCCCATCCCAGGGGCCCCTCTCTGCCCTCATCCCAGGGATCCATCTCTGTTTCCATCCTAGGGGTCCAGGGGTTTACACATGTTGCAGCCTCAGCAGAAATTATACACCCTGTCACGCTTGGCATGGAGCTTGCTCTGCAAAGGTTGTGCAACCTTATCCAGTACAGCGACCAAGTGGCTAAAGCAGGCTATAAGGAGGCATTGTATAACATAACCTGCTTCAACCCCTTGGATCCCACACTAGTATGATGCTACTGCGTGCATTACACATTGTTGCTGGGTGTTAGCAGAGTGGCCCTATTCACTTGATTGGGTCACGATCACCCACCAAAAGCAACAGGGGGTATAATTCCTGCCGCAGCATGTGTACATCCTCAGCTGCTGCCTCTGCAGCTAAAGGGGGTAGAGACCAATGTATGTAATGTGGGCAGTGTGGCTGGGACACAGGTGGGGCCCCATGATCTCCTATTGCCCGGGGGCCCCATGAGTTGTCCGTCCGCCCCTGGGTCTGTGTGATGTCACTGAAATGCAAGGTTAGCCTGTAAGAGGAGAAGAAGTTGCCATGGGTAACCACAGGAGGAAACAGCAACCAGTTGTTGGCATGGTACCTGGTTAGGTGACAGGTTCTCCAGAACTGAGGAGGTTTGGTTTTCTGACTCACTCCCTAGCTGTCTGTCACCGCCAGTTCCCGGGAGCAGAACAGCATTATGGAGATCCATGATCTGGTTACTAAATATGTAAGGCAAGAGTTAGCTGAGAGCATAAGGTCACACTGAGCTCAGTATTATGAAGGGGGGAGACACTGATCTCTGTATTATGAAGGACAGGGTCACACTGAGCTTTGTATTATGAAGGGGGGGGGGGGGGGGAGACACTGACCTCTGTATTAAGAAGAAGAGGGGTGACAGTGATCTCTGTATTATGAAGGGGAGACCTCTGACCTCTGTTCTAGAATTGTCACCTGTCCGGGATTCATCTGGACAGCCCGGTTTTTGAGTCATGTTTAAACACCAACACATTATTTAGGCTTGACTGTGGCTCCCCAAGTAACCAAGATAGTCACAAACAAATCTATTGCGATCTGTTAATGCAATTTGGCTACACCCCCTGTTCGCAGTGGCGCACTACAGACACAGTATTACTACTCTGCTTGGTGCTCCCAAAGGTGTCCCAGGTCTCTTACAATCCTATAGTGTATACTAAAAAAAATATGCCATGTGCAAAGTGTTCAGGCTTGGTTTTAAGAAAAGGTGGCAGGTGGCGCTCAACCGCAGCAGCAATGCAGAGGCAAAAGTCACGGAGAACAGGGTTTCTCTATCGTTTCCTGGGTCACTGGGGCAGCAATTTGATTTGATGCTGGCCACCCATGTGACTCTAGTGGCCATCTTAGGCATAGCAGAGTCTATTTAAAACCACAGCCCCTTGGTTTGAAGTGCTCATTGCAAGTGGGTAGGGAAGGAAAAGACAGCTCCTCTGTTAGGGACAGTACTAGCATTAGGAAAAGGTTTCTACGAGAAGGGAAAGCGCAGGGTCGCATCTCTTCTGGATACCTTAATGATTGGTTGTATGAATTTATTGGAGAAGAACCCCTGTGTGGAAAATCCTGTGCATAAATGTTTTTATTTTGCTCCTGTTAATAAAAATGGACTCACTATGTGAAGACGCATATACCACTGAGCTAAACACCCCAATATATATATATATATATATATATATATATATATATATATATATATATATATATATATAGTGTGTCACTGCATTGCAAATAAGTTTTTCTGACAAATCCTGTCTTTTCAGTAAATGGGATCACTTTTACTACAGTGTTAAGGTAGATATCTTTGAAGACCTAGTTTTAACAGGGGTTTTAAGATTCAGACAGGTCCCCCCCCCCCCCCCCCCTACAGAAAACACCCTCATCCATGTGCCACTGAACCAGGATGTTGAGATGAGGCCCCCTGTCAAGGCACTTACTGCCCCCCTTCTTTTTTTATTTTATTTTTTTATATGTAGCCCATCTCCTTAAAATCCATACCAGACCTCGAGGGCCTGGTATGCATTCTGGGGTTAGGCCCTATAGTATCAATTTTTTTGTGTGGTTTGATTTGCATGAGGTTCCGCTTACAATGTATACCAGACCCTTATCATGGATTGAAGAGAATCCCCAGCCACTGTAAACTGTAAATTACCAGCAATTTAAAGGGCAGTTTTTCTTACTTTTTAAATGTCACTTATGGTTTAGTGCATCATGCAGGTGCACCACTTCACAGGCAGGGCTAGGGCATCCCCCCAGTATGTTATGTGAAGGAATTTTGCATTTTTATTGTTGCCCTTTGAGCCTACTTGGAAAGTGCTGCTCTCTGAGGAATGATATTTGCATTGGTACTTGTTTCCCTTGGCAGTGATGAGCCCGTACCCTTTGTTTGATGACCCCATGCCTTTTAATTTTAAAGATAGCCAAAATAATTTGCCCCCTATAGACTTCAATGGTGTGGTGAATATTTGCAATTTTCTTTTTTTTTTTCTTTTTCTGCAGAATGTCCCTCCAACTGAACCCATGATATATTCCAGTCATCACTAGTGGTGACCTCACAGGAGGATAGGCACGAAGGCAACGATGTAAAAAAATTCTCTATAGATCTAATCAAACTTCGGAAGTTAAAACATCAGTTCTGACAGCTGAGTTACCTTTACTGAGTCAAACATATTTTTCGTCTTGTCTTCCCAGGGATAATCTTCTGCGGCTTGATATCTGTTATCACTGCAGATGCCGAGGTGCGTTAGCGGGCGAAGTGACAAACCTATAATTGTGGCTGTCATCGGATCATGTTGTACTCTAGTCCTCTGACAGATGCAACACAAAGTCTGCCTTTTGTCACCTGCCAAGTCCATATGCCATTCGACACCGCGCGCGCCAATATAAAACCCGTTTGAAGTCTCATCGCTTCTGAAGTTCACAGGCTTCTGTGAGAAGTGTTATCAGTGCCAGTGATTGAATGAGACAGAGCTGCCTGGAGTCTGCACCCTTGTGATCACTGAATGACTATGCAAACACTGCGGAGATATCAAACCAAAATTTCTGCTTAAAAAAATAAATATGGAGAGGTTCACAAAAGCTTTCTGTACTGGTGGCAGCTGAGAAGATGGCTTGTATTTTCCAGAGTTACAAAGCAAGTATACGATATCTAGCTGAGAGGAGCACTGGGGTAGCTGGGTGGCACAGAAAGAGTGTAGTTGGGCTAAAGGCTTTTTTTTTGTGTGTGTCTTACTTTCTTTTCATAAAAGGCTGACTATTAAATAAAAATGTAATATTTTTTAATTAATTGATATTTGTAAATAATGTAACTGTATCTGGCAATTAAAGTGTATGTAAACCCATTTTTTTTTTTTTAAGGCTTGCACCTTGTGCAGTATAGGATTTCATGTCATCTGTGCCCAGTCTTGCCACCAACAGTTAATTCAGCTCTGCACAGTCCTCTTATCTTTTTTCAATGAGATAAAAACTGACACACAGAGAAATAGGAGTCAGTTCTTCCCCATGCTGTGAGTGACAGGTGATTTACATATCTCATGCACTAGCCTGAGGGAAGCCTTCTGTGTACTTCAGATCTCTTCTCCAGCTCTCCCAGGATTATCTGCTCCACACCTCAGCATGATTGGGCAGGCTGAAGTCATGTGGTGATTTTTTTTTCTGGGTTTTAACTGGATGTTCGTGATCATTAAGGCTGAGCCGAACACCCCCCCAGTTTGTTTTGCATCCGAACATCCAAAAAAGTTTGTTCAAACACCATTAAAGTCTATGGGGCACGAACCTAAAAAATCAAAAGTGCTAATTTTAAAGGCAAGTTTTTTGCCCTAAATAGTGTTTGGGGACCTGGGTCCTGACACAGGGAACATGTATCAATGCAAAAAAAACATTTTTTTTCAGGAGCAGTGATTTTAAGAATGCTTATATTGAAACAAAAATGAAATATATTCCTTGCAATATCATATAGAAGAAAAAGATCGTGCCTAGGGGGTGTCTGTAGTATGCATGTAAAGTGGCACAGTTTTCCCATGTTTAGAACAATACCACAGCAAAATGAAATTTTTAAAGGAAAAAAAGTAATCTAAAACTGCTTGCGGCTATAATGTATTGTCGGGTACCAGCAATATACATGAAAATCAGTGAGAAAGACGACATTGGTCTCCCCAGCCCATTACAAGACTCTTTGGGTCTGGTATGGATATTAAGGGGAACCCCACACCCAATTTTTTTTTTTTAACGGCGTGGGGGGGGGGGGGGGGCAGGAACTATATACTCTGAACAGAAGTATATATACTATACGGCCTGCCCTAAATACTCTGCAGAAAATTGGGCTTTAGCTGTTGGTGGTGCCAGAACACTGTAACCCCTCCTACAGTTACCCTTTTTTTGGAGCAGGAACGGGCCCTGCTATGAAATATTATATCAAGAATTGTAATTACATGCCCCTGTTAAACAGGGGCATTAAAAGTGGGTCTTAGGCAGTGGTGGTGCCACAACACTGTAACCCCTCAGAGTTACATTGTTGGGTGCATAAATGGGCCCTGCTGTGAAATATTTGATAAAAAATTGTAATTACATGCCGCTGTTAAACAGGGGCAGACAAAGTGGGCCTTTAGGCAGGGGTGGTGGTGCCCTAAACCAAAAATATTGTTGTAAGCTAGCATCTTCAAGATTAAGGATTAGGATAGTCACTCAACATGGGCCGTCTTCAAGGGATCCCACATCCATAGAAAAATCAATCAGTTACATCAGCATCAGGTGCTTGATAGCTGCTGCTGATCCAAGAATGATTCATTTTTATGAATGTAAGCCTATCAATGGAGTCTGTGGACAGGCACACTCTATGATTCATTACAAACCCTCCAGCAGCACTGAATGTGCGTTCAGAAAGAATGCTAGATGCAGGACAGGCCAGTAGCTCAATGGCATATTGAGCAATTTCTGGCCATTGGTCCATCCTCAAGACCCAGTAACCCCGTGGATGGTCTGTTGGAAAGGTCTCCAAGTTTTTACTCTTGCCCCACAATATTCCTGCACCATTTAATGCAGACGATGGCGATGGTTGCTTGAACCGATCAGACCTTGGCATTTAGGACTAAAAAATAGGCTAATGGCATCAGTCAGCCGGCCAGCTTCTCCACCGTCCTCTGATTTAATGAAGCCTCAGCAACATGTTGCCCAGCACCAGGAAATTGTAACCTCCCAGGGTCTGGAAACTAATTTCACAAAACTTTCTTCATGCCCTACTGAAGATGTTTCATCTCCTGCTCCCTCTGCAATGGCAGGATGAATTCTGCAACCTTACCCTTGTAACATGGATTAAGAAGGGTTGCCAGCCAATAATGATCCCTCTCCTTGATACCACGAATCCTAGGGTCCTTTCACAGGCTTTGCAGAATCAGGGAGGTCATGCAGTATAAGTTTGCAGTCGCATTCGATTGTCCTTTGGGTCATTGAGGATGACGTTGTCAGTAACTACCTCGCAACCATGTACAACTCCTTGGGTTTCTGGGGACTAAAAATCATCACTTGAAGACTGCTGCTGAGTGTTATCCTCTACATCCGTGCTGACATAATCCTCCTCCCTCCTTCTTCCTTCCTCCCCTTCTTCCTTCTTCCCTCCCTCCCTCCCTCCCTCCCTCCATACACAGGTACTCATTGATGGTCCTCTGCTGCAAGTGCAGCCGCTGCAGCATTGCCAACATTGAGTTCCACCTGGTGGGCATTTCACAAATGAGGCGGTTGGTGGGCAGGTTGCGTTCCCTTTGAATGTCAGCCAGCCAAGCACTGGCATTGTATGACCACAGACTTTTCTGGCCTGCCTCAGGAGATCCTGTAAACCTGGGTACCTGCTCAAGAAGCGCTGCACCACCAAATTAGGGACATGGGTCAAGCGTCCCAGGCGGAGAGAAGGTTGCCCCTGAGCTTGCCTCTGCAGAGCTGACAGAATCTCTGCCCAAGTGTGGCTCCTGTCCCCTAAGCAGACCAACTCAAGCACTGCATGGCATCTTTTTGCCTGAGTGCTTGCGTAGGCCCTTGACTGCTTATGGAGCACCGCTGGTTCAGAGGAGAAATCTGAAGACGAGGCTATAGAGGAAGAAGAGGAGGGGGGGGTGGAGGAGAGGGCTGTGGCAGAATCACCACTAGCATTTTGGAGGTGTGGTGGCGGAACAAGCTCCATCAATACTAAACCCTGTCCTGCATCCTTCCCAGCTGCCAGCAGAGTTACTCAGTGCGCCGTAAAGGAAAGGTAACATCCCTGGCCATGCCTGCTAGACCATGAGTCAGCGGTAATATGCACCTTAATGCTGACTGCCCTGTCCAATGAGGCCAAAACATTGCTTTCCACATGCCGGTAGAGAGCCGGAATGGCCTTCCATGAAAAGAAATGGTGTTTTGGAACCTGCCACTGAGGTACAGCACATTCCAAAAATTCACGAAAGGGTGCAGAGTCTTCCAGCTGAAAAGGCAGCAGTTGCAGTGCTAGCAATTTGACCACGTTAGCATTTAGACGCTAAGCATGTGGATGGCTGGGACCAAATTTCTTTTTCTGGTTTAGCAACTGGAGTAGGGAAATTTGCCTGCTAAAATCAGATAGCACTGATAGCAGTTACTAATAGCAGTTTGGCTGCAAGTACTTGGGACACCTACTGCTATACCTTCATTCCTCTCAGTGCAGGTTTTTGAGAGGACTGGAGATATAGTGGGGTTGGAGATCCCAGATGAGGAGCAGTTCAAGTCCACCTTTTTCTTTTATTTGAGTGCTGTTGCCAATGAACTGCATGGGAGGTCGCCATGTGTCTGGTCAAGCATATGGTTCCCAAGCAGCTGCTGTTCTGGCCACATTTGATCTGCTTCAGACAAACAGCAACGGTGCGATCTGCTGCACACGTATCTAAAAAAGCCCACACGAAGGAACTTTTCAAAATCAGTGGGGAGTCAGCAGCGCCCTGCACCTGCGGAGCTTTGTGGTGTGGTGCAGTAGGGTGGCTGCCCTTAATCTGCCCCCTGGAGGACATTCTGCCTCGTTGGAGTTGTGCCTCCTCCTCCTCTCTTCTATCAGGCACCCGAGTAGAGTCATTAACCTCATCATCCCCTCCCTACTCGTCACAGGAGCAAACTTGGCAGTATGCTGTGGCTGAGGGAACATTACTCTGTTTCTTGTCCTTCTTGAGCACCCCCTCTCTCTAGGCTCACGTTACTCCCTTCCTCAACCTGGGAACCAACATTGGAGCCTTCTAATTGCTGTGCATCCTCCATTAGCATTTACCTGACACTGTTGTCGAATAGTTTGAAGGACTCCTTCATGAATGATGGTGGGGCTACGGAAGGAGTGACTGTGGACTAGGAGCCGGGGGGATAGGCCGCTTTGGCAGCTGCATTGGAAGGCAAAATACTCTGAGCCTGGGTGACAGAAGATGTGGAGGATATGTACGGCTTTGTTATCCACTCCATCAACTCTTCTGCATGTTCTGGCTCAATAACACGGCCAGTAGCAGCAAAAAAGCATGACCTGTGAGCGTCGGTCTCTACACCATACTGCACTGTATTGTGTGCTGTATACACCACCAGAAAAGCAGTAGCAACTGCACCATGGCAGCACTGTATTGTGTGCTGTGTACACCACCAGAAAAGTAGTAGAAACAGTACACCGGAGTGCACTGTAGATATACGCTACACTCGATGCTTCAGAGTACGTGTGTGTATATGTATGTATGTATGTATGTGTGTGTGTGTGTGTGTATGTATATATATATATATATATTAGAAACACACACTGCCACTACACTAACTGAATAACCTGCCTGCTTAATCTAAATCAAGCTATGTCTCCGTCCACGCCAACACTACAGAGGCATCCTGCTTTGGCCAATTAAAGCTCTCTTAGCAGACCCACCCACAGAATCTGCAGTTTTGCAGATCTCATAACAGACAGAGGGGAGACATTTGACAGGTAACGATACATGCAGAAGGCATGTATATCCTTATAGATAACTAACCACTATGGCAGTCGTTTAGAAAGGGTGAGAGTGTGTTTACATCCACTTTAAAGTATTAAACAGGTGCACACTGTTACCTTACCATTTTGTCAGTGGAGGCGAAGGAGATTGGATCCTGCCATTCAACTATTTGATTATTATTATTTTTTTTTATTATTGAACTGTATCTGGCAATTACAGCATTAAACAGATGTGCACTGTTACTTTTAAGACTGCAGTGCTATCTGCAGGCTCATTTTGTCAATAAAGGTGAAGGAGATCCTGTCATTCAACTGCTTGATTTTGTTAAATAATGTAACTGTGTCTGGCAATTAGAGTACTAAACAGATGCACACTGTTACCTTCAGACTGCAGTGCTATCTGCAGGTTGAAGGCTCATTTTGTCAATGGATGTGAAGGAGATCATGTCATTCAACTGCTTGAGGGCAAGCAGCCTCTGTGTCTACAGTCAACAGTGGACATGGTGCACCCTCTGCAGGTGGCCGTGGGGCACGCTTGTCCTTTTTTGCTGCTGCTGGCCGTGTTATTGAGCCAGAACATGGAGGAGTCCCCAGAATTATTTGACCAGTGTCAGTTACATGTTGCTGGAGCATAACGTGAGCCTAGAGAGAGGGTGCCACAGAAGGACAAGAAACAGGCAGTCATGTTCCCCCAGCTACAGCATACTGCCAAATTTGCTCCAGTGACAAGGAGGGAGGGGATGATGAGGTCACTGAGGAGGATGCACAACTCCAATGAGGCAGGATGTTCTAAGAGGGCAGCTTATGGGCAACCACCCTATCATCACCGCAGGTGCAGGGTGCTGCTGACTCTCCACTAACCTCCCTGGTGTGGGCCTTCTTCAACACGTGTGCAGCAGATCACACCATTGCTGTTTGCAACCTATGTCCTGAAGGACCTGGTATTCACCTTGGGGGGGGACCCCCACACCATTTAAAAAAAAGCTTTGGCGCAGGTTTACCCTTAATATCCCCTTATACCAGACCCAAAGGGATGCGGCAATACATTAGAGTGCAGAGCTATTTTTAAATGACTTTTTTTTCCTTTAGAAATTTAATTTTGCTGCAGGACTGTTATGAACATGGGAGAGATGCGCTACTTCAGAGGCAGATTAAGGGGACCTCCCAGGCATGATATTTAAAGGAATATTTCATTTTTATTGTTTTCACTTTAACCCCCCTGGCGGTGTTCCCAAGTCTGGCTCGGGGTGGAAGTTTTATACCAAAAGCGGTAACCCCGAGCCAGACTCGGGACCGCATCGCTGAATGCAGGGAGAGGTTACTTACCTTCTCCCTTGGATCCAGCGACATCCCCGCGCTGTACGAGCGGCTCATCCTCCACTCGATTCATCACGGAGCCAATCTCTGTTCCCTGCGAGCGTTGCAACGCACGGGTACGGAGATCGGCGCCAAATTCAAAAAGTGAAAAACACAGTATACATACAGTATAATGTAATCTTACATTAGCTGTATGTAATTATTTCACATCCCCTTTGTCCCTAGTGGTCTGCCCAGTGTCTTGCATGCAGTTTTATATTATAAAAGCTGTTCTTTATGCCTGGAAACTGAAGATTGTCCATAGCAACCAAAACTGTCACTTTATATCAAAAATGATTTTAGACCAGATAGAAAACAGCGATAATAAATTGTAATCATTTGCAGAATTGAGCGATAGTGATTTGTGGGGAGATCCATCATAAAATATTGAAAAGTAATGACAGTGACAATTCTGCAACTGAGCAAATTTCAGTGTTTTTGATTTGATTACATTATTGAATAATTTTTATTATTGTTATATTATTATTTGGTATAATTATTTATAGTTATTTATTATATTATAATTTATGATTTCATTTTTCAAACTTTCTCATACCCGGGAGGTCTGCTAGACTCTGGTTTGGACAGATTTAAGTGAGTTATTCCTAAGAATTACAGGACTACAATCTAAAACGCCAAATTTTCATGCAAAATAATTGTACCGCTTTTAGCACCTAAAATCCAAAATAATCGTACCGCCAGGGAGGTTAAGCATTATTAAAATCGTTGCTCCTAAAAAAAAAAACAGCAATTTTTAAAACTTTTTTTTTTTTTAATTTTTTATTTTTTTTTGCATTGATACATGACCCCTGGGGCAGTAGCCGGGTCCCCTTACACTTTTTATGGCAATAACTTGCATATAAGACTTTAAAATGATCACTTTTGATTTTTCATGTCCGCTTCACATAAGTATTAATCGGTGTATACTGCGCTGAGACGAGAACTTTGATTAAGCCGCCAGCACAGCTTCTAGACAAAAGCGTGAAAACAGAAAAAGAAAATTTTGTGTAGCGCTATATCAAAGTGTCAGAAAAAATGTGTCAACATACATATATCTGAAACCATCTAAATAAATAGATATCAAATGCTACTGCATGGGCACAAAAAATGTGAAATCCAACATATGAATACACCTTGGAAGTTTTTCTTAAAGCTTTTCTTAAATTTTTTCTTGCAATTTGACACTGGATGTTATTCTTTGTGTAACTAATTTAGTATTTGCACTTTCTGATAAGGAGGTTGCGAATGATTATATCTAATTTTCTTTACGCATATTTTTTTCTCACATACATTTATTTTTTGTTTAAATGTTTGATTTCACATTTTTGTGTGCCCTTGCAGTAGCATTTAATTAGGGATGAGCTTCGTGTTCGGCTCGAACATCGGCTGTTCGCCCGTTCGGTGAATTCCGAACGTTATGGGCCGTTCACGCCAAATTCGTGTGGCGCTCACAGCCCACAATGCACTGCGATGGCGCAGTGCATTGCTGGCTCATGATTGGTCAAGCATGCACTGTGACCCCGCATGCTTGGCCAATCACAGCGCCGGCAGCGAGGAGAGCCATGATTGCCTGTGGCCAATCATAACTCAGGCTGTGTAGTACACGCCCCACACTATATAAGGCCGCCAGCGCGGCGGCCTTGTGTAGTGTGTTGGCATCTGAAGCAGTTAGTGGGTGTTCTGTGTACCTTCAACACAGTATACACCGATCGTTATCGGCCGATTTTTCGATCTTGCTCTTCTGTAGTGGTTGTTGTCTGCATGCCCTGGCCGCAGTATACACCGCTATATTCACCTCACCTATATAGCTAGCGATATATCTGTCTTTTATAATAGAGCTTGCAGTCAGTGTTAGGAGCTTGTGCGTGCTGTCTGCATGCTCTGTACCCAGTACACACCGCTATATCCACCTACATAGCTCTTCTCTATTTGAGCCATCTGCCATCTGCAGGAGTTATTGGAAGTTGTGTGTGCCTCCAGCACAGCACAGTATACATCTGTATTTACCCTTTATTGCTGGTGTTCTATAATAAAGGCATCTGCAGGAGTTAGTGGGTGCTGTGTGCCCCCAGCACAATATACACCTGTATCTACCCTTTATTGCTGTTCTCTAATAGAGCCATCTGCAGGGCTTAGTGGGTGTTGTGTGCCTCCAGTACAGTATACCCCTTTATCTACCCTTTATTGCTGGTGTTCTATAATAAAGGCATCTGCAGGAGTTAGTGGGTGTTGTGTGCCCCCAGCACAATATACACCTGTATCTACCCTTTATTGCTGTTCTCTAATAGAGCCATCTGCAGGGCTTAGTGGGTGTTGTGTGCCTCCAGTACAGTATACCCCTTTATCTACCCTTTATTGCTGGTGTTCTATAATAAAGGCATCTTCAGGAGTTAGTGGGTGTTGTGTGCCTCCAGCACAATATACACTACCCAATTGCTGTTTTACTCCCTTCAGGCCATTACCATGTCTGGAAGGCCAGCAAGGAGAGGCAGACAGGTGCGAGCCGATAAAAGAGGGCAAGCAGGCTCTGTGTCTAGAGACAACAGTGCTGGTCGTGGACGCGGTGCATTGTCATCATCAGCACGTGGCCATGGGACACGCTTGTCCTTCTTTTCGGCAGCTGGACATGTTGAGCCGCAACATGCCAACGACTTGGTAGAGTGGATGACCAAGCCCTCTTCACCCTCCTCATCCTCTCTCACCCAGGCTCAGGGTACTGGCAAAGCAGCTGCCAACGCATCGTCTTCCCTCCTCTCAATGTCATCATCAGTGACTCCTTCCCTAGACCCACCACGTCCTCCTGAGGAGTCCCCTGAACTCTTTGAGCACAGTGTTGGGTACATGCTCCAGGAGGATGCCCAGTGTTTTGTAGGCTCTGATGATGATACTCAGCTAGAGGAAGGCAGTAGCGTGAGCGCAGAGAGAGGGGATGCTCAAGAAGGACAGCAATCTGGCAGTCATGTTCCACAAGCTGCAGCATACTGCCAGGTTTTCTCCAGCGATGAAGAGGGAGGGGATGATGAGGGCACTGACTCCACGTGGGTGCCTGGTGGGAGAGAGGAGGAGGAGGAGGAGGCACATGTCCAACGAGGCAGGATGCCCTCTGGGGGCCAGCTTAGGGGCAGCACACCGACTGAATCACACCGCAGAGCTCCGCCTGTGCAGGGCGCTGCCTCTGTGCATTATTCTAAAAGTTCTTTGGTGTGGGCCTTTTTTGAGACGAGTGCATCAGATCGCACCGCTGCTATTTGCAACATATGTCTCAAGGGTATCTCGCGTGGCCAAAACATCAGCCGCTTGGGCACCACATGCTTGACCAGACATATGTTGACCTGCCATGCAGCTCGTTGGCAAGCGTACCTCAAAGACCCACACCAAAGAACAAAGCGGACCTCTCCTTGCTCCTCATCAGCTGGCATCTCCAACCCCACTAGACCTTCAGTCCTCTCTGAAACCTGCTCTGAGAGGAATGAAGGTGTAGAATTAGGTGTGTCACAGCCAAGTGCTTCCGGGCACTCTGCTAGCAGTACAGCCACGTCCGATTATAGCAGGCAAATGTCCCTGCCCCAGCTGCTGGACCGGCGAAAGAAGTTCACTCCCAGCCATCCACATGCCCAGCGGTTGAATGCTAGCTTGGCTAAATTGCTAGCACTTCAACTGCTGCCTTTTCAGTTGGTAGACTCGGCCCCCTTCCGTGAGTTTGTACAATGTGCGGTTCCTCAGTGGCAGGTCCCCAAACGCCACTTTTTCTCACGGAAGGCGATTCTACCGGCATGTGGAAGGCAATGTCCTTGCCTCGCTAGACAGGGCAGTCAGCGGTAAGGTGCATATTACCGCTGACTCATGGTCCAGCAGGCATGGACAGGGACGTTACCTGTCTTTCACGGCCCATTGGGTCACTCTTCTGGCAGCTGGGAAGGATGCAGGACAAGGTGCAGTAGTGTTGGAGGTTGTTCCGCCTCCAAAATGCTACTATTGGTTGTGACACACCTCTCTCCTCCACCCCCTGCTCTTCTTCTTCCTCCATGGCCTCTTCCAGTGCTCTGTCCTCAGAACCAGCGGTGCTCCGTAGGCGTTCCAGGGGCTACGCAAGTACGCAGGCAAAACGATGCCATGCAGTGCTTGCGCTGGTTTGTTTGGGGGACAGGAGCCACACTGGGGCGGATGTTTTGTCAGCTCTGCAGGGGCAGGCCGAGAGGTGATTGACGCCACGCCAGCTTAAGCCAGGAATGGTGGTTTGCGACAATGGCACCAACCTCTTCTCCGCCCTCCGACAGGGACAACTGACCCATGTGCCCTGTGTAGCTCACGTCCTTAACCTGGTGGTGCAGCGGTTCTTGGGCAGGTACCCGGGCTAACAGGATGTCCTGAAGCAGGCCAGGAAAGTCTGTGTGCATTTCCGCTGATCATTTAATGCCTGTGCTCGGCTGGCTGAGCTCCAAAAGGAGTTGAACCTGCCCAAGAACCGCCTTATATGTGACATGCCCACCAGGTGGAACTCAACGTTGGCCATGCTGCAGCGGCTGCACACGCAGCAGAGGGCCATCAATGAGTACCTGTGCGACTACGGCACCAGGACAGGGTCAGGTGAGCTCGGTTTTTTCTCACCACGCCAGTGGGGCATGATCAGGGATGCATGCACTGTCCTGTCACCGTTTGAGGAGGCCACAAGGATGGTGAGCAGTGACAGTGCATGCATCAGTGACACTGTACCTCTTGTCCACCTCTTGGAGCATACGCTACGTGGAATAATGGACAGGGCACTTGAGGCAGAACAGAGGCAGGAAGAGGAGGACTTCCTTGCCTCTCAAGGCCCCCTTTATCCAGACAGTGTTCCTGCTGTGCCACCCATCACACAGGAAGAGGATGAGAAGGAGGAAGAGGAGGAGGAGGATGATTGTGTCAGCACGGAGGTGGAGGCTGGCACTCAGCATCAGCAGCAACAGCAGTCTTGTAGGGATGATTTACAGTCCCAAGAAACCCGTGGACTTGTACGTGGCTGGGAGGAGGTAGCTGCGGATCATGTTGTCCTTAGTGACCCAGATAACTCCGGACCGAATGCCTCAGCTAACCTACGCTGCATGGCCTCCCTGATCCTGCAAAGCCTGCGGAAGGATCCTCGTACTCTTTGGATCAAGGAGAGGGACCATTACTGGCTGGCCACTCTCCTTGATCCACGGTACAAGGGTAAGGTTGCCGACCTTATCTTGCCATCGCAGAGGGAGCAGAGGATGAGACATCTCCGGGAGACCTTGCAGAAAGGTCTGTGCAACGCGTTCCCAGAGACTGGGAGGTTACAAACTCCTGGTCCTGGATAACGTGTTGCTGAGGCATCGGTCAGAAGGAGCGGTGGAGAAGGTGGCCGTCTGACTGATGCTTTCAGACAATTTTTTAGTCCGCAGCCCCAAGGTATGATCGGTTCCAGCAACCATCGCCAGCGTCTGATTTACATGGTGCAGGAATACCTAGGGGCAAGGTCAGACTTGGACACCTTTCCCACTGAAAATCCTCTGGCTTACTGGGTCCTGAGGATGGATCACTGGCCCCACTGGCCAGAGCTTGCACCGTATGCAATTGAGCTACTGGCCTGTCCTGCATCCAGCGTTATTTCGGAACGCACCTTCAGTTCTGCTGGTGGCTTTGTTACCGATCACAGGGTGCGCCTGTCCACCAAATCAGTTGATCGACTGACCTTCATCAAGATGAATCAGTCTTGGATAACCCACAGCTACCAAGCACCTGAAGCTGATGTAACCGCATAATTTTTTTTTGAAATATCACATCCCTTCAAGGCTGCCTATGCTGATGCTGAGTGACTGTCCTGTTATGTTGATTGTCTATCCTCTTCCTCCTCCGCTGATATGTTGGAAGAACATTTCTGGTTCTGGGTGATGCCATCAGCCCAATTTTTCTGCCCCTGTTTAACAGGAGCGTTTAATTACAGTTTTTGATGCAATGCTTTGCAGCAGGGCTAATTCCTGCAATAAAACTAGAGTATATGGGAGAGGTTGCAGTGTTGTGGCACCAGCACCAGGGCCTAAGGCCCAATTTTTCTGCCCCTGTTTAACAGGGACATGTAATTACAATTCTTGATATAATATTTCACAGGAGGGCCCGTTCCTGTGCCCACCCAGAGTAACTGTGAGGACTTATAGTGTTGTGGCACCAGCACCACAACCACCAAAGGTCAATTTTTCTACCACTGTTCAACAATGGCATGTAATTACAATTCTTGATATAATCGTTCACAGCAGGGCACTCCAGCGCCCACCAAGAGTCACTTTCAGGGCTTACAATGTTGTGGCAAAACCAACACCTTGTTCCGCCATTTCTGCAGAGCATATAGGGCAGGCCCCTACTTTCAAACATCCAACTTACAAACATCTCCTACTTGCAAACGGAAGGAGACAACAGCAAGTGAGATGAAAAAAGATGGACGACAAAACAAATTATACAGGGGTGATAACCCTTCCCTATGTTTTCCAAAAAGCTTAAAAATAGTTTTTTTGACTGGAGCTACACTTTAAAAATTTACTAGTTGAAAATTACAAACAGATTCAACTTAACACAACAAACCTACACAGTCCCTGTCTTGTTTGCACCGCCTGTATACTGCTGTTCTGAGTATATAGGGCCTGGGGGCCACACGCATTTCCTTTTTTTAATATGGGTACGGGGTTCCCCTTAATATGCGTACAAGACCCAAAGGGGCTGGTAATGGGCATGGAGGGCTACCCATGCCATTTTTCTCAATGATTTTCAACCATATTGCAGGAACCAGATATAACATTAAAACCGCAAGCAGTTTTAAATGACGTTATTTCCGTTAAATGTCATTTTGTGCAGGGACTGTTCTAAACACGGGAAACATGTGGCACTTCACAGGCATACTACAGACACCCCCCAGGCATGATATTTAAAGGAATATTTCACTTTTTTTTCACTTTAATCATCATTAAAATCAGTGCTCCCGCCAAAACGGCCATTTTTAAAAACATTTTAGGCATTGACCCATGTCCCCTGGGGCAGGAGCCAGGTCCCCAAACCCTTTTTAGGACAGCATCTTGCATATTAGCACTTTTAATTTCAAACGTTCGAGTCCCATAAACTTCAATGGGGTTCTAAAGTTCGTGCGAATTTGGGGTCCGTTCAAAAGTTCTGGTGCGAACCGAACCGGGGGGTGTTCGGCTCATCCCTACATTTGATATCTATTTATTTAGATGGTTTCAGATATATGTATGTTGACATATTTTTTCTGACACTTTGATATAGCACTACACAAAATTTTTCTTTTTCTATGTCCGTGTCCCATAGACTTTAACGGTGTTCGCACACATTTTTTGCCTGTTCACATGTTCTGCTGCGAACCGAATGGGAGGGTGTTCGGCTCATCCCTATTTAGGACCGTCTCTGTGTACTTGGCAATGCAGCTGTGATTATTCAGAGCTGAATTGCTGTGTACTGTGACGGGGGATCCCGGAAGCAGGGTAGAAGTCTGCAACTGGTTAAAGGTAGCAGTGTGCATCTGTTTAATACTCTAATGGCCCGATACAGTTATCTTATTAAATAAATCAAGCAGTTGAATGACAGGATCTCTAACTATTCACACAAAGTGATGTATTGTGGGTGTTTTTGTAATATAAGCAATATGAATGGCAGAGAGGGCAAAGGCGGGGAGCAGTGAAACTTTTCTCAGCAGCAGAGGCTGCTGTTAACTCTCACAGTGGCAGCCGCTTAGGACAATATCCAAGTAACGTGTGTGCAAAAACAAAAGTTAATCCAGCAACTCATAGCGTAGGCTTGGAAATGCTGCATTACATTACTGAAACTTTATAATGCCTAGTAGGAAAACTGCGTCAGATACTAATGTGGCGTCATACTTTTTCACACTTCAGAGTTGATGGGTCTGGTGCCATTCCATAATTCAGGAAAAGTGGCCCCGCTGTGGATTTAGTAACCTCTGCCAGGAAATTGCAGCACCAAAGTCCTGTAGGTGGCTACATTCTACCCACAGAGCCATGTCACTGGTCTGTGAGTTTCTACAACCGTGTGTATTATGTCTGTGTAGAATTGTTTCCCGATGGTATAGTCTAAAACGACTTCCGTCTTGCATTGTGATGTAGCAGATGTGTTGCTGTAATTGTTCCCGTATCTCTCCCAGGAATATCCCTCTCAGATGACTCTTCACAAACAAGTAGAAGAAGCAGATGGAACTATCAGAGACTCCTGCAGTTTAAGCCATGACCCTTATTAGAGTGTGTTTGTTACAACGGTTTTATGCAGATTCTAACGAGCAGTGAGTAATTTGCAGGCGTGGAAATTTGGATAAGCAGGAGAAAAATGCCACCTGCCAGCTTTGTTCTTCTCTCAGCCAACATTTTATTATCAACTCTCCGCAATAGAGACATGAAAAAACAAACACAGCGGCACTGCATTGGCGTGGGGAGTCGGGCTTCAGCGCCAATATGTGAGGGCGAGATACACGGTTCTCTCTAGCCTATTAAATATTCAAAAATAAACAGATTTTATGCAGAGCTTATGAACATGTTTCCCAAGGAAAAAACAACAAAGAAAACATAATTTAATTTTGATACACAAGAATATTGTTACATAGAACAATGTTCCAGATCCTTCAGTGTCAGTGTGACATTATTCTGGGATCTTCAAATATAAGTGTAACATTGTTCTTAAAGTGAAGCTCCACCCAAAAATGGAACGTCCGCTTTTCAGTGTCAGTATACCATTGTTCTTGTACCCAAAGTGTCATGGGGGGGTTATTTTACTAAAGGCAAATCCACTTTGCACTACAAGTGCACTTGAAGTTCAGTCACTATAGATCTGAAGGGGACATGCAAGGAAAATAAAAAACAGCATTTTAGCTTGCATATGATTGGATGATAAAATCAGCAGAACTCATTTCAGATCTACCGCTCAGATTCAAATCAACTGTACTTTCAAGTGCACTTGTGGATTTGCCTTTCGTAAATAACCCCCACAGTGTCGTTGTTCTGGATCTCCGAGTGTCATTGTTCTGGGGCCCCCAATTGTCAGTGTGTCATTGTTCTAGGGCCCCCAAATGTCCGTGTGTCATTGTTCTGGACCTCCAAGTATCAGTATGTCATTGTTCTGGACCTCCAACGGTCGGGGTGTCATTTGTTCTGGATCTCTGAGAGTCAGTACATCATTATATCATTGTCCCAGACTCCAAAGTTTTAGCGTGTTATTGTTCCGGGGCCCCCAGATGTCGGTGCACCATTTTTCTGGACCCCAAGTGTCAGTGTGTTATTATTTTAGACCCTGAAGTGTCAGTGTGTCTTTGTTCTAGGGCCCCCAAATGTCCGTGTGTCATTGTTCTGGACCTCCAAGTGTCAGTATGCCATTGTTCTGGACCCCCAACTGTCAGGGTGTCATTGTTTTGGATCTTTGAGAGTCAGTATATCATTATGCCATTGTGTCATTTTTCTCCCCCCCCCCCAAGTGCCAGTATGCCAATGTTGTGGACCCCCAAGTGTCAGTGGGGGTTATTTACTAAAGGAAAAGCCACTTTGCACTGCAAGTGCACTTGGAAGTAAAGTCGCTGTAGATTCAAGGGGGACATGCAAGGAAAATAAACAGCATTTTAGCTTGCACATGATTGGATGATAAAATCAGCAGAGCTTCCACTGATTTCAGATCTACTCTTTCGATTTAGAGCGACTGCACTTTCAAGTGCACTTGCAGTGCAAAGTGGGTTTGCTTTTCGTAAATAACCCCCAATGTGTCATTGTTCTGGATCTCCAAGTGTCAGCGTGTCTTTGTTCTGGATCTCTGAGTGTCAGTGTATAATTGTTCTGTACCCCCAAGTATCAGCCTGTTATTGTCCTGGCCCCCCCGGGTGTCAGTGTGTTATTGTTCTAGGACCCCCACATGTCAGTACAGTTCTGGTTCCCCAAGTGTCATCTTTCTGGTCTCTCAAGCGTCAGTATGGTATTATCCTGGATCTCCTGGGTGTCGGTACATCAGTGAATCTGGGTACAAGGTTTCTTTTCATAAGACTTTTTTTTTGCACGATTTTATTATATTTAATTTCTCCATAAGTTTTTTTTTTTTTTCTGTAATTTCATTGCCCTTTGAATCAAATTAAAATGCATGAATAAATAAAATATATAGACATAGAGAGACACATAGATGATCTTTGCATCCATTGCTTTTTATTAAATTTTTTAATTAAAATGGTATTGTTTGCTTTCCAGAATTAAGGTTTTGCTAAATATTTTTTTGTAGTAAGGATTCTAACCATTCCACACTCTACCAAAACGAAAATACTTGGGATGTGCCTAAACATGGCAGGATCACTGCAGATTATTTAACCACTTAAGCCCTGGACCATTTTGCTGGCCAAAGACCAGAGCACTTTTTGCGATTCAGCACTGCGTCGCTTTAAGTGACAATTGCGGTCATGTGGTGGTTCTCCCAAACATAATTGATGTACAGGTCCTTTTCAAAAAATTAGCATATTGTGATAAAGTTCATTATTTTCTGTAATGTACTGATAAACATTAGACTTTCATATATTTTAGATTCATTACACACAACTGAAGTAGTTCAAGCCTTTTCTTGTTTTAACCTCCTCGCGCCCGCCCTATGGCCGAATTACGGCCGTAGAGCAGGCGCATTCGTCCGGGCGGTCGTCCCTGGACGGCCCGATGTTTACTTCCGCAATGCGCGCCCCCGCGGGCGCGCATCGCGGAAGCTCTGTGTTCGCCGTGTCCCCCGGGGACAGGCAAACACAGATCGCTGTAAACGGCCAATCACAGCGGCCGTTTACAGCGTGATCGGCGTGTCCAATGGGAGATGATCTCATATGTAAACATATGAGATCATCTCTCGGCGCCGCTCTCCTTCCTCGCACTGTCTGTGCGAGGAGGGGAGAGGGGAGAGATGAACGGCTGCAGCGGCAGCCGTTCTGCCTGTGGGGGAAAAAAAAAAAAGTAAAAAAAATAAAATAAAGTGCCATCCGCCCCCAGCAGTGCCATCCGCCCCAATGCCATCCGCCCCAGTGCCATCTGCCCCAGTGCCATCTGCCCCAGTGCCATCTGCCCCAGTGCCATCCGCCCCAGTGCCATCCGCCCCAGTGCCATCCGCCCCAGTGCCATCCGCCCCAGTGCTACCTGCCCCCAGTGCCATCCACCCCAGTGCTACCTGCCCCCAGTGCCATCCACCCCAGTGCTACCTGCCCCCAGTGCCATCCACCCCAGTGCTACCTGCCCCCAGTGCTACCTGCCCCCAGTGCCCCCTGCCCCCAGTGCCCCCTGCCCCCAGTGCCACCTGCCCCCAGTGCCACGTGTTGTCAGTGCCACGTGTCGTCAGTGCCACGTATCAGTGCCATTTGTCATCAGTGCCACGTATCAGTGCCATTTGTCATCAGTGCCACCTGTCAGTGTCACGTGCCATCTGTTGTCAGTGTCACGTGTCATCAATGCCACTTATCAGTGCCATCTGTCATCAGTGTCACGCGTCATCGGTGCCATGTATTAGTGCCATCTGTCATCGGTGGCACATATTAGTGCCACGTATTAGTGCCATCTGTCATCAGTGCCACGTTTCAGTGCCACGTATTAGTGCCACATGTCATCAGTGCCACGTATAAGTGCCACCCGTCATCAGTGCCACATATTAGTGCCATCTGTCATCAGTGCCACATATTAGTGCCATCTGTCAGTGCCACCTGTCATCAGTGCCACGTATAAGTGCCATCATTGCCACGTATCAGTGCCATCTGTCATCAGTGTCACGTGTCATTGTCCTGGTGCTTCAAAAGTGTAATAAATAGTCAACAAGTTAGATGTGTAATTTATGTTCCTAGAACACATGATGGCGCTACCTGCATGTTGGGCCTCTCTATGTGGCCAGGCTGTGAAAAAGTCACACACATGTGGTATTGTAATACTCAGGAGGAGTAGCAGAATTTTTTGGGGGGTGTCATTTGTGGTATACACATGCCACGTGAGAGAAATAACCTATTACAATGACAATTTTGTGGAGAAAAAAAAAAAAAAATGAAAAATCTTAATTTTGCAAAGAATTGTGGGAAAAAAATGACAACATCAAAAAGCTCACTATACCTCTTACTAAATACCTTGGAATGTCTACTTTCCAAAAAGGGGTCATTTGGGGGGTATTTGCACTTTCCTGACTTGTTCGGGTCACAAGAAGCGAGATAGGCCACCAGTACATCAGATGTGATCAATTTTGTGCGATTCGCACCACAGCTTGTAGACTCTCTAACTTTCACAAAGACCAAATAATATCCACTAATTTGGGTTATTTTTACCAAAGACATGTAGCAGTATAAATTGTGACCAAAATTTATGAAGAAAAATTAATAATTTGCATAATTCTGTCACAGAAACAAAGAAATATGCGTTTTTTTTCCAAATTTTCGGTCTTTTTTCATTTATAGCGCAAAAAATAAAAACCCCAGAGGTGATAAAATACCACCAAAAGAAAGCTCTATTTGTGGGAAAAAAAGGACAAAAAATTCATTTGGGTACAGTGTTGCATGACTGAGTAATTGTCATTCAAAGTGTGAGAGCACCGAAAGCTGAAAATTGGTCTGGGCAGGAAGGTGTTTAAGTGCCCTGTAAGCAAGTGGTTAATATTGATGATTTTGGCATACAGCTCCTGAAAACCCAAAAATCCTATCTCAAAAAATTAGCATATTTCATCCGACCAATAAAAGAAAAGTGTTTTTAATACAAAAAAAGTCAACCTTCAAATAATTATGTTCAGTTATGCACTCAATACTTGGTCAGGAATCCTTTTGCAGAAATGACTGCTTCAATGCAGCGTGGCATGGAGGCAACCAGCCTGTGGCACTGCTGAGGTGTTATGGAGGCCCAGGATGCTTCGATAGCGGCCTTAAGCTCATCCAGAGTGTTGGGTCTTGCGTCTCTCAACTTTCTCTTCCCAATATCCCACAGATTCTCTATGGGGTTCAGGTCAGGAGAGTTGGCAGGCCAATTGAGCACAGTAATACCATGGTCAGTAAACCATTTACCAGTGGTTTTGGCACTGTGAGCAGGTGCCAGGTCGTGCTGAAAAATTAAATCTTCATCTCCATAAAGCTTTTCAGCAGATGGAAGCATGAAGTGCTCCAAAATCTCCTGATAGCTAGCTGCATTGACCCTGCCCTTGATAAAACACAGAGGACCAACACCAGCAGCTGACATGGCACCCCAGACCATCACTGACTGTGGGTACTTGACACTGGACCTCAGGCGTTTTGGCATTTCCCTCTCCCCAGTCATCCTCCAGACTCTGGCACCTTGATTTCCGAATGACATGCAAAATTTGCTTTCATCCGAAAAAAGTACTTTGGACCACTGAGCAACAGTCCAGTGCTGCTTCTCTGTAGCCCAGGTCAGGCGCTTCTGCCGCTGTTTCTGGTTCAAAAGTGGCTTGACCTGGGGAATGCGGCACCTGTAGCCCATTTCCTGCACACGCCTGTTCACAGTGGCTCTGGATGTTTCTACTCCAGACTCAGTCCACTGCTTCCGCAGGTCCTCCAAGGTCTGGAATCGGTCCTTCTCCACAATCTTCTTCAGGGTCCGGTCACCTCTTCTCGTTGTGCAGCGTTTTCTGCCACACTTTTTCCTTCCCACAGACTTCCCACTGAGGTGCCTTGATACAGCACTCTGGGAACAGCCTATTCGTTCAGAAATTTCTTTCTGTGTCTTACCCTCTTGCTTGAGGGTGTCAATGATGGCTTTCTGGACAGCAGTCAGGTCGGCAGTCTTACCCATGATTGCGGTTTTGAGTAATGAACCAGGCTGGGAGTTTTTAAAAGCCTCAGGAATCTTTTGCAGGTGTTTAGAGTTAATTAGTTGATTCAGATGATTAGGTTAATAGCTTGTTTAGAGAACCTTTTCATGATATGCTAATTTTTTGAGATAGGAATTTTGGGTTTTCATGAGCTGTATGCCAAAATCATCAATATTAAAACAAGAAAAGGCTTGAACTACTTCAGTTGTGTGTAATGAATCTAAAATATATGAAAGTCTAATGTTTATCAGTACATTACAGAAAATAATGAACTTTATCACAATATGCTAATTTTTTGAGAAGGACCTGTAATTTTTTCCCCACAAATAGAGCTTTCTTTTGGTGGTATTTGATCATCTGGTTTTTATTGTTTGTGCTGTAAACAAAAAAGAGTGACAATTTTGAAAAAAACGCATTATTTTTTGCTATAGTAAATATCCCCAAAAAATATATATTAAAAAAAGTTTTTTTTTCAGTTTAGGCCGATACGTATTCTTCTACATATTTTTGGTAAAAAAAAAAACCTGCAATAAGCGTTTATTGACTGGTTTGCGCAAAAGTTATAGCGTCTACAAAATAGGGCATAGATTTATGGCATTTTTTGTTATTTTTTTTATTTTTTTACTAGTAATGGCAGTGATCAGCGATTTATATTTTTTCGTGACTGCGACATTACGGCGGACACAGCGGACAATTTTGACACATTTTTGGGACCATTGGCATTAATACAGCAAACAATGCTATGAAATTGCATTGATTAATGTAAAAATGTCACTGGCAGTGAATGGGTTAGCCACTAGGGGCGAGGTTAAGTGTGTCCTTGGGATTGATTCTAACTGTGGGGGGATGGGCTAGCAGTGACACAACACTGATCGCTGCTCCCAATGACAGGGAGCAGACGATCAGTGTCCTGTCACTAGGCAGAACGGGGAGATGCTGTGTTTACATCGGCATCTCCCCGTTCTTCAGCTCCATGACACGATCGCGGGCACCCGGCAGACATCGAGTCCGCGGGTCCCGAGGGCACGGTCACTGATAGCATCCCAGTCTTAGTCCGTAGGGTTCAGTATTAAGTCCATGTCTTTATGGACCTTGCTTTGTGCACTGGTGAGCAGTCATGTTGGAACAGGAAGGGGCCATCCCCCAAACTGTGTATGAAATTATCCAAAATGTCTTGGTATGCTGGCATCTTATGAGTTCCCTTCCCTTCACTGGCACTAAGGGGCCAAGCTCAACCCCTAAAAAACAACTGTACACCATAATCCCCCCTCCACCAATTTATTTGGACCAGTGCACAAAGCAAGGTCCATAAAGACATGGATGAACGATTTTGGGGTGGAGGAACTTGACTGGCCTGCACAGAGTCCTGACCTCAACCCAATATAACACCTTTGGGATGAATGAGCAGAGACTGCGAGCCAGGCCTTCTCATCCAACATTAGTGCCTGACCTCACAAATGCACTTCTGGAAGAATGGTCAAACATTCCCATAGACACACTCCTAAACCTTGTGGACAGCCATTCCCAGAAGAGTTGAAGCTTTTATAGATGCAAAGGGTGGGCCAACTCAATATTGAACCCCACGGACTAAGACTGGGATGGCACTAAAGTTCATGTAAAGGCAGGTGTCCCAATACTTTTGGTATTATAATGTATTTTTAAATGCAAGTTCAGCTTTAAATCTTTTTGGAGATTTTAGTGATTGGGTTTACATCTACTTTCACAGCTAGAGCAAGGTTTTTGTTTATTATTTTTTTTAAATATTTAAGTTTGATAATGATAAATGATATCAGCAGAGTGACCATTGTTTGCCATTAAATCATGGCGGTAAATGAATCACGCTGTCTGGCTAAGAGGATTGGAGATTTGTCATTCTCCTAAAACGTTCGTAACCAAAACAAAAGAAAATACGGACAAGTTTAGATTTAATAACTGCAGAAGAAGAAATATTGTGTTATGTGTGATGGAAGGCCAGCAAAGAGACCATCCGCAGCGCTAACCAACATGGCATATATTCCATAAACAGCTTAAAGTGGACCCATCGTCAGATGTATTACTGTCATTCTTTTCATTTGAGGTGCAGTATGCTGAGTAATGTGTCATTTAAACACTTCTAGGTATATATGACCTCTCTAATGCTGCGTACACATGACCGGACTTTCCGGCAGAATAGGTCCGACTGAATCATTCCCTGGCATAGTCCGATCGTTTTTCTTTAAAAAATTCAGACGGACCTAGAAATAGAACATGTTTCAAATCTGTCTGACGGACTCAATTCCTATCGGGAAAACCGTTCGTCTGTATGCTGGTCCGACGCAAGGGCAGCTATTGAACTTCCTTTGTTAGTCCCGTCGTACGTCATCACGTTCAAAACTAACGGCCTTTCGAACAGACTTAAGTCCGTTCGTGTGTGGGCAAAAGCCCGTTTGTTTGAAAGTCCGTTGGGAAGACCGTTTGACCTTTTCTGCCGGAAAGTCTGGTCGTGTGTACGCAGCATAAGAGTTTACAATACTCCCCCAACAATGCCTTTGTGTGTACTAATATATATGTATATATATATACAGTGCCTTGCGAAAGTATTCGGCCCCCTTGAACTTTTCAACCTTTTGCCACATTTCAGGCTTCAAACATAAAGATATAAAATTTACATTTTTTGTGAAGAATCACCAACAAGTGGGACACAATTGTGAAGTGGAACGAAATCTATTGGATATTTTAAACTTTTTTAGCAAATAAAAAACTGAAAAGTGGTGCGTGCAAAATTATTCGGCCCCTTTACTTTCAGGGCAGCAAACTCACTCCAGAAGTTCAGCGAGGATCTCTGAATGATCCAATGTTGTCCTGACGGTGATAAATAGAATCCACCTGTGTGTAATCAAGTCTCTGTATAAATGCACCTGCTCTGTGATAGTCTCAGGGTTCTGTTGAAAGTGCAGAGAGCATCATGAAGACCAAGGAACACACCAGGCAGATCCGTAATACTGTTGTGGAGAAGTTTAAAGCTGGATTTGGATACAAAAAGATTTCCCAAGCTTTAAACATCCCAAGGAGCACTGTGCAAGCGATCATTTTGAAATGGAAGGAGTATCAGAACACTGCAAATCTACCAAGACCTGGCCGTCCCTCTAAACTTTCAGTTCAGACAAGGAGCAGACTGATCAGAGATGCAGCCAAGAGGCCCATGATCACTCTGGATGAACTGCAGAGAACTACAGCTGAGGTGGGAGAGTCTGTCCATAGGACAACAATCAGTCGTACACTGCACAAATCTGCCCTTTATGGAAGAGTGGCAAGAAGAAAGCCATTTCTCAAAGATATCCATAAAAAGTCTTGTCTAAAGTTTGCCACAAGCCACCTGGGAGACACACCAAACATGTGGAAGAAGGTGCTCTGGTCAGATGAAACCAAAATCGAACTTTTTGCCCACAATGCAAAACGATATGTTTGGCGTAAAAGCAACACAGCTCATCACCCTCAACACACCATCCCCACTGTCAAACATGGTGGTGGCAGCATCATGGTTTGGGCCTGCTTTTCTTCAGCAGGGACAGGGAAGATGGTTAAAATTGAGGGGAAGATGGATGCAGCCAAATACAGGACCATTCTGGATGAAAACCTGTTGGAGTCTGCAAAAGACCTGAAACTGGGACGGAGATTTATCTTCCAACAAGACAATGATCTCAAACATACAGCAAAATCTACAAAGGAATGGTTCACAAATAAACGTATCCAGGTGTTAGAATGGCCAAGTCAATCGAGAATCTGTGGAAAGAGCTAAAAACTGCTGTTCACAAACGCTCTCCATCCAACCTCACTGAGCTCGAGCTGTTTTGCAAGGAAGAATGGGCAAGAATTTCAGTCTCTCGATGTGCAAAACTGATAGAGACATACCCCAAGCGACTTGCAGCTGTAATCGCAGCAAAAGGTGGCTCTACAAAGTATTAACGCAAGGGGGCCGAATAATTTTGCACGCCCCACTTTTAATTTTTTTATTAGTTAAAAAAGTTTCAAAAATCCAATAGATTTCGTTCCACTTCACAATTGTGTCCCACTTGTTGGTGATTCTTCACAAAAAATAAAATTTTTATATCTTTATGTTTGAAGCCTGAAATGTGGCAAAAGGTTGAAAAGTTCAAGGGGGCTGAATACTTTCGCAAGGCACTGTATATGTGTGTGTATATGTGTATATGTATGCGTGTGTGTATATATATATATATATATATAGATAGATAGATAGATAGATAGATAGATAGATAGATAGATAGATAGATAGATAGATACGAAAATCATTTGCAAATTTCAGTATCGAACAAAAAACGGAAAGAAGATGTGAGGGAGGGACGTTTACCCTCCTGAATTTCCGCTTTCCTTTGGGCTCTGCCTGGCTGTTAAAGCCCCAGCCCCCTGACTCCCATCAATCCTTTCCTTTTCCTATGCAGTTCCACACATTACACTCATTCATACTATTTATTTGGCGCCCTCTGCTGACCTTCTCTAAATCGGCAACACCATTCCATCCCTAGTCTATAACCACTTGCCGACAGCCCCCAGTCATCGTTATACGTCAGCATTTTGAAGAGAAATATCGTTGTTAAGGCAGCAGCTAGCTGCCATAACCATGGTATCCTCTGATTTAGCGGGAGGTGGGCTTTCAGATAAAAGTGTTCTCTGAGGCAGATTCACCGCAAGATCACTTTTATTGGTGACAGGAGAGGGACCCCCCCCCCCCGCTGCACTTTGGTGCCCTCCGCTGCTACCGACGGCTTCAGATCCTCCTCCCTGTGTGGCATGGAGCTGAGTGAGGGGAAGATGGCCCCCACCTGGCTCCATACCATTGCAGGATGGGACCGAAGTCAAAATGTCACTTCCGCCAATAGCTCTTAAGCCCCATACACACTATCAGTTTTTCTGCTGATTTTTTCCTTCAGGTTTACCAAAACCATGTAGTGCAAGGGCCTGCCTGATTGCATACAAATTGAAACTCCTAAGGTTTGACCTCATATTATATGGTTTTGGTAAATCTGAAGGAAAAACTCAGCAGAAAAACTGATCGTGCGTATGGGGCTTAAAAGGGTGTTTTTTTTTTTTAATTTAACAACATTTTTTTTTTTACTGTATTTTAGGATAAATATGAGATTTTTGACCCCAGAGGGGTCCTGTCATGCTTTTTTTTTCTATTACAATGGATGTTTACATTCCCTGTAATAGGAATAAAAGTGACACAATTTGTTTTTGTTAAATAACAGTTAAAAATAATAAAAAGTAAAATGAATAAGAAACAAAAAAATTAGTTTTTTTAACGTACCCCGTTCAGCCGAGGTCGTGTGCAGAAGCAAACGCATATGTGAGTAGCGCCCGCATATGTAAACAGTGTTCAAACCACACATGTGAGGTATCACCACGATCGTTAGAATGAGAGCAATAATTCTAGACCTCCTCTGTAACTCAAAACATGCAACCTGTAGAATTTTTTCTAAACATCGCCTATGGAGAAGCGGGTGCAATTTTGAAGCATGACATGTTGGGTATAAATTTACTCGTTGAAATATCATCTTTCACAATATAAAAAAAAATGGCTGACTTTACTGTTGTCTTATTTTTTAATTATAAAAGTGTATTTTTTCCCCAAAAAAGTGCTGTCAAATACGGTGTGACAGAAAGTATTGCAACGACCGCCATTTTATTCTCTAGGGTGTTCGAAAAAAATATATATAATATTTGGAGGTTCTAAGTAATTTTCTAGCAAAAAAAAAAAAATGTTTTAAACCAGTAAACGCCAAATCTCAAAACGAGGCTCTGTCCTTAACTGGTTAATAATAGCTCATTAAAGTTTAAACATGTATAGCACTACCAAGAATAAGTAGAGGGCATCTAATAAGCTGCTGAAAGAAAAAAGTGAAGAAATATGCCCCGTACACATGATCGGACATTGATCGGACATTCCGACAACAAAATCCATGGATTTTTTCTGATGGATGTTGGCTCAAACTTGTCTTGCATACACACGGTCACACAAAGTTGGTCGGAAATTGTGAACGTGAAGAGCCAAAAAAAAAAGTTCAATAGCCAGTGCAGCTCTTCTGCTTGATTGCGAGCATGCGCGGGAACTTTGTGCATCGGAATTGTGTACACACGATCAGAATTTGCGACAGCGGATTTTGTTGTCGGAAAATTTCAGATCTAGATCTCAAATTTTGTGTGTCGTCAATTCCAATGGAAAATGTCCGATGGAGCCTACACACGGTCATAATTTCTAACAAAAGGCTCCTATCCGACTGTGTGTGTGGGGCAAAAGGCTTTTTTTTTTAAAGTATTACTAAACTTTATTTTTATCTTTTATTTTTTTTTTACATTAAACTAACAAACATGTTATACTTACCTGCTCTGTGTAATGGCTTTGGACAGAGCAGCCCGAATCCTCCTCTTCTCGGGTCCCACGCCGATGCTCCTGGCCCCTCTCTACTATCAGGAGCACCCAAGCAGGTGCACTCCTGAGCCTCGGTTTGGCTCCGTCTCCTACATCTCCTGATATGCTCACTGACTGTGAGTGACAGTGCTCCTGCTGCCAAAAGTCAATGTGGAGTGCGAGTCCCCGGAGAAGCAAGGCTCTCGTGAATATCACAAGATCGCGAGGGGGATCATCAGTCAGTGGCGTTGTTATGGGGGTGAAGGAGGGGGCGGGCCGCACCAAGTGACACCCACCAGAGGGGTGACACCAGGACCGCCGCCCACCGCTACATGCTGTGCTATAATGCTTCTGCTTGCAGAGCTGCAGCAGAGCGGAGCGAGCAAGGCACCACGCTGTAGGGGGGGAAGGCTGCCTGAAAAACTCTCCCGTCTTAAGCTGCTTGTCTCTCAGGATCTCTGATATCTCCAGAGGCAGCCGGAAATGGTGGGCGGAGCTGGGGGTGTGGCTGCCTCCCAGTGCTGTCTCTTGGCCTGGGCCTCTTATCTAAAGGACACAAGAGATATCATTAACCTTTCGGAACAAGTAGATTATTGTGTTAACTATTTGTTGGTCACAGCAGATGTTGCAGTCCTGTACACGTGCATAAAATGCGAGCTTGGGCTCTCTGCTGTGGACTACTATCTAGCTAAAAGTGATAAGATCATTATAGTCCAGCAGGGATATATTATGGAACTTCTTAAATACGCAACAAAACACAATTATTTCTGGTTTAACAACCAGTTTTATTTGCAACAAAAGGGAGTGGCCATGGGGGCTAAATTTGCCCCAAGTTTGGCCAGTCTCTTTAAGGCCCAATGGGAGGATGATGTCGTCTATGCCCTCAATAGACCTGAATTGGCACTTTTGGGCTAGATATATAGACGGCATCCTGCTCCTGTGGAAAGGTGATGAAGATTCACTGCAGGACTTTATGACTACCCTGAATGATAACGAGAGAGGCATTGTATTAAGCTAGTTTTACTAATACACTTTTTAGATCTAGAAATATTGATTAGAGATCATCAATTAGTCACCAGGACTTTTTTCAAACCAACCGTACCATAATGGATACATTCCGGTTGTCACCACGATTCATGGTTGAAGTCAGTTCCACGTAGCCAACTACTGCGCATTAGGCAAAATTGTACTAATATATCAGATTTTTACCATCAGGCTATAACCCTTAAGTCTAGGTTTGTAGAGAAAGGCTACCATCCTTCAACCATAGATGAGGAAATTAGCAAAATATCTTTGTTGGATAGGAGCACATTGATAAAAGAACAACCAAAATGCATACAGGACACAAATTTTAGGTGGTCCTTTGTAACTGAGTTTTCTGTACAACATAAACGAATAAAAGATATTTTTATCTTTATCGAGTGCTGGGCCCCACATTCCCAGATCGTGCTGGAGTCATTTATAAAGGAGCGCAGCCCTTGAGTGGACAGATTGCCCCAAATGTTATTGATCCCCCGATAAAACCTTAGCTTTTTCACAATCTTAAAGAGTATTATCCCTGTCGTAAATGCAATGTATGTATGCATAATACATGTGGCAGGAAAAAATCTGAGTCCTTCATGTCTACTGCTACTTCCATAACATATGAAATGAAACACTTTACCACCTGTGCTACTCGATACATTGTTTATCTAATTACTTGCCCTTGCAAGAAGCAGTACGATGGATGAACTATCAGAACTTTCTCTGTGAAGGTGAATAGACACATTGCCAGCATCAAAAAATCAATTATAGCGTACCTAGACATTATCTTCACCATCACAACAAGAATCCAAAAGGCGCCAGATTTCAGATTATAAACAAATTTGTCCCTCACTGGAGAGGAGCGTCCACCTTACAGGGGGGATAACGTCTGGAAACATTCTGTATTTACCAGCTCAAATCATATTCGCCTTTTGGGATGAATATTGATTGGGACATAAATGCCTTTATCAATAAGGCTTAGACTCTAGATGGTTGTTGATAAGTCCGTGATTGTTTATTTTTAATTTTGTATTATCCTTTTAGTTTGTTCATAATATATATATATATATATATATATATATATATATATACATATATATATATATATATATACATATATATATATATATATATATATATACATATATATATATATATATATATATATATATATATATATATATATATATATATATGTGTATGTTTTTTTATTTTCAACCACAGTCATGTTCTTACATTACTGTGATTGGGCGAACACTGTATTTGGTCTGTTTTTTTTCCCTACCTTGTGATATATTATCATCTGTACAGTTGCAGATGTTTATTATGCCTACATTTTTTTTCAGCACAGTGGTATGTGTTGATCATTTGTGGCAGTGGTGATCACACTTTCCGATCCATTATTGTGCTATAACTTACATGGGCGTGGCCCTGATGTTAGTGTGCTATGGTGCTGTGGGCATTGTCACATTGTAGTGCGCCTTACTACGTGTCTTATGACATGTCGGAAGCCATGTGATAATGGCCACAATGAGCCTCTGACGAACATCAAAACATCGCCAAGGTAACGAGGAGTACCCTGTGATCTCGCCCTGGCAGTGACGCCACTCTCGCACTTCGCTTCTGTGATTGGCTGGCGGGGCAAAGGTGGGAGACACGCTGGATATCTCAATGCGGCGGTGACGCCACTCACAAGCTTCGTTTCTGCGATTGGTTAGTGGAGGTGAGGTGAGAGGCACACCCCGGACATCTTGACAACGTGACATCCATCATAATATCGCTGAGGTAATGTGGTGTGTCTTGTGATCTCACGACGTGACACTCACGCTATGCTTCTGTGATTGGTTAGCAGAGGTGAGGCAAGAGGAGCAAACTGGGTGTCATGATGACGTGGTCCTGACGCTACTCTCCTGTGATTGGTGAGCCAAAACGAGGGGATACACGCACGCCATCCACCATAATGATTTTGCACCCAATTTGTAATTACTAATCAGTTTTTTATTCTGTTCACTATATAAAGTGCAGTGTGGGCGAGCAGACTCATACCCTAATTGCAGTCCCATAGGATGAAACGCGTCGGATTCTTGCTTGCCAAGCTCTGCACGCTGCGCCTGTTTTATTAATTTTTTGTGATCACATTTTATATGTACACATCTTGAAAAATGTCTGTACTTTTTATACATCATTAAATTCTATGTTGTTTCATCTAAACCATGTGGAAGCCTTCCTTTTTTCTCTTATGATCACCTTCTACCCACTGCTGGAGGAAATCCTTAAATATACCATACAGATCAGGAGATCGTGGTCACCTTCCTGTTTCCGGTTTTGCCTGCTTATTCCATTGCTGAGATTATCTTTTAAACTATTGGAGATCAAGGCATGAGATCTGGGTTTCCTTACATGCCTGTTTGACCCACCACAGCTGGTGTGTGTGTCCACGTTTTATGGTAAGAGTACCTACCCCTTTTTTTGGTGATGGAGCACCGCTCTGGGAGTTTTAGGAATATCGGAACTTTACCATCTTTGTGTTTTGAGATCCATTTGATTTTCATGTCATCATGGGCCATTTCGGAGGAGTACAACATGATACTCATTATTGATGGACTTTATATTGTGTTGATATGTATCAAGGTCGATTTGTAATTATCTCCTGATGCTACACTTTATTTTTGTATAATGATCATTCATATATATTTCTTCAATTTATTTTTTATTTCCATTTATATGAAGTCACTTAACTCTTATGTGTTATTTGGATTAGCACTGAATTTAAAGATTAATGAATGTTTTTTCTTGTAAACATTACAGTTTAATTGCTTTTGTATATGTTCACTTTTTACTCAGTTTACTCTTTGGGTATACATGTATTTGTTGCGCTGCAATTTTTATCACATTTTCATTTGCAATATAGTGTACATCTTGATTGGCTGCTATTAGTTTCTGTTCTTTTTCTGTTTGTGTTTTTCTTTCTATAAAAATAAAACTTAAGGGTCCTCGGAAGCATTTTTTGACTGTTTCAGTTTGGAGTGTCATCTCGCTCCAGCAGCTGGTGAAATCACAGGCTGATTATTAGAGATGATGTTCCGTAGTTCTTTCCTCTGATTAGGATCTTCACCCTCCAGTCTATTATGAGCGGGTCAATAGTCGCTTTGGAGGAATACTAATGAGGACATGAGTAATAAACACCATCTGATGGGGCAATTCCACTTCTTCCTGAATGCTGCACACCGCACTGTTAGAAGCCAGAGCCTTTCTATGTGTTATTTTGTTGTATGCATGAAAGATCTACTAAATGGAAATAATTATATAATTTATGGTACAAAAATGAGATGTACCATAAACGGATCCAAAGATGCATAGGATCCTTCTGCTGTGAGCTCCGTGGCCGCCCCAGAGATGTGTGAACCGGCTCCATTGAGAGCCAGTCACACTCTCCTGTCGTGCGAATTGGATGTGGAAACCGCACACAATTCACATAAGTTTGAACCCGGCCTCAATCTCTCTAAAGTAAAGGGACATCTCTTGTTGGACAATTGTCACCCAAAGGCCCTATTCACACTTGGAGCCAGCACGTTCTGCTTCGACCATATCCAAAATGTGATACATGAGCTTCTTTAGGGCATTTTTATAGTGGAAGGAGGCCCGTTCAAATGAATGGTGCCGTTTCAAAAACATGCAATAAAAATGCGCAAAGAAAATGCAATACGGTAGTGTGTCACAAGTGTGAACAGCTGTTTCATTGGAAGATTTCCATTCACCTACCGGTGACAACCATAAAACGTAGGCTTTCCCATCACTGTCTCAGTGACAATGGTTAACAAAACCAATAGAGAGTGTTAATCTTCCCAATGGGGATACGAAGGGCAATAAAAAACTTCTCAAGCTAAAATAAAACATTTTTGACTACGGATAACCTTTAATATTTAAGTACATGTATGGTCATAATTTGATAAATTGTAGTGGGGTATAGGAGGCATTGCCCACGTCCCTAATATAAGACACAAAAAAACAATAGAAGACCCTCTGGGGGGACTTTAAAGGGCAATGGCTCCAGAAAAAACATATGCAAAATAGATTGATACAAAACTTACAAATGTAATAATGCAAAATCTAAAAGTATACACAACTTTTGCTGTATCGACAATTTACAAAATTATAATTGATATAACATGCTGTTCATATTGAGATAAAAAAACACTCATTTACATCACTCATGTATAAATGGACAGAGTTATACTCAGCGCGTTTTAAGGTCATGCGTTTATTCCTCTTCATCAGGAGAAAGTGGTATTAATGTTATGATATCATATAGAAGCAGGTGTCATGGTATGTCACATCAAGATTTTTGTTTATGGAGAAAAGGGGGGAGAAAGAAAAACAAGAAGATATGGCTATGCTAGACTCACAGTGCCCCAAGGAGGATGGAGATGGGCGCAGCCAACCCAGTGACGGCCAAAAGGGGGTGCAGAGGAGGGGAGAATTCCAACAAAAAAACAGGCAGTCCACACCAGAACGAAGATGACATAATTCTCACTCGGTAAATATACAGCGTAAAAACTGCAAAGATTCCAAAAAAATTGAGAACCAGGAGGCCAAAAGATAAGGACTTGTTGTTAGTCTGTCTAGTTTCGGAGTTGATGTTACAGGGGAACAATCTCCACTGAAAGGAGTGCCTGGAGGATCACCTTTGAGAGTGGCCGATGTGAGTATCCTAGATCTTAGCAGAATTGGTTGTATCAAAAGAGGCCTCACATTTCCAGTGATATGCTCATTTAAAAGTTCCGACAGAGGGTCTTCTGTTGTTTTTTATGGCCATAATTAGATCTTCGTAATTGTTGACAAATTCCTTCTGCAACAATTTTCTGCATAACTGTGCCATGCGTCAGCTGTAAAGGTTATCTCTATCTGGAGAGTGAGTCACACAAATGACACTTGCTTACAATTTACATTGCCATTCTAACATTTGACAGCTGCTCGTATAAAGGGCATATAAAGTGTAAGTGACTGAATAAACTGAACTGTAATAATAAGCAGAGTGTTATATCTTTTAGCAGAGCCATTCAGGACTGTATTTCTCATATGGGTCCTGTAGGGAGGCACAAGGGATAGAGGAGGTTGTGTTCAATCCCAGAATCTATAAAGGATAGAATTGCCCTTTAAAGTAGAACTATCGGCAAAACATTTTTTTTTTTTCATTTTGGATAGAGTGAGGGAGGGTTATAACGCCTGCAAGATTTTATTTTTTGCCATCTGTGTCCCATTGCAGAGATTTTTCTTCACTTTCTGTCCCATAGCCAAACAGGAAGTGAGAGGAAATCCCTGCAAAATAAGCTAATTTCTTATGGAACCCAGGCCACCAGAACTAGCGTCCCCATTGTAAGATCCCCCCATGTTAATTTTCTGGGAACAACCCACAATTTGGGATTTTCTTTTACTTTCACTTTCAATGATAATGATAAACAGGACAAATAAAGAGGGTGAATCTCCTTAAAGGGGCACTGCAATGGGAAAAAAAACTAAGAAAAACGTTCCCCTGCAAAATAATAGCATAATGGGCTAGTATGCATCGCATACTAGCTCATTATAAAATACTTACCTTAAAACAAAGCCATCCAGCGGTGCGCTGTCACCACTGGGAGGGCTTCCATCTTCCCCCGGTCTTCCTTCCAGGTTCACGGACTCCAGCTGTGTGAGTTGCCGGAGTCACAATTATATCATTCCTCCCTCGGTTACAGCACAGTGACCTTCAGAGCGCATTTGCCAGTGATGTCACCAGCTGCATCTAGGGTGAATATTTCCTAAACGGTGCACATTTAGGAGATATTCATTTTACCTACAGGTAAGTCTGCCAACATTCGCTAGGTCATGGAGAAAGCAAGAAGGTTCCTGAAGAATGTCTTCTTTATTTACTACAGTGTTGGGTGCTGTATGCCCACCAGCTGGAAACCATAGACAATCAGAGTGTAGAAATGTCATCAGCACACCAAGGATTCCTCAAAAGACCCTTTTGAGGAATCCTTGGTGTGCTGATGACATTTCTACACTCACCACCACCTGCCGCCATTACTAACCTCTCCTTTTACATAGGGCAGTGATGGCGAACCTTGGCACCCCAGATGTTTTGGAACTACATTTCCCATGATGCTCTGGCACTCAGCAGGGTAGTTGAGCAGGGTAGTTGAGCATCATGGGAAATGTAGTTCCAAAACATCTGGGGTGCCAAGGTTCGCCATCACTGACATAGGGTATGCTGTAAGCACTAGGGTCGACTGCCCACAGAGGACATTCATTCCCTAATCTCCCTGTAATGAATGAAGATAGAAGCGTGCACCAAATGCCTTTGTAAAACCACATATTACCTTGTAAAATTAACAGTGACATCATTACAGTGCTGTACATAGCTTGTGCCGCAAGCAGGGATGTGGGAGGGGCCAGCAGTCCCCACCCACTACAGGCTGTCTGCAGAACACTAAAGAAGGGGGCGGAGACTAGACCAGTCACTCTGCACAAGGAAAGAGCACAGCAGTGAGTGGTCTTTATTACAGGAAAAGTCTCACACTGGATTATTGCACAGATCTAGAAGAAATACACAAAGCACACGAGATTCAGTGAAGAACACACATGAAGAACAGATTTAGACTATATCTGTTGAGTCCAGGGTTTAATATCTTTTCTATTCTGAGATGAAAGGGTGATATAGTGGAGCAATCGTAGTAGCACTCGGCACTTCCTCGCTCTAGTGCAGAGGCGACTTTCTAGTCCTTCACATTTTGATTGATGCTTTTGGGTAAAAAAAAAAGCTTCAATGCTTAGCAACGAAGTTCACCTGGACGTGGAGGGGCGATGATGATTTGGCTCTAATGCACAATTCAGCTCATCTCCTCCTCACTCATCCTCCGCCGCTCTGTGTCACTCATTCATTAGAATGCCATTGTAATTCCTTAGTAAGGGTTCATCCTCTTCTAGTGGCTTTTAAGCTGAATGGTGGTCTGACATGTGACGGGTTATGAATCCAGATTTCTGAATATGATGTTGAATGACAGGGTATGGTTTTAGATTAAAGATAGGCTATTTTCTGGTTTATGGAATTATGCGACTTGCAATGTAACCTTAGGACAAGGTTTTTTTTGCCATGTAGTATTTATATTGAAGCCCAACCCTAGGTAAAAATGGAAATGTCCCCATCCCTCCCTTCCATCCCACTCTAATCCATCTTTTTTTTTTTTCTTCTTGCTCCACAATGAGATGCGCACACTCGAAACTAAATACCAGGTGTAATAAAAAAACATTAAAAAACAAAAAACTGCATAGGATGTACACATGGTCCTCCTCCAAAGAAAAAGGACTCTGGCACTTATCCACTGGGGTAAAGACTCCTGACGGGGACTGGGGTACTTGTGGTCCACCTTGCCAAGACCATTCTACAGGGGACTTGCCAAGGCAAGGTCCACCCAAGTACTAGGTGAGGCTCTGCCAAAGAGAGATCCATGGGAGGGAGAAGAACATGACTATAAGGCCACATGCACTCCACTCAAGACTTTCAGGGCTAATCCAAGAATCTACACCCTAATAATTGGAAGTGAGTTAGATGCATCGTTTTGTGCCCCACTCTAACCCATCCTTTTTTTTCTGTTTGCTCCACAGTGGAGTGTGTACATTTGAAAACTAAACACTAGGGATGAGCCCGAAGTTTGATTCAAACATAAGTTCGACTCGAACATCGGGTGTTCGCCTTTTCGTCGAACAGCGAACAATATGCGGTGTTCGTGGCAAATTTGAAAGCTGCCGCAACACCGTTAAAGTCTATGGGACACTAACATGAAAACTCAAAAGTGCTCATTTTAAAGGCTTATATGCAAGTTTTTGTCACAAAAAGTGTTTGGTGACCCGGGTCCTGCCCCAGGTGACATGTATCAATGCAAATAATTTTTTTTTAAAACTGTTTTTTCAGGAGGATTTTTTAATGCTTAAAGTGAAACCATAAAGATTAAATATTCCTTTAAATATCGTGCCTGGGGGTGTCTATAGTATGCCCGCAAAGTGGTGCCTTTTTCGTGCCCCTCAGGCATTAAAGGAATATTTTCATTTTTTCACTTTAAGCATAAAAAAAAAAAAATCACTGCTCCCAAAAAAAACATCGGTTAAAAAAAAAAAAAAACTGCATTGATACATATCCCCTGGGGCAGGACCCGGGGTCCACAAACACTTTTTATGACAATAACTTGCATATAAGCCTTTAAAATTAGCACTTTTGATCGGGGAAAATCAGGGAAAATCCGATTGCCTCTCGGGGGATCAGGAAGGAATTTTTTCCCCTGCTTTAGCAAATTGGATCATGCTCTGCTGGGGTTTTTTGCCTTCCTCTGGATCAACTGTGGGTATAGAATTGGGTATATGGGATTGTATGATATTATTATTATTATTATTATTATTAATAATTTATTTTTATTTTTTTGTGGTTGAACTGGATGGACTTGTGTCTTTTTTCAACCTAACTAACTATGCAACTATGTAATGTAATTACAGGATCAGATGCTTACATTAGCTGCCTTTACAAAATGTCTTTTTGTCAGCCAGGCTACATCCTTGAAGAGTCTTAGCTGGTCACTGATGGTTTTTGCCTGGACTGGTGATATAAAGACATCAAAGGCTTTTTGGATATGACAAAGATAATCGCGGTAGGATCCCTGAGTCTCTCTCTTGTCATTGTAAATGATTGCGGTTGACGTGTCCATAAGTACATTGTTTCATCACATGGGACGGTGTGTTCTGGGGAGATGTGCCGCACACTGACCTTTGTCGCGTTTCGTGAGATGCAGAGAAGAACAAATGACATCTATGATAAAATAATTAAAGCAAAAAAAAAAATACTGAAATTTCCCATCAGACCGCGAAACCGAATTACAAACAATAAATCAAACTTGCCGTAGCCTTCCATTTATTTGAGGGGAACGCGGTGTCATACATGACCTCTTTACCTCTTCACCTTTGATTCTTCCACATACATCAATGTTAAGAAATGTAGGATTTCAAGAAAGAGAGTAAAGCATAAAAAAAGCAATAAAGATATATATAAAATGAAAAATCTGCCTAAATAATTGTGTTGCTTATGGATGCATCAGTGATAAAATAAAAAAATACAATTATCATATTCCCTTCTTTGCAGAACCTTGGGAAGAATTTAGAGATTTCCATCCTAACGATTTAAAGGGGTGGTAGTTTCCCAAGCATTTCATCCTGTACTTGGTGGTATATATGAGAATATCAGCCAACAATATGGCCTCAGCTCTTATGCTTCATGGGGGACTGTGACCAAAAATTATAGTGGCTATTTATAAATAAAAAACCAGCTAGGCATTCATACAAGGAATCAGTGAATTGGGCAAAAAAATGTTCTTTGGGCTATTTTCTCTTCTGAAATAATGTTCTCTTATTAGGGGCAGTAGGAAACACTGAACTATGGCCACTAGATGGAGCTGAAGAGCAGAGGAGATACATACATCTTTGTAAAAAGAGATACAATGTAACAATTTTAGAGAACTCCCATTTGTTTGCTTATTCCCTCTAGTGTTCTCTTGTTGTTTTCCTTGTTACAAAGATTTATGTATTCCTTTGCTCCTCAGCTCCATCTAGTGGCCATAATCCTGTATTTTCTACTGCCCCTAATAAAAGACCATTTATTCAAAAGAGAGAATTGTCTAAACATCAACATTCACTTTTTTCCCCAAGTCACAAAGATTGAATGTACATGGATACCTAGTTATAATCTGGTTGGTATGTATTTCAAAGGGGAATATCACACTGGGACTGAATCCCCTGCAGCTTTCCCCAACTAAGGTAAGGTGACCATATTTTTAAAATGAAATCCGGGGACATATTTTTTTATTTTATTATTGGCAAACAGTTAACTATTTTATGAGTATATTTTCCTGAAATGACATATGCAGTGTATTTGGTATGTGTTTATGGAATGATTGTATGATATATATACGGTATTTTTCACATTTCGTCCATGAGATTTAAAAAAAGATACTTCCTAGACTTTTTTGGGATATGACTATCAAATGTTAAGAAGATAAGCTAGAGAAAAAACTTGGAGGGGGGGATGAAGCAGCAAAATTCAAATCCAATTCGGGCAGGGATGGCTCCAGATAATTTTTTTGGAAATGCTATGAGGGGTTCTTGAGATAAAAGGGAGGGTGCTAATGCGGCGTGTTACCACACACCTTTGGGCGTGGCCTAAAAGTACGTGAGGCCAACAAGTGGGCGTGGCCAACAAGTGGCCATTTCTTCATGGTATACAATGGTGATCAGTATGTCCTGGCCTCTGTATACCAATAAAAAAGAAATAAGAAAATGTTGATAGCTGGTTCCCTCATCTAAGGCAAATCAATAAAAATCCCTACACTTCATCTATAAAATTGTACAATTGGACTTATAAGCGCAATGGTAAAACCTATAAATGAATATCCAGTGCAAATCAACCAATGTATTGCAGTATAGTAATGATGGTGTCACCAACTCTCAACAAAAATATTTAGCGAAAATTGCAGAGATTCAATGTGGTCAGTTTATGTAAAGTTCTCCCCAATTATCACAGTGTATTCCCATGCCCTGTGTGGTTGACGAATAGTGATGGACGAACGTTTCGCCCGGCGGTCGTTTCGCGGCGAATTTCCGACATTCGCGGTCCGCACGTTCGAACGCCTTTTTCCGTCGTTCGCCGCGGCGGACTTACGTGTTTAATGTATACAAGAACTTTAACCTTTGGTGACACGTTTATCATGTGATACAGGACAGCCAATTGAGACATGACAGCACATGGACACTTGGACATTCCCCCTAACCTATAAATACACCCGATCCGGTGGCCATTTTACATTCTTTCTTCTGTTACGATAGGGACAGGTTCCTGTGTGGAGTAGGGAGAGATAAACCACTAGCTATTTGGTACACAAAAGTTCTTTTCAGGACTGGTATAGGTGTTAGGTGTTGATAGGTTTGCTGTGCTGCTGATTCTTGCAGCAGCCTGAGTGTCTTTTGTTAGTTTAGAGAAAGGGAAAGGACGGTGTATGCTACAGGGACAGCCAGATTAGTCTTTCATCATCATCATCATCATCATCATCATTAGCTGTTACTATCAAGGTCCACAAAAGAGCTGTTCCAGTAACCACTAATCGTTCTCTTTTTTTGCCAATTTGTATAGGGACAGGAAGGAAGCAGTGTTGTCAGGCAGTGAGGGTAATTTTAAAGACTTGCTGTTATTATTAGTTCCACAAAGGTTCTTTTCAGGACTGGTATCAGTGGTACAGTAATAGGCTTGTACATGTATAATATTCTTTCTTCCAAATATAGAAAGGATATTATACTTGACTGCTGCCCTTCTGCTGCAGTCTGCTAAACATTCACAACTCACTTGTTCCACAAAAGTTCTTATAAGGACTGGTAACTTGGTATAGGGTGCTACGGTACATAGGCTTGAGTGCGGTACAGTCTGCTGTTCTGTAAGGACCGCTATCGGTCCACAATAGATAGGGTTGACGTGCACCACTGCTGACCGCTGCCCTATACTGCAGCAGTCCTTCAGCGGTATAGGGACTGACGTACAGTCTGCTAATCACTAACACACAACCTGCTTGTTCCACAAAAGTTCTTATAAGGACTGGTAACTTGGTATAGGGTGCTACGGTACATAGGCTTGAGTGCGGTACAGTCTGCTGTTCTGTAAGGACCGCTATCGGTCCACAATAGATAGGGTTGACGTGCACCACTGCTGACCGCTGCCCTATACTGCAGCAGTCCTTCAGCGGTATAGGGACTGACGTACAGTCTGCTAAACACTAATACACAACCTGCTTGGTCCACAAAAGTTCTTATAAGGACTGGTAACTTGGTATAGGGTGCTACGGTACATAGGCTTGAGTGCGGTACAGTCTGCTGTTCTGTAAGGACCGCTATCGGTCCACAATAGATAGGGTTGACGTGCACCACTGCTGACCGCTGCCCTATACTGCAGCAGTCCTTCAGCGGTATAGGGACTGACGTACAGTCTGCTAAACACTAATACACAACCTGCTTGGTCCACAAAAGTTCTTATAAGGACTGGTAACTTGGTATAGGGTGCTACGGTACATAGGCTTGAGTGCGGTACAGTCTGCTGTTCTGTAAGGACCGCTATAGGTCCACAATAGATAGGGTTGACGTGCACCACTGCTGACCGCTGCCCTATACTGCAGCAGTCCTTCAGCGGTATAGGGACTGACGTACAGTCTGCTCACTTCCTTGACCCAAAAAAGCACACCGTACTATATGCCCCTACCCTCCTCTTTGAAGAGGTTGAGCGGTGTCATATTTCTACTGGGGCTGCTTATGATATCCCTGTGCTGTGCTGACTTCCTCCTGGGGGTTCTTATTATGAAGGGATCACACTATCCCTGTGCTGTGCTGACTTCCTCCTGGGGGTTCTTATTATGAGGGGATCACACCATCCCTGTGCTGTGCTGACTTCCTCCTGGGGCTGCTTACGGTGCTGCTGTCAGTGCTGTATGTCACGGTGCTGCTGTCAGCGCTGTATGTCACGGTGCTGCTGTCAGCGCTGTATGTCACGGTGCTGCTGTCAGCGCTGTATGTCACGGTGCTGCTGTCAGCGCTGTATGTCACGGTGCTGCTGTCAGCGCTGTATGTCACGGTGCTGCTGTCAGCGCTGTATGTCACGGTGCTGCTGTCAGCGCTGTATGTCACGGTGCTGCTGTCAGTGCTCTGTATTACGGTGCTGCTGTCAGATGCCTCTATCACGGTGCATGTGTCATTCCGGTATGTCACGCTGCTGGTGATCATCTCCTGCACCCTCTTCTTTGCCTACCCTGGTCCCTGACCTTCCCTCTCCTCCATTGCCTTCATTAGCTCCATAGTCCTGAATTGTTAGAACAATTTCCCAAATAAAATAAAAATGCTTGTAGTTATCGATCCCAAATTCACCTCATACATGTATTATGTCATTGTCCAGATGGTGGGACTACGTTTTACCCCCTAATAATTACCACGTGGCCGCAAATTCGACATGAAGGTTTGCAAAGTTCGCCTCCCATTGAAGTCAATGGGGCCCGCGGCGAACGTTCGGTTTCGCGAACGTTTGGGTCCGTTCGCATTTCGCTTTCGCGAAACGTCCCGTCGGAAGTTCGTCCATCACTATTGACGAACCTGTTCTGCACACACAGGACATACAGATTTAATAATATAACTTCATTCAACCTTTTTCATCTTGATTTAGCAGCCCTTGTATTCAGGTGTGTGTGCTCTGCCGACTGCTTGATCCCCGGGAGCTGCGATGTGTGGTTGGCGCCTACCCTCCCTTTCAATAGTTGGGGGGGCAGGGTAGCGGGTGGTTCTGCTCACTGCGCAATGGCGTCGCACACGGTGCTGCATGTATGACGCATGTGCCCTGCCACACTCCAGCTGATATATAGGGGGAGGCAACCTGCGCCTCTCCATGGATGGCGGGCGGTGCCGCTAGGAGGGGCACGCCTTTTCTGTTCTATCTTGCCTATCTTGCCTATGCTTGACGTTGGGGGTTACCTGTGGGTGGGCTGGCTATCTACCAAGCACCTTTACCTATTACAAGCATACCCCACTTTTAAGTACGCAATGGAGTTATTTACTAAAGCTGGAAAGTGCAAAATCAGGCTGACTTCTGCATAGAAACCAATGAGTTTCTAACCCCAGGTTGTTCAATTAAGCTTTGGTAATAAAACCTGGAAGCTCATTAGTTTCTATGCAGAAGTGAGCCTGATTTTGCACTTTCCATCTTTAGTAAATAAATCCCATTGTGTACTTAAAAGTGGAGTATGCCTGTATTTCCCACCTGCAACATTGGTCAAGTTGCACATCACAGCATAACATGTTGCCTTAGGTACACACGCGCGGACTGTTCGCCCAACTTTGTCCGTCCAACAGTTTCGGCAAACAGTCCGCTCAAACTTAGCATGGACGGACATGGCCACACACGACGGACGAACAGTTTGCTGAAACCGTGCGCGATGACGTGAACGGCACGTACGACGGGACGAAAAATACGACGTCCTATACACTGCATTATAGCTTTCGGCGTGAAAATCCTTTCTGAGCATGCGCGCAACTTTGTTTGACGAACAAGCCTACACACGAGCGGACTGTTCGCTGAAACAAGGTTTCAGCGGACAGTTTTACGGAATTTCCGAAAAACCTTGTCCGTCCAACTGTCCGCTGAAACTGTCCGCTGAAAGCCCACACACGAGCGGACTGTCCGCCCAAACACTGTTCAGCGGACAAAGTTGGGCGAACAGTCCGCGCGTGTGTACGCGGCCTTACATGCACACAAAGTAGTTATATTTGCACATACGGATTGTTCTTTGGTTGCACTTATTCTGGCTATTTCTTAATGTCTTATCATTCACTCTTGGTTATATGCACATGTCGTTATACTTACCTCGTACCCGTAGTTTCACTGTTGGCCATGGTCTCATGATACTTACCTTAGTGATGTTTCCTTCACTTCTCCATCCCCTAATGTACACTGGTTTCACCTGGTTCACATTAGTATCTTGATAAGAGAGCTATTCTTAAGCCCCATACACACAAAACCTTATAATATGAGGTCAATCCTTAAGAGTTTCAACGTGTATTCAATCAGGCAGGCCCTTCTACTACATGGTTTTGGTAAATCTGAAGGAAAAACTCAGCAGAAAATCTGATAGTGTGTATGGGGCTTTAGCAATTAAATTTTGTTCAGACTTCCTTGGAGCCTTACTCTATATTACCAGTTCAACACCATGGAGAATCCATTCCCTGGAGAACTCATGCTTGGACGATCAGGAATGCATTACTTACAGAGTGCACAGTTCAGCAATGCATTATGTACAGAGCACAAGGTTCTGGAATGCATTACATACAGAGCACAAGATTCAGGTGTGTGTTGTACAGAGTGCAAGATTCTGGAATGTGTTGTACAGAGTGCAAGGTTCTGGAATGCATTACATACAGAGTGCAAGGTTCTGGAGTTAGTAGTACAGAGTGCAAGGCTCAGGAGAGTGTTGATGTCACGGGCCCTACTGTGCCATGCATACTGCCAGGTGTGTTCAAACCCCAAGTGGCTCAAGGTATTGAACCTGTGACTGCATGTTTGGTGCTCCTGTTGCCTTGCCTCTGAGCCACAACTCAGTTCCTTTCAGCCTGCTTTCCAGCTTTGCATAGTTCTGTATAAAATACTAGGACCATACTCTGGATCTTGTTGCAATAGTACCTTTCACTCCTGGTTCAGCTGAGGCAGTTTATTCAATCAGCTGGGTATAAAGTACTGCCTCACTCTAAGCCCCTGTACACACGGTCGGACATTCTGCCAACCAAATCCGTTGGATTTTGTCCGACGGATTTTGTTCGATGGATTGTGTCCGAAACTGTTGCATACACACGGTCGGACCAAGTTGTCGGAAAATCCGATCGTTCAGAATGTGATGACGTTATTTTGTTACGACGGGACTACGTTCAGGCTAGTAGCCAATAGCTTTGGTGTAGGAATTTGATCTGAGCATGCGTGGCACTTTGTCGGATCGGAATTCTCTACACATGATCGGAGTATGTCCGATCGGACCAGTTTGTCGGAAAATATTTCCAACAAGTTGGAAAATTGGGTCCGACGGATATTCCGACGGAATCAGTCCGATGCATACCACACACAGTCAGATTATCAGACAACACGGTCCGATAAGACGCATTCCGACGCATTCTCCGACCGTGTGTACAAGGGCTAAGTGCTTTGTCAGTTAATTGTCTCTGTCATTGCCAAAGGTTCCTGTGTTCAAGTTACAGTGTTCCAAGACTGACCCTGGTTTGTATATTGTTTATTCTGACTTCTGGAGTCCCTGACTACGGTTTTACCTGGACAATCCTTTGGCAAATTCCTGTCAAGCCCCCATGCACAGATTCACAGCCCAGGTAGCTTATCTATTTGTTACTGTGGGCTGTGTCTATTTGCAAGGGTGAGCCTACATCTCTGCGCCAGAGTGCAAGGTTCAGGAATTAGTTAAACTGCAAAGGCACCAATTAATTAAACATAGCTCACTTATCTTCTAAAATCTTGATTACCAGCATACAAGGCAAGAATGATGGCATCAGATTGATATGAATGAGTGCAGCCAAGCCCAAGCAGGACATGCAGCAGTGTGAACATCCATCCAGCACAGCCAGGAATTGGTGGGCAAGCCATGGGTGTATGACCAGGTCTGGTGCAAGGATTTTAGCCCACATAGCCGTAGGTGCATTTTGTCGACGAAACCCCTCCCCCCAAAGCCCTGACAGCATAGACATCTAATTTGTGAGCTCTGCTGCCTCTCTGCAAAGAAACAGCCTCACCCGTCTCCTTATTGGTTAAATTCTGCTGTTCTGTCTGGCAATCCTCTCCCAGTCACAGCAGTGTGCTCTCCAGCAGGTAGCAGTGAGTATGCACTGCTCTCACCTGATCTCCTGAGCTGATGGCACATCTCCAGGCCCAGGGATCTGGAGATGTTCCCCAGACTCGTCACACTCTCCCCGTGTAGGGGCCACAACCTTTGCTGTGCGGCCTTGATTTGTTGGGCTTACCGATTACCTTCTCCTGGCCTGCTCCTCCGCATCTAGGGGTTCCCAGGGTTGATACTCAATGACTTGTATACTGTCACAGACGAAGTCCTTTCAAAAAGGTTTATTTTGCAGTAGAACTATAGTCCTTTAGGGAACAGAGGGCATGGGTGAAGAACTCAGGCACCTTGAACTACAGGTTTAACACAGTCTCTATTTCCACCTAGAGAGTAGCCACTCGCAGCTGGGTACTTCAAGGCTGAACAGATCTCTAGCCAGAGATCATGGCAGTCAGCACGTTGACTCAAAACTTGAATAATAAACTGACAGTTTATTATTATTATTTATACAGGAACCCTTTTCCAATTGTACCTGGAACATTTCCCACTTCCTGTGTGGTACTGGAAAAGTGTGAATTCATAAATGTCCTTCCCAATTCAGTAACCAGGCACTTCTCAGGATGCTACTTGCCGGCCCTGGTCACTTCCACGAGCTGTGGTGTCCCTCCAAGCCAAGAGCACACCTGGACACTTTGAATCCTCCCTCAGTTACTGCGCCTCGGACCAGCCAGTTCCGAGACTCGGGAACGGACGGATCCCTACCCCAGACCAGACAGGTCTATCAGGGGCCACTGACAGGAACATGTTGTGGGATGTTGAACACCCCGAGACCGGGACCCCTCAAGGGGCTACCCCGGTCCTGGAACCAGAACAGACCACACGGGTCTCACAAACAACTCCAGAACCCTGAACATGCGACCCACACCTGTTTAAGTACACCCTCCCAGACTCCTCAGCGGGCCCCGGCACTCCCGCTGATTGGCTCCCAGAGGGCCGATACCAAAACATCCAGCCAGACTTGGTTCTAGCCTGTCATGTGCACCTCATCATTCACATGACCAGGCAGAACTTCTAAACACAGCCTGGCCAGACTGGTGTTAGGCCTACCTACAATAATTAACCCTCAGAACCTTTATTGTCCTGAGGTCAAAAACTAAATTTACAATGCGTGTGACATTTGATGCCTACACCTGCATAGGCTACTGACCCACCACTCTCCCTCCCGGGTCCTGCTGCCCTTGTTTTACTACTTCTGAGTTGGTTCTGCCCCACTAAACTGGCGGTCCTCTCCACTTTACTCTGCCATGTTTTTGGAAGCTAAGGGCCTATGCATACCTCTCCCTCATCTCCGCCATCCAAAACTGCTGTTACATCTCCTGGCACAGGACTCCCTGCACTGTGATCCTCCAGATTCCTCTCACTCCCTCCAGGATTAAAGGATGTTTGCCTCTATGGATAAAATAATAAATGCAAAGATTTTTGCAGATAAAATGTGATTTTATTTTTTTCAGCAGGGGCCTGGAAAGCATTGCACCCACAATCAGTAGAGCGTGCATGCAATGGGGGCTCCTGTGACATGACCTCCGGCTTTCAGCCCATACCACTGATTGAAAGCCAGAATACATGTCAATGGACTATGGGAGCACTCATCAGCACCCCTGCAGCCTATTGATAACTACATGCCTACCTGCCATGGTGGAAGATGGTACTTGAGGATTATTCATTCAAAGGAATCTATAAATGAATAATGTAGGTGGAGCCCTGTACAGCCATGCTCTTTTAAAAAAGTGACAGTGGGTGCCTCTGTACACTGGCATGCAAACTGCTAACCTTATCTTCTGCCCTGCTGACCCTCTGTACACTGGCATGCTGATCTCCCATCCTCTGTCCTCTCATGATTTTTACTTCACCCCAACATCAGACAGGCTAGATCTGGCCCTGCGCCCTCCTCCTGCCACCCACCTGCTATGTGATGGAAGGTTAAACAAACTAAAATTTCCATGTTGCGACTGGTAGAAGAGAAGATGTAGTGTTAGAGAATGAAAGACTTGTATTTTAAAAATAAAAATACCCAACAAGGATTTAGATTTAAAATTTTTTTTATTCAGGAATAAAAAAAAAAAACTTACATACTTGATGCAACATCACTCTGATACTGCATCTATCTGTCCCCCGCTGGCTTCGCACTGAGAACTGAGTGATCAAACACTGCTGATTGCTCAGTTCTCCCCTCTGCTCTGAGAGCTGTGACTGTCAGTTGCTCTCTGCTCTGCCCTTCCAATGCTCACTGGAGCGCCAAGCTGTGGAGGGGGTGGGCGTTCAGGTTCTTGGCAGAACACTGAGAAGCTAAGCCAGCTTCTGGTCAGGAATCTGGGTGGATCCGGACTTTAATCTTCCTGGAGTCTGTACTAGACATGTGCGATTAGTTTAGTATGAATCGAAAATTTGTACGAATTCCTTTAAATTCATACATTCGGGAGGATCTGAAATATGAATTGCTATGCTTCTGAATTCTGTACGAAATACAAAATTTTGCTTACGAATTTCGGATCCGAATTCCTAACGAACATTCGTAACTGTTACGAAAAGTTAACAAACATAAAAGTTAAAAACCCAGTAAGTCAGCACAGCATAGGAATGGTGGGAGCCCCTCATAATGATAAATTCATTATAACGAACATTGGTAATTGTTACGAAAAATGAACGAACCTAATGAAAATTTGTATTTCGTACAAATTAATTCTTATACGAAACAGAACGGAACAAAGCAAATTTATTGACGGTGCACATGTCTTGACCTGTGTAGCCCAAATGTCCCTTTTCCCCGACCCGATACCATTTTCAAAACCCTCTTATCAACCTTATAATAATGAGACCACACCTTCTCTTTGGAGTAAACTGGCCACAACAGCCTTTATTAACACAACCAAAATTTACTCACTCCAAAGATATGTATATATATATATATATATATATATATATATATATATATATATATATATATATATATGCATACACACACAACCATAACCAAACATTTTAAACAAACTTTACTAAAACCCAGTCTGGTGATCTCTGACGGTGACCCACTTTAACACAAACACCACCTCACTGCAGTACCTTTAACATACCAGGCCTCCAGCTGTGACCGCTCAGAGACAACCAATTCCTGCAGTTAAAACATCCCAGTATTCCATCCACCGTTCAGGAATACACCGGAGGGGCCCATATTACCGATGAGCCCCCCACCCCTTTTAGATCACCTCTGTTTACCGCCACCGTCAAAGACCACCAGAAAGATAACGCTGCAGCCCCCCAAAAGGGCCGGTTTCAACTGTTGTGACGACCATCAATCTTCCCCTGAAAGAAAAGAAAACACCAGCAAAAGAAAAAATTCCACCGAACCTAACAAACCCCACAGTAGGGAGGGAGGGAGGGTGGGAAAGCTGCCTCCTCCGATGAAACTCTCCCGTGCACTGGCTCCCGCTTTGCTCTGCCCCCACTTTATACCACTCCTCCCCTTCCCTTCCTCGCTTTCCTATTTGCCTACCCTATCGACCATTACTCCTCCTGGTTCCCTTGGCACCAGGTCATGCCCGCCCCTTCATTACCCCTCCCCTTGGGGTAGTCCATTACGGGGCTCTCTAGCCTGTACCAGCTCTGTGATATCAGCTGACAGTGGACTTTTGCTGAATTTGGGTCCTAGGAGTGCAGAACAAACTGCACTCCTGTGATCCATAGGAGAAGTACAACCAAATGAGCTTTGACCATACTTTTCCTTTAGCTCTGGTTCACACGTGTGCAGACAGGGTAGAACATTCATTTGAATGGACTGCTGTGCCTGTGCTTTCCGCAAAAAAGGCCATGTGATTTTCCTTTGGTTTCTGCAAACACAGTATAGGCTGAGATATGGGGGGTACCATTCAGAATGAATGGCTGTGCTGGATGGATATTAACATTGCTGCATGTCCAGCTAGGGCTAGGCTGTCAGCAATGGGTATGGGTGCCGTCCCTGAATCTGGAGACAGATCCGGGGACCAACGTGGTTGGGGGACAGTGTTCTCAATCCAGGCACAGTCCCCGGAAACTGGGACATCTGGTCACCCTAAACTAATGGTAATTTTTTTGAAAATACAAGGGTTAAGATACAATATGTTACTAAAAGTACTGGCTCGCAGTCTCCTCTTTTATTCATCCCAAAGGTGTTCTATTGGGTTGAGGTCAGGACATTGGTGCGCAGTCATGTTGGAACAGGAAGGGGCCATCCCCAAACTGTTCCTACAAAGTTGGGAGCATGAAATTGTCCAAAATGTCTTGGTATGCTGATGCCTTAAGAGTTCCCTTCACTGGAGCTAAGGGGCAAAGCCCCACCCCTGAAAAATAATCCTGCTACCATAATCCCCCTCCACCAAATGATTTGGACCAGTGCACAAAGCAAGGTCCATAAAGACATGGAAGTTCGAGTTTGGGGTGGAGGAACTTGATTGGCCTGCACTGGCCTGCACTAGACCTTCTTGTCCACATCAGTGCCTGACCTCACAAATGCACTTCTGGAAGAATGGTCAAACATTCCCATAGACACACTCCTAAACCTTGTGGACAGCCTTCCCAGAAGAGTTAAGGCTGTTATAGCTGCAAAGGGTGGGCCAACTCAATATTGAACCCTATGGACTAAGACTGGGATGTTGGGATGCCCTTAACGTTCATAGTTGCCAACTGTCACGTACCTGGTATAGGAGCCCAGAATGCAGGGAGCGGCCTCTCGTAAGCCTCTGGCTTGAGAACCCCTGGAAGTGGGGACAGGGACTCAAGAGTTCAGAGGGCACACGTGCCAAGCTGGTGCAGGACTGGTCCGGACAATTGGGGAAGCGGAAGAACCACAGGAGCGCTGGGTCAGCAGGCACTCGGCAGTCAGGCTGGAACAGCAGATGGCAGCAGGCACTCAGCGGTCAGGCTGGAACAGCGGGTGGCAGCAGGCACTCAGCAGTCAGGCTGGAACAGCAGGTGGCAGAAGGCACTCAGCAGTCAGGCTGGAACAGCAGGTGGCAGAAGGCACTCAGCGGTCAGGCTGGAACAGCAGGCGGCAACAGGCACTCAGTGGTCGGGCTGGAACAGCAGGTGGCAGAAGGCACTCAGCGGTCAGGCTGGAACAGTAGGTGGCAGCAGGCACTCAGCGGTCAGGCTTGAACAGCGGTCAGCAGAAGGGTGTCGAAGGTAACAGGCGGGCAGCAACGGTACCAAGGAAGAGGCAAAAGCGTAGTCAGACAAGCCGAAGGTCGGTGGCAGGCAGCAAACAGACGTCGTCAGGAACAGGCCGGGTAAACAGGAATCAAAGACAACTAGGTAGCAGATAGCAGGATCACCGGACACGCTGTAGACTGGACAGCAAGGAGGCACAGTGACAAATTCCTTTAAGTAGCCATTTGGGCGCCAAAAACGGTCGCACGGCGTGTCTGCGTGCACCCGCGTGTAACCGTGCGCCCGTTCATGACCCCGCGTGCACCCGTTCGTATCATCGCGCACCCACTTGCGCCCGTTCGTACCAACGCGCACCCGCGTGCGTCCGTTCGCGCCAATGCACGCCCATGGATACCGGTTAGCTCTTAACATCGGGATTCTGCGGGTAGGTCTCCCATATGCCACTGGATTACCGGGACGACCATGACACCAACAGTCCTGATTTTCCTGGGACAATCCCGATTTTGGGACCCTTATCCCAATCGAAGGCCGTCCTGATTTGGGATTTTGCCTTTTTTGCCCTGGGAAATTGGGAATGTTTGTTTTTGCACTTTTGGAGCAGCTGCTAGATTGTTTCCCCTTGTGTTGAGTGGAGAGTGGAAGGGGGCTCGATCCGTGCAGCCAATGAATCAGTTTCTCTCTGCACAATACTGAAGCCGGGGTTAGCTGCACGGATTGGCCCCTCCTCACTCCACTGAACACACGGCGCTGCCCGCTCATGGAGTTCCTTCTGCTCTTCTCTCAGTGTAAAGTTCAGACAGAAATTGTAACTTTACTATGTACAGGGGGGGTTAAGGACTGACTCTGCTGGAGGCACCTGATGCAAGGACGGACTCTGTTGGGGGCACCTGATGCAAGGACTGACTCTGCTGGGGGCACCTGATGCAAGGACGGACTCTGCTGGGGGCACCTGATGCAAGGACGGACTCTGCTGGGGGCACCTGATGCAAGGACGGACTCTGCTGGGGGCACCTGATGCAAGGAGGGACTCTTCTGGGGGCACCTGATGCAAGGAGGGACTCTGCTGGGGGCACCTGATGCAAGGAGGGACTCTGCTGGGGGAACCTGATGCAAGGAGGGACTCTGCTGGGGGCACCTGATGCAAGGAGGGACTCTGCTGGGGGCACCTGATGCAAGGAGGGACTCTGCTGGGGGCACCTGATGCAAGGATGGGCTCTGCTGGGGGCACCTGATGCAAGGACTGATTATGCTGGGGGCACCTGATACAAGGAAGGACTCTTCTGGGGGCACCTGATGCAAGGAGGGACTCTGCTGGGGCACCTGATGCAAGGAGGGACTCTGCTGGGGGCACCTGATGCAAGGAGGGACTCTGCTGGGGGCACCTGATGCAAGGACGGGTTCTGCTGGGGGCACCTGATGCAAGGATGGGCTCTGCTGGGGGCACCTGATGCAGGACGGGCTCTGCTGGGGGCACCTGATGCAAGGACGGGCTCTGCTGGGGGCACCTGATGCAAGGACGGGCTCTGCTGGGGGCACCTGATGCAAGGACGGACTCTGCTGGGGGCACCTGATGCAAGAAAGGTTTCTGCTGGTGGCAGGCGACGTGGCTAGTGACGAGCTCAGGGATCCCACTGATTTGGTATTATGGTGAGTTGAATGATTTAATTTTATATTACAATGTAATAATATAAATAATGCACTTCAATCATCATGACACCATAACATTAATGGTGCCAGGATGATTGAAGTGCCAACACCAGGTGTTTGGAGTATCTTTATCTGCTGATTGTTAAACTTTCTAGACTATAAATATTTCTATTGTTGTGTAGGATCTGGGGCTACTGTCCCTTCATTCCTCTCTCCCCCTTTTCCTCATTTATCTCAGACTCTAACCACACCCCTTTGAGCCATGCCCACTATTTCAGCAAACCACGCCCATTTTTCACAGCAGTGCGCTTAGTGCACCGCAGTTTTCATTTTTTACTATGCCACGCCTCCTAATTATAACATGTGTGTCCCAATACTTTTGATCATATACGGTATCTTATACTGATGTATCTTCTATATGACCAGTTAGCATGTCTGCCTTGCTGGACAGGGGCCCCTGGTTCAAATCCCAGTCAGGACACTATCTGCATGCAGTTTGCATTCTGACCCTAAGCTTGCTTTGGTTTCCTCTCACACTCCAAAGACATGCTGTTAGGCAGGCATGGACTGGCCATCGAGACAACCGGGAGTTTCCCAGTGGGCCAAATGGCTCAGTGGGCCAGTTAGGTGCAGTCCTGGAGCTGCTCCTCTCTGACAGTGAGTGATTGCGTTTTCACTCCTGTCAGGAGGAGCTGCTTCAGTCACTTGCTGGAATGAGCATTAGGCGTTATGCTCCCTCCAGCCTGCAGAGGGAGATAGACAGCCAGCAGACTTTCCTTCCTCTCTCCCCTTATCACTTGTTATCACATGAATGGAGAGAGCAGCGAAAAGCTGCCCTCAAAACTGTGAGTACATGTGGGAGGGAGAGGAGAGGGAGGACACTCTGATGTGAAGGGGGCTGCTGATGGGGACTCTGATGTGAAGGGGCTGTTGATGGGGACTCTCTGATGTAAGGGGGATGCTGTTGAGGGGACACTGATGTAAGGGGGGCGCTGTTGTGGGCACTCAAAATTAAAGTGGGCCGGTCATGATGAAGTCCAGGGTCAAATTTTTGTCCCAGTCCAGCCCTGCTGTTAGGTTAGTTGGCACCTTCCCTGCTTGGTCCTAGTATATGATTATGTCTGTATTTAAGCTAGAAACATTAAGCTGGCTATAGACGGATTGAAACCTGTCCAGTTCAGCAGGAACTAGACAAATTCCGATTCATGTATGTGCAGGCTGATGGTAATGAAACTCAATCTATCAACAGGTCTTGTGCCTTCCTCAGCCTGTGACCTGACAGTGAAAGGAGAAGTAGCATACTAATAAGCCCATCTCTTTGGCACTCTGTGTCTTCCTCTCTGCATGTTCCTTGTGAGCACTGCATCACAGCTTGTTGGCAACTTGTGCTGCTTCTCACTCTCCCAGTCTGAGCTCTGCTGTACGGGGACTACGAAAGGCTAATACCAGGTCAGATTTAGGTACACTGAAATACATTTAATGTTGTATTAATGATTACAGAGCTGCAATATATTGTGTCTTTTATGTCTGCCTGGAGTTCAGCTTTTGAAACATACGTTTTCCTTCAATGTCCACTTCCCATATAGGTTAAAAACACGCTCATTTCCGTTTTCACATATTTCAGTTTCCACTTCCTGACGCTATAGAAAGCGTTTCAAGTCAAAGACAATAACCCAATTTTAATGACTCATTTCTAACAACATTGGAATTTGAGAGGCTCAGTAAATGTTATGCCGATCCTGGGACAATGCGATTGTTTAAAATAAGGAGATTATTTTGTCCCAAAGGATTTATTTGGCCAACATATAGGAAACCTGGGAAAACTTGGAAATGTTTATTGGAAATGCCTTCCACTGTGGCGCTCCTACAAACACCTTCCTGTCTTTGAATATTTGGGATTTTAAGAGACCGTTTAAGAGCTTTGTTATTAGGAACCGAACCCACAGGGGGACATAAGAATGTTTCCTTGTATAAGTTCAAACAAAGGACATGATCTACTTGGGCTCTTAACTACTTCAATACCAGTCACTTTGTGTTCAGGTTCAGTTCAGGTTCGCCTGTCAGTTTTGACGGTGGACCTAAACGGGCACTCCATGCTGGTCTATGGCACGACGGATGTTAGCGGTGACATGTCCACTGACATCCGACCCGGTCCGATCCACCAAAAGCAGACAGATGGCCCTACGTCCGGATCCGTCGCTGGTGGATCGGATCGGGTGAGATCTGATGAAAACAGACATGCTGTCCGTTTTCATCCGATCTCTCCATAGAATCCAGCGGCGCTCGACAAGCCCCTCCCCGCTCAGTGAGCAGAAAGGGACCTGTCATCCACCGGCTCAGCGGAGATCAACGGAGAGAACTCCCGCTGAGCCGGCGGACAGAGGTGGACTCCGTGCAAGCGGATCCGCCTCGTCTGAATGAGGCCTTACTGCCCAGGCCAATTTTCAATTTTTCGCACAAATAGAGCTTTCTATTTGGTGGTATTTATTTGCCACTGGGTTTTTTATTATTTCCCAAACAGGAAAAAACTAAGAATTTTGAAAAAAACTCATTTTACTTTTGTTTCTGTTATACAATTTTGCAAAAAAAAAAGATCTTTCTTCATAAAATTTAGGTCAAAATGTATTCTATATTTCTTTATATTTCCCAAAAAATTGTATATTATTTAGTCTGCCTCATTTCTTAAGACCTGATATAGCCAGGACAGTACAAATATATTTTATACATACTGTCACTGGTGCAATACAACGTTATCATATAACTGGTGTGGCGGTGATCGGGACACTGACAAAATGTAAACAAATCATTATTTTATTTAATTTTTTTACCCATGTTAGTAAAGATCCTAGACTATGGCTTTTGTTTTACACATTGTTTTCTTTTTGAGAAAACTTATGCAACCTCTGTTTTGTACTTTGTAAAGTTTTTGCCTTCAATAAAATCTATTGAAAAAAAATATATATATTTATTTTTTAAATATGTTTTCTTTTTCCTTTTTATTCGTTTTTTTTAAAACACTGTGACTAGAGCAATAACGTGTTATCATAGTAACACTGTACTATTCTAGGGAAGTGATCAGGGTTTGTTTTGTTTTTTTTGTTTTTTTACACATTACGATTGTTTATACTAGTAAATTTAACTGGTATAAGCAACCATTTATACTGAATGAAACTGATTCATTCAATGTGTTTTGTTGTGGTTAGCTGTGATTGGCCAAGACTAATCACATGGTACAGATAAGCTGTGATTGCCCCGTCTGTACCAGTCACAGCTAACAACACAATTGTACATAATGGTTGCCATGAAAGGACGCCATCCATTGTGTACAGTTGTCATGTGACCTGCTGTGATTGGTCACAGCGTCACATGGTACCGGCAGAGGGCTAGTACACGGATCAGTCATCAGCTGTGTCCGGCAGACACAGCCAGTGACAGATCGCTCTGCAGCATGGCCCAGGAGGACTTCATATGACATCCACCTGGATCAATGAAAGTCCCACCCGGCCATCATTTTACTATAGTCCAGGCAAGAAGTGGTTAAAGCGGGAGTCCACCGGGACTCCGCGTTTTTTTTTTTTTTTTAAAAGCCAGCAGCTACAAATACTGCAGCTGCTGACTTTTAAAATAGTGACACTTACCTGTCCAGCGCGCCCGCGATGTCGGCACCCGAAGCCGATCGCTAGGTCGTCTGTCGGGTCCTGCCGCCGCCATCTTGGGTATGGGAATCAGGAAATGGAGCCTTTCGGCTTCATTTCCCGGTTCCCTACTGCGCATGCACGAATTGCGCTGCGCAATAAGGATGCTCCCCGCTGCCTCTGGGAGCTGTGTGTTTCCCAGCAGGCAGCGGGGCACTTGCGGGAAGGGGCGGGCACTTGCGGAAAGGGGCGTAAGTTACGCCCCTTTCCGCAGAGAGCTGTCCCGGAAGTGGGTGCAGTTACCTGGATTATCCAGGTAACTGCACCCCCTTCCCCCCTGAAAGGTGCCGATTGTGGCACCGGAGGGGGGGAGGGTTCCGATGAGCGGAAGGTCCACTTTAGGGTGGACCTCCGCTTTAATAAGGGGCTCCCAAAGTTCCACATGGGCATATCAGTGTATTACTCTAGGCTCTCTACTCCTCAACTAACCCCTTCAGTCTCCTTATGATTCAGCAATTCGCTAGTGTGACATATCATTATGAGCCTCACACCATTTCCTAATGTACCACCCTCCTAGTATAGGATCCTAGGTACATTTAGTTTTTGTCTTGCTCTATAATCAGAGGAGCAGTGATGATTTGCCTTTGTTTGTCTCATGGCCCCCAGCTATGAAGCTTTAACTATTGTGGAGCTATCTCATGGTCCCCAGTTTTGAGAAAAAGTACTGTTCTGTAAAATACCTCATGGTTCCCAGCTGTGGGAGATAGACTGTGCTACCTATACCAATAGAAGAGTGTTTTCTGTCAACTTTTCTTAAGCATTTTGGAGTATCCCATGCCCCTTATCCCTCTCCTGTTAAAATTTCATCAGCAATAAAACTTAAAAAAGACATCCCTTAGACTGTTTAATGGAGTGAATTGACTGTTGTATGTGTGAATGGCAGCCACTGTACTACATAGGGAAAATCCATCCAGTTCTCAGAAGCTCCTTCAAGAGTAGCGCTACACTATATCTTTCTAAAACAAAACCTCAAATATTCTTCCCCATGCCACCTCCCCTCAATTTTCTAACGAGATCCACAGCACCACTATCAGTCACTCCCCCTATGCCATGGTACTAAGTGTAATCCTGGACTCTGACCTGTACTTTCAGCCCCACATCTAGTCACTGTCCAAATCTTATAGACATCCCCTCTGTAATATTTTCCAAAAATGCTCCTTCTTAACCAAAGAAACCACCAAGCTACTAATTCACTCCACAGTTATCTTCCTCATTGACCTACTGTACCTCTACATAAGATATCCACTTTTCGGTCCATCATGAATGCTGCTGCCAGACTGATATACCAACCACTTACTGTCCTCCACCCCACTCTGCCAATCCCTCCATTGACCTCCACTTACCCAACAAATAAATTCCATATTACTAAAAATATACGAAGCCATCAATAACTCTGCCCCAAGCTACATCACCAATAGCATCTTAAAATAACCCAAACCTTCGTCTTTGCTTCGCCCAAGACCTCCTGCTCCCTCGTCACCTCCCCCATAACCACCGCCAGGACTTCTCCAGAGCCTCTGCCATCCTCTGGAACTCCCTACCCAATTCTGTCTGGCTAACCCCTACTCTGGCCTTCTTTAGATGATCTAATAGAAGATGGGAAGGAGACTGCAACAATGCCATCTCAACTGTATAAAGCAGGGATATGCAATTAGCGGACCTCCAGCTGTTGCAAAACTACAAGTCCCATCATGCCTCTGCCTCTGGGTTTCATTCTTGTGGCTGTCAGTGTCTTGCTATGCCTCATGGGAACTGGAGGTCCGCTAATTGCATATCCCTGGTATAAATGGTTTAGAAGCATATCTAAACCCAGCCTAATTATGTACTGTCACTTACATTTTTATTTATCTTATTTGACCTTTTTTTCTCTGTTTTCTTCTATGAAAAAGGTAATATAAAGAGGCCAATGAGGAGTCATTCATTTGGTACTGGAACAGGATAGGTTAAAGTGGTTGCAAACCCTTACTTATGTCTAGCAATGTGACTAGTCTCAGGGAATACACAGAGGTTAAACAAATAATATTACATATACTGTACCTGTTTATCTGCATTGGATTGCACTCTGCACAAATGACCCAAAAGAAAAACATACCAAATACTACCATGTTAATACCACTGAAAACGCAGAAAATAATTTGGCCTCTGCACTTTAATTGGTTTCAAAATTCAGACCATTTAGCAAATAACAAATAAACCAATTATATTCTCATATGACAAACAGATATTGCTTAGCCATATCGATCAAGCAAAACATAGCTATCAATTTTATAATAAAGTGCCACTTGATACAAATGTGACAATCCACATAAGGTACTTGCGAAGGGCAGGGGGATGAATAGCTCTTCTTACCAGCCGAGGACCCCTTATATACTGAAGACACCTGGCTTGATCACCTTAGGGCAGAATTAACCTTCCACAGGTGCATCCTAATTAATAAAATTGAGAGAATTAGGACTATACAATACTAGCCCAGCACCCTTATGGGTAGAGGCAAGCCCATAACAGGTGTGCACAAATAAATTGTGCCCACTCTGTTAAAGTCTTCTCTTCTCTACATCTGTTCAAAGTGCAACATTTATAAAGCTTGTCTGAGGTTTCTGTAAGCAGGAGGCAGATAGCTGAAGTCACTCTCTGCAGAGTTCAGTGAGAAGAGCTGGGAGGTGATTAGAGATAAGGGAAACCCCCCTCCTTTCCCACAGCACACAGGAACAGAGCTGAGGGTGTCAATCACAGGCTGTGTTCTGGAGCTCCATCTCCTGTCACCTTTTCTCTCGTGTTGTCAGGAAAACTTGTCAGAAGTGACCCATGCTGATAGCAGAGTAAAGAAGCAGCAGTGAGAAATGAAACTTAGTGCTCTGGATTAAGACAAGTACACACTATAGAGAGATTTAGTTTTGACAATATTTCATGTCTGAGGTTTACAAACACTTTAACCGCTTGTCAACTGTCTAACGGTAAATGTACGTCATTACTTACAAAAAATACCGGGGTTATGGCAGCATCTGGGCCAACTCAATATTGAACCGTACAGACTAAGACTAAATCCTCGCACACACGATCCAATTGTTGGCAGGGGATTGTCTGTGGACAGACTGTTGTCCTAAAATCTGACCATTAGTACGCTCCTTCTGACAATTGTTGTCCAACTTTAGGCCAACAAATGTTGGATGGCAGGCTAGTAATGTTTCGGTGGACAACAGTCTGTTGTGCGATTTTCATATCGTCAGTACACAAGTCCGTCACACAAAAATCGAAAGTACAAACACGCATGATCGGAAGCAAGGAACGAGCTGGAAGCAGTTGGTCTTGTAAAATAGCGTACGTAATGGAGAATTAACATTTGTGACGTGGCAAATTATGAAATGTCGAAATGCAGCGCACATTCTCTCTCTTCTTCTTTAATGGGATAATAATGAAGCTGATTTGCTGGTAATACTGATGGAGTTTTTTTTTTTTGGTCACATTACCACAACACCATTATCCAGTAGTTTTTAAGATCAAAGATACAACTGGGGTGTGGCTTGGCGGGCAACAGAGCCTGATACCCAGCACATATCAACCTTGAAATGGGCAAAAAGCTTTACCAGACCCCGCAGACCCGCTCCAGACGCAACATACCTTGGCCAGTAACATACCAGAGCTGTTCAAACTGCAGTCAGACACCTGTGGCAGCATGGCGGGGAACAAAATGGCACGGCCCCAGAGGGAGGAAGAGGACTTCAGTGAGATCCTGAAAATGAAACTCATTCTTTACTGAGGCATTTCATGCCACAAATTACTTCGCCGTATTAAGGAGTTTCAATCTTGGAGAGCAGAGAAGCCCTCTTCACTCTGACAAACAGCCTGGTGGACCCGTAAGGTAGATACATCTTTCTCAAGGGCAATTATGGGGGCTCTCCCCTCACCCTAGCAAATGTCTACTTCCCCAACTTGGTCCACATAAATTTCTGTCAAAGAATGATATGGGCACTCCAAGTATTCAAGGCAGGCTGCCTCATTTGGGGGGGGGGCTTCAATACCTCTCTCAATTCTTTAGTTGACTCTTCTTCAGGGAAGACATGCATCACGTAGTGTATAAGATTCTGAAAAGAGTTAAATCCCTCCTACACTCTACAGTACAACTATTTGATACATGACGATTCCTTCACCCGGAGGAGAGGGAGTTCACCCTTCACTCCATACCACATAACCACTACTACCACATTGATTACCTGTTCATATCAAAGAGAGACCTACCCAAAGTGACAGAAGCCTGGATAGATATCCAGTCAATCTCTGACCATGCCCCTATCTCTCCGACAGTAGTCCCTATCACAGGGATAACTCGCACACTTGGAGGCTAAATGCTTCTCTCCTGACAGATCCAAACCTACTGCCCAAAATTACAACATCACTTAAAGATTTCTTTAAAAACTTAATGGAATCCCAGAGGCAGACCCCTTAATGGTTTGGGAAGCACACACGTGCTCTGTAAGGGGGGGATTTGATGAAAATGGGAGCCCTTACGAAAAAGACAACAAAGATACAACTGTGTTGGTGTCCCTTGTTAATTTTACATTGTATTTTTGAAAATGTGACTGCCTACTCTCGAACTGTCATTTGAAGTAAAACACATAGCCAAGTATAATTCTACACAATTTTTTGGGCTAGCGTTTCCTGCTCCCCATATTGCTTTTCTTACATATTTTAGTAATCTGATCACATGATTTTTAGATTTTTATGTATTATATGTTTTATAAATAAAACTTTAATGGTGGAACTTCACTATGCGAGGCATTGTGTTCATGCTTTCCCTTACATGGTGAGTCCCTCTGGAGCCATTTTGGACTAAAATTATTTGGAGACAGTTGGAGGTCCGTTGAAGCTTGTCGAGTTTCGTATCCTGGTGAACTGACCTAGAAGTTGGACAGCAGAGAGGATAACGGCCGTTTCGAAGGTGATCCACGATTCAGCGTGTACGAGTCCCTTGAGGCGTGTGGAGCCTTTAAAAGCCTGCATGACACATTTGCTGTATGGTATTTGTGTCCACCATCTCTGGTAAGAGTACCTAACTTCTTCTGTGAAAACCTAGTTGGTGGTTGAAAGCCCCCTACAGTTCGGGTCAACGGAACATCTGAATCTATTTTGTCTACTACTTTCATTGTCGGACATTTTAGAATCATTGGTTCAAAGACTGATTGCTATCATTTTGTTATTTTTTATATAAATCTTTTCACTTGTTTAAGTATTTATTTTTGAATTTTGGAGCATGACATATATTGTGCATGCTGTCATTTAGTAGCTTTTCTCACTATTAACGCCATTGGGTTAATGAGTCACTTATGTTAGTCACTAGTGATGGACGAACTTCCGACGGGACGTTTCGCGAACGCGAAATGCGAACGGACCCAAACGTTCGCGAAACCGAACGTTCGCCGCGGGCCCCATTGACTTCAATGGGAGGCGAACTTTGCAAACCTTCATGTCGAATTTGCGGCCACGTGGTAATTATTAGGGGGTAAAACGTAGTCCCACCATCTGGACAATGACATAATACATGTATGAGGTGAATTTGGGATCGATAACTACAAGCATTTTTATTTTATTTGGGAAATTGTTCTAACAATTCAGGACTATGGAGCTAATGAAGGCAATGGAGGAGAGGGAAGGTCAGGGACCAGGGTAGGCAAAGAAGAGGGTGCAGGAGATGATCACCAGCAGCGTGACATACCGGAATGACACATGCACCGTGATAGAGGCATCTGACAGCAGCACCGTAATACAGAGCACTGACAGCAGCACCGTGACATACAGCGCTGACAGCAGCACCGTGACATACAGCGCTGACAGCAGCACCGTGACATACAGCGCTGACAGCAGCACCGTGACATACAGCGCTGACAGCAGCACCGTGACATACAGCGCTGACAGCAGCACCGTGACATACAGCGCTGACAGCAGCACCGTGACATACAGCGCTGACAGCAGCACCGTGACATACAGCGCTGACAGCAGCACCGTAAGCAGCCCCAGGAGGAAGTCAGCACAGCACAGGGATGGTGTGATCCCCTCATAATAAGAACCCCCAGGAGGAAGTCAGCACAGCACAGGGATAGTGTGATCCCTTCATAATAAGAACCCCCAGGAGGAAGTCAGCACAGCACAGGGATATCATAAGCAGCCCCAGTAGAAATATGACACCGCTCAACCTCTTCAAAGAGGAGGGTAGGGGCATATAGTACGGTGTGCTTTTTTGGGTCAAGGAAGTGAGCAGACTGTACGTCAGTCCCTATACCGCTGAAGGACTGCTGCAGTATAGGGCAGCGGTCAGCAGTGGTGCACGTCAACCCTATCTATTGTGGACCTATAGCGGTCCTTACAGAACAGCAGACTGTACCGCACTCAAGCCTATGTACCGTAGCACCCTATACCAAGTTACCAGTCCTTATAAGAACTTTTGTGGACCAAGCAGGTTGTGTATTAGTGTTTAGCAGACTGTACGTCAGTCCCTATACCGCTGAAGGACTGCTGCAGTATAGGGCAGCGGTCAGCAGTGGTGCACGTCAACCCTATCTATTGTGGACCGATAGCGGTCCTTACAGAACAGCAGACTGTACCGCACTCAAGCCTATGTACCGTAGCACCCTATACCAAGTTACCAGTCCTTATAAGAACTTTTGTGGAACAAGCAGGTTGTGTGTTAGTGATTAGCAGACTGTACGTCAGTCCCTATACCGCTGAAGGACTGCTGCAGTATAGGTGAGCGGTCAGCAGTGGTGCACGTCAACCCTATCTATTGTGGACCGATAGCGGTCCTTACAGAACAGCAGACTGTACCGCACTCAAGCCTATGTACCGTAGCACCCTATACCAAGTTACCAGTCCTTATAAGAACTTTTGTGGACCAAGCAGGTTGTGTGTTAGTGTTTAGCAGACTGTACGTCAGTCCCTATACCGCTGAAGGACTGCTGCAGTATAGGGCAGCGGTCAGCAGTGGTGCACGTCAACCCTATCTATTGTGGACCGATAGCGGTCCTTACAGAACAGCAGACTGTACCGCACTCAAGCCTATGTACCGTAGCACCCTATACCAAGTTACCAGTCCTTATAAGAACTTTTGTGGAACAAGCAGGTTGTGTGTTAGTGATTAGCAGACTGTACGTCAGTCCCTATACCGCTGAAGGACTGCTGCAGTATAGGTGAGCGGTCAGCAGTGGTGCACGTCAACCCTATCTATTGTGGACCGATAGCGGTCCTTACAGAACAGCAGACTGTACCGCACTCAAGCCTATGTACCGTAGCACCCTATACCAAGTTACCAGTCCTTATAAGAACTTTTGTGGACCAAGCAGGTTGTGTGTTAGTGTTTAGCAGACTGTACGTCAGTCCCTATACCGCTGAAGGACTGCTGCAGTATAGGGCAGCGGTCAGCAGTGGTGCACGTCAACCCTATCTATTGTGGACCGATAGCGGTCCTTACAGAACAGCAGACTGTACCGCACTCAAGCCTATGTACCGTAGCACCCTATACCAAGTTACCAGTCCTTATAAGAACTTTTGTGGACCAAGCAGGTTGTGTATTAGTGTTTAGCAGACTGTACGTCAGTCCCTATACCGCTGAAGGACTGCTGCAGTATAGGGCAGCGGTCAGCAGTGGTGCACGTCAACCCTATCTATTGTGGACCGATAGCGGTCCTTACAGAACAGCAGACTGTACCGCACTCAAGCCTATGTACCGTAGCACCCTATACCAAGTTACCAGTCCTTATAAGAACTTTTGTGGAACAAGCAGGTTGTGTGTTAGTGATTAGCAGACTGTACGTCAGTCCCTATACCGCTGAAGGACTGCTGCAGTATAGGGCAGCGGTCAGCAGTGGTGCACGTCAACCCTATCTATTGTGGACCGATAGCGGTCCTTACAGAACAGCAGACTGTACCGCACTCAAGCCTATGTACCGTAGCACCCTATACCAAGTTACCAGTCCTTATAAGAACTTTTGTGGAACAAGTGAGTTGTGAATGTTTAGCAGACTGCAGCAGAAGGGCAGCAGTCAAGTATAATATCCTTTCTATATTTGGAAGAAAGAATATTATACATGTACAAGCCTATTACTGTACCACTGATACCAGTCCTGAAAAGAACCTTTGTGGAACTAATAATAACAGCAAGTCTTTAAAATTACCCTCACTGCCTGACAACACTGCTTCCTTCCTGTCCCTATACAAATTGGCAAAAAAAGAGAACGATTAGTGGTTACTGGAACAGCTCTTTTGTGGACCTTGATAGTAACAGCTAATGATGATGATGATGATGATGATGATGAAAGACTAATCTGGCTGTCCCTGTAGCATACACCGTCCTTTCCCTTTCTCTAAACTAACAAAAGACACTCAGGCTGCTGCAAGAATCAGCAGCACAGCAAACCTATCAACACCTAACACCTATACCAGTCCTGAAAAGAACTTTTGTGTACCAAATAGCTAGTGGTTTATCTCTCCCTACTCCACACAGGAACCTGTCCCTATCGTAACAGAAGAAAGAATGTAAAATGGCCACCGGATCGGGTGTATTTATAGGTTAGGGGGAATGTCCAAGTGTCCATGTGCTGTCATGTCTCAATTGGCTGTCCTGTATCACATGATAAACGTGTCACCAAAGGTTAAAGTTCTTGTATACATTAAACACGTAAGTCCGCCGCGGCGAACGACGGAAAAAGGCGTTCGAACGTGCGGACCGCGAATGTCGGAAATTCGCCGCGAAACGACCGCCGGGCGAAACGTTCGTCCATCACTATTAGTCACTTCACGTTTATATGTTTTTCTAGCGCTGGATTTTTGGTTATATAAAGATACAACTATGTTGGTGTCCCTTGTTAATTTTACATTGTATTTTTGACTGCCTACTCCCGAACTGTCATTTGAAGTAAAACACATAGCCAAGTATTATTCTACACAATTTTTTTATTGTGCATAAAAAATAAAATAAAAATAAATTAGAGACGCTATCTGCCATCCAAATGCAAAGAACCAAAAAGTGCATTCTATACATACAAGAATATAGAAAATGTAACAAATACAATTATTATTAGTAAAATAAAAATTGTAAGTGGTGAAGGAGTGCAAATCCCCAGTCCAGTGGCCTTGTTAGGGGCCTTGTTCTGGTATTGCTACTGACCGCCATGCTGCTGTGGTGGGTGGGGTGGCTGTGGTATGTGTCTTGGCTGTGGAAGTGGTGGATGTGGGGACACAAAATCAGACAGGTGTGTGTTTTCTGAAATTTGGCCCCTCACCTCCTTGTTGAGGAACTGCAGCATGAGTTCCTCACACCTGCTCCTTTGCTCACCGCCCATCTGCCTTAATTTATTGGCCATCACCACGGCAAATCCCTCAGCCTCATCTGGGTCTACTGAGCGCAGTAGTGGCCTGGGTGAATCCTCCTGATTGCTGCTCTTCTTGGCCCTTTTAGCAGGAGGGTGTAGGGGAGGGATCTGCAACTCCATTTGGCTGCTGGCTGCTGGCTGCTGTCTCCTCCAGACTGACACTTTCCTGTGTATGAAAATGGACATAATTATAATCTTTTTTAGGGTTTGATCATCAATCGCACACAATTTTGATCTCCTAACTGTTGCAAATTGAATGTGGAGAAATAGAAAAGACTATCATTCTGACCCCAGCATTTTTCATTCTTGTTCAAATCATTTTTGGTCACTGCTGTCTATTGATATGGAAACCACTTTGTTAAGGCAGAAATATTTTAACAATAACGTTAGTAATAATTATCATCATTGTATTATTGGATACAAATATGTTCAACAATGCTATACCTGGGTCAAGCTGAACTCTGATGTAAAAGGGGGCTCTGTGGCGATGGGGAGACTCATGTATATGGGGGCCTCTGATGTAAAGGGGGGCTCTGTGGTGAGGGGGAGACTCATGTATAGGGAGGCCTCTCATGTAAAGGGGGGCTCTGTGGTGATGGGGATACTCGTGTTTATAGGGGGACCTCTGATGTAAAGGGGTGGCTCTGTGGTGATGGGGAGACTCATGTATAGGGGCCTCTGATGTATACAAATAAGTATGTTGTGATGGGGGCTCTCATATATATGAGGACCTCTAATGTAAAGGGGGGACTCCACATCTTCATCCTGTGCAGCAGGATCTGCAGGACCTGTGCAGACCTCAGGAGCTGTGGCCTCAACAGATGTCAAAGGGAGTGTAGACAGCGATGGCCTGGGTTCTGTCTGGTCAGTCAAAAACTGATATTTTTGTCCTGACATAATTGATGTCTGCCCTGGGTACACTGGTTTCACCAACTCAAGCAGTTTCTCCAAGGTGGCCCTTGCCCTTCCCCTTCCCCTTAACCACTTTCAGACCGGACCATTTTGCTGGTCAATGACCAGAGGTCTTTTTACAATTTGGCACTGCGCTGCTTTAACTGGTAATTGCGCGGTCATGCAATGTTGTACCCAAACAAAATTTGCGTCCTTTTTTTCCCACAAATAGAGCTTTCTTTTAAAGGTATTTTACTGACTCTGTAATTTTTATTTTTTGCGATATAAACGTAAAAAGACCGCAAATTTTGAAAAAAAATGATATTTTCTACTTTTTGTTATTAGAAAAATCCAATAAACTCAATTTTAGTCATACATTTAGGCCAAAATGTATTCAGCCACATGTCTTTGGTAAAAAAAAAGTCAATAACTGTATATTTATTGGTTTGCGCAAAAGTTGTCACATCTACAAACTAAGGTACGTTTTCTGGAATTTACGCAGCTTTTAGTTTATGACTGCCTATCTCATTTCTTGAGGTGCTAAAATGGCAGGGCAGTACAAAACCCCCCCAAATGACCCTATTTTGGAAAGTAGACACCCTAAGGAAATTGATAAGAGGCATGTTGAGCCCATTGAATATTTTATTTTTTTGCCTCAAGCGATTGAATAATGCCAAAAAAAAATTTTCTTTTATTTTTTACACAAAGTTGTCACTAAATGATATATTGCTCACACATGCCATGGTTATATGTGGAATTGTACCCCAAAATACATTCTGCTGCTTCTCCCGAGTACGGGGATACCACATGTGGTCGACTTTTTGGAAGCCTAGCCGCGTACGGGGCCCCAAAATCCAAGCACCGCCTTCAGGATTTCTAAGGGCGTACTTTTGTAATTTCACTCCTCACTACCTATCACAGTTTTGAAGGCCATAAAATGCCAAGATGGCACAAAACACCCACAAATGGCCCCATTTTAGAAAGTAGACACCCCAAGCTATTTGCTGAGAGGCATGTTGAGTCCATGGAATATTTTATATTTTGCCACAAGTTGCGGGAAAATTACAAACTTTTATTTATTTATTTTTTTCACAAAGTTGTCACTAAATGATATATTGCTCACACATGCTATGGGCATATGTGAAATGACACCCCAAAATAAATTCTGTTGCTTCTCCTGAGTACGGGGATACCACATGTGTGAGATTTTTTGGGAGCCTAGCTGCGTACGGGGCCCCGAAAGCCAAGAACCGCCTTCAGGCTTTCTAAGGGCGTACATTTTTGACTTCACTCCTCACTACCTATTACAGTTTTGAAGGCCATAAAATGCCAAGATGGCACAAAACCCCCACAAATGACCCCATTTTAGAAAGTAGACACCCCAAGCTATTTGCTGAGAGGCATGTTGAGTTCATGGAATATTTTATATTTTGCCACAAGTTGTGGGAATATTACAAACTTTTTTTTTTTTCACAAAGTTGTCACTAAATGATATATTGCTCACACATGCCATGGGCATATGTGAAATGACACCCCAAAATAAATTCTGCTGCTTCTCCTGAGTACGGGGATACCACATGTGTGGGATTTTTTGGGAGCCTAGCCGCATACGGGGCCCCGAAAACCAAGCACTGCCTTCAGGATTTCTAAGGGTGTAAATTTTTGATTTTACTCCTCACTACCTATCGCAGTTTTGAAGGCCATAAAATGCCAAGATGGCACAAACCCCCCCCCCCCCCCCAAATGACCCCATTTTGGAAAGTAGACAGCCCTAAATTTAGGGGTACACTAGTGAGACTCAGAGGTAAAAAAGCACCTAGGCTGTCAGCGACTGTATCAAAACGCTACAAAAAAAACTGTTAGCGATCGCAGGGATCAGGCCTGACTCTGCGAACGCTGTAGTTATGTGTGTTGTGTTTTGTAAGTGACAGTGATCGATCGATACTGCACTTGAGTGGGTTGGTCTGGGCTTGGCGGAGGGGCTAAACGCAGGTGCTAGCAGGTATCTGGGCTGATCCCGCTAACAATGCGTTTTGGGAAACCTAAACTGCTGGCGACGCTAATATAGATCTGATCAGATACTATATTACTAAGGGAGGTGTATGCTTTGCGCGTGGGTGTTAGCGGTACTGGCACTAACCTGACGCTGCCTGGGGCGACGCAGACCTTATCTGACCCTCAAACTTATATCACCCGCCGGGTGATAAGGGGGTTAAACCTTTATTAGGTAATAATGGTGGGTGCCCTGAAACTATAAAAAAATAACTAACCAACCAGCGTCACCTGTAACAGTTATATGGTGATCACTGGTGAAAGGGTTAACTAGGGGGCAATCAGGGGGCTTTATGCGGTAGTATATGGGGGTCCCTGGCGCTATAAAAAGCTGCGGCGAACCTAAATACCTACCTGCCTAACTAGCGCCACCTGTGACACTAATACAGCGATCAGAAAAACGATCGCTTATTAGGCTGGGTTCACACTGGAGCGATGCGGGAACGCCACAAATCTGCGGCGGGTTCCCGCATCACACTGCCCTATGCGAACTGCTGGGAGTGTCAGTGAAATGTTAATGACACCCCCAGATCAGTTCGCATATCGCAGTGCGATCTGCAAACTCGGACAGGAATCGGATCGCATGGTGTGAACACCCATGCGATCCGATCCTGCTGCGGACCAAAAAAAGGGTCCTGTGCGAGTTTGCGGCGGGTGCGGCGGGTGCGGCGCGAATTCAGCCATACTATCTGTATGGCTGAACTCGAATCGTACAGAGATCGCATGTGATTTGCACTGCAGTGCGGTGCGAATCACATCCGTTCTCATAAACCGCTGCAATGTGAACCCAGCCTTAGTGACACTGGCGACGGGGGGTGATAACGGGGTTAAACCTTTATTGGGGGGGTTAGGGGGGTACCTTAGAACTAAAGGGGGCTAACCCTAACTGCCCTAACAGTTATTACAGTCACAAATGACACCAATGCAAAAAAAAAAAACTCGGACAGGAATCGGATTGCATGGTGTGAACACCCATGCGATCCGATTCTGCTGCGGACCAAAAAAAGGGTCCCGTGCGAGTCTGCGGCGGGTGTGACGCGAATTCAGCCATACTATCTGTATGGCTGAACTCGAATCGCACAGAGGTCGGATGTGATTTGCACTGCAGTGCGGTGCGAATCACATCCGTTCTCATAAACCGCTGCATTGTGAACCCAGCCTTAGTGACACTGGCGACGGGGGGTGATCACGGGGTTAAACCTTTATTGGGGGGGTTAGGGGGGTACCTTAGAACTAAAGGGGGCTAACTTTAACTGCCCTAACAGTTATTACAGTCACAAATGACACCAATGCAAAAAAAAAAATGCAATTGGTGTCACTGTGACTGGGGGTGCAGGGGTGATTGGGGGGGTGATCGGGGGGTGAAGGGGGGGGTGAGAGTGTGCCTGGCATGTTCTACTGTATTGTGTAGTGTTGGTGCAACTCACCGATCCTCTCTCCTCGGTGCCGGAACGAAAAATACCGACACGGAGGAGAGATTACATCACTTCCTCTGCCTGTGTTTACATTACAGGAGAGGAAGTGATGTCACGCTTCACTTCCATTCGTCAGGAGCGATCGCGAGGGGGTGGCCATGAACGAATGGCCGCCCCCTCATCCCGGATCACTCCTGAACCGAATACCGACCGCCGCTGGCACGATCGGGCCCCCCACCCGCGGGAAGGCAGGGACGTACATGTACGCCCATATGCCTGCCCGTGCCATTCTGTCGACGTACATCGTCGTGCGGCGGTCAGCAAGTGGTTAATATCCATACCAGACCTGAAGGGCCTGGTAATTGAATTTGGGGGGACCCAAACGCATTTTTTTTTTTTAATCAATGATTTTCAATGAGTGTTCTCTGTATTACCGGGAGCCATCAATTCATTATAGCCGCGAGTGCTTTTAAATGACTTTTTTCCCTTCAGAAATGACACTTTGTGCAGGGACAGTTCTAAGCACGGGAAACAAGCGCTACTTTACAGGCATACTATACACACCCCCCAGGTACGAAATTTAGAGGAATAGTTCACTTTTATTGTTTCACTTTAAGCATTATTAAATGCTTATCACTGCTCCCAAAAAAACAACCGTTTTTAAAACTTTTTTTTGCATTGATACATGTCCCCTGGGGCAGGACCCAGGTCCCCAAACACTTTTTATGAAAATAATTTGCATATAAGCCTTTAAAATTAGCACTTCATGTTCGAGTCACATAGACTTTAATGATGTTCTGATGTTCGAACAAATTTATTGCCTGTTCGCATGCGAACCAAACTGGGGGGTGTTGAGCTCATCCCTAGTCCCAATATAGGCCCAATATAGGCCTCAGTCTAAGCAGTATAGGCCACTACCTACATATGCCCCAATTTCCAATTGTCCCTTCGTTTAATAGTTTGTTTCTTGCGTTGGCAATCATTTGTCTTCCACTCCAAGATCGTTCTTACGGCCATACCATCGGTCTATTCCAGCTGATCTCTCCTGATAGAAATAATTGATCTATAGTCAACAACCCAATCGATCACATCACAGCGATGTCACATATGAGAAAGTGGATTTTGATAGATAGTTGGAAGGTATGATCAAACATTATCAATCGCACCTCTGTTTCCACCATGCAATCTCTTAATCTGATCAATCAAAATATTATCATATTTATTACCAAAGCATCTCCGATGCTGATCGAAGCAAAACAATAATTAATGTTCCGCCCAGGCCTATTGACTCTATTTGATTAAATCCAATCTGATTCGAAATTGAAATTAACCTGAAGGTAAGGCATGCTGATTTGATCTTTCTGATTGAATTGCACATTGGATTGCAATGGGATAGTAAAACTGAAGCGTGTATGGCCACCATTCCGGAGATCAGGCATATTTTTATGGCACTTGTTCTACTGTCAAGCAGGGCATGTTGGATCCAGTTTTCTGAAATGTGTCGAAGGTAGTCGCAGTCCCTGTATTGTAAATGAACACTTTTTTTTCTGTACTGCTGGAAGCTGTGATAACAATATTCTCCAGCTTGCAGAGATGTATATATAGGCAATTCAGACATTGTAGAAGCAATTTTCAGCGGAAGGCGCCAGGAACATACGGAACAATCTCCAGTCCATATGGCTCTTTAGAACACTCTACACAGCAATCCGTCTTCTCGAAGTGAAGTGTCGCTGAAGGAATTGCAGAAAACCTTCTACTGCCTGAGAGAGCCTGGAAAGTGAATTTATATGATTTCCATCCATAGCGGGAATCTCATAGTGGATGAAGACATTCAGGATGGATGGACTGCTGGAGAATCTTCCTATTCTCTTAAAGGGGAACTCCACCTACACCTATTATCCTAGTGTTTTGTAGATGATGGGGATCTAAATGTAATTTTTCCTCTTTTCTCATTGATTGTAGCGGAGCGATCTCTGTTCTGTACTAGACTTAAATTTAATTTATTTTTACTGGATGTTTTCATAATATGAAGCATGCTCCTCAATGAGATAGTTAAAGCGGTTGTATAGTCCATATTTTTAACTTTTACCTACAGGTAAGCCTATAATAAGGCTTACCTGTAGGTAAAAAAAAATCTCCTAAACCTGTATGGTTTAAGAGATATTCCCCCTGCAATGAGACGCTGACTGCAGCGGCGCATGTGCACAGGGGATTCTCGGCTGAAAGCCCGGCAGACGACGGACCTTGCCGGAAATAAGTCTGCCGCATGCATGCACGGGAGTGACAACATTGTGGCTCCAGCCACTCATAGCACTGGAGCCGCGATACCCGGAAGACACGCCAAGACACGCCACGCAACATGTCAGCTACCTCGGCGTGGACCGGGCGAGATACAGACGCCTCGTTCTAAGGTAAGTATTTCATAATGAGCTAGTATGCGGTGCATACTAGCTCATTATGCCTTTTGCCTTACAGGTGTAAAAAAGTGTCATTGGGTTTACTACCGCTTTAAATAGATATGGGATGGTGAGAGAGATAGATTTTTAATTGGGAGTTTCCCTTGAATGATTTTGTCTGCAGTCTTGGAGGATCTACCTGCACGGCTCTTCTATTTGCTCCTTTTAATTAAACAATATTGTCTTTCCTGTTGTATTTTTTATGAAATCATGAGATTACAAGATAGATAGATCAAAAGATATTGATGGGTTGATATAGACCGAAAAGGATAGATAGATAGCTAGATAGATGGATAAATAGATCATCAATAGCTGTGGAAAGAAAGAAAGAAATATATAGATGATTTATAGACAGACAAATTGGTGGATGGATGAATAGATAGATGGATAGTTAACCACTTCAGCTCTGGAAGGTTCACCCCCCTTCCTGACCAGGTAATTTTTTGCGATACGGCAGTGCGTTGCTTTAACTGACAATTGCGCGGTCGTGAGACGCTGTACCCAAATAAAATGAATGTCCTTTTTTTTCTGGTATTTGATCACCACTGCAGTTTTTAATTTTTGCGCTATGAACAAAACAACAATTTTGAAAAAAGAACTATATTTTTTATTTTCCGCTATAAAACATATCCAATAAAAAAAATGTAAAAAATCTAAAGTCTTCAGTTTAGGCCAATATGTATTCTACTACACGTTTTTGGAAAAAAAATCCCAATAAGCGAATACTGATTGGTTTGCGCAAAAGTTATAGCATCTACATTCAAATTATGTCATAGATTTATGGACTTTATGTTATATTCTATTTTTTGCTATGCGCTGCTAAAGTGTTCGCCTTGGGCTTGAAGAAAAAGTGGCAACCCTACACATGACACCAGGGAGGGAAAATGGCTACTTGGGTCCAATTTGGAGGGGTATACTCACCTTTGTTGCCAGCGGTTTAGACATTAATGGCTGTGTTGAATTATTTTGAGGGGACAGCAAATTTACACTGTTATACAAGCTGTACACTCACTACTTTACATTGTAGCAAAGTGTCATTTCTTCAGTGTTGTCACATGAAAAGATAGACTAAAATATTTACAAAAATGTGAAGGGTGTACTCACTTTTGTGAGATACTGTAGCTATAGATAGACAGATAGATATTGATGGATGGATAGATAGATATATTTCTATAAAATTGTACAATACCATATATTTCATACAATCAAATTTTTGTGAAGAGTTCTGGAGTTACTAATCCATTGCTCAGTGTGGATGGGATTCCCGGGGTCCCTGTAGGATTCGGTTTGTCCATCTGAGCTGACCACATTGGCAGTGGTGTATGAGAAGAAGAGGATGCTGGGAAGTTTTGTTTATTTGTTGAGGAGACGGGATTTGTTCACATGTTCTCAAACATCATTATCCCGCATTTCCTTTAGACTTTAGGACATGTAAGCAAACATTGAGCTTTATAGGGATTATTGTGGGATTGTGGTGGAGGGCAGACTTTCATCCCACGTACTGGAGCGGAATGAGCAACTCAAAAATGGATATCAGATGTCGCCCACCTAGTCTGCCAGAGCGAATCATGTATTCCATTTTTCCATTAAAGCAGAACTCCAGCCCAAAATGACAAGATAAAAATAAAAATACCATTCAAAGATAATAATATAATAATAATTCTATTATTACTATACAGGATTTATATAGCACCAACAGTTTGCTCAGCGCTTTACAACATGAGGGCAGAGAGTACAGTTACAATACAATTCAATACAGAATGAATCAGAGGGCCCTGTTCATTAGAGCTTACAATCTAAAAAAGGGAGGGTTAAGTGATACAAAAAGTAATAACTGTGGGGGATGAGCTTATGGATAAAATAAAATACATTGGTTAGGTGGAGTCAGGATAGGCTTCTCTGAAGAGAGGCTTTCAGAGATCACCTAAAAGTGGACAGATTAGGAGAACAAAACTGCTATTGCTGTAATATACAACTTCAATCCAGATATTTTCCCTGCAGTGTTTTATTCTGCCACTAGATGTCCTCAGGCTGATGGCCAGATCATTTAATCCACTTCCTCTGAGCCCAGGCTGTCCTGGAACAGCACCTAGTCTGTTACTGGACTGGACAGTGACTCAGAGGGAGATGAGAAAACTGCCTCATGTAGCTATTTTCTGCACATTGCTCAAGCTTTTGAGCCGGACGTGTGAGACCAGTACTTCTGAGGACCATGGGCCAGATCAAACACTAGCTTGCTAGCTTTTTCTGCATAAAAAACAACGAGGGAAACATTTTTAACTTATTATTGAATTAAAAATGGGATTTGGTGCCAGGCTTCAGTGATACCTAACGTGGATCTAAATTTTAAAAAATGACACATATAATGCTATGTCACTAGCTTACTGCCTCACAGAAGTCTCATTGGACGAAACATACGTTAGGCTAGGCACGGAGTAGCGGTGACGGTCAACACTCGTGGAGGGTGCTGGACAAAAAAAAGTTTCAATTTTTTATTGTTTTTGTTGTAAGTACAACTTTCCATAAACTCCTGTGTACTTTTAAAGAATGTTGTACAATGAGTTTATCTTCCTCTTTCATATGATGAATGTGTGACCGGACTCTGAAGTTTCCTTGACTGATGATAACTGTGGGGTATACATCTGTGGAATCCAATTAAGCAGGCTGGGTAGTGGATGCGGTCGAGCCCATAGTGAGGGTTGAAAGCTCACTAATGCACTAAAAATCTGGTAAGCAGATATATTTACCGTATCTATCCTGTGGGGAGCACCAGGTGTCTTCACAAATTGAGCATTGGATCAGCACAGGTTTTGAATTCACCTTATGGATGTGGAATTGGGACACTTGGACTATTAACAATTTTTCTTTTTTCCTTTTTTCATTTTTTCACATTCTCATCTTTATTGCATTATATTAGATACATTTTTTTTTGCAATCATTAAAGGCATGGTTTGACAGCGCTACATGTTTTGATATTAATATCTGTCACTAGCACCTGGTTCACTAACCGCTTCGGATTCACTGGACCAACAACAGTGTGAATCTAGAATTTTTCTGTAGATACATTTGGGCAATGTTCTACAGACAGTGCACATGCAGTTGGCCATGTTTTTTGCTTGAGAACCATTTTGTGCCCTGTAAAATTCTCAGACTTCAGATATTAATCAGATGAAATAGTTAGAAGGGGTGGACCCCCTCTCTGCATAGCAGGCTTTCCACTATCACCAATTGACTAGCTATCCTAAAACTTGCTTCAGTCCACGTCAGAACCCTCTCCAAGGCTCATTCATCAAGGTAGCAATCAGCCGTGAATAACATCAAACATCCAAATACTGTGTTGCTCCCTTTAAACCCCGGACATCTGTTCTTGGCAAGGAGGACACGCCAGCAAAGGTATGGGCAGGTTGCCAAAATTATCGTTCCTTTGTGGTCTATAAAACATGGCATGAAACATAATTTAATATTGCACATTGAGCCTACTATCCTTTCCGTCATGGTACTGCGGATCCTTTTCAACCATCTTGCCCCTGGTGTACCACCTCTTAACCAACTTTGTTTCACAGGCTGTGGGACTGTCCAGCGACTTCCTCATTTTGGGATCAAGTCCTCAAGTACATTGGTCAAGTACATTAAGTCTCTGTATCCAAAGAACCCCATGGTTTGCATCTTCGGTTGTGACACAGCACCAGCTCAGCTACAAACATCGAATTACAAAGGAATACCCCAATAGGTCCATATCTGTCTTCTGGTGGCAGGCAGAGCTCTCATTCAAGCCTGCATTCACCCTACTCTGCCATAAATAACTGCAGTAAAGTAGGTGATCAAGGCTCTTTTCACCTTGGAGAAACTGTTCACTATCACTCAAAATTTAAATTCTATGCAGTGTTTCATTGCCAGGTGGGGTTGCTTTATGGAGCATTCTTTCTCCCCCGAGGAGATTTCACAAATAAAGCCCTTCCGCTACACTGACTGGTACATGCATGCTGAACTCACCGATTCTTGGGCAGGCTTAAATTCCGTGACAATTCAGACTCTGTAGCCCCTTCCATCCCCCCCCCCCTTAGCCATTTGGGACATTCCCTCTGCAGTGTTCTTGGTTTCAGTCCTGCAAGAGGAGACCCTTTTGAAAGGGCTTTGTCCCCCTGATGCAGGAGCCTAGAGGAAGTCTAGAGGAAGATATCAAGGTAGCTGGGGGGCTTATTTGCAAATCCGCATTGTGGCTTCAAGTTGGGTTTGGAAAGGCTCACTGAAGAGATTGCCAGGGGGAAGTTGGTGGGAAACAGTTCAGCTGTCCTCCCTATGGTGGCGTGAGTCTCCCTCACTAGGAAGAGCCTGGATGATATTGGCAGGAGGCAACCAATGATCCTGTGGCTATGTGAGTAGGTGACCCCAGTGCTGAAGAATAGTGACTGTGTTTAGCTTTTAACTCTGGAAGGAGTACAGGTCACCAACAGCATAGGAGGACGTATCCAACATATAACAAAATGCTTTTTAAAGTATATTAAACAGCCCAAAAAGGAAACAAATAAGAAAACTTGTTGTTAGTAGTGGTGGTGAGAGACAAGGACCTCTTACCCACAACCCTGGCTACACAGTTTTTGACAAGTCCTTTAATAAAAAAAAAAGGACATCCACCATCAGTCATGTTGTCCACCAATGTAGACCAGCATTAACCATAATTCCTGGTTCCTGTCAACACAAAAGAAAAAAAAATGCCAAAGTTCATCTGGTCCTGGCGGATGACAGCTCATACATATAATGGGGTCAGGTCTCCCAGGTGACCAAATATGGATATGGGTATGGGGAAGAGGCCCTGGTCATCAACATGGGGACAAGGTATACCCTCATCCCCATGTTGGGGACATATGACCTAGTATGGTTTAGTATGCATGCTTGGATCAGGGGCGGATCCAGAGTCTAATCTCGGGAGGGGCACGGCCAAAATTTTTGCGGGCAATAGTTCGGGGCAATGGCTGGTGTTGGCGCTTCAATCATCACAGCACCATGGTTAATATGGTGTCAGGATGATTGAAGCGCATTATTTCTATTATTACATTGTAATATAAACTGAAATAGTTCAACTCACCATAATGCAGAATCAGTGGGAGCCCCGAGTGTGTCACTTGCTACGTCGCCTGTCACCAGATGCAGATTGTCACTTGCCAGTGACAGTGCCCCTGTTGTTCCAGAGTGAGGGAAGACAGTAAGAGATGTCATCTCTCTGCTGCCTGTGCCTGCACATTAATGGCAGTCTTGTTTTAGATGCAGAAATGTGGTGATGCAGGGGGGCGGTGGGACACAGTGGTACCTCCATCTTTAATATTTTGGGGGCACAGGGACAAAAGTAAGGGAGCCAACTATAAAATGCAATTATATACACACACACACACACACACATAAATACACAGTGTCTTGAAAAATTATTGGTGGTTGCAGCCAGGTGGAGAGGAGGATGGGGTGGATGCAGCCAGGTGGAGGGGAGGACAGGGTGGGAGCAGCCAGGTGGAAGAGAGGACAGGGTGGAAGGGAGGACAGGGTGGTAGCAGCCAGGTGGAAGGGAGGACAGGGTGGTAGCAGCCAGGTGGAAGGGAGGACAGGGTGGATGCAGCCAGGTGGAAGAGAGGACAGGGTGGGAGCAGCAAGGCGGAAGGGAGAACAGGGTGGGAGCAGCCAGGTGGAGGGGAGGACAGAGTGGGAGCAGCCAGGTGGAGGGGAGGACAGGGTGGATGCAGCCAGGTGGAGGGGAGGACAGGGTGGATGCAGTCAGGTGGAGGGGAGGACAGGCTGGATGCAGCCAGGTGGATGGGAGGACAGGGTGGCAGCAGCCAGGTAGAGGGGAGCACAGGGTGGGAGCAGCCAGGTGGAGGGGAGGACAGATTGTGAGCAACTAGGTGGAGGGGAGGGCAGGGTGGATGCAGCCAGGTGTAGGGGGGACAGGGTGGATGTAGCCAGGTAGAGGGGAGGACAGGATGGATGCAGCCAGGTGGAGGGGAGGACAGAGTGGGAGCAGCCATGTGGAGGGGAGGAGAGGGTGAGAGCAGCCAGGTGGAGGGGAGGACAGGGTGGATGCAGCCAGGTGGAGGGGAGGACAGGGTGGATGCAGCCAGGTGGAGAGGAGGATGGGGTGGATGCAGCCAGGTGGAAGGGAGGACAGAGTGGGAGCAGCCAGGTGGAGGGAAGGACAGGGTGGATGCACCCAGGTGTAGGGGAGCACAGGGTGGATGCAGCCAGGTGGAGAGGAGGACGGGGTGGATGCAGCCAGGTGGAAGGGAGGACAGAGTAGGAGCAGCCAGTGATAAGGTCCTGTACCTCTATGGAAGCCTGCATCCCCGCCCCCGCATCCCCCCACTTGGAGGTAAGTTCTTACCTTGGGGATATATAGTAGAATCAGATCACTGGCACTTTCTGGCTCCCTTCACCCGACAGCTTCTCCTCTCCCCCTCCTCCCGCTCAGCATGTTGGGGGCTGCAGTGCACTCTAAGGTAATCGTCCTGGGCCTGCTGGTATCTGGGACTACATGTCTCATAATCCTCTTGGTGTTTGTTTCCCAGCCATTGGCCCTGAATGTAGCCCATAGGAGCGGGCATTGCCAGGTGAATGAGAGCTGCTTGGTTCAAGGAGGAGGAGGGTGAGGGGTGGAAATCCCCCGCAGCTGCAGCTCTGCCTGTGTCGTTTAATAGAGCCTGTCAGTTTCGGCGCCGCTGCCCTGTGTCCTGATGGGGGGGGGGTCAGCATTAGCACAGCCTGCTCACAATTTTTTGGGACGGGGGGGGCAATTTACCCGTTACCCCCTCCCCCTTGGACTGATATAGATTTTCTGAGGGGACCCCACACTTTTACTTCCTTGGGCTTTGCGTGGGGTTCCCCCTTAAAATCCATATCAGAGCTGAAGGGATTGGTATTAATTAGGGGTAAGAATCACACAACGCTTATTTTATTAAACTATACCCTCTCTGAGGTCTGAAATGCATGCACTGGAGCTGATCTGAGGTTTGAAGAGCATGCGCTGGGGGTGATCTGGGATCCGAAGTGGGGCAGATCTAAAGTCTGAACTGCATGCACTGGGGCTGATCTAAGGTCTGAAGTGCATGCATTGGCACAGAGGTGTAACTAGAACCTTCAGGGCCCCAGTGCAAGAAACCATGAAGAGCCCTCCTGACCTCTGGGGCCCTTTCCATCAGGCCTGGGGCCCTTCCTACGACTGTGGTGGAATTTAAGTGCCATAGGTTGCAATGTTAAATCACAAAAGCAAGTCTCAAGCAAGTTGCACAACTTTGGGGTCAGCAGCAGTGCAAACCGAGCCTTATGGGGGACTCTGTCACATATTCTGCAGCAGGCCTCCTTCCTGCCTTCTTAGCCCCCCCCCCCCCCCCACAATGGTGAAACATCAGGGAGCAGTCTCAAGTGCAACTTTTGCCACCCTGGTAGCTCTGCCACGGTGTTGGGACTTATCTGAGGTCTGAACTTCATGCACTAGGGCAGATCTAAAGTCTTAAGTGCATGCATTGTGGCCAATCTGACTTTGGAAGTACATGCATTGGGGCTGATGACCTGAGGTCTGAAGTGCATGCATTGGGGCTGATGACCTGAGGCCTGAAGTACATGCATTGGGGCTGATGATCTGAGGCAGTGCTGGCCCATCCATAGAGGGCGCACGGGTGTCCTGTTCTACATATCAGTGGCGCCGGACCATGAATTTCAATGGGGTGGTTTTTTTTTGCAGCACCTGATTAGAGCCAGAGGCTCTAATAGGCTTCAAAATAAGGTGGCCTCGGAGAGCACAGCAGTTGTGTGACCATAGCGAATGAATTTTCACACTAAAGTTCCTCCCTGCCAATCAGGAGGCAGGTCTGTAAGACCTGTTTCCCGATTGTCCAAAGCGCCAGGTGGCTGCCCACACTCCAGGAGAGGACGAGAGGACACCACAGTCCTGTGGGTAAGTGCTGGACTGCCTGTGGAGGGGGGTGATATTTCAGTCCCGTGCCATGCTGCTGGAGGGAGGGCGGTGTTCTTTGTTTGCCAAACCCCCAAAGAAGAACCCACCAGCCGCCACTGATCTGAGGTCTGAAGTGCATGCATTGGGGCTGATGGTCTGATGACCTGAAGTCTGAAGTGCATGCATTGGGGCTGATGATCTGAGGTCTGAAGCGCATGCATTGGGGCTGATGATCTGAGGTCTGATGACCTGTGGTCTGAAGTGCATGCATTGGGGCTGATAATCTGAGGTCTGAGGTCAATATACCTACTAGTACTTGGCTACCCCCAGGACTTCTTGTGCAATGCTATTTTTGCAGAACTGGGATGCTAACCTGCAACCACAGAGAGATTTCTCCTGTTGTGACAGATAGCTTCAGGCTGCGCCGTGGTCCATGGTAGGTGTAGTATGCTGAAGTGACCAAGACCAGTGCCTTACTGGCCTCCAAGCCTGCATGGGATCGAGCCAGCAGCAGGCAATGGCAGAGTACCATGTCACAAAACATTCCCTTTCAATTTTCTTACCACTCAAGTTGGCATTAGGTTTGCACCGCTTGTCCTGCCAGTTTCCTATCTGCAATGGTTTATACAAAAACCAACCTCGCCTGTTATCGCCTAAGAAAACACTCTTCGCTCATTAACACGGGCAAAAAAAAGCTTAATTCTAAATCTTCAAACAGCTGGTGGCCTCTTCTACAAAATTAATATTTACAGTATTTATCAAAAGCGAGCAGCGTTTTTCTGTATAACAGGCCTTTTTAAATTTTTGATGTTTGCTTACAGCACGTCGTTTAATTAGCCTCAAATGAAGGCTGACCCAGAGACGGCTCCTTTTTTTAAAATTTTTTTAGACTTGCGATAAATAATCCATTAATTGCAACCTTTTTATTTAAATACTGTTATGCCAGATGATGCATAATAATAAGTTAATATGTTCGCTTGCGGAGTACTAGTCTGATTAATCACTCGGCGGCTTGTTAAAAAATTATGTATTGCCGACTTGCTGGCCCTCATCATCATTTTTTTTTTTTTTTTTTTTTTTAGCTGGACAGATTTATATACATTTAGCTGTGAGGGGACTTGATTAACCATTCACAGATGGTGAGTTTATAAGCTCTAATTATCTGGTGAGTCTCAAATGAGGCAGTAAAAGACATTATGTTCAATCATTCTCCCTCCTTGTTACGTCGTTTACCATCTAGGCATAAATGGCTGCAGATATGGAATGTTCATGCTGAACTCCAGACAAGCAGCTGAGCGCATGTTGGCAACCAAATATGTGAAATATCTCCTTTTTCCCAGAAGATTTGTATTCTGTTCGGGCGGTCTTGTGATCCAGACAGATCCTTGATAGGGTTGAGCTGCACTGCCCTGGGTTTGGTTATAGCAGGACTCGAGGAACTGTAAATAAATCAATGAGAGCCAAATCTGTCAAATCAAAAATGCCAATTTTCCTGGGCAAGTAGGCAAAGGTTTGCCAAAAAATAGCATAAAGGGGTGGGCACCGCTCTGGGGAACATGTAACGGTTCAAAAAATAAATAAATCTGAAATTCCATTTGGCCAGGAGCAGTCATTTTTTTAACCACTTGACCTTCGAAAGATCAACCTTTTTAACTGACAATTGCACGGTCATGCATTCTGTACTCAAATAAAACTGATATAAAAAAAAGACCAACAATTTTGAAAAAAAAAAAGAACAACAATATTTTTTTACTTTCTGCTATAAAACATATCCAGTGAAAACATAAAAAAAAATAGAATTTCTTCATAAATTTAGGCCAGTATGTATTCTACTACATGTTTTTGGTAAAATAAAATCCCAATAAGTGTATATTGGTTGGTTTGCGCACAAGTTATAGCGTCTACAAACTATGGGATATATACTGGAATTTTTATTTATTTTTATACTAGTAATAGCGGCGATCAACGACTTATAGCGGGACTGCGATACTATCGGACACTAAGGCTCCGTTTACATCTGGGTGTTTTTCTGCTCTAAGCCTCAGCTCTAAAAACAAGAAAAATCCCATTCATTTTAATAGCCCCTGTTCACATCTGAGTGTTCTATCGCCTGAAGCAAAATGTCCATCGTTCAGAAAAGTACAGGAGCAAATTACAGGCGTTTTCTGCTTTTTACATTGGTGACCTTTAATCTGTACAAAATCACAGCAAACATTGCAGCAAAAATCGTACGACTTTCTGCCTGAAAACGATACGCTCGTGTGAATGTAGCCTACATGAGCTTCTTCTTTTTTGGTAGATTACAGGCATTTTAATTCTTCTACATTGGTGACCTTTTAAACTTCAAAATGCCTGTACAAAAATGCTGCAAAAACTACCGAAAAACGCTTATAAAATAGCAACGCCTAGTGTGTACGAGCCTAAAGCCTCGTACACACGATCGGATTTTCCGCAGACAAAACCTCGGACTTCTGTCTGAAGGCGTTTTGGCCTAGATTTTGTCTTGCAAACAAACGGCAAGGATTTGACTGCCAACAAACACGAATGTAGTGACATACTACATGGTATATAAGCTTTTTAGCGCCACCCTTTGGGCTCCTTCTGCTAATTTCGTGTTAGTAGAAGTTTGGTGAATGTTGATTCGCGCTTTTCATTTTGCGCTTTTCAGTTCGCTTCTGAACGGCCGTTTCGTCAACCAGACATGTTGTGGAATCAGAGGAGATAACGTGTTATTTATGATTGACCTTGGCGTTGTTACTTTGACCCAAGTCCAGTCCAGGAACAGGAGGAGGATTTCTTGGACCAAAAATTGGTTGCTTTATTAATCGTGACCAATTATGTCATGTGCCTTTGCCGTAGGAGCTCCAGGAGAATATTCCAAATGATTTTTGGATTTATCTCCGGATGACAGACCCCTGCTTTCAACAACTCTTGGCATTGGTGACCCCCTATATTAAGAAGCAGGACTTATGCATGTGGCTTTTATTTTATTTGTTGGTTGAATGATAATGATTTGATTTGTTATATTTTCTATATTTTTGGATGCATAAAATGCACTTTTTGATTAAGTTCTATTGGCAGATAGCAGGTCTAATTTTATTTGTTATCTTTTTTTAATGCACAATAAAAAAATTGTGGAGAATAATACTTGGCTATGTGTTTTACTTCAAATGAGTTTGGGAGTAGGCAGTAACATTTAAAAAATACAATGTAAAATTGACAAGGGACCCCAACATAGTTGTATCTTTGATCTTAAGAACTACGGAATAATGGCGTTGTGGTAACGTGACCAAAAAAAAAGCGTAATAATATTATTCTTGATATCACTAGAAGGAAAAAGCTCCATCAGTATCACCAGCAAAGCAGCTTCATTATTATCCCATTAAAGAAGAAGAGAATGTGTGCTGCATTTGAAGATTTCATAATTTGCCACGTCACAAATGTTAATTCTCCATTACGATCGCTAGTTTACAAGAACAACCGCTTCTGGCTCGTCCTTGCTTCAGAACATGCGTGTTTGTACTTTGGACTTTTGTCCGATGGACTTGTGTACACACGCTCAGAGAATCCGACAACAGACATTTGTCTGCAGAAAATTAAAAAACCTGCCATCCAACATTTGTCCATGGAAAATCTGACAACAATTGTCCGATGGAGCGTACAAATGGTCGGATTTTCCGCCAACAGCCTGTCATCACACATTCATGAATCGGATCGTGTGTACTCTGCTTAAGGCCCCTTTCACACTGCCACAACTTAAAAGTTGCGTAATTTTGACGTGATTTCAGGGAATGCCTGTGTAAACTTGAGGTCTATGGACCTCAACTACAGGGACTACTTTGAATTTGGCGCGACTTGAAGTCGCACATATATGAATGGTTATCATTGGAAATCATGATGAACGACTTGTCATGCGACTTTGCAGTCTCAAGTCGTACAAGTTTAAAATGGCCCTAACTGACACTTTTGACACTTGATAATGTATTAATGACACTGGCTGGAAAAGGGTTATACATCTATGGTGATCAAAGCGTTAAATGTGTGCCTATCCAGTGTTTTTGTGTACTAGGTGTGCTGCTTTTACTAAGGGAAGATATGGATTTTATTCCTTGCTTTGCAGAGACACAGAATTCTCCCCTTCCCCCTGTCAGAATGGAGATCTGCCTTGTTTATATAGGCAGATCTCCATTCTGTGTCTCTGATTGACGATCAGCTGGGTCCCAGTGGCCATCCATTGACCTGCACCCGCATATCGGCTTCTGCTGTAATTTCTCACAGCAGAAGCTGATCTGCGGGTGTCAGTGGCGTACGCCCCCTAGGCGGAAGTGCAGGGTTATATTGTCCCCTACAAGAGTAGGATACTAGGCAGACAAAATGACTTGGCTACGCCCATGGGTAGTCCTAGGTGATATACACCCCCTCTTGCTACAGGCCTTCAGTTTTTTTTGCCTAGTCAGGAGTAAGGACCTAGTTCCTTGTTGGGATCTCTTGTCCTGGAAATTTTATTTATTTATTTATTTATTTTCTCTGAATTTTTCGGGTGGGATCTACAATCAACTGCCGGGCTGGGCGACGGGCTGGACTTTCAATCCAGTCATCATCCCAGTCTGGCCAGCGAGCACGTGCACACCGCAGCTACACGCTAGGTCGGCCGTGACATAGCCCCACTGAGTTAAATGTCTACGTGACATAGCCCCACTGAGTTAAATGTCTTGCATAGTCAGATACGACTGGGTCTTGGCTCGAGTCGCAGCGTTCCTCATGGCCAACAGCCCCCCCACTTCGGTAGCCAGGAGGTTCTGTCTGGAATGATGCCCATTTAGTCCTGGTATGGTGAGTAAAGGTCCCCCTCTCCCCTTAGGGTTTTTTTTTGTGGTGGACACGGGCCCCTCCTCGGGTTTATCGGTCCTGTGGGTCCCCTCTATCCCTGCATCCTCTTTTCCTAGCCCTGGAGGTCCCTTGGAACCCCATCTTCCAACCCCCCCCATATGAGGTAGTGTGCCTGTGGTGGGTACTGGGGGATGGGGCTGAATACTGGTGGGCAGGGGGTGTGCAACACCTAGGTGCTGTGCTTACCAGGGGGGGGGGGCACTGGGTCCGGTGCCTGGATCCTCTCTCTCTTTCGATCTCATCCTAGGAGGCTACAGGGTTCTCCTGCATCTGTGGTAGACTCATGTAGCACGTCCGGTGGCCATTTTGTATCACGGCCTGTGGCCCTAGTGTCTGAGGACTTCCTATGGCCGGCGGCCATTTTTCCATAGCCGGCATCCTTTTCCCTAGTGCCTGATGACTTCCTATGGCTGGCGGGCTCAGGCAACAGCGGCCATTACTGTGCAGCCCAGGGTGCCGTTTTTTACAGATGGAAGCCTCTCTTTTTAACACGACACTGACTCCTGTGCTTTCTTCTCCCTTGGACACCACATGTGTGCAGGTCAACATCTGAGGCAGCAACCACTACGCTAGTGGGGTGGTGACTCTGGGGGATACCTCCTCCATCTGCTGCAGGTTGTGGGGTGTCTTGGTGGTCCGGTATCACTACTGGTGTGGGGGGTGTCCCATTGTAGTGGTCAATCTTGGTGTGGGGCGCTCCTTTTTCTCTCTTATAGAGTCTCATGAGCTTGTTTCCCCTTCTGACCCCCTATCAGAGGCTGCAGGTCCCGCTGAGTCCCAATCACCTGTTGACGCACTGACGGCGGCCCTGGAGTCCTTTGTGTCCCAGGTGAAGGTGGCTCTTGGGCGGCAGACTAGCAGGAAGCGTCCCCTGCCTTCCCCTGCTTCATCTGTCTTGTCAGATCCTGAAACTGATTCGGCTACTGTGTACGGGGCCCACCCTGTGGGGCCTGCGGCCGGGCTCCTAGATCTCTCGATGATTCCTCAGCCCCAGTGGCTGAGCACGAGAAGACGGTGGTGGATGCACTGATTGCTTCTGTGCGGGAAACTTTAAAAATGGAGGATGCGGTAGAGGTGCCTGTCCCTTTTGCCACTCACAACGTGGCAAAAGTGTTCCCTTATGCCTCCTTTTTTGACAAGTTTGTCTACACCCTATAGCTAGTGATGTGCAATGTAGCTGTCTGCCTGGTAAGTTCTATTGCCCTATATCTTGCAGAGATATTGCACAGATGTCAGGACTTTTAGTATTCATACATTCTCACTGATAGCTTTTTATATGTTGCAATTTTTTATATATTGTATCTTCTGTTTACTACAGATTTGAAACTATTTCTATGCTATCCTTGGGTGGCATGTTTAACTAGTTAGTTTATTCCTATGCTTTAATCCTGATAATGTGATTATTGGCCTCCTTTTTTGGTCAGTTTACTCACATCAGTTACCCTTATTAATTAAACTAGCGTTTGGGTTTTTAGGGGGTTCCTCTCCCATTAGCCATTTATTTAACTTGATACCTGATTTATTTTTTGATTTTTTGATACATCTTTTTGATACATTACTAATTGCGACATACATATTATTTATCTAGGGGGTCTTCGCTTACACCTAGCTGCTCCTTGAGGACACTGTGATTTCTTATACCCATCTCCCTTGGCCGTGATTTAAAGTGATGGTCGTCCATTTTTTGGCTGCTGTTTGCACAACTTTGTTTCCCTGATTGGGGCATTTGCCGACCCCCTGTTTTCTGATGGTATCAGAAATAATGTGGAGTCTATAATTAATTGATTCCCAGCTACTGGAATTACTTTCTGACACCAATCTGGAGACCAAAGTTATGGAGTTTTACCTGTTTTTAATCAACATTGCCCTTTCTCAGTAAGTGTGCTTGAGCTTTCCTTGCATTTTCTGCCTGATTTCTGGCCATATGCTTTGCTTGATGCTGCTTTTAATATGTATTATTATTATATTTACATTTGTTTATTTACTTCTATGTTAGACATTGCAGTCTCTCTTTGAAATCCCTGAAGAAGGAATTAGACATATAAATAGTAATCCGAAACATGTTGGATATCAGAAGGTATATTAGATGACGCTCTTTTTTTTTTTTTAAGATTTTTTTTTTGTCAGAAACGGTTCTTTATTTTGTATTTGTTTGCACAGATTACAATCACAGTAAACAATATTCAGTCATAAATCAGTGAGATCAGAATAAGCCAACCAGTGGCGAATACACATCTAAGGTAGTGCATTATAAGGTTATGTGCAAAACTTTCTCAAATTAACACTGTTGGTATCATAGCATGAAAAATAAAGAAAAAGCAGTATATAGATACGGCATATAAAGAGAAATAATTTATATAACAAGAATAAACAACCCCTGACGAATTTCTAACCAGTCCAATCCAACACTATCTCATAGCTTGAGGAATTGTTTATAGTACCTCTACCCCTAGGTCTCCTGCGTTATTTTTGTATGGTTTGCATAGTCCCTCATATATGTTATCTTGTACTACATAGTCAGTCACCAGTCATCACCCCATCAGCAGTCTGTCACTGATTAATTGATGTGGGGCCAAGCCAGGAGTTTCCAGCCATGGTCGCCACATAGCTTGAAACTTACATGGGGCGTTTCTGTGTTGGTATGTTAGTTTTTCTCTTATTAATAGTTTGTTTACACTCCACCCATTTTTTCTTAGAAGGTATCCTTGGGGTTATCCACAGTTGTGCTATCCAGCCATGGTCGCCACATAGAGTAGGCGCAATATCGCCGTGTGGGTGGGGGGGCTCAGCGTCTCCTCCTCCAACGCCCCCAGTAAACACACAATCGGGTCCTGTGGTATTGAAGTAGTAAAAAACTTGGATACTGTGTCAGTGATCTTCTTCCAGTACCTGAAGAGTTTAGGGCACTTCCACAGCATGTGAAGGAGATCTCCATTGTCACGTTCACACTTTGGGCACAGGGGTGAATCCCTGAGCCCCCATTTGTAAAGTTGTAGGGGGGTTCTATATGATCTATGTAATAAGTACAAGTGGGATAATCTCTGTGACGCTGATACCGATACCAGGGGTGCAGCGGAGAGGCATTTCACCCACGTCTCCCCATTAATGGGTCCTATGTCACTTTCCCACGCCTTTCTGCAGGGTAGTTTAGAGGAGTCCTGCAGTTTGTGTAGCAGAAGACCGTAACAGTGGGATATCATGCCTTTTTTGTCCCCTCCCATAAGGATGGTTTGTATGAGCGGGTGGTCTACCTGCTGTATTTAGGTGGTTCTGGCCTGGATCTGCATAGCGTGTCGTAGCTGCAAATATTTATAGCAGTTGGTATGTGCAAGCCCGAATTCCCCCTGGAGTTCTTGGAATGACTTAAGAGTGGGACCATTGAAGAGCTGGGTGACATATTTTATACCTGCCTCTTCCCATTTCCTAAACCCGTGGGGTTTCAATAATTCTTTGTATTGTCTGTTTTGCCAAATGGGAGTATGGGCTAGAAAACCTTGAATCCCCAGCAACTTTTTGACGTAGGCTCACAATGTGTTTAGTAATTTCACTGTGGGTGCCCCAGAATCCAGGTGCACATAACCTGCTTCTAGCCTGGTGAGAGCAGATACACTCTCACCTGGTAGGTCCAAGAGCTTACGGATAGGGTCCTCTGAATCCAGCAAACCCCAGCCCCCCAGTTGTTGCAACTGAGACACCAGGTAATATGCCCTTGGATGCGGGACAGCCAGCCCACCCTCTTCTTTGGTGTGTTGCAGCGTTGATAAACTTATTCTGGCATTCTTCTTGCGCCAGATGAGTTCTCTAAATTGGGATTCGATTTTGTGGCACCATTTTCGTGGTATCCACACTGGGGAGTTGTTGAATATATATAGCAGTTGCTGTGCCCAAACCATTATTTTTTTTTTTTTTAATTCTTTATTTAGTTTTCTTTTTTTTTTTTCCCTTACACATAGAATAAGACAAAGAATACAATGAAAATACATTCAATCCATATCTCATTCTTTTCTTAAAATCTTTTACAGACATACAAAATAAACATTTCCTATTCCTCTTCCACCCCCCCCCCCCCCTCCCCGTCTTGCAGTGGGTTTGGAGAAATATCCCCCCTAGCCAACCCTATGTATATCTTACCCAGACTTATTTTACCATTTCTTCAACATACCTCCATGATTTTTTAAAATGTATCCATGCTACCCATTTATCCTTACGCCCCTCACCAGCTACCCATTCTTCCTCCTCTCCCTCTGAACATTCCATATTCTGTATTTCATTTACCCTAAGTATCCAGTCCCGTATCTTAGGACTGTCCGTCTCCCCCCATTTTTTAGGGATTAGACTTTTTGCGGTGCTGAGCAGTATGGGGATTAAAGAGGACATATATTGTCTCACAGAGCTTTCGGTCCCGTGAAACAATACAGTCCAGGGGTCTTCTGCTATGTCTTTATTTGTTACGACTTTTATTAGCTCTAACACCTCCTTCCAATACTTTTTAATTTTCGGGCAATCCCACCAGATGTGAGCCATGGTTCCTATTGTCTTGCACCCCCGCCAACACTCTGGGGATTGCGCGGTTACAAATTTACCTAGTTTGTCTGGGGTCGCATACCACCTTGCGAGGCACTTATAATTTAATTCAGTCAACTTGTGGTTAACCGTCGCACTGTGTGTTAGTTTCATTATTTTCTCCATTGTCTGTATACAACATCGAGTCCCCAGCTCTCTTTCCCATTTTTTAATGTAAGGCGGACCATCCCGACCTTCCCCCGCAGATAGAATTTTATATATTCGGCCTATGTTATTTTTTGATTTCTCTCTACGGCAAAGCCGCTCGAGAGGCCTATAATCTTCCTCGCTTCTAATTGGATGGGGCAATTTTAATATAAAATGTCTTAACTGAAGGTACCTCCAAGTGTCTATACTCATAAGTTCCGTGTTCATCTTTAGTGCTTCAAACGTGTTTATTTTACCTCTGTAAATAATATCTTTTACTTGTGCATTGTTATTTATTATCCAATTTCCCCCCACCTCCTGCTTCCCCGGCATAAAAAAATCATTGTCTTTTAAAAAAATCAAAGGTGAATTATAACTCCATTTATTTTGTGCATGTGTTCTGTCCCATAATCTAAGAGCAATCCGTGTTATTTCGTGTGTATTTGGCCCTATTGACCTGTATTGAGGGGGGTTCCAAATAATTCGTCCTAACTGTGCTTGACTCAATGCCTTTTCTACTTTTACCCACCTTTTATTATTTACCTCTTTTCCCCATTCCACCACTCGAGTAAGTACCACCGCGTTATAGTATTTTTTGAAATCCGGAACGGCAAGGCCCCCCTTTTTTTTTTCTCTGCTCAGTACCGCGAAAGCTATTCTTGGTTTTTTGTGTTGCCAAATATATCTTGAAATCAACCCCTTTAATGTCCTGAAGAAAACTGGGGGGAGCGATATGGGCAGCATTTGGAACTTATATAGAATCTTTGGGGTCAAAACCATTTTGACCGCATTGATCCGCCCTAACCAGGAGAGGTGGCTTATTGTAATTTTTTTTAATTCTCTCTTAATTTCCTCTAGTAGGGGGATGTAGTTGTTAACATATATTTTCTTAATAGTGTTGGAGAGGTAGACTCCTAGGTATTTGATCTCCTTTCGCCATGGGAACCTGAATTCCTCCTGGAGTCTTATCTTTTCCTGTCCTTCAATGTTGATATTTAGGACTTCGGACTTGTTGAGGTTTATTTTTAAATTCGAGACTTCCCCATATTTTTCCAGTAACCTCAACAGGTTCGGAATCGTGATCCTTGGGTTGGAGATATAGAACAGCACATCATCCGCATAAGCTGCGAGTTTGTGCTCTTCCTCTCCAACCGTGATCCCTTTTATGTCTGGGTTCTCTCGGATAGAGGCTAATAATGGTTCCATGGACAGGACAAATAAAAGAGGGGACAACGGACACCCCTGTCTGGTGCCGTTCTCCATTTGAAAAAGGGAGGAAGACAGCCCATTCACTTTTACTGATGCCTGAGGGTGATTGTATAACACCTTGATCCATTGGATCAATCTTGGTCCCAGCCCCATCACTTTCAGAGTTTCAAACATGAGTCCCCAGTCTACCCTGTCGAATGCTTTTTCAGCATCTATCGACAGGAGTAGTCCTGGGGACCCATTCGTTTTTAAGGCCTGTAGCAGGAGCAGCGAGCGTACTCCGTTGTCCCTACCTTCCCGCTCAGGGATAAATCCGACCTGGTCCGGGTGCACCAGGTCGGACATCCTGTCCTTCAGCCTCGATGCTAAGACCTTGGGGAATAATTTGGTGTCAGCGTTTAGTAAGGCTATTGGCCTATAACTAGAACACAGCGTACTGTCCTTGCCCTCCTTTAACAATACCGTGATTGAGGCCCGCAGGGCCTCTCCTCCCATCCCAAAATCTTTACCTAAGCCATTCATATGCTTACAAAGCTTAGGGACCAGCGTCTCTTTGTATTTTTTCAGATACGAAATCGTGAAACCGTCTGGTCCCGGGCTTTTCCCAGGGGCGGTATCTTTCAACGCCTTGTAAATCTCTTCTTCTGTAATGGGTCTGTCTAAATTACTTCTATCGTTCTCGTCTAGAGTCGGTAATTTCACTTTGTTCAGGAAGTCCTTAATTTTATCTTTTTTCCCTACATCTTTTGCCCCTTTCTGGCCTATGTTGTACAGAGCTTCGTAGTATTGCTTAAACACTTCCGATATCTCCCTGGATGTGTGGGTCATCTTTCCATTCTTATCTTGTATTTTATCTATAAAATTATTCCCACTCTTCCTTTTCAACTGCCTAGCTAGATGTCTACTTATTTTATTTCCCTGGTAGTACCTCTCTCTGCTTCTCCTATCCAATGTCCTTTTTGAATCCTGTTCCATCATATCTTTAAGTTCATCTCGCTTAGTCACCAATGGATGGAAATATTTCTGCTGTTGCCCCCCTGTTTTTTTATGGGCCTGTTCTAGTTTATAAACCTCTTCTTTTAGACTTTCAATTTTTTCTAGTCTTTCTTTTTTTTTCCTTGTGCCCATGGAGATGAGGATACCCCTAATATATACTTTATGTGCCTCCCATAAAGTGGCACCCGAAATTTCTTCTGTATCATTAACAGAGAAATAAAATTCAATTTCCCTTAGTACTGCCTCCGCGATTTTCTCGTCCTGCAGGAGGCTCTCGTTCAGGCGCCACGTGAACGGTAGCCTCTGCATTTCGAGTATCCTCATCCTCACCGACACCGGAGCATGATCTGACAGTGTAACTATTCCAATCTTGGATTCTGTTACGAGATCCAACAGCCTATGGTCGACTAGTATGTGGTCCAACCGGGAGTACGTCCCGTGTACGGGGGAAAAAAAGGTGTAATCTTTTTTTTTATCGTGCTGCAACCTCCACACATCCATCATTTGGTGTTGTTTCAACCAAAGTTTAATCATCTTCCGAGCCTTCATATTTAACCCCCTAGCACGGGACGTACTATCCCAAGATGGGTCCATACAAAAGTTAAAATCTCCTGCAAGGACCACATCCCCCATCTTAAATTCCTCTAGCTTCCCCAACACTGTCTTCAAATATCTTATAGGGTTTTTGTTGGGGCAATATACATTTGCTAGGGTGAGAGTCTTGTCCCCTAATTTTCCCTTTACAAACAAATAGCGGCCATCGGGGTCTGTCATCCTGTCCGTCACTGTGAACTTTATACCTTTCTCAAACCCGATTGCCACTCCCTTAGCCCTCTTTATCGGTGAGTCCCCATATAGCCAGTTTGGATAGTTAGCCGAGTATAGTTTAATATTTGAATCTTGCGACAAGTGAGTCTCCTGTAAAAATACCACCTCTGCTCTGTACAGCTGTAGTTCCTTTAACAATTTGTGCCTCTTACCCACAGAATTCAGACCCTTTACGTTATAAGACAAGAAATTTACATCTAACATTTAAATTTTTAAGAAGAAAAAAAAGAAAAAAGCGTGATCTGTGATACCTTGGTTGACTCTGCAAGACACCTCCCCCCCCCCCTGACCTCCCCCCCTCCCTACCTTCCCTCAGCCCCCCCTCCCAACCTCCCCCCCTCCCATCCCCTGGCCAATTCCTGGCCTCTTTTCTGCAGCTGAGGATCTCCTCCATTCTGCAGACTTCTCCCACTAGGGTGTGACTCTGACTAAGGCCCCCCGTGTCTGGGTCCCCCCGACCTCCTTCCCCTAAGGGGGAAGGGGATCCCCTCGCAGATGGGGTATGATGTCCCAGGGCCCCACATGATCCTTCCACCACCCTCACCTCCCGCCCCTCTCACCCCCCCCCCCTCCACCCGACAAGAAAATAACCATCCAAAAGTCATACTCCCCCGTCAAAGACCCCCATGTAAGTCCACTAGGGAACTTTAATATTCGTTGGGACTGGGATCCCTAGATTATTGCAGAAAACCTCCAACTCATCGAGGAATTTTAATCTAAATGTTCGTCCATCTCTTTGAACCAATAGGGCCGCAGGAAATCCCCAACTGTATCTGATATTTGCCGCTCTCAATAGTTCTAATAAAGGTTTTAAAAGTCTCCTCCGGGCCAGTGTACCTGCCGACAGGTCAGAGAAAATCTGTATAGAGACCCCTTCGTGTATTAACGGGGGCAACCCCTTGAGCCTGCTCCATATCTTGACTTTGTCTTCATAGTGGCTGAATTTGATGATTACATCTCTCGGGACCTCTTCCCTCAGACCTGGGGGTTTCCTCACCCTATATACCCGATCGATCTTTAAGACCTCTCCTATTGCTTTTCCCAAAATGGGGTTGAAAATTTTTCCCATCTTAGCCTCTAGATCTTCTCCCTGTTGTTCAGGCAATGCTCTGACCCTCAGATTTTGCCGTCTATTCTGGTTTTCTTGTTCATCCAGTTTATACAAAGTGTCCCGCTGATCTATTTGCAATTTCTTTACTTGCGTTTGCAGTTCTAGTATTTCGTGGGCCTGTTTTCCTGTTAGTTCCTCTGCCTCTTCCACTCTCCTCAGTAAATGGCCCATATCCATCCTGACATTTGAGATTTCGACTTTGATGGTATTTTCAAGTTTGGCGAACATTTCCAACATTTCACTTTTTGTGGGGATTTGGGCGATGTCCCTCTGTCCCCGCAAATTACCATCCATTTCTAAGTCCGATTCCTCCCCTGAATTAGCTCCCGGGGCCCCTGCTGTCTTGGATCCTTCTCTCTTTTTCTCCTTTACTCCCTGCTGTTTTTTTTCGATTCCGGGGCTTTTTAAACTGGTTTCCTTCAGGTACTTCTGAATCGTGCTTGTATTCAGATTCTCTTTTGGATCGTTCGCCTTTTGATTTCTTCCCCTCATGTTTACCCCTTTTGTCCTTTGCCTCCCCAGGTTTATTAAGGCAGAGAAAACAGCACACAAAAAAGAAAAACAACAATTCTTTGTACAGTCTCTCCTTAGTTGTGTCACCTGCCCTGCGCTGAAAGCTCCAGCCTCAGATCCGCTTTCACCTGCTCTGTGATTTTAAGCGGGGAGAACTCTCCCATATAACTTTTGCTGCGATTTCACACGCTATCAAGATGGAAACTGCAGTGCGATTCCACGGCAAGGGCCACACATTAACCCGCTTAGCCTTCCGGCAATTAACTACTGTACTTTGTACTCAGGGCAGCTACATCAATTTTTAGGTATATAACCTCTTGCACATCATTTATAGTTACGTTCCGTTTAATCCTGTTTTACATCTTGATCTTTAATATGTAATCCTCTGGCATCAATTCGCTAAGCCCCTGCTGTTCCTCTCCTCACTCCCCAGAGTCTCACCAGCCCAGGTTCCGTGGGCATTCAACATGTGTTAAACAAATCAGGATCAGGATCGAGTAAAGTTCAACAAATAATCAGCAACTGAAGATCAGAGTGAATAGTAATCAAAAAATATAAATACCTGGGGAGGGAGAGGGATCTTATCCGGAGGGAGATAAGCAGCAAGTGTCCACTTAGGGCTCCGCTGTCTTCCACTGCTTCAGGGTAAACTTGAGGCTTTGGTTTGATTTATCTTTCCATCTGGTCCTGGAGCATGGCTGAGCTCGTTTCCTCTTTGTGTGTGTACAACGAGCGCTTTGCGGGGAAGTGGAGGGAGAAATCGGCGATTTCTTGCGGGTCCGTTAAGGCCCCGCCACACTATGGTTGTGCTCTTCTGCTCATGCCCGCCGTGTGCTTCGGGATGCGGGAGGGATGAGATGGTGCGGGCCGGGCGGCTTCATGCATGGAGCTCAGCGTCTTTTCCCCTCGCGCTGCTCCAGCTGATCGGTGGGACCGCCCCCATCTACTCACGCTGGCGCCGTCATCGGGTCCCTCCCCTCTCTCACGGACGGCTCTCCATCAGCCGAGCGCCCAAAATGATTTGTCTGCCCAAACCATTTTAATAAGGTTGGCTCTCCCTACTACCGATAGGGGTAGTTTGCACCACACTTTGCATTTCTCCCTAAAGTTATCTAGGAGAGGGACCATGTTTAGCTGTATATATTGAACTGTGTCAGATGTCACTTGGATGCCCAGGTAGCGGAATGAGGATACTATTTGTACCATTCCCACACATGCTGGTAGTGGAGCGTCCAGGGGATCCAATGGGAGCAGTACAGACTTTCCCCAATTAATGGAGAAGCCAGACAGCATCCCAAAAGCCCCGATCAGGGTCATGACTGTCCGTAGTGTACTCTGGGTGTCCCCCAGATACAACAGGGTGTCATCTGCATACATTGACACTTTGTCGGTACTCAGCCCCCTTTGAAAGCCTACAATGTTGGTGTCCCTCCGAATTCTTGCTGCCAAGGGTTCCAGGGCTAGGGCAAACAGCAGGGGTGACAAAGGACACCCCTGCCTATTCCCCCCGAAATAATGGAAAGGGCTCAGAGAGGTCTCCATTTATTCTGATCCTAGCCGAGGGTTTGGTATACAATAGCCTCACCCATCTAATAAAATGATCTCCTAGTCCCACCTGTTTCAGTACCTTCCACAGAAAAGGCCATTCGACACTGTCGAAGGCCTTAGCTGCATCTAGTGAGAAAATTGCCCTATTGCCAGTTTTGCTCACTGGAAGTTGCAGGTTGAGGAAGAGCCTCCTAATATTTTGCGCCGTGGATCTTGTGGGTATAAACCCACATTGGTCCTTGGGTATTATTTTATGAATTACTCTTGCCAGTCTGTTGGCTAATACCTGGGCCAGTATTTTAACGTCTGCCGTCAATAGCGATATGGGCCTGTATGAGTCCGGTTGGTGGGCATCCTTACCCGGTTTCAACAACACAATAATTATTGCCTCTTTCATGGAGCACGGCAGAGACCCCCCCTCATATGCCTCATTGTATACCCTCAATAGTAATGGTAGAAGTGTGCCTGAGTACTGTCTATAAACCTCTGAGGGAAGAACAGCCATGCCCGGTGATTTGCTATTTTGTGATTGTGAAATGGCCACTGCTAATTCCTCCTCCTTCAAAGGTGCACCAAGCATGTTCGTTTCATCCTGCAGCAATCTAGGGAGTTCACAACTCTCCAGGAAGTCGTGTATTTCGGTGTCGAGATAAAAGAGTGTCGGTGGGCCCTACTTTAGAGGTGTACAGGTCCCTGTATACCTGCACAATGTCCGGTGTCTGGGTTTTCAGGTTGCCCTGGACGTCACAGATAGCCGAGATGGTGGAGGAAGACCGCTACACACGTGCCATTACTGCTAGCATGTGCCCAGTTGCCTCCCCCTCCTCAAAATGTGACTGCTGCAGAAAAAAATGTTTGTTCTTGGCCAGCTGCAACGCCAATTGGCCAGACATCACCTGTGCGCTCAGCCAGGCTCTTTTGGAATCTTCCATTGGGTTAGCAATATACCTGTCCTCTATCTCCGTTACCATTCCTCGCACCGTGGTCTCCCACGCCTTGGTGTCCGTTTTTATTTGATTGATTTGACTTTATAAATTGCCCCCTCATAAAGGCCTTAGTCGTGTCCCACACTATACTAAGAGTAGCAGTATCGACATTCTCTTGTAAAAAGAATTGCTTTGCGAATTGGGTCCGGCTCTGGAAACAGAGCAAGCCAGGAGGCCTTAAGTCTCCACATAGGTTTTTTAATCGTGGCAGGCACAGAGATAGACACCCAGAACGAGGAATGGTCAGAAATATGTCTGTCAGCATATCCCGAGTCCACAATCTGGTGCAACATGGCACTGTTACCCAACCCCAGGTCAATCCTAGACAGTCCTCCGTGAGAGGCTGAATAGCAGGAGTATTTTTTTGTCCCTGATTATCTCACTCGCCATATATCTAGCAGTCCGAACTCCTCCAGTACCCCGACGAAGGGGGTGTGTCCGGCACCAGTTGTTTTGGCGGATGCTGGGGTTTGTCTAGAAAGTAATTCAGGTAATTGTTGTAGTCTCCTACTGCTAGCAGTGGGGCCTCTGGATATTGAGTCATAAACCCCACCAGACACCTTAGGACCTCGGACGTATATGGTGGTGGTATATATATATACCCACTAATACACAAGCCATGCCATAAATCTAACATAGCAAAAATATATACCTCCCTCCTGCATCTATCACCTTTCTGGAACACTGAAATTGTACATTTCGATCCACTAGGATGCTCACTCTTCTAGAGTAAGCGGAAAAAGTGGAATGAAATTGCGTCTCATATTTCCTTGGGCACAAACTAGGGGGGTGGTCTGGGGAAAAATGTGTCTCCTGCAGGCATACAATGCCTGCTCCCATTGTTTTAAGATGTCGAAGGACTGCCACTTGCTTTACCGGTGCCCCCAGACCTCTAACATTCCATGATAATACCTTTAAATTAGCCGCCATAATTATACTTAACGTCAATGACATCCACAGATACATATTTTGACTTCTCCACATAATATGCATAAAAAAGCAAAGGTGATGCTGTAGACTGACTTTACCAGTGGCAGCGGTGATGATCTGCACGAGGACCGTATGCAACAGAGAGCTATACCTAATTACTTGTGGGGTAAAACGAAAACTCAACAACATACTATGACAAAAGGGCTGAAGTCTACACAGGGTTTTAATGCAGAATGCACGTGGATGGTTTCCTGGTGTGTGCGCCCTTTCGACTACAAATACAGGGGAGAAGGTGTCCTTCCCAAAAGTAGAAATTAGCCATTTTTCAATCCTGTAATGGAAATTTGTAGGTTCTGTTTATAATTGTATTCTATTTTATATGTATTGCACAATGCCCTCACTGTGCACACGGCACTAATAATGTTTTCAGTACATGTTTTGCATTCTTTCGAGTCTTGATTAGAATTAGCCTGCCTGTGTAACGCCCCTTGTTATCATAAACGTACAATTGTAATATTAATGTGATACCTACGTAATCATGTGTATAAAAACCTTCAAATGCGTCATAATAAAGGAGAACGGTTATTTGGAAAGATGCTGAGCGTATCTTTTGTGTCTGTTCCCTACTGCAGTAGTTATTAATTTGGAACCACTAATCAATATGAGGATAGGAGTTGCCTATCTTTAAAATATCCATTTCCTTACCCTCAGCCCTTTCTGATATTCCCAGTGCTCGCACATTATTGCGTCTCATGCGATTGTCTAAGTCATCCAATCTGGCCGCGTGCTGATCCATCAGGTGACAGTTATATTGTAAATCCCTATGCATGGGGGATATGTCATCCTCAACTGCACTTATTCTGCCCTCAATAGCTGCCGTGCGTTCTCGCAGTTTTTGCATGTCCAGTTGCACAAATGATATTTCTGCCTCCTTCACTTCACTTGTCAAGGTGGAGACTGACATGTTACACGTTGTAATCGCAGCAAAGATGTCCCGCAGGGTGGGCTCTGTGCAATGTGATGGTGGGGAGGCGGATGGGGGCCCTGTAAACAGGTCCTTGGGTGTACTCACTGTGTTCCAGTCTGGGGGCGATCCATCGCCATCCTCCAGTGGCACCGTATCATCCGCCTCAGATGGTCCCCCACCGGCATCCTCCAGGGCTGAAGCAGTGGGACGCTGTCCTTTGGGAGCCTTTCCTCCATAGAGGAGCTTCTGTGCTGCCTCCTTGTATAGGTCCCTGGATGAGCGCTGTGACATGGCGCCATCTTGGCTGGCATCGTCATGCGGGCCCCGGTTCTGTCTTGACATGCTTTCAGTCGGTTATGACAGCGGAATACCGGTTCACTAACACCCCTGGGTCCGTGTGGCTCGGGCGCCGTCTGCTCCGAAGCAGGATAAGTGAATAGCAGGATGCTTTCTCGGATTCTCGGCAGAGAGGAGAGCCGGTGCGACCATCTACATTTGCCGCTAAGCCACGCCCCCCTGGATGACGCTCTTACACTTTAGCGCAAGGATATTCATTTAGCGGACCTCCATCTGTTGCAAAACTACAAGTCCCATCATGCCTCTACCTCTGGGTGTCATGCTTGTGGCTATAAGAGTCTTGCTATACCTCATAGGAATTGTAATTCAGCAACAGGTGGAGGTCCGCTAATTGCATATCCCTGCTTTAGCTTTTTCCCTTGTACATCCTGCATGTATACCTTTCCCTTTGTTGGTATTATTATGTATTGCGATTTCTGAATAAAATATATTTTTTGAATATACATTTTTCACCCATACAATCCCTTGGGGCATCTCGTCCCTTTTCTATTGGTTCAGCGGCCCTGAGGGTTGACGTGGAGATCACTGCTCAGACTCTGGCAGATAAATTACCAAAAGTCTGCTTGGACCCCAGTTCGGAAATTGGTTTATCTGGGTCTGACTCTGGATTCCGGCCAGAGTGGTCCTTTCGCAGGACAAACTCCAGAAATTACTCACTGCTGTCCAGCAGGTGGGTCTCCCTGCGGACTTGCATGCGGCTACTGGGCCTGACGGTATCTACGTTGGAGGCGGTCCCGTTCACTCAGTTTCATACGAGATCCCTGCAAAAGGAAATCTTGTTAAAATGGGACAAAGGTGCCGAGTCCCTAGACAGTCGGATTCGGCTGAGTCAAGGACCAAAGGGTCCCTGATCTGGTGGCTTCGTTCCCCGGCTCTTCGGCAGGGGAAATCTTTTCTCCCGCTGTACTGGACGGCAGGGGTGGACTGACAACTCATGGGGCCCCCGGGCAATAGGAGATTATGGGGCCCCCAGGCAATCCGATATTATGGGGCCACACAGTATACAATCACACGGAATGCACATACATGTACACACAGTATAAACAGACATGTTTCTATTGGCTGAGAAGGTACCGAAGAGATGGGACTACTATAATCTCAGGATTTTTAGACCAAAAGGATGTTGGTAAGGGACATTTCAGAGACAGATGTAAAAAAAACACAGATTTTTACATAATGTCCCTGGTTTTACTGAGGCTGGCAACCCTGATGGGGCCCCCTAGTGGCTCGGGGCCCTCGGGCAGTGCCCGAGTGGCCCAATGGTCAGTCCGCCCCTGCTGGACGGTGATCACCACCAATGCCAGTCTGTCTGGGTGGGGAGGAGTCCTGGGCCTGATCTCGGTTCAGGGTCACTGGATGCTGGAGGAATCCAGGCTACCTATCAACATCTTGGAACTCCAGGCAATCAGACTCTGTCTGGATCATTGGATAAATCGGCTTCAGGGGCTCCCGATACGGATCCAGTCAGACAATGCCACAGTGGTGGCCTATGTCAACCACCAGGGAGGAACAAGAAGGGTGTTAGGTGGCCTGAAAGTAGCCGGCATTCTACGGTGGGCAGAGCGTTTCGTCCCGGCCATCTCCGCCGTTAACATTCCGAGGATGGACAACTGACAGGCGGACTACCTCAGTCGTCAAGTATTGGAGCAAGGGGAGTGGTCTCTCCATCAGGATCTATTTCAACAGATCTACCTACGCTGGGGATCTACAGAGGTAGATCTGATGGCATCCCAAATCAACAGGAAGGTGCAGAGGTTTATGGCCAGGACTCTGGCGGATGCCTCAGACGCTCTGTTGGGCCAGTATAGCCTGATCTACGCCTTTCCTCCTCTCAAGCTTCTGCCACGGCTGTTGTGCAGGATCAAGGCTGAAGGAATTCCAGTTATTCTAGTGGCCCCGGACAGGCAAATTTTTATATTTCAAATTTCCATATTATCGAATTTAATCATAATAAATAACCCAGAAAAAAATAAATAAATAAATAAAACAAAAACAAACACATTTTTCAGCAGTGCACATGTCTATTTGGCAGATTTGCACAAACGCACCACAGTCCATTTAACCACTTGACCCCGGAAGATTTACCAGGGCATTTTTGACGATACGACACTGCATAACTGACAATTGTGCAGGTCGTGTGACGTTGTACCCAAACAAAATGTATGTCCTTTTTTTCCCCCACAAATAGAGCTTTCTTTTGGTGGTATTTTATCACCTCTGTGGTTTATATTTTTTGCGCTATAAACAAAAAAAGAGTGATAATTGTGAAAAAAAGCTATTTTTTTTTACTTTCTGCTAAAAAAAAATCCAATAAAAGAAAAACAAATGAAAAAAAAAATCGAATTTCTTCATAAATTTAGACCAATATATATTCTACTACATGTTTTTGGTAAATTAAAAAAAAAACAATACGTGTGTATTGATTGATTTACACAAATGTTGTAGTGTCTACAAACTCTGGGATTTGTATTGGATTTATTTATTTATTTTTTATAGCAAAATGACAGCTACAGTGCGTTCGCCAGTTCTGGGAGGGCTTCATGTGGTGTCCTCCCGTAACCGCGCACCCAGCACGCTCTGTGATCGGGGTAAAGAGCCAATCATAGCAGCTTTTTACTATGTAATCAGCGGTGTCCAATCACAGCTGATCACAATGTAAACACACTTGCTGGTTATCGGCATTCCTTTCCCCGCGCTGTCAGAGCATGAGGAAAGGAGAGAGCCATCAGTGCCCATCAGTGCTGCCTATCAGTGCCCATCAGTGCAGTCTATCAGTATCCATCAGTGAAGTATATCAGTGCCTATCAGTGCAGCCTATCAGTGCTGCCTATCAGTGCAGCCTATCAGTACCCACCCATCAGTGCAGTCTATCAGTGCCCATCAGAGCTGCCTATCAGTGCCCACCAATGCAGCCTGTCAGAGCCCACCAGTGCTGTCTCATCAGCACTCATCTGGCGTGTCTGCATTTCCGCAAAAAAAAAGGGTGCATGCGCCTTTTCAAAAAAACGTGGCCGCAGGGAAATCCCATGGTCCTTTTGACCATGCGATTTCTCTGCGGTTCCCGCACATGCACTGTGGTTTTACATGCATGGGGGTGCCATTCAAAATGAATTGCAGCCCCATGTGTTCATGTGTTCGCAGAGTAGTGCGTTTTTACTGCGGGTGGTTGCAGGTGTAAACGAGGCAGAGTTCCATTATGACAGGGGGGAAGGGATGGATTATGTGGACTAGAATCCATCTCTTCCCCTAGTAAAAGCAGCACAAACAGTACACATAAACAGTGGCTAGGCACACATTTAACCCATTGATCGCCCCTGATGTTTAACCCCTTCCCAGCCAGTATCATTGGTACAGTGACCGCATTTTTTTTAGCACTGATCACAGTATTTGTGTCACTGGTTCCTACAAAGTGTCAGTAATGCCGCGTACACACGATCGAATTGTCCGGCGTACTTAGTCCGGCAAACAATCCAGCAGATAGTCCGGCGAACTTTCTACTGAACGGACTTGGCCACACACGGACACACGGAAAGTCCGGCGATTGCTAGCGCGATGACGTACAGCACCTACGACGGGACTAGAAAAAGGAAGTTCAACAGCCAGTAGCCAATAGCTTCCTTTTCGTACTTGCTTCTGAGCATGCGACATTCTTAGTCCGCCGGACTAGCACACTGACGAACGTATTGTCCACTGAAACCCAAGTCCAGCGGAAAGATTGGGCTGCAAAACTACTTTCTAAGTCCGCTGGACTTTACGCTGAAAAAGTCCGCTGGACTTTACGCTGAAAAAGTCAGCTGAAGCCCACACACGATCGGATTGTCCGGTGAAATGCGGTCCGGCGAACTAAGTATGCCAGACAATTTGATCGTGTGTACGCGGCATTGGTGTCAGAATGTCATCCGCAATATCGCATTCCTGCTATAAGTTGCTTATCGTCACCATTACTGGTATAAAAAAAAAAAACATAAATATATACAGTAGTTTGTAGATGCTATAATGTTTGCGTAAACCAATCAATATGCACTCATTTAGATTTTTTTAACCAAAAACATGTAGCAGAATACATATTGGCCTAAATTTATGAAGAAAGTTGATCTTTTACATTTTTTTATTGGATATGTTTTATAGCAGAATCTGCTGCGATCTACGCCATGTCCGGCCCCTCCTTTGCCCCCCCCCCCCCCACAGCTGTCTTCTGGGAGACACACAGGTCCCAGAAGACAGCAGGGACCAGTCAGGACACGCAGCGCGAGTCAGGCATGTGCTGTAGGGAACCAGGCTGTGAAGACGCAAGGTGCCTTTATCTGGGAGCCAAGGGATGGGTCGGCTTCGGGTGAGGACATCCCGGGCTCCCTGGACAGGTAAGTGTCCTTATTTTAAAAATTAGCAGCTGCAGTATTTGTAGATGCTGAAAATTTTGGCAGAACTCCGCCTTAATGTGAGTTCTAACATTTTTAAAGAGGAGAGCCAGCTTTAAAAAAAATGTTTTAAAAGTCAGCAGCTGCAAACACTGTAGCTGCTGACTTTTAATAAGCAGACTTACCTGTCCAGGTCACCCGCGATGTCGGCCGCCCGAGGCTGACCCGTCCCTCTTCTCTTGGGTCCCGGCGCTGCCATTTCAACTAAGGGAAACAGGCAGTGGAGCCTTGCCATACCGTGCCAATACCCTGCCAATAACGTGCCAATAACGTGCCAATACTCTGCCATACTGTGCCAATACCCTGCCAATACTCTGCAATACTCTGCCATACTCGGTAATACCCAGCCATACTCAGCGATACTCAGCCATGCTCAGCCAATTATTATTTGCTGATCCGAAAAATGATCCAATCCGTGACTCTGATCCCAGGAACGATCCGTTCCGTGAGTTTTTTGAAAATATATATACACACACAAATATAAATATATACACACACAGATGTATATATATATCTGTAAGGAAGAAGCTATTCTCTGGCAGAGATCTCCTGCTAACTCCACCTCTGGGCTGGAGAAGCCAGAAAGGAGAACTTGAAAGAGAAGCACAGAGATAAAGTGGCATCTCTGTTTACTAAACATGCCGTTTCTGTTGCAGTCAATGCAGCCGTTCTGTGTTCTGAGATGAGAAGAGAAAAACTAGTTCTCCAGCACTCATCTCAGTATATTAAACCTGCAATGCTCTGAGATAAGCAGAGATCATCCTGATCTCAGCTTATCACATTTTATTAAACGGACACCTATATGTATATTTTTTAGCAGAGACCTTAGAGGGACACTCAGTATTTGCGCAGCGGTCTTTCAAACGCAATTTTTTTGGGGGGAAAAAATACACTTTATGAATTTGAAAAAAACAAAACACAATAGTTACCCCAATTTTTTTGTATAATGTGAAAAATGATGTAAAGCCGAGTAAATAGATACCCAACATGTCACGCTTTAAAATTGCGCACGCTTGTGGAATGGCGACAAACTTCAGTACTTAAAAATCTCCATAGGCGACGCTTTACATTTTTTTACAGGTTACCGGTTATGAGTTACAGAGGAGGTCTTATGCTAGAATTTTTGCTCTCATTCTAACAATCGTGGCGATACCATGTGTGATTTGAACACCGTTCACATATTCGGGCGTGACTTACGTATGCATTCACTTCTGCACACGAGCTTTGAGGGATGGGGGCGCTTTCAATTTCTTTTCTTATTTATTTTACTTGTTATTTTTTATTTTTACACTGTCCCTTTATTTATAATTTTTTTTTTATCACTTTTATTTCTATTACAAGGAATTTAAACATCCCTTGTAATAGAAATAAGCATGACGGGTCCTTTTTATTGAGAGATCAGGGATCAAAAGGACTCCAAATCTCTCCTTGTTACTTTACTTTAAAAAAAAATAATAGTAATTTCTTTATGCCCGAGAACTGGAAGTAAGGTTGTAGGTTGCTCCGGTCCTCCAAGGGCATCTTGCCCTCACTCAACTTCCTGCCAAGCAAACAGCCCCAACGGATCGCTTCCAGGCTTTCCACCCACTGAAAAACAACCCCACACCATAATCCCCCCTCCACCATATGCACACCTCCCAACTTTTCGAGATGGGGATGAGGGACACCTATCAGCAAAAGTATGCAGGCAAATAAAAGATTGGTTCAACCTACAAGTGTTTTTACCACTACTATTCCGTTGTATTGACTTTTGGAAGTTACAAATGCAGCAGTTTAGAAATTGAAAGGTTTAGCGCTGGAAAAGATAAGGTTTAGCGCTGGAAAAGGTTTATCGCTGATTGATAAAAAGTGCATTTTATATACAATCAGACCAAAATAAGGAGGAATGAGGGACAGAGGGACATTGTTCCAAATCAGGGACAGTCCCTCTAAATCAGGGACAGTTGAGAGCTATGCATATGATTTGGACCAGTGCACAAAGCAAAGTCTATAAAGACTGGATGAGCGAATTCGGGATGGAGGAACTTGACTGGCCTGCACAGAGTCCGTCGACCTCAACCCGACAGAACACCTTTTGGGATGAATTTGAACGCAGACTGCGAGCCAGGCCTTCTTGTCCAACAAGAATGCCTGACCTCACAAATGGGCTTCTGGAAGAATAGTCAAACATTCCCATAGACACACTCCTAAACCTTGTGGACAGCCTTTTATTTTTTGCACCGTCCGCACTCCAATTACAAGGGAATCTGCAAGTGTACATTTCCTTTTTGGAAGATCTGGGGTGGTTGATAAACAGGGAGAAATCACCCAGGCCTTGCAATACCTAGTGTTTTTGGTGAACTGAGTAACGCAAAAGATCCATCTTAAAAAGGAGAAAGTGAAAAAAGTAAAGGCAACGGCAGCCTCTTGTAAAAACAATCTGGTAGTGTCCATCTGTTTGGCCATGTCGAGTCTAGGCCTTATGGCAGCAACAATCCCAGCAGTACTCTGAGTAAGGGCCCATTTCAGGGGACTCCAGGCCAATATCCTGAGCAGCTGGGACAGGGTGCAGGAGTCATTGGACGTGACCTTCCACCTATCTCCAAAGACCCAGAGGTCTTTGTGGTGGTGGAGGAACAAAGAGAACCTTTTGCGGGGTCTACTATGGTCTCTTCCGGTGTCCGCCCATATTACCATGGATGCCAGTGCCTGGGGTCCCACTGAGGGTCAAGAGTAGCCCAAGGAAGAAGATGCAGTCCCAAAGATCAGCTGAGGGAGAAGAAGATGCAAAGAAGATCAGCTCCTGGAGGGAGTTACAAGTAATCTGGGAGACACTAAGAGCGTTCACCAAAGAGCTGAAAAGTCACCACATACAAGTCCTCTCGGAGAGTGTGGTAGCAATCTCTTATGTAAACCATCAAGGGAGAACACACTGTCCATCCTTAATTAGGCTGGCGAGCGCCATCTTTTCTTATAGTCACCACATACAAGTCCTCTCGGAGAGTGTGGTAGCAATCTCTTATGTAAACCATGAAGGGAGAACACACTGTCCATCCTTAATTAGGCTGGCGAGCGTCATCTTTTCTTCGGCTGAGAGGAAGCCGTGGTCCATCTAGCGGAAAATCATTTGGCGGACTTTCTGAGCTAGCAAGTGTACGAGTCAGAATGGGCACTAAACAGAGAAGTCTTCTAGCTAGTGGCAAATGGGAAGGTGGACTTGTTCCCAGAGGTGGACTTGTTCTCCAACAAGTCAAATGCCAAGGTTCTCGTTTCGCCTATGCTACGCCTTCCCCCTGTTCAAACTCATTCCCCTGGTCCTGAGGAAGTTTGTTCAGGAGCGCACCACAATGATCCTGGTGGTCCCTTATCGGCCAAAAACGCCTTGGTTTTCCACACTGCTGCGTCCTGAGATCTAAGGGGCTCTCATACAGGGTGGTAAATACAATTCTTTCCAGTAGAAATAAAGTAACCCTAGCAATTTTTATTACATTTTGGAAAGTTTTCTGTTCATGGCTAGACACCAAGAAGATGGCTGCAGATATTCCAGCCGTCTTGCAATTTTTACAAGACGGAGCAGACCAAGGACTGGCCATTAGTAGATTAAAAGTTCGGGTATTGGCCTTGTCTGTTTTTTTGGAGCAACCCCTGGCATTAGATCCGTTAAAAGTTAAAAGGTTCTTTAAGGGGTTAGCCAGGATTAGGCCCGTTCCATTTAAAATTCTGCCAAAATGGGACCTGTCTACAGTATTGCAAGGTTGGATAAAATGGTCACAAAAGGAAAAGGTGTCCTTAAAATGGGTCATGCTTAAAACTGTCTTTTTAGTGACCATCTCCACAGCCAGGTGCTTTCTATTAAGGAGCCTTTCCTGCTAATTTTTGAAGACAGACTGGTACTGCATACAGACCGAGGTTTTTGCCTAAAGTGGTGTCAAAATTCCACAGGACTCAGGAAATAGTTTTGCCTTCTTTCTGTGGGTCCCCAATAAGGTGTCCCAGAATGAAAAAAAGGCACACAGCCACCTAATAAATGATTACCAGACTGGTTGCTAGGGCCACCCTGCTTGGCGCCTAGCAACCAGTGACATCACATTTGCAGAGTCTCTCAGAGCTTCGCTTTTACCCAGTGCTTCCCTGCATTCTAAATCCACCCACCTGGTCTCCTTCTCCGACCATAGCAGCAGCAGAGTCCTGACTCCTCCAGCAGCATTTTGAAGTGCTCGCTGGCTTAGGTCCATGGATTGGCTGCACAGAGCCTGTACCGACTCCCGCTGCAGCGCATTGCCTGACTTCTCCTCCCGCCTGTGGCCCAACTGCCTGAGGGGGGTCCCCCAGCCAGACTGCCTGGACCAGGGAAAGGGAATGAACAAATACCAGTGCTCAACCGCTCACCACACCAGTCCAGATTAGAAGGTGTGTACAGTACAGAGTACAGTACAGATTAGAAGGTGGGGACAGTACAGTAATAAATGAGCCTGACAAAGTAGGGCCCAGCCCTGGGGGGGGGGGGAATAAAAAATGAAGTCTCCCCGACCCCCACTTGTCAGCCTAATTTATTACTGTCCCCCACTTGTCAGCCTAATTTATTACGGTCCCCCACTTGTCAGCCTCATTTATTACTGTCCCCCACTTGTCAGCCTCATTTATTACCATCCTCCACTTGTCAGCCTCATTTATTACCATCCCCCACTTGTCAGCCTCATTTATTGCCGTCCCCCACTTGTCAGCTTAATTTACTACCGCCCCCCACTTGCCAGCCTCATTTATTACCGTCCCCCACTTGTCAGTCTCATTTATCACCGGTCCCCACTTGTCAGCCTCATTTATTACCGTGCCTCACTTTTCAGCCTCATTTATTACCGTGCCTCACTTGTCAGCCTCATTTATTACCGTCCTCCATTTGTCAGCCTAATTCATTACCGTCCCCCATTTGTCAGCCTCATTTATTACTGTCACAGTAATACATGAAGCTGACAAGTGGGGGGCAGTAATACACAAAGCTGACAAGTGGGGGTCGGGGGGACAGTAAAACATGAAGCTGACAAATGGGGGGGCAATAATACATGAAGCTGACAAGTGGGGGATATGAAGGTGATACAGGGGAACAACAACTGAGGGGACAGTAATAAAGAAGAAGGTGACACAAGTGGGGGGCAGTAATGAAGGAGAAGGTGACACAAGTGGGGGACAGTAATGAAGAAGGTGAAACAAGTGGGGGACAGTAATGAAGAAGGTGACACAAGTGGGGGACAGTAATGAGGAAGAAGGTGACACAATTGGGTGACAGTAATGAAGAAGGTGACACAAGTGGGGGGGCAGTAATGAAGTAGAAGGAGACATAAGCGGGGGGACAGTAAAGAAGCTGGCAAGTGAGGGGATATGAAGGTAACACAGGGGAACAACTGAGGGAATGGTAATGAAGGTGACACAGGGAGCCGAGGGGACGTTAATAAAGGTGACACACAGGGAACTGAGAGGACATTGATGGAGACAGAGAGAACAGAGGAGACACAGAGAAAACTGAGGGGACCCTCAGTGGCGTATCTAGGTTATGGCAGCCATGGCAGGTGCCATGGGACGGGGGGCACAAAAAAGCCGCCCCTGCACAAAAAAAAGTCGCACCTGTCCTCTCATGACCTCCTCCCGCTCTAATCTAGTCCCCGGCACCACAGCCAGCCTGCTGGAGCGTGGCATCGGTGTTCTGACAAGAAAGGTCCCCCCATCGGATAGTGTCCGCCCTATACTGTGCAGGCGTAGCGCTTGTGCAGTATGGAGGTCAAAGGAGATGCCGAAAGTCTCAGAAGATGAACAGCCGATTATCAACTCTACATGGCGCCTGCGCACTTAATAGTACATTTTGTCAGATGCTGCCGATGTTGTAAGCACTTTGTAAGAGGGCCCCTCGCCACGCTTCGGGCACGGCCTCGCTGCGCTCAGCATATTTATATTCTAACTCTATGTCCACTTGGATGGTGGGGCTTGAACCTGGACTCAGGGCAGAATGTAGTGTGCAGGCACCGTGTAGAGCTGTCGATCAGCTGTTCATCTTCGGAGACTTTCGGCATCTCCTTTGACCTCTGTACTGCGCAAGCGCAGTATAGGGAGGACTACTATCTGATGGGGGACAGTTCTTGATAGGACACTGGCACAGCACTTCACCTAGCAAGTAGTACTTGGCCTGGCTGGCAGTGGGGAGGGAAGTGACAGGCGCCCCCATGACGGCTGATGAGTTGACTGGCCAGACCGCCAGGGTCATCTACATAGCTGTAGGGTAACAGGCAGAGTTGGAGCCTAATGCTCCACCTAACCTCCTCTGCGCAGCTGCTTCTTCTCCCCAGTAGGGTGCCCATGTGTCCCAGATTGCCTGAGACATTGCTGCAATTAGCAGGTCCCGGGCACCTTCATTCCGAGACAATACAGTGTCCCGGAATAAAACTGACAGAGCGAGTAAACCTCCGCTATAGCGATGGTGCTTGCTCTGCCTCCAGCTCCATCTGCCATCTTCCTCCAGCCGAGGAGAGCTGAGACTGCCCCTCCGCCTGAGCACAGCAGAGCCCGCCCGAGCTGGAACTGCCCCCCCCCCCCCGCCTGAGAACAGCCTAACCCGCCCAAACCGAGGGGAGCTATACTGAGAATAAGTGGAGTCTGTACTTAGCGCGGGGGTCTGTACTGAGGGGGGTCTGTACTTATTGGGGGTCTATACTGATTGAGGGGGATTTATATGGGGGGTCTATACATATTGGGGGAGTCTGTACTGAGGGAGAGGGGCTTGTACTTAGTGGGGGGTCTGTACATATTGGGGGGGTCTGTACTGAGGGAGGGGGATCTACACTGAGGGAGGGGGGTCTGTACTTAGTGGGAGGTCTGTACTTATTGGGGAGGGGGGTCTGTACTGAGGGAGCGGAGTCTATACTTAATGAAGGGGGTTCTGTACTGAGGGGGGACTTTACTTGACAAGGGGGTGACACCATGTTTTAGCGCACCGGTGTGGTGACACCAACCCTATCGAAGCCACTGCCACCCACCTCCTCTATCTTCTCTGGGCCCACTCCAGCATGCTCTAAAACAGGTCCCCGGGCCGCATGCCACGGTGACAAGTGACACGCTGCATCTAGTGGCAGGTGACGGTGGCCAGTGACTCACTGCATCTAGTAGCAGGCCATGGTGGCATGCTGCATCTGGTGGCAAGCGACAAGCTCAGGGTTCCCAATGATTCTGCATTATGGTGAGTTGAACTATTTATTATATATTATCATGATTATATTATTATTACTAATGTAGTTACAGTGACTTGCGAAAGTATTCGGCCCCTTGAACTTTTCAACCTTTTGTCACATTTCAGGCTTCAAACATAAAGATATACAATTTAAATTTTTAGTGAAGAATCACCAACAAGTGGGACACAATTGTGAAGTGGAACGAAATCTATTGGATTTTTGAAACTTTTTTAACTAATAAACAAATGAAAAGTGGGGCGTGCAAAATTATTCGGCCCCCTTGCGTTAATACTTTGTAGAGCCACGTTTTGCTGCGATTACAGCTGCAAGTCGCTTGGGGTATGTCTCTATCAGTTTTGCCCATTGAGAGACTGAAATTCTTGCCCATTCTTCCTTGCAAAACAGCTCGAGCTCAGTGAGGTTGGATGGAGAGCGTTTGTGAACAGCAGTTTTCAGCTCTTTCCACAGATTCTCGATTGGATTCAGGTCTGGACTTTGACTTGGCCATTCTAACACCTGGATACGTTTATTTGTGAACCATTCCTTTGTAGATTTTGCTGTATGTTTGGGATCATTGTCTTGTTGGAAGATAAATCTCCATCCCAGTTTCAGGTCTTTTGCAGACTCCAACAGGTTTTCATCCAGAATGGTCCTGTATTTGGCTGCATCCATCTTCCCCTCAATTTTAACCATCTTCCCTGTCCCTGCTGAAGAAAAGCAGGCCCAAACCATGATGCTGCCACCACTATGTTTGACAGTGGGGATGGTGTGTTGAGGGTGATGAGCTGTGTTGCTTTTACACCAAACATATCGTTTTGCATTGTGGGCAAAAAGTTCGATTTTGGTTTCATCTGACCAGAGCACCTTCTTCCACTTGTTTGGTGTGTCTCCCAGGTGGCTTGTGGCAAACTTTAGACGATACGTTTTATGGATATCTTTGAGAAATGGCTTTCTTCTTGCCACTCTTCCATAAAGGCCAGATTTGTGCAGTGTACGACTCATTGTTGTCCTATGGACAGACTCTCCCACCTCAGCTGTAGTTCTCTGCAGTTCATCCAGAGTGATCATGGGCCTCTTGGCTGCATCTCTGATCAGTCTTCTCCTTGTATGAGCTGAAAGTTTAGAGGGACGGCCAGGTCTTGGTAGATTTGCAGTGGTCTGATACTCCTTCCATTTCGAAATGATCGCTTGCACAGTGCTCCTTGGGATGTTTAAAGCTTGGGAAATCTTTTTGTATCCAAATCCAGCTTTAAACTTCTCCACAACAGTATTACGGACCTGCCTGGTGTGTTCCTTGGTCTTCATGATGCTCTCTGCGCTTTCAACAGAACCCTGAGCCTATCACAGAGCAGGTGCATTTATACAGAGACTTGATTACCCACAGGTGGATTCTATTTATCACCATCAGTCATTTAGGACAACATTGGATCATTCAGAGATCCTCGCTGAACTTCTGGAGTGAGTTTGCTGCACTGAAAGTAAAGGGGCCGAATAATTTTGCACGCACCACCAGTTTTTTATTTGCTAAAAAAGTTTAAAATATCCAATATATTTCGTTCCACTTCACAATTGTGTCCCACTTGTTGGTGATTCTTCACAAAAAATTAAATTGTATATCTTTATGTTTGAAGCCTCAAATGTGGCAAAAGGTTGAAAAGTTCAAGGGGGCCGAATACTTTCGCAAGGCACTGTATATAAATAATATGACTTGATCATCCTGACACCATATCAGGCATGATATATGGATGATATAAGTGCTAAAACCAGCCATTCACCTGACAAATCACTCGCTCCTGAAATACCCAACTCAGAGACTACATTCAACACCCCCCTGGTCCTTGGCAAACTTGTCCCTGAATGGCCGTTTGGAAATGTGGTTATCCTACCCCAGAGCGGCCGGGGTCTCCCGGGTCTGTGTGACGTGTCCATGACGTGGTCGGTGATGGTGGGGACTCTGGAGGGGAACCTAAGTCACCAGTCACCACGAACTTGATCATCATGTGCATGTGTACGAGTAACCAGTGCCAACTGCGAACTATATTTGATTGGCTGCTTGCTTCTGCTTAGGCCTGGCAAACAATTGAATATGATGATACCTTAACCACTTCAATACCAGGCACTTAAACACCTTCCTGCCCAGACCAATTTTGAGCTTTCAGCACTGTCGCACTTTTAATGACAATTGCGCGGTCATGCTACACTGTACCCAAATGAAATTTTTATCATTTTTTTCCCACAAATAGAGCTTTCTTTTAGTGGTATTTGATCACCTCTGCGGTTTTTATTTTTTGCTAAACAAATAAAAAAAATACCGAAAATTTTGAAAAATAAATGTTTTTTTTTGTTTCAGTTTTAAAACTTTGCAAATAAGTAAGTTTTCTCCTTCACTGATGGGCACTGATGGGGTTACACTGATGGGCAATGATAAGGCGGCACTGATGGGCACCGATGAGGTGGCATTGATGGACACCGATATGTGGCACTGATAGGCGGCACTGATGGGTGGCACTGATGGGCGACACGGATGGGCACTGATAGGTGGCACAAATTGGCACTGATAGCTGGCACAGATTGGCATGGATGGGCATGGATAGGTGGCACAGGTGGGCAGGAGTTAGTTGGCACAGGTGGGCATGGGTAGGCGGCACAGGTGGGCATGGGTAGGCGGCACAGGTGGGCATGGGTAGGCACTGATAGGCGGCACAGATGGGAACTGATAGGCGGCATTGTATTATAATATATTGTACTAATGGATGCCAATCAGTGCCAATCAATAATGCATGTCAATCAGTGATGCCCATTGTGGGCACTGATTGGCATCCATTATGGGCACTGATTGGCATCCATTGTGGCACTGACTGGAATCCCTGGTGGTCTAGGGTGGCATACCTTGTCCTTGGCATCCCTGGTGGTCTGGTGGCGTCCCTGGTGGTCCAGTGTGGGCATCCTCGGGGGGGCTGTGCTGATAATCGACCAGCACAGACCCCCCCTGTCAGAGGAGCAGCCGATCGGCTCTCCTCTACTCGCGTCTGACAGACGCGAGTGAGGAAAAGCCGATCACCGGCTTTTCCTATTAACACTGTGATCAGCCGTGATTGGACACGGCTGATCACGTGGTAAAGAGTCTCCGTCGGAGACTCTTTACCGAGATCGTAGTTGCCGGGTGTCAGACTGACACCCCGCAACAACGATCGCCGCGATGCGCGCCCCCGGTGGCGCGCAGCGGCTCATAATCCTGATCACGTCATATGACGTCCGGTCAGGATTATGCAACCACTTTGCCGCCGTCAATTTGCTATAGGGCGGGCGGCAAGTGGTTAAAGTCATCATGTGTGATTGTGCGTGCAAAGCAAACAGGGCCGGCGCTTCCACTAGGTAAACTAGGGCACCCGGCCACTGGTGATCCTACTCCCTCTCTACCTCTGTACAGTGTCAGAGGCGCTGCATTTGTGGGTGCTGATGTTACTGCATTTTTGGGTGCTGGTAAGGCTGCATTTATGGGTGCTGATGAGACCGCTTTTATGGGTGCTGATGTTACTGCATTTATGGGTGCTGGTGAGGCAGAAATTATGGGTGCTGATGTTACTGTATTTTTGGGTGCTGGTAAGGCTGCATTTTTGGGTGCTGGTAAGGCCGCATTTTTGGGTGCTGATATTACTGCATGTTTGGGTGCTGGTAAGGCCACATTAATGGGTGCTGATGTTACTGTATTTTTGGGTGCTGGTGAGGCCGCATTTTTGGTTCCTGATATTACTGCATTTTTGGGTGCTGGTAAGGTCCCATTTATGGGTGCTGATGTTACTGTATTTTTGGGTGCTGGTGATGCACATTTATGGGTGCTGATGTTATTGCATGTATGGGTGCTGGTGAGGCCGCATTTATGGGTGCTGATATTACTGCATTTTAGGGTGCTGGTAAGGCCGCATTTATGGGTGCTGATGTTACTGTATTTTTGGGTGCTGGTAAGGCCTCATTGATGGGTGCTGATGTTACTGTATTTTTGGGTGCTTCTAAGGCCGATTTATGGGTGCTGATGTTACTGCATTTTTTGGGTGCTAGTGAAGCCGCATTTATGGGTGGAGTCAGGGGTGGAGCCAGGAGGGGGCGACAAAATGAGGTTTGGCCTAGGGTGTCAAAAATTCTCTGTCCTCATCACACTGCGTCCCTCTCTGTCTGTCCCCAGTGTCCCTCGATTGTGTGTTAGTGTGTGTCATTGTTTTTGTATGAGTTACTGTGTACACCAATGTATTTTAATGAGTGTGCCAGTGTGTTGGCATCATTAGTGATTTTTGTATCAGTGTGTGTCAGCGGGCCATTGTGTGTGTGCCAGTCAGCATGTGTATCTGAGAGCATGTGTATGGGTCATTGTCAGTGAAAGTGTATGTCTTTGAGTATATTAAATATATATATACACACACACAGGCATGGACTGGCCATTAGGATTACCAGGAGTTTTCCGGGGGGCAAATGGCTCAGTGGGCTGGTCAGGTGCAGTCCTGGAGCTGCTCCTCTCTGACAGTGAGTGATTGCGATTTCATTCCTGTCAGGAGGAGCCGCTTCCGTCACTTGCTGGAGAGGGCATTAGGCGTTATGCTCCCTTCAGCCTGCAGGGGGAGATAGACAGCCAGAAGACTTTCCTTCCTCTATCCCCTTATCACTTTCTATCACATGAATGGACAGAGCAACGAAAAGCTGCCTTCAAAACTGTGAGTACATGTGGAAGGGGGAGGAGAGGGAGGACACACTGATGTGAAGGGGGCTGCTGGTGGGGACTCTGATGTGAAGGGGCTTCTGGTGGGGACTCTGATGTGAAAGGGCTTCTGGTTGGGACTCTTATGTGAAGGGGGCTGCTGATGGGGATTCTCTGATGTGAAGGGGGCTACTGATGGGGACTCTCTGATGTGAAGGGGGCTGCTGATGGGGACCCTGATGTGAAGGGGGCTGCTGATGGGGATTCTCTGATGTGAAGGGGGCTGCTGATGGGGACTCTCTGATGTGAAGGGGCTGCTGATGGGGACTCTGATGCGAAGGGGGGGCCGCTGGTGTGGATTCTAATGTGAAGGGGGGCTGCTGGTGGGGATTCTGAAGTGAAGGGGGCCGCAGATGCGGACTCTCTGATGTGAGGGGGCAGATGATGGGGACTCTCTGATGTGAAGGGGCTGCTGATGGGGACTTTCATGATGTGAAGGGGGCTGCTGATGGGGATTCTGATGTGAAGGGGGCCGCAGATGCGGACTCTCTGATGTGAAGGGGGCTGCTGATGGGGACTCTCTGATGTGAAGGGGGCTGCTGATGGGGACTTTGATGTGAAGGGGGGCTGCTGGTGTGGATTCTAATGTGAAGGGGGGCCGCTAGTGGGGATTCTGATGTGAAGGGGGGGCCACTGGTGGGGACTCCGATGTGAAGGGGGGCCACTGGTGGGGACTCCAATGTGAAGAGGGCCACTGGTGGGGACTCTGATGTGAAGGGGGGCCACTGGTGGGGACTCTGATGTGAAGGGGGGCCACTGGTGGGGACTCTGATGTGAAGGGGGGCCACTGGTGGGGACTCTGATGTGAAGGGGGGCCACTGGTGGGGACTCTGATGTGAAGGGGGGCCACTGGTGGGGACTCTGATGTGAAGGGGGGCCACTGGTGGGGACTCTGATGTGAAGGGGGGCCACTGGTGGGGACTCTGATGTGAAGAGGCTGCTGATGGGGATCAATCTGTCTTGATGAAGGAAGAAGGAAAGTGGTGCTGAAGGATGGAAGAGACAAAAGTTGGATGCTGAGAAAGCCAAGAAGTCAAGCAAGTTCTTCAAGACCTTTTTTGAAAAGCCTGGAACAAGTTGTTCAACACCTTCCATGGAGTCCCCTGCACCTGCTACAAGTTTATTAGAATCTGAAGGTGGATCAGGTACAAATGCATCACAAGTCGAGGAGGAAGTCAAGTCAGATAAATCTGAGTATGAAGAGATTAGAAGTGAGGAGGCCAGAGAGAACTTCAACATGACAGGAGGGGAAGACGATGGTGGCGGCGATGCTGTGTTTATTGATGAGATTGAACCTGACGATGCTGAACATGGTGAATTGGATGGTGTTGAAGAGCCTCAAACTGTCTTTCCAGAAGTTATTGAACAGCATGACATTGGACTTCTGAAGTTCGACAAGGAATCCTGGAAAAGCAATTCTACCTGACGCATTGAGAACAAAAATAATAAAGCTGGGTTCAAAGTGTTTCCAGAACAGTGAGGGGCCTTTCCTACCAACAAATAACCTCTCAATGAACAAAACTTGGTTCAAGAGGAAATTGGGAAATGGTCACGGTGAGGAAGTGTCCCGCTCTTGGATGGTCTATTCCCCTTTTAAAAAGTCTGCATTTTGTATCTGTTGTCTTCTCTATTCCCGGTCAGACCATCAATTCTCATTGGAGCAGGAAAGTGGATTCCTCCAATGGAAAGCACCAGAAAGGATTAGTGTTCATGAAAATTCTAAGAATCATCGGGAGTGCTTTACACTGTGGAAAGAAATGGAAAGAAATTTAGCTGAAAACAGAGGAGTTACTGACGTGGAACGTCAGTCACAGATTGAGAAGGAAAAGCAGAAGTGGCATGATATGTTGAGGAGAATCCTTTATTGCATAAAATTCCTTGTGACTCAGAACCAGGCTTTGCAAGGACATAGGGAGTCACTTCAGCTGGATGATGACTCCAATGTGGAAAATTTCCTTGGCTTACTGAAACTACTGGCCATCTTTGACCCTGTCATGAAAGAACACCTCAGTCATGTGGAAAGTCATCCTCAATCCAAGTTTTATCTTTCAAACGGTGTTCAGAATGAATTCATTCACATGATGGCATCTACTGTTCTCCAGAGCTTACTGAGAAGCATTCGTAAGACAAGTACTATGGTCTCATGTTTGACTCGACTCCAATGGAAAGCACCAGAAAGGATTAGTGTTCATGAAAATTCTAAGAATCATCGGGAGTGCTTTACACTGTGGAAAGAAATGGAAAGAAATTTAGCTGAAAACAGAGGAGTTACTGACGTGGAACGTCAGTCACAGATTGAGAAGGAAAAGCAGAAGTGGCATGATATGTTGAGGAGAATCCTTTATTGCATAAAATTCCTTGTGACTCAGAACCAGGCTTTGCAAGGACATAGGGAGTCACTTCAGCTGGATGATGACTCCAATGTGGAAAATTTCCTTGGCTTACTGAAACTACTGGCCATCTTTGACCCTGTCATGAAAGAACACCTCAGTCATGTGGAAAGTCATCCTCAATCCAAGTTTTATCTTTCAAACGGTGTTCAGAATGAATTCATTCACATGATGGCATCTACTGTTCTCCAGAGCTTACTGAGAAGCATTCGTAAGACAAGTACTATGGTCTCATGTTTGACTCGACTCCTGATCAGGCACACCTTGAGGTACATGGAAATTGATTTTGAGAGAAAAACTGTCCATGTTAGAGTCTTTCCTTGGATTTATACAGATAAGCCAGAAGGATGCTGAGAGCTTGGTTGAAGACATCTTGAAACAGCTAGAGAAGGATGGAATGGAGCTACAAGATTGTCGGTCACAGTGCTATGACAACATTGCTGTGATGGCTGGACACAAAAGTGGTGTTTATCAAAGAATAAGTGAGAAAAACAACCTGGCAGTGTTTGTGAATTGCAAAAATCACTCTCTCAACTTGGTGGGTGTACATGCAGCCAAGCAGGATACAATATGGTCATTGAAGCTCTCTATGTGTTCTTCTCTCGTTCAACAAAGCGCTGGGAAAAACTAAAAAACACTGTGCCTATGGTTCTTAAGTCAGAGTCTGAAACGAGGTGGAGTGCAAGGACAGAAGCAGTGAAGCCCATCAAAAACTACTCTGAGGAGATAGTTCAAGTTCTCCAGGACATGACAGACAATGAAAATGAGAGATCAGTGAAACAAGAAGTGATGCAAGACAGCTGTATAACCGCATATTGAGTTACGATTTTCTGACTTTGCTAGGATTTTGGAACAAAGTACTCATTCCCATTGACCGTATTCAAAAGAGGCTGTATGATCCTATTATGCTGCCCCAACAGGGAATAGAATTTATATAGAATTTATATAGATTGTTCCTTAACCATTTTCTATGGACTTTTACATTTAGTTCACATGCTGCCATCTAGTGACCTTTTGTGGTAATGCACTTGTTTCTTATGTTCTTTTTCCCTTACTTCCTTTGTATGTAATGTTCCACCCTTCTTCCTGTGATTGTACTTCCTGTGTTATGGGTGCAGGTACAAGCCACATGTAGCAGGGCACATGTATTCTGCATAGTAAGCTACAGACAATCTCATCTTTTGGCCGTATAAATACTACAGCCTATTCATCTGTTTGTATCCTGTCATCTGCTGTAACCTGATGTTCAGAATAAAAGCACCTTTATGGATGGAATCGGTATTTGGTGAGTTCAAACTATCTGATGAGGATTGTCCTTGGTGATTATATCTTATACGGGCCAGGCATAGAGGTCTCACAAGGGATAAATCGCTTCACAATAATTCAAGTCAGAATACCTAGCATGAACTTCAATGAAGATTTGAAAGCCTTCCAAGATCATTTTGATGATAGAGAAGTGTAAGTCAGTGAGTCACCTCGAAGAAGGATTCAGTCTCTGTCAAGACTGGAATATTGAAGTTGAAATACGTCAGAGACAAAAGAAACAAATGCCTGGTGAGAACTCAAGAGATGCTGGGTTATAAGCTAAGGAGGAGATGGAAAGAGTCATGAAGGGAACGCTTGACCATCTTACTAGAGAGATGGATGAAAGGTTCTCCCGTTTGCATGACATGGACGCCAAGCTTGGGTTCCTTCTCGATGTTGAGGAACTGTATATGGTGCCTATAATAACAACCTAAAAAATAAAGTGTGAACATTTGGCGAATTGTACAGCTCTGATGTTGATGGACAACAGCTATATGAAGAAATTTTGGATTGCAGAATCTTGCTATTAAGTTGGGCCAACATGAAAATATCAAGACCTAAAGAGCTTCTCAAATTTATTGTTCAATATGGAGATGAGAGTGTCTTCTCCAATCTTCGCATTGCTATTCAGATAATGCTAACTATTGCAGTTTCCATCGCCAGCTGTGAGAGATCATTTAGCAAGTTAAAAATAATACTTTTGTATTTGAGAGCCTCCATGGGTCAAGACAGGCTCTGTGATCTTGCTCTGCTGAGTGTAGAAAAAGAAGAAACAGAAAAAAATGACTTGGAGCACATCATAGAACAGTTTGCATCAGTGAAAGCAAGGAAGGTGCAGTTGTAATTTTTATGTAGTGCCAATCCATAATTTGTTAATTGGAAGATTAAAGAGCTTGACTTGTAGTTTTGTTAGCTGTTTTTTTTGTTAAGGTTATCTGAAAGATGGGTTTCAAATGTTTTGACAGGGGCGGTGCTTGCCATAGGCGCCATTTTCACAAGATACGCGTCTGGGGACACTAAAAGGTGAATTTGATTTAAATCAAATCAATTTAAAGTGTAAGAAAACCCTCCTATCGTTTTCAGCCAAGAAAGCTGCCATATTTGCCTCTGTTTAATCTACAACTGCCATGATGCTCCACATGTGATCAGTTATGACAACTGCCATTGGATGGTTTGACAGTTTGGTTGAGAGCACAACCAATAGGAGTGTTATATTTCTGGCACGTGCCGGATATGAAACTGTTTTATGGATGGGTTTACTTCTGCTTTAAATTAAGATTCAAATACTAAGCCTGCCAATGTTGACATCCTTTTGAAAGTGCTTGTAACCTGGCTGTCATGTTAAGCTCAATGCTTAAACTACTTTCTAAATCACTGACACAAAACATATATGCAGACAAAAATGCTTGCTTTATTTGTTGCATACTTGTTCCAGGTCAGTGTCCAAATGTACTAAAGCCAGAGGATCAGCATAATAAACTGACAGCATTTTCAAGAGGAGAGGTTAGCAATGGCAGACCATGTGTTTCTCTCATGATAATTTTATAAAAGACTGAGCACCTTCTGGATTTTTCTCTCTTTATATATGTCGCTCCAGAAGATCTTACCAGCTGGCAGATAAGTACAGAGGAGATTGCAGTCGACAGGAGCAATTGCCAATATTCCACCTGGGGTGGTCATGTGTTATCTGCTTATCTACAGGTCAGTACAGGTAAATGGCAGTTAAACATATTGCCATTATTGGCAACTGAAATCTGACCTATTTGTCAAATTATTTAAGAGCATGCTGACATTTTTCAATTGTTCAAGAGCCTGCACCTTCTGAAAATTTAATTAAATTATGTTTAAAATTTGTATTTGCATCACATGTTACTTGTAGTGTACAGATGAAAATTTCAGCATCACTGTCACTGTGGGCTACACATATCACTGCACTGATGCCTCATGGTCAAAAATGGTACTGTAGCATACATTTATTATTATTGTTATAGGTGCTCCAGGGCCTTCCAAATTGAAATAGGTAGTTAGGAAATAAGGCGCTCCCTGCATGTTGGACCTCCTGTATGTGGCCAGGCTGTGTATAAGTCTCACACATGTGGCATTTCCATACTCAGAACGAGTAGCAGAATGTATTTTGGGGTGTAGTTGCAAGTATGCATATGCTGTGTTAGAGAAATAACCTGTGAATATAACAATTTTGTGAAAACAAAAAAAATCTTCATTTTGCAAAGAATTGTGGGAAAATATGACAACTTGAAACATCTCACCATGCCTCTTACTAAATACCTTGGAACGTCTACTTTCCAAAAAGTATTCCTTTGGGGGGGTATTTGTACAGTCCTGGCTTGTTAAGCCCCGTACACACTATGAGAAAATCGGACAAACGATCAGCTGGTCGGAACCAAGGATATGTAAGAAGCCATGAAATGAGACCAAGACAGAAGTACAGTTAAATCACAATTGTTTAATAAGAAAAGTAAAAAGAACAGACATAGTCAAAACATAGCCAGAGTAAGCAGAACAGATATTCAGCCAAGCCAGAAGTCAGGGATCAAAGTAGTGACAGCACGTAGGATCTGGAGCCAGAAGGTGTGACGGAACCGATCCCACACTCCAACTGAGTGCTTCCGTCAGTATATCCCGCTTCCTAAAAATCTGACTCCAATCAGATATTCCAACCGCTTACAAGCCCAAAACAAGACGAGACTTGCTTGGCTGCTCAACATGGAATGACCTTTATTTGAGATCTCACACAAAATATATATATACAGCGGGGTGACTAAAACCTAACCTAATTAGCATGAGCTAATTATCTAATCAACACTCAGACTAGTTTGACTGATAAGACATTTCAGCTCCTAGCTTACAATTCAATAAACATTACTATAAACATAAACAAAGGGTTAATTAGCACAAACAACAACGTTTGGAATGTACTTACAAGCCAGACTAGACTCATTTACACAAGAGACAGGTGTCTGGAGTTAATGACATTAGCATCTGACAGTGTGTGTCCCAACAGCATAAGACAACACACATCATATATACAGCATTGAATCTGACTAGCACAGATTACAGTGGGGTTCTCATTCACCCTGTGCCCCTTAAAATCCAGGGCCCATAATCTATCGGCAAGAGGCTCGCGCTCAGTCCTCTCAAAAAGCCTGTGTCCCGGCTAGGTCTGTCACAGAAGGGATGTCAGCAAAGCCAGTCTTTAAACAGGAACGCAGGAGATGTTTCTTGTGATGTTGACCAAGGTGAAGGCAGAGACCCTCTGGACTGGACAACTTAAGTAGGCAGGACTGACGAGCAGGATATGAACAACAGCTGAGTGGGTAACTGTGGAGAGAGATGGGAGCTGGCAATTAGCTGACAGCTGAGCGGCCAGCTCAGAGAAGGAAGGGCTGAGCCCAGCCCTGACAGTACCTCCTCCTCAACGACCACCAGGCTTGAGGGGAAAACGTCTATGGAAATCACGGAGGAGGACAGGGACATGTACTCTGAGGATGAGACCCAAAAGCTTTCCTCCGGACTGTACTCCTTCCAATGCACCAGGTACTGTATGGGCCTTCGAGAGTCAACAATGGACTGTACTTCATACTTCCTCATGGTTTTCAACCTGTACAGGGTGAGGCTGTGACACCAAGGTGGTAAACTGGTTGCAGACCAAAGGTTTTAATAAGGAGACATGAAATACATTCGAAATATGTATATTAGAAGGAAGGTCTAATGCGTAAGCCATTGGGTTAATCCTGAATACGGATATGCCCAATAAACCGAGGTGTGAACTTCAGTGAGCGAACACGAATCCGGAGGTTGCAGGATAATAGCCAGACCCTGTCCTCAACCTGGTAGGAAAGGACAGGCGTCTGTGGCTAGCATGGAGTCTGTACCTATCAGCATGACGCAAAGCCTCCTGGACTTGTGCCCAAGTGGAACGAAGACCACTGAGATGCTCCCCTAACACAGGAACAAACAAGTCAGGCAACATGGAAGGTTGGAAACCATAATTCACCATAAACTGGCACAATTGGGAAGCAGAATTCAAGGCATTGTTGTGAGCAAACTCTGCCCACGCTAAGAGGTCTAACCAGTTGTTACGATGGTCATAAATATAGTAATGTAGGAATTGCTCCAAGGACTGATTGGCTCGTTCTGCGGCCCCATTAAACAGTGGGTGATACGCAGAGGCGAAAGCATGCTGAATTCCCAACTGTGCACAAAAGACTCCCAGAATCGGGACACAAACTGACTACCACTGTCTGAGACAATCACCTTGGGTAGCCCATGTAAGCGAAAGGTCTCCTGAGCAAAAATGGAAGGCAACTTCTTTAGTGGAGTACAATGACACATCTTTGAGAACCGGTCAACCACCATAAGGATAACTGTGTTGCCCTGGGAGTTGGGTAACTTCACAATGAAATCCATATACAGGTGGATCCAGGGCCTCTCTCCATTGGGTATGGGTTGTAGGAGGCCCACTGGAAGGTGTTGTGGAGTCTTACTCTGAGCACACACGGAACAGGCAGCTACAAAGGCAGTTACATCAGCACGTAGACTAGGCCACCAGAATTGTATGCAAATGGCCCAAACAAGTTGATTCCTCACAGGGTGTCTAGCAGCCTTGGGAGAATGGTAACTCTGGAGCACAGCAGTACGGAGACTCTCTGGGACAAAGCAGCGGTCACAAGGTTTCTCAGGCGGAGCATGGACCTAAGCAGCAAGAATTTTGTCACCCAAAGGAGAAGTGAGACTGGTGCAAACCGTAACCAGAATACTTTCAGAAGGAATCACAGGAACCGGAACCGACTCCAGCTTGGAAGTGGAGGAAAATTGTTGTGACAAGGCATCAGCTCTTACATTCTTAGTACCGTAAGAATGAGACAATGTAATTGAAAATAGCCCATCGTTCCCTTCTGGGAGAGAGGTGTTTAGCCTCAGACAAGAATGTGAGATTCTTATGGTCAGTAAGAATGAGAACCAGTACACTGGTACCTTCGAGGAGATGTCTCCATTCTTTCAGGGCTAAAATGATCGACAACAGCTCTCTGTCATCAATCTCGTAATTGCACTCCGAAGATGACAATTTCTTGCAAAAGTAGCCACAAGGATGCATAGCGCTCTCAGAGGTAGGACGTTGGCCATGGGGGTTGTACCTGGCCATCCACATGTTGGGGGCTTCCCTGGTGGTCCTGGTGGCTTCCCTGGTGGTCCAATGTAGCATTAGCGGATGTCAGGAGAGCCGCCGATCGGCAGAAGCGAGTGAGGAAAAGCCGATCACTGGCTTTTCCTGTTGACATCATGATCAGCCGTGATTGGACATGGCTGATCACGTGGTAAAGAGCCTCCGTCAGACGGTGTCAGATTGAAACACTGCACCACCGTTCGCTGGGATGTGCGCCCCCACGGGCTGTTATCCGGAAGGACATCATATGATGCCCAGTCAGGATAACGGAACCACCGCCCGGCCGGGTGGGAAGTGGTTAATCGTGAAATGATTAAGTCCCCTGTAATCAATACAAGGTCTCAGTTCACCACTCTTTTTCTTCACAAAGAAGAAACCAGCACCAGCAGGAGACGAGGATTTGCGGATGAAACCCTGAGAAAGTGTGTCTGCAACATACTCCTCTATGGCCTTATCCTCCAAGACTCACCAAAGGTAAACCCGGCCAGGAGGGGGTATAGCCCCAGGTTGAATGTCAATTGCGCAATCATATGCCCGGTGTGGAGGCAAACTACCAGCTTGACCTTTGTTAAAGACATCGCTAAAATTGCGGTACTCCTCTGGCAGGGAGGAGAGTGAAGAGGTGCACAGAACCTTGACTACCTTCTGGAGGCATGTCTCACTGCATTGTGGTGACCAGGAGAGAACCTCAGCACAGAGCCAATCAGAAGAGGGGTTGTGCCTCTATAACCAAGGATATCCAATAACTAGTGGAAACTTGGGTGAGGAAATAAATTGGAATTGGATTATCTCATGGTAGAGCCCGTTTGGCCATGGACAACGGAACCTTCTCATGAGTCACATGGGCAGGCTGTAGAGGTCTCCTGCCAAGAGACTCAATGGCAAGTGGAGTGTCACGCAGCTGCAGTGGAATCGAGTGCTTCAATACAAAGTCAGCATCAATGAACGGGCCTGCATCTCGATGGATGACTCAGCCCAAGAAAGGATAACCAAAACCAGAGGCTTATCCTTCTAGATAACTGGGGATGAAACAATGCCACCTAAGGTCTGTCCGTGACAGGACTTCAAGGTTCGGGTGTTCACTGGATGGTTAGGACAAGATTTCAAAAAGCGACTAGCCTGGCCACAATAAAGGCACAATCTCTCCCTCCACTGAAGTGGATGATGATCTCAACACTGATCTCAAATGGGAGACAATATTCATGAAGGCTGGACCTGAAAAACTGCCAAACATCTTGAAAGTGGTTTAATTTGTCATTAGCATCCAATGCTCAAATGCAGCAGTTGAAAGGGTCTTCAGCATGATGGGAATGTGCTGGTCTGATACAAGGAATGGATGCAGCATTGATCTAATAAAATCTGAACTTCAGGTGAAAATCTATTCTGACATGGGCTGTCAATATTTTTATAGCTTCGCAAACCAAAATAAAAAATTCTTTCAATGTGCAAGAAGTGAAAAGAAACACACTTTTATGCCGCGTACACATGACCGGACTTTCCGGCAGACTAGGTCCGACGGGATCAGTCCATCAGACAATCCGATCGTGTGTGGGCTAGTCCGATCGTTTTTCAGGAAAAAAATCCAACAGACCTAGAAATAGAACATGTTTCAAATCTATCCGATGGACTCAATTCCGACGGACTAAAAATCAGGACAACCATTCATCTGTGTGCTGGTCCGACGGACCAAATACGCAAGGGCAGCTATTGGCTACTGGCTATTGAACTTCCTTGTTTAGTCCTGTTTACTTCATCACGTTCAAAACTAAAACGGACTTTCGAACAGACTTCGTCCCTTTGTGTGTGGCTAAGTCCGTTCGTTCGGGAAAGTCCATCGGAACTCTGCCAAAAGTCAGTCGCGAAGACCGTCGGACCTAGTCTGCCGGTAAGTCCGGTCGTGTCTACGCGGCATTAGACATCAGTGTTGAAAACAAAAGATACTGAGCTGGTGTCATGTGGGCTAATTTGGAAGGATTTGATTATCATATTGCCATGTGAGCTGAGTTTATGGTACGAGAGGCGTGATGCTTAAATTAATGACTATAGCATTGATTTAACCACTTCAGTCCCGGATGATTTGGCAGCTCAATGACCGGATGACTTTTTACAATTTGGCACTGTGCTGTGTGGCAGCACACAGGTAAAGTCACCTGGTTGTATCCAGGATGGGAAATATGTGTGCCCTAGATTCAGGCTTTATGCAGACTTGTACAATTAGAGGGGAAGAGTTAATGAGCCCAGCTGAAGTAAGTGGGCTCATTAAGACCTCTACAAAAAACCCCAGCATGCTTAGGGAGATGCTCCATCCTGGAACCAGTTTTGTGTGTATAGACTGGGGAGTGGGATACCTGTTCTGTGCGGTGAGTTAACGCCTGTGTGGCAAACCCCTACAACAGAGACAGGGACTGGGGCAGCACAAGGCTGCACTCAGTTGTTAGACAGGGAGTCTAAGTGTGTAATTAGAGGTCAAGCTGACCAGGATTTACCTTTCATGTTTTATTTTTGTTTGGCTGTTATATGTTTCACTGCATGTAGCATAAATAAACTGCATCTTTTGTTTTTTTGCACCTACAACGCTGTCTGCTGTGCCTAATTTTGTGTTGTGAACCCATCCAGGGGGTCACACACACCCACTGCCGAGCTAACCCCCTCACAGTTGGTGGAGAATTTTGGCAGTTTTTTTTTAAGGCCAGCATGGAAGAGATACTGAGACAGCTGGCTCTAGCAAATGCAAATCAGCAGCAAACAAATGCAGGTTTACAAAAGAGCCTTGCAGCCCAGCAGCAGACAAATGCAACTTTGCAGCAGAGTCTGGAAGCTCAGCAGAAAGCTCACCTGCAGAGTCTGGAAGCTCAGCAACAAGCCCAGCAGCGATCTGAAGCCCGCTTCATAGACCTGTTGCAGAAGCAAGAGCAGAGTTTTCAACAGCAAATAGAGACATTAATACAGCAACGTCCGCAGACCAATGAGGCAAGTGGTTACACTAATACTGCATCCTTTGGTGTGAGCCGTTTACTGACAAAAATGACTGGAGAGGATGATCCGGAGGTGTTTTTGACCACATTTGAAAGGACTGCTGAAAGGGAAAAGTGGCCTAAGGAGCAGTGGGCTGGACTGGTGGCCCCTCTGTTAACTGGGGAATCGCAGAAAGCTTATTATGACCTAGAGCCTGACCAAGCAAAAGACTATGTGGTGCTAAAAACAGAAATATTGGCACGGCTGGGTGTCACCCTGGCCGTCCGGGCTCAACGTGTGCATAATTGGACTTTTCAGGTTGGAAAACCCCCCAGGTCTCAAATGTATGATCTCATCCACCTGAGCAGGAAGTGGCTGCAGCCAGAGATTTTGACCGCACCAAACATTGTGGAACGTGTTGTTATGGATCGTTTCCTGAGAGCTCTTCCTACTGCCATCCAAAAATGGGTAAGCCATGGAGATCCAGAAAATGCAGATAAACTTGTGGATCTGGTTGAGAGGTACTTGGCTACAGAGAACCTGACCACCTCTTCCAGGGACTCACGGACTTTCCACCCTAAGACCAGATCATTCCCAGTGGCGGGTAAGATGACTCCAAGGGGTGAGGGTGGAGAGAGTGAGAGAGTGGGAGTTCTTCCTAAGGTCTGGCGGGAGCAGCCCGGGAAGCCCAGGCTGCAAGAGGCAGCGAAAAAGATTATTTGCTACCGCTGCCGCCAAGAGGGACATATTGCAGCCAATTGCCCAGTTGTGGATGAGCCTATGCAATGTGACTTTATAAGGGAGAGACGTCAGTCGCTGTTTGCGACAGTTGCATGCACTGCCATTCGGGGACCTGAGAAACATTTATGTAAAATGTGTATTAATGGTAGAAATGTTGATGTGTTGCTGGATTCAGGTAGCCTGGTAACATTGATAAAAGCTGAATTAGTTACTAAAGAGGTCTCTGGGAAGAACAAGGTGGCTGTTATTTGTGTGCATGGGGACACCCGAGAGTATCCTGTAACTTCAGTGTTTTTTGAGACCCCCAAAGGTAACCTCTCTCATCAGGTGGGGTTAGTGTCTCACTTACCACATGATGCTATTGTGGGAAGGGATTTTCCAAAATTCTGGGAACTCTGGGATTGTCCTGAGCCCCCCACTGGTGCCCCTATAGACCAGGAAGATGACCAGAATTCCTCTGGGAGTGGTGAGGACTCTCCTGAATTTCCCTTGTCGGTATTGGCGGGGGAAACTCGAGAAACTGGGGAGGAGCCAACATCCTCAGATGAAAACATGCCGTCTGTGGAGTTTTCGGATCTAGAGGTTCACAGGGAAAATTTTGCCACAGAACAGTTAAAAGACCCCACCCTAATAAAGGCACGGGAAAATGTGGTGAAAATAGATGGCGAGTTAGTGAACCCAGATAAGACTTGCACTTATCCTTACTTCACTATGGAAAGGGACCTGCTGTATCGAGTGGCTCAAAGGGCAGAAGAAACCATTGAGCAACTTGTAGTGCCCAAACCTTACAGGAAGTTGGTGTTAGAATTGGCCCATGGGCACATTCTGGGAGGTCATCTGGGGACAGAGAAAACCAGAGAGAGGATATTGCAGAGATTCTATTGGCCTGGGGTCATGAAGGAAATAGAAAATTATTGTTCCTCCTGCCCTGTGTGTCAGAAGTCGGCACCTATGCCACATTTCCGTAACCCGCTGGTACCTCTTCCTATCATTGAGGTCCCCTTTGAAAGGATCACAATGGATTTGGTAGGTCCGATAATGAAGTCCGCCAGGGGGCATCAGTACATTTTGGTTATATTGGACTATGCCACCCGCTATCTGGAAGCAATTCCTCTTCGAAATACCTCGGCCAAAACCATAGCCAAAGAGCTATCTCTTGTTTTTAGCTGCGTGGGTATTTGTAAGGAACTGCTTACGGACCAAGGTACACCCTTTATGTCCCGGGTTATGAAAGAATTATGCAAGTTGTACAAAGTGACGCAATTGCGTACATCTGTGTATCACCCCCAAACAGATGGGTTGGTTGAAAGATTCAACAAAACCCTAAAACAAATGTTAAAGAAGGTGGTGGATAGAGATGGAAAGAATTGGGACTGTCTAATACCCTATCTGATGTTTGCCATTAGGGAGGTACCCCAATCCTCTACGGGTTTCTCACCCTTCGAGTTGCTCTATGGGAGACACCCAAGAGGGCTGCTGGATATCGCCAAGGACACTTGGGAAAATGAGAGTTCTCCTCACAGGAGCGTGATTGAGCATGTCGCCCTGATGCAAGATAGAATTGCACAGGTAATGCCAATCGTAAAGGAACATTTGACCCAAGCGCAGTTAGCACAGCAGAGAGTGTACAACCGTGGGGCCAAGACCCGTACTTTTTCCCCGGGGGATAGGGTCTTGGTGCTAGTCCCTACGGTTGAAAGCAAATTTCTGGCCAAATGGCAAGGTCCATATGAAGTAATTGAAAAAATTAGTGAGGTGAATTACAGGGTTAGACAGCCAGGAAGGCGAAAGCCGGAGCAGATCTATCACGTCAATCTGCTGAAAGCCTGGAGGGATAGGGAATCCCTAGTCGCAGAGACTTTGTCACAAGCACAGCCTGATTGCTTAGTTCCTAAGGTTGGAATAGCAGACACCTTATCGAAAGCCCAACAACAGGAGGTTAAAGAGTTTGTACTTCGTAACAAAGAGATTTTCTCTGAGCTTCCGGGACAAACATCTGGCGTAGAGCATGACATTATCACCCCGCCAGGAGAAAGGGTAAAACTAAAACCTTATAGAATACCAGAGGCCCGACGGGAGGCGATACGTGGGGAGGTTCAAAGGATGTTGGAATTGGGTGTGATAGAGGAGTCCCAGAGTGACTGGTCCAGTCCTATCGTATTAGTGCCCAAACCTGATGGGAGCTGGCGGTTTTGTAACGATTTTCGACAATTGAATAAAGTTACAAAATTTGACACCTACCCCATGCCGTGTATAGATGAGTTGATTGACAGGCTGGGAACAGCCCGATATATGACAACTCTTGATCTCACCAAAGGCTATTGGCAAATTCCCCTGGCCGAGTCGGCCAAGGAGAAAACTGCGTTTGTAACCCCAGATGGGGCATTCCAATATAAGAGAATGCCGTTTGGGTTACAGAATGCACCGGCAACATTCCAGCGGAAAATGGATAAGATTCTGAGGCCCCATTAGAAATATGCTGCAGCTTACCTGGATGATGTGATTATCCATAGCACAGACTGGGTCTCACATTTGCCAAAAGTACAAGCAGTCCTAGACTCTATCCGGAAAGCTGGGTTTACGGCCAATCCAAAGAAGTGTACCATTGGACAGGAGGAGGCCAAATATCTTGGGTACACTATTGGGAGGGGGGTGATAAAACCCCAAGTCAATAAAGTCGAGGCCATACAGAGTTGGCCACGTCCCAACAGCAAGAAACAGGTACGAGCCTTTCTGGGAATCGCTGGCTATTATCGACGATTCATTCCCCATTTTGCTTCTCAGGCTGTGCCCCTCACCAACCTGACAAAAGGGAAAGAGTCGGTCATGGTTAAATGGTCCCCAGAGGCTGAAGAAGCATTTCAGTCCTTAAAAACAGCCTTATGTAGACTTGTACAATTGGAGGGGAAGAGTTAATGAGCCCAGCTGAAGTAAGTGGGCTCATTAAGACCTCTACAAAAAACCCCAGCATGCTTAGGGAGATGCTCCATCCTGGAACCAGTTTTGTGTGTATAGACTGGGGAGTGTGATACCTGTTCTGTGCGGTGAGTTAACGCCTGTGTGGCAAACCCCTACAACAGAGACAGGGACTGGGGCAGCACAAGGCTGCACTCAGTTGTTAGACAGGGAGTCTAAGTGTGTAATTAGAGGTCAAGCTGACCAGGATTTATTTTCATGTTTTATTTTTGTTTGGCTGTTATATGTTTCACTGCATGTAGCATAAATAAACTGCATCTTTTGTTTTTTGCACCTACAACGCTGTCTGCTGTGCCTAATTTTGTGTTGTGAACCCATCCAGGGGGTCACACACACCCACTGCCGAGCTAACCCCCTCACAGCTGTTTTAACTGGTAATTGCGCAGTCATGCAATGTTGTACCTAAATGAAATTTGCACCCTTTTTCTCCCACAAATAGAGATTTCTTTTGATGGTATTTGATTGTCTCTGCGATTTTTATATTTTGCAATATAAATGTAAAAAGACCAAAAATGTAAAAAAAAAAAAAAAAAAAAAAGATATTTTCTACTTTTTGTAATAAGAAAAATCCAATAAACTCAATTTAATCATACATTTAGGCCAAAATGTATTCAGCCACATGTCTTTGGTAAAAAAAATGTCAATAAGCGTATATTTATTGGTTTGCGCAAAAGTTATAGCGTCTACAAACTAGGGTACATTTTCTGGAATTTACACAGCTTTTATTTTATGACTGCTTATCTAATTTCTTGAGTTGCTATAATGGCAGGGCAGTACCCCATTTTACCCCATTTTGTAAAGTAGACACCCCAAGGAAATTGCTGAGAGGCATGCTGAGCCGATTGAATTTTTTTTTTTTGTTTGTTCCAAGTGATTGAATAATGACAAAAAAAAGACATTTTTACAAAAAGTTATCTAAATGATATATTGCTCACACATGCCATAGTTATATGCGTAATTACAACCCAAAATACATTTTGCTGCTTCTCCTGAGTACGGGGATACCACATGTGTGGGACTTTTTGGCAGCCTAGCCACGTACGGGGCCCCTGAAAACCAATCACCGCCTTCAGGATTTCTAAGGGCGTACATTTTTTATTTCACTCCTCACTGCCTATCACAGTTTTGAAGGCCATAAAATGCAAGGTGGCACAAGGTGGCAGGTTGAGTCCATGGAATATTTTATATTTTGCCACAAGTTGCAGAGAAAATTACAAACTTTTTATTTTTTTTGCACAAAGTTGTCACTAAAGATATATTGCGCAAACATGCCATGGGCATATGTGGATTTACACCCCAAAATACATTCTGCTGCTTCTCCGGAGTACAGGGGTACCACATTTGTGGGACTTTTGGGGAGCTGCATATAGGGCCCCGAAAATCAAGCACCGCCTTCAGGACTTCTAAGGGCATACATTTTTGATTTCACTCCTCACTACCGATCAGTTTTGAAGGCCATAAAATGCCAAAATAGCACAACCCCCCCCCCCCCCCCTCCAATGACCCCATTTTGGAAAGTAGACACACTAAGCTATTTGCTGAGAAGCATGGTGAGTATTTTGCAGCTCTCATTTGTTTCTGAAAATCAAGAAAGTAAAGAATTTTTTTTTTTTCTTTTTTCAATTTTCAAAAATTTGTGACAAAAAGCGAGCTCTGCAAAATACTCACCATACCTCTCAGCAAAACCTAAACAATACATCGCCACTCATCTCCTTTTTCCCCTTCCAGAGATTGGAAACCAATTACGGTTTCCGAATTTAAGACCTACCTGGGCCTATCCCCAGGGCCGTCTTTAATATTGGAAAATATGGAAAGCTGCGCCAGTACCAATATATAATAAAACTAACTGTATAAACTGAAAATATATAGATGGTGTATGGCTCCCATACAAAATAAATGCCTAAAGAGCTATCACCCATTGTGCATATAGCAAACACAAAGAAATATTTAAGTAGAGAACATGTAGTCCATGTGAAATGTAAAACTGCGTATAAAAATAAAAGTGAAGGTAGAAAAAGTATTTATAGTCCAATAGGGTGTTCCAATGTAAAGGCGATTAACATGTCACCACCGTGAATCCACACAAAGCTGAAGATCTGTGCCCGTCACCGGATAAGTGATGCGCTTACCAAAAATATGGACAATAACAGCCTTATTGACACTGGTCCGCGGCAGGGTAATGGAACATCAAATCACAGTACTTGCATCCAAAATGGCCCTTAACGTAGGTATATGGCGATACCCCAGCCCTTAGAGCTCCAATGGTTAATGGTCACATATATCTTTAGTCCTGCGTAAAGATCTCTATGGAGACGTTCTGTGATTAGCAGAACTGCAATGCTGGAGCCTCCTCCATAATTATAATCAATTACAGAGCCATGCAAATCGACCAATCGCTCGTGTTTAGGCAGTGACTTGGTCATGCAATGGACAGCCCCAGGGCTTTTCCGTCTTTAATATTGATTGGACCCAGGGCAAAAATTTTCTTGGGGCCCCCCTCCCCCATGCAATTTTGCTCTTCCCCTTCTCTGAGACATACAATAAATAGCAGTTAGACTTAAAATCACGCGGAGAAAAGTCCGTTCATTTTGAATGCGGCTCCAGGTAGAAGGGACTAGCGCAGGAGGTCAATGCCGCCGCCTTTGCTGGCCCCGTCATGGACTTAAAGGGGAAGCCCCCCCCCCCAAGGTCCATATAAGACCCTTATCCGAGCACGCAACCCCGGCCGGTTAGGAAAGGGGATGGGGATGAGCGAGCGCCCCCCCCCTCTTGAGCCGTACCAGGCCGCGTGCCCTCAACATGGGGCCCCCCCACCCCAAACCACCTTGTCCCCATGTTGATGAGGATAAGGGCCTCTTCCCAACAACCCTGGCCGTTAGTTGTCGGGGTCCGCGGGTGGGGGGCTTATCGGAATCCGGGAGCCCCCTTTAATAAGGGGGCCCCCAGATACTGGCCCCCCACCCTATGTGAATGAGTATGGGGTACAATGAACCCCTACCCATTCACCTGGTGAAAAAAATGTAAAAAAAAAAAAAACACCACACAAGGGTTTAAAATAATTTATTGCACAGCTCCGGGGGTCTTCTTCCGTCTTGGGGGGTCTTCTCGCCGGACTCCTCCGCTATCTTCTGCTAGCTCTTTTACTAGCAGACGGGCTCCTCCTCTTTCTTCTTCGTCGCTGCCCAGGGGTCTTCTTTCGACTTTGGGGGTCTTGTCCGCCTCTTCGGTTCTTCTTGCCGGGCCTCCGCTTTCTTCTTCCAGCTCTTTTACTAGTGGTGGCCCGGTCTTCTGTCGCCGCCTCTTCTTCCGACTTCGGGGGTCTTGTCCCCCTCTTCAGTTCTTCTTGACGGGCCTTCGCTCCTTCTTCCAGCTCTTTTACTAGCGGTGGCCCGGTCTTCTGTCGTCGTCGTTGTCGCCTTCTCTTTTATCTTTTCTTCTTCTTCCTCTTCTTCCTTGAGATGTTGACTCGATGCTCTCTCTGGCCGCAATGACAGGGACGCGTTGCGCAGCGACTTATATAGGGACAATGGGCGGAGTCACCGGGTGATGTCCCCACCTCTTATGATGTCACAGTCCCAGCATCCTCTGGGATGACAGAAGACTGGGCCACCGCTAGTAAAAGTGCTGGAAGAAGAAAGCGGAGGCCCGGCAAGAAGGACCGATGAGGGGGACAAGACCCCCAAAGGGTGTGGTGTTTTTTTTTTACTTTTTTTTTCACCAGGTGAATGGGTAGGGTTTTTTTTTGATGAGATCACCAAACTGGTCAGTCGCAGCCATGGCGCCATCAGTGACATCTTATCTTATGCCTTTTTTATGGAGCGTGCATCCGTGCTCTCCTGGCAAAGTAAACCCATGCTGTAATCCGTCTTTCAGCTATAATGCGGGCGGGAAGTGGTTAATAATGAATGGCACCACAAACGCAGCACAAGGTTCTCATGCAGTTTATGAACATTCGAGAAAACAATGTTTAAATGTGAATGTCAGTTCCTTCAGGGTAGGTTTACAAGTTGTGCTTGTCAGGAATGTGTGTAAAATCACGCACTTTCCCCACATCATCGTGTCCCTTTAGCCCTGGTTCACACTGGTATAGCTTTGAAATCGCGCTAAAGTAGTACTACTTCAAAGCCACAGATCAGTGCGATTTACAATTTTTAGTTTTTCACATGAATAGAGCTTTCTTTTGGTGGTATTTAATCACCACTAGGGTTTTATTTTTTGCTAAAAAAAAAATAAATGAAAAAAGACTGAGAAATATGGGGGAAATTTTTTTTTTTCTTAGTTTCTGTCAGAAAATTTTGTAAATAAGTAATTTTTATCTTTTGCTAATGTGCGCTGAGGAGGCATTAGTGATGGGCACTGATAGACTGCACTGACAGGCACTAATGAGACGACACTGATAGGCAGCACTGATATGCAGGACTGATGAGCACTGATAGGCAGCACTTATGGGCAATGATAGGTGGCATGGATAGGCGGCACTGATGAGCAGGTACCGAAAGGCAGCACGGACTGGCATTGATGATGGGCACAGACTGACATCACTGATGGGCACAAATGAGCATCACTGATGGGCACAGATTGGCATCACCAATGGGCACTGTTGGGGCTGCACTGATAATCAGGACACTGATTATCTGTACAGGTCTGCCCTGTGAGGAGATGCCTCTGATTTTCTCTGATCCTCTCCTCTTATGCCCTGTACACATGGTTGGAATTTTCAACGGAAAATGTGCGATCGGATCTTGTTGTCGGAAAATCTGATCGTATGTGGGTCCATCTGACTTTTTCCATCGGAATTTCCGACACACAAAGTTTGAGATATGGATTTAAATTTTCCGACAACAAAATCCAATCGTTTAAATTCCAATCGTGTGTAGACAATTCTGACGGACAAAGTGGCACGCATGCTCAGAATAAATTAAGAGACCACAGCTATTGGCTCCTGGTCCATTTATATTCCCAACGTACAACGTACGTGTTGTACGTCACGATCGGATTTTCCAACAACTATGTCTGACCATGTGTATGCAAGACAAGTTTGGCACAAAATCCGTCTGAAAAAATCCGATAGATTTTGTTGTTGGAATGTCCGACTCTGTATAAGTGTGTGGCGAGAAGAGCGGATAAACGCGTTTACATGTGCCCAGTGTCTACATGTGATCAGCTGTGATGGGACACAGCTGATTACATGGGTAAAGAGCCCCGTCATCGGCTCCTTACCTAGATTGGGGTTGCAAGGGGTTGGTGTCCCAAGTAGGGCCATCTTTAAGGCATGGCAAAAGGGGCAGTTGCCCTGGGCCCTGTCATTGTTGTGGGGCTCAAAGCAGCAGCCTCATAATTGCCAACTATCCAAGTTTGCATTTTCTCCTCCTTTGATGTTTTAGTCCTGTGCTGTGTCCTGTAATCTCAGTGTAAAGTTACTAATGCTGCGCAGCTCTGCCCTATTGTTGTGTACAGATGACTTACCTGCAGACCCTGTGTTTACATGTAAATACCGGTATTGATATGTAAATAGTGGCTGCATTTATATGTAGTGATGGACGAACACGGCCGATAGTTTGCGAACCGTAACGTTCGCGGTGAGCCCCATTGACTTCAATGGGAGGCGAACTTTGCAAACCTACAGGTCAAATTTGCAGCCACAAAATAATTACTAGCTGTGCAAACATAGTCCCACCACATGGCCAATGACATAACACATGTATGAGGTGAATCTGGGATCGACAACTACAAGCATTATTTTTTTATATGTGAAATTGTTGTGACAATTCAGGACTGTGGAGCGCATGAAGGCAATGGAGGAGAGGGAAGGTCAGGGTAGGCAAAGAAGAGGGTGCAGGAGATGATCACCAGCAGCGTGACATACAGCAATGACATCTGCACTGTGATAGAGTGATCTGACACCAGCACCGTGATAGAGAGCACTGACATCAGCAGCGTGACATAAAGCACTGACACCAGCACTGTGATATACAGCACTGACACCAGCACCATGATATACAGCACTGACACCTGCACTGTAAGCAGCCCCAGGAGTAAGTCAGCATAGCACAGGGATGGTGGAAGCCCCTCATAATGAGCATAGCACAGGGATGGTGGGAGCCCCTCATAATGAGCATAGCACAGGGATGGTGGGAGCCCCCCATAATATGCACAGCAGAGGTACAGCCCAAGGAGTTAGTCAGCATAGCACAGGGATGGTGGGAGCCCCTCATAATAAGCAGCCCCAGGAGGAAGTCAGCATAGCACAGGGATGGTGGGAGCCCCTCATAATGAGCATAGCACAGGGATGGTGGGAGCCCCTCATAATATGCACAGCAGAGGTACAGCCCCAGGAGTAAGTTAGCATAGCACAGGGATGGTGGGAGCCCCTCATAATAAGCAGCCCCAGGAGGAAGTCAGCACAGCACAGGGATGGTGGGAGCCCCTCATAATAAACAGCCCCAGGAGGAAGTCAGCATAGCACAGGGATGGTGGGAGCCCCTCAATGTGCATAGCACAGGGATGGTGGGAGCCCCTCATAATGAGCATAGCACAGGGATGGTGGGAGCCCCTCATAATGAGCATAGCACAGGGATGGTGGGAGCCCCTCATAATGAGCATAGCACAGGGATGGTGGGAGCCCCTCATAATATGCACAGCAGAGGTACAGCCCCAGGAGGAAGTCAGCATAGCACAGGGATGGTGGGAGCCCCTCATAATAAGCAGCCCCAGGAGGAAGTCAGCATAGCACAGGGATGGTGGGGGCCCCTCATAATGAGCATAGCACAGGGATGGTGGGAGCCCCTCATATTATGCACAGCAGAGGTACAGCCCCAGGAGTAAGTCAGCACAGCGCAGTGATGGTGGGAGCCCCTCACAATAAGCAGCCCCAGGAGAAATATGACACCGCTCAATCTCTTCAAACAGGAGGGTACGGGCATATAGTACGGTGTGCTTTTTTTGTACAAGGAAGTGAGCCAAATGAAGAAAGAAGGTCTGTGTGCTCGATTAAAAAAATCGTTTATAGACATATACATGGTCTACTGGTCACATGTGTTGAATTCCTCCGAGATCCATGCCTCATTCATTTTTATAAATGTGAGGTAGTTAACACTGTCGTGAGCTAGGCGAGTACGCTTATCGGTCACGATCCCCCCTGCTGCGCTGAACGTCCTTTTGGACAGGACACTGGACGAGGGGCAAGCCAACAGTTCTATTGCAAATTGGGCAAGCTCTGGCCAGAGGTCAAGCCTGCCCACCCAGTAGTCCAGGGATTCATCACTCCTCAGAGCGTCCATATCGGCCGTTAACCCGATGTAGTCGGACACCTGACGGTCTAGGCATTCCCTGATGCTGGATCCGGATGACACCTTTCGATGGGTCGGCTGAAAGAATGACCTTATATCAGAAGTCACCAACACATCTTCAAAACGGCCTCTTCTTGCAGGCGCTGTTGGATTGGTACTCGCAACTCCTTCTCTGGGAGTGGGAATTGCTCCTCTGCCAGCGCACCCAAAAGCAGAATGCAGCATTTCTCTAAGCAAGGCCTGGAAGTGCTCCATTCTGACAGCCCTCTGACGGCGGTAACATTTCCGCCATTTTATGTTTGTACCGGGGGTCTAAGTACGTTGCCACCCAGTACTGGTCCTTGACCCTTATGCTTTTTATACGGGGGTTCCTATTAAAACATTGGAGCATGAAGGCCCCCATTTGCACTAAACTGGAAGCGGTGTGGTGGCCTGGCTCCTGCTCATCATCCAGGATAATGTCGTCCTCTTCATTCTCCTCTCCCCATCCACGCACAACAACAGGGATCCCAGAAAGGTTTAAAGCATGCTCTTCTTGCTCCTCCTCATCCGCCCCGACACCATCCTCCTCTGACTCCTCTTCAGACTCCTGTTGTTCACTTGTCTCAGATAGAGTAGCCCCCCTGGGAATTCATCCAGCATTGTGACTTCCTCATCTTCCCGCTCCTGCTCCTCCACAGCTTGATCAATGACACGACGCAATGCACGCTCCATAAAGAAGGCATAAGGTACCATGTCACTGATGGCGCCATGGCTGCGACTGACCAGTTTGGTGATCTCCTCAAATGGCCGCAGAAGTCTGCATGTGTCGTGCATGAGCAGCCACTGGCACGGTGAAAAAAAACCCAGCTCCCCAGAACCTGTTCTGCCGCAGAGTTCATATAGGTAGACGTTAACTGCAGCCTATCAAGCATATAGAAGGTTGAGTTCCATTGCGCCGGGCAATCGCAAATAAGACGTCTGACTGGCAGATTGTGTCACCGCTGATTGTCAGCAAGGCGAGCCATGGCCGTGTAAGATCTTCTGAAATGGGCCGAGATTTTCCTTGCCTGCCGCAAGATGTCCTGGACCCCAGGGTATTTGACAACGAATCGCTGCACGACCAAGTTTAAGACGTGTGTCATGCATGGCACATGCGTAATTTTGCCCTGTTTCAATGTGCTAAGCAGATTGGCACCATTGTCACACACCACTTTACCAACTGTCAAATTGAGCGGTGTTAGCCACTGATCTGCCTGTGAATGCAAAGCTGAAAGGAGTGCCGGGCCAGTGTGGCTCTTGGCTTCCAGGCACAACAGACGCAGCACGGCATGGCAACGTCTCACCTGGCATGTCAAATAGGTTCTGGGGAGCTTGGGCGGCGCAGCGGAAGAGACGCTAGCAGCGGAAAAGGAGGAGTCGGCCGAGAAGGAGAGGGAGGAGGATGGAGTAGGAGGAAGAGGAGGAGAAGAAGAGCCAGGCCTGCATGCAATCCGTGGCGGTAAAACTAAATCTACACGGGTGCCACGGGTTACATGCTTGACGGCCGCCAGAAGGTTCAACCAGTGGGCAGTAAAAGTGATATACCTTCCCTGCCCGTATTTGCTAGACCACGTGTCTGTGGTCAGACGTATCTTGGCACCGACACTGTGTGCCGGAGATACATTCACTTGCCGCTGAACATGGCCATATAGCTCTGGGATGCCCTTCTGTGAGAAATAATTCCTTCCTGGGACCTTCCATTGTGGTGTTCCAATGGCCACAAATTTTCGAAAGGCCTCCGAGTCCACCAGTTTATATGGCAGTAGTTGGCAGGCTTTCAGTTCTGACAAGCCAGCCGTCAACCGTTGGGCAAGAGAGTTATCCGGCGTCATCCTTTTTTTTACGCTCGAACATTTGGCCCACGGAAGCCTGCCTTTTTCCAGAAAAACGTGAGCTTGGCGTGATGGAAGGTGGAGTGGAGGACAATTGTGAGGAGAGAGGAGAAGTAGAAGACGAGGCTGGACGGTGAGAGCCTGGAGTGTGGCTTTGTGTGTTCCGTTGCTCCCACTGGGCTCGGTGATGGCAGCTCATGTGCCTTCTTAAGGCAGTCGTCCCTAGGTGAGTGTTGGGCTTACTGCGACTAATGCGTTGACTGCAAAGATTGCAGATGGCAACACTATTGTCAGCAGCGGACACGTTAAAAAAAGCCCACACTGCGGAGCCATGTGCCTGGCATCCTGGGAGCGCCAGATGTGACCGTATATGGTCGATGACTCGCTCCTGATACATTAGCAGTCTGCTTTGTCCTTCCTGTGCAATGTAAGTTATTCCTGCTTCTCCTCCCTATCTGCTGGTCCATATCTCCCTCTGAACTCCCCTCCTCTTCCTCTCTTGTGGGCAACCACGTGACATCACTAGACACGTCATCATCGACGTCACCTTCCCCACCGCTATAAGTAGAGATCTCAGAGTAGGTAGGAACACCGGGGACCAACCTCCTCCTTGGGCTGATCTGGGTACTGTCGTCAGACTGCTGAGTGGCGGTTGTTGTTACCTCCTCTTCCTGATCCAATGCCAAGAGTGGCTGCGCATCAGAAATGTCTTGATATGGATCGGAAAATAATTCCTGTGACTCAAGCGGAAGGTATGTGGTGGTGGTGTTGTTGGTGGTAGTGTCTTTGGGGGTGCACATAGCAAAGAGTGAAGAAGAGGATGCAGATCGAGAGGATGAGGAGGGTGCAGAAGAGTAAGGCTGAGTGAGCCACTCAACCAATTCTGGTGCTTCCTTTGACGTAATCGCATGCACCTTCTGCAATTTCCCACTTTGGCTCAAGCCTGTTGCTCCTGCCCTACCCCTACCACCCCTGCGGAAGGGCCTGCCTCTTCCTCTGCCTGTCATTTTTTAAATGACCCTGTGACAAAACTCTCAGTCCCTATACTGATAAAGGACTGCTGCAGAATTGGGCAGCAGTCAGCAGTAGTGCACCTCAACCCTATATATTGTGGATCTATACCACTCCTTAAGGATTAGCAGACTGTACCTTACTCAACCCTATATACTCTAGTACACTATACCTTACCAGTCCTTTGTGCAACTAGTAGGTTGTGATTAGCAGACTGTACCTCAGTCCCTATACTGATAAAGGACTGCTGCAGGATTGGGCAGCAGTCAGCAGTAGTGCACCTCAACCCTATATATTGTGGACCTATACCAGTCCTTAAGGATTAGCAGACTGTACCTCACGCAACCCTATATACTCTAGTATGTTATACCTTACCAGTCCTTAGAAGGACCTTTGTGGAACGGGTAGGTTGCGATTAGCAGACTGTACCTCAGTCCCTATACTGATAAAGGACTACTGCAGCAGAAGGGCAGCAGTCAAGTATAATATTCTTTCTATATTTGGAAGAAAGAATATTATACGTGTACAACCCTATTACCATACCAGTCCTGAAAAGAACCTTTGTGGACCTAATATTAACAGCTACTGATTAAACTGACTGTCCCTCACTGCCACACACAGCTTCCTGTCTGTCCCTATTTAAACTGACAAAACACAGGCTGCTGCAACAATAACTTGAATAGCACTCAAAACTATATCCTGTACTACTTTACCATACCAGTCCTGAAAAGGACTTTTGTGGACCTAATAGTAACAGCTAATGATTAAACTGACTGTCCCTGCTGCACACAGCGTCCTGTCCCTCTCTACACTGACAAAAGACAGGCTGCTGCAACAATGACTTGAATAGCAATGCCTCAAACCTATATCCTGAACTATACCTAACACCTATGCCATACCAGTCCTTAAAAGAACTTTTGTGGACCTAATAGATAGCGATTTGGGTCACTGCAGTCTCTCCCTGCTCCACACAGCAACCTCTCCCTATAGTGACATATGAAAGAATGTAAAATGGCCACCGGATCGGGTCTATTTATAAGTTAGGGGGAATGTCCAAGTGTCCATGTGCTGTAATGTCTCAACTGGCTGTCCTGTACCACATGATGGATGTGTCATCATAGGTCAAAGTTCTTTTACACAGTAAACACGGAAGTCCGCCGGGCGAACAGCGGCAATAGTCCGCCGATCGGGCGGACCACGAACAGCCGAAATTCGCCGCGAACCGACCGCCGGGCGAACTGTTCGGCCATCCCTATTTATATGTAAATAGCGTCAAACCGACAGCATTCATATGTAAATAGAGTCAGTATTCATATGTATAGCATGCTCCCCTGAGGTCATATCCACCATCACCTATACTGAATGCTGCCCACTGGATGGATAAAGGGGTATGTTTGAAAGTCCTGCCTACAACTGTGATCATTAAGCCTAAAATCAGCCTGTTCTGCAAAGGTAAGCAAATCAGTAGGGGGAGGATAGTATGGGGTGTGCAGAGGTAGGAAGAGAATGAATTACAGTTTGGGGTGCACAGGTGAGCAAGGAGGGGAAGTATGGAGGTAAGGAAGGTGAGTGCACGTTTCTGTGGTGTCAGGAAAGTGATATTGCATGCATTCCCAACACACACAAATGTGAACGCAGGCTAAATGTCTCAGTTACATTGGTGGTCAGTGTAAATCTTTACATTACATTGGGGGCTGGTGTAGAATCATTTCATTCACACTAGTGGGCGGGCGACATGGCACTGATGCACCCCCCACATTGGTGGTCAGTGTAAATCCCTCTTTACATTGGGGGATACTGTGAATGCTTCTATTAAATTAGTGGTCAGTGTAAACCCCTATTACATTGGTGGGCAGTTTTGAAAATCTTCGGTAAAAAAAACAAAATCAGCGTTTCCAGCAACCAATCAACAAGCAGAAATCATGTGCTGTAACCTCTAGCAACTAATCAGTATGACGTCATCCCAGAACGGGAGAGGATCCTGCCCGCCGTCAGTGGCCGAACTACCGCCATAGCGACCTGTGCAGTCATTATGGGGCCCGCAGCCAAGGAGGGCCCGGTGAGCAGGCGGCGGGTGAGCCGCCGAGCTACTCGCCCACTCTGCGCTGACTGTACAAGCAGACGCAGCTGTGTGACTCGGTGGCGGCGGGGGGTGGGGAAGCTGCCAGCTGGGAGGCTGGTGGGTGGGTGGCCAAGTGGACAATACGCAATGGGTGGCAGGTGACGTAGCAAGTGGACAATCCACAATGGGTGGCAGGTAGAGATGGCCTTGCGGTTCGCCCGGCAGTCGGTTCGCGGCAAATTTTGGTCGTTCTCGATTCGCCAAACCTGCAGACTGATGGCGCTGTTCGCGCGGCGGACATATGCATTTACATTGTGAAGAACTTTGACCCATGACACATCATCCATCACGGGGTACAGGACAGCCAATTGAGACATTTCAGCACATGGACAATTGGACATTCCCCCTACCTTATAAATAGACCTGATCTGGCGGCCATTTTACATTCTGTCTTTTTTCAGTGTAGGGAAAGGACGCTGTGTGGAGCAGGGACAGTCAGTATAATCACTAGCTATTACTATTAGGTCCACAAAAGTCCTTTTAAGGACTGGTATAGGTGTACAGTATATAGGGTTGTACACGTATAATATACTTTCTTTCAAATATAGAAAGCATATTATGGTGCACTGCACTGCTGTGCTGCTGACCGATTCTGCAGCTGTCGTTTCTCAGGGTAGGGAGGGACAATTTGATGTTTGGAGCAGGGACAGTCTGCAATTCACTAGCTACTAGCTAGCTACTATTAGGTCCACAGAGGTCCTTTTAAGGACTGGTATAGGTGTACTATTTGGTGTGCAGTATATAGGGTTGTAATACACGTATAAAATACTTGCAAATATAGAAAGCATAGTATAGTGCATTTCCACTGTGCAGCATTGTGACTGCTGAGCGGTTCTGCAGCGATACTACAAAAAGTGACAAACGCAATTAAAAAAAAAGTATTATAACTGGTGTGATAGACCAGTGGCCCCCCAAAACGACTGATTGAAGCGGGGTGTTATATACCTTCTTCCACATACATACTGCACTTCTCTAGAGACTTTTGTCACAGGGTCATTAAAAAAATGACAGGCAGAGGAAGAGGCAAGCCCTTCCGCTGGGGTGGTAGGGGTAGGGCAGGAGCAACAGGCTTGAGCCAAAGTGGCAAATTGCAGAATGTGCATTCGATTACGTCAAAGGACGCACCAGACTTGGTTGAGTGGTTCACTCAGCCTTACTCTTCTGCACCCTGCTCATCCTCTTGATCTGCACCCTCTTCTTCACTCTCTGCTGTGTGCACCCCCAAAGACACTACCACCAACACCACCACCATATACCCTCCGCTTGAGTCACATGAATTATTTTCCGATCCATCACAAGACATTGCCGATGCGCAGCCACTCTTGGCATTGGATCAGGAAGAGGAGGTAACAACAACCGCCACTCAGCAGTCTGATGACAGTACCCAGATCAGCCCAAGGAGGAGGGTGGTCCCCGGTGTTGCTGCCTACTCCGAGATCTCTAATTATAGCGGTGGGGAAGGTGACGTTGATGATGACGTGTCTAGTGATGTCACATGGGTGCCCACAAGAGAGGAAGAGGAGGGGAGTTCAGAGGGAGATATGGACCAGCAGATAGGGAGGAGAAGCAGGCGGAACTTAGATTGCACAGGAGGGACAAAGCAGACTGCTAATGTATCAGGAACGAGGCATCAACCATTTACGGTCACATCTGGCGCTCCCAGGACGCCGGCACATGGCTCCGCAGTGTGGGCTTTTTTTAACGTGTCTATTGTTGAAAATAGCGTTGTCATCTGCAATCTTTGCAGTCAACGCATAAGTCGCGGTAAGCCCAACACTCACCTAGGGATGACCGCCTTAAGAAGGCACATGAGCTGCCATCACCGAGCCCAGTGGGAGCAACGAAACCCACAAAGCCACACTCCAGGCTCTCACCGTCCAGCCTTGTCTTCTACTTCTCCTTCTCCTCTCTCCTCACAAATGTCCTCCACTCCACCTTCCATCATGCCTTCCTCATGTTTTTCTGGAAAAAGGCAGGCTTCCGTGGGCCAAATGTTCGAGCGTAAAAAAATGATGATGCCGGATAACCCTCTTGCCCAACGGTTGACGGCTGGCTTGTCAGAACTGATAGCCCACCAACTACTGCCATATAAACTGGTGGACTCGGAGGCCTTTCGAAAATTTGTGGCCATTGGAACACCACAATGGAAGGTCCCAGGAAGGAAGTATTTTTCACAGAAGGGCATCCCAGAGCTATATGGCCATGTTCAGCGGCAAGTGAATGAATCTCTGGCACACAGTGTCGGTGCCAAGATACATCTGACCACTGACACGTGGTCTAGCAAACATGGGCAGGGAAGGTATATAATTTTTACTGCCCACTGGGTGAACCTTCTGACGGCCGTCAAGCATGTAGCCCGTGGCACCCATGTAGATTTGGTTTTACCGCCACGGATTGCATTCAGGCCTGGCTCTTCTTCTCCTCCTCCTACTCCATCCTATTCCCTCTCCTCCTCGGCTGACTCCTCCTTTTCCGCTGCTAGAGTCTCTTCCACTGCGCCGCCGAAGATCCCCAGAACCTATTCGACATGCCAGGTTGGACCTTGCCATGCTGTGCTGCGTCTGTTGTGCCTGGAAGCCAAGAGCCACACTGGCCCTGCACTCCTTTCAGCTTTGCATTCATAGGCAGATCAGTGGCTAATTTGACAGTTGGTAAAGTGGTGTGTGACAACGGTGCCAATCTGCTTAGCGCATTGAAAACAGGGCAAAATGGCACATGTCTTAAACTTGGTCGTGCAGCGATTCGTTGTCAAATACCCTGGGGTCCAGGACATCTTGCGGCAGGCAAGGAAAATCTCAGCCCATTTCAGAAGATCTTACACGGCCATGGCTCGCCTCAGGGCTGGACTGGGACAGAAATTTGGCCCTGGACTTCATCCAGACCGGCCCACTTACATTTTGAGTGTCCCATCAGCACCCCCTTACATCAGAGTGTCCCATCACCAGCCCCCTTGCAACAGAGTGTCCTATCACCAGCCCCCTTGCAACAGAGTGTCCCATCACCAGCCACCTTACATCAGACTGTCCCATCAGCACCCCCCTTACATCAGAGTGGCCCACTAAGCCATTGGCCCACCGGGAAACGCCCGGTAGTCCCGATGGCCAGTACATGCCTGGCTCGCCTTGCTGACATTCAGCGGCAACACAATCTGACGATCAGACGTCTTATTTGCGATTGCCTGATGCGATGGAACTCAACCTTCTATATGCTTGATAGGCTGCTCCAGCACAAACGTGCAATTAACGACTACCTGTACGAACTCTGCAGCTGAACAGGTTCTGGGGAGCTTGTTTTTTTTATGAGATCACCAAACTGGTCAGTCGCAGCCATGGCACCATCAGTGACATCCTACCTTATGCCTTCTTTATGGAGCGTGCATTGCGTTGTGTCATTGATCAAGCCGTGGAGGAGCAGGAAGATGAGGAAGTCGCAATGCTGGATGAATTCCCAGGGGGGGCTACTCTGAGACAAGTCAACAACAGGTGTCTGAAGAGGAGTCAGAGGAGGATGGTGCCGGGGCGGATGAGGAGGAGCAAGAAGAGCATGCTTTAAACCTTTCTGGGATCCATGTTGTTGTGCGTGGATGGGGAGAGGAGAAGGAGGAGGACGACATTATCCTGGATGATGAGCAGGAGCCAGGCCACCATACCGCTTCCAGTTTAGTGCAAATGGGGCCTTCAAGCTTCAGTGTTCTAACAGGGACCCCTGTATAAAAAGCATAAAGGTCAAGGACCAGTACTGGGTGGCAACATACTTAGACCCCCGGTATAAACACAAAATGGCGGAAATGTTACCACCATCACAGAGGGCTGTCAGAATGGAGCACTTACAGGCCTTGCTTTGAGAAATGCTGCATTCTGCTTTTGGGTGCACCGGCAGAGGAGGAATTCTCACTCCCAGAGAAAGAGTTGCGGGTACCAATCCAACAGCGCCTGCAAGAAGAGGGTGGTTTGAAGATGTGTTGATGACTTCTGATATGAAGTAATTCTTTCAGCCGACCCATCGACAGGTCTCATCCGGATCCAGCATCAGGGAACGCCTAGACCAACAGGTGTCTGACTACATCGGGTTAACGGCCGATGTGGATGCTCTGAGAAGTGATGAACCCTGGACTACTGGGTGGGCAGGCTTGACATCTGGCCAGAGCTTGCCCAATTTGCAATGGAACTGTTGGCTTGCCCCTCATCCAGTGTCCTGTCCTAAAGGACGTTCAGCGCAGCAGGGGGGATTGTGACCGATAAGCGCACTCGCCTAGCTCATGACAGTGTTGACTACCTCACATTTATAAAAATGAATGAGGCATGGATCTCGGAGGAATTCAACACATGTGACCAGTATAGACCTTGTATATGCATAACTCTATAAACGATTCATTTAATCTAGCACACAGATGTTTTTTCTACCTTTGGCTCACTTCCTTGTACAAAAAAAGCACATTGTACTATATGCCCGTACCCTCCTGTTTGAAGAGATTGAGCAGTGTCATATTTTTGGGTCCCGCTGCGAGTTGCTGGTATCAGTGCTGGTGTCAGTGCTCTCTATCTTGGTGCTGGTGTGGTGTCAGTGCTCTCTATCACGGTGCTGGTGTCAGTGCTCTCTATCTCGGTGCTGGTGTCAGTGCTCTCTATCTCGGTGCTGGTGTCAGTGCTCTCTATCTCGGTGCTGGTGTGATCTCAGTGCTCTCTATCTCGGTGCTGGTGTGGTCTCAGTGCTCTCTATCACGGTGCTGGTGTCAGTGCTCTCTATCACGGTGCTGGTGTCAGTGCTCTCTATCACGGTGCTGGTGTCAGTGCTCTCTATCACGGTGCTGGTGTCAGTGCTCTCTATCTCGGTGCTGGTGTCAGTGCTCTCTATCTCGGTGCTGGTGTCAGTGCTCTCTATCTCGGTGCTGGTGTCAGTGCTCAGTTTCTAGCACGGTGCTGGTTTCAGACAGTGAGGGAGATAGCAGCAGAGAAGCCAATCAGCAAGCAGTGCCAGCACCATGGCTGAGGATCAGCACTGGACTGGCACCTCCGGACCACCGCAGTGGAGCCCTGCATCAGTGGGGGTAAGGGCCGGGCAGAGGGAGGGGCTCAAGCACAGGTTGGCACACTGGGACACTGGCACAGGACTGCGCTGCCCTGACTGTGGCACTAATCATCTCCTGCACCCCCTTCCTAGCCTGGCCTGACCTTGCCTCTCCTCCATGGCCTTTATGCACTCCTGAATTGTCAAAATTTCACAGATAAAAAAAAGAATGCTTGTCGTTGTCGATCCCAGATTCACTTAATACTTTTGTTATGTCAGTGTCCATGTTGTGGGACTATGTGTGCACAGCTATTAAGTATTTTGTGGCTGAAAATATGACCTTGTGGTTCACAAACTTTTGGCTGCGTTCGTGAAAGGTCCTGTCGGAAGTTCGTCCATCACTAGTGGCAGATGACGTGGCAAGTGGACAATACGCAATGGGTGGCAGATGACGTGGCAAGTGGACAGTCCGCAATGGGAGGCTGGTGACGTGGCAAGTGGACAATCCGCAACGGGTGGCAGGTAACCTGGCAAGTGGACAATCCGCAACGGGTGGCAGGTAACGTGGCAAGTGGACAATCCGCAACGGGTGGCAGGTAACGTGGCAAGTGGACAATCCGCAACGGGTGGCAGGTAACGTGGCAAGTGGACAATCCGCAACGGGAGGCAGGTGACGTGGCAAGTGGACAATCCGCAATGGGAGGCAGGTGACGTGGCAAGTGGGCAATCCGCAATGGGAGGCAGGTGACGTGGCAAGTGGACAATCCGCAATGGGAGGCAGGTGACGTGGCAAGTGGACAATCCGCAATGGGAGGCAGGTGACGTGGCAAGTGGACACTCCGCAATGGGAGGCAGGTGACGTGGCAAGTGGACAATCCGCAATGGGAGGCAGGTGACGTGGCAAGTGGACAATCCGCAATGGGAGGCAGGTGACGTGGCAAGTGGACAATCCGCAATGGGAGGCAGGTGACGTGGCAAGTGGACAATCCGCAATGGGAGGCAGGTGACGTGGCAAGTGGACAATCCGCAATGGGAGGCTGGTGACGTGGCAAGTGGACAATCCGCAACGGGTGGCAGGTGACATGGCAAGTGGACAATCCGCAACGGGTGGCAGGTGACGTGGCAAGTGGACAATCCACAATGAATGGCAGGTGACGTAGCAAGTGGACAATCCGCAATGGGTGGCAGGTGATGTGGCAAGTGGACAATCCACAATGGGTGGCAGGTGTCATGGCAAGTGGACAATTTGCAACATGTGGCAAGTGACAATCTGCAACTTCTGGTAGGTGACGTGACAAGTGGACAATCTGCATCTGGTGGCAGGTGACACACTTGGGGCTCCCACTGATTCTGCATTATGGTGAGTTGAACGATTTCATTTTCTATAACAATGTAATAATATAAATAATGTGTTTCACCATAACACCATAACACAAATGGTGCCATGATGATTGAAGAGCCAACATTAGCAATTGCCCCGATAAATTGCCCCCAAAAAAACATATTTCTCTTATATTCACCGACCGACAGCTCTGTAACAAATGGGTTGTTAGCCTTATCACTAGGAGAATACTAGGCATAATTGTAACACAACACTCAGAACTCTTAGTTCCGCCCAGGGGGCGGTCCCTCAGGCTACAACCCTCCCGTCTGCACTGCGAAAAAGCAACAAGCTTCCCCTGTCTGCGTGGAACTAGCAGACCAACTAGTGCAAGGCCTTAAGTACGTCTGTGACACGGCCCTAGATACTCTCCCCCTGCTATCCAGGGCTTCAGCGTCAGCTGTGGTGCTTAGGCGCCTAATTTGGCTAAAATGCTGGTCTGCTGACCAGGCATCCAAAAAAGCCCTGACGGATCTTCCCTTCCTTGGCGACTGGCTCTTTGGAGCCTCATTAGATGACATTATTAAAAATGCCACCGGTGGTAAGAGTACTTTACTCCCACAGCCCAGGAAGGCTAAGGAGCCACGCCGTAGGCAAGGGCCCTCGTTTTCTGCTCACAAACGGCTTTTTCATCCGCCCGGAGCTTCGACGAAGAGTCCCCAGCCTAACAGGATGCCCACGGACGGTCAGAAACGTCCCTGGACCCGCAAGCCTAACAAGCCTACGAATAAAAGTGCTACCGCCATGTCTCGGTTGGGGGGGGTCGCCTTCAGGAGTTTACAGCCCGGTGGTCCTCCTGGTTGTCCGATCAGTGGGTCTGCGATCTGATTTCCACAGGCTACAAGATAGAGTTTCTCTCTTGCCCGCAAAACAGATTGTTCCCCTCCAGCATACCCTATCCCCGGCTTGCCGGGAGGCCCTCTTGGGGGCGGTAATGGATCTGCTGAATCGTGGGGTGATTGTACCAGTTCCGGAATCAGAACGCTTCCAGGGCTTCTACTCAAATCTGTTTGTGGTTCCCAAGAAGGAAGGGGTAAGTCCGATCTTGGACTTACAAGCCCTCATTCACTCTGTAAAAGTGCAGAGGTTCAGAATGGAATCAGTTCGCTCAGTAGTCCCTGCTCTCCATCAAGGGGACTCCCTGGCGTCATTATACATCCAGGATGCGTAGCTGCACATACCCATATGCCTCCGGCATCAACAGTGTCTGCGGTTTGCAGTTGGGGAAGCCCACTACCAGTTTGTGGCTCTTCCCTTTGGTCTGGCTTCAGCCCCCAGAGTCTTTACCAAGGTATTGGCTCCAGTTCTGGCGTTGCTACAGCAACGTAGGATCGCGATCATGGGATACCTAGACGATCTCCTCCTGAGGGCATCTTCTGCCTCAGAATTAGAGGAGGATGTGGCAATCACCATGCAGACCCTGCAAGAATTTGGGTGGCTGTTGAACTCAAAGAAGTCAGTGATTGTGCCGACCCAGCATCTGGAGTACCTAGGCTTGCTGCTGGACTCCAGGGAAGCGAGAGTGTTTCTCCCTTCAGACAAATTGCAGACTCTCAGATCCGCGGTAAAACTGCTGATGAACCACAAGTGGTCGTCACTCTGCTTTTGCATTCGAGTACTGGGACTCATGGTGGCCTCCTTCGAGGCAGTACCTTATGCCCAGTTCCACACCAGAGTTCTGCAGAAGGAGATTTTGACAAAATGGGACAAATCTCAGTTGTCCCTGGATCGACAGATCCAGGTGAGCCAGTCAGTCAGAGACTCACTGATCTGGTGGTTGAGGTCCCCGGTGATTCAGTCCGGAAAATCGTTCCTCCCTCTGAAATGGACGGTGATCACAACGGATGCCAGTCTATCCGGCTGGGGTGGAGTGATGTGGGTTCAGTCAGCCCAGGGCCTCTGGTCGACGGAAGAATCCAAGTTGCCGATCAATCTGCTCGAATTGAGAGCTATCAGGCTGTGCCTCTCCACATGGTCGATGAGACTGCAAGGGCGTCCGATCAGGATCCAGTCAGACAACGCCACGGCCGTGGCCTACATAAATCACCGAGGGGGAACAAGAAGCTGAGCTGCTGCACGGGAGGTCGCTCACATACTTCGGTGGGCGGAGAACTGGAAGGCAGACTGAGTCGACAGATGCTGGACCCAGGAGAATGGGCATTGCATCCGGAGATATTCAGGTTGCTGTGCCTGAGGTGGGGCACACCAGATGTAGATCTGCTGGCCTCCCGTTTAAATCGGAAGGTGCCAAGAGTCGTGTCCAGGACATGAGATCCGTGGGCCGACGCGTCAGATGCGCTGGTGGCTCCATAGGGTCAGTACCAGCTTATCTACGCCTTTCCTCCACTGAAACGGTTACCACGTATGCTTCGCAGAGTGGAAGCCGAGGGGGTTCCAATGATACTGGTTGCCCCAGATTGGCCTCAGCGTCCCTGGTACGCAGACCTGGTGCGTCTGGTGGCAGACGCTCCCTGGCACTGCCGCTGCGAGAGGACCTTCTGTCTCAAGGTCCAATTCTCCATCCTGCTTTACCATCGCTGGTTTTAACGACATGGCTATTGAGAGCCAGGTGTTGAGGAACCGAGGCCTGTCGGGCTCGGTGATCCCAACTATGTTGAGAGCACGGAAATCTTGTTCCCGGAAGATATATCACCGTACCTGGAAGGCCTACATCTCCATGTGGGAGGAGAAAGGATGGCATCCGCACTCCTTTTCCATATCCAGGATCCTGCTGTTTCTTCAGCAAGGAGTTGACCAGAAATTGGCATTAAGCACCATTAAAGGGCAAATTTCAGCCTAAGCTGTCTTTTTTCAGCGACCCCTGGCATCTCACTCCTTAGTGAGTACCTTCGTTCAGGAGGTGCGACATGTAGTCCCTCCGGTGCGACCACCGTTACCTCCTTGGGATCTGGACCTGGTGTTGTCGGCCCTTCAAAAACCGCTGTTTGAAAATATCAGGGAGATTGCCCTATTGACTCTTTCCCAGAAAGTGGTCTTCCTAGTGGCCATCACATCGGCCAGGAGTGCTTCGGAACTGGCGGCCTTGTCTTGTAAGTCGTCCTATCTGGTTATCCACAAGGATAAGGTGGTGTTGCATCCGCAACCGTCTTTTCTACTGAAAGTGGTCTCGGCTTTTCATATCAATGAGGACATTGTGTTACCATCTCTGTGTCCTAAGCTGAATGCAAGTGAAAGGAAGTGGCCCTTCACGCTCTGAATGTGATTCAGGCTCTTAAGGTGTATTTGTCTGCCACGGCTCCTTTTCGGAAGTCAGACTCACTGTTCGTTTCGGTAGCTGGTCCAAAGAAAGACATGGTGGTCTCATCGCCCACCATTTCCAGGTGGATCAGACAGATTATAGTACAAGCCTACGCCTTGAAGGGGCAGGTTCCCCCCTTTCCGGTCACGGCCCACTCCACAAGGGCAATCAGAACGTCTTGAGCTTTCCGACACCAAGCATCTGCCGCTCAGGTGTGTAAAGCGGCGACCTGGTCGCCTGTCCACACGTTTACCAAGTTCTACAAGGTAGACGTCAGTGCCTCGGCTGACGCCTGTTTTGGCCGCAAAGTTTTGCAGGCGGCCGTGTAGTTGCAATTGAATATGCATAATAATGATAAAAACGCAGTACTGTTACGTTAATGCACGGTTGCATTACTTCCGCAGTTTGATGCGTTCTTGGGTGATCACTCCTGTTGAGGATACACAGTTTTTTTGTGGTGGTTTTCCATGCACTGTTGTTTTTTTGTGTGTAAAGTTTCACTAGTTCCCACTTGCCATGGTGGATGAAGTTTCTATGCTGTTTTCCCACCCCTTGTTTGGCACTGCTTGGGGACGTCCCATTTGTTACAAAGAGGAGCTGTGTTGGTCGGTGAACATAAGAGAAAATAGGATTTTTTGTAATCATCATAAAATCTTTTTCTCTGTAATTCACCGACCAACACAGTAGCCTCCCCTCCTTTTTCTCTTTACGTTATACTGCTTGTCGACGTACTGAGGTCTGTCTGCAATATAAGAGAAATACATTTTTTTGGGGGCAATTTATTGGGGCAATGGCTGATGTTGGCTCTTCAATCATCACGGCACCATTTGTGTTATGGTGTCAGGATGATTGAAACACATCATTTCTATTATTACATTGTTATAGAAAATGAAATAGTTCAACTCACCATAATGCAGAATCAGTGGGAGCCCCGAGTGTGTCATCTGCCACCAGATGCAGATTGTCCACTTGTCACGTCACCCGCCACACATTGCGGATTGTCCACTTGCCACGTCACCTACCAGAAGTTGCAGATTGTCACTTGCCACATGTTGCAAATTGTCCACTTGCCACGTCACCTGCCACCCTTTGCGAATTGTCCACTTGCCATGTCACCTGCCACACATTGCGGACTGTCCACTTGCCACTTCACCTGCCACACATTGCGGATTGTCCACTTGCCACATCACCTGCCACCCATTGCGGATTGTCCATTTGCCACGTCACCTGCCACAAGTTGTGGATTGTCCACTTGCTACGTCACCTGCCACAAGTTGTGGATTGTCCACTTGCCACGTCACTTGCCACCCGTTTCGGATTGCCCACTTGCCACGTCAACTGCCATCCATTGTGGATTGTCCACTTGCCACGTCACCTGCCACCCGTTGCGGATTGTCCACTTGCCACGTCACCTGCCACCCGTTGCTGATTGTCCACTTGCCACGTCACCATTTGTTACAGAAAGTAGCTGTGTCAGTCGGTGAATTACAGAGAAAAGGATTTTACGGTGAGTACAAAAAATCCTATTTTTCTGTCAGTGCCCCTCCCGAGACTAGACTCTGGATCTGCCCCTGGGTGGGGGGGGCCATACAACATTTTGCTATGGGGCCCTGTTATTTCTAGTTACGCCTCTGCCCGCCATCATTTGTCTATAAAGCTGGCGGAAAGTAGTTAAATAGACCCAAAATAAAGCTATCTGTCTCAAAAAAATTATAAAAATTGTGTTGGGTGTTACATGACTGCGCAATTATCATTCAAAGTGTGACAGCGCTGAAAGCTGAAAATTGGCCTGCGCAGGAAGGGGGTGAAAGTGGCCGGTATTGGAATGGTTAAAATGTGCTGTAAACCTGCAAATTCATGTTCAGCCGGCAGAAGAAGGGTTACGTATTTCTCTACATGCTGTCCATGGGGTACGTAGCAAAGGGCTTTTCAGGCGACTGGCCTAGTTCAGACAATTGCTCTGTCTCCATTGTCCCCATGGAGTGACGCTTTAAGGCGGCACACTGAGAAGGGGTGGAGCTCTGGGACTTTCACACCGCGTGTTTCCCGAGTAACCCCATTGATGAGAGCCAGCCAGGACACTGGACAAAGGGAGCCAATTAAGAATATGGTTTAAATATGAACCAGAAGAGATTAGAAGGATTATGAGACTCTGGAAAAACACTGTGGACATGAAAGTTAGTAAACTTGTGTTAATCACCCCAAATACTACCGAACTACAAATCCCAGCATTATGCCACCCCAGCAACAAGCCCTGCTTATAATGCTCTAACCCACCAATTAGAAATAGTTCTGACTGCTCCTAAAACCAAAAATCCCCCCTTGTTAGGTGTAAAGCCAGGCGAAATAGTCAATCAGGTGCTGCCTGCAAATGGCCTGCTAAATTGCATGCTGATAAGGAGAGAGAACAGACTGAGCAAAGGGATGGCCTTATCAATCTGATGACCTTATTTAGCTGTTTGTCCAGAGTTAAAAATCTGTATTTTTTTCCCTACAAATTACTGTACACCTCCAAAAATATATATTATTGCAATTTTTTTATGTTGCATGATATTGCAGTTATTTATCAAACACATATTTTCAGAAAAAAAATACCTTAAAATAAATTTTGTGCAAACAAACACAATATTATATCCAAATTTCCAATTTACTGGTAAAATATACACAGATTGCGCCGAAGCATGGCTCGTGAGGCGCAAACCTTTGGAGAACGCCATATGACGTCCTCCCAGGATAACAGGGCTCCCACTCGGCAGTCATATTACAATAGGGCGGGCGGGAGGGGGTTAAGAACTATCTTCAGCATAAAGAAGAAGAAGGAGTCCTGGAAGTGATGGTTTGGCCCCCAATTTTTTCTGATCTCAACATCGTCGAGTCTGTCTTAGATTACATGAAGAGACAGAAGGATTTGAGAGTTCTCCAAGATGTTTGGAACAATCTACCTGCCGAGTTCCTTCAAAACCAAGCACTGTGTGTACCTAAAAGAATAATTCCTGCTGGCTTTCAGGCCTTTCCTGAAGGTGAGTTAACACTTTCAGGACCTTAGCCCCTGTAGACAGAATTGGAGGCTCTTTCCCAGCCAAGGTCTCTCAGAACCTCCAAATTCCTTGTCCCAATGAGGACTTGCCAATCCTAAGAAAACTGTAAATCAATGTTCTCTTTTCAAACAGGCTGGCCACCTGTGACCCTGGGACCACATATTTGTCAAAGTCCTTAAAGTATAAGATCACCTTTAGGATATGTTACATGCTACACCCGTAATTAGGGTATAACTTGTTCCAGCACATGCTACCAACACCCACAGCCGCTGTCACATTTAAAATGAGTGTGGCTGTGTGTGGCACTTTTAGTCCTTTCCCCCAGCTTTCTAAATGAAAACCCATAAAGAAGTACAAGCAAAAAGCAGGAGGACATGTCTGCAGATACCTGACTTTGCACCCCAGACCCACTGGTGCAATGCTTTGCAGGCTCCTGTGGGGAAAAAATTATAAATGCACATTTTTTTTCCTACAAAAATATGTGCATTTATTATTTTTTTCCTTTAAATTTGAATTTTAGCTTTTCATAAAAAGAAAGTTCCAGGATGTAAATCCATCTTCAATCACATCGTCCAGCGATGTAGATCCACGTAAAGCACGATGAAAGCTGTCCACCGGCTCACTGGAACAAAACAGACCTACCCACCAAAAAAAGTCCAATGGTGTAAATCCATCATCAATCATGTCATCCAGCGATGTAGATCCATGTCAATCACATGGAACACCATCTGCTGGCTCACTGGAAGAAAACACGCCAACCCACTAAAAAAAGTTCAATGGTGTAAATCCATCATCAATCACATCGCCCAGCGATGTAGATCCATGTCAGTCATCATGAATGTCATCCACCTGTTATAAAGGTAATAACCCTTTATAACAATGCAAGTTATAAATAGGTTAACCCTTTCAGGACTCCAGTGTCCACAGACAAGATTGGAGGCTCTTTCCCACCCAAGGTCTCTCTGAGTCTCTGAATTTCGGGTCCCAAGTGAGAACTTATCAATCTTGAGAAATATGTAAATGAGTTTTCCCCTAACTGGATCATGCTAGCAACCCTCACCCACCATCGGTGACAACCCCTGACATGCCTTTCAGCAAAAAGCTGGAAGTGTCTTCTTTCCAAAATGGGGTCATTTGTGTGGGTTTTGTGCTATCTTGACATTTCAGGGCATCTGAAACTGTGATAGGGAATGAGGAGCGAAATCAAATATTTACACACTTAGAAATCCTGAAGGCGGTGACTGGTTTTCGGGGTCCTGTACACGGCTAGGCTCCCAAAAAGTCTCACACATGTGGTATCCCCATACTCAAGAGAAGCAGCAGAATATATTTTGGGGTGCAATTCCACATATAACCATACCATGTTTTAACAATATATCATTTAGTGACAGCTTTATGCCCAAAAAAAAAAATGTGTAATTTTCCCGAAACTTGTGGCAAAATATAAAATATTCCAAGGGCTCAACATGCCTATCAGCACATAGCTTGGGGTGTCTACTTTCTAAAAAGGGGTCATGGGGGGGAGGGGGGGGTTGAACTGTCCTGGATTTTGTGCACAACATTTAGAAGCTTATGTCACACATCACCCACTCTTCTAACCACTTGGAAGATAAAGCCCTTTCTAACACTTTTTGTTTACATGAAAAAAATATATTTTTTTGCAAGAAAATTACTTTGAACCCCCAAATATATATTTTTTTATATAAGAAAAGGCCCTATAGATTAAAATGGTGGGTGTTGCAATTTTTTTTTCATACATTATTTACGCAGAGATTTTTCAAACGCTATTTTTTTGGAAAAAACACACTTTTTTATTTAATTTTAATGCACTAAAACACACTATATTGCCCAAATGTTTGATGAAATAAAAAAGATGATCTTATGCCGAGTACATGGATGCCAAACACGACATGCTTTAAAATTGTGCACAAACGTGCAGCAACAACAAACTACATACGTTTTTAAAAGCCTTTACAGATTACCATTTTTGATTTACAGAGGAGGTCTACTGCTAAAATTACTATCCTCAATCTGACCATCGCGGTGATATCTCACATGCATGGTGAGTTTACACGACACCAGACCGACGCTTGCGTTCGCCTTTGCGCGTGAGCACAGAGGGACAGGGGAGCTTTTATATTAATTATTATTATTATTTATTTTGCTTTTTTGTTATATTTTTAAACTGTTCCTTTAATTTTTTTAAACATTTTTATTGTTATCTCAAGGAATGTAAATATCTCCTATGAGAGCAGTATGTAGTGACAAGTACTCTATTTTAAAAAAATTGGTCTATTAGACCCTATATCTCTCCCCTGCCCTCAAAGCATCTGACCACACCAAGATCGGTGTGATAAAATGCTCTGTCAATTTCCCAATGGCGTTGTTTATATTCTGCAAAACTTAAGTCGTGAAATACTCATAGCTTTCAGTTTCTTAGGCCATAGAGATGATTGGTGCCATTCTGGTCTCAGCTACATTCTCGGGTTCCCTGTTGGGACAGGAGAGCTCGTGAAAACCATGGAAGATAGTGGGGGGAGGGGCGTTCCCGCCCACTGCTTATAAAAGCAGTCTAGAGGTTAATTAGCCACTAGAAAAAATACAGGGGTTTGTAGTGCTGTTGCTGAATGCTATAAAAACTCAGAATGTCCACTAAAAATCAGTCTATGAGCTATATAATCCAAGAACAATATTTATAAGTGAGAATAAAAGTAAAAACCTTTTGTGTAAACAAACCAACAGTCCATAGTCCAGGGCAAGCTTTACAGGGGAAGCCAGAAGCCAGCTCCAAAGACATGTAAAAACAAACAGAAAAAAGCACCACCAGGTCAGGATAGATGAAGTTTAATAAATACACAAAAGTATATGTTCATTTACATACTGGTTAAGAGGAATTCAGCAAAAAGAATCCTCCATTAGTGACATCTCTCTGCATGATGTTAGCTCAGTCTAATATCCATTCAAAGGCAGACAAAACAGAGTCCCGTCCAGCAGGAAGTTGTGATGCAAACCAGTGGAGCTGAGAATGAGGTTTGGTTCAGCAGGAAGTTGTGATGCAGACCAGTGGAGCTGAGAATGAGGTTTGGTTCAGCAGGAAGTTGTGATGCAGACCAGTGGAGCTGAGAGTGAGGCTTGGTTCTCAGTCACCTATGAACAGCAAAAGCCTGTGAACAGCAAAAGCCCAACGCAATGAGGTCACCAATGATGCAACAATGTTTTGGCGCATGCGCTCTGTAAAGCGCAGGCGCGCGCCTTGAGGAAGGCGGGGTTAAACCTTCATTAGGGGGATTAAGGGGATCCCTAGACCTATCTGGGCCTAATACTAATTACTCTAACACTGATTTTTGTCACTAACGAAACCAGTACAGCGATCAAAAAAAATCTGAATGGTGCACTGGGTGACAAAGTGAAGGGGTTAATTGGGGAGGTGATCGTTCAGCCTGTGGGTCATTTGGGATGCCAAAAGGTGACTAAAGAACCTAACAGATTCCTCCATTCACATCGATAAATGTGGATGAAGAAATCTCTGCTAAAAAAGTGAAAAAAAATGTATGCTGAGGCATAGGGGCAACCAGCCCAATGACCACCCCAAGCCTCTCCTTCTTGGGCTTTTTTTTCAACATATGTGGGTTTTTTTTTTTTATCTGTGGATGAGAAATCCCCTCCTGCAGTGCTACAATCACAGACATATGTATTCTGAAAGCACATCCTGTTGCTGTCAGAATAAACGATCAGTGCTGCAGCTGAATGGCATTCCTGCAAAGCAAACAAAGGTTAAAGAGGTTGTATACCTTTAATGTAATAGCCAGTTTCCTCACTAACATCTTTAGAGACCCTTTGTGAATGTGTGCCCTAGTCAGGGCTGGTGCAAGGATCTTTGACACCCTAGGCGAAACCTAATTTGGCCATCACACTGACCATCACACTGACAATCACACTGACACAGGCCATCACACTGACACATACACTGACCATCACACTGACACATACGCTGACCATCACACTGACACATACGCTGACAATCACACTGACACATACACTGACAATCACACTGACACATACACTGACCATCACACTGACACATACACTGACCATCACACTGACACATACGCTGACCATCACACTGACACGTACACTGACATGTACACTGACACATATGCTGACCATCACACCGACACATACACTGACCATCACACTGACCATCACACTGACACATACGCTGACCATCACACTGACCATCACACTGACACATACGCTGACCATCACACTGACACATACGCTGACCATCACACTGACCATCACACTGACACATACGCTGACCATCACACTGACACATACGCTGACCATCACACTGACACATACGCTGACCATCACACTGACCATCACACTGACCCATACACTGACACTGACCATCACACTGACCATCACACTGACCATCACACTGACACATACACTGACCTACCTGACTCCTAGTTCCTGCATTACTCACACACAAACTCCCTCCATACAGCTCAATGTAGATCAGGGAGGAACCACCCTCCTCCTTACCTCTGCTCTTTGATGCTTCAGCGACCTTAATCAGGGCCTCTCCTCAGCACTGGGTGTGCAGAATTGTTCAGGAGTCCACGCCAGCGCCGTCCACCCGCTCCGCCTCCACGATGTCCCGCCAGGCCAGCGCCGTCCACCCACTCCACGATGTCCCTCCAGGCCAGCGCCATCCATCCACTCCATGATGTCCCCGCCGGGCGGGAGGTCAGCTGACAGACCTCTCAATGCTCCCATCTCCGCCGAGCCCCGCCCCTCCGCTGCACTCATAGAGACACACCGCGCCGCTCCACAGGGACAGGCTGGAGCAAAGGAGTCCCTGAGCGGCGCTGTGAGATAAACCCATGTGAGCACAGCGGGGCGCTCAAGGGGAAACATGGGGGATTGGTGGCGCCGGCGGCACACCACGGGGAGCGAGCGATCAGGAGAGCTGAGCTCACACTGGACAGAGGCCGTGGTTGCGCCCTAGGTAGTAGTGCGCCCTAGGCAGCTGCCTACTTCGCCTAGTGGTAGCGCCGGCCCTGGCCCTAGTGTGTGGTAGCGATGGAAATAGTCCTTGAGGCAGAGACAAGGTTGGCCAGGAAAGGAGGGACAAAAAAGCTGGTGTCTCTTCTTATTCTGTGTCTGCTACAGATTCAACATATTTTTTGGTGTGGCTTTTGGATCAGGGTGCCAGGAATGGCATCCGGAAAATGCCTCTCCAGCCAGCTCAGTGCATCTGGATTTTGAGTTTGGGCCACAGCACCTTCTGAATACAAAAGGGCTGTAATGATCTCTTCCTCAAATTTCAGGTAGGACCCACTTCTTCCTGACACTTTGCATAGTACAAAAGCATTGAACACTTCAACAGTCTGTTTATAAGGTTTATATGACAGGGTGGCCCCGCCTAGCCCTCCGCACGCTGCAATGTCCAAAGAGGTACGGGGGATTGGGAGTTCCCTCCATTCGTGGGTACTATGAAGCAGTCGCTCTACAAAGGGTCCTAGACTGGCAACACCATACTATGACAAAATCATGGATACCCCTTGAAAAGTGCCTGGCGGGCCGTAATTTGTCACACGCCCCATGGCTCCCCCAGGAAAGTTGAGGCCTCTCAGACTTTGTGTCCCCCGGTCTCTGTCCACGTGCTGAGGTTATGGGACAAATTAAATATGCGGGAGCAACTGTTGCAACCGACATCCCACTCGCACCTCTTGGAGGCTTCCCCTTGTTTAGTCCGGGGGAACATCTCCCCTATTTCAGCATGTGGGCATGAGATGGAGAGACATGATGTGGGAAGTTGGTACATGAACAAGGCCTAGTCTCTTTGGACTGGCTTCGCTCTCAATTTGGCCGCTTCCCGCTGGACGACTACGACCCTTTATTAATAGTCTGCCACACGGTATCAGGCCTCCTCTATGACCCCGTTTGAAAAGCTGTGTAAATCCGCTGACCCCGTCCCTCATTCTATTTCAGTACTTTATGGCATGTTGCAGAGTGCAGAGTCCCGAAATAAACCAACATACATTCGAGAGTGGGAGAGAGACCTGCAGCATACGTTTACAGAGGCCCAATTGGACCACCTATATAGGCTGACTCACGAGAGCTCAGTGGATACTAAAATGCAAGAAAATAGCTTTAAACTGCTGACAAGATGGTACAGAGTTCCCACAACTCTAGCTAGGATGTTCCCTACAGCCTCAGCTGTATGCTGGAGAGGCTGTGGACTCCGAGGCACGTTCCTACATATTTAGTGGGAGTGCCTGTTGCTGCGGCCTTTCTGGCAAGATATTAGGCAACAGATTAAGACCATTACAGATGTAGACCCGTCAGACTCACTCATGGTGTTCCTGCTGCACATGCTGCCCACTCCTCTACGTACCTACAGTAAATCAGTTCTTCCACACCTTCTTCTGCCCAGCGGTTGGTCCCTATGCACTAAAAGTCAACCCAGGACCCATGTCGCTCCGAATGGGTGCGTTTGCTCAGTTCTATAATGGCGGCAGAGGAGTGGATGGTAAAATGCAGGGACAGGTATCATAAATTCTATGCTATTTGGGCCACTTGGCTACATTATACATCTTCCATAACTCAGATGGCACCTGTAGCCGTCCAAACGCAAACAGTTCAGTAGGACATGTGTGAGCGATTAGGCTGAGACTAAACTACTCTATTGTCTCAATGATCCTGATACTGGCTGATGAACCAAACCTATTACTGTTACACCAAGAGATTAACCTTTGATGTGCCCATTTTTCCCTCACCCCCTCCCCTCCCCCCTATTTGTTACTTCGGGCTGTGCAAGTGGAAACAGGTGAAATGCTGTATTTTGCAATTAAAGCTTGACTTTGTATAGCAATAAAGTTCTCTGCATCGTAAACCCCCCCATAGTGGGGGAACAACTTGATGATATCATATGAGGCGTACTCACTTTATGCTGTTCTTTTTAAGACATCTGTACTGCATGCCACTCGAAATCACCCCCGTAATTTCTGTCTCATTTTTGTTTTATGTAACTGTCGTGTTGCACTATGTTTACTTTTCTGACAAAATAAAATAAAGATTATATAAAAAAAAAAAGCATTGAACACAGCCAATTGAAATAAATATACAGACACCTTTTTATTTTATTTTTTTTATTCTTTATTTTATAAGAAAATTACAGCTTACAATCGAAAAACGAATTTTATAAAAAAGGAACAATTTAAGTATATATATATATATATATATATATATATATATATATATATATATATATATATATATATATATATATACTAGTTTCATTTATATTAATCCGTTCCTTCTCAAGCAGGCTTTCTCCCCCCAGTCTAAGTCGGGTATTTACAAGCCAATGGGTGAAGTTCCAGCGATTAGGTCGCACGGTGCCACATGAGCCAATTGCAAATTCAAAAATATGTCTAAAAAGTGGCACGCTTGTATAATAATTGTCCACGTACATGTGGTACCCTTTATAGAACAAGGAAGACACCAAGTCCCAAACTATATTGCCACTGCTCCCCATGTAGTGTGGCCATTCGTGGGGGCTTTGTTTCCAGCAAGCTCCCCAGAGCCGCCGATAAGGCAATACAACTGGCTCTCCTTTATGGAGCCCGGGCCCCATCAGTTGAACAGATGAGCCTTGCTGGAGGGCTGGCTGTACTGCCTTATATAGTTACAGTTAGTGTGGTTAAAACATAGATCCATCTAGGTCAACCAATAAAAGGGATAGAAATTAATAAAATCCTATATACACAATCCTATCCCCACAGTTTATCCAGAGGAAGGCGAAAAACCCCAGAAAAGCATGATCCAATTAGCTCCAGCAGGGGAAAAAATTCCTTCCTGATCCCCCGAGAGGCAATCGGTTATTCCCTGGATAAACATTACCTATAAAAAATTAGTATCCAGTTATACTCATTGCTTTATGGCTAGAACCAACCTCCCTGCGGCTCCCTCTGCAGTGCACCTAGCTTCTCTCTCACCCTTACTGTTCCAATCCTCCTGTGTGCCCGGCAGCGCTGCTGGCCTCTCCTCTCCTCCCTTCCACCAGCTGCACTGCAGGGGAACACACTGGGGGATCAGTTCCAATCAGTTAAAATTCGATAGGGGCCCCCAGCTGTTCTGGTCACCACTCTTCTCGCTGCTCCGATTGGGTTTAGTCTTCCGTTCTATGCCAGAAAAGCTATTGTTTTGGCATGAGAATTGGATGGACCCCTACTTTGAAGAGCTGGAAGAAACTGGTTAATTTAGTGGTCCAATTGTATAAATTGACATATCTTTCCCGAAGGTTGTCCCAAAAAATTTCATAAGGTCTGGAACATCTGGATTGAATCTCTCCTATTCCTCTGAGGGGCTGTGCAGGGGTTGACCTGCCGTGGTACCCCCTCTTTACCTATTAGCTTCTCCCTGGGAATATATATGGCTCATACTACACTTTATTATTTAGTGTGTTACACTCTACATTTTCTTGCCTAACCACTAAGACAGTGCCTAACTTTCACCTCCTGATTACTTACCTGATTACTTACCTAATTACTTACTTTGGTCATGTGGATGCTGCTACCCTCATTGATTAAGGGATACCGGAGCTGCAACTACAGTTGGGATTCTTGTGTTTTATTTTTTGTGCTGTGTGCTTTTTCAAGCCAGGGATTGCCCAAAGGCTCCATTTTGTAAAATCATTTGCTAAAACGAAATCTTCCCTTCCAAATCCTGTACCTCAAATCCCCCCCCCCCCCACCCAGCCCAAATCCTATCCTCCAATTCTTCATCCTAGCACAAATCTCCTCCCCCAAGCCCTTCCCTCTTAACCCAAATTCCCCTCTTAGCCCAAAATCCTTCCGTGCAAAAATGACTACCCCCAATACCCCCCCAGAACATTTCCCCCCTCCTACAAAATATCCCCCCGATACTACCTGCTAGCACATATCCCACCCAATCCACCTCCTAGCACATATCCCCCAAATCGCCCCTCCTAGCAAATATCCACCCAATCCCCGTCCTAGGACATATCCCCCTAATCGCCCCTCCTAGCAAAAATCCACCCAATCCTCCTCCTAGCACTTATCCCCCCCCCCCCCAATTCCCCTCCTAGCACATATTGACCCCCCCACCCCCCATACCCCCTCCTAGCAAATATTGAAACCCCATAACCCTTCCTAGAAAATATGCCCCCAATGATGTTACAAGCATCCCTACTCCTGTGTATACAGCTCATGGGTATAGCAATGATGTCTGACTTTAGGATTCGGAATGAACCTGGGTTGATCCTGATTCCGTACTTCCTTATGTTGCAGCATCTCTTTCCATTGGTCGCTGACAAAGTCGAAGCTAGAGGCATCTGATATTTCAAGGTCATTTTTGCATTTCGAGAAATCCAATTTGATCTTCTTTGACCGGTTCACCTTTGGGCTCTGTGGTGAGAATAAATATATTATAGACAGGAAATAAAGATTTCAGATAATGCCTAATTATCATTATATGGAATATTATTATTGTTGGGCAACTTCTGTTATTTGCTATGTCCTTAGTGAATATATGAAAGGACCAGTCATGATTGGACCTATGCATCAATAATCATTATATCATTATCACTGTACAGGCATGTTTATAAATGATCTCTATATGCTGCACTGGTTCTAAATTCTCTGCAGGAACATGGCAGTTAGAAGTAAGAAGCTGTATATGAAATGTTGATAGGTTTTATACTCTATAGATGCATTATTTATAATTGGTTTGCTATGGATTGTTTTTCCATCCTAAAAGTGCAATCTATTGGATAGCAATAGGTCATGACACTTGCACAAAAAGGCAATGTAGCTCCTTATACCCGCCTGTAGGGGGCAGAATAGAGAATGCAAAACAGCAGACATAGCACAACTACAGACGTGATCCCATTTCATGGGCTCAAATACTTACAGGTTCCATGATGTATGGTGGACGTACGTTCCCTGCTTCCAATTCATTCCAGTTCATCCCCTCGAAGAATGGATGTTGCCGGAGATTTGCTTGTAGAAACATGCACTGCGGATTTAAATATATATATATATGTTAAAAAGATCATCACAAAAGCAATAACTAAACAATTGAATATAGCCACATTTGTAGCACAAATCAAAAAAGTAAACTTTTTCTATCTCTGCAAAGAGTAGGGCATTTTCTTACCTCCTTTAGTAAGTCGAGGAGTTGGCAACCAGTGTCACCTTCATGGTACAGGATTTCGACATTTACCATGTGATGGATTATATTGCGGAAGCTTACGTAGTCGCAGAGATAATGACACCATGGTTCCCTAAGGACCTGGAGAAATAAGAAAAAAATATAGATTAATAACTAAGAGCACAATAACATGTAATACTACAAATTATTCATTCAACTCTTATAGCAATAAATATGTACAGTATGCATCATAACAGTAGTTGGCTGTGTCATGATTCTGGTCCAACCCCAAGCAAAGTTTTATTTTTCAATTCTTTTATTACATTACTCAACTATTCAGCCCTTTGGACGTATCTGATACGTCCAAAGTCTGAAGGCATTAAACAAGATCACACCAAAGCTCCCACCACAATGGTTCCTGGGATCTCCAGCACCTCCTGGGAGACCCCTGGTGTCTCATTGGGAGTACCTGTCCCCTGCCCAAATCTATCACAAACAGAGCTGATTAGCTCCCTTGTGATAGTTAATAAAAAAAAGTATTAAAGATGTAAAATATAAAATAAATAAAAAATGTAAAGCACACAAACACAAGGTTACAGTGTTGGTAAATGACAGTTGCACAACACAAATTTGGTCTCGCTGTGCGTGGTGGAATGGGAGCAATAATTCTAGATAGATATATGCATTTCATTAAGATTTCTTTTTCGGGTGTCAACAAATCTGAAAAAGTTATAACAAAATTAAAGAATGCATTTGTTTCATTTTGATGATGTCACACGATGCAGATTTCATTCTATTTGTTAATTTGAAAGCACATGATGCAAGAAAATATTGTCCATTGAGCTCATGCCATCTCTCTTGGTGGGTTGGACTAGCGTCCAAAAAAAAATCAAATACTTTTGAATTCAAATCTGTCCTATTCAATAATATATCAAATATATAACAATCTTCCGGAAAAGCTGCACACTTTTTTCAAATCCGCCAGGACCAACGAATATATGAAACAAATGCCGAAGATACAAAACGAATTCCGAAAATGCATTGGTTAAACATACTGTACGAATATGGCTAAACTATGGAATAACTAGGGTGCAACTAGGGTGTGACCAGAAAAACACTACGCCAATAAATGGACAGTGTGTGTCTTACCTCATCAATTTTAGTGTCCGGGCAGAAAGGAACTCCTGTCATCTTTGCCTCACCAAAATCAATGATCTTCATATGTCCGGTACGATCCAAGAGAACATTTTGTAAATGTAGGTCACTGTAAAGAAGAAGAAAAGAGTAAGCAGCTTGTTATCAGCTAGAACAAGGGTCTCCAAACTTTCTAAACAGGGGGCAAGATTGGGCTAGCTTGCTAGACTTCAGACTAGGGAGGCAGAATGTGGCCAGCAAGAATAGAAAATGTCCCTGCATCAGTTGGAGAAAACAATACCTTAGGCTTGGTGGTCATTGGGAGTAGGAATATTACATTGTGCTTATGGCCAGTAGGAGGAAGAATAGTGCCCCATCATTGGTATCAGTAGGAGGAGTAATGTTCCATCATTGGTATCAGCAGGAGGAATAATGCTCCATCATTGGTAGTGCGGGGAATAGTGCTCCATCATTGGTATCAGTAGGAGGAATAATGCCTCATCATTGGTATCAGTGGGGGGAATAGTGCCCGATCATTGCTGTCAGTAGGAGGAATAATGCCCCATCATTGGTATCAGTGGGGAGAATAGTGCCCAATAATTGGGGTCAGTGGGAGAAATAGTGCCCCGTCATTGGCATCAGTAGGAGGAATTGGGCCCCATCATTGGTATAAGTGGGAGCATTAGGTCCCAATCATTAGTGTCAGTGGGAGGAATGGTGCCCCATCATTGTAGTCAGTGGAAGGAATAAGGCCCCATCATTGGTGTCAGTGGGAGGAATTGGGCCCCATCATTGGTATCAGTGGAAGGAATAGGGCCCAATCATTGGCGTCAGTGGGAGGAGTAGTCCCCCATCGTTGGTGTCAGTGGGAGGAATAGTGCCCTATCATTGGTGTCAGTGGGAGGAATATTACTTTGCACCAGTGGAAGGAATAGCTCCCCAAGGTCTGGATTGGGGCCTCCAGGCCACAGTTTGGAGACTAATGAGCTAGAACAATAGAATATGAAGGCTGGATTACTTACCAATGTGCAATACCTCTGGAATGCAGAAATTGTATGGCACATAGCAGCTCCGCAGCAATAAATCTGATGGAAAAAAGGAGAAAATATTTATTATTGATAAACTTGCCCTAGTAACCTAGGTCCACGATTAATATTGATACAAAAAAAGACTCCACTTGCTCCCATCTATAACTGGCTATAGCAATAAGCCCTTGTACACACGGTCAGAGATTCAGATGGAATGTGTCCTATCGGACCGTTTTGTCGGATATTCCGACTGTGTGTGGTCTCCATTGGACTGTTTCCGTCGGAATATATCCTGTAACTTTTCCAACTTGCCGGTAAAAGTTTCCGACAAAATGCTCCAATCGGACATACTCCGATCATGTGTAGCCTACTCCAATGGACAAAGTGCCACGCATGCTCAGATAAAATTCCTAGACCAAAGCTATTGGCTACTAGCCTGAACGTAGTCCTGTCGTAACGAAATAACGTCATCACATTATGTACAATCGGATTTTCCGACAACTTTGTCCGACCGTGTGTATGCAACAGTTTCGGACAAAATCTGTCGGACAAAATGCAACGGATTTGGTTGTCAGAATGTCCAACCGTGTGTACAAGGGCTAAGAAGCATTGGAAGGCTAACAACAGGTACAAACAATGCCAAGGATAAATCCAAGGAAAAACCCAAGCTTAACTTACTGACCAGCTTGCAGACAACCATTTAAACCTGTCTAACAGTATGCGTTAAAAGCAGGGGTTTAATCTGAACACATTTGCAAATGCATGCGTAAGCCACAGAGCCTCGTCAAGTCATCATGGTATCTGTGGCTTACCTAAATCACTTTAAAAAAATATTGCCATAGGGGTTTTCAAATTTTTTATATGTATTTTGCTTTTTAGATTTGGGTACAAACCCTGAAGTAGTTTCATTATGGAGTGAAAGAAATGGCTGTTGTCTAGCTAAGAGCATAACCATGAATGTCTTCATTATACAAATCTTCTATTAGTTAGATCTTTCTGAATCCCATTTCATAAATAATGTCAGTCTAAAGATACCCATGGATATTAGAGTATATTTTTGGAAAGATTGAGCTATGATCTCAGGTCCATGAGTCCCTCCTATGGCTTTTGGCAGACGCTATTGGTCAGGCTACAAAATCTGGCCCAATAGCTAGGACTACTGCCCCATTTAATTGATATAGGCAGTGTTTGGCAACTCAGCTATCCTACTTCCCTATTCCCTCTGTATTTTATAATTCTAACGTCCCATCACCCTCTTAAATCAGGAGACCCCATAGCTTAAAATTGACATAATCACAATTGTCCATTCTACCCCCCCCCCCCCCCCCCCACTACCAATGAGCCCCATTGTAGTACTTACTTTATGGTGTCAAAATCCAGGGGATTTCTCTCGTCTATGAATTCACGCAGGGTCCCACCATTCACGTATTCCATCACATAAAAAAGGAAATTCTAGAAGATAAAACGGATACAAATTATAATGCATTCATTATTCACTGAGGGATTCCATATTTAGCCCTTCACCCTTGTCTTTTCACATTTGGAGACTGCCAGTGAAAAGTCTGTGAAGGGTCTCATTTATTCATATAATTTTATAGCTAGTAATAGTCACATTTACTGGGCTTGTTCTGTGATGATAAAGATGTTATGCTCCTTTTCCAAGCAGTAATAACCAAAGAGCTTGGGTGACCATCAAAAGCTCTTCAAGGTCACAGAACCAGTCCAGTTAACTAGCATGAACCAACACAAGTGATTGGAGAACTATAAGGACTACGAGAATGTAATATTCTAATTGATTTGGACTCTCCTAAAATTCTAGAAAAACAAGTGAAAGATAAAGTTGCTTACATGTGCCTGAAAAGTCGCGTATAATTGTGGGAAAAACCTGCTAGCTCCCGTCACTTCCATGGCTTTGCGCTCTAGCAACAGAGTATCAAACGAATCGGAAGGTTTTTGGGCTACTTTTATTGCCAGAAGCTGATCGATGCCACGATGTGATGCCAGGAACACCTGAAGGAGAAAAAGTAATAAGATATTAGTAGTGTTAATCAAAGGTCATCTTACCCACCCATGATATTTCTTTTTTGGGTCAGATGTAAATATGTCAATCACCAGATGGCTCTTTACATCTCACATAGTCTCCAGTGGTGAAATTTACACACTGGAGTTCCCATTAGCACCCTCCCTCTTTTTTTAAATATTGTATCTTGGCACAACCATAACAGGTGTTAAAACACTGCAATGGTGTAAATCCAGCCTTAACCGCTTGCCGATCCACCCCGGTACATTTACTGTGGCAGGTTGGCTCATACAGGCACAATCACGTACCTGTACATCACGGCTTTGTTCAGGGTCTGCTCATGCATGTGTGTGTGGACCCAAAAGACTGCTGCCATTCGCTGCAGCACAAGCCGATCAACAGGCCCCTGCCAATGATTTGTAAATCTGATCACTTACCTTTGCAAACATTCCCTCTCCGATATGCTCATGGTATTTGAAGCTTTTTACAGTGGGAACAGAAATTGTGGACTGTTTCTTCTTGATTCCTAAAGCAAAAACAAACAAACAGATTCGTTTACAGTTTACTTCCATCTTCATTTATTTCAATCATTTTTATTGAGTTTTTCCAAATATGAGTAAAGTTAACTGAACAAGTGTAAGTATCGAAGTGACTACATTCTGCTCACTCAATCCTATGGGTGAGCCGTATTCTGCAAGACTGTATTGGACACTGGGGCTGCACTCAAGTAGCCAGGGTAATTTAATAATTCACATGTTTTCCAAAAATAAACGTATCCCTTGAGGGTATTTGTTTTAAAGGGCATTGTTCACTAATTGCCTACGCAATAGAATGTTGTACTAAGAACCAATGAAAATTAGGCTTTTAAAAAAGGCACCAATAGAAGGGACTCATATTAGGGGAACCGAACACCCACCAGCAATGCAGGATTACAGTAGACACTTCAGGGTGACCATTGAGATAGTTGGCATACTATAAGTCACTGACCACCACTGGAATTAAAGGCTATAATTAGAGATGTGCAATATAAACTGCTGTTCATAAATTAGAAGTATCAAAAAACATAGAAAGGATGGCTGGGGGAACTTTGGGTTCATGTGATTTGTAGATCACCTCTGGTCTATTTAGATGTATACCAAGTCCCCACCAATATGAAACGTTGCTAAAAAAAAATAATCTTGTTCAGCCAGCTTTCATGTCATATTTGTAATAATTCTTACCTTTTCTTCTCATTCTATGGAAACAAGCCCTGACCCTGCTACAGAATGACTGTCTTTTGCGTGCAGGGGTGGCATTCTGCTGGGTAGCTTGGACAGATTCTCCGCTGGGGTGGGGCTTGTCCTCTGCAGGTTCCTCCTCGGTGGTGAGTGGAGGAACACTCTCTTTTCCTCGAAGAACAGAACTTTCTGGGATTAATGCAGTCTCTGTAGGGATGCTGATTTCCATCCCATCTTTAGGGTCAGCCACAAGCTCTACACCTGTGGATTTAATCCCATCTGTCGGAATGGGCACAGCCTCCACAATTTCTGTGGTTTTGATGGATTGGATTTCTTCATCTGAGTCAATTCTATTGTCTTTAATTTCAATACTGCTTTCTGGGATTAATGCAGTTTCTGTAGTGATCTCAGACTCTGCTGAAAAATAGATACTGTCTGAGCTGATTGTGGTCTCGGCGGCGTCAGTAGATTGGTTTTTGTCTTGTGAGATGGACACCTTGTTTGTAGTAGCGGTGATCTCTATCCCGCTTTCTGGAACTTGCACACTCTCTGTAGGGATGCTGATCTGTAGCCCATCTTTTGTCTCTACAGATATGGTGAACTCCATCTCCTCTGTTGTTTTCTGGTGGGCACCATCTGTGCCACTGGTGACCCCAATGTCGATTTTTGAGGCATGGACATGTTCGGTGCCGCTGGTAGCCTCAGTCTCTCTTTCTGGGACAGACAAAATGTCTTTGCTGTCAGTAGTCTCATGAGGGATCGGATTGATTTCTGCAGAAAAAAATAATAATGAATAAATAATTAATAATAATTAATTCCATTAATATATTTGTTTTTCTAGACCAGTGATGGCGAACCTTGGTACCCCAGATGTTTTAGAACTACATTTTCCATGATGCCCATGCACTCTGCAGTATAGCTGAGCATCATAGAAAATGTAGTTCTAAAACATCTGGGGTGCCAAGGTTTGCCATCACTGGTCCACTGTTCTAGACTATCAGCTAGTACAAAATGAATCAAATAAATCACAAGACTGGCTGAACTGAATTAAAGCCCACTTGTCTGGCTGCCTTTTTCAAAATCAAATATTTTTTTTTTTTTTTTTTTGCATGCAGGTGTATGCATATGTATGTTGTATGTAAGTGTATGTTTAGCCAAAACTAGGACAGGAAAGGGTTATAAACCCTATTAGGTTATTTTTACCATCTGGTTGCGGAAATTTCACTTCTCTTCCTGTCCTGGCCATGCAACAGGAAGTGAGAGGAAATCCCTACAATGTGAGGAGAACTTCCCCTCTTGTGCAGTTGTTACCGGAACAGGTGTCCCCACTGGAAGAGTGACCCTGATCCCCAATTCTGGTGACAAATCCCACATTTTGGATCACACATATCTTCCTGTTTTGGGGACTACAGTCATCAGGACAAATATATGGGTGAAATCGGCAGTATTAATCTGTAAGGGTTTCTAAACCATCACTACTCTTTCTTAATAAAAATAAATACATTTTGACCCCAAGTAAGACTAAACCTGCCCAATTCATCAATGCTACATGTAATATGAGACTTTTATAGCTTCAAAGAGGAAAAGGCAGCAGATGTAACACTGCCAGTCACCCCTTCTGTGCCACCTTTCCCTAAAAGTCAGTGTGGACATCCTTGCCAGAAGCCTGATTTGAAATTTCAGCCGGTGTGCAGAGAATGCTGTGCGTTTCAAGTGGAACTTTAGGCAGAAAATTAGGTCCTGCTAGATCACTTCAGGCTGGCCCCTTTTGCAGGTATAGCTATATAAATCATTAAAAATAAGTGCCTATACTGTTTAAACTCCAGTAATACACTGTCTCCCCCTGCTCTGCACATGCTCAGTTGCTCTGCACATGTTCAGTTACTCTCCATTTTTAGGAACTGCTGAGTTTGTAGAGGCTGATCTACTGACAGGCATGCAGCAAACTTAAACCCTCCTATCCTTTACAGCCAAGGAAGCTGTTTCTATTTGAACTGCAACTCCAATAGCACAAAATTAATCAGCTGATTGGACTGTAAGATTTAATCTGAGTTGACCTTTTGTTTCATTAAATATTTAACGAATTACCAAATCGTTATATCCGCTATAATTTCTTTTGTACTAGTTGAAATTCGTTATTTTTTTATTTGGGACATTGGGATGCAAAATTCGGCCGAATTTCGATTTGCTACTAGGGATGCACTGAATGGGTTTTTTGGTGCCGAAACCGATACCGAAAATGAAAAATACACTAGGCCGAAAACCAAAACCGAAACAGCACCGATACCAAAAATGACTGTTTTTAAAAAATATTTTTATACAGGAGATGGTCAGAGACTGGGGACATGGTACAGGAGGTGGTCAGAGACTGGGGACATGGTACAGGAAGTGGTCAGAGACTGGTGACATGGTACAGGAGGTGGTCAGAGACTGGGGACATGGTACAGGAGGTGGTCAGAGACTGGGGACATGGTACAGGAGGTGGTCAGAGACTGGGGACATGGTACAGGAGATGGTCAGAGACTGGGGACATGGTACAGGAGGTGGTCAGAGACTGGGGACATGGTACAGGAGGTGGTCAGAGACTGGGGACATGGTTCAGGAGGTGGTCAGAGACTGGGGACATGGTACAGAAGGTGGTCAGAGACTGGCGACATGGTACAGGAGGTGGTCAGAGACTGCGGACATAGTACAGGAGATGGTCAGAGACTGGGGACATGGTACAGGAGGTGGTCAGAGACTGCGGACATGGTACAGGAGGTGGTCAGAGACTGCGGTCATGGTACAGGAGGTTGTCAGAGACTGCGGACATGGTACAGGAGGTGGTCAGAGACTGCGGACATGGTACAGGAAGTGGTCAGAGACTGGGGACATGGTACAGGAAGTGGTCAGAGACTGGGGACATGGTACAGGAGATGGTCAGAGACTGGGGACATGGTACAGGAGATGGTCAGAGACTGGGGACATGGTACAGGAGGTGGTCAGAGACTGGGGACATGGTACAGGAGGTGGTCAGAGACTGGGGACATGGTTCAGGAGGTGATCAGAGACTGGGGACATGGTACAGGAGGTGGTCAGAGACTGGCGACATGGTACAGGAGGTGGTCAGAGACTGCAGACATGGTAAAGGAAGGAGATGGTCAGAGACTGGGGACATGGTACAGGAGATGATCAGAGACTGGGGACATGGTACAGGAGATGGTCAGAGACTGGGGACATGGTACAGGAGGTGGTCAGAGACAGAGAACATGGTACAGGAGGTGGTCAGAGACTGCAGACATGGTACAGGAGGTGGTCAGAGACAGAGAACATGGTACAGGAGGTGGTCAGAGACTGGGGACATGGTACAGGAGGTGGTCAGAGACAGAGAACATGGTACAGGAGGTGGTCAGAGACTGCAGACATGGTACAGGAGGTGGTCAGAGACAGAGAACATGGTACAGGAGGTGGTCAGAGACTGGCGACATGGTACAGGAGGTGGTCAGAGACTGGCGACATGGTACAGGAGGTGGTCAGAGACTAGCGACATGGTACAGGAGGTGGTCAGAGACTGGCGACATGGTACAGGAGGTGGTCAGACTGGCGACATGGTACAGGAGGTGGTCAGAGACTGGCGACATGATAAAAGAGATAAGTGCAGCCAGTGTTGCCCCCAATGATGCAGCCAGTGTTGCCCCCAGTGATGCAGCTAGTGTTGCCCCCAGTGATGCAGCCAGCGATGCCCCCAGTGATGCAGCCAGCGATGCCCCCAGTGATGCAGCCAGCGATGCCCCCCAGTGATGCAGCCAGCGATGCCCCCCAGTGATGCAGCCAGCTATGCCCCCCAGTGATGCAGCCAGCTATGCCCCCCAGTGATGCAGTCAGCTATGCCCCCCAGTGATGCAGCCAGCGATGCCCCCCAGTGATGCAGCCAGCGATGTCCCTGTGCAGTGAAGAGAGCTGTCTGGTTGAATAGAGAGCCGGGAACATCACAGCTTTAATTTCAATAGCTGTGTGTTCCCCGTCGCGCACCGTCACACACAGCCCCTCCCCCTTGTCCAGGCAGTTTGATAGACAGATCACCCGTCCAATCTGGACAGGTGATCTGTCTATCAAAGTTCCCCGGGCAAGGGTGAGGGGCTGTGTGTGACGGCGCGCGACGGGGAACACACAGCTATTGAAATTAAAGCTGTGATGTTCCCGGCGCTCTATTCAACCAGGCGGCGGCGGCTCTCCTGTGCTATTCACCCCCCCAATGGGCGGCACCAGGGGTGGGGCGGGGGCGGAGTTCCGCCCCCAGGCCCCGCCCCATTTTCGGCTCAATTATGGCCCGTTTTTTCCTTTCGGCAAATTGCCGAAAGGGGCATTTTCGGCCGATATGTTTCGGCGGCCAAAATTTCGGTGCATTCCTATTTGTTACAAACCGAATTGCAAAAGCCTAGTCCTGGGCTTCAACAAAATTGCAGCCTCCAGCAAGAAGTAACAGGAACAATACTGGATGCAATTACATTCATTTTGGTAACATAATTATTAATGTGGAATGTATGTTTCTTGCTAGAGAGCATTATTTTTTTATAAAGTTGTTATGGGTAAAGTTTTGCTTTAATATAAAAAAAGTGGCATAGCCGCTTACAGTATACAGATAAGGTATTTTTTTTTTTTTTTTTTACATTTGTCTCAAGACTGAAAGAAATTGTACTTCTAACTGTCATATCTCCTGTGCCTCTGATTGGCTGCTGCTAGAATGATCAGCTCAGCTCTGACACACTGCAGAGCTATTCTTAAATTTCTCCTATGTCTGATTACAACTGACTTCCTATATCTGGGATAATGGAGAAATAGAGATGTGAGACCCCCCAGAGGAGACACGGCTGACAATAAAGATATGACAGGGCTCCTAATCAAAAACAAAAACTGTCTATAGATGCATTTCAAACAATTCAAATATGAGATGGTAACCCCCCTTAATTCCCATGTTTCAGCGCTGTGATAGTTTGACTGATAATCACTCCATCATACAGCACTGCACACAAATTAATGTTGAAAATTGAAGTGAATGTTCACACTTATTATTGTGTGAGAATTCAGTAAATACGCCTCGCAATGTGACTCCTCTACATAAAATAGATTTTGTTCAGCCAGTTTGTATGTTGTACAGATCATAAACTTTACCTTCTGAATCCCTAACTGCTTTGTTCTTTTTTCCACGGCGGAACAGACGCTGGAAAACAGCCCTGACCCGGCCAAAGAATGGCCGACGTTTGCCCTTAGGGGTGGTGAGATTCTGATGAGAATCTCTGCTGGGGCTGGAATTCATTTCTGCGTCCTTTTTGATTTCTGTAGATTCCTCTGTGGTGATTAATTGAGGAAAAGATCTGTTTTTTGTAACTATGCGGTTCGTTTTCCAAAGAATTACAATTTCTCTGGGAGCAAAACGATAACACAACCTTCTTCTTGCACTGCAATCTGAAGAGTGGCTGGCTGATCCCAGAGCTTGTTTTTTATAACTGCAGCTCCACTATGATGTAATTTCTCGCCATTTCTAGGAAAGCTGATTGGCTGAACTGTTGCTATGGTTACATGGCTCAGGTCTGCCAGGTACATACAACTGTCATTTCTAGGAAAGCTGTGATTGGCTGAGCGGTTGCTATGGTTACGTGGCTCAGGTCTGCCAGGTACATACAACTGTTAACAGATCAGAGAGAAAGCTTTTCATTTCTGCTATCAGCCTTTTGATTTGACATAAACAACCTGATGCTTTTCCAGATAAATAATGGCTTCTTGCGGTGATATTGTCAAAGAAATATTTTTAAATGCAATCTATAGACAAAAATAAGAAAATAAAATGTTTTTTTTTTTCCTACAGTGACCTGTGTTAGTTTTTTTAGATCCAAGCCTGGGATTTACTAAAAACAGTAACTTGGATAAGAGGACATGTAATGGGGTTTTGTGTATTTTATTTATTTTAAGTTTTTTGTTGTGGACATCACACAGGTTCTAATAATAATCAGAATCCCCACTAAGAAGTCAGTTTAGATCATTTTATATATATATAATGTTATTTCTCTGTGGAAAATATGATCATTGTATATACCGTATATATTGTATATTCAGTCTGCTATATATTGCAAGGATGGTCACTATGGACTTTGCATAGTTGCTATGGATTCTGAATGGTTGCTATGGGTTATCTATGGACATTTAGAGGTGGTTTTATGGTTATGGACTGGTGTCTCTGTAATTGTGTAAGTTGTACACTGGGGCTACGTTGTTCATATGTGTAATATATGTGTAATGTGTGTGTACATATCTATATATATCTATATATCTATATATATATATATATCTATATATATATCTATATATATATATCTATATATATATATCTATATATATATATATATATATATATATATATATATATAAAGAGAGAGAGAGAGAGAGAGAGATACACACACACGCTTCCAACTGTCCCTGATTTCGAGGGACTGTGCCTGATTTGGAACAAAATCCCTCTGTCCCTCATTCCTCCTCATTCTGGTCTGATCTATATAGTTGCATATTTCAAAAAGTGTTTCCATGTGCTAAACCTTTTATCCAATTTCTAATTTGTTGCATTTGTAAATTCCAAAATCCAGTATGAATGAATAGCAGTGGTAAAAATAAGTACTACTGGATCTAACTAATCATTTTTTTGGATACTTCTCATTTAAAGGGGCCGTGGCAAGGGCTTTTTCCTATGTCTACATACTTTTGCTAACAGTTTTCTCCCGTTCCTATCTCAAAAAGTTGGGAGCTATGTTCTAAGCAGCTTATAAACCTTGTGATCTTTCTGCACATAGATTGAAGTGTTTTTTTCCTCCCTTGAGGAACAAAATGGCAGCAATCCGTAAAAGAGACCCAGTTTGGGAATATTTTAATGAAGTTCCTCAACCTATGCAGATATGCATGCAAAATGCAAGCAATGCAACATAGAGATGCAAGGCCTGGTGGCCCAAATGAAACAACATCATGAGAAGATGTGCTGTGTTGAAAGGACCAAAGTTTTTTTTTTTTATGTGGACTCAGCTGATATATTCTGTTTAACCACTTAAGCCCCGGGCCAATTTGCAGCCAAAGGCTTCATTTGAACTGCATTTGAACTTCTTTTGGTGGTATTTGATCACCTCTGTGGTTTTTATTTTTTGCACTATAAACAAAAATAGAGCGACAATTTGACAAAATGCAATATTTTTTACTTTTTGCTATAATAAATATCCCCAAAAAATATATAAAAAAATTTTTTTTCCTCCATTTAGGCCAATACGTATTCTTCTAAATATTTTTGGTAAAAAAAATTGCAATTAGCGATTACTGATTGGTTTGCACAAAAGTAATAGAGTTTACAAAATAGGGGATCGTTTTATAGCATTTTTATTAATGTTTTTTTACTAGTAATGGGGGCGATCAGCGATTTTTACTGTGACTGCGACATTATGGCGGACACATCAGAAATTTTTGACACATTTTTGGAACCATTGTCATTTATACAGCAATGTATTTAAATGCACTGATTCCTGTGTAAATGACACTGGCAGTGAAGGAGTTAACCACTAATGGCAGTGTAGGTGTTATGTATGACGTTATGTATTTTTTTTATTGTAGGGGGTGTGGCCTGGCATGTGACATCACTGATCATCCTTCCCTATAAAAAGGGAAGCGACGATCGGTGACAGCCACACAGGGAAGCACAGGGAGAGGTTTGTTTACACAGACCTCTCCTCGTTCTTCAGCTCTGTGACCTGATCGCGGGACACCAGCGGTGATCGGGTCCGCTGGTCCCGCGGCCATGGAGCACAGGACCGGGCTGGGAGCACGCCGACCCACGGCTGGGCACTTAAAAAGCAACGTACAGGTATGTGCTTGTGCCCAGCCGTGCCATTCTGCCGATGTACATTGGCGTGAGGCGGTCCTTAAGTGGTTAATGTGGTTGTAAACCCACAAAAAAAAAAACTGCAAGACAAAGGCATAATGAGCTAGTGTGCATAGCGGTCCTCGTACACCACTCCAAACGGTGACATCGCTTCCGGAGTTACTTCCAGGTTTTGCGGGCTCCGGCACTGTGATTGGCCGGAGCCGCAAAGACGTGACTTCCACACATGCACGTGGGAGCTGCCAGTAACAGCATACTAACTGAAACATCAATATCTGCCACTGATTCAGTGTGCAGATGACAGCAGATACAGGGGATAAAAACTAGACCATGCAGGTTTAGGAGACATCCAGTGTAGTTACAGGTAAGCCTTATTATAGGCTTACCTGTAGCAAAAAATACATAAAAAATTAGAAAAAAATCTGAAAAAAAAATAAATAATTTTTTTAACTTACCAGAAATGCCTGTTGCTAGGCATATCGTCCTAATCTGACTCTTCCTTCTCCGCAGAGATCTTCTATCTTCTCTCCTCCATGCGGCATCTTGTGGCTAATGGGTCGCGCTGTGTTCTGGGAACTGTGTGTCCCAGAACACAGCGTGCCCCATTCACAAAGCGCTGCGCGACTCGCACATGCGCAGTAGGAAACAGGCAGTGAAGCCGCAAGGCTCCACTGCCTGTTTCCCTTAGCCAAAATGGCGGCCCTGGGACCCGAGAGCCGAGGGACGGGTCAGCCTCGGGCAGGTGACATCGCGGGCACCCTGGACAGGTAAGTGTGCTTATTAAAAGTCAGCAGCTACAGTGTTTGCAGCTGCTGACTTTTAATTTTTTTTTTTTTAAACCGGCCCTCCTCTAAGTTCTTTTGTTTGTTTTTTGAAAGATGTTTTGTTTATGCACTTCAGTTACTAAACGTTGATGTTTAAGCAAATATAAGAATATGTAATATAATGTTATTGTTTTAATTAAATAAAAGAATTTGAGTAGTTCAACTATGTGCGATTAACCTAAAATCAGTTGATGACCTGGCAGCCCTCATGTACCCAGGGCACTTGAAGACCTCTTCTGAATGCTGGAAACCAACAGTGAAAAATGTCCATTTTACAGCTTTTACATACTGAGTTTATACAAGTTTAGCAGCAGTTATGAGTAGGGTTGCACTGATACGGATACTAGTATCAACGTCAATACCGAGTACTTGTACTTGGGCAAATTCTCCAGATGTTTCCCCCAATACCTTGCATTCCCAGAAGTGGGCGGAGTGGGTGGGAGAAGGTGTAGCACGGGGCCTGGCACAGTGAGTCCTTGCAGTGCAGCGGAGGAAGGTAAGCCTGTGGGCAGGGATGTGGGTCGCAGTCGTGTGCTGCTGTGTGCATCCATCACCAGAATCGGTGACCGGGCCATCAGAATCGTTAATGGAAGTGACAGCCCGAGTCTCCATCAGAGGTTGTACACAGCGACACCCATCTTGGTACACCCTGTCCTCGGCCTCAGTAGCCTGCAGTCACAAGGCGGCAGCGGACATTTTGTTACATCCAGCCCATATAGTTCACTTGTTCACTAACAAGATGTCCACTGCTGCATTTTGACTAGGCTTGCTGAGGTAGAGAGCTGGGTGTATCAAAATGGGCTCTTGTATACTCACTGTCAGTACTCACATATCGTCGATTTATTTTATCATGTCTACCAAACAGTTTCACCTATCATTGCCCATAAGTGACACCCATAAGTGCCACATATTAGTGCCCATAAGTGCCACCTATCAGTGCCCATTAGTGCCACCCATAAGTGCCAGCTATCGGTGCCCATCAGTCAGTGCCACCTATCAGTTCCCATATGTTCCAGCCATCAGTGCTGCAAATCAGTGGCCATCATTCAGTGCCACCTATAAGTCCTCCATATCAGTGCCAGCAATTAGTGCAGCAAATCAGTGCCCATAAAGAAGATATCGGTAGTCTGTATTGTGCTTTGAAAACTGGCACTTGACATTAAAAAAAGTATCGGTAATCAGTATCGGCGAGTACATGGAAAAAAAGTATCAGTATCAGTACTTGTACTCGGTCTTAAAAAAGTGGTATCGGTGCAACCCTAGTTATGAGAATTTGAGATTAGAAGCGTTTTTTTAACCTGTACGTTGCCCTTTAAGAGGCGGCCAGCGCAAGCTCTGTGAGTCGGGTCACAGGTCCCGCGGACTCGATTGCCGCAGGGATACCCTTGATCTCCTCATGGGGAGGAAGAACGGGGAGATGCTAATGTAAACAAGCATCTCCCCGTTCTGCCTAGTGACAGTGTCACTGATCTCTGATCCCTGTGATCTGAGCAAAGATCAGTGATGTGTCATACACAGCCACACCCCCCCCACAGTTAGAAACACGCACCTAGGACGCACTTAACCCCCACACTGCCATCTAGTGGTTAACCCATTCACTGCCAGTGTAATTTACACAGGAATTAGCGCATTTGTATAGCACTACTTGCTGTATAAATGACTGTGATCCCAAAAATGTGTCAAAAATGTCCAATGTGTCCGCCATAATGTCACAGTCATGATACAGATCACTGATCGCCGCCATTTAAAGAAAAAAGATGAAGAAAAATGCCATAAAATATCCCCTATTTTGTAAACGCTATAACTTTTGCGCAAACCAACCAATAATTGCTTATTGTGATTTTTTACCAAAAATATGTAGAAGAATACTTAACGGCCTAAACTGAGGAAAAACATTTTTTTTTTTTATATATATTTTTGGGGTATATTTATTATAGCGAAAAGTCAAAAAAAATTTATTATTTTCAAAATTGTCGCTCTTTTTTTGTTTATAGCGCAAAAAATAAAAACCACAGAGGTGATCAAATACCACCAAAAGAAAGCTCTATTTGTGGGAAAAAAAAGGACATCAAATTTGTTTGGGAGCCACGTCGCACAATCGTGCAATTGTCAGTGAAAGCGACGCAGTGCCGAATCGCAAAAAGTGCTCTGGTCAGGAAGGGGGTAAATCCATCCAGGGCTGAAGTGGTTAATGCACGGGCTGCCCCTGGTCTGAGGAGGAGACACTGCGGGACAGAGATGACAGTTGCTCTTTATAAATTATGATTTCAATTGAGTTGATTTAAATCAAATCCACCCTGCAAGTAGCTAACATGCTATCGTTTAACCCACGCAGTTGCTAGTATTGACAGTGGTAACTAAAGTAGGCTTACAAAAATAGACGAAATGCAGCAGTGTGAAAAAGAGAACTGATGCAACAACAGTTAGATAGGCCTTCTCATAATGCCAGGAGGGCCAAGGGATCCTAGGGAGGTTCCCTACAGCAGCGGGGGAATCCGCTAGGCCCATCAATATCCATACAATGGTGCATTTTATAGCCTATACAGATCTAAGAAGAAGAATTAGGTCAGAAATCAGAAGGAAGGTAGGCAGAAAGATGGCACTAAGAAAAGAGAGAAGACGCATCTGATGTGTAGGGAGTCAGGGAGAGGAAAGGGGCCTGGTTTAGAGGATTAGAGAGAGGGAGAGTTAAGGTCCTTGAAACACGAAGATCGTCCTCCTAGACAACCCGAGCTGGTTGGGGGCTGTAGAATATGTATGTGTTGTATTTACATAGCTGTGTTAGGACCTAGGGGTGGAAACAGGAAGTAGGAAGTTATGAAGTGAAACTAGAAGAAATAGGTTTTGCATGTGGTTCTCTGCTGACTGGAATAAACAAGCTGTTCACAAGATTCATCTGACTATTCATCATTGCTTCGAAAAATCTACATGAACAAGAGGGGGAGTTGGGACTTTAAATGAAGCACCTCATGGTGCTTCCATCCCGGTAATGAATAAAAACTAAAGGGTAGATGGGACTTTAAATGAAGCAATTGGATAGTGGAGGTAAATTGTAAATAAATTATGTTTAATTGATGACATTAATCTAAAATCATAGAGCATTTGTTAATTTCATATATATACATAGTGCGCACAAGGCATAAACATGATGAGTAGAGTAGAACAAACATAGCGACACATGATCAAAGTAGTAAAAAATATAAATACTATGGCACACAAATGCTACGGCAACAGGCCCAAGGCTGGCACATGCACCACATGGTATGTGTGTCTATTAACTAGTATAAAAATAATGTCATAGAGTATTAATAGTAACTGGATAAGGATCAGTCCATATGGAATGCAATTGTGTCATCAAGTGTAGCTCAACGCGTTTCGTGGATTTTTCCACTCGTCAGGAGCAGATGCACCAGAGATTCCTATAAGGTATATAAAATATATCATTGTTTAAAATAGAATTATACAAGGTGTTATATGTCTACAGACGGCTCACCAAGCACACTCACCAACCCAAACAGAGGATGCAGCGCGGGAGAGGTAGATCCGCAGCCTACCCTGATGCCGGTCACCATGCGCTTTTGGGTTGGTGAGTGTGCTGGGGTGGTGAGAATTGGTTCAGTCGGAAATATTTAAAGCCTGTTCCATTTCTAGGTCCGTCAGAATTTTCATTAAAAAAAGTCAGCTGAGGCATACACACGATTGGAATATATGAAAAGCTTCCGTCTGACTTTTCCGTGCGATACAACCCCTTATCTTTGATAATGACATTGCTAACAACTGGCTGAAATTCAAAAGAGAATGGGACTTGTACAGCAAAGCAGGACTCTCAGACAAGTCAAAAACAGTACAAGCTTACACTTTTCTCAATTTTGCTGGTTCCGATGCACTAGATAAATATGAGTCATTTAACTTGCAAGATAATAAGGACAGAGAGGATTCTGATGTCTTAATCAAGAAATTTGATGAGATATGCTTACCACAGCATAATGTGATCATAGACAGGCATGACTCAGAAACCTGATGAAGGACTACAATCCTATGGAGCCACACTTAGACCCCTTTCACACTGGGGCGATTTTTCGGGCGTTTTTCAGGTGCTTTAACGTTAAAAAAAAGCGCTTGTAAAGTGCTTGAAAGAAGCTGCAACTGCAATCCCAATGTAAAAGCCCGAGTGCTTTCACACCGATATCCCTTTCACACTGGAGCGTTTTTCAGGCGTTTTAGTGTTTAAAAAAACGCATGAAAGAAGCTGCAAATGCAATCCCAATGTAAAAGCCCGAGTGCTTTCACACTGAGGTGCTGCGCTTGCAGGGCGCCAAAAAAAAGTCTTGCAAGCAGCTTCTTTGCAGTGCTTTTGGAGCGGTGAATACAACGCTCCTAAAGCGCCCCTTCCCATTGAAATCAATGGGAAGCGCCTGTAAAATGCCTGAAAAACGCTATTGGCAGCAGCGTTTTGTGGGCGCTTTTAACCCTTTATTTGGCCACTAGCAGGGGTTAAAAGCGCCCCAATAACGCTAGAAAAACGCTGGTAAAGCGCTGCTAGTTTAAGCGATGCTTTATGAGCGTTTTTCGGGCGCTGACATTGTGAAAGGGCTCTTAAAGCACTTGGGCTTTCACATTGGGACTGCAGATGAGGCTTCTTTCAAGCGCTTTACAGGCGCTTCTTTTAACGCTAAAGCGCCTGAAAAACGCCTGAAAAATGCCACAGTGTGAAAGGGGTCTTAGACTGCTGGCTAAAATTTTTTATTTTGGTTAGGGATGGTCTCGATGTTCAAACATAAGTTTGACTCTAACATCGGGTCAGGAGCTCGTGGCTAGTTCGCCTGCCACAGACAGCCCTATAATGCACTGCGAGATTGCAGTGCATTGATGACTGCTGATTGGCCAAAGCATGCACCTGACCTGCATGCTTTGGCCGATCACAGTGCGATGTTCTATGGGAGCCATGATTGGCCAAAGGCAGGGTGCCTTTGGCCAATCATGGCTCAGGGGCTAAAGCTGGCCATACACCTGTAGATTATCTGCAGATCTTCTATGGTTAGATGGAAAAAGTGCAACAGATTTCTCCATTTTCGCTAAACTGTGTGGATGGAGGAATCTCCCACTTTTTCCATCTAACCATAGAAAATCTGCAGATAATTTATAGGTGTATGGCCAGCTTTAGTCCACGCCCCACACTATATAAGGCTGCTGCTTACACAAAGGCCGTATATAGTGAATGAAACAAGATTAGGCAGGTACTGGTTTGTGTACTGTGCAGTCGTGTAATGTATGTATGTATGTATCTATGTATGTATATATATATAACAGTTCAGAGTATATAGTGCAGTCTGTATAGTATATATAATACAGTTCAGAGTATATAGTGCATTCCATATAGTATATATATAATACAGTTCAGAGTATATAGTACAGTCAGTGTAGTATATATAATACAGTGGTGAGTATATCGTGCCTCAGTGTAGTATATATATAATACATTGCAGAGTATATAGCGCAGTCAGTGTAGTATATATAATACAGTGGAGAATATATAGTGCAGTCAGCGTAGTATATATATTACAGTGCAGGATATATAGTGCAGTCACTGTAGTATGTATAATACAGTGCAGGGTATAAAGTGCAGTTCAGAGTATATAATACAGTGTATTGAAGGGTAACTCTTTGACAGAATTAAGGGGAAAAAATGGCGTGGGTTCCCCCCAAAATCCATACCACGCCCTACTGGGTCTGGCATAGATTTTAATGGGAATTCAATGGTAAAATAAAATTAAAAAAATGGCATTGGGTCCCCTCAATATTCATACCAGACCCTTATCCAAGCAAGCAGCCTGGCGGGCCAGTTAGGGGGGGCAAGCGAGACCCCCCCATGAACCATACCAGGCCACTTGCCCTCAACATGAGGAGGGTGCTTTGGGGTGGTGCCCTGTTGATGGGGACAACAGCCTCTTTCCGACAACCCTAGCCGATGTTTGTCGGGGTCTGCAGGTGGGGGGCTTATCAGAATCTGGAAGCCCCCTTTAACAGGGGGACCCCAGATCCCAGCCTCTCATATATGAATGGGTATCCGGTACATTGTACCTCTACCCATTCACCTAAAAACGGTTAACATAATCTGACATAATGTGATGTCAGAGGGGGCGGGGTCATCTGGTTACATCAGCGGGTTGCCCCACCCTTGCCTATATAAGAGCTAGCAAAGCGAAAAGACAGCAGTCGCTGGGAGGCCTCCCATGGAGGTGGAGTTTTTTTGTTTTTTCTATTTTTTGGGTCCGTCAGCCAGCGCAATTGAAGATGGATGGACATCGAGGCACACTTTTTTTTTTTAATACAGGAATTGTCAAAAACTGTCTGTTGTGGTTTTTACTTTTTGACACTTTTTTTTGGTTAATGGGTAGGAGTACAATGTACCTGATACAGATTCATGTGGGGGGGGGGGGATCTGGGATTCTGATAAGCCCCCACCCGCAAACCCCCGACAACCAATGGCCAGGATTGTCGAGAAGAGGCTCTTGTCCCCATCAACATGAGGATGCAGAGTCCACCTGCTCCAAAGCACCAACCCACCCATGTTGAGGACATGTGGCCTGGAATGGTTCAGGAGAGAGGGACGCTCACTCACCCCCCCTATCCTGACCTTCAGGCTGCATGCTCGGATAAGGGTCTGGTATGGATTTTGGGGGAGACCCCACACCAATTTTCTAAAAATGACTTTAGGACTTTGGATTTTTCATGTTCGTGCCCCATAGACTTTAATAGGGTTTGCATGTTTGCTAGAACTTTTTGCCTGTTCGCAGTGTTCTGGTGCGAACCGGAGCGGGGGTGTTCGGCCCATTCCTAATCTTGGTGCACTAACAGATGAAATGATACATAACAAGATTCTATGTGGGATTTACAATGATGCAGTTTATGTTCAGTCATTCAGGGAGAAAGATTTAACAGCCATCAGAATATGTATGTTGTTTGAACATTCTGAAAGGGGTACTAAGGAACTAAAACGAGAGGCAGAAGTGTTTGTGGTGCAACAGAACAAAAGGCAGCAACTGAGTTAGTGAACACGCTACTGAGCAGCAACAAGTGTCCAGCTTTTAACAAAAGGTTTAACTCATCCAACAAATGAAAGTATTTTGCAAAATGTTGTAGGTTCAAGCCTCAAAATAGAGGTGCATGGATGACACCATCTAGTCATACGAACAACAAAATGTGCACAGAATTAATGAGGGTGGAAAGTGATGCTCAACAGCATGCGAAAAACATGTCAAGTTGGAAATTGACACTGGTGCCAAATGCAATGTCATGTCCTTATCCACATTGCACAACAATGAGCCCAAAGTTGAAATTGATAAGTCAAATAAAGTAAACCTAATTGCTTATGGCTGTCAGTGGCGGAAATATCGCCATAGCGACCTGTGCGGTCGATATGGGGCCCGAAGCCAGTCCGCTCGGCGCTCGTACAGTCACACTGACTGTACAAGTGGACACAGCTGGGCGACTTGGCGGTGGCAGCGAAGGGGGGGGGGGCAGGGAAGCTGCCAGCTGGGAGGCTCGGTGGGTGGGTGGCCAATCAGTGAGTAGCAGAGAGAGGGCATCATCTCTCCCCACCCGGCGCCCACCCTGCAAACTGGCAGTTCCACCCTCACTCACTGTGCAGGCAGCAGAGAGATTACATCATCTCTCTGCTGTCTGACTTGACATGACAATCAGACAAACAGACATGACAATCCCCATTGCCCACCTTACAGGAAAGTGACAATCCGCAACTTGTGGCAGGTAACGTGGCAAATGGACAATCCGCAATATGTGGCAGGTGACGTGGTAAGTAGACAATCTGCAACTTGTGGCAGTTGATGTGGCAAAAGGACAATCCGCAATGGGTGGCAGGTGATGTGGCAAGTGGACAATCCGCAACGGGTGGCAGGTGACGTGGCAAGTGGACAATCCGCAATGGGTGGCAGGTGACGTGGCAAGTGGACAATCCTCAATGGGTGGCAGGTGACGTGGCAAGTGGACAATTTGCAACATGTGGCAAGTGACAATCTGCAACTTGTGGCAGATGACGTGGCAAGTGGACAATCCGCAATGGGTGGCAGGTGATGTGGCAAGTGGACAATCTGCAATGTGTGACAGGTGACGTGGCAAGTGACAATCTGCAACGTGTGGCAAGTGACAGTCTGCATCTGGTGGCAGGTGACACACTCGGGCTCACATTGATTCTGCATTATGGTGAGTTGAACTATTTCATTTTCTATAACAATGTAAAAATAGAAATAATGTGTTTCAATCATCCTGACACCGTAACACAAATGGTGCTGTGATGATTGAAGCACCAACATCAGCCATTGCCCCGATAAATTGGCCCCAAAAAAATATATTTTCTGTCAGTGCCCCTCCCGAGACTAGACTCTGGATCCGCTCCTGGGTGAAGCCCATACAACATTTTACTATGGGGCCCTGTGATTTCTGGTTACGCCCCTGATGGCGGTCAAACAATTCAGACACTGGGCACTTCTACCTTGGATCTATCAGGGGACAAGCTGCTATTCCACATTGTGGATAGAAATGTTAAGAGCCTGCTAGGCTTACCAGACAGCATGCGTTTAAAGTGGTTGTGAACTCTAATTCAATACTTTTCCCCATGTAAAGCAGCCTAGAGTGATTTACATGTGCATGTCTTTCATATTGCTCCATTGTGCGCCCTTTAGAAGAAATTGCTGATGTTTACTTCAGTGACGTCACCAGCGCATGTGCATTTTCCCCTTTCCTTTACAGCACGCTTTGTGGGCTGTCAGTCTATTCCTCTTCTTCCTTGCTTGCATCATCAGCAGGTAATCTCGCAATATTACGGACCCATTGAGATTTTCCTGATACACCCCATGTGACTTGGTGTAACATCGGTGCTCAGCGTCAATGGAGCAAGCAGACCCCTCTGCACATGCGCGAGACACAGAGGAAGGGACAGAAGTGTGCTGTGGGCAGGAGGCAGACAGGAGCTAAAATGGCGCAGCCTACAGCTGGGATACATAGAAATTAAACTACACGGAAAAAGAAGCAATAGGCATGGTAGGTGGATAAAACAGATTGCAATGTGTTTTAAAAGGTATAAATTGGTGGCCTTATAGTTGAAAATGATTTGAAAATGATTTGTGCACTGGAGTTTACCTCTTCAAGGTTAATACAACTCAGTCTAGAAGTACATGCAATACAACAACGGGCTCCTGAGATGACCGCTTATTAGGATTTATTTCGAGCTGACACTGTTGGTAAGCTTCCAGTCATGTATCACATTAGATGAAACAGTACAGCCTACCACGCGTCCCCCTTGAAGGATCCCACTGGCTATAAAAGACAAAGTCTTGCAAGAGCTGGAAAGGATGACTACGGAGGCTACCCCCTGGGTGTCTGCCATGGCAGCAGTAGTCAAGAAAGGTGGCACTGTTTGCATATGCATTAATCCTGTGTGCCTCAATAAGGCTCTCCTGAGGCCTTATCACCCATTAATAACTGTAGAACAAGTGATCACTGACATGCCACAGGCAAAGGTCTTCAGCATTCTAGATGCAAAATGTGGATTCTGGCAAATACCTCTGAATAAGGAATCATCATTACTCACAACATTTATGACCCCTTATGGGAGATACAAATGCTTACGGATGCAATACAGAATTTCATCTGGAAGCAAAGTCTTTCAGAGATGTATGGGACAGCCATGTCAAATAGTCATGGATGATATCTTGATTTGGGGATCCTCCATTGAATAACATGACAAACGACTTAAATGCTTACTAGAGTGTCAGAGCCATCAATATGCAGCTCAACCCTACCAAATGTCGCCTGAGGGTCTCAGATGCCATATGTTGGACACCTTCTCACAGATAAAGGTGTCAAGCCTGACACAGAAAAATACAAAGCCATCCATCAAATGCCTGCTCCAGAGGACAAACATGGATTGCAAAGGTTTCTTGGCATGACCAATTATCTCTCGAAGTTCATTCATCACTACTAGGGATGAGCCGAACACCCCCTGGTTCAGTTTGCACCAGAACTTGGGAATAGGCAATAAATTTGTGCAAACATGCGAACACCGTCAAAGTGGTTGTAAACCCTTACAAACCACTTTGACCTACAGGTAAACCTAGATTAAGGCTTACCTGTAGGTCCAAGAAATATCTCCTAAACCTATACGGTTTAACGGCCAGGACTTCTTGTCCAACATCAGTGCCTGACCTCACAAATGTGCTTCAGGAAGAATGGTCTAACATTCCCATAGACACACTCCTAAACCTTGTGGACAGCCTTCCCAGAAAAGTTGAAGATGTTATAGCTGCAAAGGGTGGGCCAACTCAATATTGAACCCTACGGACTAAGACTAGGATGACAGCTGATGTGCATGTAAGGGCAGGAGTCCCAATACTGTAGTCAATATAGTGTGTGTGTTTGTGTATATATATATATATATATATATATATATATATATATACATACATACATACATACATACATACATACATACACACACACACCGATATATATATATATAGATATATATATACACACGTACAATTTATTTGTAAACTTTACAGTATATTTATATATTTACAGTATATTTTTATATAAAGAGCAAAGAAAGTGAATACATGGGGTGGGGGATGGATCTCCTATATTAATTAATAAGACACTCACCAACATCTTTTTGTTATTTTGCACCATTGATGGCTATAGACCAGGAATACAAGAATTCCGCTTCTCAGAAATCCCATAGCAACAGGATTTCAATTAGAAATCCCTTTAAAACAGACAACAGCCCAGACTCTAAATATAGCCCGACCGCGGTGATTTGGGTTCATGAGTTGCGGTCGTGCCATTTGATGCGGAAAACAATGTCATATTGTATTTCCTTTGGGCGCTCCAAGTACTTAGTTGCACAAGAAAAGGCAAGATTTAATTTTAGACGTTTCTTTTGAAAAAAAAAAAGTGATTTATTTTGTTTCACTTAATAATAGATTTTCCACTGGATCTGTTCCTGCTTCAGCAAACTTCGTTAATTTAGAACCTGTTTAACAATGACCTGAAAAGCATCTCGGAAGGGATACTTAGTTACATACACGCAAACCGCTGAAGAACACGCAAAATATTTAGGGGTCTGTTTATAAACAATTCGCTATGTGAATGTCTCCAGCAGTTGCGTCACAATCACAAATAGTCCCCAGTATTTTGCCTATGTTTGCTTCCTATGATCGTTAGCTCCATCTAGTGGCCACAATGCATTAATTTCCTGTTTAAAATAGAGCAAAACTTTTTTTTTTTCCTTTTAGAGTAAGGGGCGGTTATAACCCAGTCAGATTTTTTTTTTTGTGTCCCATTGGGGAGATTTACCTTCGCTTCCTGTCCCATAGACATAAGACAGGAAGTGAGAGGAAATCCCTGCAAATTAGGGGAATCTCTTGGGCTCCCCAGGTCACCAGAGCTAGCCTCTTTCACTTTTTTGTGGACAACCCAAAATTTGAGAATTTCTTTTACTTTCTCTTTAACCACTTGCTTACTGGGCACTTAAACCCCCCTGCTGCCCAGACCAATTTTCAGCTTTCAGCGCTGACGCACTTTGAATGACAATTGCGCAGTTATACAACACTGTACCCAAATGAAATTTTTATAATTTTTTCCCCACAAATAGAGCTTTCTTTTGGTGGTATTTAATCACAGCTGGGAGTTTTATTTTTTGCTGAACAAACAAAAAAAGATGGAAAGTTTTGATAAAAAAAAAAAAAAAAAGAATCATGTTTCATAGTTTGTTATAAAATTTTACAAACAGATCATTTTTCTCCTTCATTGATATGCGCTGATGAGGCAGCACTGGTGGGCATTGATAGTCTACACTGATGGGCACTGATAGGCACAGTTAAGGCAGCACCGATGGCCACTGATAAGATGGCACTGATAGGTGGAACTGATGGGTGGCATGGATGGGTGGCACAGATGGATACTACTGATAGGTGGCACTGATGTGCAGCACTGTTGAGGCACTGATTGTGAGCACTGATAGGTGGCACTGTGGGCACTGATAGGTGGCACTGTGGGCACTGATAGGTGGTGCTGGTGGGCACTGATAGGCAGCACTGTTGCCTATTGCTAGGTGGCACTGGCAGGGGGCACAGGTGGACTGCTTTTTTTTCTCCTCGTGCTGTCAGAAAAAATAGCCGATTACCGACTCTGTTGACATCAAATGATCAGCTGTCATTGGCTGATAGCTGATGACGTGGTAAGGGGTCGGGATTGACTCCTTACTCCCATCTGTGATCCAACGAGTCTCATAGACTCGCTGAGCACAGAGTGCGCCGCATGCACCCTGCAGGGGGCGTGCAGGCTGCTCGGGCATGGGAGGACGTCAATAGACCTACTCCCAGCAAAGCAGGTCGGCGCTGTAGCTGTCATTTGGCTATAGCGCGGATCTGAAGTAGTTAAATGATAATGGTAATCAGGACAAATGGAGAGGATGAATCTCCCCAAACAAAAACAAAAAAATGAAAGCACCCCATCCCTCCGTGCGCAGGCGCAGAAGCAAAAGCATACATAATTTGCGCCCGCTGATGTAAACGATGTTCAAACCACACGTGAGGTATCGCCGCAATCGTTAGAGTGAGAGCAATAATTCTAGCATAAGAACTCCTCTGTAACGCTAAACAGGTAAGCTGTAAAAATGTTTAAAGCGTCGCTTATGGAGATTTTTTAAGTACCGTAGTTTGTCGCCATTCCACGAGTGTGCGCAACTTTAAAGCGTGACATGTTAGGTATTTGTTTACTCGGCATAGCATCATCTTTCACATTACACAAAAACAGTAGGGTAACTATTGTATTATTTTTTTTTTAATCATTAACCACTTGCTTACTGGGAACTTAAACACCCTTCCTGCCCAGACCAATTTTCAGCTTTCGGTGCTCTCACACTTTGAATGACAATTACTCAGTCATGCAACACTGTACCCAAATGAATTTTTGTCCTTTTTTTCCCACAAATAGAGATTTCTTTTGGTGGTATTTGATCACCTCTGGGGTTTTTATTTTTTGCGCTATAAATGAAAAAAGACCGAAAATTTTGAAAAAAAAGCATATTTCTTTGTTACTGTGACAGAATTATGCAAATTATTAATTTTTCTTCATAAATTTTGGCCACAATTTATACTGCTACATGTCTTTGGTAAAAATAACCCAAATTAGTGGATATTATTTGGTCTTTGTGAAAGTTAGAGAGTCTACAAGCTGTGGTGCGAATCGCACAAAATTGATCACATCTGATGTACTGGTGGCCTATCTCACTTCTTGTGACCCGAACAAGTCAGGAAAGTACAAATATCCCCCAAATGACCCCTTTTTGGAAAGTAGACATTCCAAGGTATTTAGTAAGAGGCATGGTGAGCTTTTTGATGTTGTCATTTTTTTCCCAAAATTCTTTGCAAAATTAAGATTTTTCATTTTTTTATTTTTTTTCCACAAAATTGTCATTGTAATAGGTTCTCTCACATGGCATGTGTATACCACAAATGATACCCCCAAAAAAATTCTGCTACTCCTCCTGAGTATTACAATACCACATGTGTGGGACTTTTTCACAGCCTGGCCACATAGAGAAGCCCAACATGCAGGGAGCGCCATCACGTGTTCTAGGAGCATAAATTACACATCTAACTTGTTGACTACCTATGACACGTGGCACTGATGACAGATGGCACTGATACGTTGCAATTATGACACTTATACGTGGCACTGATGACACGTGGCACTGATGACAAGTGGCACTAATATGTGGCACTGATGACAGATGGCACTTATACGTGGCACTGATGACACGTGGCACTGATGACACGTGGCACTAATACATGGCACTGATGACAGATGGCACTAATACGTGGCACTGATGACAGATGGCACTAATACGTGGCACTAATACGTGCCACCGATGACAGATGGCACTAATGCGTGCCACCGATGATGCGTGACACTGATGACAGATGGCACTGATAAGTGGCATTGATGACACGTGACACTGACAACAGATGGCACGTGACACTGACAGGTGGCACTGATGACAGGTGGCACTGATGCGTGGCACTGATGACAGATGGCACTAATATGTGGCACTGATAACAGATGGCACTATGTGGCACTGATGACAGATGGCACTTATACGTGGCACTGATGACAGATGGCACTGGGGACAAATGGCACTGACAACAGGTGGCACTGAGGACAGATAGCACTAACAGGTGGCACTGGGGACAGATAGCACTAACAGGTGGCACTGGGGGCAGGAAGCACTGGGGTGGATGGCACTGGGGTGGATGGCACTGGGGGAGGATGGCACTGGGGGAGGATGGCACTGGGGCGGATGGCACTTTTTTAAACTTTTTTCTTTTACACTTACGGCCGCTGCAGCCGTTCATCTCTCCTTTCTCACACGCTGTCTGTGTGAGGAGGGAGAGCGGCAGTGAGAGATGATCTCATATGTTTACATATGAGCTCATCTCACATTGGACACACCGATCGCGCTGTAAACAGCCGCTGTGATTGGCCGTTTACAGCGATCTGTGTTTGCCTGTCTCCGGGGGACACAGCAAACACAAAACTTCCCCGATGCGCGCCCACGGCGGCGCGCATTGCGGAAGTAAACAACAGGACGTCCAGGGGCGGCCTCCCGGACGAAAGCGCCTGCTCTATAGCCGTCATTCGGCTATAGGGCGGGCGGGAAGAGGTTAACTGCTTGCCGACCGGCGGCTGTCAATTGACGGCCAGGCGGCGCAGCTCTCGCCATATGATGCCAGGAGGTGCACACTGTGTCACTGGGGTCTCGATGTGCGAGCCTAGCGGGCGCAATGTCCGCCGGGCACCCGCGATTGCCCGGTAACACAGCAGGACTATGGATCTGTGTATGTAAACATACAGATCCATGGTCCTGTCAGAGGAGAGGAGACCGATGGTGTGTTCTCAGTACAGAGAATCCCCTCGCCCTACAGTTAGAATCACTCCCAGGGAATATATGAACCCCCTGATCACCACTAGTGTTAACCCCTTCCTTGCCAGTCAGATTTATACAGTGATCAATGCATTTTTATAGCACGGATTGCTGTATAAGTGTGAATGGTCTCAAAAATTTGTCAAAAGTGTCCGATATGTCCTCCGCAATGTTGAAGTCATGATAAAAATTGCAGATCACCGCCATTACTAGTAAAAAAAAAAATTATAATAAAAATGCTATAAATCTATCCTCTATTTTGTAGGCGCTATAACTTTTACGCAAAGCAATCAATATATGCTTATTGCGATTTGTTTTTGTTTTTTTACCAAAAATATGTAGAAGAATACATATTGGCCTAAACTGAGGAAAAAATGTGTTTTTTTGTTTTTTTAAATTGGATATTTATTATAGCAAAAAGTTAAAAATATTGTGTTGATAACAATTTCATCTGGGTACAGTGTTGTATGACCACGCAATTGTCATTCAAAGTGTGACAGCGCTGAAAGCTGAAAAATGGCTTGGGCAGGAAGGGGGTGAAAATGCCCTGTACTGAGATGCTTAAAGTGTAATTTTTATAAAAAAAATTGGATTTGAAATACCGCTGCTCAAATACAGTGTCTAATAAAATATTGCAACGATTGCCATTTCATTCTCTAGAGTCTCTGCTAAAAAAAAACACATAGCACCTAAAGTTCAGGAGAACAAGTTTAGAGCTTAGAAATTAATAACACACAGGGCGTAGGGGTCAGGAGTGTGTAACTCGCAGAGCCCAGGGGTTGGGGTGCATAATGAACAAAGTGCTGGGCTCAGCAGTTTACAGGGCGCATTACTCAGGATTCCATAACACATATGGCTCAGGAATGCATAATGCCTAGGGCTAAGGAGTTGCTATAGCACAAGGCTTAGAGTTTAGAAATGAATAACACGCAGGGTGTGGGGATCAGGAGTGCGTAATGCACAGAGCACCAGGCTTATGGGTGCGTAATGAACAAAATGGAGAGGTCAGAAGTTTATCACGTACAAAGTGTAGAAGTCAGGAGTGTGCAACACACTGTATGCAGGAGTCAGGAGTGTGCAACATGTAGTATGCAAGAGTCAGGAGTGTGCAACATGTAGTATGCAAGAGTCAGGAGTGTGCAACACGCAGTATGCAAGAGTCAGGAGTGTCCAATGTGTATTACGCAGGAGTCAGGAGTGTGCAACACGTAGTATGCAAGAGTCAAGAGTGTGCAATGTGTACAATGCATAGTATGCAGGAGTCAGGAGCACGTACTGCACAAAATGAAAGGGTCAGAGGTAGGTAGCACACAGGCCACTGTACAAACAAAAAATCTTACCATGTTAAGGTTGAGTGAGGGTGGGCAGAGCGATGCAGTACTGAAGCTGCAGGGCTGGTGCAAGGATTTTTGACACCCTAGGCGAAACCTCATTTTGCTACACCTTCCTTGGCTCTACCCCTGAATCCACCCCCTTTGCCCTGCCCATGTATACCCCACCTTTTTAATTAAGCACCAATCAAATGCAGCCTCACCCATGGCCCATCAATGTAGCCTACCAGTGCCCATCAATGAATGTTTGCTTGCTTCCATTCATTCGGGAGTCGGGACACATACACCGTTCTCCGCCGCCACAGTGCCTCTGACACTATGTGCAAACAGAGCGGCGGCTGCCTGCTGATGCTGAGACTTAGTTGCTTGTTGTAGAGAGAAGAGAGTAGGAATACCAGTGGCCAGGCGCCCCTAGGCAGCAGGACGCCCTAGGCAGCTGCCTAGTTTGCCTAGTGGTAGCACCGGCCCTGTGAAGCTGTATATAAGTATATAATTAACCACTTTCAGACCGGACCAATTTGCTGGTCAAAGACCAGACCACTTTTTGCGATTCGGCACTGCGTCGCTTTAACTGACAATTGCGCGGTCGTGCGACGTGGCTCCCAAACAAAATTGACGTCCTTTTTTTCCCACAAATAGAGCTTTCTTTTGGTGGTATTTGATCACCCCTGCGGTTTTTATTTTTTGAGCTATAAACAAAAATAGAGCGACAATTTTGAAAAAAACGCATTATTTTTTACTTTTTGTTATAATAAATATCCCCCAAAAATATATAAAAAAACATTTTTTTCCCTCAGTTTAGGCCGATACGTATTCTTCTACATATTTTTGGTAAAAAAAATCGCAATAAGCGATTGATTGGTTTGCGCAAAAGTTATAGCGTTTACAAAATAGGGATAGTTTTATAGCATTTTTATTAATAATTTTTTATTATTTTTTTTTTACTAGTAATGGCGGCGATCTGCGATTTTTATTGTGACTGCGACATTGTGGGTGACCCATCGGACATTTTTGACACATTTTTGGGACCATTGTCATTTATACAGTAATCACTGCTATATAAATGCAGTGATTCCTGTGTAAATGACACTGGCAGTGAAAGGGTTAACCAGTGGGTGGCAGTGTAGGGGTTAAGTGTTCCTAGGGGTGTGTTACTAACTGTGGGGGGGTTGGGCTTTCATTTAGTGTACACTGATCTCTGCTCCAATCACATGGAGCAGAGATCAGCGTCACTAGTTGCTAGGCAGAATGGAAAAATGTTGTTTACACAGCATTTCCTCCATTCGGCCGCTCCGTGAGACGATCGGGGGGGGGTCCCGACCAGCGCGGGAGCGCGCCGCCGGCGGCGCGCTCCCGACGGCAGGGCGGCATCGAATATTGGATGTACCTGTACGCCAATATGCCTGCCCGTGCCATTCTGTCGACGTACATCGTCGTGCGCTGGTCGGGAAGTGGTTAATAAGTAAAAATTTTAAAAATGCCAGAAAGTCATGGCTTTGGGAAGAGAAGCAGAGCACACGCTCCATATGCCCAGTGCTAGCTGTGCTATCATGGAGACACAGAGACATAGCATTGTCACACCCTTACAGAAAGTGCCTGAACAACGACCATGGTGAGATCACTAGGGATTATTTTAATGAAAGATGCATTTAATTTTATCTAATGTTTTATTTAATTTAATATTGTATTTTTTTATTTTAATTTAATATTTTAATGTAATATTTTAATATTACATTTTATATACTGTAATTCAACATTTGATAGCTTCTATGAGATTATAGTGATTGGGTTTACATAAATGTTCAAACTTGTTCATAAAGTCAGAAGAGATTGGGCTCATTCAGGGGGATGATAAAGTCAGTTATGATTGGTTTTCTTCACAATTATCCTTCCGGGCCCCCTTCCCCTCTTCTTCAAGCACACACTTTCTTCAGGGCCCCACTGTGGCTGTATGGTGATAGTTGCACCCCTGCGGTAGTAATTTCCAGAGTGGATAATTGCAATCGCCGGGCATGTAGTGAACCAGTATAGGGGTTTGTGCTTGTCAAATTTCCAGCCTCTGTACGATCCTACTGTGATAAGTGAATCAATCTACAGACACAGCTCTTCAGGCTGAAAGCAGAGAATCAATCTGTCAAAATAAGCCTCAATCCCCATCCCAAGGCAGCAGGATGGAATATTTTATCATTATCCTGCACACCAAACAAGCGCAGTCACTATATTCACGGTACAGGATATCCCAAATCAGTACCAAGGATCAGCGACATTCTTTTCAGGTTTGTGTTATATTACACTATGCCAAATGACTGCAATTGCCTTACAAGAAAGCATTATATATCAACGATCCATTGTCATTGCAAGGGGCTCACGTATAAAGGAAGACATTTATAGTTGAATCATTATATTAAAATTACAGTTAAAGACCTGAAAGAATTCATTACAAAGCCAATACAGCCACTGCTGGCAAAGATTTATAGAGACCAGTTTAATTTGCCAACCAAGCCAATTCTGGCATGTCTCTCTACATGTAAAAAGCATCATTACTGTAGCGGATGACATTTTGGACAAAGTGTCATTCATGTGTAAAATTATTTTTTTGCCTCAGAACAGTAGTGGGGTTCTGAGGGTGAATTATGTAGGTTAACTTTGACATCAGTTTGGCTGGGCTGTGTTGGAGTTCTGCTTGGTCATGTGTGCAGTGAAGTGCACATGACAAGCCAGAACTAGGCCTGGTTGGACGTTTTGGGTATCAGCTTTCCCGGAGCCAATCAGTGGGTGAGCCGGGCCCCGCTGAGGGTCTGGGAGGGGGTACTTAAGATGTTGAGGTCACGTGTTCAGTAGCAGTTCGTGAGGCCCGAGTGGTCTGTTCTTGTTTTCTGGACTGGGGTAGCCCCACGAGAGGTCCCGGTCATGGGGTGTTCGACACCCTGCAACATGCTTCTGTCGGTTAGCCCCAATAGACCCGCCTGGTCTGGGGTAAGGATCCGTCTGTTCCCGAGTCTCGGAACCAGCTGGTCTGAGTTGCAGTAACTGAGGGAGGATTCAAGGCGTCCGGGTGTGCTCTCGGCTTGGAGGGGCACCGCAGCTCGTGAAAGTGACTGGGGGAGGACTCTTCGGAGGTGGGCCGACAAGTGGCATCCTGAGAAGTGCCTGGTTACTGAGTTGAGAAGGACATTGACGAATCCACGCTATTTCCAGTACTCTCAAGGAGACAGAGAACGTTCCAGGTACTGAGGAGAAAGGTTCCTGTTCACTTTCAGTTACAACTTGTTCAAGGTCAGAGATTTTACAAGTTCTGAATCAAAGTGCTGACTGCCATAATCTCTGGCTAGAGATTTGTTCAGCCTTTAAGCGCCCAGCTAGAGAATTTGTTATGTTTGCAGTTCAAGGTGCCTGAGTTCTTCACCCTTGCCCTCTGTTCCCATATGAGACTGTGTTGTTGGATGTTACCCCTGCAAAATAAAAACCTTTCAAAAGGACTTTATTGGTGTCAGCGTCCAAGTTGTTTGGTATCAACCCTGGGAACCCCTAGACGTGGAAGAACAAGCCAAGCGGAGGTAACCGGTAAGCCCAAAAAGTCAAGGCCGCCCTACAAAGGGTTATGGCGGCTACATTACTTTGTGAGACAATTTAAGAAATATATATATATATTAGCAGAGACCCTAGGGAATAAAATGGCGGCCGTTGCAATTTTTGATGTCACACAGTATTTGTATAGCAATTTTTCAAACACAATTTTTGGGGGAAAATACCCTTTAATTAATTTTAATACAAGCAAACACAATAGATAACCCAATTTTTTTTTATAAAATATAAAAGATGCTGTTACGCCGAGTAAATAGATACCAAACATGTCACACTTTAAAATTGCGCACATTCATGGAATGGCGCCAAATTACAGTACCTAAAAATCTCCATACATTTACGTTTTACTTTTTTTTTTCTTTTTTTTTTCCTTACAGGTTACCAGTTTAGAGTTACAAAGGAGGTCTAGCACTACAAATTAGATGTGCACTGCCAAAAAAATTTGTTTGTTTTAATTTTCGTTTCATTTTTTTTGTTTTGTTTTTTCATTTTTTTGGGTCATTTGTTATGATCGAAATTCGTAGATTCACGATTTCGTAAATTTGAAAATTGGTAAATCTGTAAATTAAAAAAATCGTTAATTCGTTAATTAAAAAATCTGGAAATCCAGAAATTCATAAATTCGAAAATCCAGAAATTCAAAAATCCAAAAATAAAGAACAAAAATCTGAAAATTTGAAATAATAACTAACTAATAATAACTAACTATGAAATTATAGGTATATGAATTTCCTGTCAAATTTGGCTGTTAGTCAACGTAACGAATACGAATTTACCCGAAGTTACCAATTATCCAAAATAACGAATGCCACATCTAAACAAATGGAACAGAATGAATTAATAATAATAATCATAATAATAAAAAGTTTTATTATTATTTATTATTATTAATTTGTTACGTTCCATTCATTTGGATACGGCATTCGTTATTTCAGATAATATGTAAGTTTGGATAAATTCTTATTAGTTACTTTCTCTAACAGCCAAATTTGAAAGGAATTTCCAATACCTATAATTTAATAGTTCTGTAACAGTTATTAATAGTTATTATTTCAGATTTTCTAATTTTCGAGTTTTTGAATTTTGGTTCTTATTTTCAGATTTTTGAATTTCTGAAATTTTGGATTTTCGAATTTTGAATTTTTGAATATATACGAATTTACAAATTTTTGAAAATCGTGTTTGGAGGTCTTGGGTTCCTCGTTGATCTGACGATCCTCGACATCCTTGCCTTTATGACTCGTTGTCGCTGACATTCGAGTCCACCTGTTCCGGTAAGAGTAGATATACTTCCCCTGCTCCTTGGTTTGAAGATACACTACCTTTGATGCCCTCACTGCTGGACAGTGCCAGTGTATTTCATCTTTGATTAACCACTATTTGGTGGCGGACTCCTTTTGGTCTTTTTTAGGACCTTCACAGGCGTTGGACTTCATCACATTTCCATTATTTTTGTATGATTGATTTTTGTCACTCACATATGCATATGTATTTATTCTTTAGCTCTATATTTTATACCATTTACTTTCTAGAATTCTTGTCACATTGTTTATTTAGCTGCTTTTTCATTTCATTTTAGGCCCATTTCACACATGCGCTTGCGGATGAAATACAGACATACATGCATTCCTATGGGATAGCGGGTATCTGCGGATAAACATCCACAGGCACCCGCTATCGTCCGCCTCCGCTATTGTCCGATTCTGCAGACGGAAGAAAATCCTATTTTTCTATCCATCTGCAGAGCGGATCGGATGAACACGGACAGACGGTCCGTGCTCATCTGATCCCCCATAGAGGAGAGCGGAGAGCTGACAGGGCGGTCCCTGCACAGTGTGCTTAGACCGCCCTGTTATCCGCCGGCTCAGCGGGGACAACTGAGCAATCCCCGCTGAGCAAGCGGATCATCACAGGGCAGATCATTACTGATCCATCCCGTGTGAAAGGGGCCTTAGAGTTTAGAGACTTTATTTACAAATCTCATAACAGGTCTCTCAGTTGAAAGATTTTGCCTCTATATTTTGTTCTGGTGACAAATGAGATTTTGAATTTCACATCACTTTCTGCCTCGGTGACAATGGTCACCAGGACAAACAGACAAATTGAAGCACCACACCACTGCTAGGAGATTCAGATACAACTTTATTACAATTTAAAATTCAGAGGACGAGTCAAAGAGTATCCTACACGTTTCAGGATCCAAAGTTGCCCCTTCATCAGGGCTTGATTGAACACAATGTGAATGGATTAGAAGTGAAATGGCTCGTTAATGTTATTCCTTCCTCAGATCTGCATACCTGCTGTGCCCCTTATGAGCGGTTCCTACTATCCCTGTGCTGAGTTCCCATGTCTGCACACCTGCTGTACTTATCGTGAGCAGCTATGAAGAAGGCGAAAATGAACAAAGGTAGGTGGCAACATCCAACACCCCTAAGGCTGGCCATACATTATACATATTTCTTGTACAATTTTCCTTTAGATTTATTGAAACTATATAATAAACCATATAAAAACTTAAACACTTTCAACTTGTATGCAATCAGGCAGGCCCTTGCACTACATAGTTGTATAATGTAACAGATCAAGGAACTCTTCTGTTTTCAAATGCTGCTTTATTCATTGACATACCTCCACCTGCTCACTTGGCACCATCCACAGGTAGCTTAACTCTTTAATAAAAACACATTTCCACTGAAACTTTTCATTAAATAAATGCAGTACTTAGGATGTTTTTTCCAATCTTTTTTTAGTGTTAGAGGACAATTACTTTTCTATGTCCCGTCTTCACAAAGAACTCACATTGACTGGAGTAGCATGGAATAAATAGAGAGGGTCACACTAAGACTGAACTAATTATCACTAAAAGGAGGGGGGGGGGGGCAGATGGATACCAAATCACATAAGAAAACAAGCTCTAGTGGCCCTTAAAGTGGTTGTAAACCCTTACAGAGCACTTTGACCTACAGGTAAGCCTAGATTAAGGCTTACCTGTAGGACCAATAAATATCTCCTAAACCTACATGGTTTAGGAGATATTTACAAAAAGACAGGCTCTGCTGTCTACAGGGCATGCACCGTAGACAGCAGCACGCAGGCGCACTGGGCATGCCGCTGCTAATAGCGATATGCCCTTAGTGGTGGCTCCTGTGCGCATGCGCGGGAGTGATGTCATCGCTGCTCCGGCGCTGTGAGTGGCCGGAGCAGCGATACCCGGAAGAAGATGGATGCTCCATACTACAGGGGGCAGCGGTGACATTGCTGGCTCCTGTGTCAGGTAAGTGACACATAATGGGCTACTATGTGATGCATAGTAGTCCATTATGCTTTGCCTTTGCAGGGAGACAAAGAAGAAGTAAACCCATCAGGGTTTACTTCCTCTTTAAACACCATTAGATATCAGCATACATTTAAACATTGGTAACAATGTTAACCTGATATATACAACAGAAACAAATATATAGATGGGACAGAACAGGAACCACAGGGGACAGTCTTACATTTGAAGTCCTCAAAAAAACCTAAGGCCAGTCTCAAAATAAAAATGTCATTGATTTTTGGCTAGTGTAAAAAAATAAAAATAAAATAAATGTGTGTCTATATATATATATATATATATATATATATAAGATTTTATTGTGAATATACTGTACAGATACACACAATATAATGAAGCAAAGGTTGAATAGACCTGTGCACAAGAGCTGACACTCTATCCTGTCAAAAAACCTCTAGCAGAGCCCTCACACCTATCACCTTCATATATAAATGATGGCACCTGTTCCATGCAGACTCTTCTACTAGTTCCTTGTGTCATTATTTGTAGAGTAACTACCAAAAGACGATATAGATCTGCCAAATAAAACCAACTTTATGACTTGTGTTTATTGCGCGGCAGTTAAGTATGGCGATTTATAACCGGCAGCGTCTGGTCTCTCAGTCTGGTACTGCAGGTTGAAGGCTTTTATTGTCGTTTTTATTGAGTGTTGAATTTTTACATAGTCTACAACACTGTATATTCCTGTTTATGAGCAGCCGAGATTTATTGACTCCCTTTTATAAATCCTACGCCTGTAGTATCTGGGCAATAAAGTGTGGTTCCCTATATGACAACCAGATTCCCTATACACTATAGTCCGTAGGGTTCAATATTGAGTTGGCCCGCCCTTTGCAGCTATAACAGCTTCAACTCTTCTGGGAAGGCTGTCCACAAGGTTTAGAAGTGTGTCTATGGGAATGTTTGATCATTCTTCCAGAAGTGCATTTGCGAGGTAAGGGAAACTGATGTTGGATGAGAAGGCCTGGCTGGCAGTCTCCACTCTAATTCATCTCAAAGTATTCCATCAGGTTGAGGTCAGGACTCAGTGCAGGCCAGTCAAGTTCCTCCACCCCAAACTCACTCATCCATGTCTTTATGGATCTTGTTTTGTGCACCTGTGCGCAGTCATGGTGGAACAGGAAGGGGCCATCCTCAGACTGTTCCCACAAAGTTGGGAGCATGAAATTGTCCAAAATGTGTTGGTATCCTGATGACTTAAGAATTCCCTTCACTGGAATTAAGGGGCCAAGCCCAACCCCTGAAAAACAACCCCATAGCATAACCCCCCCCCCCCCCCCCCCACCACCACCAAATAATTTGTACCAGTGCACAAAGCAAAGTCCATAAAGACATGGATGAGAGAGTTTGGGGTGGAGGAACTTGGCTGACCTTCACAGGTCTTACCAAGAGCACCTGACCTGTATCTCTTGATTCCGGGTCACCCTATTGCTGTGATAGATTTTGTTTGGCCATCATAGTGATCAGTCACTGTGAAGCCTGCCCCTGTGGTTTCTCTCTCTGATTGAAGTCTCTCTCTCTCTCTCTCCTTGCAGAGAAAAAAAAAAACAATTGTATGTAAAATAAAATAAAAAATACTAGTCAAGGTTTGATCTGGGTCAGTGCTAAGGTTACTGTTTGGGTCAATATTTTTTTGGGCAGTATTTTTTTATTTTTTTATTTGTATCATTGTCAGTGTGTTTTAGGCAGAATAAAAAAAAGTTCTAGGCTGTACTACAGTTACAAACAACAACTAACATACACATATGTGGTTATACTGTGATCACCAGGAGCAGGGTAATTTATTTTGGGTTGTTCTTTGGTGGTAGCTTATGATACTAGGAAGAAATACAGATTTTTTTTTTTACTATTTTGGGACAGTTTTCCACATGAAAGCCGAATTTCACAGTTTAATTCACCTGGATGCACAAATTAATTGTGATGATATGTACGGTTATACTAACACATGTCAAAGTTGCAAAATTGTGCTTGGGCATTAACATTCATTTTACCCTTAGGCGCAAAGGGGTTAAAGTGATACTAAACAGAGACACCCAAGCCGTGTCCACCCACTGTCAACCACGGCCTAAAGTATCCGTCCTGCCAGCAGACCTCACAGTATAGTGTTCCCATGCAGTCATAGAGGGCAGAAAAAAAACAAGTTAAAATGCAATTTAACAGAGCATGGGTGGGGAAGTGACTTGGAATGACATATTGGGCATAGCCAGTAGAGTGTGAGTGAGGACACAGTCTTAGTGGCTAAATTTGACAAAGTCATACCCTCCGGTTCTGGCCAGAGCTAGAGGGTATGACTTTGTCAAATTTAGCATAGTCACCATTACCACAATTGTTAGAATGGGTACCTTTATGGAAATGAGGTTTGTAAGGGAGTGGCTTTTTATTATTTGCCACTCTCCTCCAGCTCCCTTTAGGTGTATTGGTATTTTTAATCTCTCTATTGGCATTCTGAGTTGCCGGAGCTACAGGGGCTTTAGGGTGTATGACTGGCCTGGAGGGGAGCCCCGCTCCTCCTTCAGCCAGAGCCACCCTCCTGACCTGCGGAGGAAGTAAACTCTCCCACTCTGATGGTTCTTTTCATTTAGTCCAATAAAATAAGTAATTATCAAACTATAGGCACTGTAATCCAGCTCAAATCGCATATTACTTACTGTTTAAAGAAACTTTAAAATACTTGTTTCCAGGGGTAAGGCAGCACCATCTTAAGTATTGTTTTCTGAGTCCACAGTGGAGTGTATTTCCGCCCTTACATTCAGCACTTCCTGTACTGTTAACCAAGCCTCCTTCTCAATCCAACGTTTCTATGGCAACTAGTGATGGACGAACTTCCGACAGGACGTTTCGCGAACGCGAACTGCAAACGCGGTCAAAAGTTTGCGAACCGCAAAGTTCGCGGCGGGCCCCATTGACTTTATTGGCAGGCAAACCTTAAAAACCTACAGGTCATATTTTCAGCCACAAAATACTTGCTAGATGTGCACACATAGTCCCACCACATGGACACTGACATAACAAAAGTATTAAGTGAATCTGGGATCGACAACGACAAGCATTCTTTTTTATCTGTGAAATTTTGACAATTCAGGAGCGCATGAAGGCCATAGAGGAGAGGAAAGGTCAGGGCAGGCTATGAAGATGGTGCAGGAGATGATCACCCGGATCATGATAGAGAGCACTGACACCAGCACAGTGATAGAGAGCACTGACACCAGCACCGAGATAGAGAGCACTGACACCAGCACCGCGATAGAGAGCACTGACACCAGCACCGCGATGGAGAGCACTGAGACCACACCAGCATCATGATAGAGAGCACTGACACCAGCACCATGATAGAGAGCACTGACACCAGCACCGTGATAGAGAGCACCGACACCAGCACCAGCACCATGATAGAGAGCACTGAGACCACACCAGCACTGTGATAGAGAGCACTGACACCAGCACCGTGATAGAGAGCACCAGCACCATGATAGAGACTGTCTCTCAGTCCCTACACTGATAAAAGACAGCTGCAGAATCGGGCAGCAGTCAAGTATAATATTCTTTCTATATTTGAAAGAAAGTAGATTATACGTGTACAACCCTATATACTGTACACCTATACCAGTCCTTAAAAGGACCTTTGTGGACCTAGTAGCTAGTGATTTTCAGACTGTCCCTCAGTCCCTACACTGACAAAAGACAGCTGCAGAATCGGGCAGCAGTGCACTCAGCAATCACCAGCACCCTATATACTGTACACCTATATCGGTCCTTAAAAGGACCTTTGTGGACCTAATAGTAATAGCTAGTGATTAAACTGACTGTCCCTGCTCCACACAGCGTCCTGTCCCTACACTGACAAAAGACAGCTGCAGAATCAGTCAGCAGTGCACTCAGAAATCACCAGCACAGCAGTGCACCAGAACCCTATATACTGTACACCTATACCAGTCCTTAAAAGGACTTTTTTGGACCTAATAGCTAGCAATTTGTGTCACTACAGTCTGTCCCTGCTCCACACAGCAACCTTTCCCTACACTGACAAAAGACAGAATGTAAAATAGCCGCCAGATCAGGTCTATTTATAAGATAGGGGGAATGTCCAATTGTCCATGTGCTGAAATGTCTCAATTGGCTGTCCTGTACCCCATGATGGATGTGTCATCATGGGTCAAAGTTCTTTCACAATGTAAATACATATGTCCGCCGGGCGAACAGTGCCAGAAGTCCGCCGGTTTGGCGAATTGCGATCATGCAAAATTTGCCGCGAACTGACCGCCAGGCAAACCGCAAGGCCATCTCTAATGGCAACCCTGCTTCCCTGTTCATAGCTGACTTGTTTTATTTCATAGTATTTACTTGTGCTGATTATCTAGGGTTTTCCTATGTGAGTCCTATCCGCTTCAGCTGATAAGACTGCAGTAATGCTGTCCCATGCCTGGCTTTACACTGCATGTGATGTCACATGGTCACATGGTGTGTAGGAGGAAGCTCTGAGTGATTATGCAGCCTCCTGGGAGTTCAGTGTCGTGTGCCGTAGGAAGTCCTGATGACAGATAGATAAACACATAGAGTGTGCCGTAAATCAGGGGAGATCTGCGCATGCTCAGTGACGTCATTCCAAAGAACAAAAAGGATTACAACAATGCTAAGCAAGTGAGGAGATATCTACAAGCAGTGTTCATTAGGGTTTTTTATGCTGATTTACATGGGTTACAAGTTGTGGGGGAGAGTTTACAACCACTTTAATAAAATTGTGTAAAAAATTTCTATATATTTTTTCCTATTGAAATTCTTATTTAATGCACCTTTAAAATCCCTTTTCCCCAATTTCTCTTCATATTGTTTTACATTGTCATACAAATATATATTAAAAATCAAATCTTTTATAATTTTGGAAATAACATGGTGTGCGCAGATTTCTTCCAGTGCCAGCCTGTGTCTTAGAATATTAGGGAGGTGAAGCCTCCAACATTAAAAATTTAATATTCCACAACCATTGCGTTTAGCTAGTTAGGGAGCATGGAAGAGAAGAGAGGGAGTCGGCTGTCATTTACCACTGCGTATACACCCACATGCATAGCTCCCAGCTGTCCCTGATTTTGAGGGAATGTCCCTCATTCAAAGCAAAGTCCCTCTGTCCCTCTTTTCTCCTCATTTGTCCCTCATTTTGGTCTGATTTAAATAATTCTATATAAAATGAACTATTTATATATCAAAGAGTTTCCCGGTACTAAACCTTTCAACTATCCAAAGGAATAGCAATGGTAAAAAAAGCACTCGTGGCTTTAGCTAATCATTTTTTTTTTTGTATAGTTCTCCTTTGACCACTTAAGCCCCGGGACCATTTGGCTGGCCAAGGATCAGAAAAATGCTAGAAGTAAAAATTGTTGACTGGGTCTATCTATAGGAAGAGGAGGGAAAAAGCAAAAATGGAAACAAATTGTACCTGATACTACTTACAGATGCACTATCTATAAAAAAATTGTAAATGAAATATATATATAGAGTTGTAGGAATAATTGATATGATGGCTATTGTATGAAAGAAAGTGTACGGGTTCTGGAACCAAACCGTAGTGATAATGATTAAATCAATCAATGCCTCAATAGGGAAAAGATATAAGGTGATAGAAAAGAACATGGTGCACCCCAAAAAAAAGAAAAAGGGGGGGGGGAAAGGGGAGGAGATGAAGGAAAGTAGGTCAGGAGACCAATGCCAGAACAAGATTGTGAAAATAAAGCCAATAAAGAAAAAGAAAAGAGAGGGGAGAAGGGGTAAACAAAGAAGCTGTCAAAATGTACCTAAAAATCCTATGTGGTCAGTGGAGAGCCAGATAGTGCACAATATCCAAGGGGCATTAACCACAGTAAGTGTCTGAAATTCTGGGAGAATTATAAATGCTCCAGTCAGTGTAATCACGAGTAACCACCAACGATATGCTGGCGGCCAATAAGAGGAATCTATAGTCAGAGGATCAATAGTCACATGGGCTGCTCAGATGTGATAGGAAGGAAATGCTCCCTAGAAATAGAGTGAAAACTGAGCATGTGCACTAGCTGCCAACATTTGTCTGCAAAATCCACAACTGCAGTGGGGACATGGACAGGAGGGGTGCAAAGGAGCAGAGCCGAGTGAAATAGAAAAGAAACTGCTAGAATCCCAATCGGAAAAGAGTAGAGATATTGCATACAAGTAGCAGGGGAAAAGCCCCTCGGGACTTTGTGGCAGTTAAGAGACATGATACGCCAATGTATTAATATATAATCATAAAACAAGGACACAGTCCATAAGACACAAATGCAAATATTGCATAGTAGAAAAGTGTATAAACAAATACATGAACAAATTCAAGCGCATCCACAATTTCGGGAATTAGCCCAAATAGCAGCTTAACATGGACCAGCTATGGGGGCCCCATGTAATAACCTGACATGTTTTGAATGAATCCTTCTTCTAAGGGTTTTTATTTTGGGTAAACAAAATTAAATGTTGTGCGATGTACAATAAAAGGTCTTCACATGGAGCCAGGGTATCACAGGATCTGACAGCAGGGGAGAGCCAGACACATCCAGTGTACGCCACCACATGGACCCACCCAGGTTGGAGGGACCCAGTCAGCCTGCCAATGGCAGCCACAGAGACAGGAGGAAGGTATGTTTTGTTTGTATATACTGTATGCATCCTCACCAGATCCAGGCCCAGTGGCAAATGGAGGATAAAGGGACAGAAGGGAGAGAGAGAGAGCATCAAGATCAACCAGGTTTTTTGCAGAAAACAAAAAACAAATCCCATAGTCACTGAGTGATTATGGTCAGCATATGCATGTAAGCATGAGGGGAGTGGTGGGGGGTCTTTAAAATTGTATTTTCTTTTACAGGACCAGATGTAAGGTAGGTGTCATTTTTTTTTTTTTCACTTTTATTCCTATGACAAAAAATGCAAACATCTGATGTGTTAGAATTAAGGAATGATAAATCCTCTTTATGGAGGCATCTGGCGTCAATAAGACCCCAGATATCTCCTCTACCCTAGAAAGCATGTGATAAAAACATAAAATCGGTCTCTGCTCTCCAGGAAAAAAACCTGGCAGTGTTTACACCTGCCATACCTGGAAGTGACGTCATGGCTTCGCTTCTGGCCTCCCAGGGTCATAGAGATGGCTGGGGACCATCCAGTCCACGACCAGCTCTATGGTAATCCGGCAATGCTGCCAGATCGATAATCCGGCTTCCCGATCGCATGGGAGAGCCTGGAACGGCACTGGAGGGTGGCGGAGGACATCCCCCTCTTGCTGCCGGTAAAAGTGATCCAGCAGCTGAATATAAATTTGGTAATGCAGCAAATGAAACACTGGTTGATAGCTAAATAGTAAATTATGTATACACGACTATATAGAACAGACCAAAATGTGGTAGGACAGAGCGACAGTCCATCAAAATCATGGGCAGCTGGGAGCTACTGTATGCATTCCTGTCTGGTTGTGGCAGCGAGTAGATACACATTTTATATATAGGTCAGAACTGCAACAGCAGATATTGTGAATGGTACAGGCTCCCGATAAAATATGTGGTAGCAGTGTAAAGGGTTAATTGCTCAGTTAATATACCCCAGTGATGGTCAGTCTCAGTCAGAGGGTGCTTGGATTGTTCCATGAGCTGGAAAATCTCTGCACAGGGTGAGGCTGGGTGCTTATTTGTCACACCCTCTACAAGTAATAAAAACCTGACATCGTCTGTAACCTTTCACTGCCCACCCAAAACAAAATAGTTCTAAAGCAAACCTGTCATAAGGGAAAAACAAGCTCTGACATTGTAGACCTCTTTCTGGTTGGTTTTACTATTTCCTGAGTCCTGGACTGAAGTGTGTTGATCAAGCTGGAGAAAAGTCAGAGGTCTTTTTCTGCAAACCTAAAGTGTTACTAAACCCAGGACCTTGCATTCACTATATCTGGTCTCCCACAGACAGTACACAGAACATGGAATTACAATTATTTTAGTAAATATAAACTTCTAAATACCTTTTTTCATCAGAAGTATATAGCAGCCTTGTGATTACTGTTAGTTTTAAGCCCTACACAGGTTAAAGGTGTTTCTAAAGGTTTTTTTTTTAAACAACAAACATGTCATACTTACCTGCTCTGTGCAAGGTTTTTGCACAGAGTGGCCCCGATCCTCCTCTTCTGGGTTCCCTTAGCGGCGCTCCTGGCTCCTCTGCATTGAGTGCCCCCACACGCATCCATTGACACAGACAGCAGGACTCGGCCCCGCCCCCCTGGCTCCTGTGTCACTGGTTTTGATTGACAGCATTGCTATCAAACTATCCAATGGGGACCAGAGACAGCGGCTGGAGCTGATGTGCTCGTCTCCATCACTGGAACGATCGGGTTCAAGTAAGTAAAAGGTGGACTGCTGCCCTACAGAAGGTTTTTCACCTTAAGGGTTTACAACTAAGGTTGTCACACAATCCCTTTAATCCAGGACACATATTAATTACCCAGGTTCTGAGGCTGATTTAATGCAGATAAGGCACCAAGTGAGTTTAATTACCACTTTAATCAGCCACAGAACCTGTGTAATTGTGTGTCCTGGATTAAAGGGATGATGTGGCAACCCTATTTACAACCCCTTTAAAACTTGTAGGAGGAGTTTTCTTCTCTAACTGTCCTATGAGGCTGCAGGACCCATGACCCTCTGTCTGGACAGTGCTGATTGGCCCTGTGCTGACCACATGTAACCTCCCAAGAAAAAAAAACTACCTAGCAATGCACACCAAACTGAGTGCAGAGTGACCCAAAGGCTCTGTCTAATCAGAAGATGGATTGGGGCTGTGGAAGAAGGGGAGGATCAGATAAGACAGGATCAAACAGCCTTTTTACACAATGCGGAGGATTAGCACCTTAGGTTAAGTTAGTATAACAAGCATGCTTTCCTACACATACATGTAGCGGCCATAACCCCTTACAGGGTGGCCTTGACTGAATGGGCTTACCGGTTACCTTCTCCTGGCCTGCTCCTCCGCGTCTAGGGGTTCCCAGGGTTGATACCCAACGACTGGTACACGGACACAGATAAAGACCTTTCAAATGGTTTTATTTTGCAGTAGAACTCTCACAAAACACAGTCTCTTTGGGAACAGAGGGTACGGGTGAAGAACTCAGGCACCTCGAACTGCTGGTTTAACAAAGTCTCTACTTCCACCCAGAGAGTAGCCACTCGCAGCTGGGTACTTCAAGGCTGAACAGACCTCTAGCCAGGGGTCATGGCAGTCAGCACGTTGACTCAAAACTTGAACAATCAACTGAAGATGAACAGGAACCTTTCTCCAACTGTACCTGGAACGTTTCCTGCTTCCCCCGAGGAACGGGAAAAGTGTGGACTCATCAAAGTCCTTCCCAACTCAGTAACCAGGCACCTCTCAGGATGCCACTTGTCGGCCCTCCTCCGAAGAGTCCTCCCCCGGCCACTTGCATGAGCTGCGGTGCCCCTCCAAGCCGAGAGCACACCCATACACCTTGAATCCTCCCTCAGCTAAAGCGCCTCGGACCAGCAGGTTCCGAGACTCGGGAACAGACGGATCCCTACCCCAGACCAGTCGGGTCTATCAGGGGCCACTGACAGGAACATGCTGCCGGATGTCAAACACCCCGTGATCGGGACCCCTCACGAGGCTACCCCGGTCCTGGAACCAGAACAGACCACACGGGTCTCTTGAACAATTCCGGAACCCCGAACACGTGACCCACACCTGCTTAAAGGGGTTGTAAAGGTAAATGTTTTTTCACCTTAATGCATTCTATGCATTAAGGTGAAAAAACATCTAACAGTCCCGGCGCCCCCAGTCCCCCCGTTTTACTTACCTCACCCCTCGAAAGTCCCGCGCTCGTCCCCCGATGTCCTTTCCACCGTTCAGCCTGGCCGCTGATTGGCTGGAGTCGATGGATGGAAAGTCAATCACATACACTGACGCGGAGAGCCGGGGGGCGGGGCCGTGTGATACAGCGAGTGGCTATAGCCGCCGGCTGTATCACGGGAGCGCGCCCGCAGATGCTTCTCACCATGCGAGGGAACTCGCATGAATGTGAGAAGCATCTGAGGTAGGAAGCAGAGACAGCCGCCGAGGGACCCCAGAAGAGCAGGTTCGGGGCCACTCTGTGCCAAACGAGCTGCACAGTGGAGGTAAGTATAACATGTTTGTTATTTTTTAAAAATAAAATTTTTATCTTTACAATCCCTTTAAGTACCCCATCTCAGACTCCTCAGCGGGTCCGGCACTCCCGCTGATTGGCTCCGAGAGGGCCATACCCAAACATCCAACCAAGCCTGGTTCTAGCCTGTCATGTGCACCTCACTGTTCACATGATCAGGCAGAACATCAATCATGGCCTGGCCAGACTGGTGTTAAGGCTTACCTACACAATTAACCCCCAGTACTGTAGGGTCCTGAGGCGAAAACTAAAATTTACAATGTGTGTGACATTTGATCCCAAATGCCATCCGCTACATACACACTGATTTTACCATTGTGGGTTTAGTAACACTTTAACCCTGGATAAGTAGCTCAATTCATATACATCATGACAGCCAGACAATTAGCATTTTCAGAAAAATGTGTCACATTTGTGTTTTTCTTGTGACAGGTAGTCATTTAAAGGGGTTGTAAACCCTCATGTTTTTTCACTTTAGGATGCATTAAGATGAAAAAACTTCTGACACTAACCCGCCCCCATTTTACTCACCTGAGACCATTCATTCCCTCAGCGGAGATGTGCTCACATTCTCTGCCCGGGGCTCTCGGCTCTTGATTGGATAGATTTATAGCAGCGCAGTCATTGGCTCCCGCTACTGTCAATCCAATGACGTGGGCGCCAGGAGGCGGGGGCCAAGTCCGGCATTCTGTGACTATGCATGCAAATGCTGGACTTGGGAGTGCGCTTCTCCTAGGGGGTTTACCGATGCGAGGAGGAGCCGTGAGCGCCGCCGGGGGACCCCAGAAGACAAGGTTCGGGGCCACTTTGCTCAAAACGAACTGCACAGTGGAGGTAAGTATGATAGGTTTGTTATTTTAAAAAAAAAGGAAGGTTTACAATCACTTTAACCACTTGCAGATTTTAAACATAAGGGATGCAACCTAAAAAGATTTAACAAAAGGTTTTAGAAGCCGTCTCTTATGTCCACGTCTTCTTTCTCTGCTGCCGCTCCCCCTGTCACTATCACCGGCAATTGCCCGGAATTGCTTTGTATTACACAACAGGAGAGGCTGTCAAAATGCCACGGCTCCTATGTAAAATGACACTTGCGAGTAGTAGATAGCCATGCTTCATTGTTTTTACTATTGCATTCATATGGAAATCAGAGCTGTGACTTTTCTCTGTATATACTTAATTTTACAAGTCTTTAGTTAACCCTAATCAGCCCTAATTAAAGTGGGAGTAAACTCCCATGCATGATTTTTACCTATAGGTACACCATAATAAGGCTTACCCATAGCTCCCAACAGTCCCGGGTTTCGAGGGACTGTCCCAAATTTGGAGCAATGTCCCTCTGTCCCTCTTTCCTCCTCATTTGTCCCTCGTTTTGGTCTGATCTCTATAGTTGTAGATAAAATGCACTTTTTATCCTGGTTTCCCGGTGCTAAACCTTTCATCCAAATTCTAAATTGTTGCATTTGTAAATTTTAAAGGAATAGTATTGGTAAAAAAAAGCCCTTGTGCATTTGTTTAACCTTTTTTTTTTTTTGGTTAATTCTCCTTTAAGGGGGTGTGGCAGGGGGCGTGTGCTATGCCTAACTATGTTTTGCTAGTAGGTGCCCTTCATTCCCATCTCATGTTGGGAGGTATGCCTATAGGTACGCATATAATAAGGCTTACCTGTAGGTATAGTAATTATCTCCTAAATGTGCACCGTTTAGGAGATATCTACTTTTGATTCAGCGGTTGATGTCACCGCCGCATGCGCTGTGAAGGAACAGTGCGGTATGAGTCATGTGCTATAAACGGCGGTTCCTGCATGCCTGCTTTGGCCACTCACACAGCTGAAGTCGTCTAGGGAGGTCAGGTGAAGATAGGAGAGCCTTCAGCTGTGACAGCGCTGCTGGAGGGCTTTGTTCTAAGGTAAGTTTCACATAATGTGCTAGTATGCGATGCATACTAGCACATTATGACAATGCCTTACAGGTTAAAAAAAAAAAGCTAGTGGTTTACTAACGCTTTAACTCCTTCCTCCCCTTATCTGTATTATTTTTGTGCTGTTTTTTTTATTTTTTTTATTATTTCAATAGTACTTTTACCGTTAATATTGGGGCTCTTCTTCCCTAGTGGTAATGAGTTCCGCCCTTTGGAAAGCAATCCAAAGGGGCAGTATAGCAGCAACTGGCGGCTTTACAAAAAGTGCTGCTTCCACCTCGTGATGTCTGTTTTTTTTATTTTTATTGCTGAGCAGCAATTTTACATTGTGGTTCCACCCCACAACTGCGAGCCAAGTGCTTGATTTCAGTGGATGGATGGATAGATCTCAATGGCAGTGCCACCTGTCAAACTCTGCATGCAGAGTGAAAGTTACAGCGGGTAAAGCCTGTGAGCAACCCTTTTAGGTTGCAATGTTAGAATTTCAGTGGGTGTCTGTCCAAGTGGGTGTAAAACTGCGGCTCAGCCATCTTTTTTACCCACTCCCCAGCCGCCAGTGTGAAAGAGCCCTTAAAGCGGTATTAGGGCCGGTTCACACCACAAAAATTCACTCCAGATCCATTCCAGATGCGTTTCTGCATACATGTTTTTAATGCGTTTTGGTGCGTTTCTGGATGCATTCCAGGTGGGTTTTTTTCTTTTTAATCCTGTTTTTTTTCCCCCACTATATTAGGGTCCAGTGCAATTTTGATGTATTTTGATGCATTTTACTGCGTTCCAGTACAGTCCAGTGCAGGAAAAATGCAGCATGTTCTATTTTTTTTTTCCTGGAACTGACTGCACTGTTGTGAACTATGCCATTGGAAACCATATAACCTATTTTCAATGCGATTTTGATGCAGAACAAAAAGGCACTGGACTGCATGTGGTGTGAACTGGTCCTTAAACCTAAAATCAATAATGTCATATATTGCAGCTTACCAATCCGTAAATATAGTGGTTGCATTCATTTACTTTTTTTTTTTTTTTTTTTTTAGCCTTTTTCCCCCTCTGCTTTCACCTGATGAGCTGGCCAATAACAATAGTATTAGAGTGCCCCCACTCTGGATGAAGGGGGCACCTTTGGACAGCAGCATTGGTAATTGGGGCGAGGGGGACGGTGGAAGTTGTAGCAGATTTAAATACACTCAAATTGAAGCTGAACTCCAGCCAATACGGTATAATCAGTTACAGAATTTTTTTTTTTTCATTTTGGGATAAAGGTTTTATATAAATATATAAAAGATGATCACTGTATATACCCATATACCCCTGTCAGTGGTAACTGGTTTTCCTAAACCCTGTAACTGATATCTGCAAGAGAGCATGTTCTTTATAAAAATAACAGCCTTACTGGCAGGATCACCAGATGAATAGAAGAGAGAAAGCCTAAAAAAGAATAATAAGAAGAAAATGAATGCTGCCATCTCATCTAATGTAGCACCCTCTAGTTTGCTACTAGTGTCAGAGTAGGTAAACCATAGACTCAGGGCTAAGTCTGAGTCATGAAATCTGAGTAAGGGTTTACTTGAGTTCAGGGCTGGATGACTCATGCAGGCAGATCTCTGGTGCCTCCTCCTGGTTCTAGAAAGTTGGAGAACATTCTGGAAGCTGGAGGGTGGAGGCTAGTAGGGTTGTCCTGCATATTTAGGGGAGTTTAGCCAATCCCCAGGCGGTGGGCCTGGCAGGGGACTAAATGAGCCCTTAAATATGAATGAGTCATGCCAGCAGGGGAGTCGGATGGAAGATGGAGATGGAATGCTGAGGAGATTAATGGTGGCCCCTAAGGTGATCCCCCTAGTCTAGGGGGTGGTGCTCTACCTCAGTCCAGAGCCTTGGAGGATCCTGACAACAGGAAATGCTTGGAAGGAATCTTCCCTGAGAGGCAGCGGGAGCAAGGAGGACAGAGTGAGTACATCAGCATGATGCAGGGACTTACAAGGGGAGAGACTGACACATATCTGGAGAGTCAGTCGGTTTGACTGGTGAAGAAGTAGCCAGGTGGGCTTGCATTTCCTGCAGTTCGTAGAGCTGCAGTAATTTTATTATATTTTTTTATTAGTATTATTGTTATTATTATTTAGGCTACTTTCACACCGATCCGCTGCAAAAATTATTTTGACGCAATTTTACTGCGTTTGCACTGTGGTTTTTAAAAGGAAGCACAATGCCCCAGTGTGAACACATTCATTTATTTTAAAGGAAGCATTTTTATTGAGCTTTTCGGGTGCTTTTTTTTAACGCAAAAGCACTTGAGAATCTACACTGTGTGAAAGCAGCTTTATTATATTGCAGCTTCCCAATTCCTAAATGAGATGGCTGCATTAGTTTCCTTTTTTAGGTTTTCTTTCTTCTTTTTTCAACTGTGATCCAGTTGTTTTTCACAAGCTCAAGCTCCCCAGCAGAATGTTTAAAGCCCAATACACACTATCAGATTTTCTGCTGATTTTTTCCTTCAGATTTACCAAAACCATGTAATGTGAGGTCAAACCTTAGGAGTGTCAGTTTGTATGCAATCAGGCAGGCCCTTGCACTACATGGTTTTGGTAAACCTGAAGACAAAAATCAGCAGAAAATCTGATAGTGTGTATGGGGCTTTAGTTTACCTGGATGAGACAAACCGCTTAACGCTGACAAGGGTGATTAAAATGATCAGCTTTTATTTATTTATTGTAGCGCCGGCTCCTGAAGAGCACGTGTATGTGTGTATGTTATTTGTCCTTTAACTTTACCCTTGAACCACAGTTTGGTTTTGGGTTTAATTACTCAAAATTTTGACCTCAGCACCAGTCTGACTGGACTGCATGGGGTTCTGCCTGACCATAGGTGGCGCTGTCATCTCTGTCAGGGTGTAGAACGCGGTTTAGAGTGCATTAAGGGTTTACTCTCTCTCGGAAGCAGCCCAGTGGGAGTGCCACTCTTGCTGTGTCTTCTGGGAGAGGGTACTTAAGGTGCTGACATCACGTGCTTTGGGGTTCTGGTCCAGAAGTGCTTTCTGGCTGATGGTCCTGGTCCTCCTGATCAGCCCCCAGGACTCTCATGGCCTGGGGTGCGGTTCCACCCGACTGCAGGTCTCAGGGCTGGCTAGCCCGAGGCAAAGAAATGGAAAGAAGGATTCAAAGGTGGTCCGGTGCCGTCTTGGTTAGCGGAGAAGCCCAGCAACTGTGAAGGTATCTAGGGGAGGACTCTTCGGGAGAAGGCCACGCAAAGGTTGGTTTCTCAATAAGAGCCTGGAAAAGTTGAAGGACCTCAAGTGAATCTGATCTCGTGTGGTATCGCCGGACCGGCTGCAAGATACTGGTGCCATACGAGGGTTCTCCAAGTGTTCTACAAACCTGCAGTTTTACTCAAGTGCTCTATAGCAAGTCTGTGGCAGAGGCTTGGTCTGATTGAAACACCCTGTTGGCTGCTAGGCTTGGTGAGAGAAGGACTATCCGATAAGGGTGAGGATCCAGCTGTGAATGGCTATTCTCTGGATTTCCTGATGTGAGAGACTTTTCCTATTTGAATTAGCACTAAGGGTATCTGGACTTTTCTACCTAAACCCTCTAACCCTATGTTGAGAGACTGTGTTCGTTAACTATTTTTGCAAATAAAAATCCCTTTAAGTGGATCTGGAGTCAGTCTCTGCAGTTCTTGGACCATCTACCTCAGGAAACCCCCAGACACTCACGAGGTGAAGAAGGTAACGGTAAGCCCAATGAAATCAGCCGCTCCTTCGGGAGTCAGTGCTACATTATGTAAAACCTTTATCCCAAAAGGAAAAAAAAAAACAGTTTGCTGTAACGTATAATAAACGTGTGAGCTGGAGTTTGGCTTCAGTTTGTTAGTGCAATTAAAGAGGTTGTAACCCTAAGCCCCTTTCACACTACCGCTACTTCAAAGTCGCGCAGTTTTGCCGTGAGTTCGTGGCCGTGATTTTGACGTGTTTTTTGCCGCGATTTTAGGGAATGCCTGTGTAACTCACATCAAAGTTCGACCAAAGTAGTGCAGGGACTATTTTGAAGTCGTACTAATATTAATGGTTGTCAAGTCGCAGGACAAGTCGTAAAAGTGTGAAAGGGGCCTAAACCCCCCCCCCCCCCCAAAAAAAAAACAAAAGAGATCTTGTTCCTTTATAGCAGGTTAAACAGCATAGTGCTTGTGCTATCTAATCTGTCTATTCTTTCTATGCTGTAAAAAAACCTGGTTGATCCTGACTGTTATTGTGTCCCCCGATGTGTTCTGACCACGGTATTAATGGATGCTGATCCCCGATACCGCGGTCAGTTTCCGTCATGCCGAGACTGACAATGCTGCAATGCTGCTGTCTGCGGAACCTCCTCTGCTTATTCCTTCCTTTCTTCTTTCTTCTCTTTTCGTCTGGTGATCCACCCAGGAAGTTTGTTGTTTTTCACAGCACAAGCTCTCCAGCAGAATGTATCTGTTTACATGGATTAGACAAACCACTTAACATGTGAAGGTGATTAAAATGATCAGCTTTTTATTTATTTATGCAAAACGTTTATCCAAAAGAGAAAAAAACAACAAACCTGATTGCTGTAATTGATTATAAAGTGTGAGCTGGAGTTTAGCTTCAATGTGTTAGTGTATCTAAAGCTGGTAATACATTTAACATTAACCTCGACCCCAGACTGACAATGCCGCTGTCTGCTGTGCCTCCTGTTTTCATTCCTCCAGAATTGTGTCTTACTAATACAAGAGGTGTGTTACTGGCCAGATCACCAGGTGAAAACAGAGGGGGAAAAAAAGGCTAAAAAAGGAAATGAATGTAGCCACCAATGATTGGTAAGCTGCAATATATTACATTTTTAGTTTTGGGTTTAATATTGCTTTAACCCCTTCATGCCTAAGCCTTTTCTGACACTTGTTGCATCAGTATTCAGAATTTTTTGCTAGAAAATTACTTAGAACCCCCAAACATTATATATATTTTTTTAGCAGAGACACTAGAGAATAAAATGGCGAGTGTTGCAATATTTTATGTCACACTGTATTTGGTACAGTGTCTTGATTACATGTGTAGATGTCCCCCTGTGTGGAGATGCCGCTGAACGGCTCTCCTCGCCACACACTCTGTCAGTGTGAGGCAAAGAGCAACGATTACCGGCATCTCCATGTTTACATGTGACCGGCTGTGATTGGACACAGCCGATCACATGGTAAAAGAGCCGCGTGCGCGGCTCTTTACAGAGATCCTGGTTGCGTGGTATCCAAACAACACGTCGCGGCCGCGATCTTCACATTGCGAGCAAGAGCGGCCGTTCTGGGACGCCGTCATATGACAGCATCCCAGAACGAGAGCTGCACTGCCCTGCCGTCATTTGATGGTACGCGAGTGGCAACTAGTTAAGAGCTGAGATTGCGATCACATGACCAGCCAGCTCTCTCCTCCTCCCCTCCAGACTGGCAGCAGAGAAATCTCAGCCCCGCCCACTGAATCTTTCAGAGGAGGAAAGGGAAAGCTGGCCAGTCATGTGATCGCAATCTCAGCAGTGAAATAAGGTATTTGCAGCATTTATTTTTTATAAATCACACACAGAGGTGGACACTGCAATAGGAGGCAGCGCTGATGGTGTATACAGGTTACAGTGGCTTAACAACCACTTTAAGTATTGACACCATAATATTAATGTAAAAAATGGCCCATGACGGGGTATACAAGTACGAGATATGAAGGGGTTAAAGGCCGCAGAATATTGTAGCATCTGTCAGAGATACAGATAAAAGAATCCGCTTTTGACAGCTGCGAGTCTTAACCCATCCGCTCCTCCTGAAGCCTAGATACCGTCACGCTGTGCTTGGCACAATACAATGCGTGAGAGAGGAAAGGCTTATTAATCTGTCAGACAGCTCTCCATCCTTAGCGGGATCCAGGTCACCCACTGCGTTGGATATAATACCCCTCAATGGGGAAAATGTTGGGAAATGGACAGGTTTCAGCTCCTAGGCTCGGCTGTCTCTCCCCTGTTGGGTCTCTATTCACGTCTCCAGATAAAAAGTTTTGTCAAGAAGCCGAAAATTGCCTCCTCCACCTTCCTGCCTGACTCACGGATTTCGATCTCGTAATCCTGCTTCTCCCTCCTGACATTTTCCCTGTGCCTAGCTAATTGAAGGTTATTTCACATAACAGCACGGGGTCGGGGCTGGTAAAAAGGGATCCAACCGGTGGTCATTAAAGGCGCAGGAAGTTGAAGAGGTGGGGGGTCTCCGGCCACATACTACAGTTTGATGTAAGAGGAGAGATGAGATATACGCCGGGAGGGGATCACAGAATCCCATTTTCATCATTTGTAGCAGTAAAGACGGCAATTTGGTTCTCGACACCGGAAGCCTCGCTGTAAAACGTTCCAGGACCATTAGCGCCTTGTAAACTTAATCACACATGATTTTTATTTTTTTTATTGTACAGACTTTGTGACCAGATTGTTAAACCGGCTGCAAGAAGTTTAAAGTGGAACTTCAGTCATTTTTTCATCTAATAAATCTTCTGCCCTTCTTGTAACTTTGGATAGTAAAACATTATATTTCCTGCCAGTAAATCCCTTATACAGCCACTTCCTGTTTCTTGTCTGGTAAAAAGCCTTTGCTTATGACATCGTGTACAGTTCTCTCTCTCTCCTGAGAGTTTGCCAAGAAGGGGGGATGAGTCATAAGAGGGCCAATGAAAGCTGCAGAGCTGGAGACGTGCCTCTGTGTGTCTGTGTAAATCGAGGAAATGAACAGGCAGCAGATTCAGCTGCCCTCAGTTAAAATGGCTGCAGCCAGACTCAGTGGAGGGAGATTTCTTCAGCATATTTGGCAAGTACAGAATCACAGTATATATACAATAATCTGTAAAGTGGTTGGAGGGAAGCTTCAGAATGGCAAAGATGTTTTTATTACATATTATGTGAGCAGACTGCAGTTCCTCTTTAATAAGAGAAATTGACTTATTTTTCGGAGATCTTAAAGGGTTCCAGTTCTAAAAATAATTGCAGTGCGAATGTTTCAGCATTCATGCAAAAGTCAAGAATAATACCGTAATGTTTTTAATATACACTCACTGGCCACTTTATTAGGTACACCCTCCTAGTACCGGGTTGGATCCCTTTTGCTTTCAGAACTGTCTTAATTCACGCAGTTGCTGCAGATTTGTCAGCTAAACATCCATGATGTGAATCTCCCATTCCACCACATCCAAAAGGTGCTCTATTGGATTGAAACCAGTGGTGAGATGATTTGAGCTTTGTGACATGGTGCATTATCCTGCTGGAAGGAGCCATCAGAAGATGGGTACACTGTAGTCATAAAGGGGTGGACATGATCAGCAACAATACTCAGGTAGGCCGTGGTGCTTAAACGAAGGCAGGATAGATCCATGCTTTCATGTTGTTTACTCCAAACTCTGACCCTACTATCTGAATGTCACAGCTGAGATCCAGACTCACCAGACCAGGCAACGTTTTTCCAATCTTCTATTGTCCAATTTTGGTGAGTCTCTTTGAATTGTAGCCTCAGTTTCCTGTTCTTAGCTCACAGCAGTGGTACCCGGTGTGGTCTTCTACTACTGTAACCCATCACCTTCGCCCCTTCCTGCCCAGGACAATTTTCAGCTTTTAGCGCTGTTGCATTTTGAATGACAATTGCGCGGTCATGCAACACTGTACACAAACTTTTTGGGGATTGTGTGCCCACCTTAAAAAACCTGGGCAAGCAACTGGGTTTACCAACACACTAGAAGGCAAAGATCAGCAGCTGTTTCGATAGTGTGTCTGTCATCACATATATTTCTCATGTTCAGTACAGTACATGCATGCTCAGTGATCTGTCAGTGTAACACTTCCAAGTGATTATTACCTCTCGCAGAAGTCATAGTCCTCCCCACCACAATGCCTTCATCTGCTTTTCTCTCCAGAGGCAGAGATATTTTTGTTCAATCATCATTCAGAGTCACCATCTACTTCCTGGACTGAGATGCTGAATCAGAAATAATACAACCATGTAAGTCCTGGTGCATGTGCAGTGCTTGGCTATGATCACAAATGACTGACTCAGATCAGCCTCTGCTTCAGCCTCTCACCTTGTGCTATGAAGTTACAATGTTGCAGTAGCTAGCTTGCTTTGTATCTCATCTTGAGGCTGAGGTTCACACTGGTGCGATGCTAGACGTTGCTTGTTAACTCACATGGCATGCCTATGCACAGATGTCTGTGCGATTCCATGTTAGCCATACAGTTTGTATTGCATTCACACCAAAATGGTGCAGGACTTTTTCTGGTCCACACTGGAATCGGATCGCATGGATGTACAGACTCACGTGATCCAATTCCACAGTTCTCCACCGATATTGGGGTGTCATTAACTTTATAAGTGGCTTGCAGAGAGCAGTGTGAACTGCCTGCGAGTCAGATGTGATGTGGGAACCCACACTGGAATCGTGGTGGTTCCCACATGGCGCCAGTGTGAACCGAGGCTGATTGAAACCTCCAATCTGCTGTGATGACTCTGCTGAGTTCTTTAAATTGGAAGCTTCATCATGACAGCTGAGGCTGGGTACACACTGGTGTGATGCCAGACATCGCATGTGATTCGCACTGCATGCCTGTGCAGCCTGAGAGTAAAATGCGAAGTGGGAACCCGTTCAGGAATTAAGTTGGTTCCCACCTCCCTAGTGTGAACCGAGCCTTATGCCCCATACACACGATCATAAATTCCATCAGAAAAAACTTGGGTGATTTTTCCGATGGAATTCCGCTCAAGCTTGCCTTGCATACATACAGTCACACAAAAGTTCTCTGAACTTTCGACCATCAAGAACGTGGTAACGTTTCTTCTTGTTAAAAAAAAAAGAACACGGTGACGTACAACACTACAATGAGCTGAGTAAATTAAGTTCAATGCTTACGACCATGCGTCAAATTGTTTACGAGCATGCATGATTTTTTGCGCTTCCGAAATGCATACAGACTAACGCATTTTTGGATAGGAACTTTTTACGACCGAAAAATAGAGAACCTGCTCTCAATTGTTTGTTGGCTGGAATTCTGCCAGCAAAAGTCCGATGGAGCATACACACTGTTGGAATTTCTGACCAAAAGCTCACATCTGACTTTTGCTGGCAGCATTTCTGATCCTGTGTATGGGGCATAAAAGTTGAGTTTAATACCAGACAAAGATAAGGCAGTACAGATGGCCTTCCAGTAGTGAGCCTGGGTCCCATCAGTTCAAGAGGGGGGCCCGAACACCTGCCAAGCAGGAGGGCTAGCTGTATTGCCTTATAGCTGACACTTATCCTTCTGTGCCTTTCCCTGCAGTGCTGCCAACGTCTACCTTCTCCCTCCGGCTGCACTGCAGGTGGATTGGTTCTAATATGTCCATGACCCCCACCCCCCTGCTGTCCAGAACCCCTGTGTGTCCCCCCCCCAGTGTGACCCCCTTGCCAGCTGCCAGCTTTCCTCCTCTCCTCTCCTCTCTCTCTGGCAGCTGCTGGGTGCACACAGGTGGGGCCATGGCAGAATGGAAAGCGAGGGAAGGGGCGGGTAAATATGTCATTAACTGGCCCCTTCTTTTCCTGAATGAACACAGTGGTAGATATTTATTGATTGCTCCTGTGTCCATTCATCACTGAAGCATAGGAAACAGTGTTTACTATGCTTCAGTGTGTGAATGAACAGGATGACTTCATCTGTGCAGCTGAGGCTGCAGAGAAAGGGACTGTCAGGTAGGCTTTACAGGGCCCCGTGATTTTTTAGCAATAGCCCTGACCACAAGTCTGATGTATTGGGGTTGATTTACTAAAACTGGAGAGTGCAAAATCTGGTGCAGCTGTGCATGGTAGCCAATCAGCTTCTAACTTCAGCTTGTTAAATTAAGCTTTGACAAAAAATCTGGAAACTGATTGGTTTCTCTGCAGAGCTGCACCAGATTTTGCACTCTCTAGTTTTAGTAAATTCACCCCAGTATTCCCTTACCTATAATATGTAAGAACAATCAAAAGAATGCAAGCTACATCTCCAATCCTCTGGCAGATAAAGTAGTTTCGATGCAAGACCTGGTTCGCACCCACAGATGCGACCAGCACTTTGCGTCTAGGGCAGCGTCTAGGGCAGCGTATTCATTTCAATGGGATGCCCTACGCACGAGAAATGTGGAAAAGAAGTCCCCATGCAGATTTACGGGGGGGTTCACAAATAATGAAGGGCAACACGTTTCTGTCCATGTTGGAAAAGCGCCAACGTCTAGGCAGTTTTTACCACTTTAATCACTTACTGAGTGTGCAGCTTCATCTTTTAATCCTTGCCTATGTTCTTGTTTGTTTAACCGCTTGCGTAGCACCCACTGTACAATTACTGTGGCAGGGCAGGCGATCTACGCCGGATCACGTACCTAGTACCTGATCTGACACCTTCGGGTCTGGGTGTGTGCCGCCCGCCCCTGCTGTGATTATATGCAGCGAGAGCCCAGCAGATTACATTTTTTCCCGACACCTGCCAATTACATAGTACAGAAGCAGAACAACAATCTGCCTATGTAAACAAGGCAGATTGTTGTTCTATCAGAGGGGAAGGTAGTGAGTCTGTGTTTTTGCTAAGCAGGAACATGGATCTTTGCCTTCCTCTAGTCAAAGCACCTCCCCCACAGTGAGTAAGCACAATTTGGGCATACATTTAAAGAGGAAGTAAACTTCCTTTACTGCCTTTTACCTACAGGTAAGCCTATAATAACGCTTACCTATAGGTAGTGTAAACATCTCCTAAACCTGTATAGTTTAGAAGATATTTATGTTACATTCAGCCAGTAACATCACTGGCGCATGCGCTCTGAAGAAACGGCCACCTGTGCCATTCCTTTCCCAGCCCTGTGCCTTGAACGGCATCCCCGCACGCATGCACGAAAGGGACATCATCGCAACTCAGACCAGTCACAGAGCCGGTGTCTTATCATATAAGGTCCCCCATCAGATAGCGTCCGCTGTGTACTGCGCATGCGCAGTACACAGCAACACAGATTACGAAAATAGCCGAGGATGAACAGCGCCTGCGCACGGAGTCCAGGTTGTAGCCCCACCATCTAAGTGGACATAGAGTAAGAATAAAAAAGAGCCAAGCGCAGCGATGCCGAGCCCGAAGCGTGACGAGCGAAGCTCGCCCGTGAGGGGCCGTCTAATTTTCACAACCCTATGCCTGCTTGGATGGTGGGGCTACCACCTCCACTCACGGCGCAGGCGCCGTTCATCTTCGGAAATTTTACGAAGCTTCTTCTGCCCCGTACTGCGCATGCGCAGTACAGGGCGGACGCTATATGATAGCCGGACTGAATATGCCAGAACACTGGAGCCTGCAAACCTGGAAGCAAGACGGGTGAAGATGGAAGCGGCTGCAACGCTGACACCATAGCACTGGAACAGCTTCATTTTAAGATACATTTCACATAAGTTGCTAGTATGCAATGCACATTATGACTTTGCCCTGCAGGGGGGAAAAAAAAACCCTATGATCGCCCTTGATGTTAACCCCTTCCCTGCCAGTGAGGGATAATCTGATGGTTTTTCTTGAAAAAATTCAGACGGACCTAGAAATAGAACATGTTTCAAATCTATCCAACAGACTCAATTGCTATCGGGAAAAATCGCTCGTCTGTATGCTGGTCTGACGGACCAAATACGACGCAAGGGCAGCTATTGGCTACTGGCTATTAAACTTCCTTTTTCTAGTCCCATCATAAGTCATCACGTTCAAAGCGAACAGACTTTTGAACAGACTTTAGTCCATTCGTGTGTGGGCAAGTCCGTTCGTTCGGATGTCCATCATAACTCCGTCGAAAGTCCGTCGGTAAGACTGTCGAACCTTTTCTGGCGGAAAGTCCGGTTGTGTGTACGTGGCATTAGGTATCAGATTTTTCCTCCGCAAAATCACAGACCCGCTATAAGTCACTGATCACCGCCATTACTAGTAAGAATAAATAAATAAATATATCCCATAGTTTGTAGACGCTATAACTTTTGCGCAAACCAATCAATATACTCTTATTGTGATTTTTTTTTTACCAAAAATATGCAGCAGAATACATATTGGCCTAAATTGATGAAGAAATTCGATTTTTTTCCCATTTTTCATTTGGAAATGTTTTATAGCAGAAGTAAGTTTTTTTTTTTTTTTCTTTTTTTTTTAAATTGTTGGTCTTTTTTTGTTTATAGCACAAAAAATAAAAACTGCAGAGGTGTTCAAATACCACCAAAAGAAAGGTCTATTTGTGGGGGGGCGGGCAAAAATTGTATTTGGGTACAATGTCGCATGACTGCGCAATTGTCAGTTAAAGTAACGCAGTGCTGCATCGCAAAAAATGGCCTGGCCATGAAGGGGATAAAACCTTTCCGGAGCCAAAGTGGTTAAGCTGGTACCATGATCGCCGCACCAAGTGTCCTGTTTCGGGGTGGCTCCTTTCTCTTGCAGCATCCTATAGAGTGACTCATGTACGCAGGGATTGTCGCCCACACTCAGTGGCAGTGCGTCTATAAGGGGCGCAGGAGCAATGCCCCCTCTCTCCTGGCACGCTCTATCGCCATAGATTCATGCATTGCATGAATCTAACTATGGCCACCGCTGACACTTTTTGGGCGCCGGGCATCTGAATTACAGCAGCGGGGGTGATTTTTGGAAGCATCTGATTAGGACCGTATGCTCTAATAGGTGCCCAAATAGGTGAACAGCGGGCGCAATCTCAGCCAATCAGGTTCTCGGGTCTGTTACCTGTCACCTGATTGGCTGAAACGTCAGGCGCTGTGATTGGATGCCTGATAGAGAGGGCGGAAGAAGAAAATCAGGGATCATGCAGGAAAACAAGGGCAGACCCGCTGCGAGACAGGTAAGTGCCGGGCGATGCACACTGGCAGCATGTGATGGGGCACAGTAGCGGCAAGTGATGGGCACACTGGCAGCATTTGATGGGGCACAGTAGTGACAATTGATGGGGCACAGTAGTGGCAATTGATGGGGCACAGTAGTGGCAATTGATGGGGCACAGTAGTGGCAATTGATGGGCACAATGGCAGCAATTGATGGTTACAGTGGCTGCGTTTGATGGGTACAGTGGCTGCATTTGATGGCACACACAAGTTTGAGCACCAGCTGCCCACTCTGTGTGTCAAGATGGCTGAAAATCCTGAACCTAGAAACAGACAGAGCAAAAATGTCAGAGAGGAAATAAGGGAAGTGAGTATAGTTCCACTTTAAATCAAAATGTTCTTCTTTCTGTAGCAGTAAACCTCTATCAATGCACAAGAAAGAATTAATTCACATTTTATAACTACTTTTCCAAACTTCACCAGCTTTTTCCTTTTACTCCAAAACCTTTACCACCCCCTCTGTCAACGGGAATATTTGACGGCGATTTCCAACCGTAACAACTCACGAACTTTAAAAAAACAATAAACTTTTTGCTTACGCTTTCTTTTATTTGATGAATACACCTGGGGCGAATTGAAAAATCCTTCACATCAACAAAAGCAAACACAAAAAAAAGGAAAAAAATCACGCATTAAATATTTATTACCAAGACGAGAAAAAGATTCCGAGGGCAAAGGCAAAAGCAATGAGGTTGCAAGCCGCAGAAAAATAATAAAACATTTAATTGAATCATTCTTTGCTTGATATGAAAGAACCCGAAGCCATCCTTCCAGGGCAAATCTTTTTTCTGTAAGTTTTACTAATTTGATATATGCAGCGGGTAATAACTTAATAAGATGAGACGTGGCATCGCACCGTGCTAGACGAGATGAAAGTGGAGGAAGGCTGAAAAAGTTTAGAGAAAGTTGTGGGAAGAGAACAGAGGGACGCTGTAGGTGTAGAGAATTTTACGAGGCCGCTAATGTTTTGATTTTGTTTATTTTGTCGAGCGAGAACTCAACAAAAAAATGCCTACCTAGCTAGGATCAGTGGCGGACGATCCCCCCCAATCCATGTGCCCAGCCCCTAATCTCCATGCAGGGCACCGGACACATAGATTTTAATAGGATTTTATTTTAAGCATATAATTAGAGCCTGAGGCTCTAATTGGCTTCAAAAAGGGTGGGCTCAGGGTGCAGAGCACTGCCTCTCGAGCCCACCCACTTGTCTGATATTAGCAAATTAATATTCGCTAATGTCTTCTTGCTTCTCCTCCCTACCAATCAGGAAGCGGGTCCTGAGACCCAATTGACTGGGAGTCCTAGGACCTGATTGGCTGGGAGGAGAAGCGACTATCGGGACTCTGGAGGAGATGCAGGGGGGGAACCGCTGAAGCCGCAACCTGGATGGGGTAAGTGCAGGGTTGGCGGGCGACCCTGTGTCAGAAACCTTGAAATTAGACCGAGACAGAAGTACAGTTAAATGACACTTGTTTAATAATAAAAGTAAATAGAACAAACGTAGTCAAAACATAGCCAAAGTTCAGGAACCGTAACGGATAGTCAGACAAGCCAAACGCCAGGGAGCCAGAGATCAGAGTAGTAAAACAGCAAGCAGGATCTGGAGCCAGAAGGGATGTCAACCAAGCAAGTCTTTTACAGGAATGCAGGAGAGCGTCTCTGTGATGTTGACTAAGGCATAGGCAGAGATCCTCTGGGCTGAACAGCTTAAGTAGGCAGGACTGACAAGCAGGATATCATCAACAGGTGAGTCACTGTGGAGAGATAGGAGCTGGCAATTAGCTGACAGCTGAGCAGCCAGCTCAGAGAAGGAAGGGCTGAGCCCAGCCCTGACACCCTGCTAGCAACGGGAAATGAGCACCAGCTGCCACTGGCTAGAAGCCTGCCTAGAAATCAAAGTATTTTATTCTTTATGATTAGAAAGGGGAGCCCTTTTCTAATAAAAAGGTCCCACCTTCCAGTCTGCTACACATCAATTTTAATTAATTTATTATTAATTTAAAGAACCATCATTACATTTTTTTTTCACTATTCTTTCTGCCATGGGACAAATGTATGTAGTACTTTGGCCCATGTTGCTAGGTGCTTACTAAACCTAGCTTTGAAGTTGGACTTGGAACCCCAATTTCTCTATCTCTGGCTGTCCAATAACACGGCTAGGAAGGAGCAGCAGCAAGGATAGGAAGCTGACATGCCCCTCTCCCTCTGCATTCCTCTTGCCCTTTCTTGGCTCCTTCCTAGCTGTGTTGTCGCACAACCGCAGGGGGAAGGGGAGGAATGCAGTGCAACCTTATTGCTAGAGTTACAAAGCAACTACCAACATGGGACAAAGTATTACATGTAATTTGTTTTGCGGGATAAAACAGTAAAAAAAGAAAAAAGCGTTAATAGTTCTTCTTTCACCCATATGATGTCCTCAGGTTGAAGTAATGATATCTGGATGATGCCTGCAGCTACAGGCATCATTCAGATATCTTTGTTTTCAACGTGCGATTCCCTCAAATGTAAAAGCCACCCTAGTGGCTATTTACCCACTGGATTGCTTTTACAGGAAGGGGATGTCCCCCTCCCCCCTCCCTTCAGTGTCTCTCTGGGCTCTCCCATGCAATTGCAAAGCCAGAGATCAGATCTGGTGGTGGTGCCGGATTACCATAGAGCTGGCCATAGTCCCTGGCCATCTCTATGACTCCCCTGGGAGGCCAGTAAACAAAGTCATGGCATCACTTCTGGCTCTGGCAGGAATAAATGTTTTGTTTTGTTTTTTGATCTCATTCTTTCCGGGGTAAAGGAGATATCGGGGGGTCTTATTGACCCCAGATGTCTCCATAAAGAGGACCTGTCATGCCTTATTCCTATTACAAGGGATATTTACATTTCTTGTAATAGGAATAAAAGTGATTAAATTAATGGACCAGTGTTAAAAAAATAAAGATAATAAATAATAAAAATACATTATTATTTTTAAAACACCCCTGTCCCCTCGTGCTTGCACACAGAAGCAAACCCATGCATAGGTTGAGCCTGCATATGTAAACAGGATTCACACCACACTAGAGGTTTTACCGCAAACGTTAGAGCGAGAGCAATAATTCTAGCACTAAATCTCCTCTAACTCTAAACTGGTAATCTGTTAACCTGCCATATTTTAATAAAACTCTTGCTTTCATGACATACATATTTTATACTCAGCAATGCTTCTTGAAAACAACAGACTGCTCTAGGTATCACCCACATGTGATGCGCTATGATGGAATAAACTCAAATTCAATGGATGAAAGGGGTGGACCAAGGACAATCAGGCTGGAGAGGACAGGGCTAGATAATGCTGGATGTTCTCCAGCCAGAAAATGAGGCAGACTATCTACTTCCTGCAGCTTCTAATGTACATTGTGAGAAGCTCACAGTGTGCTGTGAAATCAAGGTAAGCAGTTTCAGTCCAGGAGAGGTGCCTTTACAACTGTGCAAGACTGAAGGGGAGGCTGGAGGTCAGATTTAAGGACCTGTTTAGATGTACAGTATGCAGGGCTGTTTTTAAGGCAGGGCAAAAGTGGCAGCTGCCCTGGGCCCTGTCATTGTTGTGGGACCCAAAGCAGTCCCCCTCCGTTCTTCCTCTGTGTCCCCCTCTGTTCTTCCTCCGTATCCCCCCTCTGTTCTTCCTCCGTGTCCCCCTCTGTTCTTCCTCCGTGTCCCCCTCTGTTCTTCCTCCGTGTCCCCCTCTGTTCTTCCTCCGTGTCCCCCTCTGTTCTTCCTCCGTGTCCCCCTCTGTTCTTCCTCCGTGTCCCCCTCTGTTCTTCCTCCGTGTCCCCCTCTGTTGTTCCTCCGTGTCCCCCTCTGTTGTTCCTCCGTGTCCCCCTCTGTTGTTCCTCCGTGTCCCCCTCTGTTCTTCCTCCGTGTCCCCCTCTGTTCTTCCTCAGTGTCCCCCTCCGTTCTTCCTCCGTGTCTCTCTCCGTTCTTCCTCTGCGCCCCCCTCTGTTCTGCTGCTGCCCCCCTCTGTTCTTCCTCCGTGTCCCCGTCTGTTCTTCCTCCGTGTCCCCCTCTGTTCTTCCTCCGTGTCCCCCTCTGTTCTTCCTCCGTGTCCCCCTCCGTTCTTCCTCCGTGTCTCTCTCTGTTCTTCCTCTGCGCCCCCCTCTGTTCTGCTGCTGCCCCCCTCTGTTCTTCCTCCGTGTCCCCCTCTGTTCTTCCTCCGTGTCCCCCTCTGTTCTTCCTCCGTGTCCCCCTCTGTTCTTCCTCCGTGTCCCCCTCTGTTCTTCCTCCGTGTCCCCCTCTGTTCTTCCTCCGTCCCCCCCTGTTCTCCCTCCATGTCCCCCTCTGTTCTCCCTCCATGTCCCCCTCTGTTCTCCCTCCATGTCCCCCTCTGTTCTTCCTCCGTGTCCCCTCTGTTCTTCCTCCGTGTCCCCTCTGTTCTTCCTCCGTGTTACCCTCTGTTCTTCCTCCGTGTCCCCTCTGTTCTTCCTCCGTGTCCCCTCTGTTCTTCCTCCGTGTCCCCTCTGTTCTTCCTCCGTGTCCCCTCTGTTCTTCCTCCGTGTCCCCTCTGTTCTTCCTCCGTGTCCCCTCTGTTCTTCCTCCGTGTCCCCTCTGTTCTTCCTCCGTGTTCCCCTCTGTTCTTCCTCCGTGTTCCCCTCTGTTCTTCCTCCGTGTTCCCCTCCGTTCTTCCTCCGCGTCCCCCTCTGTTCTGCTGCTGTCCCCCTCCGTTCTTCCTCCGTGTGCCCCTCTGTTCTTCCTCCGTGTCCCCCTCCGTTCTTCCTCCATGTCCCCCTCCATTCTGCTGTCCTCCTCCATTCTTCCTCCGTGTCCCCCTCCGTTCTTCCTCTGTGTCCCCCTCCATTCTTCCTCCGTGTCCCCCTCTACACATTGCATACCACCTGTCTAAACTGGTTACCACTGTTTGCTTTTTTCCCTAAAATTTGGCAAAAAAAAGTATTAAAAAACATATTTTTTGGGCGGGAGCGGGGGGGGGGGGGGGTCCCCTGAATGGCCATTTGGAAATGTGGTCACCCTACCTGCAGACCCTGTGTTTACATGTAGATAACCAGAAATCATATGTAAATAGCAGCATTCATATGTAAATAGCTGCATCAGGCGGCATATATGTAAATAAAGGCGGCATTCATATGTATATCATGCCCCCTACAGTGAGATGATGTGCTGTAATCTCTAGCAACCAATCAGTGAGCAGTATTACTGTACAGTAATCTCTAGCAACCAATCAACAAGCAGAAATTGTGCTGTAACCTTTAGCAACTAATCAGTGAGCCGTAATGTATGCTGTAACCTTTAGGAACCAGTCAGTAAGCGGTAATGATACACTGTAACTTCTGGCAACCAATCGCAACTGCTGCCTGATCTGATACAGGAAACCTATTTTTAAGTCTAACTGGTATTTATTGTTTGTCTTAGAGCAGGTGGAGAGCAAAATTGTATTTTGGGAGGGGGGGGGGGGGGCAAGAAATCGTTTGCCCAGGGTCCAATCAATAGTAAAGACGGCTCTGACAGTATGTCCTGCGTTGCCATGTGTAAATGTTTGTACATTATTCCTGGCAATCATTTGGGAGGCTGCCACAGCCGGATTTGCCATCTCCCGATCATGCAACTACTGGGGCAGCCAACTACAGGGGTCACATGATCAGGCAGACCTTGTTGCTCCCGTTAATGGGATGCCGGGGATGGATGGGCAGGGGTTAAAAAGTAGTGAAGTCAAAGAATCAGTATCAACCCTACAAAGCATCTCCAGTTTTAAATTAAACACTATTTTAGTTGACTAAAATACGACTAAAACTAAAACAACTCAGATGACTAAAATACGACAGTTTTAGTCAAAAGACTATGACTAAAACTTTATCAAAATTTGATGTCAAATTGCACTACCACATAAGACCCCTTTCACACCAGGGCGTTTTTCAGGCGCTATAGGGTTAGAAATAGCGCCTGAAAAACGCCCTAAAGAAGCTGCACCATTGTCTGTAGTGAGGGCTTTCACACTACAGCGGTGCACTGGCAGGACGTCAGAAAAAAGTCCTGCCAGCAGCTTCTTTGGAGCGATGAAGGAGCGGTGTGTTTACCGCTCCTCCACCGCTGCTGCCCATTGAAATCAATGGGGCAGCGCTGTAATGCCGCCGGCAAAACGCTGCTATTGCGGCGTATTGCCGGCGGTTTTAACCCTTTTGCGGCCGCTAGCGGGGGGTAAAAGCGCCCCGCTAGCGGCCGAAATGCGCCGCAAATCCGGCAGTAAAACGCCGCTAAACATAGCGGCGTTTTACCGCCGCCGCTATCAGCGGTGTGGTGTGAAAGCAGTCTAAGAATAAGTAGGGGGTATCTACTAAGCTGCTGAAAGAAAAAGAAGTTAAGAAAAAACGCCGCATACACACGGGCGGACTGTCTGGCCAACTTAGTCTGTCGAAACACATTTCAGCGGACAGTCCGCTCGTGTGTGGGCTTCAGCGGACTTTTTCAGCGTGCAGTCTGGCGGACTAAGTATTTCGGAATTTCCGTAATATTGTCCGTCCAACTTTGGTTTCAGCGGACAGTCCGCTCGTGAGTAGGCTAGTTCGATGGACTAAGTATGGCGCATGCTCAGAAAGGATTTACACGGCGAAAGGTTGCATTGCTGTGTATTGGACGTCCTATTTCTAGTCCCGTCGTACGTGCTGTACACGTCATCGCGCAAGCTTTCGACGGACTGTATGTTCATCGTGTGTGGTCAAGTCCATTCATTCGAAAGTAGGACGGACTGTCCGTCGGATTGTCTGACGGACTAAGTTGGCCATACAGTCCGCGGCTAAAGGCTTTTCTTATTATTTTTCTAAAAGCGGCACTAAACCGCGGCTGCTTAAAAAACAAAACAAAAAACAACTGTAAGGTAATTGCATAACGTGCTAATATGCTTACCTGTAGGTAAAAAAATCACAAAGCGACCTTTACTACCGCTATAATATTTAATGTTGGTAATGTATTCAGGTAATATGTGCAATGACATTATAGCCAATAGAGTTTACAGTTTTTGGGTTTTCTATATTTTTAAATTTGCACTTCTGTTTGTCAAAAAGCAATATTTTTGTTTGTTTAGGAAATTTGGTTTTATTTATAAGCCCTCGTTCACATTGAACATGGCTTTGAAATGAAAAACTTCATCTCAAAATCACACAATTTCCAAGCTGCATGTCAGTGTGACTTCGGTTTCGACTTCAAAGACATCCGTGTGGCTTCATTCACAGATGTCTATTGAAGTCGCACCCAGAAATCTGCAAAAGTAGTGCAGGAACTACTATTGCAAATTGGTGTGGCGCCGCAAAGTCAGCGTCGCACCGATTAAAATGGTGCCCTTGCCAGCAATAGGCTGAGACTTGTCATGCGATTTGACATGTCAAATTGCATGAGAAATCGATCCAAAGGGAACGAGGGCTAAAGATGTTATATATCAGAATGTTTAAATTTGTGTCTGTAGTTCATGTTCAAACCTTGATACCAGAAATAATAGCACATTATTTGATTTTTACTCCAGGAGTATATACAGTAATACCTTGGATTACGAGCATAATTCGTTCCAGAAGAATGCTTGTAATCCAAAGCACACATATATCAAAACGAGTTTCCTCATAGGAATCAATGGAAACTCAGATAATCCATTCCACAGCCACTGCTTGTCTATGCAGTACCGCATGTGGCCAGAGGTGCAGGGGCGCCAGAGGCACTCGGAGACCACTTGGACACACTTAGGAACGGAGTGTTTCTGAGTTGCCTCGAGCGTCTCCAAGCGTTACCGACACCCCCACACCTCTGGCCACAAGCGGTACTGCATAGACAAGTAGTGGCTGTGGAACGGTACTACACACCCCAGTGGCTTGAATCCTCCTCGTCTTGCGAGACAATGCTCGCAAAATTAGTCAAAATTTAAAAATAAGAAAAACCTTGTATTGCAAAATGCTCGTAAATCGCGGTACTCGCAATCTGAGGTTCCACTGTACTGAGTTTGGTAAATCTAGAGAAATATTTAAATAATGCATCACGGTTTAACTAAACCTATTCGATTTTAGGCGACTAAAATGTACTGGAAATTTTAGTTAACTAAAATACGACTAAAACTACAATAATTGAGATGACTAAAATATGACTAAAACTAAAATGGCATTTTAATCAAAAGACTGACTAAAATTCAGTCAAAATTCAATGTCAAAATGAACACTGAGCATCTCTTTAAAAATAGTGTGTAGAATTGATGGGCCAGAAAATGCAGTGAGCTCTTAACTTCCTGTTTGGGATGACAACATTGCCTTTATTGCACTAAAATCCCAGGCAGTGCTGTTACCCTTGTCTGCTGGATTAGAAAAACTCCACCTATCCCCCTCCATCCTTCCCAACTTCCTCCATCTGCCCTCATTCACATGTATGCAATGATTTCTTTCCCAGAAAAACAACGCCGCTGTCTTGATTCCCAACAGACGGTCCACACAACTGTGTAAAAAAAGGGCTCTTGGGAGAAGTAGTTCTGGGGGTGTGTCTATGTCGTAAGAACGGCGCTCCCAGCAGATGACCCTACAAGAGTTCTACTAGCTCAGTGATGATATCACAGAGAGTAGTTGTCTAGTTAACGAAATATAAATAATAAAAAAAATTTATTAAAAAAAAAAAAAAACGTGGACTCGATGTCCGCTAGGTGATGATGATCATGATCATGTCATGGAGTGGAGGAATGGGGAGATGCCTATGTAAACAAGGTATTTCCCCGTTCTGTCTAGTGACATGACAAAGATCTACTACTCCCTGTCATGTGAGTAGTAGCCCATCCCCTCCACAGTTAGAACACCTCCCTAGGACGCACTTAATCCCTTGACCACTCCCTAGAGTTTAACCCTTTCCCTACCAGTGTCATTTACACAGTAATCGGTGCATTTTTATAGCACTGATCGCTGTATAAATGACAATGGTACAAAAACAGTGTCAAAAGTGATGTGTCCGCCATAATGTCACAGTCACGATAAAAATCGCAGATCGCTTCCAGTACTAATAAAAAATAATAATAAAAATGTCATAAAACTATCCTCTATTTTGTAGATGTTATAACTATTTTGCAAACCAATCAATACACGCTTATTGCGATTTTTTTTTTTCCCACCAAAAATATATAGAAGAATACATATTAGCCTAAACTGGAAAAAATGTATGTTTGTTTTTATATATATATATATATATATATATATATATATATATATATATATTTATTTATTTATTTTGGGGATATTTATTATAGCAAAAAGTAAAATATTACTTTTCTTTTCAAAATTGTTGCTCTTTTTTTGTTTATAGCGCAAAAAATAAAAACCGCAGAGGTGATCAATACCGCAAAAAGAAAGCTCTATTTGTGGGGTAAAAAGGACGCTCTGGTCAGGAAGGGGGTAAATCCTTCCAGGCTGAAGTGGTTAAGTAAATAGAGTGGAATCAAGTCCTTATATAACAGCTCACAATCTCATTGAACGTCCCTTCCGGGGCACTGGCCACACTGAAGCTCTTTGATGTATAGAGTATAAAATATTCATGGGAACATTGGAACTGCAGGAATGCATCTCTACATACAATCCCATAAAAACACATAATGTGAAAGATCTATCTAACATTTTCTGAGAATCACAGCAAAAAAAAACTCCTGATCATACATTTTTTAAACCTGCTGAGCGCTGTTTTATCTAAAATGGCCACATACCATGAATCCATTATTTTAGAAAATAAAATGCGGAGAAGAAAAAAAAAAAGTCTTTGGCTTGGGTACCCCCAACTGCCCAGTACACGAGCGGAAACTGAAATGTATTTTTTCCTGAGTGTAGCTGCTCCTTCTGCTTAGTGGATAAACAAACTTGGACTTGGGCCTCATCCAATAGAATACAAGCAAAAATTAGGTGTGTACCATGGTGAAACCCCCCGTACCCTACAGTAGCGGACTATAGCGGCCACAGAGAGGAGACATATTAAAATATTAAATCATTTTATTATACAACTTAAAAATCTTGCTTTAAGGGTAACTTCACTTTCGTGGGGGAAAAAAAATAAAATAAAAAAATAAAATAAAGAAAAAATAATATATAGCACATATAATTGTGACACTAATGTTGTAATTGAATGACCTTTCCTTTTCAATCTGCAGCTTTGTAATTTTCTGAGAATGCGTTGCAATGCGGCTACCCGGAGTTGTTCTGTACACAGAGTGTGTACTGACCACTCCCCAGAAACATCATTTCCTGCTTGTGTGATTGGCTCACCAATTTTCCCAGAAGTCTGCCTAAGATTAGGGAAGAGTCCAATGTTCGAGTCGAACGTAAGTCAAGATGCTTCTATTTGGGGGCATTCTCCAGATTTTCCAGACTTGCTACAAGGAGCTACCCCAAGGCCAAATTTTTTTTAAAGCAAGTGGATTGGGGCATTTTAAGTGCAACCTATCAAATCCCCTCACATGACATAAAATACATGTATAATTGAGCCTCAAGTTCCACCCAAAGAATGATCTCCACCCAAAGATGCAAAATAATCATATGCAATAAGTCATATTTACTTAAAGCTGAACTATGCCTTCAGTCCATCGATGCGGCATCCTGGAGATCCCTGCCAGCTGCTGACATCTTTGAGCGTCTGGCTTCCCGATATCGATCACTAACCACTTTCATTGACCAGGCAGAAATTATTTCAGTTCCACACATGCGCAGGAGGACAGTCCTGTACAGGGGTGGACAGGCAGGTAGGTAACTCTAATGCTAGTGATGCACCGAGATTTCAGCTACCGAAAACTATATGCTAAAAATAAAAATTGGTGGTTTGCCAAAAGAAAAAAAGGTGCCAATGATGTGCCAAAGGTGCCAATGAAAACACACAATTTTTCAGCGATTTTGCAGTGATTCTGACGCAATTTTACCATGCTTGCGGCGCTTTTTTCATAGACCGCGTGACTCAAAAACGACATAAAAAAATGCAACAGTGGTGCGTTAATAATGGGTTCCTGTTGCGTTTTTAATGCATTTCAACAGGGAGTGGCGTTTTTGGTGCAGTTTATTTAACTGATCAAAAATGCAGCAAGCGGGATTTTTAACAGCACAATGGAAGCGCAACGCACCAGTGTGAAGACATGCAAAGAATTTAAAGGGATACGTTTTCCTTGAGCTTTTCTTGCGCTAAAGGTACCGATAATGGCCGGCAAATTCATATTCATTTAAATTCATGATATTAATTAAAAAGTTGAATATAATACAATTATATATAAAAATCATTTTTATTTTTTATTATTATTTATTTATTTTTGTTATTTTTGGTTTGGCCAAGTGTATCCTGAATTTTCGTTTTTGATACCAAAATTTTCATTTCGATGCACCACTATTTAATGCGGAAGAGAACTATTTTTCTGCATTAAAAATCCTGCCTGTTTTTATTTTTTACATAAAGTTAAACTTTAAACAATGTTTTTACACTGACTAAAAGGTGCATAGTGGTTGTCCTCCAAAAAGATCAGGCAAGATTTGATTTTGAACCCATGAATCTACATTATCTTTATTTAGATGTACAAATATGCTCATCTCTCTTTGTTTAATCACTTGCCAACCGCCCCATAGCAGATTAAGGCTGGGTTCACTCTGATGCGAATTGGACGTTTGTTTTCCACATCCAATTCGCATGACAGGAGAGTGTGCCTGGCTCTCAATGGTTTATACATCTCGGGGGGGTCTACACAGTCCGCACTGGAAAAGGGTCCTGTGCGCCTTCTGGTTCGTTTCAGGTGCAAATTCAGCCAAAAAATAAAAATAAAAAATCGGACCTGATTAGCACCTGAAATGATGAACAGATACACCGGACCGCCTGCTGTGACCCGCAGACACAGCTAGTGGGGACCCGGCCTTACTGCTACAGGGTGGCCGCGTTGTGCAGAATCACGTATATATACATGTGATTCTACACTTCTGGGTCAGTAGAAGCCGATCAGCGAGTGCCGGCCAATGGATGTCTGCCGGCACCCACCGATCATGGGGAAGAGACACAGAACAGAGCTCTGTCTATATAAACAAGGCAGAGCTCCTTTCTGACAGGGGGAATGTGTTGATGCAGAGCAGAGAAAGAAAATCCATCACTTCCCTTAGTAAAAACACACAGTTTACACAAAAACACTGCCACCTTTTCTTCAAGTCAAACCCAAACATTTTAGCGGCCTGGGACACCTTTGGGTGTGGTGCACATAGCATGCTGCAGCGAACAGTGGGTATGGTCAAATCGATCTTGCTGACATCGCGCCTTGCCCCCCAGTGATGCAGAACCTGCCCCAGACAGCCGCCACAACTCCTGGACAGCAACAGATTTGTGTGTGACCATCTTGGTTACTTGGGGAGCGACAGCTAGGTCTGAACAATGTGTCTGGGTTTCAGTCTGCCTGAAACCCAGACACATGATTCCAAACCCGGTGAATCCTGGACAGGTGGCAACCCCTCCCCCCCCCCCCCCCCATGCCTCCAGGACTTAACTCATAAATTTAAGCCCACCTCCAGCCTCTGCATTATTCTTTTTTCCTCCTATGCGCAGGACCTAGGTATGCTCCTCTGCCTGGCTGGTCTAAATGGCTGGTCGTCCGTCCATGTGTGGATTAGACTGGACACAGTCCCTGGTGGCTCAGCTAAATGACCCATAATCCAGCCTGTTCTTCCTCAGGGCGGCTTTTGTCAACAGCCTTGTATGGGGTCCGCTGGGTCCATGTAAAGTAGGCAACGGTGTGGGCAGAGTCTCTCCTATGCACGCGCACCCGCGATGTGCCGGTGTTCACGAACAGATGACAGAGGATGGGTGAGCTAAATTTGAAAAATGCTTTGTATAGAAATGAATGCTGCATTGCTGGGTATTGAGGTGCCTTGCTCCCTGCAGCCTCTATGCATAGCCTGAACTCCTCCATTGGGAGTACTCTGCATAACAAGTACACAAGGTAATACTTTGTCTGTTCACACATGGCAATAACCTGTTGGTGGCTTCTCATGTTATCTTTACGGTTGTGCCATTACACCAACCCCCTCAAAAGACCAGCATTTCCAGAGAAGGTAGGAGTCACCTGTGGGTTACTACTGGAGTCAGCCTTGGCCTGTTGAGATAAAAATGGGAAGAAGTATATTTGTGATGTCTACAATTCCCTTGGTTTGTGTACATTGCAGAATATTATTGTAATTCTGTTGACAATTCCTACCTTTTTTGTCACTGTTCTGAACAAACTTTTTCATTATGTCCTGATTCCTGGCAGGGCAAGGTTTAGCTCAAGAACCAACTGGTGAATCAGGGCTGTAGATGGAGGCTTCAGTCTTCTTCTAGCAGTGGTTAACCCTTTAGTGTTTTTTTTTTTACTGCATTTAAACTATTTTACTGCATTTAATTATTTTTATGGGCTGGTTTGTTAACCACCTCGCGCCCGCCCTATAGCCGAATGACGGCCGTAGAGCAGGCGCTTTCATCCGGGAGGCCGTCCCTGGACGTCCTGTTTACTTACGCAATGCACGCCGCCGCGGGCGTGCATCGGGGAAGTTCTGTGTTTGCCGTGTCCCCCGGAGACAGGCAAACACAGATCGCTGTAAACGGTCAATCACAGCGGGCGTCTACAGCGCGATCGGCGTGTCCAATGTGAGATGATCTCATATGTAAACATATGAGATCATCTCTCAGCGCCGCTCTTTCTCCTCACACAGACAGCGTGTGAGAGGGGAGAGATGAACGGCTGCAGCGGCTGTAAGTGTAAATTTTTTTTTAAAAAAGTGCCATCCTGCCCCAGTGCCATCCGCCCCAGTGCCATCCTGCCCCAGTGCCACCCGCCCAAGTGCCACCCGCCCAAGTGCCACCTGCCCCCAGTGCCACATAGTGCCATCTGTCAGATGGCACTAATATGTGGCACTGATGACAGATGGCACTAATATGTGGCACTGATGTCATCAGTGTCACGTGCCATCTGTTGTCAGTGTCACATGTCATCAATGCCACTTATCAGTGCCATCTGTCATCAGAGTCACGCGTCATCGGTGGCACATATTAGTGCCATCTGTCATCGGTGGCACGTATTAGTGCCACGTATTAGTGCCATCTGTCATCAGTGTCACATGTCATCAGTGCCATCTGTCATCAGTGCCACGTATTAGTGCCATCTGTCATCAGTGTCACGTGTCATTGTCCTGGTGCTCCAGGGCCTTCAAAAATGTAATAAGCAGTCAACAAGTTAGATGTGTAATTTATGCTCCTAGAACACATGATGGCACCCCCTGCATGTTGGGCCTCTCTATGTGGCCAGGCTGTGAAAAAGTTCCACACATGTGGTATTGTAATACTCAGGAGGAGTAGCAGAATTTTTTGGGGGGTGTCATTTGTGGTATACACATGCCACGTGAGAAAAATAACCTATTACAATGACAATTTTGTGGAAAAAAATAAAAAAAATGAAAAATCTTAAATATGCAAAGAATTGTGGGGAAAAAATGACAACATTAAAAAGCTTACCATGCCTCTTACTAAATACCTTGGAATGTCTACTTTCCAAAAAGGGGTCATTTGGGGGGTATTTGTACTTTCCTGACTTGTTCGGGTCACAAGAAATGAGATCGGCCACCAGTACATCAGATGTGATCAATTTTGTGCGATTCGCACCACAGCTTTTACACTCTCTAACTTTCACAAAGACCAAATAATATCCACTAATTTGGGTTATTTTTACCAAAGATATGTAGCAGTATAAATTGTGGGCAAAATTTATGAAGAAAAATTAATAATTCGCATAATTCTGTTCCAGAAACAAAGAAATATGCATTTTTTTTTTCAAAATTTTCGGTCTTTTTTCATTTATAGCGCAAAAAATAAAAACCCCGGAGGTGATTAAATAACACCAAAAGAAAGCTCTATTTGTGGGAAAAAAAGGACAAAAAATTCATTTGGGTACAGTGTTGCATGACACAGTAATTGTCATTCAAAATGTGAGAGCACCGAAAGCTGAAAATTGGTCTGGGCAGGAAGGGTGTTTAAGTGCCCAGTAAGCAAATGGTTAAATGGCACACAAAACCCTATATAGAGAAACATGCACAGTAGTGCATTAAGGGACGCCACTTTGGACTTTATATGGCAGTAATACAGAATCAAGATCAAAACTCAATTAGCAAATATATATAAAAAAAAAGTCAGAAAGGTGCCAACTTTATTATCGTAATCAAAAAGAAAGGAATGTACGTTGCATAATGCACAATGAATAAAAAAGCCTAAAATCGTACATCCATGACTATTGTAAATATATGTAAGAGGATAAAATACAATGACTCAAACTCGTTGTCAAGAAAAAGTATCAACCAAACCTCACAAAGGCTGGCAGGCTGATTCAGATGGCATGGACCCAACATGTTTCGGAAACCAATTTTACATTGATATATTCCTTCTTCAGGGTGAATATGGAGTTTAGGTAATTATATTCAGATCTGTGAAAAATATAAAGATACGTAATAAAGTTCATCTGACAACATCAAACAAAATATACATCTGTTGTCAGAGAATTTTTGGAGTAAAAAACAACAATGCAGAGGAATGATACATGCTGGCTGCGCACATATCCATATATGGGGCAGATGGTAAGGCATATGTCCAAAACTCAATCGCTAGGGCATGTCCACAAAAGACGCCTGGTAAACTACTACCACAGCAGCAGGGGTATGTACTGTGGAAAAATGGTAAAAGGAAAAATTAAGTCCTTTGCATCAGTAGGGGTGCATATATGCACTTGTATATAACACAAATTATATATAATTATAGAGGCAAAAGTGAGTGTCCAGGAACCAATCTATGCCTCACATAATAAAATACAGAGAAAGGTTTGTAATTAAAATTTACCTTTAATTTTAAGCCAGCAAAACCCTGTGGAAAAGTTATCTACCGTTAATTACCAGTCTCAGAGCAAAACAGCCCTCTTCAATAAAGAAGATGTGGATGAACGTGGCTGTACGAGTCTTGCTTTTATATGGTTATATGCTCTGGCAATGACCAATCTAATAGCCTTCCCAGACAAATCAGCCTCTTCAGACTCTCCAAAGGGGAAGATGTGGAGGAACATGACTGTGTAAATTTTGCTTTGATTAAGAGGATGATGATACCCAACAGGTTGTCTTATTTATTAAACAAGTGGCCAATACACTCAAAGGAGTTATTCCCACTTACCCTGTGAAGGGATTGAATTCACTGGCAAGAAGCAGTCTTGCAGCTTTCCCAAGCAAAACATCCCTCTTCAGACTCTAAGGGGAATACACGGATGGGCATGACAGTATGTATCCCACTGGCTCAAGCAGCCAGGAATAAGGATGACACCTAATAGGATGTCACATTCAATAAACACATTGTCCCTACACTGCTTTGGCAATAAGAAGCTGCCTAGCCATACCAGATGAAACAGACCATTTTCCGGATGGACATGACTGCATAATTCTGCTTTGTCCAGGCAACCAAGAATGAGGATGATGACATCTAACATTTTGTCACATTCATTAAGTCAATATACTCTAAAAGAGCGTTTCCATTCACCCTGTGAAAGGGTTACCGAGCAGTCTCAAGCCTTCCCAGGCAAGCAATCTACTTCAGATTCTTCCAAAGAGAAGACAGACAAGCATGACTGCAAGAATGTTGCCCTGTTCAAGCGACAAAGGATAAAAATTATGACACCTAACCGTTTTTTACATTCATTAAGTATGTGGTCAATACACTCTAAAGGAGTCGTTTCCACTCACTCTGTGACTGGGTCATATATGGTCCCAATAAATGGTCTCAGGACCTACTCAGGCAAATGAACCTTTGTACTTCCCAAGTAGAGGTTAATGAATATGCGATTTCTACTTTGTTCAGACAGGCTATGATTAAGATAATGGTGACCAAGTTGTCAAAATTAAGCATATAGGCAAGACACTCTAAAGGAATTGCTGAATTCATCTTCTGTAAGGGCGATCTATTCTGGCAATGTCCAGTCTTCTATTCAGGGCCTTCTCAAAAAAGCCGATCACCGGCGGCCGTGATCGGGACATCAGTCCCGATCACGGCCAGCCCTGCTAGCGCCCACCTGCCCCCTGCAGTGCCACCCAGCAGTGCCCATAGTGCCACCCAGCAGTGCCACCCACAGTGCCCACAATCTGCCTCAAAGGTGCTGCACCCCAGTGCCACATATCCGTGCCCATCAGTGTCATCTACCAGTTCCCAGCAGTTCCGCCCATCAGTGCCCAGCAGTGCCACCTATCAGAGCCACCTATCAGTGCCACCTATCAGTGCCCATCAGTCCCATCTATCAGTGGTACCTATCAGTGCCCATCCGTGCCACCCATCCGTGCCATCTTATCTGTGCCCATCTTTGCCCATCAGTGCCGCCTTATCTGTGCCCATTAGTGCCGCCTTAACTATGCCTATCAGTGCCCACCAGTGCAGCCTATAAGTGCCCACCAATGCAGCCCATCAGTGCAGCCTATCAGTGCCGCCTAATCAGCGCACTTCAATGAAGGAGAAAAATGACCCGTTTGCAAAATTTTATAACAAACTATTAAAACATGATTTTTTATTTTTATTTTTTGCATCTTTTTTTGTTTGTTTAGCAAAAAATAAAACTCCGAGCTGTAACTAAATACCACCAAAAGAAAGCTCTATTTGTGGGAAAAAAATGATAAAAATTTTATTAGGGTACAGTGTTGTATGCCCGCGCAATTATCATTCAAATTGCATCAGCGCTGAAAGCTGAAAATTGGTCTGGGACTGAGGGGGGTTTAAGTGCCCAGTAAGCAAGTGGTTAAGAACCTCCAGAGGACAGTTTGACTCTTCTCTTATGTTGGATGGATCAAGTGCTTGGTCTACAAGATTGGAGTATGTTGTCACAGCAGGATGTGAAAGTTAGGAATTCCAGGGGTTAGGATCACCCCTCTGGTCAGTGTGTGTTCCTTGTGGGATTGACCATATATGTCCTTACCATCAGAACATGTCGTTGCCTTCAAGGACAAACGCTATCACTGCATTTTTTTTTCTTGATTGTAGAAGGTCAAGCCTAAATTTTAATAGTGGTCAGTTTGGCTTTCTGCTGCCCATGCACCATAGACATCCGTGCCTGTCTTTTGCAGATATCTCCTAAACATGTAGGTTTAGGAGATATTTCTTGCACCTACAGGTAAGCCTTAATCTAGGCTTACCTGTAGGTAAAAGTGGTCTGTAAGGGTTTATGACCACTTTAATGACAGTTGAGTTTTGCAGAGGCATCCTGGCTTCTGTTTTTTTAGTCAGAATTGAGGAGTGTGTAGCATTATCCCTCCCCTGCTTTGGCTAGTTAGTTCCCAGTTGTGCTGACATGGAGCTCCATGGCAGCACAGATACCACCCAGCTTGGTAGGACTAGTTACAGAATGCCGAGGCTGGAGGTGGGCTCAAATTTATGAGTTAAGTCCTGGAGGGGGGGCGGAGCCTATACCCAGCTGTGCTGCCGTGGAGCTCGTCAGGAAAGGAAAATTACAGTAAGTATTTGAATTCAATTTTCCATTTTCCCCAGAGCTTGATAAATGAGGTGAAGCTCTGCTGACTTCCATTATCCAATCATGATTTTTTTTTTCCTTGCACATGCTTGTGTACTGGCCAAAATTTAATTTCAACAGATTCACGTAGCTCTGGGGAAGATTTTCTTTCAAAGCAAAACTTCCCTTGGAAAGTTAACAGTCTGTTGTAGGGTGACCAGATGTCCCCGGACTAAGAACATTGTCCTAGGACCAAGTCTGTCTCTGGTTTTGTCCCCGTACAGGGTTGCCACCTGTCCGGTATTGCCCCAGACAGTCCATGTCTCTTTCCACATGTGACCCGGACATAAAATACTTCCAGACCCATCCATTCATCCAGTAAATATTTTTCTGGGGATGGAATTGGTGTCAGACCAAGTAACAGCACTGCCCTCCACTCAATGAGATTCCTTGCGGCTGTGTTTCTCTGATTCCCCCCTCCCCCGCCCGGTGCCTCTCACTCCGTGCCGCCACTTCAATGATCTCCTTTGCAGTCATTGGTTGCTGTTCTAATGACATGCTTTTTCTGCCATTCACACTACATAGTAGGAGGTAAATGGCCCTAGAGTGGCCCCACCTCCAGCTCCGCCCCCCAGCTAGGCTTTCACACTTCCCTCCCTGTTTGCAGTAGCACCTGGGTTCTGCTGGTATGGCAATCTGGATGGTTGTGTTAAAGAGGGCAGGAGGCGCTGATTTAAGGGGGGGGGGGGATCTCTTTGATTTCTGGAAGTCTCTAAGGAAGGGGGGCACTGATATAGGGGGACTGCGAGATAATGGGGGTCTATAATAGTTGGTGATTAACCATTAGTTCAGCAGCACCTCCCTTAGCTCGCAGTCCCCTTATATCAGGGTCCCCCCTCCTTATCAGTAATGCCTGTCATTGCCGCCTATCAGTGCCCATCATTGCTGTCTATAAGTGCCCTTCATTGCCACATATTAGTGCCGCTTATTACTGCCCAACATTGCCGTCTATCAGTGCCAATCATTGCCGCCTATCAGTGCCCAACATTGCCGCCTATCAGTGCCCAACATTGCCGCCTATCAATGTCCATCATTGCCAAATATCAGTTTTACCTATCTGTCTCCATCGTTGCCACCAACAGTGCCCACCATTGCCACATAACAGTACCGCCTATCAGTGCCCATCATTGCCACCTGTTAGTGTCCATCAGTGCCCATCATTGCCGACTTCCAGTGCCCATCTTTGCCACCTATCAGTACCCATCATTGCCACATATTAATGCCCCCTATTAGTGCCCATCATTTCCGGCTTTCGGTGCCCATCATTGTCACATATCAGTGCCCCCTATCAGTGCCCATCGTTGCCGCATATCAGTGTAACCTCATCAGCGCACATCAGTGAAGGAGAAATTACTTGTTTACAAAATTGTATAACAGAAAACAATTTTCAGTCTTTTTTCGTTTAAGCAAAAAATTAAAAACCCAGTGGCAATTAAATACCATCAAAAGAAAGCTCTCTGTGTGAAAAAAATGATAAAAATGTCATATGGCTAAGTGTTGTTACCATCCAATATTTTACTGTTCTGAATTGTTAATTTATATTGTTATTGTTGAGACGAAATTCTTTGGTAAGAATTGAATACAAGATATGCAGTAAAGTTTTTTCTCTATCTTATCTTAACATTTGGTATTCATTTCCTGAAAAATTCTAAGAAGTATTTTTTTTTAATCTCATACTGTAGATGAAATGTGAGAAATAACTTATATATCATACAATCATTCCATAAACACATACCACATACACTGCTTATATAATTTAAGAAAAATATGCTTATATGGATTTAATTTAAAACATCTGATCACTTTAGTCTATTCGCCTTTCGTAAATCAACCCCAGAGTGTCAAATATCTGCTCTGAATTTAGGCAGGAGACAGGTCAGTCTTCATGTGGTCCTTACATCCTGACATGTCTGCTCTGACAGGAAGAGAATACAAGGAAATAACACACCCCTATCCCTGGGAGATAACTACTGCAGTACTATAAAAAAAAAAAAAAAATTGGGAAGTAGAATGAAATTCTTACAATTACCCATTTATGACCTCTCTATGACCAAACTTAAATAAGAAAATATTTGCTTATTTAGGGCAAATGACAGTTGGGTTGCTTTACTAAAGGCAAATAGGTTGTTCACTTTGCAAGGGAATTTTCCCTTTGAATTTTCCTTACTGCTTAGGACACCCAATTACATGCCAGAATAAAAAAAAACACAATGTTTCCTTGACCTGATTGGAGGCTGGACATTAACAGGACTTCACTTTATTCACTAAGCTCTGGGCAAAATTCCCTTGCAAAGTGAAACTTCCCTTGCAAAGTAAACAGTGTATTTTCCTGATCTAAAAACGGGGTCTTTGTAAAGCCCCCTTTCTTCTAAGCACCTGATCTTCACCTTGGTCTTGTCTTTTCTCTGTTCATGTGACATCACTCAGAACTAGTGATTGGCTGGTAGACCCAAGCAGTGCAACAGGGAGGGGTGGTAATATGATCCCCTATATATGGAAGTACCATCAACAGGAGTGGTAATGTAGAACTGCCAGGGATCATAATGTGGTCCAGCGGACCCCCTTACAAAGACATTGTCACTTTGTTCTAAATAGGTGTAGCACCCCCTAGTGGTGCTAGAGTGCTAGAGTTGGTGTTTTATTGAGTGTAGGTATATTTGTAAAGACTTGGCTAGCAGCCAAGCCTGTGTGTTTTTTTTTTACTTACTGGAATTTTCTAGAAGGATGGAAGGGGAGGTAAGGTGGAGCTGCCTGGAGTATTCATAAGGGCTCTGACCAGTCCCCAACAGATGAGTTGGCAGAGGGCAGGCCCCCTCAAATGCTCAGGGTCAGCCCAGCTGGGGGCAGTGAAGTTTGGGTGGAAGCTGGAGATGGAGTGTTAGCTGGCGGAGGCCTTTGAGAGTAACCCCCTACACTGAGGAGGGGGGGGGGGAAGTGGTGAACTCAGGCCTGGGCTCGGCTGTGGAAGGGACCCTTATAACACACAGAGGAATCCTTACTAGGAGGCACAGGAGCAAAGAGAGGACAGCTGAAGGACACTGCCAGGCAAATTTCCAGGAAGACAGCCAGGTGGGCTGGTGAGTGACACAAAAACAGGAAGTGAGAGAGAGACACAGAGCACAGAGTGGAGCAGCAGAGCAGACGTGCCACAAGAGGCTCCTTCCCAGCTCCAGCCACAATCTCCCCCCGGCTCTCCCCCGGGCTCCCACCAGCCAACAACAACTAGCATCCTCACCCGGCTTTAGTGAGGATAGTGGCACGGGGGCTGGGAACAATCCCCCCTAGTCACGATCCACCTCTCTTTTATCTTCCAACACGGCCTGCCTGCCACCCGTTCGGGTAGGCATTACACAACACCGCAGCTCCGACCTAGTCCGGCCGTACGGCGGTCACTCACCTGGCAGCCGCCTGCACCATACCCCAGAACCTTGACAGTCCAGGGCTCGCACACCGCGTGCCCCCGGCCCCCGACCTTCATTGGTACCGGGCCCCGGGACGTGGATTAGGAAAGCCCGGGGCTCCGGCCTAGCCGGTGGCCATCTTGGTCCACCCATCCTCGGTGGAAAAATTATCAACTCCCCCCCCCCCCCGTTCCAGCAACCCTGAGGAACCCTTAAGGTGGCCACACCGCAGCCACCCTGTCATCACCCCTAATGGGCTAAACATTTAGCCACACAGACTGGTGGCTGCGGCAAAGCCACATAAAAAAAAAAAAAAAAAAAACATTTTCTCCTCCCTCTATCCTACCTCCATCCTCCCCTCCATTTTAAAGATCCCACCGCAAGGGGCAACCGGACCACTCTCCAGAAACGTCAGCCAGATTCACCGCAACCAGACAGCAAACGGGGACCACCGCAACCAGGTAAGCTCGCACCTCCACTCCCCCCCCCCCCAGTGATTGTTCCATGGACTGCGTCCGACCGCCTCCGGGGGTCAGGAAAGAATTTTTGCCCCACTGGTGCGTTTGGCTGCTACTGGCAGGGTTTTTTTTTTTTTTTCGCCTTCCTCTGGAACAATCAGGAACAACCGTAGGTTAGCATCCCTACCTCCGGCCTCCATTCCATTTTTCACGCTATCCTAGGACGACTACTCTGGATCACAGCCAGATTTCTTTTCTGAGTGGGGGGGGATCTTCACCTCAAGTAAAAGGTAGCCGGAACAGCCAGCAACCCAATACAACAACTCCTTCCGCATCCATATAGGCATCCCTTGATCAATTTGCGTGCTAATAGCCTCAAGCACGGCAGCAAGTCTGGTACCTAGCCCGTCCTCAGGGTCAATACCCTGATCAGGATCATCATCTTAGGCCCATAGTACCATCAACCTCATCCACAGACCATGTGCCACTTCAAACACTCAGCAGAAGTTCTCCACAGACTAAGGAAAACAAATGCCACATTGAAGTATTTTTTGTATGGAAGATGGCAAAGAGAACAACTATTAAAGACCGGACGACAAGCAACTGCCAACCACAGGAAGAGATCTACTCAACCACTACAATTAGATTGCGCCTTGATTAACGCCAGGTCTGCAGTCAAACACAGACTGGAAGTACACGACTTCATCATCGAGAACAATGTAGACTGCATCTTCATCACCGAAAGCTGGCTAACCTCTGACTGCAACACCATCCTCACCGAATTGGTGCCGAAAAACTACAGGATCCTAACCGAACACCGGATAGGGAAAAAAGGAGGAAGCCTAGCAGTGATCTTTAAAGCTCACCTGGGGCTTACCCTGAAAAAAAAAAAAAAACTGAAAACACCTATAAAAAACTACGTGGTAATCCAAAATCAAAGTATGAAGATCAGCTGAAAGCCTATGTGAAGAAGGGACTATCAATAGGGATCCTCAATGAAAAAGAAGCTGAATATTTGGTATCAAATTCTACTAAAACACCAGTGATTTATCATAATCCAAAAATACACAAAAGATTGAATAAACCACCAGGGAGACCTATCATCAGTGGTATAAATTCGGTATTCTCAAGGTTGGGAGAATATCTAGATACCTTTTTGAAACCGCTGGTGGTTAAGGGAAAGTCTTATTTAAGGGACAGTGCACAACTTATAGAACTATTGAGTAACATCAAGGATACAGAAAAATATCTATTAGCAACCATAGATGTAAATTCATTGTATACGAGCATTGCACAGGAAGACGGTTTAATAGGAGTAGAAAGAGCCCTATATGAACACACGAACATGAAACAAGAACAAGTACAGTTTATCATTGAGGGGCTAAAGATGGCCATGGCCTGCAACTATTTTTGGTATGGACACCAATATTATGTACAGACCATGGGAGTAGCTATGGGTGCACGGTATGCACCAAGCGTCGCCAACCTTCTCATGAACATGTGGGAGGAGGAGTATATATATTTGAAGAATGTACCCCAGATAAAATTCTTTCGGCGGTACATTGATGACCTGGTGATACTATGGGATGGTAACCGAGAAGACTTTGAGAGATTCCTATTAAATCTGAATAACAACAGATATGGATTGACATTCAGTGGGAAATGCGATGAGAACAAGATAGAATTCCTGGACTTAGAAATTTTTAAAAGAAATGATGGTCTCCATACGAAAACCTTCTTCAAAGAAACGGATAGAAATAGCTATATCCCTACATCAAGTTGCCATCATCCTAAATGGAAAGCTAATATCCCTAAGGGGCAACTCCTAAGGATTAGGAGGAACTGCAATTCAATGGAAGATTTTTCCTCCCAAGCTGATAAGTTAGTCACACAATTTGAAGAAAAGGGATATAAGCATGAGGTACTAGCTAAGATAAAAAATGAAGTTGGTAATATAGACAGGGCTACTTTAATAAAAAAATCGAAGAAAAAATTTGATCTGGCATTCATTACTGGATACAATACGCAATACCACGCGGTAGAAAGAATCATAAAGAAATATTGGCCTATTCTCCAAGAAGATAAAATTTTATCAACAATCCTCCCAAAAAAAACGAAATTCATCTACAGGAGAGCGCCTACACTACGCAATATGTTAGCACATAACGTGATTGATGCTCCTAAAAATAGAACATTTTTAGAGGAATTGAAAGGCTTCTATAGATGCAATAAGTGTTTGGCCTGTAGGGTCAGTAAGCCTCAACCTCGAAGGAAAACAACATTTAGATCAAAAACAGATCATATCGTGCATAAGATTAGAGAACTTATAACATGTAGGAGCACACACGTTACATATGTTTTGGAATGCCCCTGCAATTTGCAATATGTAGGTAGGACAACTAGACCACTACATGTGCGAAAAAGGGAGCATATTAACAACATTAGGAAGGGGTTCCCTAATCATAATATATCCAGACATTTTGATTTGTTTCACCAGCGAGACCCCTCAAAATTGGTCTTTTATGGAAACAAAAACAAAATTGGAGAGGAGGCAATATGACTACTTTGATATCACAGAACGAAACCAGCTGGATATATAGATTAAATACCCTAGCCCCCAAAGGGTTAAACATTGATATAGACCTTAACTGTTTTATAGCAAACCCATAAGAAGGGACAAACAGAAATATAGGGGCTTGGAAACCGTAGGAAGTGTAAAAGGTTTCCTCGGGCATTAATTGAAACCTTGAGGTAATCCTCAGGTGACTAAAGTTCTTACAGGAATAGTTTTACATGGTAATATCTAGATATGGATATACAAATAATATTGGGTGTTTGTGCCTCCTATTTCTGTTGTTTCATACTAGAAAGAATTGGCACTAACGGATGTTAATGTAAAAGAGTCCCTCTTCAAATGGTCTATATGCCAACATCTGAGGGAGAAAAGGTCCCTTTGAGGAAGCCTGATGATGGTAGAAAGTAAATGATATGAATTAATTATGCTGCTAAAATAATGGAATAGTATTTGGGTAAAAAAAGAAAAAATATTTTTCCCTTTAAAAGCTTTACAATGTAATATCTGAAGTGGATAAAGCTGAGGTTGAGAAGGCCTACGCTGGTAGATAATTAGATGAAGAATTAGGGCATTATAATAATAAAAAATAAAAAATCAATAAGATCTAGAATTTATACGTAATCTATTTCTCATTTAACATCCAAAATAATTGGTAATAAACTCGCATATTGAGGGATATAAAATAACAGCTATACGAGGAGATACAAATAAGAAAAGAAAAATACACCTCTGTCGTTGCTAAATGATCCAAAATAAGTCCGGTAGTTGTACATTAATATGCAAAAATAAATTAATGATTAAAATATCATATTTTCCTTTTTTGCCCATCGGGAGGTTTACAGGATAATATCTGGTATGGATGGTTTTTTTGTTTTGTTTTGAGAAAAGCCTGATGTGGACATAAGAAAATTAATATAGTTGTTTAGATGATATTAAAATTATAAAGGGTGTATAAATATATATTATCCCAGCATAATATGACAAAAATAAAGGTATAGGAGGGGATCAATAAGAGGATTATGCAAATGGTGACCTGCTTAGGGTATGTAACGTCCCCATTCTCTGTACTAAAAAGAGAGGACTGGAGCTTTGTTAATATATAGCTGCTTTCCTCTAACATTAGGCGTTTTCATCTCTAGAAGTTATACAAATAAAGATAGGTTTGCCTGCTATAATTTTATCAGTAAAGAAGGTGAGAACGAAAGTATAACTCCACCCTGGCTGTTTATTGGCCAAAATCCGGGAGTGGGAGGATCTATAATCTTTAAAGATGACTGTGTGGGTATGCGTGGTATCGCTGCTGAGGACGTCTCTGACGAAATGCGTACAGCGTCATTACGCATACCACATCACTTCCGGTGCGCCAGTCCCGTTGGAGCGCAGCTGGAGCGCACGCCGCTCGCTCAACGGAATATCTTTTTACTGGCAGACCGGTCGGATTGTTCGGGTTTTCCCCTTGTTTGCGCAAGGGATGTGAGGACATTACCAAAGGAGCTATAAGGCAGAAACAATCCAGACAGCCTCCAGAACCTGGGAAAGGGCCCCGTTGAGGGTTATATTATGCATGGAGGATAAAGTTTTGGCAAAAAATCCCCACCTTCTCAAGGGAATAAAATAGGCACTACTGGATTGGCTACCTTAATATACTAATTTTTAAAAAAACTTTCATAATTGTTTGGTACGTTATTATTTTTATATTTTTTTATATTTTACTTTTTTTTTTTTTTGTATTGTTTATATAAGTTGCATTTTTTCCTTTTTCTGTATAATCTTGCATTTAAAAAGACATTTTTTCTCTGCAAAATATATTTTCCTACAAATATCACTGGCTGTATAACTGCCGAGATATAATTGTTTTTCAGTTTGGATAAAAATTTTTTTATTTTTGTAATAAAATATTGTTTTTAAAAAATAGTGGTTATTGGCCTCCCACTATATATAAAAATCCTTGTTTGCTCTGGTACAAGCACAACAGAGTGCAGTTTATTCCCCTCCCCCCAATGAGAAGCTTGTTATGCATCAAAAATACTGCACCATGAGCGGATCTTTTTTCCTTTGAGGAACCACCACGGAATACTTTCTTTAAACAACTAAAGCTTTCATGGAGAGTCGTTTTTGAAGATATAGCAGATTGGTGAAATCCTCAACATAAGTGGAACACAGCCTACATGCGCATAACCCCTTAGGGGGTGAGTGGATTTGGTGAGTGGGGACCCTTGAGGGGGAAGGAGCACAGAAGTCACGATTTAACTGTCATAATCACGGAAAGTCACACCTGAATTTTTGGGAGCAGAAATAATTTGCACTATTTTGGACATTTTGATAAACAGCATCACTGAGGACTTTATTTGTATAAGAAAATTTTTTCTTTAAGAAATCCCTTTGTTTTTAGGGATAAAGGTTTTTTAGATATCTGTCACTGCATAATTATAGTATCAATATTATATTGTTATAATTTTTTATATATATACACTGGTTCATAAGGGTTTCACATATATGACTGCATAGTATAATATGGTGATAATAGAAGCACTCAAGAGTAATTTAGGGAAGGTGTATGATTGAGATACATTTACGCATATAGATATAACAAAAAATTTTTTTTGGTTTTGGCACACACACTATTTGGATATATCATACATTTTTATTCTTATTTTTATCATTTATTTTTTATTGGATTTAATTCACTTTATTTTTGTATTTTTGTGTAATTTCCGCGATGGGATACCAGGAATATTTCATATAGTCGGTTTTTTTGCCAAAACAGGTAGCCTAGTGGGGATGTTCTTAATAGAAAAGACAAAAGTCTGTAATATATATCAAATATAAATACATTGGTTATCTTTCATAAAATCCCCCCATCTGGGCGTGAAATAGGCTCTGGGGCCAGATAAAGGGACTAAATTAAGGATAGACCTAAAGGTTGTACATTTGTAATATAAATAAGTGATGAGGTAGCGCCATTAGCCCATATTTGTTTTTCATCCTTTTAAACACGGGTTATTGAACTTAGCCCGTGTATTTTGAGGGTGGCAGCAACCTCTATAAAAATATAATAATAAAGTACAAGGGAGTAATCCCTTAAAAGACCTATATTATAAACGCACAATCCTGTTCATCATAATCCATTTCCTAAGCGCGGCTTTTTCTGTTTAACTGGGGCTTACCAAACCATCATCACAGAACCCATTGCCTTTTATGGAAACCCTGACGCTACATCTTCAATCAACACCCCATGACACCACTCATATTCTACTGTGCTACAGACCACCGGGACCAAAGTCCAATCTTCTTTCACCCCTCACGGAATCCTTCGCAATGCACACCCTAAAATTAAAAAATTTCCTGGCACTCGGAGATTTCAACCTTTGGGCAAACGAGCCCAAAGACCCCATCGCGACTGCCTGCATCAATCAACTAGAAGAATTCTGTTTCCAGCAACTGATAAAGACTCCCACGTATGGGTCAGGACACACCCTGGACCTCATTTTCAAACAGAACATTGACGTCAACATACTCGACAACATAACACTGCCATGGACGGATCACCACGCCATCAAATTCAAAATCACTACCAACATCACCCACGAAAAACGGAAACCTGCAACAACAACGCACTGGACCAGATCACATAAAAAACTGTACTCTGAATCCTTCAAAACCACTCTATCCAATAAGATAACTACAATAACCTTAAACCACTCTGCGGAGGAAACACTCAACTCCCTGAACAGGGCATTACTGCAATCAGCAGACTTCGGTAGCTCCAAAACGCAGGGCTCTCATCAGGAAGAAAAACTCTGGATGGTTTAATAGCTCCCTCTCCGTACTAAAGCAAGAACACAGAAGAGCGGAAAGAACATGGAGAAGAAATCCCACAGAGGAAAACCACCTTAATTACAAAAGGGCTCACAGAGAATTATCGGAAAGCAATCTTCAAAGCCAAAAAGGATCACTTCTCATATACAATCTCAACGGCCGCAAACCAACCACTGGAACTGTTTAAACTAGTCAATCAATCAATCAATCAATCAATGAATCCGGTGTGCCTAGAACCCCCAGAAAATGAATCCCAGGATTACTGTGACAAACTGTCGGATTTTTTCATCGATAAAGTCAAAACCATCAGGGAAACAATTTGTCAGAAGAAAACATCCAAACTCAGCCAGAAAATACATAAAGAGGATGTTTGCACCAACATTCCGCAACCGCCGAAATTTTCATTAACCCGAATTACCGCAGACACCACAAAAAACATCATTAATAAACTTCGTGACAGTACCTCACCAGTTGACATCATCCCCACAAAACTACTGAAAGAATGCTCCGACATCGTGGCTCCAACCATAACCCACCTCATAAACCGATCATTCCACGAAGGGATTGTTCCCAGCATCCTCAAATAAGGCATCGTCAAACCTACTCAAGAAACCAAACCTGGACCCAAACAACCATAGGCCAATTACAAGCCTCAACACCATTTCAAAGATCATGGAGAAAGCAGTAGTACATCAGCTACAACTCCACCTGGATACTCACAAAGTCCTGGACCCGCTGCAATCAGGCTTCTGCCCGTGTCATGGAGCAGAAACAGCACTCCTTAAGATTTGGGACGACGCCCTCGAAGCAGCAGATGACAGAGAGCCGTGTCTCCTCATACTGTTAGACCTAAGTGCAGCATTTGATACAGTAGACCACAATACTCTACTCGTCCGCCTCACAGAAGTAGCCGGAGTCCAAGACATAGATCTCCAATGGTTCGTGTGCTTCCTAGGAAATCGTTCACAGACAGTGAAACTTGAAAAATTCCTCTCTGAATCTCGGGCAGTCACCTGCGGAGTCCCTCAAGGATCTCCTTTGTCACCCGTTCTCTTCAACATTTACATCCGCCCACTCCTCCAAATCATCAGATGCTCAGACCTTTGCTTCCACTCTTACTCTGACGACACGCAGCTTTATTTTCATATCAATGGAAAAAAAGATCACCAACAACAACTTGAAAACTGTCTCAAATCAATAGAGGACTGGATGACTACTAACTCCCTCCAACTCAACGAATCAAAGACAGAGCTTCATATCATACACCCAAATCATAATCCCGTAACCAAAACCTCCTGGTCTCCACCCACCGTCTTTGGGCAGACCATCTCCCCAAAGACCAAGGCCAAGAGTTCTGGGGGTTATTTTAGACGCACAAATGTCAATGAATGCGCAAATAGGAGCAGTAGTCAGTGGATCTCACCATCTTCTGCGCATGCTTCGCAGACTCATCCCTTTTATCCCAAAGAATGACAAAGCAGTGGTAGTTGGAACAATCATTAATTCACGACTGGACTACGCAAACTCGCTTTACTTAGGATTACCACAATATCAACTTGCACGATTACAACTGATCCAAAACACGGCGGCAAGGCTAATAACGGGAAAAAAAACCCTGGGAATCCATCTCTCCTTCCCTGAAGAGCTTACATTGGCTAACCGTAAAAAAAAAAAAAAATCGGATCACATTCAAGACCCTTTGCCTCTCTAACATATGCGTGCATAGAGAAGCTCCGCAATACCTAATGGAGAAAATAAATCATTACACACCAAACCGCAGTCTTCGATCAGCCAACAAAAACCTCCTCCTCGTGCCCAAAGCCCGGTATAAATCCATGGGGGATCGGAGATTCGCTGTCCAAGGTCCTTGGCTATGGAATGCTCTACCAATCAACATCCGCCTGGAAGAAAATCACTTGGCTTTTAGGAAAAATCTCAAGACCTACCTCTTCTAGCTGATGATCAAAGCTCGTCACAGTGCCCTGAGGCGATCAGTTTGCATTGTGCGCTATACAAATATTTCATTCATTCATTCAAGACCGAGAGGCAGCCTGAGAGGACTGGGCGAGAGCAGTCTGGGGTGGATGCAGAGTCAGTCAGGAGGACTGTGGTGGAACGGGCAGGAGAAAGGGGCAGCTGCAGCTAGGTGGGCTGGAAGTGCCCAAAGAGGTGGTACTGGGAGCAGTAGCCACAGGAGGAGGACATCTGTGCACTAGAACTTTCTACTCCAAAAGGGAACTGTGGTTCCTGCCTGTAAAGGGCACTTGCTACTGATCTGAGTCGATTTTTAGACCATCCAAACAGTGCCAGCTGGTCCTGCGAGTTGTAGTTCCAAGAGCAAGATTTGTGCTGGTGGAGTTGGAGTCAGGGGCGTAACTAGAACCTTCAGGGCCCCGGTGTGAGAAACCATGAAGGGCCCCCGAACCTCCGGCCCGGGCCATTTCCACTGGTCCCGGTGGAAGTAGGACCTGGACAGGAGGGGCGGCATATGGAGGAACAAATCCCCTCCATTTTCCTACTACAGCCACTGAATGCCTATGTGAGAGAAAGGAGGAGAAGCAGGCTTTTAGCATCTGCAGGAGAATAATTGAGGGGATTTGTTCCTCTATATGCCCCCCTTCATCTAGGTGTACAGAGGCAACATGTGTGCCATTGCAAGTGTGACCCCTGTAGTTACGCCCATGGGATGAGTCGCAGCGGTGGTGTGGGGGATGGGATCGGTGGAAGAAGTGGTGGTTGGGTGAGGATAGGATCAGTGGCAGCGGTGGTGGTGGAGGGGGGGAGGATGGGATGAGTGACAGCAGCGAGGGAGAGATGGAATGAGTGGCAGTGGTGAAGGGGGGGTGAGATCAGTGGCAGCAGTGGTGGTGGTGGGTGGGTGTAAAAAGTGGTAGCGGTGAAGAGGGATGAGATCAGCAGTAAGGATGTTGGCTGCGGGGGTGGGATCAGTGGTAGCGGGGATTGAATGGGATGAGTGGCAGAGATGTTTGGGGGGGATGGGATCAGTGGCAAGGGTGGTGAGAGGAATGGGATCAGTGGCAAGGGTGGTGGTTGGGGGGGATAGGATGGGATGAGTGGTAGTGGAAGGGGGGGTTGGATGGGATGAGTTGGTGTGGGCGGGGGGAAATCAGTGGCATTAGTGGTGGTGGGGGGGTATCAGTGGTAGTAGTGTGGGGGGAATCAGTGGTAGTAGTGTGGGGGGAATCAGTGGCAGTAGTGGTGGGGGGGGGGGGGAGTATCAGTGGCAGCAGTGATAGTGGTGTTGGGGGGAATCAGTAGCAGTGTTGATACTGAGGGATGGGATCCCACTCACTTCCAGATCACTCGCAGATCTCTTGGTTCCCCCTCCTTGCTAGGTCTTACTTGGGTGGGCAGAGAGGATGGGCAGAGCCTGTGAGTACGGGCGGAGAGGATGGGCAGAGCCTTGCAGTGGGCTTGTGAGTGTGGGCAGAGAGGATGGGCAGAGCGGGCGAGGACTGCGTAGTGTGCCCTTTGAGTGTGGGCGGGGAAGATTGGCAGATTGGGCGGGGACTGTGCCTGAGAGTGCGGGTGGAGCAGGGCAGGGACTGTGTGCCTGTCAATAATCAGTGTACTATCTCCTGGGCGGCGGCGCCCCCCTACAGTGGCGGAACTCAAGGGCCCAGACGCAAGTGGGACTGCTGGGACACTGGTAACTCTGCCACTGGTTGGAGTAGATCTGCAAGCAAGTTTGTGCAGGAGGCAGAGAAGTGTATATAGTTGTCCCTAAAAACCTTACTACATCGATTAAGTGGGCATCCCATATTCCATATCCAAGTATAATCCCCTAAATAAAACAAAAAAACAAAGCTGCTTGGATTGTATCCTGACTCTGTGGGCTGTGGAAAATGCGGTATGCCCAGCTGTGCAGGGTGGGGATCCCATTCACCAGGGGCTCCTATGGGGGTAGCGCTACATAGGCAATGTGATTGTGTATTTTTAAACTGGATTTGATAAATTGGTAAAGCTGAATCCACATGGCAAAATTGTAATGATCTCTATTGAAACAGACTGAAGATTTTGAATGGTCCGCATTTCAGAAAGATGTGGTCTACAGGAGCTCAGGGCAGCCAGTAATGGTTATATCACCACTGGGACTGCGAGCTGGTGCAACGCTAAACCTTCTAAGGGCATAATACGGCTTTACCGCTACTTAATGTCACCTTAATGGCTCAATACATTAAATAAATGTGACATGACTGGAGGTGGTCAAGTGACAAATGGAAATGTGATTCTACATTAAATAATAATAATGTTACAATGTGTTCACAAGGAGGTGATCAGTCTAATACTGAGCGTGCAGAGCTGCCCAAAGGGCGATATTATTGCTCCAGGACTGTAATCTGAGCAGAGCACTTCAATTAATCAAAAATTGGGAATTCTGAATTTTTGCATAGCTTTGCATGACCAGAGGGGGGTCTAAGGAAATGTGATTCTACATTAAATGGTAATCTTACAATATATTCAGTGAGAGGTCATCAGAATGATAATGAATGTTCTGCACGTCCTACTGCCTAAAGGATGGCAATATGGCTCTATGATTGCAATGTGAGAATATTGCTTCAGTTAATAAAAGTTGACAATTCAGTTTTTTTTCAAATTTATACTTTTATATAATACATATTATACTTTCCTGGCTCAGCCCCAGGACAACACAACCTCTGGTCAACCCAGCCCTTTCACCCCGTATAAGACACCCCTGTATAGATAGATAAAAGACAGGCAGTACCTGGTGCAGGTACCTGGTGCAGGTGTTCTTTTTCTGTCCTTGCTCCAGACATTCCTGTTTGTACTGCCTACCCTGAGTCCCTGCGGTAGAAGATCCCTCATCAGAGAGGGTAAATCTCTCTGATGAGAGCTCTCCTGGTGCCAGAGTGAAGTGCAGGCTAAATGCCTTAAGTCACACGGGAGGCAGCCATTCTGGGCTTTTATTCTTCTTTCCCTCTTGGCTGATCGGTTTGGATGTTAGGTACAGTTCCCTGTTCACCTCCATGCGGTCTAGGCGTCTGTGTCAGATCGGCCGGGTGCCAGGTAGTGATGTCGGCAAGGTTTTTTGTATAACCTCCCTTCCTCTTCCTGGTTTTCTGTGTTCCACCTGCATTCCAGTGAGGCTGGCATGAGTGGATGATGTCACCGCTCGCTCCTGGATTGATCAGTCACGGCTGTGATTGGCCGAAACAGTGGGAGGGCGGAAAATTTAAACCTGCAGTGGGGAGTCTTAGTTGTGGCTGTCAGCACATGAGATTGGATGACCAGACTGGTAAGCTGAGCACTGGAGCAGCTTACTATTGTGTCCTTCACCTTCTCTGCCTGTATAATGTAATTTATAGTGCCTTGCTATTTCTTCCCCTGCAGCCTGCTGACAGTCCCCAGGAGTTTCCTCTTTTACCTTTTGTACAAGCATTGTCTAGCCGGTAAGTGGGGGATGCTCTGAAATTAAATAGATATATAAAATAAAAAAATGAATTATTAAATAAATTTAAAAAATAAAATTATTAGATGAATAAAAAAAATAAAATAAAAAAAAAATTAGAGGAAGATGACTTTTGTTTTTTCCTCTTTTCCCGTAGCCCAGGATGAACTCGCCTGTCCCTATACAAGAGGCACTAAAAACTTTGGAAAGGTAAGGGACGCCCAGAGGGTTTGAAGTTGCCTCTAGCTTTGGTTATCTATCTCAGGTTTTACTAATGGTTCTTCCTTATTGCAGGGGGAGAGGTCCTTCACTCAGGAGCCGCAAAAGAGCAATTTCATCCTCTAGTGATCATCATTCTTCTTCTCCTTGGGCTTGCAAAGTCAAAGCGCAACCATATCCAGCGCAGCCCTTCAGCAGAATCTGCAGGCCCATCGTCTAGGCATCATCGATCGTCCACCAATCATGGACCAGCTGTTTCAGCGGATATGGTCACCAAAACTTGTTGGACTTGCAGTGCGGTTTCTGTTACTGGTCAATCACCTTTGTAAGCTATGCTTCAAGAAGGCTTCCCAAGGCCAGATGGTCAACGAGGACATGAAGTTATAGGCCATTGATTGGGAGGAAGAAACTTCAGCCACACAGGAGCAGAGAAAATATTACATAAATTTAAAGAGAGAGTTACTAATATTTCCTTTTATAAAGGAAATGAAAGAATTATTGGAGGGGGACTGGTCCAGGCCGGATAAAAGACTGGCACTGTGGAATAGGATCAACAAGTTATATCTATTCCGACCTTCAGACGTGGAGCCGTGGGGTACCCTTCCTAAAGTGGATGCATCTTTACAGCATCTTGCAAGGTATATTACCCTACCGCTGGAAGAAACAGTGTCTTTTAAAGATGACTCGGAACTGAAGAAGACCTTCACCACTGCGGGGGCTGCCTACAGGCCGGAGGTGGCTCTGACCTCAATTGCCAAGGCCATCAGGGTCTGGGCTTCAAATGTGGAGTCCACATTAGGTTCCCGGGCGCAGGAAGAACTGTTCTTATCAAATCTTCAAGGCTTGAAATTGTCATCTGAATTCATAGCGGAGGCAGCGGTGGACTTCGTCAGAGATTCACCTCCAGTATCATGGCCCACTTGGTCACGGCTAGACAGGCTCTTTGGCTCAAACATTGGTCTGAAGATTCTGCCTCAAAGCAGGCTTCATGTTCCATCCCCTTTTCAGGGAACACTCTTTGGTGAAATGCTGGAAGAGGCAGTTCGCCAGGTGACTGGAAGGAAGTCTGGTCTTTTCCCCCAGGGTGAGAAACGTCATGCGCAGTCATTTCGGATAAATAGAAAACCCTGGGATCAGTTCAAGGAGGCCAAGTCCTATCAGCCAGGCAGAGAGTTTTCGTGCTTTTCATGGCGATCTTGCGGCACCTGCTGATAACTCCAAGTCGAAAGCCCCTCAAGGGCCAAAACCCACAGCCAAGTCCTTTTGAGGGGCAGCCCATCCAGGGACCACCAGTAGGGGCAAGACTGACCATCATCTATATCTGTACCTGGGCGGAGAGAATAACAGATTTTTGGGTCCTGGAAGTAGTTCAGAATGGCCTTCATCTTCCGTTCCAATGTTCTCCTTCTTGTTGCAAAGAAAATTCCCACTTCAGCAGAGAAGCAGGCTTCACTGGAGGCATACATCAGAGTTGCTCGCTCTTCACGCTATTGTACCAGTGCCGGAGAAAGAGCAGGGTCGGGAGGTATATATTCCCCTCTTTTTCTCATCCAGACAGTATTGGGAAAATGGTGCTCTGTCCTAGATTTAAGAAACCTGAATGCCTCTCTGAAGCCACAGCCATTCCAGATGGAGTCTCTCAAGACTATTTCAGCGGTAATTCGTCTGGGCGACTGGATAGTCTCAGTGGACCTCGAAAATGCGTACTTACATATTCCAGTGGCTAATGTTCATCAACGCTTTCTAAGATTTTTCCACGCGGGCAACCACTCAATAGAGGTGCCTTCCCCTCAGGCTCAGCTCGGCTCCAAGGACTTTTACAAAAGTTCTAGTAATGGTAATTGCCTGTATTCGACAAAGAAAAATAAGAATATTCCATTACTTGGAGGATGTCCTGATTCTTGCTCAGTCTGAGGATCTTTTGCTGCAGCACTGAGATCAGTTTCTTGCCTTTAACGCAATTCAGTTGGACGATAAATACGTCTCGCAGCGGCATATATCCCAGGGGTGCAGAACACCTTGGCTGACTGCCCGACTCTCAATTTCACCAACAACACGGAGTGGAGGTTGAACCTGAAATATCTCAGGGAGATGTTCAAGCTGTGAGAGATAGCCAAGGTGGACCTCATGGCAACACTGAACAATTGTCAGGTTCCATGATTCTTCTCCAGGTTCTTCTGTCAGCAGGCTCTGGCACAGGATGCTTTCTCCCAGGAATGGAATTTCAAACGGGTATACATATTCCCACCGATGGCTTTAATCCTCATTACTAAAGATCATAGAAGAGAAAGACTTGGCAATATTAATTGCCCCATTCTGGATGAGGAGGCCATGGTTCTCCCTCTGTCACCTGGTGACATGCCCACCAGTCAAATTGCCTCAGCATCAGGACCTGCTCCTTCAGCATGACCAGCTTCATTTCAATCCAGCCGGCCGGGCCTTGACTGCATGGCTTTTGAAAGGGACAGGCTGAACAGTCTGAATTAGTGGTGTCAACCCTACTTACAGCAAGAAAACTTTCTACTAAAGCCAACTATCACCGAGTTTGGAGGAGATTCAAGACTTTTCCCACTCAACAGGGGTTTTCATTCCAGACCCCTTCGGTGGCAAATGTGCTGTCATTTCTTCAGTCTGGTCTGGATGCAGGCTTCAGTTACAATACCATTAAATTACAGGTTTTGGCGCTGGCAGCATTAAGGAACGTCCCTTGGGCTAAAGTTCAACTTGTTATAAGGTTCCTCAGAGCGGCCTTTAAAATTCTCCCCCCGATTTGTTCCATATTTCTAAGTTGGTACTTACCGTTGGTACTGAAAGGGTTGCTAAAGTCGCCATTTTTTTTTTTAATCTTGATCGGCTCAATATATTTTCTAACTTTGACGATGGTATTCCTGACAGCAGTGGTTTCGGCTAGGCGGGTTTACGATATTGCCGGATTTTCCTGTAAAGTGCCGTATTGCACATTTTTTCCAGAGAGAATTGTGTTACGTCCTCCAAATTTCCTGTGGAAAGTCTCTTCGGAGTTCCACTTTAATTGGAAGTCAGTACTTCCAGCCTTTCCACCTTCACCTATAAACCCGGAGGGGTCAGGATTGCACAAGTTAGACCTAAAGAACTTGTTACAGACATGCTTGGAGTGAACAGAAGCGTTCTGAAAGTCTGAAGCTCTTTATATATATTCAAAAGGACCCGGGAGGGGCATACCAGTCTCCCCAAGGGTCATGGGTGGTGAAAACAATTCAGATGGCATATTCACTAAAAGGCCTCGCACCTCCCCAGGAGATTTGTGCACATTTGACCAGAACAGTCTCCTCCTCCTGAGCGACCTGGTGCAAGTTATCAGCAGACGAGGTCTGTAAGGTGGCGAGCTGGAGTTCTCCTAACCTTTTCATTAAGCATTTCAAGCTAGATGTAGTATCTTCCCAATTAGGTCTCATGGGAACTTTTGGATTGTCTTCTGCTCTGTGTGGATGTTAATAAACTTACCTTTGGCAGCAACTGGTGTCTGAGTTTTTTTTCATTTCCCTCCCTTTGTGTGTGCTAGTTAGGTCCCGAGGTTGTGCTGGCATGAGTCAGGAAAATGGAAAATGGTTATCCATATTTACTGTAATTTTCCTTTCCTGGCTCTGCCTCAGGACAGCACACACCCTCCCTGGACCATCACAAGCTATTTACAAGAACACCTGCACTGCCTACTGCCTGTCTTTTATCTGTCTATACAGGGGTGTCCATTATGGGGTCAAGGGGCGAGGTTGACCCCATATTTTATTTTACTTTATTTTACTTTTATATTATATATATTGTAATGTTCGGGGGACCAGGTAGATCGCAGGACACAGGCTTTTCACACAACAAAGGGTTTATTAAACTTAAACAGCTTTACAGCAGCCAAAAACAAAAGGAAAAGGTTTGTAGTCTCACCGACTTGCAAAGTCCAGAATAGCTGTCTATCAAAACAGTGCTTGATCTTGATGGCAGGTAGCTTCCCCTGCCAGGAGCCTTCCAAACAGGACACTGCTGTCCACTTCAGTTGCTGCAACCCAACATAAACACCATCCACCATGTCTTCTCCACTCCTCCACACCCATCTACCACTTCCTGTCTTGTTTTTAAAGACACTTCCTTAACAGGTGGGTTAATCAATTTTATTCCCTTAAAGAGACCACAAACCAAATAGAGGGGAAATATAGCGTCCTTCCAGGACCCAGCCACGGCGTCCTGTACAATATATATATTGAGGGGGAAAAGGAAGCAACTATTATATGAAGAAATTCAGAGACAGGAACAGAATAGAAGAATAGAGGGAAGTTTGGAGAGCCAGGAGTTGAAAAGAATGAAGAGTGAGCTAGAAGAATGCCTGGAGCAAGAGAGGAGAGCTGCTTACCATATGCTAGACAAGGAGAGATATCTTTGGGGAAATAAATCAGGAAAATGGTTGGCCAGGAAGGTGAAGGAAAAGAAAAATAGAACATTTATCCCAAAGGTAAAATATAAGAAGGGAGAGGTACAAACTATTCCGGAAAAGATAGTAGACACCTTTCATGCGTATTATAGTGATCTCTATAATATTGAACAGAGGAGGGAGGGTGCGAACGGAGAGGAAATAGGTGATTATCTGAGGGGGCTTGATATACATAAAATAACGCAAGAGGAAATGGCCTCGTTAGAATCCCCAATAGTGACCGAGGAAGTGGAAAGAGCAATTAAAAATACAGCAGCGGGAGGATGTCCGGGTCCGGACGGATTCCCGATTCTATACTATAAGAAATTTCAAAAACAACTTGCGCCAAAATTATGCGAGTACTTTAATGCGGTGGGGGAGGGGGGGGACAAGTTTAGAGAAGAAACAACGCTGGCACATATAGCATTAATTCTGAAGGAGTCAAAAGACCCTATGGCAGTGGAAAGCTACAGACCAATATCTCTCCTGAACTCGGACATAAAGCTCTTTGCTAAAATCATAGCGGAACGATTAAGATCCTATGTACCGGATTGGATTCAGAAAGACCAAGTGGGCTTTGTACAGGGAAGAGAGGGGAGAGATAATGTCCTGAAAACCATTATGCTGATGCAGGAGGCAATCAGACAGGGAGTCCCCACTGTGCTCGTGTCGATTGATGCTGAAAAAGCATTTGACAGGGTCAGTTGGGGCTTCCTGTTTGAGGCATTAAGATACTTTGGAATAGGTGAAAGGATGAGAAGATGGATAGAAGCTTTATATGACCATCCCAAAGCTAGAATAAGAATTAATGGATCCCTGTCCCCTCCCCTTGAGTTATTCAATGGGACACGTCAGGGATGTCCCCTCTCACCGCTCCTTTTTATAATGGTTCTAGAACCTCTTCTGGCAGCCATTAGGAAAAATCAAGACATCCAAGGAATAAAAGTACTGGGCAAGGAGTATAAGACGGCAGGCTTCGCCGACGACCTTCTACTTTATATGTCTAACCCGAGGATCTCTATCCCGGGAGCTATGAAAGAACTTATGAAATATGGGAAATTCTCAAATTTCAAAGTGAACATGTCAAAATCTGAGATACTAAACTTAAATTTATCGATAGTTGAACAGAGGGCGTTGCAGGGGAAGCTGCCGTTTAGATGGTGCTCGAAAGGGATAGGATACCTTGGAATTAATTTGACGGTAAAAATGGGGGCTCTGTTCGAGGCTAATTATATCCCTCTCCTTAATAAAATTAAGCAACAACTGAGTAGGATTCAATATAGAGCCCTTTCGTGGACAGGAAGAATAAACGTTATAAAGATGTTTATCTTACCGATATTTACATATACCTGCCAAATGATTCCTGTTCTGTTATCCCCTATGTATTTAAATAAACTTAAAACTATGATCAGAAGATTTATATGGAGGGGGAAGGCAGCGAGGGTAGCAGCTCACATCCTGTCCAGACATAAAGAGAGAGGGGGGTTGGCCCTACCCGATTTCAAAAAGTATTATGAGGCTATTATGCTATCCCGTATTACGGATTGGATATATAATAGGGAAGGCAAGGACTGGGCAGAATTAGAAGTTAATTTAAGCACAAAGAAAATAGGAGAATTAATATGGATCCCAGCAAAAACTAGAGAGTTAGCGACAAACACAAGTACACTGACGAAAAATGCACTGCGGGTTTGGGACACAGTAAATAAGAGAAATGGTTGGACACATAATTCACCACTAATTCCACTGTTGGATAATTCTTTTTTTAGACCAGGGCAGGAGGAGTATATATATTTTAGTAGGTGGGCAATGAAAGATAGCATTAGATTGCACGAAGTTATGGTAGGCGATAGACTATGCACGTATGAAGAAATTATTGGGAAATGGGGACATAAGCCACTAGACAAATGGAGATTCTCACAACTATTTTATTTTGCCCAGTCCTTGCCAAGCCCATTGAGGGGAAAGGAAAAGTTGAGACCCCTAGAAAAATTATTAACAAACCGGCATAGCTTGGAAAAAAGGATAGCAAAAATATACAAAATCTTGATAGACGAAAAGGGAAATAAATATCCTGAGTATTTGGGGAAATGGGAAAGGGAATTAGGCCCTTTAAGTAATGATGAACAAAGAAATAAAATATTGAGACGTACGTACTCGGTAGCAATAGACTCACAAACAAGGGAGATGTCCTACAAACTCCTGTCTAGGTGGTATATAACCCCACAACAAGGTAATAAGATTAGTAAGGATAACCCCTCTAGGTGCTGGAGAGGATGCTTGTCGGTAGGGTCTTTTGCTCACTTATGGTGGGAGTGTCCCAAAATACAAGGATATTGGGTGAAAGTATTAGAAGCAAGTTTAAACATAACAGGTGAAAGGATTAGGAGGGATCCATGGGTGTGTTTATTCCATGGCTCAGAAGATAGAGAGGAGGCGTATGAACGGTCCCTGATCCCTTGCTTGTTGAACGCCGCTAAAGCTTTGATTCCACGGAAGTGGAAAAGTCTGGACCCCCCCACAATGAAGGAATGGGTTGAGAGACTGGAAAACATAAGAAATATTGAAGCTACGATTTCTAAGTCAGAAAGCACAGAGGAGAGGTACCTGAATAAGTGGAAGCATTGGATACAGTTTAAAAAATCTGACAATTACTTGAAGCTACTTGAATGTTAAGGAACCGTAATAATGGAAGGACCGAGTGAGAGGGGGAGGGTGGGGAGGGAGGGGAGGGAATAAAGGAGACTCAATATTGGAGACAATGTTAAGAAATGTTGTTTAATTGTCTGATGAATTTGAAAAATAAAGAATTAAAAAAAAAAAAAAATATATATATATATATATATATATATATATATATATATATATATATATATATTTATATTTATACTTTTTATTTATTTTTACATATTTCCACCTATATGACACAATTTCTTAGAAACCAAATCTGCCCAGAAATACATTATTATTTTGATGTATACATTTTATTTTATGTTATTGGTTTTATATATTTTTTATTTATTTTTAGATTATTATTCCACCTACAGTCATGGCCAAAAATATTGGCACCCCTGCATTTCTGTCAGGTAATGTACCACTTCACCCAGAAAACTGTTGCAATTACAAATATTTAGGCATTTTCAGTGTATTTCTTTTTTTTGTAATGGTATGACAAAATGAAAAATCAAAAAGCCAAATTTGACACATTTCACACAAAACTCCAAATATAGACTGGAAAATTACTGGCACCTTCTTAAAATTTTAAGAAATAATTGCATTCCAAGTTTGTGATGCTACTGTAATTTGTAATTAAACTCACTTGTATCATTTAACAGGTGCCCTCCTAGTTAGGCGTCCAGCCCCTTTTCTGACGCCGGGTGCATGAATTACAGCATTGAGGATGTATTTTTGAAGCACTTGATTAGAGCCATAGGCTCTAATAGGCTTCAAAAAAGATGAACTGCGACCACAAAGCATTGCGCTTGCAGTCCACCCAGGTGTATTAGCAAAGCAAATGAAGATTTGTTAACACTGAACCGCTTCTCAGCCAATCAGGCTAATACCTGCTACCTGATTGGCTGAAGGCAAAGGCGCTCCGATTGGATGCCTAGCAGAAGAAAGAAGAGACTCATGCAGGGGAGGACAGAGAACGATGGAGGATGCAGAATCTGTCGCCTGACCCGCCAACCAGGGAGAAGGAGAGTGGCTGACCTACAGTATCAGTTCAGCAGACAGTTCAGATTTTAAGCTGAATGTTTGTTAAACTAATTCTAGCGTAATATATGCATTTTCATTTTTTGCATCATCAATTTTGAACAAATCTTCTGTTTTTTTAAAGTAACGACTGCCTTAATAAAATGAGGGTCAGAGTGGCTGCATATTATGGGCACAGGCTGCATAAGATGGGCACAGAGGTTGCATATTATAGGACCGGGCTGCATATGATGGACACATGCTGTATATGATGGGCACAGAGGCTGCATATGATGGGCACTCGGGCTTCATATGATGGGCACAGACACTGCAAATTATTAGCACAGAGGCTGCAATTGATGGAACAGTGGCTGCATTTTATGGGGCACAGTGGCTGCAATTGATGGCACAGTGGCTGCATTTTATGGGACACAGTTTCTGCATTTTATGGGGCACAGTGGCTACATTGTAGCCACTGTGATGGGCACAGTGGCTGCATATGATGGGCACATGGGCACAGTGGCTGCATATGATGGGCACATTGAGGCTGCAATTGATGGGTTTTTTTAATTTCATTTTGTTAGCGACCCCCCCCCCCCCCCCCCAAAAAAAAAAAAATTTGGAGCACCAGCTGCCACTGGTGCTGGCAATATAGAAATCACACCAGCAACCAGTTAAAATGGAGAAAAAGTGACTCAACATTTCTGTTGGGACTGAAGCGAATACAGTCCCTAGAGTCAAGCATGGTGGAGGTTTACTGATGTATTGGGGTTGCTTTGCTGCTTCAGGCACTGGATGTCTTGTGTGCATGACATTATGAAATCTAAAGACTACCAAAGAATTCTGGGGTACAATGTAGGACCCAGCATGAGAAAGTTGGGTCTCTGTCAGAGGTCATAAGTCTTACAGCAGGACAGTGACGGAAATCACACGTCAAAAAGCACCCAGAAATGTCATCAAAGCACTGGAGAGTACTGAACTGGCCATCAATGAGTCCAGATCTAAATCCCATAGAGCACCTGTGGAGAGGTCAGCAGTTGGGAAAAAGGAACCCTTCGAATCTGAGAGACCTGGAGCAGTTGGCGAAACAGGAGTGGTCCAAAATTCCATTAGAGAAGTGTAAGAAACTTATTGATGGTTACAGGTTTCCAAGGGGTGTGCTACCAAATATTAACCAGCCCCGGAAGATTTGACTGCTCAATGACTAGAGCCCCTTTTACAATTCCGTACAGCGCTGTTTTAACTGGTAATTGTACGGTCATACAATGCTGTACCCAAACGAAATTTGTGTCCGCTTTTACCCACAAATTGAGTTTTCTTTTGATGGTATTTGATTGCCTCTGCGATTTTTATTTTTTGTGATATCAATGGAAAAAGACCGAAAATTTTGAAAAAAATGATATTTTTTACCTTTTGTTATAAAAAAAAAATCCAATAAACTCAATTTTAGTCATATATTTAGGCCACATGTATTCAGCTACATGTCTTTGGTAAAAAAAAATTTCAATAAGCATACATTTATTGGTTTATAAGCTTTATTACTTTAAAAGTTATAGCGTCTACAAACTAGGGTACGTTTTCTGGAATTTACGCAGATTTAAGTTTATGACTGCCTATCTCATTTCTTGAGGTGCTAAAATGGCAAGGCAGTACAACCCCCCCCCCAAATGACCCCATTTTGGAAAGTAGACGCCCCAAGGAAATTGCTGAGAGGCATTTTGAGCCCATTGAATATTTTATTTTTTTGTCACAAATGATTGTTTTTTTTTTTCTTGTCATTTTTCAAAGTTGTTACTAAATTATATATTGCTCACACATGCCATGGTTATATGTAGATTTACACCCCAAAATATATTCTGCTGCTTCTCCTGATTACGGGGATACCACATGTGTGGCACTTTTTGGGAGCCTAGTCGTGTACAGGACCCCAAAAACCAATCACCACCTTCAGGATTTCTAAGGGCATAAAATGCTGATTTCTCTTCTTCGCTACCTATCACAGTTTCGGAGGCCATGAAATGTCAAGATAGCACAAAACTCCCCAAATGACCCCATTTCTGAAAGTTGGCACCCCAAGCTATTTGCTGAGAGACATGTTGAGTCCATGGAATATTTTATATTTTGCCACAATTTTCGGGAAAATTATTATTATTTTTTTTTTTTTTTACACAAAGTTGTTACTAAATTATATATTGTTCAAACATGGCATGGTTATATGTGGAATTACCCCCCAATATACATTCCTCTGCTTCTCTTGAGTATGGGGATACCACATGTGTGAGACTTTTTGGGAGCCTAGCTGCATACAAGACCCCAAAAACCAAGCACCGCCTTCAGGCTTTCTAAAGGCATAAAATTGTGATTATTTTTTTTCTCACGAAAATAGAGCAGCTCATTCATTTCATTGCATATACTAATGCAACAGTGCTCTGTTACTCAATATGAGCGGAATACACTGGTGTCCAGATGACAGACTGACAGTTCAGCTAGTGGGACGATTTTGGCCATGGAAAGAACACCACTCTCCTCTGCTCTGGTAAGCCTCACCCTACTCGTTACGTCAAATACTGATCTTTTCAAAGGGTCCACAGCCTGAATCGTCCTGGCATCTCAGCTGTCATCTGGGCTCATTTTTCGTGCAAAAAATTAGCAAATAGGCCCGTGCTTGGTCATACCTGTTGGTGTGAATCAAGCCTGAGGCCTGGTTCACACTGATGTGACAATTGCTCCAGTTGGACCCCATTCTGTGCAATGGAATCATTCTAATCTGTGCGCCTTGAGTCGCTCCAACTTAGAAAAAGGTTCCTGCACTACTTTTGGTCCAACTTTGATACGACTTGCATTGACTTCTGTTAAAGAAGTCGCATGCAAGTCGTGTCGAAGTCTCACTGGGGTCTGAGTTCAAAGTCGCACAGATGTCACGGGCAGTGTGAATCCAGGCTTAAGCCCCATACACACGAGAGGACTTATGTCCGACAGACTTCCGAAGGAGTTCTGCCGGAGTTCCGACAGAGTTCTGACGGACTTTTCGGCTGAGCGGACTTGGCCACACACAATCACACTAAACTCTGACGGATTTGAACGTGATGACGTACGACTGGACTCGAATAAGGAAGTTCATAGCCAGTAGCCAATAGCTGCCCTAGCGTCGGTTTTAGTCCGTCGGAATAGCATACACACGAGCAAATTTTTCGAAGGGACCGGGTCCGGCGGAGTTCCGTCGGAAAAATTTGAAGCATGTTCCATATTCTAAAGTCCGTCAGACTTTGGTGAATCAAAAGTCCGTTGCAGCCCACACACGATCGAATAGTCTGACGGAATCAGTCCGTCGGACTTTGGATGTTGAAAAGTCCGCTAGTGTGTACGGGGCATTAGAGTTTCTTGTAGGGCTACATCAATACTGCACTAAAGATTATTAGTTCCTAGCAGCTGAAAGCAAGTCTCTGCTGTAGGACCTTTCTAATGGTTAGTTGGTGTGTGAAATACGCATTGTCAGATATCAGCAGCACTTCTCACTGCAGACCCAAATTGCCTAATCTTTGTTTTTTTTTCCTTCCAAATATTGCACACAAAACTGAAAAGCCGACAGAAATCTATTTCATTGAATATCCTCTTCTATTTTGTGGACCCATCGGACATGTCAGTGTCACGTCAAACTTTTTTTTTTTAATAGTCTCTTCTTCCCGTTGACCAGTCTGAGGAGAGATACAATTGATTGCGGCGCGGTGCCTCCAGAAAAGCAGTGAACGTTACCCTCTGTCTCCACGTGTCATCAAATCGCTTTTAATCAGCATTTAATTAGCGCCTGAATGCCATTAGCCACCCCTGGTGCAACGAAGGCAACCAAGCTGAACTTCAATTACTCCTGAATGGGAAATCAATTTCTAAATAAAATGTTCCCCTGGATGACGCTAATGAGTTCGGAAAGGATTGGATGGATTTGAACAAGTGGACAGACTTGTCAGGTCTGGTAGAGTGCAGATATCTGACCTTTCCGTGTGATGGGGGGGGGGGGGAGGGGGGAGGGTATGGAGGATAGAGGGAAAGTAATAGTGCTAAATCTTGTTGAAACAAGGATGCAAATGGTTGAATTGCGCATCCTTTGAACCCTTCCTGTTGACCTTGATGGCTAAAGTCACATTTTATAGTAAACTGAAAACCTCTCCATACTGAGCAAACTGACGGTACCCCTTTAACCTGTTGCCACTCACGTAGCCCATATGTGCAAGGCAAAGACAGTAGGTGGCAATGTCCACACACCACACATGTAGTACCCTGTAGTTTAGGCAGGGAGCTCCTCACAAATTTACTTGCCAAAAGTAGTTATCCTGGTTGATTAATAGAGATCCACTGATTTCTCCCTAAGTTTGGCCTTGTTGCACTTTTCTCTTGTACCACTAGGTGGCCGGGTATTTGGTGGTACTAGATATGAGAAGGGCAACCCAAGGTCAAGTTATGGGTATGTGGGGTGTCTCAGCCAATAGGCAGGGGTTTTATTGAATCCCTTGGCCTGCTAGGAGAGCCTATATATTCAGGTGGAGTCAGGTGATCTATGTTCTGTGCCACCTGGACAGCTGTTTGGGTGGACATGTGTTGTGTGCCCCGGGCTGCTAGGCCGAAGGTGGGGCCTATCCTGGGGGCATCTGGCTGCTAGGCTGTGTGAGGGCCTATCCAGAAGTAAGAGAGCAGTGTAGGGTTGAGATCGCAGCTTGCAGTCCAACCAGAAGTGACGGTTCTGCTGGCCGGAGAACCTGTCAGTGGTCGGAGGTAGAAAGTGACCAAACCATCTTATTACCAGAGACCACAGTGAGTAACTGAAGCAAGTACTGGAGCAGCATTCTCACTGTACAGACACGGTGGAGAATTGGGAAACTTCAGATGGTGATCAAGTCAGGGACCCTAACAGCAGGGGTGACGCTTGCAGAGCAGCCTTGTGTGTCAAGCCAGGGACTGAGCAAAAGTATTGTGACACCTGTGTTTACACGCACATGAGCTTTAATGGGATCCCAGTCTTAGTCCGTATTGTTCAATATTGAGTTGGCCCACCCTTTGAAGCTCTAACAGCTTCAACTCTTCTGGGAAGGCTGTCCACAAGGTTTAGGAGCGTGTCTATGGGAATATTTGACCATTCTTCCAGAAGTGCATTTGTGAGGTCAGGCAATGATGTTGGACAAGAAGGCCTGGCTAGCAGTCTCCGCTCCAATTCATCCCAAAGGAAGTTCTATCAGGTTGAGGTCAGGACTCTGTGCAGGCCAGTTAAGTTCCTCCACCCAGAGGCGTAACTAAAACCTTCAGGGCCCCGGTGCAATAAACCATGATGGGGCCCCCCTGCCCCCCTTCCATCAGAGCCCCGGGCTTCCAATCTTGGGAGGGTGTCCATGGACATTCTCCCAGAACCCTGCTTCCTGCATTCCCCCTGGGACGTGCATCCAGTGCAATCACAGCGGCCCTTTACCATGTGATTAGCTGACAGTAAATAGACTTGCCGTTTATCCGGAGCCCTTTCCTCTCACGCTGTGTGTGTGAGGAAAGGAGAGGCGTTAACAGGCAAGAATGTCAGTAAATTGTTTACACTGATAATCAGTGATAATCAGTGCCCCAATCATCAGTGCCATTGATCAGTGCTCATCAATGCCACCTATTAGTTCCCATCAGTGCTGCCTATGAGTGCTTATCAATGCCACCTATCCGTGCCCATCAATTCCACCTACAAGTGTTACCTATTAGTTCTCATTAATGCCGCCTATTAGTGCCCATCAATTCTGCCTATCAGCACCACCTATCAGTGCTCATTAGTGCCGCCTAACAGCATCCATCAGTGCCACTGACCAGTACTCTTCAATGCTGCCCATCAATGCCACCTAGCAGTGCACATTAGTGCCCCCTATCAGTGCTGCCTATCAGTGCTCATCAATGCAGCCTATCTGTGGCCATTAGTGCCTCCTATCAGTGCCTCCCATCAGTGCATCATATCAGTGCTGATCAGTGCCTCCTATCAGTGCCCGTAAGGGCTTCCAGTCAGTGCCTAGTATCAGTGCTCATCAGTGCTGCCTATCTGTGCCCATAAATGCCTCTTATCAGTGCCTCCTATCGGTGCCCATCAGTGCCTTCTATCAGTGCCTTCCATCAGTGCCTTCTATCAGTGCTCATCAGTGCCTTCTATCAGTGCTCATCAGTGCCTTCTGTCAGTGCACATCAGAGCCTTCTATCAGTGCTCATCTGTGAATCCTATCTGCCCATCAGCATATCTCCCCCTCTCGTACGGGATGACAGAGGGCACAGCTGATCTGCTCTCCCCCCTCCTGTGTGCGCCACTGGAAATGTGAGCTTGTTAGCTTTGCATGTGACTACCCACAGAGCACACAGGAGAGGGGAGGGAGGAGAAGGAAGGAGAAGGGAGAGCAGATCAGCTGTTTCCTCTGTCATGCCGTATATGACAGAGGGGGAGAAAGAAATGTCAATGCCAGTGTCTCTGTGCTGTTGTTCCATAAGAGACATGCTCTCTGCTCAGAGCCATTTGAATAGCAACCCCACTGGGCCCCCCCAACAGTGACGGAATGCCAGGTCCCTGTCACAAGTGCGACTGTTGCAGCCCTGGTAATTCCTCCACTGCCTCCACCCCAAATTCGCTCATCCAGGTCTTTATGGACCTTGCTTTGTGCACTGGTCCGAATCATTTGGTGGAGGGGGGATTATGATGTGGGGTTGTTTTTCAGGGGTTGGGCTTAGCCCTAGTTCCAGTGAAGGGAACTCTTAAAGGGGTTGTAAAGCTTTGTTTTTTATTTTCTAAATAGATTCCTTTAAGCTAGTGCATTGTTGGTTCACTTACCTTTTCCTTCGATTTCCCTTCTAAATGTTTTTTTTTTTTTGTCTGAATTTCTCACTTCCTGTTTCTCCTCAGTAAACTTCACACCATCATCGGAGCGATGTTTAGTCAGCCAGAACAGCTTACTGAGGAGGAACAGGAAGTAGTGATCTTAGGTGATCTGGCACTTCCAGGTAGGGGGTGCATTTTACACAGCATATACAAATCAGTGGGTGACGGGCAATAGATTAGAGCTTGCACCTGCCGATCATCCGGGAACAGACAAAGGACAGGGCTCTGCCTATGTAACCAAGGCAGAGCCCTGTCCTGTCAGCGGGGAAGTAATGGATTTACTTTCAAAAATCTGGGAATGAAACTGGTTACTTCCCCTAGTAAAAGTACCACACTGATTAGGCACACAATTAACCCTTTGATCACCCTAGATGTTCAACCCCTTCCCAGCCAGTGTCATTAGTACAGTGACGGTGTATATTTTTAGAACCGATTACTGTATTAGTGTCACTGGTTCCCACAAAGTGTCAAAAGTGTCAATTTGTGTCCGATTGTCTGCCACAATAACGCAGTCCCACTATATGTCACTGATCACTGCCATTACTAGTAAAAAAATAATAAATAAAAATATCCCATAGTTTTTAGATGTTATAACTTTTGTGCAACCAATCAATATATATGCTTATTGAGGGTTTTTTTTTGTTTTTGTTTTTTACCAAAAATATGTAGCAGAATACATATTGACCTAAATTTATGAAGACATTTTTTATTTTTTATTTTTTTTTTTTTGGATATGTTTTATGGAAAAAAGTAAAAAAAATATATATTTTTTTTCAAAATTGTCAGTCTTTTATTGTTTACAGTTCAAAAAATAAAAAAAGCAGAGGTGATCAAATACCACCAAAAGAAAGCTCTATTTGTGTGAAAAAAAGGACATAACTTTTATTTGGCCAGCGTTGCATAATTGTCAGCTAAAATAACACAGTGCCGTATCGCAAAAAATGGCCTGGTCACTAAGGGGTGTAAATGTTCCTGGAGGTCAAGTGGTTAATTAGGGTACAGTGTGGCAAGACAGAGTAATTGTCAGCCAAACTATCACAGCATGGCCTGGTGATGAGCATATATAGTTATTAGTCAAGTGATAAATTAATTATGTTAAATGCAAGGAAATAAGAAATAAACAACATTTTTGGTCTCTTTCTTTCATTTAATTATAATAAAAAAAAATCCCAGTTGTTATTAAATACCAGAAAACAAAATCTCTATCCGTCCTCAAAAAACTGTATAACATGAATTGTGGTATTGAGTTTCATGACCTAGTAATTGTTAGTTAAACTAAAAACGGGCTTAGTAATGAATCAGTACATACAGGTAAGTATACAGTAGTCTGAACACATGAGGGGAGTCCCTTTCTTTTCTGTGGGCCTCTGAGTGCTTCATATCGAGACCACTGAACAGACTATTACCTTGGAAACACCGCTAAGAGATGGAGTGCTGACCCAGCTGAGGAAGGTTAACCTGGATGTCATCCACTTATCATTTGTATATGCTTCATTCCATATATTTTCTGGTAAGCGCATTCAACATATGGTGACGGGTATCTCACGCGCCTTGGAAAGTGTTGAATCACTGTGGTGCTGTCATTTAAGAACACTTACGTCCGTTATTTGGATTCACCTATGAACTTTTCCTAAATTGGACTTTTTTCACTTTATGCCATGTTTGGCTTTTTTGGTTATCTACACATTATTTGAGGTCTTTTTGCATAATTGTATTAGTCTTTATTTCTATTTTTATATTTTACTTTATTTTTTAATTTTAATTTTATATTATATGTAGTGGAGGGTTGGCGCGGCTTTGTATATACTTTACATACAGGTAAGTGGTTAATGAATTAATATGAAAACAACTTTTTGTACATACAGTAGATATATATATATATATATATATATATATATATATATATATATATATATATATATATATATATATATATATATATATATATATAGATAGATAGATAGATAAAGTTGATTAAATTCACAATAATGTTGTATCCAAAGACAGGCATTTTTTTTTATGCTGCTAGCAGTTTAGATCTCATATGTGGCAAAATATTAAAGCTCCAATACTTTTACGGCTAACATTGCATTAGTCCTCAAGGAAAAAAAAAATCACTATATAAATGAAGGTTCAAAAGCTATCATGGGGTTTCTTCTAGCAAGATTTTCATTACAAAGACATTTGAATCCCTCTTCAGTAGCATATGAGACTTCATATATATTGAGGACTAATACAATGTTATTTGTAAAAGCATCGGATCTTCGCTTTAACCACTTGCTTACTGGGCACTTAAACCCCCCTCCTGCCCAGACCAATTTTCAGCTTTCAGCGCTGATGCACTTTGAATGACAATTGCGCGGGCATACAACACCGTACCCAAATGAAATTTTTATCATTTTTTCCCACAAATAGAGCTTTCTTTTGGTGGTATTTAATTACAGCTGGGAGTTTTATTTTTTGCTAAACAAACAAAAAAAGATGCAAAAAAAAAATCATGTTTAATAGTTTGTTATAAAATTTTGCAAACAGGTCATTTTTCTCCTTCATTGAAGTGCGCTGATGAGGCGGCACTGATAGGCTGCACTGGTGGTCACTGATAGGCTGCACTGGTGGGCACTGATAGGCTGCACTGGAGGGCACTGATAGGCTGCATTGGTGGGCACTGATAGGCTGCATTGGTGGGTACTGATAGGCTGCACTGGTGGGCACTGATAGGCATTGTTAAGGCGGCACTAATAGGCACAGATAAGGCAGCACCGATGGGCACACATAAGGCGGCACTGATGGGCAAAGATAAGATGGCACGGATGGGTGGCACGGATGGGTGGCACTAAGGGGCACTGATAGGTACCACTGATAGATGGGACTGATGGGCACTGATAGGTGGCACTGATAGGTGGCTCTGATAGGTGGCACTGATGGGCACTGATGGGCGGCACTGCTGGGCACTGGTAGATGACACTGATGGGCACGGATATGTGGCACTGGGGTGCAGCACCTTTGTTGAGGCAGATTGTGGGCACTGCTGTGTGGCACTGTGGGCACTGCTGGGTGGCACTGCTGGGCACTGGTAGATGACACTGATGGGCACGGATATGTGGCACTGGGGTGCAGCACCTTTGTTGAGGCAGATTGTGGGCACTGCTGTGTGGCACTGTGGGCACTGCTGGGTGGCACTGTGGGCACTGCTGGGTGGCACTGTGGGCACTGCTGGGTGGCACTGACGGGGGGCACTTGCACGGCTGCCGGTGATCAGCTCTTTTTTTTTTCTTTTTTAATGATGTGGCACTGGCAGGGGGCAGGTGGGCACTGGCAGGGCTGGCCGTGATTTTTTTTTCTCCTCGCGCTGGAATAATAGCCGATTACCGGCTCCGTTGTATCACATGATCAGCTGTCATTGGCTGACAGCTGATCATGTGATAAGGGGTCGGGATCGACCCCTTGCTCGGATCAGTGATCAGGCGAGTCTCATAGACTCGCCGATCACAGAGCGCGCCGCGCGCGCCCCTCAGGGGTGTGCAGGCCGCTCGTGCACGGGACGACGTCAATAGACGTAGTCCCGGCAAAGGAGGTCCGCGCTGTAGCCGTCATTCGGCTATAGCGCGGGTCTCAAGTGGTTAAACACTAACCTACATATGGGATTTACAAAGCTAGGAGGTATATGAAAAATATATTTGTATTTTGATACAATATTGTGAATTTAAGCTACTTTCTTGAAAATGCTGGACCCCCCTATTTTTTGTTGTTGTTCTATTTATGTGTAAAAAGTTGCTTTTAATTGAATTCATTAACCACCTGACTACTAGCCTGTATATATCCTAATCAATGCCTGGCCATGCTGTGATACACGATTTCAGGGAAGTTTCTTTAAGGCCGCGTACACACGATCAAATAATCGGGTGGAAAAGTCCGGCAAACTCAAGTCCGCCGGACAATCCCCCCGTGTGTAGCCTCCGGCGTACTTTTTTGACCCGAAAGTACAGCGGACTTAGAAAGTAGTGTTGCACTCTAATCTTCCCGCTGGACTCGCATTTCGGTGGACAATCCGGCCGTGCGTATGCCAGTCCGCCGTACTTTTGAAATGAACAGACTTTTCTCGCCCGGAGAAAAGTCCGCTCATTTTAAGCACGTCTCCAGGTAGGCGGGGCCTGCAAAGCATGCGTCGCTGGCCCCGCCACCTGGTATGGACTTAAAGGGGAACCCCAACCCCGCGTGTGGGTCCCCCCTGGTCCACATCAGACCCTTGTCCGAGCACGCTACCCGGCCGGCCAGGAAAGGCCCAGAAGGCAGCAACGACAGCGGCGACAGAAGACCGCCTGTAAAAGAGCTAGAAGAAGGCGTGGTGGCCCGGCAGAAGAACCGAAGAGGGGGACAAGACCCCCGAAGTCGGAAGAAGAGGGCCGCGGTGAGGAAGAAAGCCAGGCGCCTCCGCTAGTAAAAGAGCTAGAAGAAGATAGCGGAGGAGTCCAGCGAGAAGACCACCGAAGACGGAAGACCCCCGGAGCTGCAATAAACTATTTTAACCCTTGTGTGTTGTGTTTTTTTTGTACTTTATTTTACAGGTGAATGGGTAGGGGTACATTGTACCCCATACTCATTCACATAGGGTGGGGGGCCGGTATCCGAGGGCCCCCTTATTAAAGGGGGCTCCCAGATTCCGATAAGCCCCCCCGCCCGCAGACCCCGACAACCAACAGCCAGGGTTGTTGGGAAGAGGCCCTTGTCCTCATCAACATAGGGACAAGGTACTTTGTGGTGGGGGGGCCGCGCGGCCCCCCTTCCCCAAGGCGCCCCCCATGTTGAGGGCACGCGGCCTTGTACGGCTCAGGAGGGGGGGGCGCTCGCTCGTCCTTCCCCCTTTCCTGTCCTGCCGGGTAGCGTGCTTGGACAAGGGTCTGATGGGGACCCCCACGCCGACCATACCAGGTGGCGGGGCCAGCGACGTCTCCTTCGCGGGCCCCGCCTGCCTGGAGACGCGCTCAAAATGAGCGGACTTTCCTCCGTGTGTGTGGGCGAGTCCGTTCATTTCAAAAGTATGGCGGACTTAGTAGGCCATATTAGTCCGCTGAAAAAGTGTGTGGGCAAGTAGCCCGATCTGAAAGTCCGGCGGACAGTCCGGCGGGAAGTCCGCCAGACTAAGTAGGCCGGATAGTCCGCTACGTGTGTACGCGGCATTAGGTATAGTTTTATAATTACTTTTATTTTATTTTTTACTATATAAAGGAAAAAAAGACCACACATTTATGTTTGCTTAAAGTATCTGTAAAGGTTCCGCTTTATTTTTTTTTAGAACAAACATGTTATACTTACCTGCTCTGTGTCATGGTTTTGCACAGAGCAGCCCGAATCCTCCTCTTCTCGGGTCCGCCACTGGTGCTCCTGGCCCCTCCCTCCTGCTGAGTTGAGCCACCTCTATGTGTCTATGAGCTCAGCTCCACTCCTCGCTCCCTCCTTACTTGTTATGACAGCAGTGGGAGCCAACAGCCAGGAGAGTATTGGGAGGGGGGCGAGAGCACACAGAAGTTTTTTTTTTTTACCTTACTACATAGAATGCCTTTTTTAATTACTTTCTTTTTTTAATAAAAGTCTTTTTAAATGTACCTCTATTTCCTTTACCTTTAAAAAAATGACCCTACAGTCATTGGTGGTCAGTGGTACTTTAACTCTAACCCCCCCCCCACACACACACACACTCTTTAAAAAAAATATTAAAAGTGATATTTTACTGTATTTTTGTTTCTTTGTTCTCAGATTTCAAATTCAGTTAAATTGTATTACTAACTTGGTTATACCACTATGATAGATTTTCCTGCGTACAAATACTTTTTTTTTTATTAAATTATTTCTATGCTTTCTTAAAGCACAGTTCCACTTTTACAGTCAAATTTGAGAAAACACCAGTATATGTTTGTTTTGTGTTTCCATTCACTCAGCATGCCTAAAAATGTATTGTATCCTTTACATTTTAGATGTTTCTCAGGAGGAGGAGCCATGGCCGATTGTATTTTCCTGAGCAAGCGAGCCTGTCCCAAGTCTGACCTTATTATTGTACAATGCTAGAATCCCAGCCTCTACACCTTTAGCCCTTTGTAAGGACAAACAGTGCTCAAATCTAGTTACAAAAACAGCTGTCCAGCCCCCGCATAAACAAAGAGAACTATGTTGAATGTTTCCTTGCTTGAAGATCCAGATTGGAGCATCTAAAAATGCTGAGCTGTAAATTATTATTATTATTTTTTTTTAAACTATGCTATGTGAATGGGAACAAGTAACACATATAAAACAGGTGTTATCCCAATCTGGCTGCAAAAGTAGAAATACACCTTAAATTATAGAATATTTAAGCCCAGCATTTCATATTCCTGATATGCACCTGCTGTACCGTGTACTTGTATGAAGAAGTCTCCTGTTGTCTTTGTATTGCTTCCTTTGTGTGAAATCTCTGCTTTCCTATTAAAAGCTGCCCACGCTAAGCAGGAGAACACATCATGGTCGGTTCTCTATTAGTGGCGGCCCGTGCATTAGGAGCAAAAGCATTGCAAAAAATAGCCTGGGCATGAAGGGGTGTAAATCTTCTGGGGCTGAAGAGGTTGAACAATATTTTCTTAGCTGGCTAGAGCCATCTGTAGTTTTACTAAGCAAATCAACACATAACTATTTGTTTTAATCAAATAGTTATTTATTAAACTTTTGAACTTTCGAAAATTATTTTCTGTACAACTGTAATTATTTCTGACAGTGTCAGTGCACAGCAAATCTGCGAAAATGTATTTTCTGTATTTTTATACAGTTTCTATTCACTGTTTAGTTTAGCTTTTGTAATTATTTTTGCTTTAAACTGTAGAGAAAAAAGAGAAAAATAAAGAAAGAAAAAACCTAAGAGAAGCTAAGAAAGAAGGACGCTAAGAAAGAAACGAAGAAAAAAAAGGAAAGAAAGTTCTTTCTTTCTTAGCTTCCTTCTTTCTTAGGAGAGAGAGAGACTAAAGCCGCGTACACACGATCAAACAATCCGGTGGAAAACTTGACTTGAGTCCGCCGGACAATCCACGTGTGGGCACCGGCGGACATTTTTACCCAAAAGTCCGGACTCGCATTTCGGCGGACAATACGGCCGTGTGTGTGCTAGTCCGCTGTACTTTTGAAATGAACGTACTTTTCCCACCTGGAGAAAAGTCCGCTCATTTTGAGCGTGGCTCCAGGTAGCCAGGACCAGCAAAGGAAGCATCGCTGGCCCCGTCACCTGGCATGGACTTAAAGGGGAATCTCTACGCTGAAAAAACGTCATGGGGGTTCCCCCCAAGTCCATATCAGACCCTTATCCGAGAACGCTACCCGGCCGGCCAGGAAAGGGGGTGGGGACGAGCGAGCGCCCCCCCCTCCTGAGCCGTACCAGGCCACGTGCCTTTAACATGGGGGGTGCTTTGGGAAAGGGGGGGCGCGCGCCCCCCCCACCCCAAAGCAACTTGTCCCCATGTTGATGAGGACAAGGGCCTCTTCCCAACAACCCTGGCCATTGGTTGTCGGGGTCTGCGGGTGGGGGGCTTATTGGAATCCGAATTATCGGAATTTGGACCAGTGCACATTCCCAGCATCCTCTAGGACTGTGACATCATAATGGGCGGGGACATCGCCCGGCGATGTCCCTATATAAGTTGCCGCACGCCGCATGACTGTCATTGTGGCTAGAGATAGCGACGAGGCAACAGCTCAAGAAGAGAAGAACAGAAGGCGGCGACAATGCGGCGACAGAAGACCGGAAGAGGGGGACAAGACCCCCGAAGTCGGAAGAAGAGGGCAGCGGCGGCGAAGAAGAAAGCCGGGCTCCTCCGCTAGTAAAAGAGCTAGCAGAAGATAGCAGAGGAGTCCGGCGAGAAGACCACCGAAGACGGAAGAAGACCCCCGGAGCTGTGCAATAAACTATTTTAACCCTTGTGTGTTGTGTTTTTTTTTTTTTCATTTTTTTCACAGGTGAATGGGTAGGGGTACATTGTACCCCATACTAATTCACCTAGGGTGGGGGGCCGGTATCTGAGGGCCCCCTTATCAAAGGGGGCTCCCGGATTCCCCGCCCGCAGACCCCGACAACCAACGGCCAGGGTTGTCTGGAAGAGGCCCTTGTCCTCATCAACATGGGGACAAGGTGCTTAGGGGTGGGAGGGCCGCACTGCCCCCTCTTTCCCAAAGCAACCCCCCATGTTGAGGGCACGCGGCCTGGTATGGCTCGGGAGGGGGGGCACTCGCTCGTCCCCACCCCCTTTCCTGGCCAGCCAGGTAGCGTGCTCGTATAAGGGTCTGATATGGACCTGGGGGGGCCCACACATCATTTTTTTGGCGTAGGGATTCCCCTTTAAGTCCATACTAGGTGACGGGGCCAGCAACGCTTCCTTCGCTGGTCCCGGCTACCTGGAGCCACTCTCAAAATGAGCGGACTTTCCTCCGTGTGTGTGGGCAAGTTCGTTCATTTCAAAAGTACAGCGGATAGTCCGGCGGACTATACGGCGGATAGTCCGCCGGACCTAGTCTGCTGAAAAGGTTGCGTGTGTGGGCAGGTCCACTCATTCGGACAGTCCGGCAAACAGTCCGGCGGTTTGTCCGCCAGACAAAGTCCACCGGATAGTCTGATCGTGTGTACACAGCATAAGAAAGAAAGAACGTTTTTTTCTTTCTCTTTCTTAGTTTCTTTCTTTCTTTCTTAGAAAGAAAGAAACTAAGAAAGAAAGAAGGAAAGACCTTTCTTTATTAGTTTATTTCTTTCTTTCTCTCTCTCTCTTTCTTAGTTTCTTTCTTTCTCTCTTTCTTCCCCTCTAAGAAAGAAAGAAAGAAATAAACTAATAAAGAGAGAGAAAGAAACTAAGAAAGAAACTAAGCAAAGAAAGAAGGAAAGAAACTTTCTTTATTAGTTTCTTTCTTTCTTAGTTTCTTTCTCTCTAAGAAATAATCTAAGAAAGAAAGAAACTAATAAAGAAAGTTTCTTTCCTTCTTTCTTATTTAGTTTCTTTCTAAGAAAGAAACTAAGAAAGAAAGAGGAAGAAAGAAAGAAACTAAGAAAGAAACTAATTCCAGGCTGGATTTATTTATTTATAGACAAACCAAACAAATCTCCAGCCAGTGTGTTAGCAACTGGTTGCAACATTCACCTCTCACCTGATGTCCCCCATAGTAATTTAATTTTACCACAGGATGTCTTCAGTCTTCCAGATTGAATGACGTTGAAGCTCCTCAACCCAGAAGACTGAAAACAGACTGTGAGTGCAGAGCATCATGGCCCTGCCCACTGATCATGGAGCCCTGCACTCAGCGTACATCTGGAGTCCCTCGGTGGCTCTCGCGGCTCCTCCCGCATCAGATAACCCCCTAGTAGAAGCACTCTCCTGGGGGGTTACCTTGTGGGCGTGCCCCGAGTCCATAGCCACCGAATGTATGACTCGGCCCTGCGCCCCGGTGCCCGCGTCATTGGATTTGATTGACAGCAACGGGAGCCAATAGCAGCGCTGCTATCAATCTATCCAATCAAGAGCTGAGAACCCTCGGGCAGAGGGGCAGTGTCCCACCGGGTCAAGTTCCAGGGCTCAGGTGAGTGGGGGGGGGGGGGGGCAGGCACTTTCAGGTGTTTTTTTTACCTTAATGCATAGGATGCGAAAACAAAGGTTTACAACCCCTTTGAATGGTAGTTTTTGTGCCCAGAATTCAACTTTAAGATTCCCTCCGAGGATCAGACATCATTTACTGGCAGTGAAAAGTCCTTACTTCTCTGTAGTAAAAAAGAGAACATTGCTTCCTTCACATAAAACAAAGTCATTAAATGCTAATTGTTGTCTGTGCTGTACATTAGCCCAGACTGAGTCTGCACAGCTGCGTGATGCCAGTTAATGAGCCTCCTTTGTGTTACAGTGACACGGTCTGGATGGAGAGAACCAATGGCCTTGTGTCCTAGGACAGCACCTATAGGGGACACTTTGTGCCGTATTGATTGTCCGAATGAAGCTGAGCCTGAAATGCCAAAACCATTTATTATAGTGAAAGTCTGGCAAAGACAAAGCTGGAATGGAGAAAGAATCAGAATAACAAAATGTATTCAAAGAAGGCTTGCAGCAATGCTTAACCACTTCTCGACCGCTCCATAGCAGATATACTGCAACAGGGCGGTCGTTCTGCACAGAATCACGTATATATACAGTACGTGATTCTGCACTTCCACCTGGGGGGGGGGGGGGCGCATGCGTGCGCTGCTGGCGGGCCTCTCAATCTTTATTTTTTTGGGTGGAGAATGCGGGCAATGATCCCGCTATCTCTCGCAAACCAAGGGTCTCTTCTTAGACTTAATGAGTAATCACAGCAGAAGCCAATCTGCGGGGTGCCAGGCAATGGATGTCCACCCGCACTCGCTGATCATCAGACAGACACATGGAATGGAGCTCTGCCTATGTAGACAAGGCAGAGCTTCGTTTTGACAAGGGGGAAGGGATATATTTTGCATCTCTGCAAAGCAGGGAATAAAATCCAGCACATCCCTTAGTAAAAGCAGCACACAGTTTACACAAAAACACTGTCTAGGCATGCAGTTATCCCTTTGATCGCCCTAGATGTTTAACCCTTTCCCAGCCATTGTCATTAGTACAGTGACAGTGCAAATTTTTAGCACTGATCACTGTATTAGTGTCACTGGTTCCCACAACGTGTCAGTTAGCGTAGGATTATCAACTGCAATATCGCCGTCCCGCTATTACTGACTTTGCCATTGTCACAGCCTATACCATCAGTGTTAATTTCGTCGACTAAAACATTTTTGTAGACTAAATACTACTTTAGTCTACTAAAATACAACTAAAACTAAAACAATTGAGATGACTAAAATACGACTAAATTTAAAATGGCATTTTAGTCAAAAGAGTATGACTAAAACTAAACTGAAACAAAATTAACACTGGTCTGTAGTGCATGTTCAAACCTTAATACCATAAATAATAACATATTACGTTTTTTTTTACTCCAGCAGTATATAATAAGTTTGGAAATTGTAGAAAAATGCTTAAATAATGCATTGTCATTTAACTACACCCATTAGATTTTAGATGACTAAAATTAGTTTTAGTTGACTAAAATGACTTTAGTCTACTAAAATGTACTGGAGATTTAGTCAACTAAATACAACTAAAACTAAAACAATTGCAGAAGACTAAAATGGGACTAAAAATAAAATGCCATTTTAGTCAAAAGACTAAAACTAAATTGAAATTTGCTGCCAAAATGAACACTGTATACCATTGTCACAGACTACAACGCCTCCGGAAAGTATTCACAGTGCTTCACTTTTGCGGACATAATACAGGAAATGATCAGAGACTGAGGACATCATACAGGAGATGGTCAGAGACTGAGGACATCATACAGGAGATGGTCAGAGACTGCACTGGGGAGAGCACAGGGGGGCGGAGAGCACAGGGGGGCAGAGAGCACGGGGGGGGAGAGAGCACTGGGGGGAGCGGCCCAGAGAGCACAGGGGGGTGGAGAGAACAGGGGAGCGGAGAGCACGGGGGGAGAGAGCACGGGGGGGCGGAGAGTACAGGGAGGTAAAGAGCAAAGGGGAGTGGAGAACATGGAGGGGGGGGGGCGGCCCGGAGAGCACTGGGGGAGCTGGAGAGAAATTGGATATTAGGGGCAGCTGCATATAGAGGAATTGATTTTCCATATTCCTCCTGCAGCCACTGAATACCCTCTTCTCCTCCTCTCCCTCCCACAGGCATTCAGCAGCTGCCGGAGAAATCTATTTCTCTATATGCAGCTGCCCTCGCCACTCCTCCTATCCAGGCACACAGGGAGGCTGCACAAGCACTCACTTTCTTCCTGTGTCTGGCAGGCAGCATCAGGCAATGGGATCGGGATCTATTGCAGCTCCTTCTCCTCCACGGTCATGGGCCGGCTGGGTAGTTTCCGCCCCCCCCACCCCGACTGCTAAACCAAATAGGTGGCTGGGTGAGTAGCACGGGTTGAAGGAGCAGCCCAGCTACTGCAGCTGCTTTGGGCCCCACATGGACATGCTGGCCGGAGGTGCCAGCCGACAACCTCCCAATGTGTGGCACCTGGGGCGGACCGCCCCCCCCCCCACCACCCCACCCAATTGATGGTTACGCCACTGTCCCCCACATCCCAAAGGTGCTCTATGGGATTGAGATCTGGTGACTGTGGAGGCCATTGAAGTACAGGGACCTCATTGTCATGTTCAAGAAACCCGTGGTGAGATGATTTGAGCTTTGTGACATGGTGCATTATCCTGCTGGAAGGAGCCATCAGAAGATGGGTACACTGTAGTCATCAAGGGATGGACATGATCAGCAATAATACTTGGGTAGGTCGTGGCGTTTAAACGATGCTCAATTGGTACTAAGAGGCCCAAAGTGTGCCAAGAAAATACCCCCCACACCATTACACCACTAGCCTGAACTGTTGATACAAGGCAGGATGGATCCATGCTTTCATGTTGTTTACACTAAATTCTGACCCAACCATCTGAATGTCACAGCTGAAATTGAGTCTCATCAGACTAGGCAATGTTTTTCCAATCTTCTATTTTCCAATTGTATGAGAATTGTAGCCTCAGTTTCTGTTCTTAGCTGACAGTAGTGGCACCCGGTGTGGTCTTCTGCTGCTGTAGCCCACCTGCTTCAAGATTGAATGTGTTGTGCATTCAGAGATGGTATTCTGCATACCTTGGTTGTACTGAGTGGTTATTTGAATTACTGTTGCCTTTCTATAATCTCAAACCAGTCTGCCCATTCCCCTCTGACATCAACAAGGCATTTTCCTCCACACAACACTCACTGGATATTTTCTCTTTTTTTGATTATTTTCTGTAAACCCGAGAGATGGTTGTGTGTGAAAGTCCCAGTAGATCAGCAGTTTTTCAAATACGCAGACCAGCCCTTCTGGCTCCAACAACCATACCACGTTCAAAGTCACCAAATCCCCTTTCTTCCCCCATACTGATGCTCAGTTTGAACTTCAGCAAGTCGTCTTCGCCACGTGTAGATGCCTAAATGCATGGAGTTTCTGCCATGTGATTGGCTGATTAACAATTTGTGTTACCAAGCAATTGAACAGGTGTGCCTAATAAAGTGGCCGGTGAGTGTATATCTACTGTGGTGTCTGCAGTCTCGTCTATCTATATTTGTTTTATTATATATATTTGCACAGGTGCTCAGTTTTGCTGTTTATTAAAAGTGATAGTACCCAAAATTATCCATAGGCAATGCTTTAAAAGCCTTTACAGGTTATCAGTTTAGAATTAACTATGAATTATGGCCTGAAAATGATTACTGTCATTTCAGCATTCCTGGCGATACCTTGTGTGTGTGTGGCGTAATCGCAGATGCAGAAGCGCAGACGAGATCAGAAAACAGATGTGGTATCAGCCTGCTGTGGTCTTTGTACAGCAGGGCTGGAATTTGAGAGAACGAAGCAGCATAAGGACAAAGTTGCCAACAGTCCCGATTTTCTCGGGACAATCCCGATTTTGGGACCCTCATCCCGATCGGAGGCCATACCACTTTGGGATTTTGCCTTTTGTCCATGGAAAAATGGGAATGAACAGTTTGTGATCCTAGATTGTAAGCTCTAAGGCGCAGGGCCCTCTGATTTCTTCTGTATTGAATTGTATTGTAACTGTACTGTCTGCCCTCATGTTGTAAAGAACTGTGCACACTGTTAGCGCTATATTAATCCCATTTAATAATAATATTAATAATAATGTGACGACAAGTTGCATGCTGATAGGAGGAGAGTGATGAACTCCTTTCGCTGTCCAGGCACAGACTGGGGTGGGTTCAGGATGACCTTGTGGGTTGAATGATGCTTGGCCATCAGGCTGAGGACATCTAGTGGCAGAAAACAGTACTGCCGGGGAAATCTCTGTATTGAAAATGAATTTTGCAGCAAAAACTGTTTTGTAGTTTTATTTTTTAATGCTCTATTCATTGTTATGATATTTTTGGTCAGGGTATAGCTTTAATTTGTTCTTCCGAGAACAAAGCATGCAATGGAAGTGCTTTAAAGCTCAGTTTTTGTTTGATCCGTGTTAAAAACGAAAACAAACAAAAAAAATATGTACACCACATCACAAAATGTAATAAAAGCCGCTACGTGACTTCAGTTATTTTCAATTATACGCAGAATATGAATCGGCTCAGTTCACATGGTGCAGTTACAGGAGTCGTAAACAATAAGACATTTTTATTATATAGTATGACATGCCAGTATGAAAGAATACATATCAGGGTTCAAACAATGATAAAGCTCAGTGATTGCTGCCTGATTAAAGTAATTTGTGATTGAACACCAACATACAAACCGCTACCTTCTAATTTTTGTGTGATTTTGTCTTTTAGGAAGAGTTTTAAAGTGAAAATCTTTCAGTTACAATATAAAGCAACAGTATCACTTTGTTTTTTCTTTATAAAAGCACCACCTTTTATAATTAAGCCATTTTTGCGCTCTGGTCCAGCAACTGTGCCTAGACTGAGATAAGGTCACCAGTCTGCTGCAGTCGGGAGGAAGCATTTCCTCAGTCTCCTCCCCTCCCACTGACCAGACTGTACAGTGTAACTTTGTAGCAAGTGGCTTAAGCACAGGCTGATCTGTGTCAGACATTTGTGAACACAACATGATTATGTTGTTTTAACCCAGGAAGTAAATGGTGACCCTGAATGATGCCAAAACAAAAATAGTGCCCTCCTTCTAGAGAGTAAAGCAAATGAAAAAATTGTCAGGAATGGTGCTGTGATTTACGAGGCAACTTGTAAATACCTGGAAGTGTTACACTGACACATTACTGAAGAGTTTTGTACTCTTTAGTCATTTTTTTTAAACTTTAGGAGTGGATCTCTAAAATAAAATAAAGCCTTTCATTGGCTGCCATGTTAACAGGACTTTTTTAAGTTCTTTTTTTTTTTTTTTAAATAGGTAAGGAATATTAATGTACCCTTGTGTTCATTCCCCTTGGGTGTGGTGGAGATCTGGTCATCCACCATATGTCCACCCCATTTTATTGTTACCCACGCCTCCTTTTTTGGGGCACATGGAGGTGGTGAAGAAGTACCCCCCCCCCCCCATGTTAAAAGATATATAGCCTGGTATGGTACAGGAAGCAGGGGGTGCATGTTTGCTGACCTTCCTTCTTTTAGCTACCTAGACTGAGTGACTGGCTAAGTTAAGGATCTGTCGCCTGCCAAGAGCTTTGCTACTTTATAAGAAACCTCTATTGTCTGCGGCCTGCCCTGACCTTTGCTATGTTTAACAGATACTTCTATTGTCTAACCTTTACTATGTTACAGGATACTTCTACTGTCTGCTGCCTGCCCTGACCTTTGCTACCTTAAAGAATGCCTCTACTGTCTGCTGCCTGCCCTCACCTTTGCTATGCTCACAGAATACCTCTACTGTTTGCTGCCTGCTCTGACCTTTGCTATGCTCACAGAATACTCCAGATGCCAGTCATGACTTTTCTTTTCTTTAATTTTCTTTCTCCCATAATTGTATGGAGCATCTACTTTATTCCACCTTGGGTCCACTAGCAACATTCTACAGTCAGAGTATATAGTTTTGTGTAGTAAAGTGTTACTAAACCCTCAACAATAAAATCAGTCTGTATATGCAGTAAAGCATGCTTGTTATACTCACTGTGGAACCTAAGGGGTTAATCCTCCCCATTGTGTAAAATGGCTGTTTGATCCTGTCTTCTCTGATCCTCCTCTTTTACTGTCTCCAATCCATCTGCTGATAGAACAGAGCCTTGGTTGATTGGAGAGGAAGCTGAGGATTAGACCAAGTGGTTGAGTGATGTGAACCTTACCCTTCGTTGGGCGGGGTCGGTTTCCACCCCTTTTCTCCCTCTTACCTATCCTCCAACTGCTCCCTCTTTTCCCCTCCCTCCCCTTTTAATTTTTTATTTTTTTTCCCCTGAAAAGGGAGAAGGAAGAGGCCCGCTAGGGGGAATTGATATTGTATTAATATTGTTTTGTTTGTAAAAATGGCAAGAATATAATGTGTTGTTTTCTTATTGTTGTTGTTTAATGGAATATATGGCTATTAGAAAGTGTTTCGTATATGTAATCATCATTAACAACTTACGTTTTGTATTTTTGCAAAGAAATAAAGCAGCCAGATCGACATCTAAAAAAAAAACCAAAAAAAAAAAAACAGAGCCTTGGAGACACTCTGCACATGCTCAGTTTGGTGAGTATTGCTAGAGATTTTTTTGGGGAGGGTGCATGTGATCAGTCCGGGGCCAATCAGTACTGCTCAGACAGAACGCCAGGGGTCATGCAGCCTCATAGGACAGTAAGAGGAGAATGGAAACTCCTCCTACAAGCTTTAACAAGTGCTCGGCCATATACTGATACCAGTTGCAAGACTGCTATATACGTTTGATGAGAAAAGGTATTTAGCAGTTTATATTTGCTAAAATAATTACTTTTCCATGTTCTGTGTACTGCGGAAGACCAGATATAGTGAAGGCAGGCTCCTGGGTTTGGTAACAGTTTAGGTCCTTGGGGCAACCTAGGAGCATTAGCGTACTTACCTTTAGGGTAGGGGACTGCTAAACGTGAAACTGCTCTCACCTGCTATTTACTCTAAATAGGGTGTCTGTGTTTGAACCTTACCACATGAAAATGGTAGGTGGTGTCTTATTCTGAGTACCTAGGTTTGGTATGAGACTAAGCTTAGGTATCCTGTAAAAAGAGCCAGTTTCTTGACCTACTTTAGAGTGTTTCTCTTGTAAAAATTAAACATTTTGGATAACAGATGGCCCTAAAAAGAAGATAGTAAATACTTATTAAATAGTACCTTCAGAAACCAACACTACTGGGAGTGGGGTTCCTGGATTCCCGTTATACTAATTGGTTATTCGCATCAACCCAGTAGGAGCCAGAAGATAGACACTCTCAGAAGTGATCGTTTATGAAGAGCCACCTGATGGAGATTTTTTCTGCATTGCGTTTGTCGTTGTTGGACAGCGGCACAGGTATGCATCTCATTTGCAGGTATATCTGTCATTCAATTAGATTTTAGTGACAGAGTCAAGTTTGGAGCCTATTCAATAAACACCTCTATTTGTGTTTTTGGACATGTACTTATGGACTTGCTGAAATAAAGGTGATTTTACTGGATGTGCGGCCAACCAGAAATCTTTTTTGCTCATTGGAATCTATAAGGGGACCAGCACCTAGTCTGTGTGATAGTGGAGGTGGAGATGGGAGACTGACCTAGAGCGGTGTTCACACACATCAATGGACACCTACGTTTACCTGACGACAACCACTTCTAGCTGATGTGGATCACTTTTAAATGATACATCACATGACAGCACAGTGGCTTAATAGTTAGCACTTTGCCGTGTAGCACTATGGTCTACAGTTTGAATTCAAACCTACCTGCATAAGATTTGCATGTTCTCTCTGTGCTTGCATGGTTTACCTTCCACACTGAGACATGCTGGTAGGTTAATTGTACCCAGTATGTGTGAAAAGGACCGTAGGTTGTAAGCTCCTTGGGGGCAGAGACTGATGTGAATGTACAATATACATTACTTTACAAAAGTTTTAGGCAGGTGTGAAGAAATGCTGTAAAGTAAGAATGCTTTCAAAAATATATATTTTAATTGTTTGTTTTTATCAATTTACGAAATACAAAGTGAGCAAACAGAAGGAAAATCTAAATCAAGTCAATATTTTGTGTGGCCACCCTTTGGCTTCAACCAGCATCAATTCTTACACTTCCACACTTTGTATGGTTAACCAATTATACCAAGCAAGTGCCAATGATCATCAATTTTACATGTAGGTTGAAACGCAGTCAATAACTGAAACAGAAACAGTTGTGTAGGAGGCTTAAAGAGGAAGTAAACCCTGATGAGTTTACTTCCTCTTTGATTCCCTGCAAAGGTAAAGCATAATGGACTACTATGCATCGCATAGTAGTCCATTATGTGTCACTTACCTGACACAGGAGCCAGCAAAGTCACCGCTGTCCCCTGTAGTCCGGAGCATCCATCTTCTCGGTAGGTCTCGCTGCTCCGCCGTTGTCATTCGGTGACGTCACTCCCGCGCATGCGCATGGGAGCCGGCACTCGTGGCATATCACCGTTGCCCATGGCGCGCTCAGTGCGCCTGTACGTCGCTGTCTACGGCGCATGCGCCGTAGACAGCAGTGCCTGTCTTTCGGCAAATATCTCCTAAACCGTGTAGGTTTAGGAGATATTTCTTGGACCTACAGGTAAGCCTAGATGTAGGTCAAAGTTGGTTGTAAGGGTTTACAACCACTTTAAAACTGGTTGAGGAACAGCCAAAATCTGCAACTAAGTTGAGGTTGATGAAGAAAGTTTCATGTCAGGTCATATACTATGGCAACAAGACACAAGGTAGTTATACTGCATCAGCATGGTCTCTCCCAGGCAAAAATTTCAAAGCAGACTGGGGTTTCAAGATGTGCTGTTCAAGTTCTTTTGAAGAAGCACAAAGAGACATGCAACGTTGAGGACTGCAGACGCAGTGGTCAGCCAAGGAAACTTAATACAGAGGAATAAAGACACATCATGCTTACTTCCCTTTAACATTGTAAGATGTCCAACAGTGCCATCAGCAAAGAACTGGTGGAAACCAGTGGGAACCAGGTACACCTATCTACTGTCTGGAGAAGTCTGAACAGAAGTGGTCTTCATGGAAGAATTGAGGCCAAAAAGCCATATCTCCGACGTGGTAACAAGGATAAGCAACCCAACTATGCATGAAAACATAGGAACTGGGGTGCAGAAAAATGGTAGCAGGCGCTCTAGACTGATTGGTCAAAATGTGAAATATTTGGCTGTAGCAAGAGGGCCACTCTGCCAAAGGGCTGGAGAGTGGTACAATAAAGAGTGTCTGCAGACAACAGTAAGATATATGGAACAACTTACCTGCCAAACTCTTTAAAAAAATTTGTGCAAGTGTACCTAGAATAAGTGATGCTGTTTTTATTTTCAAAACATTTTATTGAGGTATATCAAAATAACATACATATGACATAAGCATATTGTATAAACATATCGTGCACTACTTGCTGTGAGACATTTAATGTCGAAATAGGCAGTGTGCGAATACACTGAGTAATCAGGGGGACACGCACGCTGCTAATACAAGAGACTAAGGACAGGGTGTCCTTCTGTCGGTTCCTGCGGTCTCTATGTAGTAGGGTCCGGAAAATCCGGAAGTGTCCCATCCCCCGCAGACACCCCTATGGGCTGTGTCTTGGGGGGGGGGCGCGACACCATAGAGCAATAGAGAGACAAAGTTGAAAGTGGACAAGTGATGCTGTTTTGAAGGCAAAGGGTTGTCAAACCAAATATTGATTTGATTTTTATTTATTTTTTGTTCATTTACTTTACATTTTGTTAAATTGATAAAAACAAACTATTAAGAGTCGGTTCACACGGGGGCAACCCGGGATCCGATTTCAGGTCGCTCCAAGTCGCGCTGTTGAGAAAATCAATGGTAGTGAATGGAGCTGTCTTAATGTACACTACAGCAGTCACTCCGACTTAAAAAAAGGTTCCTGTACTACTTCAATCTGACTTCTAGGCGGCTTGTACCCATCTATTTCAATGGAAGTAGCCTCCAAGTGGGATCACTATCTATATTGAAGCGACAATGTCGCCTCTCTAATATTACAAACCGGCATGGGTTGCCCCTCCAGGGGCAAGCCAGGCCCTTAGGTCTGGTATGAATTTTAAGGGGAACCCCCCTACGCCGAAAAAACGGCATGGGGTCCCCTCAAAATCCATACCAGACCCTTATCCGAGCAAAAAAAGCATGCCCCGGGACTTGATTTCATAAGGGGTGGGGTCACCGTATGACATAACCCAGTGACCACGCCCCATGCCTATATAAGTGGCTGCACACCGCTCACATGGCATTACAGCTGGAGAGAGCGTTGTGTCAACATCGCATCAAGAGAAGAGGGAAGACGACGCAGAAGCCACCGCTAGCAAAAGAGCTGGAAAAAGATAGTGGAGGAGCTGGCAGAAGAACCGGAGAGCTGGAGAAGATGCCAGAGAGAAGAGGCTAGACACTGGGAGAAGAGGCCAAGCAGCACGGAGAAGTCAGAAGAAGACTCCCGAAGTCGGAAGAAGACCCCTGGAGCTGATGTGTGTTTTTTTATTGACGCTTTTTTTCCCCAGGTGAATGGGTAGGTGTACGATGTACTCCATACTCATTCACATAGGGTGGGGGGCGGATCTGGGGGCCCCCTTATTAAAGGTAGATTCCGATAAGCCCCCCGCCTGCAGACCCCGACAACCAATGGCCAGGGTTGTTGGGAAGAGGCCCTTGTTCTCATCATAATGAGGACAAGGTGCTTTGGGGTGGGGGGCCGCAGGGTGCCGCTCTTCCCCAAAGCACCCACCCCCTCATGTTTAGGGCATGTGGCCTGGTCATGGTTCGGGGGGGTGCTAGCTCATCCCTACCCCCTTTCCTGACTGGCCAGGCTGCGTGCTCGGATTAGGGTCTGGTATGGGCTTTGGGGGGACCCCCACGCCATTTTAAGGGTTCCCCTTAAAATCCATACCAGACCTAAGGGCCTGGTTTGCCCCTGAAGGGGGAACCCATGCCATTTTTTTATTTAAAATTTGGCGTGGAGTTCCCCCTCGAGAGCTGATTATTCTGTAATTGGCCACGACCAAAGTTGCCTGGCCTGGGGGTGACTTAAAGTCTTGTTGTAAGTCGCCCCAAGTCATGTTGAAGGTGCCCCAAGTCGGGCTGTTATTCATACTCGAGTCATGTTCAAGTTGCCTCCAAAAGTCGCGCTGGAAGTCATGTTGCCCCTGTGTGAAGCGGCTCTGATACTTCTGTTTCTGAAAGCATTTACAGCATTTTTTCACACCTGCTTAAAACTTTGCACAGTAGTGTATGTAAAGTGCTCAGTAAATTGTTGGCGCTTGAATGGCTACAGATTCTGTTCATCTAGAACAGGGGTGTCAAACTAAATTTCATCGTGGGCTGCATCAGCATTATGATTGTCCTCAAAAGGGTCATTTGTGTCTGTAAGATTGGATGTCCAGCGCATTCCTTCCCCTTACATTAGATGTTAAGAGCCATCCCACCATCAGAAGTTGAGTTCCCTACTCTCCCTAACATCACAGTGCACCCCCTTTCCTTATGCGGCTGCTGGGAAGAAGCTGGATGCATTGCTTGAAAGCAGAAAGTAGGGGTCTGGAGGAGGACCAGAGGAGGGCTGGAGCTCTCCTGCAGCTGCAGGAGAGGTGTGAGGGCCAAATGAAATGGCCTGGAGGGCCAAATTCGGCCCGCGGGCCTTTTGTTTGACACCTGTGACCCTAGAATCACCTAAGGTCTGAGATGACAAACGGTGGAAACCAGTGATGCAAACCGCCACCTCACTTTCTGTTTCTAGAGTTGTTTCATAACAAAGTGTAGCTACTTATTAAAATTCCTGTTTCTTGTGATCACTTTCTGCCATTTCATCTGAAAATCACAGGCAGGGAGAGCGGTATCACGGTGAGACAGCAGGCCGTATCCCACCGGGGTTCCCAGAAAGTGATTTCTCAAACAAGAACAATTAGAGAATAATTGCAGATATAAACACAGAGTGTGATTCTGTTTATCACTTTTGCGTCGTTTAATTCCCCCCTGTCTCGGCTACCCATAGCATCGCTCCCTCCGCAGGATAATACTGACCGAGACAAGGCCCTCGGCTACATTTCTACATTATTAAATTAGTGCTGAATTATGGAGCTGTGTTCAGGCAAATGATCCAATGTTTGTTTAGTAACACAAGCTTAGAAAAGACACTAGTATCAAAATAATGAAAGAAAATTATGGTAAATTCCATATTACATAAAAAAAAGGTTACATTCAAACAATAAAACTACTTTGCCATGTACACTATATGGAAACCAGACCATCACACCTAATTGAGGTTGTTGGACATCCATTTCCAAAACCTTGGCCATTAATATGGAGTTGGCTCCTTTTGTGGATATAGTAGCCTTCGCTGTTCAGGGAAGGATGTCCACAAGATGTTGGAATGTCTCTGTAGAAATTAGTGTCAATTCAGTCAAAAGACCATTGAAGTCAGATACGGATGTTGGATTGGAAGCCTTGGCTCGTGATCACCATTTCAATTTATCCCAGTGGTGTTCAGTAGGGTTGAGGTCAATGTACGATCTATGATGCAGGCCACTCAAGTTCCTCCACACTAAACTGACCAAACCATGGCTTCATGGAGCTGGCTTTGTCCACACACCGTTGCCACATAATTGGAAGCACAGAGTTATGAATTATAATATCAAATCATAGCACAAGTCAATATTTCATAACATTTTTATCTGTCATATCATCTTATCAAGTTGTTATCTGATCTTTTCTATACGGGGCTCACATTTCGATCGCTCTGGTTTATCCTCCTGTCTGTCATCTTATCATTAATCTCACTGTCCTCTCAGGATGATTTCAGGCCGTTTGATCTCTGAATAAAAAAACCTTTTAAAACCAAAATTACAATTCATGCATGTGTACCTGAGGACTCCATAAAAATGTACGCTTTGATGACAGAACATTGTCGAATTTTGACAATCCCAATTAGGTTGTCTCACAGCCGATTAGAACGCATGTACGCCATGGTGGAAACCTTTGGCAGAGCGACGAGTGGGCTCTTTCCCCTCTTCTCATTATACATCTGTCAACTCTCATTTTCCGTTCATCATTCTCCAGTGTCATCTCACTTGTCACGTGTCACCTTCATTTCTCACTTGTCAACTTCCATCTGAAACTCTCGCATATTGCTGCAAATGTGAGGTCTCGTTTTCAGAGCTGATGTTTAATTCTGGCATATATTAAGTGCGCTGGCAGAGGGTCCGCCACAAGCGGCTCCGCTTTGATCTTTGACGTTTTGTTGGTGTATGAAATGATGAAATGATATTTGTCTTCATTATTTTCTTTTTTTATTTTTTTTATTTAATTTTGTCATTGAAAGGAATTTGTAGTGTTCTGTTTATTGTTTTATTTATGATGTTTGGAAATAATAATACACACATTTTTACATGTTACCTTTTTTTAATCAGAAATACGAATATGAAAGACTCTGAATGAATTTAAATTGTACCCATTGCAGCCAGCATATGGTAAGCAATTATGTGTTGAATAATGCAGGTAAGGGTAAGAGGCTCTGTCAGGTTTTTATTGCCTGGTATATAGTGAGAAAACAACCAACGTGTTTTGTGAAATCCAAAAATCGTATTTTATTTTTATTATTGTATTGTTAATAAAAAAAAAAATTCTTGCATAGTAGCGAACCCACAGGTGTTTGACAACCAGGAAGCATGGTAATGATGCTGGATGTCCTTCAATTTAGATAGATAAGGAGCATCCAGCAGCAAAGAAGGATACAGAAGGCAGTGCTGGAGCAGTTGGGGGAGCAGAATAATAAAAAGAAATACATACATAAATAAGTAAATATATATTTCAATCCTGTCTAAATTCGAAGTAATATGTGTGTTCATGTGAGATAGGAACTTTAGATTGCAAGCTCCTTGAGGACATGGACTGATGTAAATGAACAGTATGCAAAGCACTGCATAAATTGTCTGTGCTATATACAGTAAATGCCTCTAATAATAACAAAATAAATAAATACATAAACAAAAAGCATATTGCTTAATGTGCAGCCAATCCACCCAGAATCAGTACACAAAGGATTCCGATTTTTTGCTATGAATTACTGATCAAAAGGATTAGTACTCTCTATTAAATAATTGTATATACTGTATACATCAGGCATCTCCAGCAATGGCCATGGATTTACTGCAGAGTGTTTCATCCATGCATATAAAAACAGGCATGGTGAGATGGAATGAATAGGGGAGTATACAACACTGGAAGTTATTAAACCATTTGAGTATCCTATCTCCTTAAAGTGGAGGACCGCCCACACTTGCAAAAATTAAAAGCCAGCAGCTACACATACTGCAGCTCCTGACTTTTAATAATAGCACACTTATTATCTGTCTTGGAGTCTAGTGATGTCGGCACCACAGCTGATGTTTTCATCACCACCATTGTCGATAAGGGAACCCGGCAGTGAAGCATTACAGCTTTACGCTGGGTCCCTACTACGCATCCGCGAGGCACCTCTGCACTCTCCTACTGGACCGGCGACAGGGGAAGGAGGAGGGAGAAGGAAGGAGCTGAGCTGCTGACGTAATTCCCTGCGGCCCGGTCTCCTGGACGCTGGGACAGGGAACCTGTCAAAGACAGGTGTCTGCTCCCCCCCCGAAAGGTGCCACCGGAGAGGGGGAGAGACAAATGTGTGGAGGTTCCACATTTGGGTGGAACTCTGCTTTAAAGTGGTTGTAAAGACTGAAGGTTTTTTACCTTCATGCATTGTACCTTCATGTGTCTTAGCTCGGGAGTGACCACGTGCGAGTGCCCCCACAGCAAGCAGCTTACTATGGGGGCACTCGGCAAGGGGGAGGGGCCCAGAGTGCCGACGGGGTGACACGAGAAGAGGAAGAACTGAGCTGCTCTGTGCAAAACCATTGCACAGAGCGGGTACGTATGCCATGTTTGTAAAGGATTTTTTTAAAATAAAAAAACAATAACTTGAATGCTTTGCAATTGCATGTAATATCTATAGAATAGTAGGGGGGGAATTGTATTGGAAGTAAGGATCTAATTTGGGGCGTGACCGGATGTGTAAGGAGGAGTGAGAGATGTGAGACGCCGTGTGTAACCTCCTCCCGGACCCCATGAGGAGAGCGTGGCGTGTTTGATGTTATGGCTGGATGCAGTGTGAGGAGGGTCGGAGCCACTTGCTGAAGCCGGATGGGAGGAGAAGTGACGATACATGTCTGTATTGCGGAGCCGAGCCAAGCTGAGCTCTCGGGGAGCTCCGTTCACTTCCGGGTTCCGAATCCCTAGCGAAAACGGCCGAAGATACACGAGGACATACGAGCACCCCCAGCGCCGATTGCCTCAGAGCCACCGAACCCCGCCGAATAACTCCGCATACAGCTGACATCAAGAGGCTCTCCCGCCCGCCCCAGCAAGCCGCGACAGGAGGAGGGAGGTAAGCGGTGGTGTGCGGGGGGAGAAGAAGACGGAGGAGTGAGGGGGATAACAGGCGGAGGTCTGGCAATGTAATTCTGTGGACATAGTGGACATTGTGGTGTCTGAAAACTGGCAAAAAGCTAATAGGAGAGCGCTGGCTGGGGGTGAGGAGGACTTTTAGCGCTTCTTTTTTTTTTTTTTCTCCTTTCCTCTCCTTTCTGGAGTACATTGCTTTGTATCGCTTCGTATTGCTCAAGACGAACGAATGGTAACTCAAGTGGCGTATGCAATTAACTACCTGCTGTAAAGGCAGGTGTTTGTGGTTAGTGAAACCAGGAAGATTGTGATACTGGAGTTGAATATCTGTGGAATGGCTATAAGGCAAGACCACGGTTGCACTAATTAATTTACCAAGGGATGGTGGCAGTCCTAGAAACTCACAGATTTTCTGAATTAGTGCATGTGAACAAGTATCGGCTGTGAAGTAATAAAGCAGGGAGTTAAATGCGATACATGAAGTGTATACTGGAGAACTGGGTATAAGATACGGCTAACACTGTATTAAACCTCTGATTGAGTGATGGACGGCTGTGTCATAATGTTAAAAAATTATTAAATACAATATCCAGGACTGATCTGAAGATTGGTATAAGATTGGAATAAGATAAATAGAGAAGGAAATACCCAAAGAGAAGGGGGAGGAAAGTGGCGAGAAAAGGGAAAAAGAAAGAAAGAAAGATGCAGCACCTGCGCTCTGCCAAGGAGAGGGGGGAAAAAAGCATGCAACAGTCTGCCACAGCAGCCAAACTAGAACAATTTGCTCATAATCCTGCACAGTCATCTCAGACCCCTCCAAAAAAGGGGCAGACAAAGGGGCAGCAAGGGATAATGCCTGAAAGGAAAAGCACGGGACAGTCAAATACTAATATTAATACGTAGGTCGGTGCAGTGGCAAAATGTTCAGTTAATAAGAATGCGGGTGCAGGGGAACTGAATTTGGAGAATTTAGAGACTATAGCAGGTGATCCTCTTCCGTTGGAAAAAGAGCCTACTATCAAGGATGTGTTAATGGCCGTAAATGCATGTAACATCTCATTGAAAGAATTGTGTACTCAAATGAAGGGAGTGAAGGATGATCTACTGGTGGTAAGGCAAGACTTACAGAAAGTGGTGGAGAGGACGGTAGAACTTGAGATAAGGACCAGTAGATTAGAAGACGATACAACCTTCCTAACTAAAGAGCTAGAAAGCTTGAAGGAGCAGTTTACAGGATACAGAACAAGAATGGACGAAATGGAAAATAGACTCCGGAGGGACAATGTGCGCATAGTGGGCCTTCCTGAAAAAAGCGAGGGTGTAAACCCCGCTGAGTTTATGGAACATTTATTAATTGACATGTTTGGAAGGGACTCATTTTCAACAACGTTTTCTATAGAGAGGGCGCACAGAGTGCCCTTTAGAGCTCCACCCGAGGGAAGTCGCCCTAGGCCATTACTGATGAAATTACTAAATTATAAAGATAAAGTGGTGCTGTTACGGAAAGCAAGGGAAATGGGGAATATGTTGTATAAGGGGGTTAGAATTTCATTATATGCCGATTTTTCCCCAGAACTCCAGAGAAAAAGGGCAGAGTTCTTTCAAGTGAAGCGCAGGCTACAGAAACTTAGATTGACGTATGCTCTTCTTTACCCTGCAAAGTTACGGATTAATGCATTAGGGTATACTCAGGTTTTTAGCTCCCCAATGGAAGTGGAAAAGTGGATAGAAGAAAATAGAGAAAAATTTTAGTCTTTACGGTTCCTGGTCAGGAGTGTGAGTCTAGTTGGAAGGTAGAAAGGGGGGGGGGTGAGTTTTTTTTTTTTTTTTTGGGGGGGGGGGAGTGTGGTAATACACGGCGAGAAGGAGTGGAGAAGGGATATGTGGTATATATGTTGTGAAAATAGTGGAATAAGGTCACTAAGAAGCCCCCTGAATATCACCTGGGTAGGTGGGGGGGAGGAGGGGTGGGAAGGGAGGGGAAAATAGGGGGAAGGTAGGGGGAAAAAAAATGTGTGTACTATTGAACGGGGCTCAGGAGATAACTCAGATAAAGAAAAGATATAAAATACTGGGAGGTAAAAAACAAGGAAAACTGATTGGTTACACGGGGAAAAATTGTAATAAACAAGTATATAGCACAACTCACATTAGGAGATATATAATAGATAAAATAGCGGTGTTGGTTAGAAAATATGTCATCTTAGTGGGGATCAAGGTCTCGGAAGCCGGGTTTAACTTAATAGAGAAGGTAGCGAGGAGATGGAAGGTACTGGGATATAAAGAGATTTTAATCTCTGTTTTTTCTAGAAATATCCCCTGCCTTCTTATATCCTTCTTTCTCCTTGATTTTCTCTCTATCTGTCTGTTTACTTTGTGAATGCAGGATGGGAAAATTAAGATAGGCTCCTGGAATGTGAGGGGCCTGGGAACACAGGTGAAACAAAAAGCGGTGTTTTCTATGATGGAGGGATACGGAGTTGGGTTGGTCTGTCTGCAGGAGACTCACTTAATTAAAGATACAATACATCGGCTGCAGAATAGAAAATATCAATATCAATATCATTCTGTATACTCGTCATATAGTAGAGGGGTGAGTGTCATGGTAAGAACAAGGGTGAATTTTGCTTGTAAGCGGGTCATCCAAGATGAAAAGGGTAAATATATATTTTTACATTGTTTAATTGAAAATAGAGAATGTGTGTTGGCAAATATCTATATTCCTCCACCATTTAAAATGGAAGTGTTGTTTAAATTATATGAATTTTTATTGGGGGTAGATGGAATTCCTATTATAATAGTAGGGGATTTCAACACAGTTTTAGATACCAAAATGGATAGATTCCCAGAAAAGATACTGGTGGAATCAGCTGGGCATGGGAGGCTGGGTCAATATATGGAAGAAGTAGGACTACTGGATTTATGGAGAACGGGGAATCCGGGAGCCAGACAGTATAGTTGCCGTTCGGCCTCGCATTCCACGTTGTCCAGAATAGATATGACACTGGGGAATGATCTGGCCCTACAGCTGGTGGAAAAGATTGAATATCAGCCTAGGGGTATATCAGATCATTCCCCAATGATAGTAACCTTAAAAATGAGTGAACGAAGGGGACAGAAGGTATGGAAATTGAACCCTCTTTGGTTAGAACTAATAAAAAAAGAGTCAGAAGAAGGCCTAGAGAAAATCCAGGTGGAACTAAAAGAATTCTTAAAAAACAACCGAGGTACAGTAGCACCAGGGATATTATGGGATGCTCTGAAAGTATTTTTGAGGGGGCTCCTGATTCAATCCATAGCAAAAATCAATAGAAAGTCAAGAGAGCAGGAGGCAAGTATAGGGAGAGAAGTGCTAGAGGCTGAAAGGAACTATATCAGTGACCCTACCCTGGGAAAAGAAAAAATGTGGCTAGATAAACAAGAAGAATTTAGGTTAATGGCTTTGAAAAAAGCAGAGTTACAACGTATTATCTATCGTCAAGTCTCTTTTGTAGAAGGGGAAAGTATGGGAAAAATGTTAGCACAATTAGTGAAGAGTAATTCTGGTCCATCTTCAATACCGGTGATTAGAACAACGGAGGGGGAGGTTACAACTGAAACTGGGAGTATAGGTCAAGCTTTTAGAGAATATTATAAAAAATTATACACCGCACAAAAAACAGGGATGGATGAGCAGATGGAGACATTTCTGGGTCACCTAGAGGTACCATGTTTGAAACAAGAAGAAAGAGAAGAACTGGAAGCCCCAATCACTTTGAAAGAACTTCAGGAAGCAGTTGCAAGCATGTCAAATCAAAAATCGCCCGGGCCAGACGGGCTTCCGATTGAAGTATATAAAAATCTTGGCGAGATACTGCTCCCTGAACTTCTGGAGACACTAAGAGGAGTAAGTGGGGAGGGCAAATTGCCCCTATCAATGATGGAGGCAATTATAATTTTGCTGTATAAGGAAGGCAAAGACCCATTAAATGTAGCAGCGTATAGACCAATTTCTCTTCTGTGCACTGATACCAAGATACTGGCTAAGGTATTAGCAATTAGACTTAACCGAGTTATAGCAAGATTAGTGCACATGGACCAAACAGGATTCATAGCCAATAGGTCAACCAGCATGAATATTAGGAGAGCTTTTTTGAACTTACAGATTCCAACAGATAATGATACCCCGGGAGCAGTTGTGGCACTAGACGTAACAAAAGCATTTGACAGTGTAGAATGGGGATACATATGGAAAGTATTGGAGAAATTTGGTCTGGGCCCATCCTTTATTGGTTGGATTAGGATGCTATATGATAAACCTAGTGCAAGACTAAAAATCAATAATGAGCTTTCCGATAAAATAGAGCTGGGGAGAGGAACGAGGCAGGGGTGTCCATTGTCACCCCTACTCTTCGCTCTCGCTATAGAGCCCTTGGCCTGTGCAATTAGAGCAAATCGGGAGATAGTTGGTTTTCTGAGAAAAACTGGGGAGGAAAAAATTGCGCTTTACGCAGATGATATTCTGCTATTTCTGGGAGATATGAGACATTCATTGATAAAAGCAATAGGAATAGTGCAGGAGTTTGGCGGTTTTACTGGGCTGGAGATTAACTGGGAAAAGTCGGAATGTCTCCCTATGGACCCAGTTGATCAACAAATAGCCCTAGGAGTACCCCAAATGGTAATAGTGGACAAATTGAAATACCTTGGAATTACCCTGACTAAGGATCCCAAGCAATTTATAAGTTATAATTTAGCCCCCCTATTAGTTAAGTTTAAACAAAAAATTGTTATATGGAGGCGACTTCCTCTATCGGTGGCTGGCAGATGTAATTTGATAAAAATGATTTGGATGCCCCAACTTCTTTATATACTGCATAATGCTCCGATATGGATTAACAGAAGTTGGTTCAATAAGATCGAGATGTTGTTTAGGGAATTAATATGGAAGGGAGGACAGGCCAGATTGCGACTGCGGATGCTCCAGCTACCGGTAGAGGAAGGAGGATTCGCAGTCCTATATCCAGAGTGTTATTTTTGGTCAGCACAACTTCAACAGTTAGGGGGAATTGAGGTGGCGAATGGAGGAACCCCAAACGGGAGACTGGTTTTAACAGGCTCACCACATAGGACGCTGATCGAGACCCTAGAAGCAGACTCATTCCAGTATAGATGTCCTACAGTAAAAATGATGTTAAAGATATGGCATATGGTTAAAAAAAAAAATGGGATATAGGGAAATAACAAAGTACACCCCTCTATGGAATAACAAGAAACTACAAGAATTATGGCGAGTCGGTAAAATCTTAGAATGGGAAAAATGTGGTATTGAAAGGTTGAACCATTTATATAGAGGCACCTTTGAGGAACTGCAAACAGAATTTAAGATATCACAAAACTCACTATATGCATATATACAAGTGAGGCATGCTATAAAGACACAGTTTGGAAACCTGTTATTGGTGTGGGAAGAACTGCCGTTAATACAACTGGTAGCGCAAGCAGGACCCACCAAAGGATTAATATCAAAACTCTACTCCCACTTAGATAAACAGATTAATGGTGAGAGGAAAAGTAGGGTTGAGAAGGAGAAATGGGAGCTAGACGTAGGTAATATAACACAGTTACAGTGGAAAACGATTCTAGAATCATGCCCAAAGATCTCGGTCTCTCCCCCCCATAAGATATCACACCTGATGGTGATTAACAGAGCGTATTATACCCCCCAGAGACTATTTAGATTTGGTAAAAGAGTAGACGACAGCTGTCCTAGGTGTGGGGGGTTGGGAAACTTATTACATATGCTCTGGAAGTGTCCTAAACTATTCCGATATTGGAAAGGAGTAGCAGAGACATTAAGTAGAATTTTAAAGACAGTAATAGAACTAAACGCTGTGGTGTGTATTCTAGGATACAGAAATGAGAGAGCAGAGAAAAAAGGAGTAACCATTGTAATTTTAAGATGTTTATTTCAAGCCAGGAGGATGATCACTAGGAGATGGCAATCAAACTTAGCCCCCACAGTAGAAGAATTGGTGAGAGCTGTAAATGAGTATCTATGTAAGGAGAGAGCAGTATACGCAAAACGAAATAACTTAAAAGAGTTTAACAAAAACTGGCAAGATTGGTTAGAGGAGATGCATACCCCAATATAAATTATAAGAACTAAAAGAAGATGAGCTGGGGGAGGGGGGAGGTGGGAGGGAGTAGGGAAGAGAGGAATAGGGGAGTTGGTATCACTTTAAGAAATTAGCTTTAAAGGGAAAGGTGAAAAGGAAAGAAGAGAGATGCAGGGAAGGGCAAAAGTACAAATACAGCACTAGGGGGGAGGGGAAGGGGGGAGGAAGGGATAGAAAGGGAAAAAAGGTGGGGAGGTTAATTAAATAGGAAAAATGAAGGTTGTGAAAAATAGTCGAGGAGGGATGTTGGGGTGTTATGGTATTGTTTAAAATATAGTTTTCATGTTGTTATTTATTTTTGGAGTATGGGCATATAAACATGACCCCCCCCCCCTTTTCTAAAATCCCAGACTCTGGAATGGAAGGAACCTGTACTGGATTATTGGTAGCCTTGGATTATTGTTAAAATGATTAAAAGGATGTCTGTATAATATATGAAAAATTTTCTAATAAAGATTAATATTAAAAAAAAAATAGAATAGTAGTAGGCAAGCAGTGCCGGATTTAACCTCTGTGTATGCCCCTGGGCATTCAAAACCTTGGGGCCCCCCTCTCAGGTTTCTGGACATTTCTTCTGTGCGCATTCCAGAGGAAAAAACATTGAGCTAAAGCCTGCCACATATGGTTTGAATCTCAGATAGTTCCGTAGGAACCGGCCAAAGTTAAAACCATATATGGGCAGGCTGATCAACTTGGGTACAACCAAACTGTTGGATTTTACATGTTAATACTGCCAGCTATAGCCGTTAGCAATAATCAGAACCTCTGAGGCAGAGGAATTTCTTGAAACGCGTTAGCCAGTCTATGCCTCCACGAAAGCAGTGCCATGTCAAGTGGACAGTTTTTATAGACCGATCTGGAAGAACTTTATGATATGCTTTTACCAAGTCTATGTTTGTGAGTATGATAGTTACCTTGTATACAATAAATACCAGTTTATTTAGGATAATGCAATAGGTCCACTTGCCTTCTATTTCTTTTCATGTTCCAAAGTTTTGGATTCTCCAGTCTGTGGAGGACAGCGAGAAGTGCATTATCCAACAAATGATGTCAAAGCAGAGAGCGTATGGTCATGTGGAGGCGCATTACACAGTGCAGAAGTTTGATTTGTGTGGTTTTTTAATGTTTTTCCGATCTTCTGTTGTCCAATTTTGGTGAGCCTGTGCGAATTGTAGCCTCAGTTTCCTGTTCTTACTGTAGCTGACAGGAGTGGCACCCGGTGTGGTCTTCTGCTGCTGTTGCCCAACTGCTCCAAGGTTTGATGTGTTGTGCATTCAGAGATGGTATGCTGCATATCTTGGATGTAACGAGTGGTTATTTGAGTTACTGTTGTCTTTCTATCATCTCAAACCAGTCTGCCCATTCCCCTCAGAAAATCCCAGTAGATCAGCAGCTTTTAAACCACATACTGCCCAGCGCATGACAACATACGTCGGCACAATGGCACAGCTGGGCAAATGGGCGTACAGGTACGTCCCCTTTCAGAAGCGGCATTGTGGGCGCTCGCGTGACCGCTGCATGCTCCGTGACCGCGGCTCCCATGGACTCGATGTCCGTCAAGTGCCTGTGATCGTGTCACGGAGTGGTAAAATGTAAACAAGGCATTTCCCCGTTCTGCCTAGTGACATGACAGAGATCACTGCTCCCGGTCATCGGGAGCAATGATCGCGGTCATGTGAGTGGTAGCCCACCCCCCCACAGTTAGAATAACTCCCTAGGACACACTTAACCCCTTCATCGCCCCCTAGTGTTTGACCCCTTCCCTACTAGTGCCCTTTACACAGTAATCAGTGCATTTTTATAGCACTGATCGCTGTATAAATGACAATGGTCCCAAAATAGTGTCAAAAGTCTCCGATATGTCTGCCATGATGTTGCAGTCATGATAAAAATTGCAGATCACAGCTATTACTAATAAAAAAAAAATTATAATAAAAATGCCATAAAACTATCCCCTATTTTATAGACGCTATAACGTTTGCGCAAACCAATCAATATACTCTTATTGCAATTTTTTTTTTTTTTTACCTAAAATCTGTAGAAGAATCCATATCGGCCTAAACTGAGGGAAATTTTTTTTTATATAAATCTTTGGGGGATATTTATTATAGCAAATAGTAAAAAATATTGCTTTTTTTTTTCAAAATTGTCACTCTTTTTTTGTTTATAGTGCAAAAAATAAAAACCACAGAGGTGATCAAATACCACCAAAAGAAAGCTCTATTTGTGGGGAAAAAAGGACGTCAATTTTGTTTGGGTTCAAGGTCACACAACCACGTGATTGTTAGTGAAAGCGACGCAGTGCTGAATCGCAAAAAGTGGTCAGGAAGGGGGTAAAATCTTCCAGGGCTGAACGGTTAAATACTCAGACCAGCCCGTCTGGTACCAACAACCATGCCACGTTCAAAGTCACTTAAATCCCCTTTGTTCCCCATTCTGATGCTCGGTTTGAACTTCAGCAACTCGCCCTCACCACATCTAGATGTCTATATGCATTGAGTTGCTGCCATGTGAATGGCTGATTAGCAATTTGTGTTAACAAGCAATTGAACAGATGTACCTAATAAAGTGGCCAGTAATGCCGTGTACACATGACCGGACTTTCCGGCAGAAAAGGTCCGAAGGAATCATTCCATCAGATATTACAATCATGTGTGGGCTTCACCTGACTTTTTTCTTTAAAAATTTAGACGGACCTAGAAATAGAACATGTTTCAAATCTGTCCGACAGAATCAATTTCTGTCGGGAAAACCGTTCATCTGTATGATGGTCCGATGGACCAAATAGGACACAAGGGCAGCTATTGGCTACTGGCTACTGAACTTCCTTTTCTAGTCCCGTCATACGACATCACGTTCAAAACAAACGGACTTTGATCTGTTCGTGTATGGTCCGTTCGGTCGGAAGTCCGTCATATCTCAGTTAAAAGTCCGTCGGGAAGACCGTCGGACCTTTTATGCCGGAAAGTCCGGTTGTGTGTATTTGGCATTAGTGTATATACATTAAAGTGGTTCTAAAGGCTTAATAGTTTTTACCTTCATGCACCCCCCCCCCCCCCCCCCTCCAAGACGTAGCTGATCGCTATTTCAATCCAGTCATGTGCACCATTGAATCTCCCTCTTCATTGGCTGAGGCAATCAATCACAGCCAGTGAGAAAATAAGGAGAGAGAGGGGGCGGAGCCGAGCCATGGCTCTGTGTGTGAAAGGACATCCATTACCACGAGGCCCATAGGCCGGTGTCTACTCCGCCTGTTTGGTAATCCGGCACTGCAGGTAAGATTGTGTGACAAAGTCTACAAAATCCCTTTTAATGTATATTTCACTTTAATTATAATTCTAAATCAGTTCTGCTTTTTTATTCTGTAGACCTAAAGTCCTGAGACATATACTTGTAACATACAGTATATGAAAAAAACTGTTTGTACTGCATACAGAATGCCTATAGAATGCCTATATATGTCATGCTATGGAAGTATGTTTAAATAATTGATGGGAAATTAAAAAGAAACATTGCTGATTCCCAGGACAATGAGGAAGTGCTGACAGCCATCTACTGTACATACATTATTTTCTGTCTCTGCATAAAGACAATTCATTTACAAGGCTGATGTGCTTGACACCTGCATGGCTTCCTGTAATAGAACACGGTCCCTGTTCATTATAATTACATATTCACATAAAGCCCCGAGCTGCATTCATTTTTTCCATCAGCACGCAAGTTTGAGAGCATAGATTAAAGGTCCTAACTAAAACTTAAATCTTCAGATTCAAACTGATGGCCACAGACTTGGTAAGCGGTTATGTTTTTCATTCAGTTTGCCGTAGTGCACAGCTTACCCTCAGTGGTGGCTGGTGCTCACAATTTTTGGGGGGCGCAAACAAACTGAAAGCTTAAACTGTTAGTAATGCAGGACTGTAAATAGGCCATTTATAAAGGTGATTATGTATTATTACTGCTCAATAAAACTGTGTTCATCAAATGCAGCCTCATTGTGCCCGTCATATGCAGCCTCACTGTGCCCATCACAGTAGGCCAATCACATCCACATTTGAAGTAAAAAAAAATAAAACCACTTAACATAAGGTGTCCTCATCAGAGCCCCCTTTTACATCAGGTGTCCCAATCAGAGTCCCCCTTTAAAACAGGTGTCCTCATCAGTATCCCCCTATACATCAGGTGTCACCATCAGAGTCCCTCTTTACAGCATATGTCCCCATCCGAATCTCCCTTTACAGTAGGTGTCCCCATCAGAGTCCCCCTTTACAGCAGGTGTCCCCATCAGGGTTCCCCTTTACAGCAGATGTCCCCATCAGAGTCCCCCTTCACAGCAGATGTCACCATCAGAATCCACCTTCACAGCAGGTGCCCCCATCAGAGTCCCCCTGAAGACCGTCTGACCTTTTCTGCTGGAAAGTCCAGTTGTGTGTATGTGGCATTAGTGTATATACATTAAACTGGTTCTAAAGGCTCAAGAGTTTTTACCTTCACCCCCTTTACAGCAGATGTCACCATTAGAATCCCCCATCAAAGCAGGTGTCCCCATCAGAGCCCCCCTTTACAGCAGGTGTCCCCATCAGAGTCCCCCCTTTACAGCAGATGTCACCATCAAAATCCCCCATTCACAGCAAGTGTCCTCATTAGAGTCCCCCTTTACAGCAGGTGTCACCATCAGAGTCCCCCCTTTACAGCAGATGTCCCCATCAGAATCCCCCTTCACAGCAGGTGCCCCAACAGAGTCCCCCTTTACAGAAGATGCCTCCCCCCCTCGTACTCACAGCTCTCACAGCAAGTTGCCTGTCTTCCACCTAGAGATGGGATAAATCAGAGAAACCAGAAGTGAAGGCACAGGACCCGCAAATCACTATCCACAGCATGGCACACTGTTATAGAGGGAGTGTTCAAGGCACAGAGCTCAGCGCCCCGAGGACTTTCTAAAGGAAGCCAATAGAGCTTCTTGTTTGCAATCATGTGATTGCCAACATGTCATGCTTCCCATAGCAGCCATGTGTCCGGCACCCTGGGACACACTTAAAGGGCCATTATTATTATTATTCGTTTTTCAGTAATTGCAGCAGGTCATGTTTCCCATACACCTGTGTGTCCAGCATTCCGCATACACTTAAAGGGACAATATTTTTAATTTTTTTTATGATGAGTAACTTCAGCCTCATGTACACTCCTGCTGGTAAACGGATGTTTAGGAACAGTTGGGCATGTTTTTCAGTTGCTCCTGAACTCTCCTCTATGCTATCTTATCAGTACATGTACACAGGGCCATTTATAGTCGTTTCTAGGCAGTTGAGTTTAGAAGCATTTTTTGGAACACCAAAAAAAATGCGTTCAGGATGTTCAGAGGGATTTGTAGCACTAAATGCCTGTAACAGCTTGTAAACGCGGTAAGAGCCGGTTCACACTGCGGGCGATGCGAGGCGAGGCGACACGACTCGCCCTCGCAAGTCGCCCCCGTTCTGTACAATGGAACCGTTCTGAGAGGAGCGACTCGAGTCGCTCCGACTCAGAAAAAAGGTTCCTGTACTACTTCTGGGCGACCTCGGGGCGACTTGCATTGACTTCTATACAGAAGTCATCTGCAAGTTGCCGCTGAGGTCGCGGCAGGTCGCGGCGAGGCAAGTCGGTGTCGCCTCGCCTCGCCTGCAGTGTGAACCGGCCCTAACTCTTTTTTGTTATTTGAAAAGTAAAAAAATAATAAATAAATATTTTGTTTTTTTTAAACACTTATAAACGCAAATATGGAAAAACTCTCCTAAATGTAGCATGTAAACGCGTTTTAAACGTCGGTTACTATCTGTCAAGTTAAATCATTCAGGAGAGGTTGTAAAAATGTCCCGTGTACATGATGCCTTAGGGAACTCTTAAGGTCTCAGCATACCAAGACATTTTAGACAATTTCATGCTCCCAACTTTGTTGGAACAGTTTGGGGATGGCCCCTTCCTGTTCCAACATGACTGCACACCAGTGCAGTCCATAAAGACATACATGAGCGAGTTTGGGGCGGAGGAACATGTCTGGCCTGCTCAGAGTCCTGACCTTAACTCAATAGAACACATTTGAGATGAATTAGAGCGAAGACTGCTTTATATATATGAGCAGCACAGTGGCTAAGTGGTTAGTTCTTCCGCCTGGCAGCACTGGGGTCGATGGTTCAAATTCCAACCACATTACTACTTGCATGGAGTTTGCATGTTCTACCTGTGCCTGCATTGGTTTCCTCCCACACTACAAAGACATGCTGGTAGGTTAATTGGCTTGTGTCTAAATTGCCCCTAGTATGTGTATGTATGAATGTGAATTAGGGACCTTAAAATACCTTTGGGATGAATTAGAGCATTAGTTCCCGTCCAACATCACGCCTGAATTCACAAATGTGCTTCTGGAAGAATGGTCAAACATTTCCATAGACAGTCTCCTAAACCTTGTGGACAGCCTTCCCAGAAGAGTTGAAGCTGTTATAGCTGCAAAGGGTGGGCCAACTCAAACTTTAACCCCTACGGAGTAAGGCTGGGATGTCATTAAATTTCATTTGCGTTAATATTTTTGGTAATATAGTGTATGTAAAGCGTAAATTGACAACCCTATATACAGTGGTGTGAAAAAGGGTTTGCCCCTTCCTCATTTCCTGTTCCTTTGCATGTTTGTCACACTTAAGTGTTTCGGAACATCAAACCAATTTAAACAATAGTCAAGGACAACACAAGTAAACACAAAATGGAATTTGTAAATTAAGGTGTTTATTATTAAAGGTGAAAAAAAATCCAAACCATCATGGCCCTGTGTGAAAAAGTGATTGCCCCCTTGTTAAAACATACTATAACTGTGGCTGTCCACACCTGAGTTCAATTTCTTTAGCCACACCCAGGCCTGATTATTGCCACACCTGTTCACAATCAAGGCATCACTTAAATAGGAGCTGCTTGACACAGTAAGGTCCACCAGAAGATCCTTAAAAGCTACACATCATGCCGAGACCCAAAGAAATTCAGGAACAATTGAGAAAGAAAGTAATTGAGATCTATCAGTCTGGAAAGGGTTATAAAGCCATTTCCAAAGCTTTGGGAATCCAGCGAACCACAGTGAGAGCCATTATCCACAAATGGCGAAGACATGGAACAGTGGTGAACCTTCCCAGGAGTGGCCGGCCGCCCAAAATTACCCCAAGAGCGCAGCGACGACTCATCCAAGAGGTCACAAAAGACCCCACAACAACGTCCAAGGAACTGCAGGCCTCACTTGCCTCAGTTAAGGTCAGCGTTCATGCCTCCACCATCAGGAAAAGACTGGGCAAAAATGGCCTGCATGGCAGAGTTCCAAGGAGAAAACCACTGCTGAGCAAAAAGAACATCAAAGCTCGTCTCAATTTCTCCACAACACATCTTGATGATCCCCAAGACTTTTGGGACAACATTCTGTGGACCGATGAGACAAAAGTGGAACTCTTTGAAAGGTGTGTGTCCAAGTATATCTGGCGTAGAAGGAACACTGCATTTCATAAAAAGAACATTATACCAACCGTAAAATATGGTGGTGGTAGTGTGATGGTCTGGGGCTGTTTTGCTGCTTCAGGACCTGGAAGACTTGCCGTGATAAAAGGAACTATGAATTCTGCTGTCTACCAAGAGATCCTGAAGGAGAATGTCCGAACATCTGTTCGTGTACTCAAGCTGAAACGAACTTGGGTTCTGCAGCAGGACAATGATCCTAAACACACCAGCAAGTCCACCACCGAATGGCTGAAGAAAAACAAAATGAAGACTTTGGAGTGGCCTAGCCAAAGTCCTGACCTGAATCCTATTGAGATGTTGTGGTATGACCTTAAAAAGGCCGTTCATGCTCGAAAACCCTCTAATGTAACTGAATTAGGACAATTCTGCAAAGATGAGTGGGCCAAAATTCCTCCAGGACGCAGTAAAAGCCTCATTGCACGTTATCGCAAACGCTTGGTTGCAGTTGTTGCTGCTAAGGGTGGCCCAACCAGTTATTAGGTTTAGGGGGCAATCACTTTTTCACACAGGGCCATGATGGTTTGGATTTTTTTTCACCTTTAATAATAAACACCTTCATTTACAAATTGCATTTTGTGTTTACTTGTGTTGTCCTTGACTATTGTTTAAATTGGTTTGATGTTCCGAAACACTTAAGTGTGACAAACATGCAAAGGAACAGGAAATGAGGAAGGGGCAAACACTTTTTCACACCACGGTAAGTACCTTTAATAATAAAGTAAAATAAATTCATATTAAGCAATACCTACTATAAAAATTGATGTAACAGACCTTACAAACCGTTTTTTTAAACCATCATGGAACTGAATTATGTAACCGATGGATATCCATTGCGAATGTTCTGTATTCCAACAATGAATAACAGCCATGTTTATACATTTCCATACTTATGTATATTTATTTTCGTATATACTTTCATCTAGTTTTACAGAGCTCATTTGTACCTTTCTTTCTCTCCTATCTCCCTCTTATTCTAAATTTTTTAAAGTTTGGATCTGAATATTGTGATAAATTATAGCCGCATTCTACAAATGTGTGATATTTTCTGAATAAATAAAGAATCATTTCATACATTTATTCAGACCCCCCTTGACCCCCGTACAGAGAAAACCCACACATTGCAGGCTCCATTCCTGAAATCTCAAAGTCCCCGAGGCAGACTATCCACTAGAATCCGACTCATCCAATCCCTCCCACACTACAACTGTAAATACATTAAAAAAAGATCAAACACTCCATCATATTAGGATGCAAAATACTCACCCATACGTCCATCTAGATATCTCCCAACACCGCCTAACATCTTCATCCCTCCAGTTCCGCCCGCCCTTCCATATTACAGCATAAATCACTGAATAGAATTTTCATAATTCCTCCGTGTATATTGCTTATACAGCTAGATTTGTGCTCTTGTTTTGAGGCAATTTGCTGTTGTTGGTTTTGTTTTTGTGTATGATTGTGTATCCACGGTCTAAGGTTTTGACCCAGAATTCTCAACCAGACAGGTTGAGGGGCTCCAGGGTCTAGGGTTGTGACCCAGAATTCTCAACCAGATGGGTTGAGGGGCTCCAGGGTCTAGGGTTGTGACCTAGAATTCTCAACCAGGCGGGTTGAGGGGCTCCAGGGTCCAGGGTTGTGACCCGGAATTCTCAACCAGACGGGTTGAGGGTCTCCAGGGTCTAGGGTTGTGACCCAGAATTCTCAACCAGATGGGTTGAGGAGCTCCAGGGTCTAGGGTTGTGACTCAGAATTCTCAACCAGACAGGTTGAGGGGCTCCAGGGAGCTGGTATCATGGAAAGGAAACTGGCTTTACAGTTTCCTCAGGCCGCGTACACACGGGCGGACTGTTCGCTCAACTTTGTCCGCTGAACAGTGTTTCAGCGGACAGTCCGCTCGTGTGTGGGCTTCAGCGGACAGTTTCAGCGGACTGTCTGACGAACAAAGTTTTTCGGAATTTCCGTAAAACTGTCCGCTGAAACTTGGTTTGAGCGGACAGTCCGCTCGTGTGTAGGCTTGTTCGTCAAACTAAGTCTCGCGCATGCTCAGAAAGAATTTACAGGGCGGACAGGGCGGAAGCGCTCGGTCTTGTAAAACTAGTGTTCGTATTGAAGCTAGCATATTCGTCATGCTGCTAATTTTGTGGTTTTTTAATATAGCCCGTTCTTTTCTTCTTCGTAATGCAAGAAAAGTGAAGTAGCTTTGCTGCTTATATTCACACAGAGTTATCCCACATGTTTTTATTCATCCTCATCCTATGATTAATCTTCCAATTATAGAAAAAATATATTCAAAATTTAAAAAAAAACAAAAAAAACCCCTATAAAAAAAAAAATATATATATATTTATTTCTTAAAAAAAATAGAATTTATCTATTACTATATATTTTTGGAACTACTATTGTCATATTTTTTATTGTTTTTTTTTGTGGGGGGGGGGGGGGTTGAAACAAGATTGACTTGCATTTTTTTTGGCCAAGCAGGACTATGCAAGTAGAGATAGATAGATAGATAGATACCCAAACCAGCATTTTAGCTTACACATGATTGCATGTTCAAAATCAGCAGAGCTTCCCCTCATTTCAAATGTTAAGCCTCAAATTTACAGCGACTGCACTTCCAAGTGCACTTGCAGTGCTTTAAAAATTGCACTTGAAGTTAGCATATTTACATGAACGTGTGTTTTGTAAATAACCCCCAGAGTCTTTTGACATGTATCTGCCTACTCACAAATAAAGTTTGTTTTTTAAGCCAAAATTTAAAAAAAATATTAAAAAAAATAAAAAAATAAAACATACAAGATTTTTTTGAAATAATAATTTTTTATTTTTCCTCAGAACAAAAATAAATCAAGAGGGAGGCAACACTGGAGACAATTTTGACGTTTGTGAAGCCTTTTGTCCCCCAGGCACACATCAAGTGAGTGGCCACCAAAATTCCGAACCTGCGTAGCATGTAAATAGGGAGCACAACCAGGTCCTAGAATCCCAAAGACCAGGAACAGCAGCAGATGAGATCTATGTCCCCAGACTGTGGTACTACAACAGCCTGCGTCTTCTTTCAGAGCAGACTGAAGCCAGGCAGTCACTTGCGACTCTTCCGTCTAGCCTTCCCTCCACGCGTCGCTGGAGGCTGTGCCTCTGGTGGTGGAGTTGTGGTAGGAGGAGGAGGAGGAGGAGGAGGAGGAGCAGTAGGGTCTGCGTTGTAAAGCTTAGTGGTGGGTGTGAGCTCACCCTTCAGACCCCATTGGATGGCATCAAAAAAGATTGCTTCACACAAGTTTCGCTGTGGTTTGTCCATTTCTTGTAGCTTACTAGCCAGATAAGTGCCATAGGCCTCCTCCGGATTGGGGGGTTTGACAAAACTTGTGTGGCTTGGCGTATAAACACCAAGGACTCCTCCTCTGTACGGCTCATCCTCCTGGGCCTTTTGCTGGCTAGGCGGAGGGGAGGGACCTGGCTTTCAGTCCGACTCCTGCTGGGCCCAGCTAGCTCTTGTGTGTGGCTGGTCCCGGCCTCCTCCTCCATACCACTGGTCCCGGCCTCCTCCTGGGTGAGCTCATCCTGTGTAAAAAAACAAAGAAATCAATAAATAAAATATGTCTATATTTTGAAATCATCAATCACTAACAATTTTACAGTTCTCACTTGCAAATACATTTGTCTTGAAATACAAAAGGCTATCATTTTGACACCATCATTTTTCCATCAGTTCACCAAGATTTGAGCCACATTTGTGTAAACTACTGTATCCTTATATCTAATTTAATTTGTGATGAAATCCTAGATTTGGAAGCAATTCAAACATTGAACTTTACAGCATTAATATTTGAGCAATCCAAACTTTAGAAAATAAAATATACCTGGCTCCAGCTGGGCGCATCAACTTCGTCCAGCAAGGAAGGGTCTGGATCTTCCAGGGATGGCTCACCTGAGGCGGAGGGAAAGGTGGAGGGACGGGTAGATGGAAGAGTCGAAAGGGACTGCCTGGCTTCTGACGTGTCATCCAGAAAACGCAGCCTGTCATAATACCACAGCTTAGGTACATATATCTGATCTGCTGCTGATCCTGATGTTTGGGACTCTAGGATCTTTCTTTGCTCCCGCCTATACCCGCTATGCAGGTTCTTAATTTTGGCGTTCACAAAGTCAGTGTCTGCCTGGGGGAGTCGGGTTTTCACAAACGCCAAAACTGTCTCCAGTGTCTTCTTCCGGGCAGCACGGCTTGAATATTGGGGGTGTTTTGAATCCCAAAGATTGCTGTGCGACTCAACTAAATCAAGAAATGTTGAGAGGAAGGCCTCCTCCTTAAAGGGGTCTGGAGTATACCTTTGCATTTTCTTAAAAAAAAAAAAAAAAAAAAAGTCAGACCAAATGCACACTATATTGTGACAATGTAGGCGACACACACACTACCACACACGCTACCCCCCCACACACACACTACCCCCCACACACACACTACCCCTCCCACACACACACTACCCCTCCCACACACACAAACACTACCCCCCCCACACACACACACACTACTGCCCCATACACACACACACACACACACACACACTACTGCCCCATACACATACACACACACACACACACACACAACACACACTACTGCCCCATACACATACACACACACACACACTACCCCTCCCACACACACAAACACTACCCCCCCCCCCCCCACACACACACACACACACACACACACTACACACACTACTGCCCCATACACATACACACACACACACACACACTACCCCTCCCACACACACACAAACACTACCCCCCCCCCCCACACACACACACACACACACACACACACACACTACTGCCCCATACACACACACACACACACACACACACTACTGCCCCATACACATACACACACACACACACACACACACACACACACACTACCCCCACCCCCCCCCCCTATACACCCACCTCCACCCCCACACTACCACACAAAACACCAACCCCACTCAACCACCAACCCACATAAAAATCAAGTAAACATCAATAAGAATAAAATTCAATATGCACATCCCTAACGCAGGCTTTAAATTAAACGAAAATAAACCGATAACTATCTTACCGTCGCGTGTAGCACTCGCTGCTTCCGTTCGGACAAGCGTACGGCCTCGCGGTAATGCTTTATATACAGCGCATGCGCTCAGGCTCCGCCTGCGTCGCCCGCCCCTGACGTTCCTTGTGACCGTGTTTCCCCGCCCCTTTTACCCTCGTTCCGCTGTGGGTGAATGATAGGAGAAAATGGCGGACGCAAATTCTATGAGCAGCGTGAGCAGCGCGGAGGAAAGCCATGGACCCCATGCTTCCGGAGCAAGGAGGAGATATAAGGCCACCAATATGGCCTTTGAAGAGATGGTGGAGATGGTGGCTATATTAAAAAGGGAGGATTATGATGGGGAACATGGCCCGTACCCCAAACCTAATGTCCGGAAAAGCGCCATCTTGGATGAGGTTGTGACATCGTTGGAGAACAAATTTGGGGTACGAAGAGGCAAGGACCAGCTCCGGAAACGATGGTCCGACATCAAGTCCAGGGAGCCGGACCAATATTACCGCATCAAAAAGGCCCTGAAAAAAAGTGAGTAAACTCAGCGTTTCTCGTGACTGTCGGACATAATCGTTCGTGTAGGCATTGAAAATCTGGCGGAGTTGTTCGTAATCGTTCGTGTAGGTAGTGTATGTAAATCTGGCGTATTTGATCGTAATCGTTCGTGTAGGTAGTGTCTGGAAATCTGGCGGATTTGATCGTAATCGTTCGTGTAGGTAGTGTATGTAAATCTGGCGGATTTGTTCGTAATCGTTCGTGTAGGTAGTGTATGTAAATCTGGCGGATTTGATCGTAATCGTTCGTGTAGGTAGTGTATGTAAATCTGGCGGATTTGATCGTTCGTGTAGTTGATAGTTCATATAATGAGCGCATATGGTTGTTCGTATATGTGGGCGTAAATAGCATGAATTTGTGTATGGTGTAAATTTATCTGGTGTTGGATTAGATTTTAATTAGTTATACATTTTTTTGTATTGTTCATGATAAACTGAATTGTCACGCTCAGTTTATAGGATATAAATTTTTACTAAAGTTTTATAAATGTATTCAGTGCAATGTAGACTCAATTCAAAAAATGAGATAGATAGATAAAATGCTGGTTCAACATCTGGACTGGGAAACATTTAAGTGTAGTTTGGGACATCATAGAACATTTTTTGACATAATCACACACAGGTACTCCAGGGGATGATTCGAGTGTGTCCGTCTGTGAAACTTGGACAAAAGATATAAAGTATCACAGTTTGGTTAAAGGCTAGGTTCACATTGCTGCAATGTACGAGATCAAATGTGATTTGCACTGCAGTGCAAATCACATGTGATCTCTGTGTGATGCGATTTCAGCCATACATATAGTATGGCTGAATTTGCATCGCATCCGGCCCAAACTTGTACATGGCCCTTTTTTTAGTCCACAGCCGAATCGGATCACATGGGTGTTCACACCATGTGTTCCGATTCCTGTCTGAGTTTAAAGATTGCACTGTGAAATGAGAACTAATTTGGAGGTGTAAATAAAACTTTACACTGATACTCCCAGCAGGTCACATAGGGCAGTGCGAACTGCGCATGCGATGCGTGAAACCACAGTAGATTTGCAGCGTTCGCACATCGCAGCAGTCTGAACACAGCCTAACTAAAAAAAAGTCATTTTAAGGATGTATTAAACTAGGATCTTGTAATAACCAGCTAATATTTGTACACCACTTCAAACCAATGTTTCATATTCAAATTTCTGAACTCAAATATCACTATGCTTAAAAGTTTTTTTTTTTTTTTCATTCTCATAGGGGAACAACGACTCAGACAAGAGGCGGAGCAGCCCAGGACCCCCCGACCTCGCCAGCCTGATTGGGCAATTAGCCCCAGCCCCGTGTCGGTGATGGAGCCATCCAGCCCCGTGTCGGTGATGGAGCCATCCAGCCCCGTGTCGGTGATGGAGCCATCCAGCCCCGTGTCCCAGCTGGAGCAGCCAAGCCCAGGGCTAGATGTGGAGGAGGAAGAGGTGGTGGAGATACGCACCCCACAAAGTGAGTGTCTGACAATCCAGCTTAAGGTAAACAATTAATGGCTGTATATGTTAACCAATTTTTTATCTACACATGTTTTTAGGTGAGGATCTTGTTGTGGAAGGACAACAAGCTGCAGAGCCGTTTTCAAGCGACAGTGCCCAGAGGCTGATAGGGCAGATCATGGCCTGGAATGCCAGGATGGATTTAATGGAGAGCAACATCCAGGCCATGCAACACCAAATACATGCCATACAACAGCAGCTGGTCCCTATGAGGCAGGAAATGAAGAACATGATCGATGTTTTAGGGAGAATCTAAGCCCCTTTTCCCTAAAACACAATCGATCATGTTCTTCATTTCCTTGCCAAAAAGTTTTTAATGTTTTTACAAGATTGTTTTTAGAGGCCAAATTTTGAAGATGCACACGGTGTGTCAACATGTGCTATGTGCCATCAGAGGATCGCAATGGACGCACTTGGTGTTTGCAAACCCTTCCTCATTCTAGTATGTGAGAGGAAGGGATTGCACACACCAAACACGTCCATTGATCACTCATGATGGTACATAGCACATGTTGACATTACCAATTTTTGTTGTGCATCTTCAAAATTTGGCTTTACCCCTTGTTTTATGTAAATAGTTAAAAATCTGATTTTATTTTTTTATTTTTGTGATAATTGTATTTTAGATATATCTATATATTTCTATGTTTACCAAAAAAAAAAAATTTAAAAAAACAATTTCCCAAAAAAAAAAAAAAAAAAAACACACAAAAAACAAAAAAAGATCTAAAAAAGAGGCACTGGTTGGAATGTGCACTATTAAAAAATAAAAAAAAAGATGTGTGTGTGTGTGTGTGTCTACTTTTTTCAATACTCAATACCAGTTTGGGAAGTCATTTTGTGTTTTCTGTCACAAAGGGCCTTATTTCCTATTGTCAAAAACCACTTTGCTATACAAATGCACTAGGACAGGAATATGCAATTAGTGGAAATCCAGCTGTTGCAGAACTACAAGTCCCATGAAGCATAGCAAGACTGACAGCCACAAGCATGAGACCCAGAGGCATGATTGACTTGTAGTTTTGCACCAGCCGGAGGTTGGCCAATTGCATATCCCTGAATTAGGACAATGTAGGAGACAAGCAACGTGAAAAGCAAACAAGAACCAAACTTAAAAATTTGAACAGACAAGACATTTTTATTGCTCAGCTGGCATTGGAATAGCCCCCCTACCATTAAAATAGCTGACATAGCGGTCACGCACCTCACGTGCTGTTTGGGGGGCTAAGCCAGGAAGGGCATGATCCAGCCCTGTCAGTTCTGGAAGCCTGAGTCCGGCCTCAGGCCCAATAGGCTGCAGGTACTGGTTACCTGAAAATTTCCTTAGAAAATTGTGCAGAATGCAGCAGCACAGAATCACATAGTTCAGTTTATATTCTGCAAGGTTGATGGCTGTCAGTAACAGACGGAACCGGCTGGCCATAATGCCAAAGGCACTCTCCACAACCCTTCTTGCTCTGGCCAGCCGGTAATTAAAAACCCTCCTCTCCGGGGTGAGGGTCCTTTGGGGGAAGGGTCTCATAAGATGTTCACTCAGACCGAACGCTTCATCAGCCAGAAAAACAAACGGTAGCCCCTCCACATTCTCGGCATCTGGTGGCAAGTCCAGGCCACCAGTGATAAGACGGTGGCAGAACTCGGTCTGCCTAAAGACTCCTCCGTCAGACATCCGGCCGTTCTTTCCCACATCCACATAAAGAAAGTCACATTGTGCCGACACCACCGCCATTAGCACCACACTATGGAACCCCTTATAATTCCAATAGTAGGACCCCGAATGGGGTGGGGGCACAATCCTCACATGTTTCCCATCGATCGCCCCTCCGCAGTTGGGGAAGTCTCAACAGGCAGCGAACTGGGAAGCCACAGTCTGCCATTCCTGTGACGTGGAAGGACACTGGGGAGTCAAACACATGAAAAAAAAATTAGTCATTAAATAAAAACAATTCATAACAAATAAAACTCATAAACATTTTGGAACAACAGTTAAACAGAAATATTACAAATTTGTTTTCTGACAAAAAAAAAAAGTAGGCGGACCAATTCACAGATTAATCAGCCCTCTGATGGACCAGGGGACATAAATTAGGTGGGTAAGTGGGGTGGGGGGACAAATTAATGAGTATCCAACACCTGCAAGCAATTTGAGTGGGGGGACTAATTAATGAGTTGACAATCCATATATCTATATCTATATCTATATATCTCTATATCTCTATCTATATATCTATATATCTATATATCTCTATATCTATATATCTCTATATCTCTATATCTCTATATATCTATATATCTATATATCTATATATCTATATATCTATATCTATATCTATATATCTATATCTATATATCTATCTCTCTATATCTATATATCTATCTCTCTATATCTATCTATCTATCTATCTATCTACACACACACAGGGTGTATACAAAGAGTATACAAAGGGTGGGGGGGGGGGGGCAAGTAAAATAGTACAATGGAGCTGACAATATGAATTATAGCGAAAAACAGTCTCGGCTGTGGGTGTATATGGGGCCCAGGATCGAATGCTGAGGACGTTAATGAAAGCAAATATGCACGTGGGACACAAAAAGGTAAAAAGCTCCAAAAAAACAAAACAAAAAAAAAAAAAAAAAATTTAAACAAAAAAATCAAAAAAAAAAAAATGGGTGGCCCAATTCACAGATTAATCAGCCCTCTGATGGACCAGGGGACATAAATTAGGTGGGTGAGTGGGGTGGGGGGACTAATTAATGAGTATCCAACACCTGCAAGCAATTTGAGTGGGGTGGGGGGACTAATTAATAAGTATCCAACACCTGCAAGCAATTTGAGTGGGGTGGGGGGACTAATTAATAAGTATCCAACACCTGCAAGCAATTTGAGTGGGGTGGGGGGACTAATTAATAAGTATCCAACACCTGCAAGCAATTTGAGTGGGGTGGGGGGACTAATTAATAAGTATACAACACCTGCAAGCAATTTGAGTGGGGGGAATAATTAATGAGTTGACAATCCATATCTATATATCTATATCTATATCTCTATATATCTATATCTCTATATCTCTATATATATCTATATATCTCTATATATATCTATATATATCTATATATCTCTATATATCTCTATATATCTCTATATATCTCTATCTCTATCTATATCTCTATCTATATCTCTATATCTCTATATATCTATCTCTCTCTCTCTCTCTATCTATCTACACACACAGGGTGTATACAAAGAGTATACAAAGGGTGGGGGGGGCAAGTAAAATAGTACAATGGAGCTGACAATATGAATTATAGATAAAAACAGTCTTGGCTGTGGGTGTATATGGGGCCCAGGATTGAATGCTGAGGACGTTAATGAAAGCAAATATGCATGTGGGACACAAAAAAGGTAAAAAGCTCAAAAAAAATGACACAAAAAAAAAAAAAAATACATTTAAAAAAAAAATAAATAAATAAATAAAATGCATGCATTCATATAAAAGGGACATTCACATCATATTCCTGGCATGGATATTAAAAGTCATGATGAAATGAATACAAACATACAATGCATATAATGCATATAATGCAATATTAAAAGAACAAACTTACCTTCATATATTCCTTCTGCAGGACCCGAATAATGGCAGAACAGGTCTCTGGAATAATGATCCCCAGAGCCTGGGGGGAGATGCCTGTCGAGAACTTGAGGTCCTGAAGGCTTCTCCCTGTCGCCAAGTAGCGCAACGTGGCGACGAGCCTCTGCTCCGGAGTGATGGCTTGCCGCATGCAGGTATCCTGCCTGCTGATATAAGGGGTCAGCAAAGCCAGCTGACGGTGAAAAACGGGGTCCGTCATCCTGAGATAATTCCTGAAATCATCAGGATTATTCTCACGGATCTCACGGAGTAAAGGCATATGCGAGAATTGGTCACGCTGGCGCAACCAATTCTTTGTCCATGAACTCCTCCTCACCCTGTTCACAGACTGGGCTCGGGTCAAAGTATTAACCCCAACACCAAGCCCCAATATAGCACGAACTCGTTCCCGAGTACGTCCACACTCCATGGCTTTGAAACGGTCGGCTGGACAGACAAGCTCAACTGAACGCACTGAAGAACAGCCAGACCTATGAAGAACGACCTGAAACCCAGAAATGAGCGGACCAGAAGCGCCTAATAACAGGTACAACTGATCCACGCGTACCGAAAGACAGATACAAACCTCACAGGTAGACTGCGCCGCAGTGAACGGACAAATTAAGCTGAAGTCTGAAAAGCGCGAATCGTCTCTAACCAAACTTCTACTAACGCAAAGTCAGCAGAAGGAGCCCAAAGGGTGCTTTGCTGTGTCTTGGACTTCCTATTTCTAGTCCCGTCGTACGTGACGTACGTCATCGCGCACGGTTTCAGCGGACTGTTCATTCATCGTGTGTAGTCAAGTCCGTTCATGCTAATTTTGAGCGGACTGTTTGTCAAACTGTTTGACGAACAAAGTTGAGCGAACAGTCCGCCCATGTGTACGCGGCCTCAGTGTTTTATAAAGTCCGTTTTGGGAGCTGGAGCCTGAAGATTTCTAAGTGATCTGGGTGGGGTGAAATCTCCAATCCTGGATCCAGGTATTCAGAAATGCCAGGATATTAATTGGTAAGGTGTGTGCTGGGTTTTTAGTAGTGACCTGACCATGGTTCTGGGTTTCACTCTGGCAGACAGGAGGTCTGTCAATGGAGTCAGGAGAGCTCCCCCTAGGAGAGAGGTGTTAGCCAGAGCAGCAGGAGGCTGCCTGCTGTGTGCACTAAGTTTGTGAGCAACCAGTCTGTGGGAGACAGACCAAAGGACTAAAGGCTAAAGCCAAAGCAGGTGTACTGCAAGTGCAAGCCAGAAGGGCTGAGTGATCATTTGTTTTGTAGCAAGAGTGAAATGTTGAAAACCCCTACAAGGGAAACCCATGTTTTGTGTTTGCTAAACTTTCTTTTAAATAAAAATGGCCACGCAAAGCCCTTAAAAAGAAGCAGAGAGTGGATGTATCCTCAATGCTCTACATTTGATGCTAGTTCTCACGCTCCTTAACACTGCCTCATGGCGGCGATTTAAATGGCTTAAAGTGATTATAAAGCTTCGTGTTTCTTTTTTTTTATAATAAACATGTCATACTTACCTCTACTGTGTGGCCCTGATCCTCCTCTTCTAGGGTTCCCCAGCAGCATAGAGAGATTCTCCTTAGATGACTCTCCCAGGAATGGTGAGTAAAGGTTGGCTCTTTGGGGTTGATTTACTAAAGGCAAATACATTGTGCACCTTGTAAAGTGCAGTTGCTCCAGAGCTTAGTGAATGAGCAGAAGCTCTGCTGACTTCCATTATCCAATCTTGTGCAATTGTTCTACATGTCTTGCATGTGATTGGGTACTCTTTGCAAAGTGAAGGTTTACCTCATTTACTAAGCTTTGGAGCAACTGCAAAGTGCACAGTCTAGTTCCCTTTGGTAAATCAACCCCTTTACTTTAGTGTGGACTGGGTGTGTAAAAAAAAAAAAGAGTGCCATAACAAAACAAAATGTGTTTCAGGGGTTCAAAGGGTCCCCCTTCATTAGAGCTTGATAATGTTGAACAAAGTGTTTATGGGATTGATAAAAGGGGAGGGAACCTCGAGGATGGCGTGGACGTGTGTTTAGACCACTGTAGGCAAAGCTGAAGATTTGAATGAGTGATGTCCAGCCCTCATGAACAAGTCTAATGATGCCCTAACAAAGGACAAAGGCTCAAAGCCTGTAAGTAGAGGTAGGACATGTGCCACTGTTACTTCCTATAAGCAGCAGCTTTGAATCTGATTTCCTACAAAGATTGTGAAGCTACTATAAACCAAGCTAAGGGACTATCAGGGGTTGAGTTGCTAAAGGCAAATAGACTGTACACATTACAAAGTGCAGTTGTACTCTGAAAGAGCAGTTGCTCCAGAGCTTAGTAAATGAGCAGAAGCTCTGCTGACTTCCATCATCCAATCACATCCAAGTAAAAATGCTTTTTTTTTTCTTTTAATGTGATTGGATATTCTTTGGAAAGTGAAGCTTCACCTCATTTACTAAGCTTTGGAGCAACTGTACTTTGGTCGACCATGGTGAGGTCTGTTCTGAGTGGAATTTGTCCTGTTAAACCGCTGTATGGTCTTGGCCACGTGTTGCAGCTCAGTTTCAGGGTCTTGGCAATCTTCTTATAGCCTAGGCCATCTTTATGTAGAGCAACAATTATTTTTTCCAGATCCTCAGAGAGTTCTTTGTCATGAGGTGCCATGTTGAACTTCCAGTGACCAGTATGAGAGAGTGAGAGCGATAACACCAAATTTAACACACCTGCTCCCCATTCACACCTGAGACCTTGTAACACCAACGAGTCACCTGACACCGGGGAGGGAAAATTGATAATTGGGCCCAATTTGGACATTTTCACTTAGGGGTGTGCTCACTTTTTTTGCCAGTGGTTTACACATTAATGGCTGTGTGTTGAGTTATTTTGAGAGGACAGCAAATTTACACTGTTATACAAGCTGTACACCCACTACTTTATATTGTAGCAAAGTGTCATTTCTTCAGTGTTGTCACATGAAAGGATATAATAAAATATTTACAAAAAGGTGAGGGGTGTACTCACTTGTTCAGCATAGGCACCATTCGGGAACACTTTGCATATTTCCAATGAATGCAAAACATTATCTGATTGGAGGAGGTAGAGAGGCGGACGGTGAAATCACAATTTCAACCTCATCCAATCAGAGAAGCCTTTACATTTATAAAAAAAATGGAAAATGTTTTCTGAAAAGTATCCATATTAGCCTCCTGTGTTCAGTAAGCAACAGGGCAGCCATTTGACATGGGAGCTGAAAGACAGCAGCATTCAATGTAGTAATGGCACCTACTACAGTGAATTCCAGCTTCCACAGGGATCAGACAGGTATGGCACATACTGTACATTCGCACATTTGTAGGCAGGTGCAATATATATTCTCCACTGCAGGTAGTGCTCATCGGCAGCAGCAATGCAGAGAGGAGAGGAAGATGAGAGAAGCTGTGTTTCTCTATGATTTCCTTGGGCAGTAATCTGATTGGATGGCCGCCATGTGACCCTGTGGCGGCCATCTTAGGTCAAGCAGAGTCTATTTAACCTGGGTTTGATGCATTTTATGTGACGGGACAGGCAGAAGAGATTCGGCACTACATTTACTTCTTCGGGAAGATACCCATTTGGGAATGGCCAGGCCACACTTCACTCCTTATGACAAATGCTGTCTGCATCCCTGAGCCTTCTGGCCTCTTTCAATCTGCTGCATAGTTGTAAATGGCACCGGACAGGTGAGTCTCCTGCCAGGCCTGTTTGTGCTGTTTCAATACAACATTCTTTGCAATTTGCTTACTGCAAATCACACCACACTGCACCTACCCAGCACATTGGTTCAAGCTGGACCAATGTAACTACACTATATTGTCAAAAGTATTGGGATGCCTGCCTTTACACACTCATGAACGTTAATTACAACCCAGTCTTTGTCCATAGGGTTCAATATTGAGTTGGCAATTTTTTATTTTGAGAATCTTGCAAACAAGAAACACATTCCAACTTTTTTATACAAAAATAAATAAATATTATATATACATTTTTTTAAATGTTTTATATATATATGCATAACATCTTGTATACACGACTAAACATAATAATAAAGGCTTACTTCAACCTATAATATGGGAAACAAAAGGTTTTTCCCAACCAAGAGAAATATCTCTGTATTATACCATATATACACATACTCCAAGTTTGTCATAAAACAAAACAAAGTATGCACATAGCGTAATACCGTTTTATTTTTAAAAAAAAAGAGATTGCTCAAACAAATAAAATACCCCATTTAAATATCTGCGTACATTATTAAAAACATCACAAGCATTCAAAATGTGTGTGTTTCATCGGGTTTCCAGATTTCAGAGCCGTCCACCTGTGTTCCGCTGTATACACTGTGAATGACTTCCTTGTCTTTGGTTAGCGGTGGAACGCACACCTCACTTCCGGGAGCGTCGTGTAGGCCACGCCCTGACGCGTTTTGTCACTTCCGACTTCAACGGAGGGCGTGGCTATACGACGCCAGCGGCCAGCATATATTACCCAGTCTCCGCCCGTGTTGGCCAATCGCGCAATGTCCGGCCCACATGACGCTGCACATAGTCATGGGTAACCGGACGCCATCAGCCTTATCCACAAACAGGGGGAGAAATATACAAGTGAACATGCTCGATCGCCGACCAGGTAGCCAGAAGTTAGTCATACTAGCACGGCGATCATTACAGCTGGAACAACACATTAAACCATTATATTAAAAATTAAAAGTACAGTTAAGACTAACTAAAAAAATATATAAAAGCATAATACAAAAGAAAATGTCTAAAACCGGAACACTATACCATCACATAATAAATGTATATGTAAACACCCATAGAAGCAGCGAATTGTACCCAATATATACAAAGGGTATACATAAAGTCCCTCACAGATACCGTACTTATTAAGGCAAAGTGTGTGTATATTTTATGTACATATATACAGACATGCATCCCTAAGCAGCACCATATAAAACTGTATCCCACGCAGCACTGAGATTGACACTGGAATACAGGAGAATAAATATATTATATATATCAACAAGCAAAGAGATTTCTTGGGAGGAAAAAAGATATATATATATGTAGGTTGCCCTCCTAGTTAAAATTTGTTTTGGGACATTATTCCCAATTTTCTTATTTTTTTAAAATATCAGGCTGTGTGGCACTAAAAATATTGTATAGCCCGATCCATTTAAAAATTAGTGCTCTTAAAACAATAATAATAATAAAACAGTGTCAAAATTCAGTGATACATAGTATGGTAAACCCAAAAATAATTGTAGTAGTAGGACACAGAGAAATGAACCTCTATGTGTATATGATCATATTAAATAGATGTTGGTATAAATATACACAGACCAGCGCAGGGATTTTATGTTGCTATAAACCCAGCATCTATATCGTATATATCATGTAATGCATTGTACCTCCATTAGTCTATTGCCCATATGTCATATCCACGCATCAAACTGCAGAATGCATACCATTTTATAAACAGGGCCAGCATGCTGGAAAATTAATAATCACTAATGGAGCAATTAATATCTAGGTCCACGTTTAACCCTTCTGGTGCTAAAGTGTCTACTAGATATATCCACTCAGTTTCGCGTTTAGATAATTCTCGTACTAGATTAGACCCTCTCCAGGAGGGTTTCATGTGATCTATACCCCAAAATTTAAGTCCGGATGGGTCCTGATTGTGATAAATTTAAAAATGCAGGGACACATTGTGATCCTTAAAACCTAATTTAATATTAGCAACATGTTCAGCTATTCTAATCCTTAAAAGTCTTTTAGTCCGGCCTATATATATATCAACCCACATAGGCATTGCATAGCGTACACCACATACGATGTGTTACAGGTAATGAATCCTTTAATTGTGAATTCCTTATTATTCGCAGTTGCCACAAATCTGTCCATGGCTCTAATTGGTGTATTAACTTCTTTGCACGCCCTGCATCGTCTACAGGCAAAAAAACCATCTTTTTCCCAAAAAGTGGGGGGATGGGTAGGGGGATCTACCACTTTTTTAACTATTTTGTCCACATAATTGGGAGCTCTTCTATATATAAAACCAGGTTTTACAGGTAAAACTGATTGTAATGTTTTATCCATCAAGAGGATATGCCAATAATAAACACCTTCATTTACAAATTGCATTTTGTGTTTACTTGTGTTGTCCTTGACTATTGTTTAAATTGGTTTGATGTTCCGAAACACTTAAGTGTGACAAACATGCAAAGGAACAGGAAATGAGGAAGGGGGCAAACACTTTTTCACACCACTGAACCTCTTCTTTCCCCGATAGATCAACCTCTTCCAATAATTGTAGAAGATTCTTAGTGTCCTGAAGATATGCTTTTGTCTGTACTACACTTTTCTGCAAGAATAGATCCAAGTACTGGCCCATTCTTGATGTAATAGACCCTATCCCGTTCACAATTGGTCTACCGGATGGACACTGTATATCCTTATGGATTTTCGGCAAGGTGTAGATAGTAGGAATCCTACTGCTGCTAGGGGTTAGATACTTCATCTCTCTATTGGTTAAGACCCCTGTTGAAACGCCGAAATTCACGAATGACTTCAGCTCATACTCATATTGTTTAGTGGGGTCTTTTTCAAATTTTTTATAGCTCATACACAATTATTTGTGAAAAGACCGTGAACTCTATATAGAGCGCTGTTTTAATACGGATATTCTCAGACCTTTATTGATGAATTGTTTGTATTACTGTTTTATATAATTACTATACTTTTTAAACGGCTTCTATTATTGTTTGGACTGCTAGGTCATAACAGACCTGACAGATTTTATCCAGTTTTTTTGGTTCTATTGGTATCTCATATGCAGGCATATATATAGGTATATACATTGATATATTTATATATATTTTTTTTAATCTGTTGTGTAGTCCTTGTTTTGCGCTGAGTGGTGTATTATAGGCCGTTTTTGAAATATACCTGTTGTTTATATATACACATACACATTATATATACACTTTGAAAATCTAAGGGAGTGTCCAGAGAGAAAACAGGGAAAGAACCCAACACCCAGAGATCAACAAACAGCAGCTACAGGCCTGATATTCCTCCACGCCTTTATCCAGACCCTTGGCCGCCATCTGTCTTTCTCGAGACCCCGAATTTTCCCTACCTCACCAAGAATCTCACACACCACCACCAGAACAGGAAGGACTTTCTGCCGAAGGGATACCTGACACCGTGCATTCCAGGTGTAATATCGGACTACTAAGCTGACTAAAAAAAAGAGTGTCCAAATCAAATCCCTTGCGATTCTGCAATGCTCCATACACCCACTCAGCATAAGACATGCTAGGCAGGAAAGGAATATTCAGAGCCCATGGTCCATGGTTTCCACCTCACCCTGACACTCCGCTCTTGGACAACCACGATTGTTCAAAGAGCGGCACTTCACGTTCCCCCTCACATAAAGCCTACCGTGAAAAGTGAGCCAGGCCTGGTCCCTAAATTTCAAGGGAATCTGCTCAGAATTTATTAAATGTAAACCCTCCCTCATAATATGACCTGGGCAATCCCTTAAGGACAGTGGCGCATGAAAGACAGTACCCACGATCTTCTCACCCAGGAGTCTCCTAGGAAGGGACCTGATATCCTCCGCTGTCACATGCAGCCGTTTAAGAATTTTCAGGCACGGGGCAACATAAGCCGGGAGCTTACCATGCTTGATCCTTAGGCTTTTCACTGGGCCGCCACTCTCCCAACAGTCCAGAAAAGGTCTAAACCAGATATGGAAAATACCTACCCATCCAGGTGGTCTCTCTGCTACCATGTTACCAAAATTGTGCTTCAAAAACATCAGAAAGAACACAACTGAGTTGACCATCCCTAGGCCACCCTTCCGCCTAGATAGGTAAGTCACATTCCGCTTCACAAGATTCAGCCTGTTCCCCCATAATAACTGGAAGAAACAACTATAAATCCTGGTATAGCAGGACTCTGGCAAGATGCAAACAAAGCTGACATACAGAAAGGTAGGAATCAGGTAGGTCTTAATCAAGTCCACCCTTTCCCTCAAGGAGAACCGCCACCCCTTCCAGCATTTCACCTTGACATCAGCATCATTCAGCCTGGCTTCCCAATTTGACTTACTGTAATCATCAGGGCCAAACTCGATGCCTAATACTTTGACTTTCTGCTGAGGCCTGGGGAAGGTGTCCGGAAGTGCAAAGCTCTCACCTCCCTCACTCATCCAAAAAACTTCACTCTTATCATGGTTGACCTTGGAGCCTGATGCCTCAGAATACTTCTCTATAACTGAGACAACCTCTTGCGCCTCCTCTGTCCCAGAGATAAAGACAGAAACATCATCAGCATAGGCTACAACCCTCAAGGGCGGCTCACCAGTAATGCCCACCGGCACAACGGTCCGCTCTCTAGCCTTCTGATTAAGGGGTCGATTGCGAACCCGTATAGCAAAGGACTCAGTGGACACCCCTGGCGCACCCCTGATCCAACCCTGAAGGGCTGTCCAACCCAACCGTTAACAAGCATGAAGCTCTCTGCCTCTCTGTATAAAGTCTTAAGCCATCCAATAAACCCACCCTCCAGGCCATACTTGTCAAGGAGAAGCCAGAGGTACTCATGATTGACACGATCAAAAGCCTTTGCCTGATCCAATGCCAGCAAATACTTTCCCCAGTCTTCAGCGCTGCAATGTTCCAGAGCCTCCCGGACAGCTAACACCGCTGAAAAAGTGCTTCTGCCCTGGACCGAACAGTGCTACTGGCGAGAAAGAAGTCTGTCTGCTACTGACGACAAGCACCAGAAAATTATCTTTGCCAGAATCTTTCTATCGACATTGAGAAGGCTAGTGGGGCGCCATTTCTCAATCATCGAGGGATCCTTGCCTTTTGACAACAGAATCACAGCAGATTGTCTCATGGAGGGAGGGAGTGAACCCTCCTGCAGACAGCCATTAAATACCTCCACAAGATAAGGTACCAAGCTGGATTTGAAAGTCTTATAAAATTCAGCCGTCAATCCGTCTGGCCCCAGGGTTTTCTTAATAGCCAGACCAGCTATAGCTTTGACTACCTCTTCTGCTGTGATTTCCCCTGTCAAACTTGCCAGCAGAATGTTATTTCCCAGACCTGGTGTAGAATCCAGAAAACTCGACATATTTGCCCGATCGAGGTACTTCTCTCCCAGAAGATCTACATAAAAAGACCTTGAGACCTCCAGGATCCCTGACCTGGATTTTGTCAAAGAGCCCGTACTGTCCCTTAGCCCAACAACCGTCTTAACTGCTGCGCTTTGTTTGCAGTTCTGATAAGGGTCGGTGAGTCATATTTCCCATAGTTCCTTTCCAGAACCAAAGAAGCGTCCCAGTCATACTGATACTTCCTAAGGAGAAGTTTCACCTCAGAGATTGCCCCTGAATCTCCACCACTCGAGACAAGGCGATCAAGTTTTCTCCGCAGCTGCTGGTAGGCAATGTACTTACCAAGCTGTTTCCTTTTTCCTATGGCCTTGAAAAACCCACTAATCCGGCTTTTGGCAAGCTCCCACCACTCCGACTTACTGCTGCAGAAATCCAGGACGGTTACCTGAGCCTGAAAAAACCCCTCAAAGGATTGTCTTACCTCCTCATCATCCAGCAGAGCCGAATTCCTCCTCCAAATACCCTTTCCTTTAGGTGGCATATCTGAAGCATTGAGAATAACAGACAGCAAAAGGGGATCAGAGAACTCCACCATACGACACTCAGGAACCGAAAAGGCAGAGTCCCCCTTAAAAAAAAAACTATCTATCCTTCTCTCACAACTGCCTCGCTTAAATGTGTACCCCGTGCTGTCTGGGCAGCACTTAATATGCGCATCTTCCAGACCTGCTTCCCTGGGTATCGTATTGAGAAAGACGCTATCATATCTCAAACTGTCAGTGGAGCCTTTCCTGTCTTTGGGCCTAGTAACGGTGTTAAAATCACCTCCAAAGACAACTTGCCCAGATGTAAAAAGGAAAGGCTTAATCTTTGTAAAGAGGCATTTCCTCTCCCATCTAGTTTGTGGTCCATAAATATTTATTTAACGCAGATCATGCCCCTTCACAGAGAAGTCCAGGACCATACACCTTCCAATCTCTACCTCGATAACCCGCCGACACGTTACCATGCCAGTAAAAAGTACCGCAACTCCGCTGTAAGGCTCAGCCGCAAGAGATCAGAAGGAGGGCCCATGCCTCCACTCCCTCTTTGCCAGTTGGACATCGGTAAGGCTATTTAGCCGGTTCTCTGGCAAAAATAAAATATCAGCATCCATCTCGCTGAGAAAAAATAAGGCCATATCACAAGTCCTTACAGATTTTATGCTGGCAACATTAATCGTAGTGGGAACTGCCATCAGGATGATTGAGGTAGGCATTTCTTAGCCTGAGCTCCCTCCCCCCTTACTGGAGACCTTAATCTCTTTAAGGAACACTCTACCTCATCCTCCTCCATCTGAGACACGGAAGACTCCTCCTCCCCCTCAAATAAGGACCCAAACTTGAGGAAACCGAGCTGGCAGAGGTCAGGACTACCTTATTCCTCCTTCTCCCCACCTTGGTCCACTCTCCCTCCTCCCCTGAAACATTACCCTGAAAGACCTCATCTAAGTCATTAGCAGTGACAACTTCCCCCTTCTTCACCTTAGAACCCCCACTAGGGGTCTTACGCTGCCTTAGGGAAGGCCCCGATGAAGCTGCCACCTCAGATGTGCATGAATCTGCCCCTTTGGCAGCCTCAGCCAATCTGGATGACTTATTTACATTTGGAACACTGGGCACCTGAAACACTGGGGAAGAACACACAACAGAAGTAGACACCGACACAGTAGGCATCACAGACTGGGGAACAGACACAAGAGGGGTCACACCTTCAGGTTGGGAAACTGACTCCTGGGGGGGCCCTCAGGACTAGCTGAAATAGTTCCACCAACCCCTTGCTGCCCTCCACATTCCTCCTCCACCATCCTCAGCAGTTCTTCCACAACCTCCGGCTGATTATGGAGGGCTTCAGGGCAAAGGCTATAGGGGTGACCAACTTGTTACAAAGATTACAACGAATACTATTGCAGTCTTTTGCAACATGCCCTGAGCCCTGACAGAGGGAACATTTCTGCACAGAACATGAACTGGAAAAAATGCCCCTTTTCCCCACAGCGATGGCACAGTTTTGGTTGGCCTGCATAAAAGGTAATAATCCTGTCACGACCTATAAAGGCAGACGAAGGGATGTGCTTAACAACATTACCCGTGACATGCAGTTTTACTAACACTGTCCATATCCCCCTATCATCTACAACTTTCCTCAAGGGGGCTTGGACATCCGCATATCTCCCCAACCACACCACCAGATCCGCAGCAGGAATGGACTCATTACGTACTAGAATGGTGACGTTCTTGTATAATGGCTGGCGAGAAATTACTTTGGGTGGCAAACCTGCCCATCTTGGGGACTCCTTCCACCTCTGCTCATACCTCTCCCAAAGACATCTAACCCTTCTGCCTTGACAAAGGAGAGATCATACTCATATGACCCAACCGGGCTGATAAGTGCAAAAATCTCCTCCGCTTGAAACCCATCCCCAGAATACGGTCCACCACATCTCTCCTATTTGGGGGGGGGGGGGCCTTCTCCAGTCCACCTCAATTGGACCACATTGCGGCTTTTAAAGGAGCTACCAGATGGTGTTAGTTTAGCTGGACCTTCACTTACATCACCCCTAGCTACTGCAGAATAACTTGTCCTACTCACCCTTGGGACAGGTGCAGCCAGCGCTGCAGCATAGGAAATAATCGCACTCCTTGCAACATCCCCTACATCACTTTTAGTTACAGACCCCACTTTAGATAAAGTAGTAACAACATTATTGTCAGGAACAGATGGAGTAGAGACTTCTGACAAAGAAATATTTACATTACCCTTGGTAATTCTTACTTCATTACCAGTAACTAAAGGGTTACCAACAGTGGAGATGTCCTTATCAGCACTCTTCACAGCAGAGTCTGCACACCCTTCACTGACTGGCTGTACACAGGTGGAAGTCTCAGCCAGGAGATGTGCTTGCTCTCCGCTGCCCTCTACTGCACCATCCATAGGAACTACACCTCCATTATGTTGTACAGGTAAGTCATGAACAAAACCAGATTTTTCTGTCATCTGATGTTTCAAAGGTTTTGGGGGGACATCATTATCCTCTTCTTCATCCTCAGATGATCCAGACATGGCACACTTGCAACCATGCAAAGGTGATTCCATTTCTGAAAGTATCTTTAACATACCTGTTCCCTTCACAGGCTCAGATGGATCGTCTTGCTCCATAGCCTCCTGCTGCGGTGAGAAGGGCACAGAACTTCCTTGGCCTGATGACATATTGCCAGTCAAAACATTTGACTGCTGATCACCTGCAACTTGTGCACCAGAGCTTTCTCCATTTTCTGCCGGCATATTGATACTTGGCACGGGATGCAAAGATTTTCCAGCATGCTGGCCAGAAACACAGTCCAAGCCCACAGAAATGTTTTTGGTTTGCACTGACCTTGGTTCTTCACATTCTGGTGATGCCTTCCCTCCACTGGCCTCTATGGCCCCTCTGCCCAATGTACGGAAGGGATCATCATTGCCATACCTCACCTTGAAAGCACCGCTGGTTTCTTTTAATGTGGCCACCAGCCGACTCTGTTTTTCCACTTTGGCCTCCAAAGCCATCAACTCAGGCCGCATCTGTCTTCTCTTAGAACTGTGAAGCCGGTCATTTGCAATTTTTTTATGCTTGAAATCCAACTTTAACTTCGCCAAAACCTCTTCCTCCTTGGCGATTCTCGCAATCCTAGCACAGACCTTCTTTCTGTAGGCCAACAGGCTTTCACCTTTAGCTGGGACATTTCCCAGGTCCTCAAACACTGGTATGGGAGGACCGGTACTCTGGCCATCCGGGGGATCCTCCCCTGGGTCCACCCCAGATTCCTGCATCCACTCTGGGTATAGGGAGTAATCAAGCTCCCTGGATCAGTAGGCCTCACTGGAGCTCAGGAGATCAGCAGTAGTGCAGCCCAGGGCCGTCTTTAACCACTTCCCGACCAGCGCACGACGATGTACGTCGACAGAATGGCACGGGCAGGCATATTGGCGTACAGGTACGTCCAATATTCAATGCCGCCCTGCCATCGGGAGCGCGCCGCCGGCGGCACGCTCCCACGCTGGTCGGGACCCCCGTGAGTCCCGTTGCGGGACCCGCGGACTCGATCGCCGCGGGCATCCCCGCGATCGTCTCATGGAGCGGCCGAATGGAGGAAATGCCGTGTAAACAGCATTTTTCCATTCTGCCAGCAACTAGTGACGCTGATCTCTGCTCCATGTGATTGGAGCAGAGATCAGTGTTCACTAAATGAAAGCCCAACCCCCCCACAGTTAGTAACACACCCCTAGGAACACTTAACCCCTACACTGCCAGCCACTGGTTAACCCCTTCACTGCCAGTGTCATTTACACAGGAATCACTGCATTTATATAGCAGTGATTACTGTATAAATGACAATGGTCCCAAAAATGTGTCAAAAATGTCCGATGGGTCCCCCACAATGTCGCAGTCACAATAAAAATCGCTGATCGCCGCCATTACTAGTAAAAAAAAATAATAAAAAATTATTGATAAAAATGCTATAAAACTATCCCTATTTTGTAAACGCTATAACTTTTGCGCAAACCAATCAATAATCGCTTATTGTGATTTTTTTTACCAAAAATATGTAGAAGAATACGTATCGGCCTAAACTGAGGGAAAAAAATGTTTTTTTATATATTTTTGGGGGATATTTATTATAACAAAAAGTAAAAAATAATGCGTTTTTTTTAAAATTGTCGCTCTATTTTTGTATATAGCGCAAAAAATAAAAAACGCAGGGGTGATCAAATACCACCAAAAGAAAGCTCTATTTGTGGGAAAAAAAGGACGTCAATTTTGTTTGGGAGCCACGACGCACGACCGCGCAATTGTCAGTTAAAGCGACGCAGTGCCGAATCGCAAAAAGTGGTCTGGTCTTTGACCAGCAAAATGGTCCGGTCTGCAAGTGGTTAAGGCAGAGCAAAAGGGGCAGCTGCCCTGGGCCCTGTCATTGTTGTGGGGGCCAAAGCAGCTGCCTCATACTTGCCAACTATCCCAGTTTACATTCCCTTGTCCCTTGAGATTTTAGTCCTGTGCTGTGTCCTGATAGCTGCTGCCCAGCTCTGACCTATTGTTGTGTACAGATGACTCACCTGCAGACCCTGTGTTTACATGTAAATAACCGGCATTCATATGTAAATAGCAGTGACATGCATATGTAATTAGCTGAGGCCAACTGCATTGATATGTAAATGTGCAGCATTCATATGTATATCATGCCCCCCTGCAGTGAAGAGATGATGTGCTGTAACCTATAGCAACCAGTGAACAGTATTACTGTACAGTAATCTCTAGCAGCGCATCAATAAGCAGAAATCATGTGCTGTAACCTCTAGCAACTAATCACTGAGCCTTAAGGAGTACTGTAACCTCTAGCAACCAGTCAGTAAGCTGTAATGATATGCTGTAACCTCTGGCAACTAATCGCATTCGCTGCCTGATCTGATACAGTAAAATGATTTTAAGTATAGCTGCTATTTATTGTATGTCTCAGAGAAGGTGGAGAGTGAAATTGCATGGGGGGAGGGGGGCACTAAGAAAATTTTTGCCCAGGGTCCAAACAATATTAAAGACGGCCCTGGTGCAGCCACACCCTTTGCAGCTATAACAGCTTCAACTCTTCTGGGAAGGCTGTCCACAAGGTTTAGGGATTTATTTTTCAGGGGTTGGGCTTGGTCCCTTAGTTCCAGTGAAGGGAACTGTTAAGGTGTCAGAAAACTAAGACATTTTGGACAATTTCATGCTTATATTTTTGTGGGAACAGTTTGGGGGTGGCCTCTTCCTGTTCCAACATGACTGGGCACCAGTGCACAAAGCAAGGTCCATAGAGACATGGATGAGTGGGTTTGGCGTGGAGGAACATGACTGGCCTGCACCGAGTTATGACCTCAACCCAGTAGAACACATTTGAGATGAATTAGAGCGGAGACTGCTCTATATATATGGGCAGCACAGTGGCTAAGTGGTTAGCACTCCCGCATGGCAGCACTGGGATCGCCATTTCAAATTCCAACCACAGCACTAATTGCATAGAGTTTTCATGTTCTACCTGTGCCTGCATGGGTTTCCTCCGAGTGCTCCGGTTTTCTCCCACACTCCAGACATGCTGGTAGGTGAATTGGCTTCTGTCTAAATTGCCCCTAATATGTGTATTTATGAATGTGAGTTAGGGACCTTAGATTGTAAGCTCCTTGAGGGCAGGGACTGATGTGAATGTGTAATATATACACTATGTTACCAAAAGTATTGGGACACTTGCATGTACAGGCACATGAACTTTAATGGCATCCCAGTCTTAGTCCGTAGGGTTCAATATTTAGTTAGCCCACCCTTTGCAGCTATAACAGCTTCAACTCTTCTGTCCACAAGGTTCAGGAGTGTGTCTATGGGAATGTTTGACCATTCTTCCAGGAATGCATTTGTGAGGTCAGCCACTGATGTGGACAAGAAGGCCTGGCTCACAGTCTCCGCTCTAATTAATCTCAAAGGTGTTCTATCGGGTTAAGTTCAGGACTCTGTGCAGGCCAGGCAAGTTCCTCCACCCCAAACTCGCTCATCCATATCTTTATGGACCTTGCTTTGTGCACTATCTTTTGGTGTGGGGTTGTTTTTCAGGGGTTGGGCTTAGCCCCTTAGCTCCAGTGAAGGGAACTCTTAAGGCGTCAGCATACCAAGACATTTTGGACAATTTCATGCTCCCAACTTTGTGGGAACAGTTTGGGGATGGCCTCTTCCTGTTCTAAAATGACTGCACACCAGTGCACGAAGAAAGGTCCATAAAGACATGGATGAGTGAGTTTTAGGTGGAGGAATTTGACTGGCCTGCACCTCAACCCGATAGAACACCTTTGTGATGAATTAGAGTGGAGAATGAAAGCAAGGCCTTCTCGTCCAACATCAGTGCCTGACCTCACAACTGCACTTCTGGAAGAATGGTCAAACATTCCCATAGACACACTCCTAAACCTTATGGACAGCCTTTCTAGAAGAGTTGAAGCTGTTATAGCTGTAAAGGGTGGACCAACTCAATATTGAACCCTACGGACTTAGCCCTTGTACACACGGTCGGACATTCCGACAACCAAATCCGTCGGATTTTGTCCGAAACTGTTGCATACACACAGTTGGACAAAGTTGTCAGAAAATCCGATCGTTCAGAATGTGATGACGTTAATTTAGTTACGATGGGACTACGTTCAGGCTAGTAGCCAATAGCTTTGGTCTAGGAATTTGATCTGAGCATGCGTGGCACTTTGTCCGATCGGAATTCTCTACACACAATTGCACAAAGTCCGATCGGACCATGTTGTCGGAAAGTTTTATAGCCCAGCTCTAAAACTTTGTCCGTCGGATATTCCAACGGAAACAGTCCGATGGAGCCCACACACAGTCAGATTATCCGACAACACGGTCCGATCGGACATTTTCCGTCGGAATGTCCGACCGTGTGTACAAGGGCTAAGACTAGGGTGCCATTAAAGTTCATGTAAAGGCAGCCATCCCAATACTTGACAACATAGTGTATGTAAAAAATTGTTATGCCTGGAATTCAGCTTTAAATGACTGCACCAATTTTTTACGAAAAAAAAATCCCTCTTCTGAGATTTTTTTATGGCTTGGGGGAAAAGTATGGTCTGGAGGTGAACTCCATTGTTATAAAAAGAGATAAACGGCCGGAGGAACAATTGATTTTGTATTTTTGCCAAGGCATTGGTCATGGGACATGCTGTTGAAAATTGTGCAGAATTCAAGAAGAAAAATAAGTATTTAACATCCCTAATGTTGTTCATGATGCACGGGGGAGGCGATTTTAAACAGGCAACTGAAAGAATGAGTTTAGAATGTAGTAATTAGTGTCTCTCCCTTATTAAAACTCTTAAGATTAAGCAGAATTAATTCTCCTTCTTTAAATAGCTGAATGTAACAAAACATCTATATTTAGTATTGATTAGTAATAATGTCACATTTACAAGGGAAGAACTAGAATAACCTTTATAATCTGTTTATTTTGTGTGACGCAGGCAAAATAATTGGCTATTAGAGTTCAGAATGTCGTACATTCTGTTTATATACAGCCTTGATATAGAGTATACATATTGAAGGGAAATTCTAGGGAATGTCCAAATTATGAAGTATAGTATTACCTTGTTTAGGCTTTTATATAAAAGTGGGCATTGTATCTCACTCATAATGCGGGCACCCTATTAGATGGAAGTCAAAGGGGTAAGGTGGCCCTGCTTAGTGAGGTATAATTCCTACAAGTGTAAAATGGCCCCTATAAAATGCCCCATGACTTGCAAATATATACCCAGAAAATTGAAATTCAACATACTCTGTACAAGCAAAAAACATGCAGTCATTATAGCAGTGGTCTCCAAATTGTGGCCGGGGGACGGATGTGGTCCTTTGCTTGCCTTAATTTTCCCTATGGGGCACTTTTTCTCCCACTGATATCAACAATGGGGCATTATTTCCTACTACTGACAGGGCACTATTTCTCCCACTGACACCAATGATGGAGCACTTATTCCTCCCACTGATATCAATGATGAGGCCCTATTCCTCCCACTGATACCAATGATGGGACACTGTTCTTCCAACTGATACCAATGATGGGACACTATTCCTCCCACTGATACCAATGATGGGGAGATTTTCCTCCCACTGATATCAATGATGAGGCACTATTCCTCCCACTAATACCAATGATGGGACACTATTCCTCCAACTGATACCAATGATGGGACACTATTCCTCCAACTGATACCAATGATGGGACACTATTCCTCCAACTGATAAGGATGGGACACTAATTTTCCAACTGATACCAATGATGGGACACTATTCTTCCAACTGATACCAATGATGGGACACTATTCCTCCCACTGATACCAATGATGGGACACTATTCCTCCATTCAACATACTCTGTACAAGCAAACTGTTGCCGGGGGATGGATGTGGTCCTTTGCTCGCCTTAATTTTCCCTATGGGGCACTCCCACTGATACCAATGATGGGACACCGTTCTTCCAACTGATACCAATGATGGGACACTATTCCTCCCACTGATACCAATGATGGGGAGATTTTCCTCCCACTGATATCAATGATGAGGCACTATTCCTCCCACTGATACCAATGATGGGACACTACTTCTCCAACTGATACCAATGATGGGACACTATTCCTCCAACTGATAAGGATGGGACACTATTTTTCCAACTGATACCAATGATGGGACACTATTCCTCCCACTGATACCAGTGGTCTCCAAACTGTGGCCGGGGGACGGATGTGGTCCTTTGCTCGCCTTAATTTTCCCTATGGGGCACTTTTTCTCCCACTGATATCAACAATGGGGCATTATTTCCTACTACTGACAGGGCACTATTCCATGATGGGACACTATTCCACCAACTGATACCAATGATGGGACACTATTCTTCCATCTGATACCAATGATGGGACACTATTCTTCCAACTGATACCAATGATGGGACACTATTCCACCCACTGTTACCAATGATGGGACACTATTCCTCCAACTGATACCAATGATGGGACACTATTCCTCCAACTGATACCAATGATGGGACACTATTCCTCCAACTGATACCAATGATGGGACACTATTCCTCCCACTGATACCAATGATGGGACACTATTCCTCCCACTGATACCAATGATGGGACACTATTCCTGCCACTGATACCAATGATGGGGAAATTTTCCTCCCACTGATACCAATGATGAGGAAATATTCCTTCCACTGATACCAATGACGTAGACACTATTCCTCCCACTGCTTCCAATGATGGGACACTCTTCCTCTCACTGGCACCAACCGCGGGCTGCTATTCCTCCCTCTAATACCAAAGATGCATTGTTTATGGACACCAGCACAATTTCTACTGCCAGTCTGGACCCCCTTAAACCTGAAGGACAGTAAATGGGCCCTAATTCATTTGTTTCATTCATGTGACAGGATAGAATGGTCTGGGTCTTTTGTTAAAGCGGAGTTCCAGTATTTTTTTTGTTTAATAGAAGTTAGCAGCTACAAAAACTGTAGCTGCTGACTTGTAATAGACACACACTCACCTGTCCCATAATCCAGCGGCACACTTACCCCAGCCGTGTTCTCCCCGTGTCCTCCCTCAACAGTGCTGGCATCACAGCTGGGTGCCCCCTCAGCATGCAGAAGCAGCACTGTACTCTGTGTTTCCCGTGCCCCAGAAGACTTTGGGGGGGGAGAAGGAGGGGTGAAGGCGAACTTCCGATTCCGATCGCCTAAGGCGACCGGAACAGAAACGGGAGCCGGAGAAGGTACCTATCAAAACCTGTTCCCCCCCCCCCCCCTCCTCCCAAAAGCTCAGTTTCACAAACAGAAGACGGGAAGGAGGCCCTAAAGCGGAGGTTCCACTTTTGGGTGGAACTCCTCTTTAATGTTTGAAGCATCCAAAATAAAGTAATGACATAACGAATGATCCAAATTGGTTGAGATCCATTCATTTTTATTCTAGTGAGCATAGCATGAATTATAAAAAAAAAAACACACACATAATACATATTTCATGGAAACAAATTGCAAGAAGTAGTTACTTCGGTGAAATAGGAGGATTCCTATTTATTGGGGGAGAATTACTAAAACTGGAGCACTCAGACTCTCGTGCAGCTGTGCATTGTAACTAATCAGCTTCTAACTTCAGCTTGCTCAAATAAGCTTTGACGATAAAACCTGGTTACTGTGCACAGCTACACCACCTTCTGTGTGCACCAGTTTTAGTAAATACCCCACTTTGTGTTGGGGTTGGACAGAGGTGGGTCCAACAGAATCTCTGAATCAATAACTTCAAGATACAAATAGATTCGGAACAACGAATATACAAAACAAATCCGAATATATAAAACGAATTCCGAAAAAGTAATCATTCTAACATAACGAATATGACAAAACAAATTTATTACCTTAACAAATGAATCCAAAACAAAACAAAATTTTCTGACGTGCACATCCAGTTCAACCAATATATATATATATATAAAAAAAAAAACACACACGCACATAGAAAACCTCCATATATACACTCCTATACCCACAGTTGATCCAGGAAGGCAGGGTTATAGAGGAGGAAACTGAAGGTGGAAGAGCTTACAATCTTTGAGGGTATGGAGGAGGATACAGAAGGTATAAGAGCTTACAATCTATTAGGTTATGGAGGATGATACCGAAGGTGGAAGAGCTTACAATCTATTGTGGTATAGAGGAGGATATAGAAGATGGGAGAGCCTACAATTTATTAGGGTATAGAGGAGAATACAAAAGGTGGAAGAGCTTACAATCTTTTAGGGTATGGAGGAGGATACATAGGGTGGAAAAGCTTACAATCTATAAGGGTATGAGAGAGGAAACAAAAGGTGAGGAAGCCTACAATTTATTAGGGTATAGAGAAGGATACAGAAGGTAGAAGAGCTTACAATCTATTAGGGCAGCTCTCAAAATTTCCACTCTGGTGAGTGGAAATTAGTGGAGGGAAAGTGAGGAGCAGGGGTGGACTAGGCTGACAGTTTCCTGGCTGATCTCTTCTGGCAGAAGTGGTGTGACCATCAGAGTGGCCCGGAGGGGACTCCCTACCCCCCTGCTCTGATGTCCTGTAAAAAAGGCCACACTGCTTCTGCCAGAATCGATCAGCTAGGAAACTGTCAGGATTGGGAAGCTGGATGACACAGAGGGGGATCTCTCGCTGAGACGTGGCTTGTATATGAAAAGCCGCCAATGTCAAACAAAGCCCTGTCTCCTGGACCGGCATTGGACTAGTTTTCTGTCTATTAGCGGTCTAGGAGGCAGGACTTCATTTGACAGCGGCCAGCTACTTATATTCAAGGGGGAAATCCTCGCTCTGTGTCATCCGGCCAGGAGATCCTCCTGATTCCTCCCTGATGCATTGCTGGGCACTGATGAGGCTGCACATATGGGCAATGATAGGCTGCATTGATGGGTACTGTAATGCTGCACTGATGACCAATGATATGCTGCACATATGGGCAATGATAGGCTGCATTGATGGGTACTGTAATGCTGCACTGATGACCAATGATATGCTGCACATATGGGCAATGTTAGGCTGCACTGATGGTCACTGATGGGCAATGATATTCTGCACTGATGGGCAATGATATGCTGCAATGATGGGCAATGGTATGCTGCACTGATGGGCACTGATGGGGCTGCACTGATGGCCACTGATAGTCTAAACTGATGGGCACTGATGTGTTGTACTGATGGAAAATGATAGGCTGCACTGATGGCCACTGATGAGGCGTCACTGATGGCCACTGATGAGACAGAACTGATAAGCTGCACTGATGAGGTTGCACTGATGGAACTGTACTGATGGGCACTGAACGGCTCCACTGATGGGCACTGATATGCTTTATTGATTTACAAGAGCACGTTTAGGGGCAGACTTGGGGCGAGGCAGGGTAGGGGTTGGGTGGGGCAACTGGTGGCGAGTAACTCTTAAGGCCTGGCTAGTGGCTCAATATTTTGATTATTATTATTAGTAGTAGTATTAGGGAGAAGGAAACAGAAGGTGGAAGAGCTTACAATCTATTAGGTTATAGAGGAGGGTACAGAATGTGGAAGAGCTTACAATCTATAAAGGTATAAGAGGGGAAACAGAAGGTGAGGGAGCCTACAATTTATTGGGGTATAGAGGAGGAAACAGAAGGTGGAAGAGCTTACAATTTATTAGGGTATAGAGGATGATACAGAAGATGGAAGAAATTACAATCTATTAGGGTATAAAGGATGATAAAGAAGGTGGAAAAGCTTACGATCTATTAGGCAGTGGCGGCTGCATATGCAGGGCGCAGGGATGCTGCATCCAGCCCCTAATCTACATGCAGGGAGCCGGACACATGGATTCCAATGGGATTTTTTTAGAAACACATGATTATAGCCAGAGGCTGTCTTCCTGCTTCTCTTCCTGGCCATTTAGCATTCAATCTATTAGATTATAGAGGAGGGTACAGAAGGTGGAAGAATTTACAATCTATTAGGGCAGTGGTCATCAATCCTGTCTTCAGGGCCCACTAACAGGCCAGGTTTGTAAGATAACTGAAATACATCACATGTGATATAATTTTCTGCTCAGTGATTGCAGTATTTTAGTCTGCATCTTCCCAAGGTAATACATAAAACCTGGCCTGTTAGTGGGCCCCGAGGACAGGGTTGATGACCACTGTATTAGGGTATAAAAGAGAAAACAGAAGGTGAGGGAGCCTACAATTTATTTGGGTATATAGGAAGAAACAGAAGGTGGAAAAGCTTATGATCTATTAGGGTACAGAGAAGGAAACAGAAGGTGGAAGAGCTTGCAATTTACAGTATTAGGGTATAGAGGATGATACAGAATATGGAAGAGCTTACAATCTATTAGGGTATAGAGGATTATACAGAAGATGGAAGAGCTTATAATCTTTTATGGTATAGAGGATTATACAGAAGATGGAAGAGCTTACAATCTATTATGGTATAGAGGATTGTAGAGAAGATGGAAAAGCTTAAAATCTATTAGGGTATAGAGGATGATACAGAAGGTAGAAGAGCTTACGATCTATTAGGTAGTGGCAGCCACTCATGCAGAACGCAGGGGTGCCACCCCCCTAATCCATGCATCCGGCCCCTAATCTACATGCAGGGTGCCCCCCGACACATGGATTCCAATGTTTTTTTTTATTTTATAAATAAATGATTAGAGCCAGGGGCTGTCTTCCTGCTTCTCCCCCTGGCCAATTAGGAAGCGAGTCCTGAGACCTGATTGGACGGGAGTCTGGCGGGCGATGGACGAGAGATGCATCGATCAAACAACTGGGGGAAGCGCCGGGGGGTGGTGGGGGTTGTTTTTCCCCCCCAAGAAAATTGAGCGCTAGCCGCCACTGCTATTAGGGTTACAAGAGAGGAAACAGAAGGCGAGAGAGCCTACAATTGCGTAGGGTATAGTGGAGGATACAAAGGGTAGAAGACCTTATAATCTATTGGGTGTACTGAGGTGGACACAGTAGATGGAAGAGCTTTCTATTAGCATATAAGAGAGGAATCAGAAGGTAAAAGAACTTACTATTTATGAAAATAGGAGGACACATATGATGGAAGAGAGTACGATTTTTTTTTGGATATACGTGAGGAAACAGAGGGTGAAAAAGCTTACAATCTATTAGGGTATAGAGGCGATACAGAAGGTGGAAATGCTTACAATCTATTGGGGTATAGAAGAGGATTCAGAAGATTGAGAAGCTTTCTACTAGAATATAAGAGAGGAAACAAACGATAGAAGAGCTTACAGCCTATTTGGGTAAATTGGAGAACAGAAGATATCTATTAAGATATAAGTAAGGAAACAACGGGTATTAGGGTATAGAGGCAGTTACAATAGGTGGAAAAGCTTATACTCTATTTGATTACAGTCACAGCATAATATACTCTTTATGACCCTAAATTCAGGAAGTTCTCTGACTGGTCAGACTACAAACTTTGAAGAAGATTTGGATTTTTTTTTAGAAATGAACCAGAATATTCAAATAATTCGTTTTTTGTACAGAGCTCTTAAGTCTGAAAATTATGACCCATTTCATATACTGCAGATTCTAAGGGGTAGATATCTGGTGCAGTTGTGCATTGTAGCCAATCAGCTTCTAATTTCTGCTTGTTCAATTAAGCTTTGACAATAAAACCTGGAAGCTTACTGGTTTCTATGCAGAGCTGTACCTGATTTTAAAGGCTTCGGTTTTAGTAAATAACCCCCAATGCGTCAGCCATATATTGTGGTTGTGTTGTGCTCAAAATAACTTTCTTTTTTGGGCCAAGTGCCACGAAAACACCACAGCGGCGGAGCAGGACGCACATTTTGGTAAGCGATGCAGCTGTTTTCTGCTGGCTATTACACTTTAATAATAAGAATGCGCTCTTCCCTTCCAAATTGTTGTATTAAGTTTGTGTATCTGCAGGGGGAAGGCAACCCATGACAATAAAACTTTGCAATGTTTGCTAAGCTCGCGGTAACTCTCCTAGACAGAAACGCCACTCGCTCGTTCACCCGATCCAGCTATATTGTTTTTAGCTGCACAATAAAGAACAATGTTCTAAAATTCTCCGGTAATGTGAGAAAATATGAAAAGAAATACTTTTATATGGGAGACGAGCTGCTGCTCGCTAGGTGAGGTGGGGGGTGAGGGGGGATTCGGGGAATAATAACAGCGCAGAAATATACGGTATGTGATTTGTATTCTTCCTTAGCTTCCTCCAGGGAGAAAAAAAATTCATAACATTCTCCAAAGTGAAATCAAGAATAATGATTCTAAATGTCGCAGAAAGAGAACAAAAACTGCCTTTATATATCATACAAGCAAATACATAAAAAAAATTCCTAACAGCGTAATAATACAATTAGTAAATACAAAGTATCAGAAGTAAAACAAAGATGATGCATGTTGACTTTGATAGTCATACTTAAAGAGAACCAGTCTAGTCTTGAATCTATATGCTCATATTAGCCCTTATACACACAGTCGGACATTCCAACAACCAAATCCGTCGGATTTTGTCCGACGGATTTTGTCCGAAACTGTTGCATACACACGGTCGGACAAAGTTGTCAGAAAATACGATCGTACTTAACGTGATGACGTTATTTCGTTAGGACAGGACTACGTTCAGGCTAGTAGCCAATAGCTTTGGTCTAGGAATTTGATCTGAGCATGCGTTAGACTTTATCTGATCGGAATTATCTACACACAATCGGACAAAGTCCGATCGGATCTTGTTGTCAGAAAATGTTATAGCCCAGCTGGAAAACTTGGTCCGTTGGATACTCAGACAGAAACAGTCCGATGGAGCCCACACACTGTCGGATTATTCGACAACATGGTCCTATCAGACATTGTCCATCAGAATGTCCGACCGTGTGTACAAGGGCTAAAAGTGGATCTATCATCATATATAGTTTTCATGGCAAGAGAAGCATGCAAAAGACAGATATGTGCAATTTGTTTCTTGACGATTCGATTTTCAGACGAATTTTGCATCTTTTGGACATTCAGATGCATCCAAATGTCCAAAGAAAAAAATAACAAATTTCAACGAATACGAAAGAAATCATAGCAAAAATATATTCAATATGATTGAATTCAATATGATTTGTTCATTTGTTAAAGGTCTAATGAAACAAAAGGTCAACTCGGAGTAAATCTTACAGTCCAATCAGCTGATTAATTTTGTGCTGGAGGTTGGATTACTGGCAAAGTGCATTCCTGAGAACTGAGTGAGAATGGTGTTGTATTGCATTTGAGCAGAGTAGAAGAGATATTGTCATTAATACATTCAATAAACAAACAACTTTCAAAACTACGAATCGTTATCACTAATATATATACATACATAAATATTGAATCGAATCAATACGACATATATACGAATATAACAGAACAAAATTATGTATTTTACGAAACAAAACTACAATGACAGCTGATCATGTGACACAACAGAGCCGGTAATCGGCTATTTTTCCTCCTCCCGCTGACAGCGCGAGGAGAAAAAAAAAAAAGCCGATCACGGCCATCTTATCAGTGCCCACCTGCCCTCTGCCAGTGCCACCTAACTAATAAAAAAGTGCCCGCCATCAGTGCCCACAGTGCCACCCATCAGTGCCCACAGTGCCACCTATCAGTGCTCACAGTGCCACCTATCAGTGCCCAAAATCTGCCTCAACAACAGTGCTGCACCCCAGTGCCATATCCGTGCCCATCAGTGTCATCTACCAGTGCCCATCAGTGCCACCTATCAGTGCCCATCAGTCCCATCTATCAGTGGTACCTATCAGTGCCCCTTAGTGCCACCCATCCATGCCACCCATCAGTGCCATCTTATCTGTGCCCATCTTTGCCCATCAGTGCCGCCTTATCTGTACCCATCAGTACTGTCTTATCTGTGCCTATCGGTGCCACCTTATCTGTGCCTATTAGTGCCGCCTTAATTGTGCCTATCAGTGCCCACCAGTGCAGCCTATCAGTGCCCACCAGTGCAGCCTATCAGTGCCCACCAGTGCCGCCTAGTCAGCGCATTTCAATAAAGGAGAAAAATTACCTGTTTGCAAAATTTTATAACAAACTAAGAAAAAATATTTTTTTGCATCTTTTTTGTTTGTTTAGCAAAAAAAAAAACTCCCAGCTGTAATTAAATACCACCAAAAGAAAGCTCTATTTGTGGGAAAAAAATGATAAAAATTTCATTTGGGTACAGTGTTGTATGGCCACGTAATTGTCATTCAAAGTGCATCAGCGCTGAAAGCTGAAAATTGGACTGGGCAGGAGGGGGGTTTAAATGCCCAGTAAGCAAGTGGTTAAAAATCCCCATAGGCGACGGTTAAAAACTTCTACAGGTTGCATGTTTTGAGGTACAGAGGTCTAGGGCTAGCATTATTGCTCTCACTCTAACGATCGCGTAGATAACTCACATGTGTGATTTGAACATAGTTTTCATATGCAGGCGCTGCTCACGTATGCGTTCCCTTCTGCACGGGAGCTCGGCGAGACGGGACGCGTTTGAAAAAAAATGTTTTTCTTATTTATTTTACCTTTTATTTTTACACTATTCTTTCAAAAAAAATAAATGGTGTCACTTTGATTCCTATTACAAGGAATGTAAACATCCCTTGTAATAGAAAAAAGCATGACATGACCTCTTAAATATGAAATTTGGGGGTCACAAAAATCTCAGATCTCATATTCAAACTAAAATGCAATAATAAAAAATAATAATACTTAATGTAATTTGAAAAAAAAAAGTCCCTTTAAGAGCTATGGGCGGAAGTGATGTTTTGATATGGAGACGGGTGGGGACCAACGTCCTCTCACTTCATACCTATCAGGGAGAACTACACGATTGCTAAAGAACCCGATTAAGGTGCGGGTCAAATTCAGTTTGACTCTAACCAGACGAAAAATGTCACATGATAGCAAGTCAGCAAATGTCATTATGTCACCAGCATCATGGCTGTGGGGTAGAAAATATCCCAACCTCAGTTGACTGTGCTAGCTGCCTACTATCACATGACAGCTTTCTGTGGGTTTGGGCTGAATCGAGTTTGGCTTTGGCCCAAATTTTAGCTCATTATTACTTGGATAGTGTGGACATTACGACCGATTTTGGTCAGAAATAAGTAGTGGACTAGTGGAAGTGGTCCATCTGCTTGACGGTGATAAGAAAGGCTCTCCTGGGTAGTGTACACGTGCCCGTTAGCCCTGGCCCTCATATCTCATGTACCTTGGGTGTTTAGCAGGATTCCCGGCCGATTAGCTGTGGAACCATGGAAACAAAAAGGGAAGTCTCCTGTAAATGTGTAAGTGCATGATTCCCCAAATTGGGTTCAGGGCCAACTTGAGTCTGGAACCTGACAAGTGCAGTGAACCGGAGGGATGGTTACTATTCTTTCAGATCCACCATTATTAAAGTGTAACTGTAGGCCTTGGTGAAGGAACTGGCTTAACAACCCACAGCAAGGGGGTGCTACATGTCAGTGAGTTGGTTTCATTAGCCATATCTGTGGGCAGAGGTGTCAGCCAGTCGGAGTTCATCACTGCTCCCATATATCAAAAGCAGAGGGACCAGCTACACTTCGATGACGTCAGTTCATAAAACTTTATTGACAATAAATATAGAGGGTTACCCAGACCCCCCTCACTTTGGCGCATTTAACCAATACAAAGCTTAGTCTTAGTTCACCCTGTCTACTCTTAGATTTTCAGTGCTGTTCATTGTTATAGTAAGTGTCAGTCCTGACTACTGTTATCTCATCAGTCCTGTCTACTGTTAAGCAGGGCCGAAAACTAGGAGGGGGGGCAGGGGGGAGGCTACCCCAGGCACAGCATTGGGAGGGGTGCTGCAGCTGGTACTGATCCTCCTGTGGAAGCTGAAAGGCTGCTTCTCCTCCTCTACCTCCCACTAGCATTCAGCTGTTGCAGGAGGAAAATACAGGTATCGGTACGTACCTGTAAAGCCGGCCCAGCTGTCACTCCTGTTCCTGCCCCGTCTTTTGCCCCCCTTTCACCTCACCTTCCCTTTGCTAGTTGTGCAGCATGGGCTGAATAATGACATTATCCTCGGCACATAGAATATTATGATCCGGAAGACAGGCAGCCACACAAAGTTATAACACAAGCTTCCACGGCACTCGTTCTCTTGCTCTTTCCTTCCCCCACTCTCCATCTGGATTCCTCGTGGCTGCAGACAGCATGAAAAGAGGGGAAAGAAAAGAGCAGGAGAATGAGTGATGTGGAAGTTTATGTTATAACTTTGTGTGGCTGCTGGTCTTTCAAATCATAAGATTCTCCATGCCAAGGATATCGCCATTATTCAGCCCGCACTGCATATCTAGCAAGAGAGAGGAGGTGAGCATTGTGGGGAGACCAGAAAGGGGGGGGCAAAGGAGTGGAGGGGGGACCAGAGGAGCATAAGGGGGGCCAGAGGAGCACAGGGGGGACAAGAGGAACACAGGGAGGCCACAGGAACACAGGGGGGGCAGAGAAGTTTAGGGGGACCAGAGGAGAATGGGGGACCAGAGGAACACAGGGGGCCAGAGGAGCACAGCGGGCACCAGAGGAGCAGGGGGATGTGACCAGAGGAGCAGGGGGAACCAGAGGAACACAGGGGGACCAGAAGAGCAAGGGGGGGGCCGGAGGAGCGGGGGGCAGAGGAACACAGGGGGGACCAGAGGAGCAAGTGGGTAACCAGAGGAGAAGGGGATGACAGAGGAGCATGGTGGGACCAGAGAAACAGGGGGGACAAGTAGAGCAGGTGGGGACTAGAGGTGCAATTGTGAAAACTAGAGGAGCACAGGCAGAAAGGATAGACAGCTGACTCAACAGCTATGGCCTAGGATTTTCCCACTTTTCTACCTAATCCCCCTGCCTATTGTATCAGCTGCCCTACTTGCATCATCTCTTTCACACGGGTGGGCAGACTTTGCCAGCAGATCCGCCTGCTCAGCATGAGATCTCTCCGCTGACCATGACAGGTCTGTGTTCACTCCACCTATTCAGAGCAGGCACAGATGCAGCCCACTTTCCTCTATGGACAGTCAGGTGTAAAAGGACTGTCTGTCTGTTTACATCTAACTGTCATCCAAACCACCAGACGGATGAGGAACAGATTCCATATCTGTCTGTTTTTAGCAGATACGATCGGTTTGAATGTTAGCAGGTATCAACAGACACATGTCCATTTACATGCGCCACTTCATAGAGGGGGGTGGAGGACCCAATCAATCCACCAGTGTGAAAGGGGCCTTGCACTGACAAATTGCTGAATGCTGGAGAAGCCACTATCCTTGGTCGTAGCATCAGGGGTCGCAATGGCAACCCCACTTATGTGTCTCCCTGCAACACTGCACAGGAGGGATGGCATTTACTAGAATCTATTACCAATATTTCCCCCCTGCAGCAGCTGCCTGTTTGGGCATTTTTGCTAGTTTGGCATCTTCATCCAGGGCACTGACTGACTTGTCCTGGTGAGCGGGGTGGGGGGGGGGGGGGGGTGGGCAAACTGATTCTTTCCCCCGGGTGAAAGAGTTCTCTTAGGTCATCAGCCCTGTCTACTTTTGGGTGGCTAATTCTATGTACTGTCTACTTTTAGATTATTAGTCCTGTCTACTGCTAGGTCATCAGTCCTGTCTATTGTTAGGTCATCAGTCCTGTCTACTATTAGGTGGGTAGCCACTGTGTACTATTGGGTTGTCAGTCCTGTCTATTCAAAACTAGGACACGATTGGGTAGAACTTTGCATGTACCTTGAGAGATTAAAAATAAAATAAACAGAGTTTTTTATTTAAAAAACCATTTCAGTTGGGTTGTCCAGGGTGTAATCCTGGCTAGGAAATCCGAATAGTTGAGATGACCTAGGCGTTTTATCATTTAAATCGAAAGTGATAATAGGAGTTATGTTTGCTTTAATATTTTATTTCTTTAGTTGGAAAATGTTGTCGTTAATAACATGTCTATATACTATCATTACAGTATATATATATATATATATATATATATATATATATATATATATATTTATAAATTATACTACAGTCCAAGGCCCTAATGAAGTGGGTCACCCTGCGAAACGTGTAGGAAAACTATCCGAATTTCCTAGCCAGGATTACAACACCCTGGACAGTGGACAACATAACTAAAATTGTGTTTTTTAACCGATTCTTTCTTGAATGCTTTTATCCAATGTTTTGTATGTGTAGAATAAATAAAAAAGTTTATTTTCTTTTTAATCTCCTTGATCTTTGCATTCATTTAACCCTACAAGCTACATGCAATGTCCCACCCAATCTTGTCCTAGTTTTGTATGTTTCTTTGGGGTGGTACCTGAGTATGGGGTATAGTTATCTCACACCCACTCCTCATACCCCTTCCTCACAGTCCTGTCTACTGTTAGGTCATCAGTCCTGTCTACTATTAGGTCATCAGTCCTGTCTACTATTATGTCCTTAGTCCCTATCTACTGTTTAGTTGTCAGTCCTGTCTACTGTTGTTAGGTCATCAGCCCTGCCTACCAGTAGGTCGACAGTCCTGTCTACTGTTCGTTCATCAGTCCTGGCTACTGTAATGTCCCCAATCCTATCTACTGTTGAGCTGTCAGTCCTTTATACTGGTATGTCATTTCAGTCCTGTCTACAGTTTGGTTGTCATTCCTGTTTACTGTTCGGTTATCATTCCTGGCTACCATTAGGTCGACAGTCCTGTCTACTGTAATGTCCTCAATCCTGTCTACTGTTGGGCTGTCAGTCCTTTATACTGGCATGTAATCAGTCCTGTCTACTGTTTAGTTGTCAGTCCTGTCTACTATTAGGTCATTGGCCCTGTCTACTGTTAGGTTGTCAGTCCTGTTTATTGTTAGGTCATCAGTCCTGGCTACTGTAATGTCCTCAGTCCTAGCTACTGTAATGTCCTCAATTCTGTCTACTGGGCTGTCAGTCCTTTATACTGGTATGTCATCAGTCCTGTCTACTGCAAGTTCATTGGCCCTGTCTACTGTTAGGTCATCAGTCCTGGCTACCTTAGGTCATCAGTCCTGGCTACCTTAATGTCCTCAATCCTGTCTACTGTTGGGCTGACAGTCCTTTATACTGGTATGTCATTTCAGTCCTGTCTACTGTTGGGCTGTCAGTCCTATCTTTTGTTAGGTCATTTATTCTGTCTACTGCCTGGTCTCAATGACTATGTATCACCATTCTACCTGACAGTGCATATCTTCCAGTTGGGACTGACTGACTGAAAACAATTTATATTTTATCTCAAACGTTGTTAGTTGGGCACGCTGCAGGCAGACAGAAAATACATAAATGTGTTACAATAATAAAAATATTGAAGTACTGCACAGAATTATGAACGATCAAATAATTTAAAGTGGTTCTAAAGGCAAAATTTGCTTAATGAAAATACATTACAGTTCTTGTTTATATCCTCCAATATACAACTTGCTTTCTTTTTAGTGGCTCTTTTAGTGGAACTACTTGCTCAAATGGTTGCTATGGAAACCACACTTATTTGCTGTTATTATTAAGTAAACCTTCCTATATTATTCCTCTCCTGTGCCAGAGTGTATACCCAACCAGACAAAATTAATTAATAGGAAAAATAAATATTGGGCTGTCATTGAATGTAACAAGTTCCTCTTCCTTCTCCTCGCTGTTCCTCGCAGATGCATCCTCGCGCCTCTTCCATGCGTTGTGATGAACAGCTGGAGAGACACGCATTAGGCTGAGATCCGTGCAAGTGATAATTAGGATTCTTTACTTGCATAACATCCTCCGGCTAATCCGCAATTTAGAAACCTGTTTTGGATGTATTCCTAAAACAAGAGGTAGACACAGTTTTATCCACAATAAAAGTAATTCATTGTAGGGTTGTAAAAATCTCTGTATGAAGCCAGAGCCGTCTTTAATATTGATTGGACCCGGGGCAAAAAAATTCTCGGGCCCCCCCACCCCCATGCAATTTCGCTCTCCGCCTGCTCTGAGTCATACAATAAATAGCAGCTAGACTTAAAATCAGTTTACCGTATCAGATCAGGCAGCGATTGCAATTGGTTGCCAGAGGTTCAGTATATTATTACCGCTTACTGGCTGGTTGCTAGAGGTTACAGCACTCATTAAGGCTCACTGATTAATTGCTAGAGGTTACAACACATGATTTCTGCTTGTTGATTGGTTGCTAGAGATTACTGTACAGTAATACTGCTCACTGGTTGCTATAGGTTACAGCACATCTTCTCCTCACTGCTGGGGGGCATGATATACATATGAATGCCGCCTTTATTAACATATCAATGCTGTTGGCCTCAGCCATTTACAAGTGAATGCAGCTGCTATTTACATATGAATGCTGACAATATTTAAATATGATTGACTGACAGTTATTTACATGTTAACACAGTGTTTGCAGGTGAGTCACCTGTACACAACAATAGGGCAGAGCTGGGCAGCATTAATAGCAGCACTTCACACTGAGATATCGGGACACAGCACGGGACTAAAACTTCAAGGGACAAGGGAATTTAAACTGGGATAGTTGGCAAGTATGAGGCAGCTGCTTTGGGCCCCACAACAATGACATGGCCCAGGGCAGCCCCCCCCCCCCCCCCCTTTTGCCCTGCCTTAAAGACGGCCCTGCATGAAGCATGTAAAACATAAAAGTAAGACTTAATGCATATTGAGGATTCTGCCACTTTAAAAGCTCCCCCACCCAAAAGTAAATAGTTAAATTAGAGATGGAGACCGGTGGGCTAAGCTAATCTCTGGCTTCTTTTTTGTAATTCCTTTATTTTCCATAAATTGTAATTCACAGTCAAACAGAGGAGAAATGAAGAAACGCAGCACATTCAGATAACAATGCAAACTCTGAATAGCACATGCCGACCGGCCAAGCATAACATAGTATAAATGGTCAAATAAAGAGCAAATTGAATGTGAAAATGGCCGCAATGTACATAGCCTGTTTGGCAGATAAAGCAGTAGTAAGAGAAACTAGTAACAGACTCATGTGCTTGAAGCTATGTAACTATATTTAATCAAAATGAGACATTTGTACTGGGAGATATGCCTCCCGGTGGCTAAAATGGACCCAGAATGGGGGCAGAGGCATTAAGCTAATGCATAGCAGGGTATACAGTGGTGTGAAAAAGTGTTTGCCCCCTTCCTCATTTCCTGTTCCTTTGCATGTTTGTCACACTTAAGTGTTTCGGAACATCAAACCAATTTAAACAATAGTCAAGGACAACACAAGTAAACACAAAATGCAATCTGTAAATGAAGGTGTTTATTATTAAAGGTGAAAAAAAATCCAAACCATCATGGCCCTGTGTGAAAAAGTGATTGCCCCCTAAACCTAATAACTGGTTGGGCCACCCTTAGCAGCAACAACTGCAACCAAGCGTTTGCGATAACGTGCAATGAGACTTTTACAGCGTCCTGGAGGAATTTTGGCCCACTCATCTTTGCAGAATTGTCCTAATTCAGTTACATTAGAGGGTTTTCGAGCATGAACGGCCTTTTTAAGGTCATACCACAACATCTCAATAGGATTCAGGTCAGGACTTTGGCTAGGCCTCTCCAAAGTCTTCATTTTGTTTTTCTTCAGCCATTCGGTGGTGTACTTGCTGGTGTGTTTAGGATCATTGTCCAGCTGCAGAACCCAAGTTCGTTTCAGCTTGAGTACACGAACAGATGGTCGGACATTCTCCTTCAGGATCTCTTGGTAGACAGCAGAATTCATAGTTCCTTTTATCACGGCAAGTCTTCCAGGTCCTGAAGCAGCAAAACAGCCCCAGACCATCACACTACCACCACCATATTTTGCTGTTGGTATAATATTCTTTTTATGAAATGCAGTGTTCCTTCTACGCCAGATATACTTGGACACACACCTTCCAAAGAGTTCCACTTTTGTCTCGGTCCACAGAATGTTGTCCCAAAAGTCTTGGGGATCATCAAGATGTGTTGTGGAGAAATTGAGACGAGCTTTGATGTTCTTTTTGCTCAGCAGTGGTTTTCTCCTTGGAACTCTGCCATGCAGGCCATTTTTGCCCAGTCTTTTCCTGATGGTGGAGGCATGAACGCTGACCTTAACTGAGGCAAGTGAGGCCTGCAGTTCCTTGGACGTTGTTGTGGGGTCTTTTGTGACCTCTTGGATGAGTCGTCGCTGCGCTCTTGGGGTAATTTTGGGCGGCCGGCCACTCCTGGGAAGGTTCACCACTGTTCCATGTCTTCGCCATTTGTGGATAATGGCTCTCACTGTGGTTCGCTGGATTCCCAAAGCTTTGGAAATGGCTTTATAACCCTTTCCAGACTGATAGATCTCAATTACTTTCTTTCTCAATTGTTCCTGAATTTCTTTGGGTCTCGGCATGATGTGTAGCTTTTAAGGATCTTCTGGTGGACCTTACTGTGTCAAGCAGCTCCTATTTAAGTGATGCCTTGATTGTGAACAGGTGTGGCAATAATCAGGCCTGGGTGTGGCTATAGAAATTGAACTCAGGTGTGGACAACCACAGTTATAGTATGTTTTAACAAGGGGGGGAATCACTTTTTCACACAGGGCCATGATGGTTTGGATTTCTTTTCACCTTTAATAATAAACACCTTCATTTACAAATTGCATTTTGTGTTTACTTGTGTTGTCCTTGACTATTGTTTAAATTGGTTTGATGTTCCGAAACACTTAAGTGTGACAAACATGCAAAGGAACAGGAAATGAGGAAGGGGGCAAACACTTTTTCACACCACTTTACACTATCTGTAGTCCGGTAAATGGGGTGGAAAGTGGACAGGAAAGGGAGGGGGAGGGGGGAGAAAAGAAAAGGAGGTAATCGTGAAGGGTACAAGTAGTGGATCAAAACGTCCTTTGTACAGAAGGAAAACATGTTTTAAAGAGGGACAGATATGGCCTCTGGCCCAAGGAAGAGGACTAAGTCCAGAAGGTCAGCCAATCCATGTACACAAAGTGTTGCCACGGTCTCCAGGTGTTCACGGAAGGTCTCCTCTTGGTTGTGCAAAGGTGTGAGGTCCTCCATGTTCCTAAGTTCATTCACTGTGAAAAACTACAGGGATTTTGACAGAGGGTTCTCAGATCTCCAGCACAGGGGGATGCAAGCCGTGGCCGCATTCAGTGGCTGAACAGTGAGGGAGGCCTTATATTTCTAATAAGACAATTTGAGAGGTGCAACAGGCAGGTAGCAGGGCTCCACGCACACCCCCCCCGCCACCAAAAGAGCCTAAGTTTGGGACAATCCCAAAAGATATGGAGCATCGTTCCCTCCATAGTGCCACACCCCCAACATGAGCTAGAGACCTGGGGAAAAAAGCGGTATTGAGTAGTGGGCACCCTGTACCATCAGGCTAAAATTTTGTAGCCAGTCTTATGGATTCTAGTGGCCAATGAAGACTTCTGTGCAAAGCGAAGAATCTTCTCCCTCTCTGGGTCAGTGAATTGGGTTTCAAGATCCAATTCCCAAATAGAAAGGAACCTGGGAATATGCCCTGTCTCTGGGATGGATCAGGGAGGCGTAAATCAGCGAGAGACAGTGACGGGTCGGTTCCTACTTGTGGCAAATGTGCTCTATTCCCATGAGCTGGTGAGAAATCCCTGATGAGCGTAGGCACTTACGGAGAAAATTGTGCAGTTGAAGACTGCTCCAGAAATCCAAAGGAGGGTCCACAGCCATCACGCAGGCAGCGCGGCATAGTTGTCCATCCGGCCCAAGATAATCACATAGATGAAGGTGTTGAAGCTAGTCGCTGAAAAAAGGTGGTTTTGGAGACCTGGAACAAATTCTGGATTGCCCAGTATAGGCACCATGGGGGAAGGTATTGGTGATATTGAAAAATGCCTAAAAGCGTCTTTCACAACCAACAAGCTGCCAACAGTGGGGTGACCCTAAGGGCTTTCAGCAGAGGTGAGGTGGTCCATGGCCAGCTCTTCGCCGTACCATTGGAGTCCTCCAATTCCATGGCCATCCACTGTTGTGCTTTAGCATGGCAATGCCAGTCCACTATCCTGGTAAGATGTGCCGCCTTGTAATAAGCCCTTACATCAGGGAGACCAACCCCCCACCCCCCCATGCTTCGACAGATGAAGGAGTTGAAGCTTGAGGCGAGGTCTCCAGTGGAAACATACAAATTCCCTGAACAGAGAGCTCACCCGCTTAAAAATATCAAGGGAATACCAAGAGAAGGTGGATAGGTATAACACCTTAGGCAGCATGGTCATTTTAAGAGCATTGCAGCACCTAAACCAAGTCAGTGTGAGTGCCAGTGAAGCAGATAAGTTTTAAGACAGAGGAGCAAAGTTGGCCAAATAGAGATCAGAGGGGTCGGACATAATGTAGACTCTTAGATAACAGATGGAGGCAGCTGCCCATCGCAGAGAGAATGAAGATCGCAAGGACAAGGCCATTACATCATCTATCATGATGTTTAGAGCAGATGATTTGGACAAGTTAATTTGGAAGAAGTAGGGGCACCATAATCTTGTAACGACTGAAGTAATTTCGGAAGAGAAGCAAACGGATCTTTAAGGAAGAAAATCAGATCGATCAAAAATATAAAATTAATAAACTGCTGTAGGGATTGTGGGAACCCCTCATAATGTGTACATTATGTGTAAAAACTCATAAACTAAGAGCAGGGATGGCAGGAACCCCTAACAATGGGCACAGCAGGTGTGTATACCTGGGAACTCAAGGATCTCAATAGAGTTGCAGAGAAATTAAAGCGAGACAGAGGGTTGAACTCCCTAGCATGCAGCAAATACTGAAATATCAATTTTGGGTGGGCTGACAATGACCCTCATATGCTATGGCTTTTTTTACAGACAGGTTCGCTTTAAAGGGGAATTATAAGGATTTGTGGTGAATTGTATTTAAATTGATAGATGACAAAGGATTCCAAGGGGGTTATGGGGTTAGCAAAAAAGACAGAACATAGCAATATTTATGCCTTTTATTGGCTCTTATTGAAACCTCATTAGGGAGATATTCACTTGTGTAGGAACAGCTTGAACTACTGAGCTCTGTACATAGCAAGTTTTTTAAAAATGGGAGTTAAGAAGAAATTGGCAAACATGAAAAGGACTTAAAAATACTTAAAATGGATGTAAACCCTCACATATACCCAGTGAAGGGAACAGCCCCAGATAATACACAGAGATTAAACAAATCTCCCTAAATAAGTTTTACATGCATATCTGTTGTCTTCAGCTGTATATATCTTTTATAAAGTGCTCTTTGTGTTACAGGTTTTCTCTTCCTGGTCAGCACTGGGAGTGGATTATTGGCATACAGCCAAGATGGCTGATTGGATGAAAGGCACACACCTCCACTCCACATTCGCAAAGGAAGGAAGGAACGTGCAGAGCTTTGCTTTGAAACAGCAAGCTGTCTGGTAATCTATTTATAGCAACATCCCACAACACACACTTCAAGCTGCCATCTCAGAAAATTTGTCAGAAGTTATCAGGCTGATAACAGAGTTACTGAGCAAAAGACAGCTATGAGACTCAGTGCTTTGAAGAGAGATAATAAAACACTGCAGATATCTTTGCCCAGCTCAAATTTCATGAATCGGTTTACATCCACTTTAATATGTAAATTTTGTGTTGCTATGACTATTTTTGTGATTTTTATAGCATAGATATGTGAAATATTTTAGTTGCATGTGTTGTTTTTGGGAAGCCAGGCCTCCCATAGTCATATGCTAATGAACCTGTTGAACTGGTTCATGAAGCTCAGGATAGGAAATTATGCTACAGGAAATAGGAGGAGGAGAAAGAGGACTTTGGACATCCATGTGCTGAGGAACAAAGGAACTGGAAGCATTGCAGGAATCTGAGGAGGAAGGAACATTCAGAAGACTCCATCACCAGGAAGAACAAAATTAAGTGTTTAGTATATGCATATCACATACATTGTACATGCTTATTTACTAGAAAAGATAGATCGCTAGATTATGTTGTAGACATATTTTGTGATTGTTTGTATGCCATGAATTGTTTTTCCTATAATTGTATGTGCAGTGTTTTCTTTGTGTGGCAAAGCATTAATACTGTACAGAGGATTAACCCCTTGGAGTAGGTGGGGTTTATGATCATTTGACCACCGTGATTGGCTGTCACTGTGGATGCATGATCATAAAGCTTTCTGTTAGCCCCTGGTAGCACAGGGTACGCTCTCTTGGCAAAGCTGCATTTGATCTAAAGCACGCAAATATGCGGCTGCTCTGCACCAGGGCCCACCCGCTAAGATTGCGTGTGGCTGGTGCCAAGAGGTTAATTGCTTCCTTGCTTATTCCACAAAGAACATTAAAAGGCAAAGTAAAACAAGTTTATGTAAATGTAGCCAGGTGCTAGACTACAAAAATATTGAGGAAGAGACATTTTCCATTTCACAGCTAGCGTTACTTTCAACCTCCACTGCTTTGCTGGGATTCTGATGCACTGTTCCTTTCCATCCAACAGAGGGAGATCTCAGCCAGAGACAGACTCTGGATTTTTGTATGCTGAACACTGAGGACATTGGGAATTGCAGTTCACAGCATCAATAGTAGAACGGGACCCATGGACCTTTACACTGCATTTCCCAGGAGACATTGCGAGAAAGGGTGTGTGATGGAGACTGCACAGGAGGCCTCTTCCTCTTGGCTTCAGGGGATTCCATGCATCCAAATCAACCTATGGTGGTGTACAGCATAGAAAGGACACTGGCTTGGCGGGAACGAAAACTGAGGATCACCATTGGCCACAGAGACAGTGCTGTGTGATGGCAGCCAACACATCAGCCAGAGCCACCTGTTGTAAAGTCTGAGAGTGTTCCCTTTATCACCCCTCTGCCCACCTCACCTTGTCGCAGCCACGTGTTCATCGCCAAGGGACTTCTACACACAGAGGGAATTTGCAGCGCTGTTGCAAAGGACTGCCGAGGGGCTATTTCACCCAAATACATTACACACTGTTGGCAGAGACTGAGTCACTGTAAGCAGGAATTGGCTCCTTACTGCATGCAGATTTAGGGGAACTGTTGGTAGGTGCACCTATCTTATTTAATTTAAAGGGCCCCAACCATTGCCCACAGAAGGAGACAACAACGACTAATCCAATTAAAGTCATTACACAAGGACTCTAGTGAATAATTATTTAAAGAGCATCTAGTCTAGGCTTAGCATAAGCACTTTGTTACACTTTGGCAGCCTTGTCTCCTGAACGCAGGTATTTTCTTATTCATCGCTGTCCAAGGTTGCACCACAGGTGGTATTGATTATTGCTCATACTGTGTGCTGAATTGTTCTATAACTATGACTGCTATCATTGATATGCATTGCTGCCTTTATTTTTGTTCACTTAAGTACACGACAATAAAGTTATTTCATATTATACTGGCCAAAATAAGAAAGGAAAATATTTATAAGTTTTAAAGTTAGGTCCAAAAAAACAAACAAAAAAAATAATAATAATAATAATAATAATAATAAACCACTGCACATTCTCTTTGCTATAAAAGCACAGAACAAAGTAGTAAAAGCTTGAATCATTTTTTTTTTACTGGCCCAAAAGGACTATATTTCTGCTCAGCTATTTAAGAAGTCTGTGAAGAAAATTATTTCTTAAAGATTTAGATTAATGAGTTCCTACACTCTTTTTGTTAATTAGGTTTGCCAAAACATCAGATTTAATCTCCAAGCCGGTTAAGTAGTTATATGTCAGCTTGTCGCAGTCTTTGCAGGAATAATTCTACAGGGGGGCTGGAGAGGAGGCGTGTAGGTCACTGTATGGTGGCATGGCTATGGCCCCACGGGAGAAGAGATTGTACAGTTTAATAAGCACAGAAAGCACAAAGAATGCTAATCAGCAACAAAACAAGAGGCCAGTGATGCCGAAGAACTTTATAATGATTTTATAAACTGTATTTAAATGTTGCACTGCAGGGTAAATAACAAAAAGTTGAATTTTGTTTGGAAAAGGTCATTAAAGGAAGCGATCACTCTACATTTTTTATTACTTTTTGTATATAGCAGTTTATACTTATTTCAACTTATGTTTATATATCTTTTCTCTTTCTCTGTTATATTATTGTATCTCTCTCTACCCACCTCCATCTCTCTCTTTATATCATTTTTTAGCCACCCCTCGTTTTCTGAATGTCCTTTAAATCATTCTCTCTAGTTATCTATAGTATATCTCTTCCTCCATCTTTCTCACTTTTTTTATTTTTATCTCTCTTTTTGTCCCACACTATTTCTTTCTCCTTACCCTCTCTTCATCTTATTTTCTCTCTCCCTGAACGCGCTACTTGCCCACACACGGCACTTTTTCAGCGGACTAATACGGTGTACTAAGTCCGCCGTACTATCCGCCCTACTTTTGAAATGAACGGACTCGCCCACACACGCGGAGTAAAGTCCGCTCATTTTGAGCACGTCTCCAGGTAGGCGGGGCCCGCGAAGGAGACGCCGCTGGCCCCGCCACCTAGTATGGACTTAAAGGGGAACCCCAACGCCGAAAAAAATCGGCGTGGGGGTCCCCCCTAAGTCCACAACAGACCCTTGTCCGAGCACGCTACCCGGCCAGCCAGGAAAGGAGGGGCGAGCGAGCGCCCCCCTCCTGAGCCGTACCAGGCCGCGTGCCCTCAACATGGGGGTGCCTTGGGGAAGGGGGGCCGCGCGCCCCCCCCTCCCCAAAGCACCTTGTCCCCATGTTGATGAGGACAAGGGCCTCTTCCCGACAACCCTGGCCGTTGGTTGTCGGGGTCTGTGGGCGGGGGGCTTATCGGAATCCGGAGCCCCCTTTAATAAGGTGGCCCCCGGATAACCAGCCCCCTACCCTATGTGAATGAGTATGGGGTACAATGTACCCCTACCCATTCACCTGTAAAATAAAGTACAAAAAAAACACAACACACAAGATAAAATAGTTTATTGCACAGCTGCGGGGGTCTTCCGTCTTCGGGGGTCTTCTCGCCGGACTCCTCCGCTATCTTCTTCTAGCTCTTTGGCTAGCGGAGGAGCCCGGCATTCTTCTTCGTCGCCGCGGCCTCTTCCTCCGACTTCGGGGGTCTTGTCCCCCTCTTCGGTTCTTCTGCTGGGCCACCGCGCCTTCTTATAGCTCTTTTACAGGCGGTGGCCCGGTCTTCTGTCGCCGCCGCCTTCCGTTCTTCTTCTCCTGGAGATGTTGACTCGAAGCTCTCTCCCGCCGCAATGCCAGGGACGCGCTGCGCTGTGACTTATATAGGGACAAGGGGCGGGGTCATCGGTTGATGTCACATGGGTTGATGTCACATGGTGACCCCGCCCCTTTACGTTGTCACAGTCCCGGAGGATGCTGGGACTGTCGCCATGTGACATCAACCCATGTGACATCAACCGATGACCCCGCCCCTTGTCCCTATATGTCACCGCGCAGCGCGTCCCTGGCATTGCGGCCGGAGAGAGCTTCGAGTCAACATCTCCAGGAGAAGAAGGAGAAGAAGAACGGAAGGCGGCGGCGGCGACAGAAGACCGGGCCACCGCCTGTAAAAGAGCTATAAAAAGGCGCGGTGGCCTGGCAGAAGAACCGAAGAGGGGGACAAGACCCCCGAAGTCGGAAGAAGAGGCCGCGGTGACGAAGAAGAATGCCGGGCTCCTCCGCTAGCAAAAGAGCTAGAAGATAGCGGAGGAGTCCGGCGAGAAGACCCCCAAAGACGGAAGACCCCCGGAGCTGTGCAATAAACTATTTTATCTTGTGTGTTGTGTTTTTTTGTACTTTATTTTACAGGTGAATGGGTAGGGGTACATTGTACCCCATACTCATTCACATAGGGTGGGGGGGCGGTTATCCGGGGGCCCCCTTATTAAAGGGGGCTCCCGGATTCCGATAAGCCCCCCGCCCGCAGACCCCGACAACCAACGGCCAGGGTTGTCGGGAAGAGGCTCTTGTCCTCATCAACATGGGGACAAGGTGCTTTGGGGTGGGGGGGCCGCGCGGCCCCCCCCTTCCCCAAGGCACCCCCATGTTGAGGGCACGCGGCCTGGTACGGCTCAGGAGGGGGGGGGCGCTCGCTCGCCCCTCCTTTCCTGGCCGGCCGGGTAGCGTGCTCGGACAAGGGTCTGTTGTGGACTAAGGGGGGACCCCCACGCCGATTTTTTTCGGCGTTGGGGTTCCCCTTTAAGTCCATACCAGGTGGCGGGGCCAGCGGCGTCTCCTTCGCGGGCCCCACCTACCTGGAGACCCACTCGAAATGAGCGGACTTTTCTCCGGGCGGGAAAAGTCAGTTAATTTCAAAAGTAGGGCGGACTGCCATACCCACGGCCGGATTGTTTGCCAAAATGCGAGTCCGGCGGGAAGATTGGAGTGCAAAACTACTTTCCAAGTCCGCCATACTTTCGGGTCAAAAAAGTATGCCGGAGGCTACACACGGGGGGATTGTCCGGCGGACTTCAGTTTGCCGGACTTTTCCACCCGCTTGTTTGATCGTGTGTACGCGGCATAACTGAAAAAAAATCCATACCTAGAATTCATCCAGTCCAAAATTCTGTCTTAATGTGTTATATGTGTTTTACATCTGCACCTTACCCATTGAGATGCATACGAGTGTGGCAGCACGCAGGTAAAATCACCTGGTTGTATTCAGGATGGGAAATATGTGTGTCCTAGATTCAGGCTTTATGCAGACTTTTACAATTAGAGAGGAAGAGTTAATGAGCCCAGCTGTAGTAAGTGGGCTCATTAAGGCCTCTACAAAAAACCCCAGCATGCATAGGGAGATGCTCCATCCTGGAACCAGTTTTGTGTGTATAGACTGGGGAGTCTGAGATCTGTTCTGTGCGGTGAGTTAACGCCTGTGTGGCAAACCCCTACAATAGAGACAGGGACTGGGGCAGCACAAGGCTGCACCCAGTTGTTAGTCAGGGAGTCTACGTGTGTAGTTAGAGGTCAAGCTGACCAGGATTTATTTTCTTGTTTTATTTTGTTTGGCTGTTATATGTATCACTGCATGTAGCCTAAATAAACCGGATCTTTTGTTTTTTTGCACCTACACCGCTGTCTGCTGTGCCTGACTTTGTGTTGTGAACCCATCCAGGGGGTCACACACACCCGCTACCGAGCTAACCCCTCACAGTTGGTGGAGAATTTTGGCAGTTTTTTTTCAATTTTTTTTAAAGGGCCAGCATGGAGGAGATACTGAGACAGCTGGCTCTAGCAAATGCAAATCAGCAGCAAGCAAATGCAAATCAGCAGCAAACAAATGCGGCTTTACAAAAGAGCCTTGCAGCCCAGCAGAAAGCTCATCAGCAGAGTATGGAAGCTCAGCAACAAGCCCAGCAGCAGACAAATGCAAATCAGCAGCAGATAAATGCAACTTTGCAGCAGAGTTTGGAAGCTCAGCAACAAGCCCAGCAGCGATCTGAAGCCCGCTTCATAGACCTGTTGCAGAAGCAAGAGCAGAGCTTTCAACAGCAAATAGAGACATTGATACAGCAATGTCCGCAGACCAATGAAGCAAGTGGTTACAATAATACCGCATCCTTTGGTGTGAGGCGTTTACTGACAAAAATGACTGGAGAGGATGATCCGGAGGTGTTTTTGACCACATTTGAAAGGACTGCTGAAAGGGAAAAGTGGCCTAAGGAGCAGTGGGCTGGACTGGTGGCCCCTCTGTTAACTGGGGAATCGCAGAAAGCTTATTATGACCTAGAGCCTGAACAAGCAAAATACTATGTGGTGCTAAAAGCAGAAATATTGGCACGGCTGGGTGTCACCCTGGCAGTCCGGGCTCAGCGTGTGCATAACTGGACTTTTCAGGTTGGAAAACCTCCCAGGTCTCAAATGTATGATCTCATTCACCTGAGCAGGAAGTGGCTGCAGCCAGAGATTTTGACCGCACCAAACATTGTGGAACGTGTGGTTATGGATCGTTTCCTGAGAGCTCTTCCTACTGCCATCCAAAAATGGGTAAGCCATGGAGACCCAGAAAATGCAGATAAACTTGTGGATCTGGTTGAGAGGTACTTGGCTACAGAGAACTTGACCACCTCTTCCAGGGACTCACGGACTTTCCCCCCTAAGACCAGATCATCCCCAGTGGCGGGTAAGATGACTCCAAGGGGTGAGGGTGGAGAGAGTGAGAGGGTGGGAGTTCTACCTAAGGTCTGGCGGGAGCAGCCCAGGAAGCCCATGCTGCAAGAGGCAGCGAAAAAGATTATTTGCTACCGCTGCCGGCAAGAGGGACATATTGCAGCCAATTGCCCAGTTGTGGATGAGCCTATGCAATGTGACTTTATAAGGGAGAGACGTCAGTCGCTGTTTGCGACAGTTGCATGCACTGCCATTCGGGGACCTGAGAAACATTTATGTAAAATGTGTATTAATGGTAGACATGTTGATGTGTTGCTAGATTCAGGTAGCCTGGTAACATTGATAAAAGCTGAATTAGTTACTACAGAGGTCTCTGGGAAGAACAGGGTGGCTGTTATTTGTGTGCATGGGGACACCCGAGAGTATCCTGTGACTTCAGTGTTTTTTGAGACCCCCAAAGGTAACCTCTCTCATCAGGTGGGGTTAGTGTCTCACTTACCACATGATGCTATTGTGGGAAGGGATTTTCCAAAGTTCTGGGAACTCTGGGATTGTCCAGAGCCCCCCACTGGTGCCCCTATAGACCAGGAAGATGACCAGAATTCCTCTGGGAGTGGTGAGGACTCTCCTGAATTTCCCTTGTCGGTATTGGCGGGGGAAACTCGAGAAACTGGGGAGGAGCCAACATCCTCAGATGAATACATGCCGTCTATAAGGATTAACAAGTCTCCATTTTGTTATACTGTCATCCATTTTAAAACTTTGTATGACCAAGCTAGAATTCTAATTACTTTTGACATAAATGCTTGCTATTTGGAAAACATGCTGTTTTCCTTGAATGCCCTTGGTTGCGAGAGTTTGTACAGAGAAAGCCAAGATATGCAACTATCTTATATTGTCTGTGACCTAGAACGTCTGGACCACAGACTATTAGCACAATATTGTTGAATATTGTTGAATATCGTAGTCTTATTCTTATCTCGTGAAGGTTAATGACGTGCGTTGCCGTGAAGACAATTTCTGCTTATTTTGCTTGTTCTGTCAATAAACCTGTTACTAGGAAAAGCTTGGTGTATAGCTACGAGCGGATCCCTGATTGGCTACTCCACAGGGCGCCACCCCAACTGTTTCAGCATATAACCTGTTGTATTCAAAACATTAAATCGTAATCATTATTCACGTACATCTCGTGTATGTGCCTTGATTATCTCACCGGTGAATGGGACTCCCAAGTTTATCCAGACCACGGCCTAGGCGAGATAGGAAGAGGGAAATCGAGCACCTAACAGAGCAAGGACCTACCTTTACACCGTCTGTGGAGTTTTCGGATCTTGAGGTTCACAGGGAAAATTTTGCCACAGAACAGTTAAAAGACCCCACCCTAATAAAGGCACGGGAAAATGTGGTGAAAATAGATGGTGAGTTAGTGAACCCAGATAAGACTTGCCCTTATCCTTACTTCACTATGGAAAAGGACCTGCTATATCGAGTGGCTCAAAGGGCAGAAGAAACCATTGAGCAACTTGTAGTGCCCAAACCTTACAGGAAGTTGGTGTTAGAATTGGCTCATGGACACATTCTGGGAGGTCATCTGGGGACAGAGAAAACCAGAGAGAGGGTATTGCAGAGATTCTATTGGCCTGGGGTCATGAAGGAAATAGAAAAGTATTGTTCCTCCTGCCCTGTGTGTCAGAAGTCTGCACCTATGCCACATTTCCGTAACCCACTGGTACCTCTTCCTATCATTGAGGTCCCCTTTGAGAGGATCGCAATGGATTTGGTAGGTCCGATAATGAAGTCTGCTAGGGGGCATCAGTACATTTTGGTTATATTGGACTATGTCACCCATTATCCGGAAGCAATTCCTCTCCGAAATACCTCGGCCAAAACCATAGCCAAAGAGCTATCCCTTGTTTTTAGCCGCGTGGGTATTTGTAAGGAACTGCTTACGGACCAAGGTACACCCTTTATGTCCCGGGTTATGAAAGAATTATGCAAGTTGTACAAAGTGAAGCAATTGCGTACATCTGTGTATCACCCCCAAACAGATGGGTTGGTTGAAAGATTCAACAAAACCCTAAAACAAATGTTAAAGAAGGTGGTGGATAGAGATGGAAAGAATTGGGATTGTCTAAGGCCGCGTACACACGGGCGGACTGTTCGCTCAACTTTGTCCGCTGAACAGTGTTTCAGCGGACAGTCCGCCCGTGTGTGGGCTTTCAGCGGACAGTTTCAGCGGACAGTTTGACGGACAAAGTCTTTCGGAAATTCCGAAAAACTGTCCGCTGAAACTTTGTTTGAGCGAACAGTCCGCCCGTGTGTAGGCCACTTTCGAAATGAGCAAACTGTTCCCGCTCGGAGGAAAGTCTGCTCATTAAGAGCGCGTCTCCAGGTAGGCGGGGCCCGCGACGGAGACGTCGCGGGCTCCGCCGCCTGGAATGGACTTAAAGGGGAACCCCAACGCCGAAAAAAATCGGCGTGGGGGTCCCCCCAAAGTCCACAACAGACCCTTGTCCGAGCACGCTACCCGGCCGGCCAGGAAAGGGGGGCGAGCGAGCGCGCCCCCCCCTTCTGAGCCGTACCAGGCCGCGTGCCCTCAACATGGGGGGTGCCTTGGGGAAGGGGGGGCCGCGCGGCTCCCCCACCCCAAAGCACCTTGTCCCCATGTTGATGAGGACAAGGGCCTCTTCCCGACAACCCTGGCCGTTGGTTGTCGGGGTCTGCGGGCGGGGGGCTTATCGGAATCCGGGAGCCCCCTTTAATAAGGGGGCCCCCGGATACCGGCCCCCCACCCTATGTGAATGAGTATGGGGTACAATGTACCCCTACCCATTCACCTGTAAAATAAAAGTACCCAAAAAAAAACACAACACACGAGAAAAAATATTTTATTGCACAGCTCCGGGGGTCTTCCGTCTTCGGGGGTCTTCTCGCCGGACTCCTCTGCTATCTTCGTGTAGCTCTTTTGCTAGCGGAGGAGTCCGGCTTTCTTCCTCCCCGCCGCCGGCCTCTTCTCCCGACTTCGGGGGTCTTGTCCCCCTCTTCGGTTCTTCTGCCGGGCCACCGCGCCTTCTTGTAGCTCTTTTGCAGGCGGTGGCCCGGTCTTCTGTCGCCGCTGTCGCCGTCGCCGCCTTCCGTTCTTCTTCTTCTTGTTCTTCTCCAGGAGATGTTGACACGTCGCTCTCTCCGGCCGGAATGTCAGAGCCGCGCTGAGCGGTCACTTATATAGTGACAATGGGGCGGTGTCACATGGTATATGTCACATGGGTTGATGTCACATGGGGACTATGACATCGTAAGGGGGCGGGGTCACCATGTGACCAACCCATGTGACATATACCATGTGACACCGCCCCATTGTCACTATATAAGTGGCAGCGCAGGGCGGCTCTGGCATTGTGGCCGGAGAGAGCGTCGTGTCAACATCTCCTGGAGAAGAAGAAGAAGAACAAGAAGAAGAAGAAAGGAAGGCGGCGACGGCGACAGCGGCGACAGAAGACCAGGCCACCGCCTGCAAAAGAGCTACAAGAAGGCGCGGTGGCCCGGCAGAAGAACCGAAGAGGGGGACAAGACCCCCGAAGTCGGGAGAAGAGGCCGGCGGCGGGGAGGAAGAAAGCCGGACTCCTCCGCTAGCAAAAGAGCTACACGAAGATAGCGGAGGAGTCCGGCGAGAAGACCCCCGAAGACGGAAGACCCCCGGAGCTGTGCAATAAAATATTTTTTCTCGTGTGTTGTGTTTTTTTTTGGGTACTTTTATTTTACAGGTGAATGGGTAGGGGTACATTGTACCCCATACTCATTCACATAGGGTGGGGGGCCGGTATCCGGGGGCCCCCTTATTAAAGGGGGCTCCCGGATTCCGATAAGCCCCCCGCCCGCAGACCCCGACAACCAACGGCCAGGGTTGTCGGGAAGAGGCCCTTGTCCTCATCAACATGGGGACAAGGTGCTTTGGGGTGGGGGGGCCGCGCGGCCCCCCCTTCCCCAAGGCACCCCCCATGTTGAGGGCACGCGGCCTGGTACGGCTCAGAAGGGGGGGGCGCGCTCGCTCGCCCCCCTTTCCTGGCCGGCCGGGTAGCGTGCTCGGACAAGGGTCTGTTGTGGACTTTGGGGGAACCCCCACGCCGATTTTTTTCGGCGTTGGGTGTCCCTTTAAGTCCATTCCAGGCGGCGGTGCCCGCGACGTCTCCTTCGCGGGCCCCGCCTACCTGTACACGCGCTCGAAATGGGCGGACTTGCCTCCGCCTTACGTGGGCGAGTCCGTTCATTTCAAAAGTTGAGCGAACTGTTTGGCAAACAGTTCGCTGAAACAGTCCGCTCAAAAAGTGCCGTGTGTGGGAAAGTCCGCTCATGCAAATTTTGAGCGGACTGTTGCGGCAACTGTTTGACGAACAAAGTTTCAGCGAACAGTCCCCGCGTGTGTACGCGGCCTAATACCCTATCTGATGTTTGCCATTAGGGAGGTACCCCAATCCTCTACGGGTTTCTCACCCTTCGAGTTGCTCTATGGGAGACACCCAAGAGGGCTGCTGGATATCGCCAAGGAAACTTGGGAAAATGAGAGTTCTCCTCACAGGAGTGTGATTGAGCATGTCGCCCTGATGCAAGATAGAATTGCACAGGTAATGCCAATTGTAAAGGAACATTTAACCCAAGCGCAGTTAGCACAGCAGAGAGTGTACAACCGTGGGGCCAAGACCCGTACTTTTTCCCCGGGGGATAGGGTCTTGGTGCTAGTCCCTACGGTTGAAAGCAAATTTCTGGCCAAATGGCAAGGTCCATATGAAGTAATTGAAAAAACTAGTGAGGTGAACTACAGGGTTAGACAGCCAGGAAGGCGAAAGCCGGAGCAGATCTATCACGTCAATCTGCTGAAAGCCTGGAGGGATAGGGAATCCCTAGTCGCAGAGACTTTGTCACAAGTACAGCCTGATTGCTTAGTTCCTGAGGTTGGAATAGCAGACACCTTATCGAAACCCCAACAACAGGAGGTTAAAGAGTTTGTACTTCGTAACAAAGAGATTTTCTCTGAGCTTCCGGGACAAACATCTGGTGTAGAGCATGACATTATCACCCCGCCAGGAGAAAGGGTAAAACTAAAACCTTATAGAATACCAGAGGCCCGACGGGAGGCAATACGTGGGGAGGTTCAAAGGATGCTGGAATTGGGTGTGATAGAGGAGTCCCAGAGTGACTGGTCCAGTCCTATCGTACTAGTGCCCAAACCTGATGGGAGCTGGTGGTTTTGTAACGATTTTAGACAATTAAATAAAGTTACAAAATTTGACACCTACCCCATGCCACGTATAGATGAGTTGATTGACCGGCTGGGAACAGCCCGATATATGACAACTCTTGATCTCACCAAAGGGTATTGGCAAATTCCCCTGGCCGAGTCGGCCAAGGAGAAAACTGCGTTTGTAACCCCAGATGGGGCATTCCAATATAAGAGAATGCCGTTTGGGTTACAGAATGCACCGGCAACATTCCAGCGGAAAATGGATAAGATTCTGAGGCCCCATCAGAAATATGCTGCAGCTTACCTGGATGATGTGATTATCCATAGCACAGACTGGGTCTCACATTTGCCAAAAGTACAAGCAGTCCTAGACTCTATCCGGGAAGCTGGGTTTACGGCCAATCCAAAGAAGTGTACCATTGGACAGGAGGAGGCCAAATATCTTGGGTACACTATTGGGAGGGGGGTGATAAAACCTCAAGTCAATAAAGTCGAGGCCATACAGAGTTGGCCACGTCCCAACAGCAAGAAACAGGTACGAGCCTTTCTGGGAATCGCTGGCTATTATCGACGATTCATTCCCCATTTTGCTTCTCAGGCTGTGCCCCTCACCAACCTGACAAAAGGGAAAGAGTCGGTCATGGTTAAATGGTCCCCAGAGGCTGAGGAAGCATTTCAGTCCTTAAAAACAGCCTTATGTAGCCAGCCAGTGTTGTACTCACCAGACTTCTCTAAGGACTTTGTTGTACAAACTGATGCCTCAGACGTTGGGTTAGGAGCAGTGTTATCCCAGGTCTGGAACGGGGAAGAGCACCCAGTCATTTACCTCAGCAGGAAGTTAAAGTCCCATGAGGTAAATTACTCCACGATTGAGAAGGAATGTTTAGCAGTGAAGTGGGCTCTAGATTCCCTTCGGTACTATCTGCTAGGTAGGCACTTTGACCTGGTGACTGATCACGCTCCTTTAAAGTGGATGGCTCAGAACAAGGAGACCAATAGAAGGGTAAATAGGTGGTTCCTGGCCCTACAGGAATTTAACTTTACAGTTAAGCATCGCCCTGGTGTTAAAATGGGGAATGTGGATGCTTTGTCTCGGATACATGCGTGTCTGGCTGCTTGTGTTACAACCCCAAGGTTGAAACAAGAGGGGGGGGTATGTGGCAGCACGCAGGTAAAATCACCTGGTTGTATTCAGGATGGGAAATATGTGTGTCCTAGATTCAGGCTTTATGCAGACTTTTACAATTAGAGGGGAAGAGTTAATGAGCCCAGCTGTAGTAAGTGGGCTCATTAAGGCCTCTACAAAAAACCCCAGCATGCATAGGGAGATGCTCCATCCTGGAACCAGTTTTGTGTGTATAGACTGGGGAGTCTGAGATCTGTTCTGTGCGGTGAGTTAACGCCTGTGTGGCAAACCCCTACAATAGAGACAGGGACTGGGGCAGCACAAGGCTGCACCCAGTTGTTAGACAGGGAGTCTACGTGTGTAGTTAGAGGTCAAGCTGACCAGGATTTATTTTCTTGTTTTATTTTGTTTGGCTGTTATATGTATCACTGCATGTAGCCTAAATAAACCGGATCTTTTGTTTTTTTGCACCTACACCGCTGTCTGCTGTGCCTGACTTTGTGTTGTGAACCCATCCAGGGGGTCACACACACCCGCTACCGAGCTAACCCCTCACAATGAGATAAAATGAGTAGCTGCTCATTGAGTCTCCTATCTTCATTACTCTACTCAGTATTAATAGTGTGTGATGCTATATTTGTATAGGTCACATACCTGGTTGGAGGCCAAAGTGACAAGTGGAATTTCCTTGCAGCTAAGCCCCAAGCATCCCTGGAGGTGAGGACAGGAAATGCATGGCTTGGAGAAGCACAGGTTGTCTGCAGGAGACTGCTCATAGAGACATCTGGCAGGAGGGTTGTTGGACAGGGCATCCAGATAGTCAGCTATAGTACTGTTACATCCAAGTTGTGGCACAGATGAGGCGGGCATAGCAGAACTGAAGCCGAGTAGTCAGGACCAGAGCCTAGGTCATACACAGAGGATCAAGAATTCGAGGTGGCAGGAGCATAGCCAAGGTAGAGCTGAGATGATGCACAGGAGCCAAACATTAGGACAAGAGTGGTCAGGAGGACAGGTTAATACACAGGTGGTCAGAGGAGGCGGCGTCTGCCAAAGCAAGTCGAGGTCAGAACCAGGGATCTGATAGAGGAGAGGTTCAGAAGCAGGCCAGGATGGCATTGAGAATTCCAAAGAGCACTGGAAACAAAGGAACAAAAGCACTGGGGAAGATTTACCAGCATCTATGAAGGCTGCTGCCCTCCTTATAAAGGGCATTTGGCACCAGTCTTAAAAGAGGGTGTGTGCAGGCGCACGTCATTATGTATCCCATGCCAACGCATTACTGATGTGTCCTTGCGCGTTCCCTATGCATCTGTGTGCATTTCTGCACAGACGAGCATTGTCATGCAAGATCTTCGCTTTGGTGCATGCGTGCCTTTGATCCAAGTAGCATCCTGACAGTATCGATTGTGTAAAAAATTTATAATATTATTATATACAAATATGTTAATTAGGGCTTTTTTTCATTGGGAACATGGTGGTACATAGTTCTGGCACTTCTATCACTGAATGTATGTACTGGCTAGGTAGGTTTAGGCATGCTGGAGGATCTATTCATCCTATTTGAGAGATCTATTGTCAATGTGAATGTGTAGTGTTACTGGAGTGGTCTATTGTTCCTGGTGGGGGAACTATTGTGGCTGGGGGAGATGTTTTATATTGCTAGGGGGTCTATTGCTGCTGGGGTATCTACTATTGTGGGAGGGGTGCTATTTTTGCTGGATGCTGGGGATTTATTGTTGCTGGGGGGAGTCTGTTTCTCAGTGGTGAGAAGATTTGAGCTTTGTGACATGGTGCATTATCCCTGTGCAAGGAGCCATTAGAAGATGGGTACACTGTAGTCATAAAGGGATGGACATGGTCAGTAACAATACTCAGGTAGGCCGTGGTGTTTAACCACTTGCTTACTGGGCACTTAAACCCCCCTCAGTCCCAGACCAATTTTCAGCTTTCAGCGCTGATGCACTTTGAATGACAATTGCGCGGGCATACAACACTGTACCCAAATGAAATTTTTATCATTTTTTTCCCACAAATAGAGCTTTCTTTTGGTGGTATTTAGTTACAGCTCGGAGTTTTATTTTTTGCTAAACAAACAAAAAAAGATGCAAAAAAAATAAATAAATAAATCATGTTTTAATAGTTTGTTCTAAAATTTTGCAAACGGGTCATTTTTCTCCTTCATTGAAGTGCGCTGATTAGGTGGCACTGATTGGTGGGCACTGATGGGCTGCATTGGTGGGCACTGATAGGCTGCATTGGTGGGCACTGATAGGCTGCACTGGTGGGCACTGATAGGCATAGTTAAGGCGGCACTAATAGGCACAGATAAGGCGGCACCGATGGGCACAGATAAGGCGGCACTGATGGGTAAAGATGGGCACAGATAAGATGGCACGGATGGGCACTGATAGGTACCACTGATAGATGGGACTGATGGGCACTGATAGGTGGCACTGATAGGTGGCACTGCTGGGCACTGATGGGCGGCACTGGGGTGCAGCACCTTTGAGGCAGATTGTGGGCACTGTGGGTGGCACTGCTGGGTGGCACTGTGGGCACTGCTGGGTGGCACTATGGGCACTGCTGGGTGGCACTGACGGGGGCACTTACTTTTTATTAGGGTGGCACTGCAGGGGGCAGGTGGGCGCTTGCATTGCTGGCCGTGATCGGGACTGATGTCCCGATCACGGCCGCCGGTGATCGGCTTTTTTTTTTCTCCTCGCGCTGTCAGCGCGAGGAGGAATACTAGCCGATTACCGGCTCCGTTATATCACCTGATCAGCTGTCATTGGCTGACAGCTGATCACGTGATAAGGGGTCGGGATCGACCCCTTGTACGGATCGGTGATCAGGCGAGTTTCATGGACTCGCCGATCACAGAGCGCGCCGCGCGCGCCCCTCAGGGGGCGCGCAGGCCGCTCGTGCACAGGACGACGTCAATAGACGTAGTCCCGGAAAAGTAGGTCCGCGCTAATGCCGTCATTTGGCAATAGCGCGGATCCCAAGTGGTTAAAGGATGCTCAATTGGTACTAAGGGGCCCAAAGTGTGCCAAGAAAAATATCCCCCACACCATTGCACCACTATCACCAGTCTGAACTGTTGATACAGGCATGATGGATGCATGCTTTCATGTTGTTTGCACCAAATTCTGACCCTACCATCTGAATGTTGCCACTGAAATTGAGACTCATCAGACCAGCCAATGTTTTTTCCAGTCTTCTATTTTCCATTTTTGGTGAGCCTGTGCTGTAGCCCATCTGCTTCAAGGTTTGATGTGTTGTGCATTCAGAGATGGTATTCTGCATACATTGGTTGTAACGAGTGATTATTTGAGTTAATGTTGCCTTTCTGTCACCTTGTACCAGTCTGCCCATTCTCCTCTGACCTCTGACATCACCAAGGCATTTTCCTCCTCACAACTGCCGTTCACTGGATATTTTCTCTTTTTCGGACCAATCTCTGTAAACCCAAGTGATTGCCGTGCGTAAAAATCCCAGCAGATCAGCAGTTTTTGAAATATATCCCCTTTCTTCCCCATTCTGATGCTCAATTTGAACTTCAGCAAGCTGTCTTCATCAAGTCTAGATTCCTAAATGCATTGTGTTGCTGCCATGTGATTGGCTGATTGAACAGGTGTACCTAATAAAGTGGCTGGTGAGTGACTATCTTCATTGCACACCAAACCATAATACCCCAAAAAACGAGCGTAGGAACAACTGGGGGATGGCGCCACAGCAAGCAGAAGAAAATATGGCAGATTCCATGTCCTTATAAAGACAGCTTTGATGCAAGAAGACCAAGGTTTGCTGGCAATATATGTTCTGCTATTTTCTTCAAATAGCCAAACTTATTTCACATTAATCCCATAGAAAATCCATTTATCCCTTTCATCACGTTTTTACATTCGAGACCTATATTGATAATTCTGGTGTCAAATCCTTTCCACCTCTATTTCAGAACCCACCTACAATCACTACGATTTTATTTCATTTTTTTATATCATTGTAAATTATTTCAGGTGATAGTATGTTCCCAGATTGCAGTTTCTCTCATTAATTATCAATTTTTTTTTTTATCAATTGTTATATGAATGTCTATATTAGGGTCCTTTTAAGTTCACTTACCAGTATATGTATATGTTATATTTACTTGATCTTACAAATCATATCAACAGATATACAGAATATGCCATTTGTGATAGATTTAGCATATTCTGTAATACATTTTTAGACAAAAACAAATTAAAACAATAGGACTTCCAACAACAATCCAAATAATTGAAGAGTAGTTTTATTTTTTAATATTCAATTTTATTAAATATAATACATCAGACCAGCCAATATTTTTTCCAATCTTCTATTTTCTAAAAAGAGAAGTACACCCCTCACATTTTTCTAAATATTTTATTATAGCTTTTCATGCGACAACACTGAAGAAATTAAACTTTACTACAATGTAAAGTAGAGAGTACAGCTTGTATAGCAGTGTCAATTTGCTGTCCCCTCAAAATAACTCAACATACAGCCATTAATGTCTAAACCGCTGGCAACAAAAGTGAGTACACCCCTAAGTGAAAATGTTCAAATTGGGCCCAAAGTGTATTCATTAGATATAGATTCATGTGTTGAAGGTATTAATTGTAGGCTCCATGCCTTCTTTCTGCTCCCTCATGGGGTAAAAGAGGTGGGAGAGACCAAAGGAGCTATTAAGGTAAATATGTAGGAACACCTGATAACCAATAAAAGCGATGATGCCTAAAATATGAACTATAAGTCCATACAGAGGTCACACTATATGTACAGTTGGAAACCACCAAGGAGGTAACAGTGGCTACTGAACCGGTTAGAAGAAAGAGCAAATGTGAAATTCTGAGTGAAACTGGGCAAATCTGCCACAGAGATATTTGACATGATTCGGTGCAATGAGTCGTTTGAGGTGTTTTGAGTGGCATGCACAATTGTTCTCAGATGATTATCATGCACAAGTTGCCAAATGGTTTTGACATTTTCAGGGGTTGAGCTCATCGAAGGTCTTCCTGATCTCTCGTCATCTTCCAGGGATGTTCTTCTGCTCTTGAAGCACGTGTGCCACTCAAAACAACTTAAACGACTCATTGCAGCATCGCCATTGTTGTCATCATTGACATCGTTGCTGACCATGATGAAATAGCAGACGTGGTAATGCACGTGGCCCGAATAGCACTAGTTTCACAGCTCCCCATGTACACAGGACAATGTCTTTTGGCACACTGACTTATGAAGGTCGGTACTTCTTGTGAGACTGTGTGTGCAGCCTTATGCTGCGTACACATGATCAGACTATCCGGCGGACTTAGTCTGGCGGACAAATTGCCGGACTTTCCGAACGAGCGGACCTGCCCACACACGACCGGACTGTGGCGGGAGTCTGCCGTACTTTTGAAATGAACGGACTTGCCCACACACGGAGGAAAGTCCGTTCATTTTGAATGCAGCTCCAGGTAGCCGGGACTAGCGAAGGAAGTCAATGTCGCTGCCTTCGGCGGCGAGATTGACACATCGCTGGCCCCGTCACCTGGTATGGACTTAAAGGGGAAGTCCTATGCCGAAAAAACGGCGTTGCCCCCCCCCCCCCCCAGGTCCATATAAGACCCTTATCCGAGCATGCAGTCCAACCGGCCAGGAAAGGGGGTGGGGACGAGCGAGCGGCCCCTCTCATGAGCCGTACCAGGCCGCGTGCCCTCAACATGGAGTTGTGCTTTGGGGAAAGGGGGGCCATGCGCCCCCCCACACCAAAGCACCTTGTCCCCATGTTGATGAGGACAAGGGTCTCTTCCCGACAACCCTGGCCGTTGGTTGTCGGGGGTCTGTGGGCGGGGGGCTTATCGGAATCCAGGAGCCCCCTTTAATAAGGGGGCCCCCAGATACTGTCCACCCTATGTGAATGAGTATGGGGTACAATGTACCCCTACCCATTCACGTGGTGAAAAAAAAATGTGAAAAAAAAAACACCACAAGGGTTTAAAATAATTTATTGCACAGCTCCGGTGGTCTTCTTCCATCTTGGGGGGGGGGGTCTTCTCACTGGACTCCTCTGCTATCTTCTGCTCTTTTACTAGCTCTTTCACTAGCAGAGGAGCCCGGCTTTCTTCTTCATCGCCGCTGCCGTCCGGGGGTCTTCTTCCGACCTCGGGGGTCTTGTCCCCCTCTTCGATTAAGTGGTTTTAGTGTTGCGCAAATGGGGGAATACAAGGAAGGAGGGGAGAGGAAGGGGAAGGGGGGAGAAAGAGAGGGAAGGAGAAAAGAAAAAGGGGAAGGGGAAGAAAGGGCAGGGAGGGGGAAGGGGAACAGATAAGTATGCAGGTAAAGGATAAAAGGGTAAAGGTCAAAAAGTGCTAGTGTAAAATTATGTGTCTGGGTGTGCACAAATCCTTGTTCGGTACGTGCTAAACTAAAATAAATGTTAGAGAGTGGCAATCAAATATAGATTCTGATAGAGTGCCATACAAATAAAAACTCACAGTATTGAATGAATGCCTGAAACAATAGACATACAAATCGTGGGTGCTGTGCAAAACTGCAATAAAATATGCTGACAATAAATAAATATATAACTTAAGGTGATAGTCCAAAATATATGACTAAAAGTGTACAGTGAGAATAATCACATAAGCACAATCCCATGTGACATGCCAAGTGGAAAAAACACAGATATCAATCAATCCAATATAACAAAATGCATGTTCCATGCGGTGTTTATAAAGTGCAAATAGTGCTAGCAGCAAAAAAACGTTACAACACAGGTGAAATGATAAACACATAAAAATAAGGTGCTGGTAATCAGTCTGGGATATTCAGTCCTGTGGACGTGCTGTGTTCTAAGGGGAAGCACTGGCTTTAAACTTCAGTGATCCATGCAGGCATACATGTGCAGTGACTTAATCCTCCTATTTATCCAATATGTGGATAGATGTACCCTTACCTCACGGCTGTGAGGTTACAGCCTTAGTAGTATAGGTGGGTAACTGGCTCCTGTTCCTGGGGTAGGTATGCCTCACAAGATAAAGAGATAATGTCCCATAGTGTAGTAGTTTCAACCAATTGAATTTTATTTAAGTATAGTGACAGGGTACTCACATTCTGAGTGAATAAAAACTGCAGTAATAGAGCAACAAGCAAAGTAACGAACGGTGCGTTCCAATGTCCTTCCTGCTGTCTCTCTCACTTCCTTCCTTGCGCATTCGTCACCGTCACGTGACTTCTTTCCCTGAAGAAGTCACGTGACGGTGACGAATGCGCAAGGAAGGAAGTGAGAGAGACAGCAGGAAGGACATTGGAACGCACCGTTCGTTACTTTGCTTGTTGCTCTATTACTGCAGTTTTTATTCACTCAGAATGTGAGTACCCTGTCACTATACTTAAATAAAATTCAATTGGTTGAAACTACTACACTATGGGACATTATCTCTTTATCTTGTGAGGCATACCTACCCCAGGAACAGGAGCCAGTTACCCACCTATACTACTAAGGCTGTAACCTCACAGCCGTGAGGTAAGGGTACATCTATCCACATATTGGATAAATAGGAGGATTAAGTCACTGCACATGTATGCCTGCATGGATCACTGAAGTTTAAAGCCAGTGCTTCCCCTTAGAACACAGCACGTCCACAGGACTGAATATCCCAGACTGATTACCAGCACCTTATTTTTATGTGTTTATCATTTCACCTGTGTTGTAACGTTTTTTTGCTGCTAGCACTATTTGCACTTTATAAACACCGCATGGAACATGCATTTTGTTATATTGGATTGATTGTTATCTGTATTTTTTTTTTTTTTTTTTCACTTGGCACTTTATAAACACCGCATGGAACATGCATTTTGTTATATTGGATTGATTGATATCTGTGTTTTTTCCACTTGGCATGTCACATGGGATTGTGCTTATGTGATTATTCTCACTGTACACTTTTAGTCATATATTTTGGACTATCACCTTAAGTTATATATTTATTTATTGTCAGCATATTTTATTGCAGTTTTGCACAGCACCCACGATTTGTATGTCTATTGTTTCAGGCATTCATTCAATACTGTGAGTTTTTATTTGTATGGCACTCTATCAGAATCTATATTTGATTGCCACTCTCTAACATTTATTTTAGTTTAGCACGTACCGAACAAGGATTTGTGCACACCCAGACACATAATTTTACACTAGCACTTTTTGACCTTTACCCTTTTATCCTTTACCTGCATACTTATCTGTTCCCCTTCCCCCTCCCTGCCCTTTCTTCCCCTTCCCCTTTTTCTTTTCTCCTTCCCTCTCTTTCTCCCCCCTTCCCCTTCCTCTCCCCTCCTTCCTTGTATTCCCCCATTTGCGCAACACTAAAACCACTTAATCGATATTGCTCAGGGAGTAGGTGAAGCTCCCCTCAGTGTTTGCAGCATCCCTCTATTCCCCTTGCCAAGTTGGTTGGCGCAGAGGTACTTTATACACTACTTGTCCCCCTCTTCGGTTCTTCTTGCCAGGCCTCCGCTCCTTCTTCCAGCTCTTTTACTGGCGGTGGCCCGGTCTTCTGTCGCCGCTGTCTTCTCTTCTTCTGCTCTTCTCTTCTTCTTCCTTGAGATGTTGCCTTGACGCTGTCTCTGGCCATAATGACAGGGACATGTTGCGCGGCGACTTATATAGGGACAATGGGCGGGGTCACTGGGTGATGTCCCCACCTATTATGATGTCACAGTCCCAGCATCCTCTATTTTTTTTTCACCAGGTGAATGGGTAGGGGGTACATTGACTTCCTTTCGCTAGTCCCGGCTACCTGGAGCCGCATTCAAAATTAACGACCTTTCCCCTGTCTGTGGGAAAGTCCATTCATTTCAAAAGTCCGGCGGACTAGCACACACACGGCTGGATTGTCTGGCGGACTCGCAGTCCGGCGGACAATTTATGAGTCAAAACTACTACTACCGGAGCCCACACATGGGCAGATTGTCCGGCGGACTCTGGTCTGCTGGACCAAGTCCGCCGGATAGTTTGATCGTGTGTATGCGGCATTACTCTGCCATCTGTTGGCTTGTTACAAAACTAGTCTCAAAACTTTTTGATACCACCTCGTATATGGGGATACTTTCAAATCCTCCTCTATTTTAGAATATAAGTTCAGGCAAAGAAATCAGTGACCCCCACACAACTTCTCCCTCCTGCTCTTTTGGATTGTTAAAGTGGTTGTATACCATGCACTTTTTTTTTTTTTTTTTTAAGCAAAAAAAAACTGGAAGGCAAAGGCATAATGAGCTAATATGCAGCGCATACTAGCTCATTATGCAATACTCCCCTTAGAACAAGGCCTCGACATCTGATCATGGTCCATGCCAAGGGAGCCGATATGTTCCCTCAGAGTTTCTTCCGGGTATCGCGTCTCCGGCGCTGTGAGTGGGGTCTGCTGGACCTTCAGCCAGGCCTTCACTGACTTTAGCGGCTGTATGCAAAGTAAATATCTCCTAAACCATACAGGTTTAGGAGATATTAATTTTACCAACAGGTAAGCCTTATTATGGGCTTACCTGTAGGTAAAAGTAAAAAAAAAGGGTAATGTAAACTAAAAATTATTTGGGGTGAGGAAAAACCTCAAGGGGACAGCTGGTTGGAACCCTTAATGGTTCTTCTTATATATCTTGATATAAATTCTTAAGGTTTTCAATTGATTGAAGCTCTGAAGAAAGGTGAGTCCTAAGGCCCTTGAAATGTGTTGGCTGTGGATATGTTGAGCAACTAAAAGGACAACATTCTAAACTTCCTACTTCTAGACCTGCTATTTATGGTGCTATTATACTTTGTAGAGTGAATACGCACACAGTTTATAGATGAATACATTGAATAAAAGAGGTGTATTTATTATTATTGTTACTATTATTATTTAAAGTAAAGTCTACTTCTACACAGAGTTTTCACAGCTGCTATCTGAAGATTGCTAGAAAGCTGTGACAGAAGAGAGGAAGTAATAATGATCTTAAATCATCCTTTATGCACAGGTACTGTATTATGTAATATCAAGAGGAATGGCATGGGTCACTTCACATAAACAATATTTAAATAGTGGTATAGACACTTTGTATATTTTGTATCCACCATACAAACAACAGTTGTAATCTCAATGGTTTCTCTTCCAAGACGCTGAGTATACCTCCTGAAGATCATGACGATTGGATAATATGAGCTGTGAATAACTTGGAAACAACTGTGTGCAGTGACCTTGTCTTCTGAATACTACAGTGTGTCATCCTCAGGATATAATGAAGTCACAGCTCACATGGGAAGTGACAGGATACATTGTATCACATCTCCCATGGGAAGTGACAGGATACATTGTATCATATCTCATATGGGAAGTGACAGATTACATTGTATCTCTGACTCTGGAGGAATCCATCAACCCAACAACAATCTAGTGCAGCCTTTCCCAATCGTTTTACACCAGAAGAACCCTTGAAATAATTGTCACATCTCTGGCATCCCCTTCTAAGATTAATCCATTTGTGGTCATTATAAAAATGCCTCTCATGTTGGTGGAAAGAATGCCCCCCTTACAGTGGTGGTTAGAATGCTATCCTTACAGCTTTAAAGATCATTAGAGTCTTGCTACTGGTTCTGCCAAGTGGTGATGGATCTGCATCTATGAAGGTACTATCTGATTGGGAGGTCAATCAGACACAGCTCAAGAAACCCCCAGCGACCTCTGGATTCATGAAACCTGGGCTGAGAATGGCTGATCTAGTGCTATAATGCCAATTGGCTATGCCAATGTTCATAACCTGTTTCTTAACCTGCCCTGGACTCACAGCAGGGGCTTTTTTCTGAATGCAGTTGGCATGTGTGCAAGATCAGACCTTGGAACCTCTTTCTCAAGAAAAAGAAACCCAGGGGAGAAGACTGAGGCAGTGCACACTGCGACATGTAGTAGTTTGTGGGTAGGGAAAAGCTGCACTAACAGCGAGGGAGCTTAAAACTTGACACTGCATAGAGAAATATGTAATGTACAGAGTACAGGTGTCAGGAGTATATAACATACAGTGGGCAGGGGTCAGGAGGTTGCTAAAACACAGAGTGCAGTGTTCAGGTGTGTACTGCACATAGTGCAGGGGGCAACGGTGGGTAACACACAGTGTGCAGGGGTAAGGGATGAGTAGCACACAGAGTGCAGGGGTCAGGTGTGTAATGTATGCAGTGCAGGATTGAGTAACACACAGAGTGCAGGAGTCAGGTATGAAATGAACATAGTGCAGATGACAGGGGATGGTAACACACAGAGTGTAGAGGTCAGGTGTGTAATGTAAATATTGCAGGGGTCAGGTGTGTAATGTACACAGTGCAGAGGTCAGGGGTAAGTAACACACAGAGGGCAAGGATCAAGTGTGTAATGTACACAGTGCAGGGGTCAGGGGTAAGTAACACACAGAGTGCAGGGGTCAGGGGTAAGTAACACACAGAGTGCAGGGGTCAGGTATTAAATGTACATAGTGCAGGGTCGGTTGAGTAATGCAGATAGTGCAGGTGACAGGGGATGATAACACACAGAGTGTAGAGGTCAGGTGTGTAATGTACATATTGCAGGGGTCAGGTGTATGTATCATACAGAGTGCATGAGTCAGGTGGTGGGTAAAATACAGACTGCAGGGACTAGATGTGTAATGTAAATAGTGAAGAGGTTGGGTAGGCAACAAACAGGGTACACGGTTCAGTTATGTAATGTACATAGTGCAGGAGCCAGGTGAATATTGCCTGTGAAGCTTGCATCAGGTCATTTTCTTTTAAAAATTGTTTTGCTCAGAATTAAGTTTTAAAGTATAACTAAAGGCAAAACTTTTATTTTTAGTTTTAGATAGAGTGGAGTTGCTGTCTGTGCCCCCGGGTAGGAAGATTCACTCTCTTGATCCAGTTTAGCGTTATTACCAAGGGTGAATGTGAAAGCAAATCCCACTTTTTAGGTTGTCACCAGAACATGAACAGGGGGGAAATCGTCCAAAGGGGGCACTAGTTCTGGTGACAACAGGGCATTCCCTCTCACTTCCTATTTTGGCTATGGCACCTAAAATGAAGGGAAATCTCCCTAATGGGACACAGATGGCAAAGAAAATACTATTCAAAACGGAAAAAGAAAAGTTTGTCTTTAGTTGAGCTTTAAGAAAAGCATTCCATCTGATAATGATAGATCATGTTCATTGTGTATTATGAAATATGCCTTATAAAACAGCTCCAGGTGGATGTAACCTTATCTATTATATTAATGTACCGCCGATCGTTGTCCTGGGAATAGAAAATTTAGTCAAAATAAAAAAATTACTATTCAGCCTTTCAATTTCCATCAGTCCCTCTGATCAGATAAACGCTACTTTTGTGTGTTTCCGCACACGGATCTCGCAGCGGATTTATTTATTAAAATAAACTAAATTTGTAGTGCCAGTTCTGCGCTATTTAGGCGTCATAAAGGATTGCCGTGGTGTCACCTACTAATAAACTCCATTTTCTATTCAGCTCTATGCTAAGAATTTAGTTTCCTCGAGCATCTCATTCCCCCCCTTCTGCATTGTCTGAAATCCAGATAGATATAAATCAGGCTTGTCAGGGCTGGTGGGACCCAGAGGTGCCGAATTCGCCGGGAGAGTGAATAGATAACGAAGGGCGGCTGACAAAATGTAATCTCTTGATGAAGTGGATTAATACACCGGCTGAATGCATTCATTTAATGGAACTAGAGCCGAGGCACGGGCACATTCACATTTATCAGCGGAATGAAGAGAGCAAGAAAAAAAAATACATAATTCCTTCATAAAAGACATCTGAGAAACGTGTAAAATGATCATGAATAATGCGAGCGGCGACATGGGGCGTCACACTGGTTTATGGAAAGTTTGAAAGAAGAACTTTTGTAAAAAAATAAATAAAATGAGCTGTATTTTGTGCTAAACCTCAGACATGAAATATTAACAAAGCATATCCCTCTATAGCACAGGGGCGGATCCAGAGTCTAATCTCGGGAGGGGCACTGCTATAAAATATGTTTTTTTGGGGGCAATTTATATGGGAAATGGCTGGTATTGGCGCTTCAATCATTACGGCACCATGGTTGTTATGGTGTCAGGATGATTGAAGCGCATTATTTCTATTAATACATTGTAATATAAAATTAAATGGTTCAACTCACCATAATGCAGAATCAGTGGGAACCCTGATTATGTCACTTGCCATGTCGCCTGCCACCAAATGTGGATTGTCACTTGCCACGTCACTTGTCACCAAATGCGGATTGTTACTTGCCACGTCACCTGCCACACATTGCAGATTGTCACTTGCCACGTTGCCTGCCACACATTGCGGATTGTCACTTGCCACGTCGCCTGCCACCAGATGCAGATTGCCACGTAGCCTGCCACACATTGCGGATTGCCACTTGCCACGTCACCTGCCACACATTGCGGATTGTCACTTGCCACGTTGCCTGCCACACATTGCGGATTGCCACTTGCCACGTCACCTGCCACACATTGCGGATTGTCACTTGCCACGTAGCCTGCCACACATTGCAGATTGCCACTTGCCACGTCACCTGCCACACATTGCGGATTGTCACTTGCCACGTTGCCTGCCACACATTGCGGATTGTCACTTGCCACGTCGCCTGCCACCAGATGCGGATTGCCACGTAGCCTGCCACACATTGCGGATTGCCACTTGCCACGTCACCTGCCACACATTGCGGATTGTCACTTGCCACGTTGCCTGCCACACATTGCGGATTGCCACTTGCCACGTCACCTGCCACACATTGCGGATTGTCACTTGCCACGTTGCCTGCCACACATTGCGGATTGCCACTTGCCACGTAGCCTGCCACACATTGCGGATGGCCACTTGCCACGTCACCTGCCACACATTGCGGATTGTCACTTGCCACGTTGCCTGCCACACATTGCGGATTGCCACTTGCCACGTAGCCTGCCACACATTGCGGATTGACACTTGCCACGTCACCTGCCACACATTGCGGATTGTCACTTGCCACGTTGCCTGCCACACATTGCGGATTGCCACTTCTCACGTAGCCTGCCACACATTGCAGATTGTCACTTGCCACGTTGCCTGCCACACATTGCGGATTTCCACTTGCCACGTAGTCTGCCACACATTGTGGATTGCCACTTGCCACACATTGCGGATTGCCACTTGCCACGTAGCCTGCCACACATTGCGGATTGTCACCTACTGTGTCACTTTTCTGCAATCTCTCTGCTGCACACAGCTTCCTACACAGTGAGGGCGGAACTGGAGGGATGCAGGGCAGTGAGAGATGATGTCATCTCCCTGCTCCCCTGCCTGCTGGCTTCCTGATTGGCCAGCAGCCCTCCTAAGCCACCCAGCTGCCCCCCCCCTCACCGTCCACTCAGCGCGGGTACCCGCGGAACCGGCCGCGATTGGACCCGCGGAACCGGCCACGATTGGACCCGCGGAACCGGCCCGCTGGTACCCGCGGAACCGGCCGCGATTGGACCCGCGGAACCGGCCCGCTGGTACCCGCGGAACCGGCCCGCTGGTACCCGCGGAACCAGCCTGCCGGACCGGTATTCTCGGGGGGGGGGGGCAATTGACTCGTTGCCCCCCCCCTGGATCCGCCCCTGCTATAGCAGGGGTCTCCAAACTTTCTAAACAAAGAGACAGTTTACTGTCCTTCAGACTTCATGGGGGATGGACTGAGGCCACTAGGCCATTGAGAGTAGAAAATGCCTTTGCGTCAACAGGAATAAACAATGCCCCATCATTGGTGTCAGTTGAAGGAATAGTGCCCCATTCATTGGTGTCAGTGGGAGGATTAGTACCCCATTCATTGGTGTCAGTGGGAGGATTAGTACCCCATCACTGGTGTCAGTGGGAGGATTAGTACCCCATCACTGGTGTCAGTGGGAGGATTAGTGCCCCATCATTGGTGTCAGTGGGAGGATTAGTGCCCCATCATTGGTGTCAGTGGGAGGAATAGTGCCCCATCATTGGTGTCAGTGGAAGGAATAGTGCCCCATCATTGGTGTCAGTGGAAGGAATAGTGCCCCATCATTGGTGTCAGTGGAAGGAATAGTGCCCCATCATTGGTGTCAGTGGAAGGAATAGTGCCCCATCATTGGTGTCAGTGGGAGGAATAGTGTCCCATCATTGCAGTCAGTGGAAGGAATAATGCCCCATCATTGGTATCAGTGGCGGGAATAGTGAACCATCATTGGTATCAGTGGGATGAATAGTGCCTCATCATTGGTATCAGTGGGAGGAATAGTGCCCCATCATTGGTGTCAGTGGGTGGATTAGTGCCCCATCATTGGTATCAGTTGGAAGAATAGTGTCCCATCATTGGTATCAGTTGGAAAATTAGTGTCCCATCCTTATCAGTTGGAGGAATAGTGTCCCATCATTGGTATCAGTTGGAGAAATAGTGTCCCATCATTGGTATCAGTTGGAGGAATAGTGCCCCATCATTGGTGTCAGTGGAAGGAATAGTGCCCCATCATTGGTGTCAGTGGAAGGAATAGTGCCCCATCATTGGTGTCAGTGGAAGGAATAGTGCCCCATCATTGGTGTCAGTGGGAGGAATAGTGTCCCATCATTGCAGTCAGTGGAAGGAATAATGCCCCATCATTGGTATCAGTGGCGGGAATAGTGAACCATCATTGGTATCAGTGGGACGAATAGTGCCTCATCATTGGTATCAGTGGGAGGAATAGTGCCCCATCATTGGTGTCAGTGGGTGGATTAGTGCCCCATCATTGGTATCAGTGGGAGGAATAGTGCCCCATCATTGGTATCAGTGGGAGGAATAGTGCCCCATCATTGGTGTCAGTGGGAGGATTAGTGTCCCATCATTGGTGTCAGTAGGAGGATTAGTGCCCCATCATTGGTGTCAGTAGGAGGATTAGTGCCCAATCGTAGTCAGTGGGAGGAATCGTGCCCCATCACTGGTGTCAGTGGAAGGAATAGTGCCCCATCATTGGTGTTAGTAGGAGGATTAGTGCCCTATCATTGCAGTCAGTGGGAGGAATAGTGCCCCATCATTGGTGTCAGTGGGAGGATTAGTGCCCCATCATTGGTGTCAGTGGGAGGATTAGTGCCCCATCATTGGTGTCAGTGGGAGGAATAGTGCCCCATCATTGGTGTCAGTGGGAGGAATAGTGCCCCATCATTGCAGTCAGTGGGAGGAATAGTGCCCCATCATTGGTGTCAGTGGGAGGATTAGTGCCCCATCATTGGTGTCAGTGGGAGGAATAGTGCCCCATCATTGGTGTCAGTGGGTGGATTAGTGCCCCATCATTGGTGTCAGTAGGAGGATTAGTGCCCCATCATTGCAGTCAGTGGGAGGAATAGTGCTCCATCACTGGTGTCAGTGGAAGGAATAGTGCCCCATCATTGGTATCAGTGGGAGGAATAGTGCCCCATCATTGGTGTCAGTGGGAGGATTAGTGCCCCATCATTGGTGTCAGTAGGAGGATTAGTGCCCCATCATTGGTGTCAGTAGGAGGATTAGTGCCCAATCATTGTAGTCAGTGGGAGGAATCGTGCCCCATCACTGGTGTCAGTGGAAGGAATAGTGCCCCATCATTGGTGTTAGTAGGAGGATTAGTGCCCTATCATTGCAGTCAGTGGGAGGAATAGTTCCCCATCATTGGTGTCAGTGGGAGGATTAGTGCCCCATCATTGGTGTCAGTGGGAGGAATAGTGCCCCATCATTGGTGTCAGTGGGAGGAATAGTGCCCCATCATTGGTGTCAGTGGGAGGAATAGTGCCCCATCATTGGTGTCAGTGGGAGGAATAGTGCCCCATCATTGCAGTCAGTGGGAGGAATAGTGCCCCATCATTGGTGTCAGTGGGAGGATTAGTGCCCCACCATTGGTGTCAGTGGAAGGAATAGTGCCCCATCATTGGTGTCAGTGGGTGGATTAGTGCCCCATCATTGGTGTCAGTAGGAGGATTAGTGCCCCATCATTGCAGTCAGTGGGAGGAATAGTGCTCCATCACTGGTGTCAGTGGAAGGAATAGTGCCCCATCATTGCAGTCAGTAGGAGGAATAGTGGCCCATCACTGGTGTCAGTGGGAGGAATAGTGCCCTATCATTAGTGTCAGTGTAAGAATTAGTTCCCCCATACAAGGCCACCCTCAAAGAATGGGCACAAGAAAGGGCACAACCCATTTATCACAAACAGTATCCATTGTCAAAAGAAAAAGAGGAAGGCATTGCCCCTGGTAGAACACTTCTTAAGGAAGGGCATTCTAAAAGAAGCTGTATCCTCCTACAATACACCCATCAACCCAGTTAAAAAGCCGGATGGCAGTTATAGGTTTGTTCAAGACCTTCGAGCTGTAAATAACCTGGTGCTGCCCATTGCGCCTATAGTGCCTGATGTGCCATTACTCCTTACCTCCATACCACCCGATGCAGAGTATTTTTCTGTGATTGATTTAACAAATGCATTTTTTAGCCTCCCTGTGGATGAGGAGACACAGCCAATCCTTGCTTTTTGTTTAAAAACCGCCAGATGACCTGGTGTAGAATGCCCCATCATGGTTCCGTCCTGCTTCAATATGTTGATGATTTGTTGTTGTGTAGTCCAAGCCAGGTTGCATGCAAGGAGGATGGTTTAGATCTGTTACATTGGTTAGCAGATAATGGTTTTAGAAGAAATGGCCGCACACCATCCTTTTTTATTTGGACATCCCAAAAACATTAGGAATCAGAATGCTGGGTAGATGCGTTTCGCACACTTCACATGCACTTAGTCATTACCATTAGCAGATAATGGTCACAAGGTTTCTAAGAAAAAGCTACAATGGTGTCAGGAGACTGTTGAATACCTTGGTTTTGTACTCTCCAAAGGTGAAAGGAAAATCAGTCACAAGAGAGCTGCGTCTGCCACTCATTAAGGAGGACATGCTATCCTTTTTGATATGATTGGTTACTGTCGCGAATAGATACCCGATTGTTCCTACTATGATAATCTCCTAAGGCAAGCCACAGGTACAGTATTAACATGCAAGATTGTGTGAAATGCCAGATTGTGTGAAATGTACAATGCGTTTGTGTATCTTAAATAGGGATGAGCTGAACACCCTCCGGTTCAGTTCGCAGCAGAACAATGCGAACAGGCAAAAAATTTGACAGAACACACGAACACCATTAAAGTCTTTGGGAAATGAACATGAATAATCAAAAGTGCTACTTTTAAAGGCTAATATGCAAGTTATTGTCATAAAAAGTGTTTGGGGACCCGGGTCCTGCCCCAGGGGACATGTATCAATGCAAATTTTTTTTTTTTTAAACTGACGTTTTTTTCAGGAGCAGTGATCTTTTTAATGCTTAAAGTGAAACAATAAAAATGAAATACGCCTTTAAATATCATGCCCGGGGGGTGTCTATAGTATGCCTGCAAAGTAGTGCATTTTTCCAGTGTTTAGAACAGAACCACAGCAAAATGACACTTCTAAAGGAAAAATTGTCATAAAAAAATGATCACGGCTGTAATGAATTGCTGGGTCTTGGCAATATAGATACAATTCATTGAAAAAAACGGCATGGGCCGCCCCCCCCCCCCCCCAGTCCATTACCAGGCCCTTTGGGTCTGGTATGAATATTAAGGGGAACACCGAACCAAAATAAAAAGAAAATGGTGTGGGGGTCCCCCTAAAATCCATACCAGGCCCTTCAGGTCTGATATGAAAATTAAGGGGAACCCTGCGCCAATTTAAAAAAAATATATATATAACTCCAGTACATTCTAATTTTGGGGCACCCGCACCATATATGGGCCATGGTTCCTGTCTGTTTACAACCCATGCTAACACTCCGTTGTTTGTCCTATTTGATATTTCCCTAGTGTCTCTGGAGTTCTATACCACAGAGTTACGCATTTATAATTCATTTCCACCATCCCATTATTTACTGATGATCCATGTACTGGTTTCAGGATTTTTCCTACTTTTTGGTCATTTTACTTTCTAACCCAAAACTTGAGATAAAATATGCCTCTCCCACTTCTGGCCCAGCTCCAATCCTGAATGCCTTGCTAGGCTTGAAAGGTGAGGAAGATGAGATAGTGCCTCAACATGAATGCATGCACCTCATCCACCAAGACACATCCCCCATACCAGTCATGTCTTCAACTTCTCTCCCTGGAACGCAGAATGTCTTTGTGGATGGGTCTTGTTCAAGACCAAATGATAACATATACTATGCCAGGTATGCTGTTGTCCAATTGCCTAATAAAATACTGGAAGCAAACCCTGTCCCATTCCAATCAGCACAAGCTGCAGAACATATAGCCCTTACTAGAGTGTGTCAACTTTTTGAAGGACAGGATGTACACATAGGGTGTTGCGTGCAATTTTGGAGTTATATGGAAAAGAAGGGGCTGAGCAGCAGCAGATAAGTTAATTTCACATTCCACACTTGTCACAAGCCTGTTAGAAGCCATGCAACTATCAAAATCCATTGTTATATTGCACTGTAAAGGCAGGTCAGCAAAATGACATAGCCAAGGGAAATGCTTTAGCTGACAAAGCAGCAAGAGAGGCAGCATCCATACAGCCAGCAGGCATCCAAATACCATTGCTCTCACCTGAAATCCCACTCCTGGATCAAACATTGCATGATCCCCAAACATATGCTACAGACAAAGACATCCAACAATGGAATGCAGTGGGTCAGCAGAAAAGCCCAGAATCTGAGCTTGTCTGCCATGGGAGGAGACCATGGGGGTTATTTACTAAAGGAAAATCCACTTTGCACTGCAAGTGCACTTAGAAGTAAAGCCGCTGTAGATCCGAGGGGGACATGCAAGGAAAATAAAAAAACAGCATTTTAGCTTGCACATAGTTGGATGATAAAATCATCAGAGCTTCCCCTCATTTCAGATCTACCCCTTAGATTGAGAGAAATTGCACTTCCAAGTGCACTTGCAGTGCAAAGTGGAGTTGCCTTTCGTAAATAACCCCCACGTATTCCTGTAGCAAGTGCTCCTTTATTCATTCATTCATACAATGATATGGAATAGGTCACAGAGGGTGACAGGTTACATGTGAACTCTTATATAGAGATTTTTTCATCCCTGGTCTTCCCTCCCTAGTTAAAGCATATGTATCCAGATGCATCACATGCATCCGGAATAATCCCAGGAACCCTCACAAGGCAAAACATGAACACCTATTATATCCATCCAGACCATTCACTCATTTACAATTGATTTCACACACATGCCTAAATTAGGTAAGAGACAAGAATACCTATTTGTAATAGTGGACATGTTCTCAAGATGGATAGAAAGGTTTGTCACAACAAAGGAAGATGCACAAATAGTAGTTCTTACACAGGAAATCATTCCCAGATGGGGATGCCCCCTTCAGATCAACTCATACAATGGCCCTGCATTTGTGGTCAAAGTCTGCCAGGATCTAGTAAAAACTATCAAAATTGACTGGAACTTTCACATACCTTATCACCCTCAAAGTTCAGGTATAGTGGAAAGGATGAACAGAACTGTTAAGGATAAGATCAGGAAGGCCACTGGAGGTACGTATACCAATTGGAAGAAGGTCCTCCCAGCAGTTCTAGCAGAAGCAAGAATGACACCCTCTAAGAAAAACAGGATACTCTCCCTTTGAAGTCCTAATTGGTAGGCCATTCCCCACCCCATGGGCCAGACAGACACTTATGTTAGGAGGGGACCTTGATCTCATTCAGGAAGAATATGTAAGAAAACTTATTGAAACTTTGGATAAAATTGAAAGAACTGTTGCTTGCACCTCTCCTTCTTCACAGGATCCTACACACCCTTTCCAGGTGGGTGACACCGTGGTGGTCCAGCAATTGAACCGCACCAAGAAGCGGGAGTATCCCTTCGGACCCCCAACCACAGTGATTGCAGTTACCCACACAGCTATTCTGTTAGAGGGACAATAGGCCTGGATTCATGCCAGTCGTGTGAAGAAGGTGAACCAAACACCTAAGAGGAAGATTAAAGACAAAGGAGGTGAAGTAAGCAGTGAAAACGCTCCAATAGTGAGTGAAGCAGATGGTCAAGACTCTGAAAAAGATGACCTCGCTTATTTCACCACAAACTTCTGGGAAGGCCTTGTGCCTCCTATTCTTGATCACTTTGATTGTGTTCCTACGCACATGGATCATAACTGTGTATATCACCCTGAGGACTTGGGTGCCATAAAAGGCATATGTGGAGCACAACCTATATATGACACACGTAACAGGTCACAAAGAGAATCATTGGGAGAAAATGAGATAGGGGAAGGGTCAACCACATTCCATGATAAAATGGAACTCATGAAGTTCAAATATGCATATGCACAAAAAAAAAACAGGTTATGAGAAATGTTGGATATGTAGTAAACTAGAGTCACCGAATTATATTATTTTACAAAGATCTCGAGCTACTATCTCATCTGAATGTCTTGATTGAAGATTCTCTAACCTGATTTAACATAATTGTGCCTTTTGACTCAAATACAGTCCAGTGGGCTCCCGGCCAAAGAAAGACGAAACTCACATTGAGCAGACAAGTGGCCACGATAATAAACTGTAAATATTCTAAAAATATTCTTACTTATTCTGCTCTCCGTGGTTGAGAAATTAGTCAGTGTCTGGGGTCCATTGGCTTATGCTGTTGATGAGATGGTGAGAGTAAGTTAAAATGATGTGTTTAATTACTAGAGCCACTAGAACCCCTGACCCAGGTGCTGAAAGTAAAGCTCACCTCAGTCTTTATTACAGTAAAAACTCTGTAGTTAAGCTATTTATTTTTTATGACTTAAGAGGGGATTGTAATAGAGCTATATGATTAACTGACACTCCATTTTGTAATCCCCCCTCCATTTTATAAGCTTGTTTTTAAAGAATGTATGTGCCTTATCTTAAACTTCATTCTCGTTAGAGTTTTAGACTTTTTTGCTTGAGCCAAATTAAAAAAAAAAAAAAAAAAACCCTCTGTACGACTTATTGTGTTTAGACCATTCTCAGTAGTCTATGTCTTTGCAGATAAGCTATCTTTGTAAATTCCTTTCAGCTGCCTGAACTAATGATGAAAAAGATCTCTCTTTAGAAAACTTGTTAACCCTTAGAATCTTAGGAGCAAGCTTACCCCTCCCCTCTTGTGTTGTAACTCGCATATAAAAAATATAAATTCTGAATAAAGATTTCAGACACACGAAAGCTGCCTGTTTTGTGTGTGTCAATGGGGTCTCCAGAATTATGATGGGGACTTGTGGATTAACAAGGCGGGGTGGTGGCGTTCCAGTAATATATCTTTTCATACTCATTATTCAGTTAATGGATACCTTTTACCTCTGCCTTGTGAGCCTACTCTTAACAGTTACCAGTAGGACACCATGGCAGTATAGCCTCATCAACACCACAAACTAAGCTATATTACTGTCCATTGCTGCCCTTCTGTGACTTTGTTACTATTTATGCTGATCTGGTGCAAAATGCCATCTTATGCCTAGTGTTTACTACTGATTTCAACCTGGCTTGCCTGTAATGCACAGTGCTGCGCTGCTCTCACACACTCTCAGGTCTCTGGCACTGGCAATCATCTTGTCACGGTGCGAATGCTTGCTGAGAATGTATTGTGGAAGTAGGTGGAGCTACATTAACCGGACATAAATGTTGCTGACTCTGATTTTCATCATAGTTTTCGTCAATGGACGAAAATGTGCTGTACTTTTTTTGTTTTCATCACTAAAAATGCAGCCGACACAATTGTTGACAAAAAAGTTTTCGTTCACAAAATTAACACTGCTAGTATGTCAGAGGGGTTGAAGTTCTTGAGGAGGTTGAGGCAAGAACCAGAGGGCCCGTTCTGACCAGCAGCTCCTATGAGTTAGTGCTACACAACAGTGACTCCTCCAGCCATCTAGACTTTGCTCTCTATGGAATCCTGCACATTTGCTGGGGAGTGAATTGTAACCTCTAGTGCAGGCCCTTTTGCAGCTCAGCGACAGAAAGTACTAATGACCACAATATTAGGTTTGCTAGTGGCGTTTAACTTTGACTGGTATTTTCCTTTAAAGCCTTTGCGTCCATGCTATAGCCGAATGATGACTACAGCACGGACCTACTTTGCTGGTACGCCATCATATGATGTCCGCCTCTTTGCGCGCTCCCCACACCCCTTGCGGTTTGCGCGTGGTACGCTCTGTGATCACTGAGTCAATGAGACTCGGCTGATCATAGATCAGAGTAAGGGGCCGAACCTGGCCCTTTACCACATGATCAGCTGCCAGCCAATGACAACTTATCACGTGATGTAAACAGAAGATCGGTAATAGATTTTGTTTTTCTTCTCACACTGACAGCGTGAGGAGAAACAAAAGCCGATCGCTGGCTTCTATGAAAGGGACATCATCTGTGCCCACCAGTGCTACCTTCCAGTGCCCACCAGTGCATATCAGTGCCACCTGCCAGTGCATATCAGTGCCACCTATAAATTTCCACCATGCCACCCATCAATGCCCACCAGTGGTTCCAATCAGTGCCCATCAGAGCCTCATCATCAGTGCCACCTAGCAGTGCTACCTATCAGTGCCCATCCCTGCCACCCATCAGTGCCCATCCTTGCCACCCATTGGTACACACCTATCAGTGCCCTTCAGTGCCACCCCTCAGTGCCCACCAGTGCCGCCTATCAGGGCCCATCAGTGAAGCCTATAAGCGCCCATCAGCGCCGCCTATCAGCGTACATCAATGAAGAGGAAAAATTACAGGCTTGCAAGATTTTATAACAAAATAGAAAAAAAAAATGTTCAAAATGTTTGGTATTTTTTTGTTTTTTTTAACAGAAAATAAAACGAAATACCACCAAAAGAACACGATATTTGTGGTGTAAAAATGTAAAAAAAAAATTTGGGGTACAGTGTTGAAATTGTCAAAGTGTGACAGCGCTGAAAGCTGAAAATTGGTCTGGGCAGGAAGGGGGTTTGAGTGCGCAGTAAGCATGTGGTTAAAGCAGTCATGGGAGCTAATGAAACCAGAAAAGGTTGACCATACTTGCAGATGTGAAGCAATGGTAATGACTTTCTTGAAGATAAAAAATCCATCAAAACTACTTCATATGACATCATAAACATCAATGTAGACCTGGCAGAGATTAACACGTTTCACTATTCAGAATGATCTTAATCATAATCTTGAGATTATGATTAAGCAAATGCTGATTTGTGAAACGCGTTAATCTCTGCCAGGTCTACATTGATGTTTATGATGTCATATTAAATTGTTTTGATGGATTTTTATCCTCAATAAAGTCATTACCATTGCTGCACACCTGTGGTCAACTTTTTCTTGGTTCATTGGCTTCTCATCCAGATAGTGGACTGGACTTGAACCAGCATTTTGGAGAGAAAGAATCACCTGGAACAGCTTAGCTTTGTTCTCTTACCAACCATGGGAGCTGCCTTTCCATCACTAAGGCACAGATATACAGCCAGTGCTTGAAACATGTTAGGATCTTAGGATGACAGAACTGGGCAATGCAGATATCTATTGCTATTAAAGACATCAGTATATTTGATGTTTTCCTTTCTTCTAGCTGCAAAGAAGATGTTCTACCACAATCGATTGGTTAGTTGGGGCCAGCTGTAAATGATCATGGTGTTTAATGAAGCAATAGATCCTCGTTAATGAAGAGCTGAAGTTTGGAGTGACTGTTTGATAGCAAAATCTATGAACCACTGTGTTCTCTACAAGGGAACATGTTCATTATATTAACTGCAACAGAGGAAAAGGATAAGAAATACGGTACAGCAATACTCACCAACCCCCACCCCTGGAAAGAGTGAGACTGAAGGTTAGAGAAATAAAATAATTTAACTTTGTAGAAAATAATTAGGGTCCATTCCAACATTAGTGTCCTGGTGCATTGTATTAATACATGTGTAATAATGTACAGCTTTTCACACATTACATGCCTTGCATTAGGGCAGCCCATTCAAATTAATGGGATAGAAATACAACAAGAGGTCTAAATAATAGACATGTGCAATTATTTGCAATGCTGCACAAAACAATGCATTGTTAAGCATTGGACCTGTATTGTTTTTGCAGTTGGATGCCTTTCTAATGACACCCCATGTCAATGCACATCACATGATTTGGCAAAGGAATGCACTAATGGCACCGCAACAACTCACCTAATCAAAGGCACTGTAATGCGATAACTCCCTTAATGTACCTTGCAGTAGGGGGCGCTAAGGCACTGCAGTGAAAAAGTGTGTTTCAGCCCTTGTAATACAGCACTCTCTTTATGGCCAGGTCATCAGGTTGAAGTACATTTTCTCTTTCCAATTCCCTTTCCTCTCTTTCTTTCTTCTGCTTACCACCCCTCCCTTCTTTTCCTCCTCTCTCCTTCCCTCTTTTCCTCCTTCTTTCCTTTCTTCCTCCCTCTCTTCTTTCCTCTCCCCCTAACTCTTTTCTTCCTTCCGTTATTATACCTCTCTTCATTCCTTTCTTCTGTCCTCTTTTCTTTCTTCCTTTCCTCCTCCCTCTCTTCTTTCCCCTCTCACTCCCTTTTTCTTCCTTCCTTCCTCTCTCACTCCCTTTTTTCTTCCTTCCTCTCTCCTATCCTCTCTACCTTCCGCTTTTCTTCCTTCCTCTCTCACTCCCTCTTTTCTTCCTTCTCCCTCTTTTCCCTGCCCAGTTACCTGTATCTGAGCTTTATATAATCTGATACAGGCACATTCAGCAGACTTTTTTTCACTGCTCCTGGGTGGTACTGCTGCCTCTTGTCTCATGACCCTATGATTTACAACCTCCCTACCTGATAGGCCCAGGAAAAGGCAGCATGTTGCTTGTATTTTCACAGACTCTGTCCTACTGAAGGATTCAGTGCAGATGGATGTAGGAGATGGATGCCAGGATTAAGATCCCCAGAGACCAATAAAGCAAAATGTTTGTGTCTGACTAAAGCTTCATCCTAATAGGAATTGATTCAAATATGCAGAAAAACACGGATATAATTTTTATAGTTCAGTTTTATAGAACAGTTTATGAGCAGAGACATTTCAAGGGACAGACGGGGGCTTTACTGGGAAAGGAGAAAGAGCAATGAGAAGTAGTACTCCTGGGTGACAGAAAATATCTACATAGAAACAAGCCATCATCAAGGGTCAGTGCACACAAAACTGAGATTTTAGCTTTTAATGGAACCTGGAGAGATAAAACCCTCCAAGTTCATATCTTCTGTCCCTCAGGAACACTATTGGTTAGTTCCCTGCGCTGAGTTTCCAGCTCTGCATGTGGCAGGTGCAGCACTATAAAGTTCCTTATGCGCTGTGGCATTAGAAGAATTTTTATTTCTGACCTTTTAGTCCAAACAGGACTAACTCTTATGCCTTGTACACACGGTCGGACTTTCCTACAGAAAATGTGCAATCGGATCTTGGTGTCGGAAAATCCAATCGTGTGTGGACTCCATGGGACGTTTTCCGTCTGAATTTCCAACACACAAAGTTTGGAGAGCAGAATCTAAAGTTTTCCAACAACAAAATCCAATCGTTTAAATTCCGATTGTGTGTAGACAATTCCGAGGGACAAAGTGTGACGCATGCTCAGAATAAATTATGAGACCAAAGCTATTGGCTACTGGCCCTCTTTATAGTCCCGTCGTACACGTTCTACGTCACCGCGTTCTGAACGATCGGATTTTCTGACAACTTTGTGTGACCGTGTGTGTCCAAAACGAGTTTGGGCCAAAATCCGTCGGATTTTGTCATCCGGATGTCCAGCCGTGTCTATAGGGCATTACTCTATAATTCCTCTAGCACCGTTCTATGGACGCAGTAGGTTTAAAGAGCACACCAAACCTCTATATCTTCTTTATTAACTTCAGCTTTTCTTCATATATAACACTCACAATTTTGCAACAGACCGTGCATGTACAAACAAAATGGCGGTTCAACTGTTCGATCTTGTCATTCTACATAAAATGTTAGATGTATTTCTCACTTCAGTATCTCTACTTTCACCTTAAATACTTTAGACACTTTATGATCTCTCTGAGAGGTGTATCTGAGGCTTAAGAAATAGTTTTGCTTGTTTGAACGCTTGCTATGAAGTTTGTTTGCTTGAACATTTGCTATGATGTTTGATGATGTTTGTTATGGTGTCTGTTTGGTGGAACTACAAGTGAACACATAACTAGTTCTGTATACAGTTCTAATCACATTATTTAACAATAGTATATATATATAACTGTATTAAATACCTATTTTGGCCACTTGCTTCCATAAAAGTGAACTCTAGTTGGATCTATAACCTGTTCAGGTCCACTCTCTCTGATATAATGAGATATAGCAATCTGCTGGGTAATTTCCAAACAAAATAATAAGTGTAAGGGTCCTTTCACACGGGGCGGATCAGTTCTGATCCGCCCCGTGGATGTCCGTTTGCTCAGCGGGGATCACTCCGCCGATCCCCGCTGAGCAGGGAGATGACAGGTCTGTCTCCGCACACTGTGCAGGGACGGACCTGTCACAGCGCCGCTCTCCCCTATGGGAGATCGGATGACGACGGACCGCAGTGCCCGTCGTCATCCGATCCGATCCGCAGACGGATGGAAAAATAGCTTTTTCCTCCGTCACACTTTTTCGGATCGGAGCGGGTCGGATGTCAGCGGACATGTCACCGCTGACATCCGACGCTCCATAGAGCTCTATGGAGCACCCGTTCAGGTCCGCCTGAAAAACTGACAGGCGGGCCTGAACGGGACGTTAGTGTGAAAGGGGCCTAAGGCTGGCTGTGATTGGCCAAGACTCTTGCTCAGTGTGAGATTTGCTGTGATTGCCCAAAACTCCTGAGAGTCACAAAGGCTTAACTCTGTGTTTTCTGGTTTCAATTCTGCTCTGTCTTTGAGCTTACCTTTTACTGTCCTATGATGAATCTTAAAGAGGAAGTAAACCCTCCTACACATGTTTAGCTTGTTAGATAATACTTTTCTCAGGCAGCTGATCGCTGCCTGAGAAAGTGAACTTACTTGTCACATTTTCGTAAAAACCGCCGTTTACATTTCCGTGACGTCAGCCGCGCTTGCGCTGTGTGGTCGTGCGAATGCGGCGTATACTGTATTGCCGACTTTCATCTTCCTGCCTCTCTGCCTTTTTTTAATACGAGGCATTCTCCTCATTGCGGCAGAGGAGAAGTCTCGCGTTGTAATCCTATCCCTGCTCTTCCTGACACTCCCCCTTGTGACTGAAGACGTCACGCAGGGGAATGAATGCTTTGTTGCCTTAGTAACGGCAACCGAGATCGAGGCTTGGTTAGGATTTCTATTGACGCTACGGCGCATGCGCGAGATTTCCGGAGTGAAATCTAACTAAGGGCGGAAATGACGTCCGGAAAGGACGTCAAAGCCCCAATTTGAAATGACGCGGGCGATACCCGGAAGGAAGATAATTTGGAAAAGAGAAAAAAGGTATTTACAGCGCTCGTTTTGAGATATAACATATACAGAATGAAGGCTGATGTACAGTATTAGAGTAACATTAGTAAAATATAATTTTTTTGGGCGGGTTTACTTCCTCTTTAAAAGGTATATGTTTCTCGTTTGCTTCTGTGAACACAATATACAAATGTTATATGACATTCGTGTATTAAGTCACAGTAAATAACTCTGCTTTTATCTCTCACATGTGTGCATATAAACTGTATTAAGGTTATTAGCAGGTCTAGCTGTATATGCATGTGAGTCACATTAGCAACCTAGGACAGGTCTTAGTTGGCCAGCTACACTGCACACAAATTGTACCCATTGTGAGGGTTCCTGTCATCCCTGCACTGAGCTCCTTGGTCTGTACATCTACCGTGCCCATTATGAGGGGTTCCCACCATCCCTGTGCTGAGTTCCCTGATCTGTACACCTGCTGTGCTCATTATGAGGAGTCCCCACCATCCCTGTGCTGAGTTGACTGGATCTGTACACCTGCTGGGACCGATATGAGGGGCTTCCTCCATCCCTGTGCTGAGTTCTTGGGTCTATACACCTGTTGTATCCATTATGAGGGGCTCCCTCCATCCCTGTGCTGAGTTCTTGGGTCTATACACCTGTTGTACCCATTATGAGGGGCTCCCTCCATCCCTGTGCTGAGTTCTTGGGTCTATACACCTGTTGTATCCATTATGAGGGTCTCCCTCCATCCCTGTGCTGAGTTCTTGGGTCTATACACCTGTTGTATCCATTATGAGGGGCTCCCTCCATCCCTGTGCTGAGTTCTTGGGTCTGTACACCTGTTGTACCCATGAGGGGTTTCCACCATCCTTGTGCTGAGTTCTAGGTCTGCATACCAGATGTGCCCTTTATGAGGGGTTCTCACATCCCAGGTCTGTACAGCTGCTGAGGCCATTATGAGGGTTTTCCAACATCCCTGCTCTGAGTTACTGGGTCTATACACCTGCTGATCCCATTATGAGTGGCCCCCACCATCCCTGCACTTTTATAGATTCATAAATCTGCACACCTGCTTTGCGGGGGGTTTCCACCATCCCTAAGCTTTCCAAGACAGAACAAGATAAAGTTTCCTGATTTTCATAATAGTGGACCATATCTGCCTAATGTGTGCTGAAATGGTCACTTGTAGTCTTCAGTGTAAGCCTGTGTGGTAGAGTGACCTCTTCCAGTCTAATGGGGACCTTCAAGGCCAAAGATAGCTGACATCCTTCAATAAATGGTGGGTTGTGAGGTATAGTGGGTGCAAAAGTGGTAAGTCATCGGGCGCCAGACACTTCTTGGATGTAAAAGAGATTTTATTTCTTGACATTCCTTTTTATATTTTGTAGGGGAAAGAGGGATAGGGCCAGGACACCCTTAAGTAGTGACAATTTCAAATGGCAGACTCCGAGACTTCAATAGGAGAACAGCCATACAGGGAAAGGCCACGTGCAAGATTGCTGTCTCCTATAGCACTTAAATATCCTAACAGTACTTACTAGCTCAAAGTAACAGTTCTCTCAGCTGTACTACAACTTCTTGTAGTTCTTCAGCCCTTTGAGCTCCTGGTCTCTCACTGGACCCTGATTCACCAACTCTGAATCCCGTGAGCACCTCAAGGCTTTTGCGGTGGTATCTCCTTCAAGCATCACCTACACTTCCCTGCTGGGCCCCTAGCTTGGTTCTTCGGATACCTTCAAGCTTCACCCCTGCTTGACACACAGAGCTGCCCGGCAAGTGTCACCCCCGCTGGTTAGGTCCCTGACTTGATCCTGTTCGGTGAGAATACTGCTCTAGTACTTGCTTCAGTTACTCACTGTGGTCCCTGGTAAAGCATATTGGTCCCTTAATGGTGACAGCTTCCCTTCTACTTCCGAACACTGACAGATTCTCCGGCCAGCAGAACTTGTCACATTTGGTTGGACTGCAAGCCAATCCTACACTGCCCTCTTACTTCTGGATAGGCCCTCACACAGCCTGATGTCCCCGGGATATGCCCAATCTCTGGCCTAGCAGCCCGGGGCATACGACACACGTCCACACCCAGATGGGGGTCCTTGTGGAACACAAGAACCTGAATCACCTGACCTCACCCGAATATATAGGCTTTCCAAGCAGGCCAAGGGATTCAACAAAATCCCTGCCCATTGGCTGAGATACCCCATATACCTATAACCTGACTTTGAGTTGTTCTTCCCAATCTAATACCTCCAAGTGCCCGGCCACCTGGCGGTAGTGGAGGAATGTACAACCATGCCAAACTTAGGGAGATGTCAATGGATCCCTAGTATTTAACTACAGTAGCTACTCCTGACAAGGAATTTGGTGAGGAACTCCCTGTCTAAACCCCAGGGCGCTACATAAGATTTCAGCGATTGGATAGGTGGAGAAAAGAGCAATGATTGCCATCATATGAGGAAGAGTACAGAAATCTGATTGGCCAGCTGGTGTCGTCCCAATATGACAGAATATTCACCCTAATTTCAGTTGTCTATTTAGGTTTTGTGCTGACTAAACTTGTGCACTCCCTAATTTAAATATGACCCACCCCTTCCTGTCAATGTCACGCCCCTTCCATTTTCCACCCTGTCATCTGTAAACCACACCCCTTCCTCTTTAGGCCCCACCTCTTCCTTTCTGTACATTAAAAGTGGGTACCAATTGCAGCCTCATCAATGCCCATCAATGCAGCTCATCAGTGCTTATCAAAGCAGACTTACCAGTGTCAATCAATGCAGCCTGATCAGTGCCCATCAATGCAGCCTCACCAGTGCCCATCAAAGCAGCCTCACCAGTGCCCATCAATGCACGCACCCTCACCAGTGCCCATCAGTGCAGTCTCACCAGTGCCCATCAGCCCAGCCTCACTAGTGTCCATCAATGCAGCCTCATCAGTGCCCATCAATGCAGCCTCACTAGTGCCCAATAAGGGTCTCCAATTGCATTATAATCATACCTGTCCTGCACACCTTAACATACCCACAGACAGTGTGTCTGTGTATGCATCAGCGAGTAGAATATGCCCGCAGCTGATGGGGCAGGCACAACAGAGATTGGATAGATCATAAGGAAGTAGGGCAAAATCACTGGCCTTTTCAGCAAACTGCACTGTACTCTGAATAGGAGATAGGAGTTGAAGTTAAAAAAACACAGAAAATAAAAATAAAAATAAATATTTGTCAATCTTAAGCACCCATTCACATGGGGCCAATTTGAAATGCGATTTGACATGTCAAATCGCATGCCAAATTTGCAGCTATTGCCAGCAATGGCACTGTCTAGATCGGCGTCACAAAGATTCCCAAAAGTAGTTCTTGTACTACTTTTGGAGACTTCGGGGGTGATTTCTATAGACATCTGTGCATGAACCTGCAAATCGCCCCTGAAGTCGGACTGTATTGCCGGTTTGAAATCATGTGAGTTCAGATGAACTTGCGCAGTTTCTAACCTGCAGTCAGTGTGATCCTGGGCTTAATGTAGTCAGTAGGATGGGTAATAAAATCCAGACTGATCTATGATCAGAAATTACACTTTCATAGTTGCCAACATTGTAAAAAAAATTCGGGACACTTTTTTGGCAGTAGGCGGAGTTGTATTATAATTAGGGGACGGGGCATGCGGATATAGGCATGGCACATGGAAAGGTAAAAAAGTGGCAAAAATATGGGCGTGGTTTACATGGGTGTGGCTCGAAGGGGTGTGGTTAGAGTCTGAGATGAATGCGGGATGGAGAGGGAAAGGGGGGGATGGAGGGACAGCAGCCCCCGATCCTACACCACAATAGCAATATGTGTTTTCCATAGTTTGACAATCAGCAGATAAAGATACTCCAAATACCTGGTGTTAGCACTTCAATCATCCTGGCACCATGATTGTTATGGTGTCAGAGTGATTGAAGCGCATTATTTCTATTATTACATTGTAATATAAAATGAAATCATTCAACTCACCATAATGCAGAATCAGTGGGAGCCCTGAGCGCATCACTAGCCATGTTGCCTGCCACCAGATGCCATCAGGTGCCCCCAGCAGAGTCCTTCCTTACATCAGGTGTCCCATCAGAGCAGCCTTCCTCACATCTGTATCTCCATCAGCGGAGCCCCTCCTTACATCTGGTGTCCCCATCAGTCCTCCTAACATCTGGTGCCCCTCTGACATCCAGACTGGCCCCCTCTGACATCCAGACTGGCCCCCGACATCCATACTAGCCCCCCCGACATCCAGACTCTGACTGGCCCCCCACATCCAGACTGGCCCTCGACATTCTTCAGACTCACTCTGACTGGCCCCCAACAGATCCTTTAGACTCACTCTGACTGGCCCCCGACAGATCCTCTAGACTCACTCTGACTGGCCCCCGACAGATCCTCCAGACTATGACTGGCCCCCGACAGATCCTCCAGACTATGACTGGCCCCCAACAGATCCTCCAGACTATGACTGGCCCCCGACAGATCCTCCAGACTATGACTGGCCCCCGACAGATCCTCCAGACTATGACTGGCCCCCGACAGATCCTCCAGACTCTGACTGGCCCCCGACAGATCCTCCAGACTCTGACTGGCCCCCGACAGATCCTCCAGACTCTGACTGGCCCCCGACAGATCCTCCAGACTCTGACTGGCCCCCGACAGATCCTCCAGACTCTGACTGGCCCCCGACATCCTCCAGACTCTGGCCCCCGACATCCTCCAGACTCACTCTGACTGGCCCCCGACATCCTCCAGACTCACTCTGACTGGCCCCCGACATCTCCAAACTCACTCTGACTGGCCCCTGACATCCTCCAGGCGCCGTGACCGCCGTTGCCCTGTGGAAAGAGTTTGAACTGCGGCGCCACCCACCTTCCATAGACACTGGCAGCGGGGGTGGGCAGTGCCGCAGCATCTCTATAGACCAGCTTCTGGTCTTCTTTAAAATGCACTTTTCTTCATATGTTAGAAGGCAGCATTAGCCATACAGGTAGCTATGAAGGATTAACTACATATACAAGCAGACACTAAGGTGTTAAATACCATTTATACTAGAAGCAGCAGCCTGCAGATGTTAAGCTGTAATGTTAAACATTTAGGTAAGCAACAGTGTACATGTGTCCATTGATGCGGAGTAGAGAACCACAGTCCCCCCAGCACCAAGGACATAGAGGGTTAATTACCAGAGAGTCCATATTTCAGATAACTGGATAGGAGAAACAAAGATGGAAAGCTGTAGCACAGATAAGCCGGGCATGGGGTTAGCAAGGAGAGACAGTGAGGGGGATTGGTATCTTACTTTCACCCCTTCCTGCTCCATTAGAGAGACGCTGGGAGGGATTTACTAATACTGGAGAGTGCAACACCTGGTGCAGCTCTGCATAGAAACCAATCAGCTTCCAGGTTTTATTGTCAAAGCTTAATTAAACAAGCTAGAGTTCTAAGCTGATTGGCTACCATGCACAGCTGCACCAGATTCTGATTCCCCAAGTTTTAGTAAATCTCCCCCGCTGTCCGAACACTGCAGCCAGCAACATCAGCAGTGAATGGGCTGACTCGGGAGGAGGGCTTTTTCGTGCAGGGGCAGCTTTTTTGCTGCCCCCCCCCCCCCAGCAAAGTGCCACCCTAGGCCTCGGCCTTGTCAGCCTAGGCCAAAAAACAGCACAGGAGGGGGCGGAGACAAGACCAGTCACCCTGCACAAGGAGAGAGAGCAGCAGCGGTCTTTGTTACAGAAAAAGTCTCACACTGGATTACTGCACAGATCTGGAAGAAATACACAAAGCACACCGAGATTCCAGGAAGAATACACATGACTTTTGTATTTAGAATATATTTTCTTATCCCAGAGTTCAGCTTTAACATTACCTTGTTCTCTATGTTGAAGATAAGCAAAAAATTGTGATCTTCTGTTCAATCCTTCCAAATGATGAAATCCATTTTTTATTTAATATTAATTCCCCCTTCAAATAGGCCTGCTGTGAATTTTCTTGTTGTTTAATGAGTTTATTTCTGCATAGCTGCATAACCAGATTCTTACTGATGGCTGTGCATCATTATTTTCCTCCTCGGCAGCAAAGCACCTCTAATGGGAACGGGTCTATGACAGCATAAGAACTGCAGCTGGTCTCCACAAACAATAAAATAAAATCCAAAACGTCCTTTCTGTGGCCGCAGGCCAAACCAGACGATGAGAAGTTCGTTTTTTTGGAGGTGAAAGGGAAGTTCATCCTTATATCATTGCTTGTGGTCAGGCTCACTCAAATGGACTGGAGGTTTTGGATAATCCTGTGTTCATGGAAATTTGGGCTCATTCAGCATTTGTAATGTCAGGTGCTGATGTTGGATGAGAAGATTTGGCTCATAATTGGCATTCTAATTCATTCCAAAGGTGTTTAGTAGAGTTGAGGTGAAGGCACTTTGTAGGACAACTGAGTGCCTCCACATGAAACTGGTCAAACGAATATAGCACCCTCTGGTGTGCTATTAGTATAGTGCAGGAAAATGTATTGACTCATGGTAAGCGTGAGTCTGGAATTGGGTCAGGGTTTATTGCAGGTCAGGCTGGATGACTCATACAGGCAGGTCTTTGGTATCCCCACCTGGATCTGGAAGTTTGCAGAAAGTTCTAGAAGAGTTGACCTGCATATTTGAGGAATCTTGGCCAATCCCCAAGCAGAATGTCTTGGCAGGGTGATTAACAGGGTAATTAACATTACCTTGTTCTCTATGTTGAAGATAAGCAAAAAATTGTGATCTTCTGTTCAAACCTTCCAAATGATGAAATCCATTTTTATTTAATATTAATTCCTGTTCTAATATAGCCTGCTGTGAATTTTCTCATTGTTTAATGAGTTTATTTCTGCATAGCTGCATAACCAGATTCTTACTGATGGCTGTGCATCATTATTTTCCTCCTCGGCAGCAAAGGACCTCTAATGGGAACGGGTCTATGACAGCATAAGAACTGCAGCTGGTCTCCACAAACAACAAAATAAAATCCAAAACGTCCTTCCTGTGGCCGCAGGCCAAACCAGATGATGAGAAGTCCTTTTTTTGGAGGTGAAAGGGAAAAGTTCATCCTTATATCATTGCTTGTGGTCAGGCTGACTCAGATAGACTGGAGGCTTTGGAGAAGCCTGTGTTCATGGAAATTTGTGCCCATTCAGCATTTGTAATGTCAGGTGCTGATGTTGGATGAGAAGATTTGGCTCGTAATTGCCATTCTAATTCATTCCAAAGGTGTTCAGTAGAGTTGAGGTGAAGGCACTTTGTAGGACACTTGAGTTACTCCACACGAAACTGGTCAAACAAATGTAGCACCCTCTGGTGTGCTATTAGTATAGTGCAGGAAAATTTATTGACTCATGGTAAGCGTGAGTCTGAAATTGGGTCAGGGTTTATTGCAGGTCAGGCTGGATGACTCATACAGGCAGGTCTCTGGTATCCCCACCTGGATCTGGAAGTTTGCAGAAAGTTCTAGAAGAGTTGACCTGCACATTTGAGGGATTTTGGCCAATTCTCACGCAAAAATGTCTTGGCAGGGTACCTGAGTCAACCTTTAAATATACCGTATATACTCGAGTATAGGCCGACCCGAATATAAGCCGAGGCCCCCAATTTACCCCCAAAAAAACTGGCAAACTTATTGACTCGTGTATAAGCCGAGGGTGAGACATGCCTGTCCATCCCTGTGTGTGTGTCCGTCCATCCCTGTGTGTCCGTCCGTCCCTGTGTGTCCGTCCATCCCTGTGTGTCCGTCCATCCATCCCTGTGTGTGTCCATCCATCCATCCATCCCTGTGTGTGTGTGTCTCCATCCATCCATCCATCCATCCCTGTGTGTGTGTGTCTCCATCCATCCATCCATCCATCCCTGTGTGTGTGTGTCTCCATCCATCCATCCATCCATCCCTGTGTGTGTGTGTCTCCATCCATCCATCCATCCCTGTGTGTGTGTGTATCCATCCATCCATCCATCCATGTGTGTGTGTGTGTGTGTGTGTGTGTGTGTGTGTGTGTGTGTGTGTGTGTGTGTGTGTGTGTGTCCAGCCTACCTGTGTCCCGAGCCTTTGTCCCGAGCCTCCGTCCCGTGTCGTGCCTTGCCTTCGTCCCGTCCCGTCCCGTGCCGTGCCATGCCTTGCCTCCGTCCCGTGCCCTCTTCGTCGGCGGCCATTGTAAAATTCAAAAGCCGCGCCTCCTCCTTCGCCTGTGATAGGCGGAACACTGAATTTCCCAGCAGCCTGTGTTCCGCCTATCACAGACGTCGTATCATCCTCGTCCGTAGTACGAGGATGATACGACGTCCGTGATAGGCGGAACACAGGCTGCTGGGAAATTCAGTGTTCCGCCTATCACAGGCGAAGGCGGAGCCGGAGGCGCGGCTTTTGAATCAGAATGGCCGCTGTCTGTCTGCTCGACACGCTGATCGAGCGGGCAGACAGCGATGACTCGAGTATAAGCCGAGGGGGGCACTTTCAGCCTCAAAAAAGAGGCTGAAAATCTCGGCTTATACTCGAGTATATACGGTAGATGAGTCATGCCAGCAGGGAAGTCAGCTGGGAGATGGGGTGTTGAGGAGGCTGTCGTGGCCTGAGAGCAGTTTTACACAAGCAGAGGATATACTTCTGCATGCCCCTCATCTCCAAGAGGGGCTGAGAGTGCCTAATCTGTAATGGGCTATTGCTACTAATCTACTAAGGACTGTATGAGAATAGGAAGGAAAATAGGGATGGACTGAACACCCCCGGTTCGGTTGACACCTCGAGCAGGCAAAAAGTTCTAACAAACATGCAAACCCTATTAAAGTCTATAGGACATGAACAGGAAAAATCAAAAGTCCTAATTTTAAAGGCTTATATGTGTAGCGCACTACTCCCTTGGGAGCTGCTGGGTAGTTCATACAGTACTGCTAACATACCTCCGTTCTTCCACCCCACATGATTCACAACAGACACAGTCAATAAAGGTTGAACAGATAACTTTTATTCTTCTTGATGTAGTCCAGGTGTAATGGTAATATAGGGAAATGAGCTGCCTCCTCCTTCTGATTTCTTAGAGTAGTTAAGTCCCTCTCCCTTAATGATCTGACCAATGCCCCTCTGAAAAGCAGCTTGGTAAATGGATGCTGGAAGTCCCAGGCCTCACCTGCCTATCTTGCCTCCTGCAATCCTCCCAGGTCAGTTCAGGAAAGTCCGGATGACATCCCGGTCTACTCCATCCTCTTTGCAGCTACTTCCCGCTTCTTGTAGATAGAACCATCCCAGCTGGGATGCCTGGGTCACTTCTCCCGGGGCTTTTTTTTAGGTGAAATGGTGTTGATGAACCATCCAGCACTGAGGTCTCTGAACCCTCAGGACTTCAGGTTTTGTTCCCTGCTCTCCAGCGCTGGGGTCTCTGGACCCCCCCAGTTTCTTCCCATCCTCCCAGGAAGCATGTGACCTCAGTATATATATGAATGAATGAATGAAATACTTGTATAGCGCACAATGCGAACTGAATCGCCTCTAGGCGCTGTGGCGAGCTTTGATCATCTGCTAAAAGAGGAAGGTCTTGAGTTTTTTCCTAAAAGCCAGGTGATTTTCTTCCAGGCGGATGTTGATTGGTAGAGCATTCCATAGCCGAGGCCCTTGGACAGCAAATCTCCGATCCCCCTTGGATTTATACCGGGCTTTGGGCACGAGGAGGAGGTTTTTGTTGGCTGATCGAAAACTGCGGTTTGGTGTGTAATGATTTATTTTCTCCATTAGGTATTGCGGAGCTTCTCTATGCATGCATTTGTGGGTGAGGCAAAGGGTCTTGAACGTGATCCGATTTTTTACGGTTAGCCAATGTAAGCTCCTCAGTGAAGGAGAAATGGATTCCCAGGGTTTTTTTCCTGTTATTCAATCCTGCCCCTGCTCATACAAATTAATGATTGGGCCAGGGCCATATACACTGCCTGCACTCCAGTCCCTGACCCACCTCCTTTCCAGAACATTCCTGGAGAAGCAAGGGAGGTCTTTCCAGGGCAAAGTACAGGTGGTCACACCCCCTCTATTTTACTACTCCTCCCCAAACCAAATTAAACAACCTGACCTAAACAAAAAAAAAAAAAGTAAGGCACTGGCAATTTTAATGAATTCTTTCCTATTAGAACCCACCTAAAGGTGGTGAGCGATACATATGCATGCTATTGCCAGACAAAAGTGGATATGGACCTAGGTACTGCCCTAGGGGACAGGTATCAATGCAAAAAATTTTTTTTTAAAACAATCGTTTTTTCAGGAGCAGTGTTTTTAATAATGCCTAAAGTGAAACAATAAAAATGTTATATTCCTTTAAATATTGTGCCTGGGGGGTCCCCTTAGTCTTCCTGTAAAGTGGTGCATCTGTACAATGTGTAGAACAGTGCCGCAGCAATAATGACATTTATAAAGGCAAAAATGTACTTTAAACTTGCTTGTGGCTGTAATGTATTGCCGACCTCCGGCAATATGGATGAAAAATCAATAAAAACAAAATGTAAAAAAAAATCCATACCAGACCCTTAGCCGAGCATGCAGCAAGCGCCCCCCCCCCCCCCCTCCTGAACCATACCAGGCCACATGCCCTCAACATGGGGGGTTGGGTGCTTTAGGGCAGGGGGGTTCTTCCCCCCACCCCAAAGCACCTTTAACAAGGGGGCCCCCAGATCCCGCTCCCCCCTATGTAAATGGGTATTGGGCACATTGTACCCCTACCCATTCACCAAAAAAGTGTCAAAAAGTAAAAACCACAACAGACAGTTTTTGACAATTCCTTTATTTTAAAAAAAAAAGTGTCCTACGATGTAAATCCACTGTCAATTACACTGCCCCGGATGGACTTGAAAAATTGAAAAAACAAAAAAACTCCACCAAATGACGTAACGGATAACCCAACCCCCTTTGACGTCACATGACGTCATATGACATCAGAAGGGGACAGGGTCACTCGGTTACATCACCAAGTGGCCCCACCCTTGCCTATAAACCCAAAAGACAGCAGTCGCAGAGGGGCCTCCCATGGAGGTGGAGCTTTTTACATTTTTTCTTTGGGTGGTGTGATTGAAGATGGATGGACACTTAGTTTTTGACAATTCCTTTATTAAAAAAAAAGTCTGTTGTGGTTTTTACATTTTGACAGTTTTCTGGTGAATGGGTAGGGGTACAGTATACCCTTCACATGGGGGGGGGGGGGGGGCGACTGGGGGCCCCCTTGAAAAGATCTAATAATATATTTACAAAAATGTGAGGGGTGTACTCACTTTTGTGAGATACTGTATATATATATATATATATATATATATATATATATATATATATATTTTTTTTTTTTTTTTTATTCACTATGTTGTTTTACGTTTATGTTTTACGTTTCCCTATTGGGAGCCCAAAGTGCAGCTTTGATCCAACTTTACACTGTCTGAATCAAAGTCACATCAAACTTCACATCAAAGTTGCGCAGGTACTTTTTCAAATTCGCTGATTTTTAAAGTCACATAAATGGGAACAGGTGTCATTGAAATCAATGGGCTGTGACTTATATGAAAAAAAGAGGAGTGCAAAAAACAATGGGCATTTGACGGTGGCCTCTGGATATATATATAGAAATACACAAAAAATTGTAGTTTGTTCATACAAAAACATAGAAAATAGAAAATACATCCATAGGGCAACATACAGCCCTCAGGCCGCGTACACACGCGGGGACTGTTCGCTCAACTTTGTCCGCTGAACAGTGTTTCGGCGGACAGTCCGCTCGTGTGTGGGCTTTCAGCAGACAGTTTCAGCGGACAGTCTGACGAACAAAGTTTTTCGGAAATTCCGAAAAACTGTCCGCTGAAACTTGGTTTGAGCGGACAGTCCGCCCGTGTGTAGGCTTGTTCGTCAAACTAAGTCTCGCGCATGCTCAGAAAGAATTTACACGCCGAAGGTTGCATTGCAGTGTATAGGACGTCGTTTTCTAGTCCCGTCGTACGTGCCGTTCACGTCATCGCGCACGGTTTCAGCGGACTGTTCGTTCGTCGTGTGTGGGCAAGTCCGTCCATGCTAATTTTGAGCGGACTGTCCGCTGAAACTGTTTGACGGACAAAGTTGAGCGAACAGTCCCCGCGTGTGTACGCGGCCTCATATAAAATCCACACAGAGACAAATGGTCAGACATAGCGTGGAGCTTACCTACATGTTTCTCGGTATACACCGCTTCCTCAGGGCTTCAATCTCCATGTCTGACTGTACATATCTAGTAAATATATATATAATATGAATAACAACACATACATATTTTTAAATTGAGAAAAAATTGTCCTGTCCCATGACATAGAGGGTAATACAGAAAGAAAAAAAAAGTTACTAATGATAAAATGACCATAATAAAAAAAATACCTCTTGTGTATAGATCAAGTGGGGACCGAATAGCAACATTCAAACTTGCTGATAGCCCCTCATTTATGTGGGAAACGGCTGACGTGTAGCTCAAATATAACATATGCTCTAGAATAGGTAAAGAGATAGCAAGGAAGAGATCATAGTCACTCTTATAAGGTAGATATACTGCAGTGGACAGTGTCAGCCAATAACTGAAACCAAAGCCACAATAGGTCCTATACATCCCCTCCCACTCCTCTGGCATAACAGCCGAGCGGCTTCTAGCCACATCGGTTGTTATCGCTGGATAGCCGATCGCCCGCTCTGCAAAACGGTACTGGGATGATGCCTGCAGGTGCGGGCATCATCCCGGTATAACCCCCGGAAGCCGAGTACGCACATCTGCGTACGCTCAGCGGGAAGGGGTTAAACCCTTTAGGCTAGGTTTCCACTAGTGTGACTTGTCATGTGACTTGGGACTGCAAAGTCGCATGACAAGTCGTACCCCATGAGTACCGTTCATATCTGTGTGACTTCAAGCCACAGCAACTTCAAAGTAATCCCTGCACTACTTTGGTCCCACTTTGATGAGACTTGAGGTCCAAAGACCTCAAGAATACACTCAGGAAGGCATTGCTTCAAGTCTCATCAAAATCGTGACAAAAATTGTGCGACTTTCAGGTCGCAATAGTGGCAACCTAGGAAAAAATATATATATATTTTTTTTATCGTAATGAACTAAAATAAACGATCATCACCAGTCTATTTGCCTTTAGTAAATTAACTGTTTCATGACTAAGCCTATTTTTGGCATTTGGTGTTTACAAGTTAACCACTTAAGGACCGCCGCATGGCAATGTACGTCGGTGCAATGCCACCGACAGGCACAAGCACGTACATGTACGTACTCGCCTTCCAGCAGGTGAGGGTTCCGATAGGACCCCCTCCCGCTGGATTTGGCGGTCCATTTCACTGCAGGAGCGATCCGGGATGAGGGGATGGCCGTTGGTTTCTGGCCACCCCCTCTCGATCGCTCCTGGCGAATGAGAAGCTTCCTCCCACTGTGTATAGTAAACACAGGCAGGGAAGAAGTGATTTCATTCTCCTCGGGCGGTCTTTTTGACCGGACTACGAGGAGAAGTGAAAGTAAGTGTGCACCAACACTACACTAACACGTAGGCACACACAGGCACACAAACCCCCCCCCCCCCCGATCACCCCCCCGATCGCCACCCGACCCCCCCCAGTCACAGTGTCACTGATTGCAGTGATCATTTATTTACTGATCACTGCATTCAGTGTCAGTTGTGACAGTAAAAACTGTCAGGGCAGTTAGTGTTAGGTCCAGGGTAGCCCCCTACCACCCCCCAATAAAGGTTTAACCCCCCTGATTGCCCCTAGAGTTAACCCTTTCACCCCCTTTTGCCAGTGTCACTAAGCGATCATTTTTCTGATCGCTGCATTAGTGTCACTGATGCCGCTAGTTAGCTAGTTATTTTTATAGGTTCACCACCAGGTTTTTATAGCGCTAGGTACCCCGATATACTACCCAATAATGGTTTTAACCCCCTGATTGCCCCTAGTTAACCCTTTCACCAGCGATCACCGTATAAGTGTCACTGGTGACGCTGGTTAGCCAGTTAGTTATTTAGGTTCCTCGTCAGGTTTTTATATAGCGCCAGGGACCCCCATATACTACCTAATAAAAATTTGAACCCCCTGATTGCCCCTAGTTAACCCTTTCACCAGTGCTCACCGTATAAGTGTTACGGGTGACTCTGGTTACTTTGCTTTTTATAGCATGAGGGCACCCGCTATTTATTACCCAATAAAGGTTTAACCCCCTGATCACCCATCGGGTGATGTCAATTAGGTTTTAGGGTCAGGGTCTGTGTCGCCCCAGGCAGCGCTAGGTTAGTGCCAGTACCGCTAACACCCACGCGCAGAGAATAAACCTCCCGTAGTGGTATAGCATCTGAACAGATCAATATCTGATCTGATCAGATCTATACTAGCGTCCCCAGCAGTTTAGGGTTCCAAAAAAAAATGCATTGTTAGCAGGATCAACCCAGATACCTGCTAGCACCTGCGTTTTGCCCCTCCGCTCAGCCCACCCAAGTGCAGTATCGATCGATCACTGTCACTTACAAAACACTAAACACATAACTGCAGCGATCGCAGAGTCAGGCCTGATCCCTGTGATCGCTAACAGTTTTTTTTGGTAGCGTTTTATATTTAAATCCGGAAGGCAGTGCTTGGTTTTCGGGGTCCCATACGCGGCTAGGCTCCCAAAAAGTCCCCCACATGTGGTATCCCCGTACTCGGGAGAAGCAGCAGAATTTGTTTTGGGGTGTAATTTGACTTATGCCCATAGCATGTGTGAGCAATCTATAATTTAGTGACAACTTTGTGCAAAAAAAAAATATTTTTTTAATATTCCTGCAACTTGTGGCAAAATATAAAATATTTCATGGACTCAACATGCCTCTCAGTAAATAGCTTGGGGTGTCTACTTTCCAAAATGGGGTCATTTGGGGGGGGGGGGGTGTGCTATTTTGGCATTTTATGGCCTTCGAAACTGTAATAGGTAGTGAGGAGTGAAATCAAAAATTTGCACCCTTAGAAATCCTAAAGGCAGTGATTGGATTTCGGGGTGCCGTACGTGGCTAGACTTCCAAAAAGTCCCACATATGTGGTATCCCCGTACTCATAAGAAGCAGCAAAATATATTTTGGGGTGCAATTCCACATATAACTATGGCATGTTTGAGCAATATATCATTTAGTGACAGCTTTTTGTAAACTTTTTTTTTTTTGTGTCATTATTCAATCACTTGGGACAAAAAAAAATATTCAATGGGCTCAACATGCCCCTCAGCAATTTCCTTGGGGTGTCTACTTTCCAAAATGGGGTCATTTGGGGGGGGGGGGGGGTTTGTACTGCAGTCGTAAATTAAAAGCTGTGTAAATTCCAGAAAATGTACTCTAGTTTGTAGACGCTATAACTTTTGCGCAAACCAATAAATATACGCTTATTGCCATTTTTTTTACTAAAGATATGTGGCTGAATACATTTTGCCCTAAATGTATGACTAAAATTTAGTTTATTCGATTTTTCTTATAACAAAAAGTAGAAAATATATTTTTTTCTCAAAATTTTCGGTCTTTTTCCATTTATATCGCAAAAAATAAAAATCGCAGAGGCAATCAAATACCATCAAAAGAAAGCTCTATTTGTGGGAAGAAAGGGATGCAAATTTCGCTTGGGTACAACATTGCATGACTGCGCAATTACGAGTTAAAGCAGTGCAGTGCGAAATTGTAAAAAGACCTCTGGTCCTTAGGCTGAAAATTGGTCCGGGGCTGAAGTGGTTAAAATACATATTTTTTGCTAGAAAATTACTTGGAACCCCCAAACATTATATATATATATATATATATATATATATATATATATATATATATATTTTTTAGCAGACACTCTAGAGAATAAAACGGCGATTGTTGCAATATTTTGTGTCACACGGTATTTGCGCAGCGGTGTTTTAAATGCAACTTTTTGGGAAAAGGGACACTTTCATGAATTTAAAAAAACGAAACAGTAAAATTAGCCCAATTTTTTTGCATAATGTGAAAGATAATGTTACGCCGAGTAAATAGATACCAAACATGTCACACTTTATAATTGCACACACTCGTGGAATGACGACAAACTACGGTACCTAAAAATCTCAATAGGCGACACTATTTTTTTTACGGTTACCAGGTTAGAGTTACAGAGGATGTCTAGTACTAGAATTATTGCTCTCGCTCTGACAATCACGCGATACCTCACATGTGTGATTTGAACACCGTTTACCTATGCGGGAGCGACTTCCGTATGCGTTTTCTTTGCTTGGCGAGGTTGCGGAGACGGCGGTCGCTTTAAAAATGTATTTATTTATTTTATTTATTTTTAAATTAATAAATAGTTTTTAAAAAAAATACATTTTTGATCACTTTTATTGCTGTCACAAGGAATGTAAACATCCCTTGTGACAGTAATAGGTGGTGACAGGTACTCTTTATGGAGGGATCCCTCCTTTACACTTTACACTTCAAAGTATTCAGATCGCTGAAAACGGCGATTCTGAATACTGTACATTTTGCAGCCGAGTAAACGGAAAGTGACGTCATGACGTCGCTTCCGTGTTTACTAGTAGGAGACTGGAATGAAGCCGCTTACTGCTTCATTCCAGTCCCTCCCTAGCCACTGGAAGCGGCGGATGTGAGATCGATGCTCCCGATTGAACGGGAGCACCGGTAAGAGCGACGGGAGGACATCCCCTTTTAGCCGCATTGGTTGTTATCGCTGGATAGCCGATCGCCCGCTCTGCAATACAGTACTGGGATGATGCCTGCAGGTGCGGGCATCATCCCGGTATAACCCCCGGAAGCCGACTACACACATCTGCAAACGCTCGGCGGGAAGGGGTTAAACCCTTTAGGCTAGGTTTCCACTAGTGCGACTTGTCATGTGACTTGGGACTGCAAAGTCACATGACAAGTCGTACCCCATGAGTACCGTTCATATCTGTGTGACTTCAAGCCACAGCAACTTCAAAGTAATCCCTGCACTACTTTGGTCCCACTTTGATGAGACTTGAGGTCCAAAGACCTCAAGAATACACTCAGGAAGGCATTGCTTCAAGTCTCATCAAAATCGTGGCAAAAATTGTGCGACTTTCAGGTCGCAATAGTGGCAACCTAGGCTAAGACCCTATACACACTATTAGATTTTCTGCAGATCTTTGTCTTCAGATTTACCAAAACCATGTAGTGCAAGGGCCTGCCTGATTGCATACAAATGGAAACTCCTAAGGTTTCTAAGGTTTAACCTCATATTACAGTAGTGTGTATGGGATCTTCATTTTTTTGGTCAATCTAAACACGTTTCTACAGCCTAAGTTTATAGTCTGATTTAGTAAGATAATAATAAAACATGTTCGAGGTTTAGGACTTCTAAGCAGAAAGCACAGTCTAATAAGCAAATGTGGTGCCCCATGTACAGTTAGGTACATATATTTTTGGACACAGGCACAATTTTAGTTTTTTTCAAGTATTTACCAAAACATATTCAAGCTATAGTTATATGCTGGATATAGGTTGAAAGTGCACACTCTCAGGTTTCAATTGAGGGTACATACATCCAAATAGGAGGAAGGTTTTAGGAATTAAAGCTCATAAGAATAGCCACCCCCTCCCTTTTTCAAGTTACCAGATGTAATTTTTAAAATGTAAACAAAATCTGTTTTATGGCCAGGTGTGGGCTACTCCTTCATTGTTTTTTCATCAATTAAGCAGGTAAAAGATCTGGAGTTGATTCTTAGCCCTTGTACACACGGTCGGACATTCCGACAACAAAAAACTGGTGTTGCATACACACGGTCGGACAAAGTTGACGGAAAATCTGATCATTTGGAACGTGATGACGTTTGTACGTTACGACGGGACTACGTTCAGGCCAGTAGCCAATAGCTTTGGTCTCGTAATTTGATCTGAGCATGCGTGGCACTTTGTCCGATCGGAATTCTCTACAAACGATCGGACAAAGTCCTATCGGATCATGTTGTCGGAAAATTTTATATCCAGCTCTCAAACTTTGTTGTTCGGACATTCCAACGGAAAAAGTCAGATGGAGCCCACACACGGTCGGATTATCCGACAACACGGTCCAATCAGACATTTTCTGTCGGAATTTCAGACCGTGTGTACAAGGGCTAAGTGTGGTATTTGCATTTGCATCATTCATTCAAAGGAGTTGTCCATGCAAGTGAAACAGGCCATTGTAGGTCTTCAAAAACAAAACAAATCCACCAGAGAGATAGCAGCAACATTAGGAGTGGCCAAATCAACAGTTTGATACGTTCTGAGGAAAAATAATGCACTTGTAAGCTCAGCAACATAAAAGGGCCTGGACATCCACAGAAGACAACAGTGATGGTTGCTTGCAGGATCCTCTCTATGGTAAAGAAAATCCCATTCACAACATCCAGACAAGTGAAGGACACTATCCAGGAAGAAGGCGTATCATTGTCAAAGTCTACAATAAAGAGAAGACTTCACAAGAGCAAATATGGAGGGTTCACCACAAGGTCCATAAGCCCAAAAAACAGAAAAGCCAGATTAGACTTTGCTAAAAAAAAATCTGAAAAAGCCAGACCATTGCTGGAAAAGCATTCTTTGAATGGATGAAACTAAGATTAATCTGCACCAGAATGTCAGGAAGAAGAAAGTGTGTAGAAGCCAGGCACATCCAAAGCACACAACGTCATCTCTAAATCATGGTGGAGACAGTGTGATGGCATAGGCATGCATGGCTTCCAGTGGCACTGGGTCATTGGTGTTTATTGGTGATGTGACAGAAGACAGAAGCAGTCGGATGAATTCTGCAATGTTTAGAGATATACTGTCAGCCCAGATTCAGCCAAATGCAGCAAAGATGATTGGAGGGCTCTTCATAGTACAGATGGACAATGATCCAAAACACACTTCTTTTCCTTCAAAAGCAACCCAGGAGCTTTTGAAGGAAAAGAAGTGGATTATTCTGCAATGGCCTAGTCAATCACCTGATCTCAACCCAATTGAGCATGCATTTCACTTGCTGAAGGCAAAACTAAAGGCAGAAAGACCAATAAACAAAAAACTGAAGACGGCTATAGTTAGAGCCTGGCAAAGCATCAGAAAGGAGGAAACCCAGTCTTTGGTTATGTCCATGGGTTCCAGACTTCAGGCAGTCATTGCCAGTAAAGTATTCTCAACAAAATATTAAAAATCAAAATTTTATTTATGATTATATTCATTTGTCCAATTACATTTGAGCCCCTAAAAATGGGGGTACTGTATATAAAAATGCACTTCAATTTCATTTGGATTGTTTTGTTTTAATTTATTCTGGTGACATACAGAGCCAAAAGTATGAAAATTGTGCCTGTGTCCAAATATACAGTATATGGACCTAACTGTACATAGATAGATAGATAGATAGATAGATAGATAGATAGATAGATAGACCAACAGTGGAAGGAAAATGATAAATGGTTTTCAAAAATGTTTACAAATAAATATGTAAAACATGTCACATGCATTTGTATTCAGCTCCTTTTACTCTGATACTCCTAACTAAAATCTAGTGGAACCAATTGCCTTTCGTAAATCACCTAATTAGTAAATAGGGTCCTCCTGTGTTTAATTTAATCTCAGTATAAATAAATCTATTCTGTAAAGCCCTCAGAGGTTTGTTAGAGATCCTTAGTGAACAAACAGCATCATGAAGGCCAAGGAACACACCAGATAAGTCAGGGATAAAGTTGGGGAGAAGTTTAAAGCAGGGTTAGGTTATAAAAAAATATCCCAAGTTTTGAACATCTCATGGAGCACTGTTCAATCCATCACCTGAAAATCGAAAAGCTATGGCACAACTGCAAAGCTACGAAAACATGACCATCTACCTAAACAGGCAAGGAGAGTATTAAACAGAAAGCACCCAAGAGGCCCATGGTAACTCTGGAGGAGCTGCAGAGATCCACAGCTCAGGTGGGAGAATCTGCCCACAGGAAAACTATTAGTCGTGCACTTCACAAATCAGTTTTTTATAAAAGAGTGACAAGAAGAAAGTCATTGTTGAAAGAAAGCCATAAGAAGTCCCGTTTGCAGTGTGCAGGAAGCCATGTGGGGGATACAGCAAACATGTGGAAGAAGGTGCTCTGTTGAGACCAAAATGTCAATTTTTGGCCTAAAAACAAAATGCTATGTGTGGTAGAAAACTAACACGGCACATCACCCTGAACACACCATCCCCACTGTGAAACATGGTGGTGGCAGCATCATGTTGTGAGGATGCATTTCTTCAACAGGAACAGGGAAGCTGGTCAGAGTTGATGGGAAGATGGATGGAGCCAAATACAGGACAATCTTGGAATAAAACCTGTTAGAGTTTCCAAAAGACTTGAGACTGGGGCGGAGGTTCAACTTCCAGCAGGACAACAGCCCTAAATATACAGCCAGAACTACAATGGAATGGTTTAGATTAAAGCATATTCATAGCTTTGGCTATTTTGCAAAGATGAATGGGCAAAATGTCACTCTCTAGATGTGCAAAGCTGGTAGAGATATCCTCAAAAAGACTTGCAGCTGTAATTGCAGTGAAAGGCGGTTCTACAAAGTATTGACCAGTGGCGTCAGAAGGGGGGGAGGAGGGGGACTGGAGCCCCAAATGGGTCCCCGAATAGCCCTGAGTCTGGGCCATTTATAAAACAATTATTATCCCTGAGTCACCCGAGAGACTGCGCATGAGCGGGGATCGATCCGAACAGCGGGCACAAAGTCCGCTCACATGGGCGGCGGCGCCTAACTCCCAAGTCTATTGGATGTCACACGGTCCCACCCACCCACGATCCCAGCATTGGACCAGTGAGACCTCCATCATATGCCTCCTGGACCCGGCAGCGCCTATAATGAACATCAAATAGGTCCACTGAATGCCGGGACCGCGAGGTGTGTGACATCCATCATAGGTGCTGCAGGCTCTAGAAGGCAGGAATTACAATGCGCAGCGCCGTCTCACTGTGAGAAAATCCCGCTCGGGTGGACGGCTCTCCTCTCCTGTCCTTCTCCCCCTCTCCTCTCCTCCTGCCCTGTCACGAGCACGGCTCTCCTGTCCTGTGTCCTGTCCTCTTCTCCTGCCCTCCTGTCCTGTGTCCTGTCATGGCTCTGGCTGTGACTGCCTGGAGTGCCTGCTCAACAGGCCCTGCTGTCTACTCTACTGTGATGGGCGGGCATTCGCACACTATGGCTGAGCTGCAGGAGGAGGTCAAGTCACCTTAAGTCTGGTCAGGTAGGTCAGTGTGGGGCAGTGTATGTCAGGCAGTGTTGCAAACCACCCGTATATTTACGGGCAGCCCGTAAAAACTGGCTCTTTTTTCCCCAACCGTAAATGCCCATAGTAGCGGGAATGTGTCAGTAAAAAAATAGCCACAATCGGTCCGACTTGGAACTGCACATGCGCAGTTCCGGAGCATGACGAGCCGATCCTGCATTCGGCCAGCGGGAGGGCGGATTTCACAGAGGCTGTGCGGCACCAGCACGCTTTACTGTCGATGAGAGTGTCGAGTGATGTGACGTATTAGCACATCCCAAAAGGCAGGCCAACATTTGAAATCTGTAACAGGAGGACTCGGAGGCTAAGCAGTGCGCGGCGGCGAAATGAGGAGCCCTGCATCCAGGTCCAGAGTCCAGCCCAGCCCAGCCAACGGTACAGCAGGTGATGGTGGCAGAGGGGGATGAAGGCGGGGGTGATGGTGGCAGAGGGGCCTGTAACATGTAGTTCATAGACTGTGGCGTTTTTATATAAATTGTATTGGAAGGTAGAGTATCCCATAATAACCAAATAGAATGTGCTATACAAGGATTCTGATTGGTTCTGCGCTTTGCTCCTTCAAATATTCATGCATTATAAAATACACACTTCTATTTTATTATCCAATCACTATGCAATTTGATCAAAATCATCAAATCTGGGGGATGGAGGCAGAGGGGTGTTGGTGGCAGAGATTGATGGAGGCAGGGGGGTGCTGGCGGCAGGGGGTGTTGGTGGCAGAGGTTAAAGGAGGCAGGGGGTGTTGGTGGCAAAGGTTGATGGAGGCAGGGGGTGTTGGTGGCAGGGGGTGTTGGTGGCAAGGGGTGTTGGTGGCAGAGGGTGTTGTTGGCAGGGGGTGGTGGTGGCAGGGGGTGGTGGTGGCAGAGGTTGATGGAGGCAGGGGGTGTTGCTGGCGGTGGTGTTGTTGGCAGGGGGTGGTGGCGGCAGGGGGTGTTGGTGGCAGAGGTTGATGGAGGCAGGAGGTGTTGGTGACAGGGGGTGTTGGTGGAAGAGGGGGATGGAGGCAGGGGGTGTTGGTGGCAGAGGGGGGTGGAGGCAGGGGTGTTGTTGGCAGAAGGGGATGGAGGCAGGGGGTGTTTGGTGGCAGGGGGGATGTAGTCAGGGGGAGATGGTGGCATTGGGCGATTTGAGGCAGGAGGCGATTGAGGCAGCTGGCGATTGGAGGCGGGGGGCATTGGTGGCAGGGGGTGGTTGAAGGCAGGGGGCATTGGTGCCAGGGCCAATGGAGGCAGGGGGTTATTGGACTAAATAATTCACCCTTATTATAACCGAAAATAACAAAAATATGTTTTTTTACCTTAAAGCGGAGGTCCACCCTAAAATGGACCTCCGCTCATCGGAATCCCCCCCCCCCTCCGGCGCCACAATCGGCACCTTTCAGGGGGGAGGGGGGTGCAGTTACCTGGATAATCCAGGTAACTGCACCCACTTCCGGGCTAGCTCTCTGCGGAACGGGGCGTACGTTACGCCCCGTTCCGCAAGCGCCCGCCCCCTTCAGCAAGTGCCCCGCTGCCTGCTGGGAAACACACAGCTCCCAGAGGCAGCGGGGACCGTCCGGATTGCGCCGCGCGGCTCGCGCATGCGCAGTAGGGAACCGGGAAATGAAGCCGAAAGGCTCCATTTCCTGATTCCCATACCCAAGATGGCGGTGGGACCCGGCAGCCGAGCGAGCGATCGGCTTCGGGTGCCGACATCGCGGGCATGCTGGACAGGTAAGTGTCACTATTTAAAAGTCAGCAGCTGCAGTATTTGTAGCTGCTGGCTTTTAAAAAAAAAAAAAAAAACGCGGAGTCCCGGTGGACTCCCGCTCTAATTTCTATCTTAAATCACATTGCTATTTGCACCTAAAAATGTAATTTTGTAACTTTTCTGAAATGCCAGTAAAAACCTGGCTGTGCCAGTAAATATTGGGTGCCGTGCCAGTAAATTTAAATATGGTAGGTTGGCAACACTGATGTCAGGTAGGTTAGTGTGTGTCAGGTAGGTCAGTGTGTGTCAGGTGGGTCAGTGTATTTTTCTTGCCCTTTTTTCATTGATATGTATCAATGATTAGCCCTTTCAGGTATATATTACAATTTTGGTTGCTATTATGATAACATATGCCCAGCAATGATTTATACATTGGGGGCTTCATAATAAGCAGACACTAATATTGACAGTATTAATATTTGGTAGCAACAATGTATTTGTTGTAGGGCTTACATTCAAAAATATTATATATATCTTTTCTTTTTTGCAGAATTTTGAAATCAAGAGTTTTTGTTAAGTGTCACTACTGCTACTCTCTGCATCTGTGGTTGTAAGCTATCATCTGTACATCCAATCACGTAGCACTGCAGTTATGTTAGCCTAATGCCTCATACACACGATCAAACAATCCAGTGGAAAAGTCCGGCAAACTCATGTCCGCCGGTCAATCCGCCCGTGTGTAGGCTCCGGCTGACTTTTTTTACCCAAAAGTCTGGCGGACTAAGAAAGTATTTTTGCACTCCAATCTGTCCGCTTTTCGGCGGACAGTACGGCCGCGTGTGTGTGCTAGTCCACCGTACTTTTGAAATGAGCGGACTTTTCCCGCTCTGAGAAAACTCCGCTCATTTTGAGCGCACCTCCAGGTCCGTCACCTGGTATGGACTTAAAGGGGAACCCCTATGCCGAAAAATCGGCGTGGGGGTCCCCCCTAGGTCCACATCAGACCCTTATCTGAGCACGCTACCCGGCCGGACAGGAAAGGCGGTGGGGATAAGCGAGCGCCCCACCCCCCCCTCCTGAGCCGTGCCAGGCCGTGTGCCCTCAACATGGGGGGTGCCTTGGGGAAGGGGAGGCCGCGCGCCCCCCCCACCCCAAAGCACCTTGTCCCCATGTTGATGAGGACAAGGGCCTCTTCCCAACAACCCTGGCCGTTGGTTGACAGGGTCTGCGGGTGGGGGGCTTATCAGAATCCAGGAGCCCCCTTTAATAAGGGGGCCCCTGGATACCGACCCCCCACCCTATGTGAATGAGTATGGGGTACAATGTACCCCTACCCATTCACCTGTGAAAAAAAGTAAAAATAAAACACAACACACAAGGGTTAAAATAGTTTATTGCACAGCTCCAGGGGTCTTCCGTCTTTGGGGGTCTTCTCGCCGCACTCCTCCGCTATCTTCTGCTAGCTCTTTTACTAGTGAAGGAGCCCGGCTTTCTTCTTCACAGCCGCCGCCCTCTTCTTCCGACTTCGGGGGACTTGTCCCCCTCTTCGGGGGTCTTGTCCCCCTCTTCGGTTCTTCCTGCCGGGCCACCGCGCCTTCTTCTAGCTCTTTTACAAGCGGTGGCCCGGTCTTCTGTCGCCGCTGTCACCGTCTTCTGTTCTTCTGTTCTCTTCTTCTCTTCTTTTCTTCTCTTCAGATGTTGCCTCGTCGCTGCCTCCGCTCACAATGGCAGGGATGCAGCGCGCTGCGACTTATATAGGGACATCACCGGATGATGTCCCCGCCCATTATGATGTCACAGTCCCAGAGGATGGGACTGTGACATAATAATGGGCGGGGACATCATCCGGCGATGTCCCTATATAAGCCGTCGCGCGCCGTGTCCCCATCATTGTGAGCAGAAACAGTGACGAGGCAACACCTGAAGAGAAGAACAGAAGACGGTGACAGTGGCAACAGAAGACTGGGCCACCGCCTGTAAAAGAGCTAGAAGAAGGCGCGGTGGCCCGGCAAGAAGAACCGAAGAGGGGGACAAGACCACCGAAGAGGGGGACAAGACCCCCCGAAGTCGGAAGAAGAGGGCGGCGGCGGCGAAGAAGAAAGCCGAGCTCCTCCGCTAGTAAAAGAGCTAGCAGAAGATAGCGGAGGAGTCCGGCGAGAAGTCCGGCGAGAAGACCCCCAAAGACGGAAGACCCCCGGAGCTGTGCAATAAACTATTTTAACCCTTGTGTGTTGTGTTTTATTTTTACTTTTTTTCACAGGTGAATGGGTAGGGGTACATTGTACCCCATACTCATTTACATAGGGGGGGGCCAGTATCCGGGGGCCCTCTTATTAAAGGGGGCTCCCGGATTCCGATAAGCCCCCCGCCCGTAGAGGCCCTTGTCCTCCTCATCAACATGGGGACAAGGTGCTTTGGGGTGGGGGGGCCTGGTACAGCTCAGGAGGGGGGGGGGCGCTCGCTCGTCCCCACCCCCTTTCCTGGCCGGCCGGGTAGCATGCTCGGATAAGGGTCTGATGTGGACCTAGGTGGGGACCCCCACGCCGATTTTTCGACGTAGGGATTTCCCTTTAAGTCCATACCAGGTGAGGGGGCCAGCGACGCCTCCTTTGCTGGCCCCCGGCTACCTGCAGACGCACTCAAAATGAGCGGACTTTCCTCCGCGTGTGTGGGCGAGTCCATTCATTTCAAAAGTACGGCGGATAGTCTGGCGGTCTTAGTACGCCGTATTAGTCCGCTGAAAAAGTGCCGTGTGTGGGCAAGTAGCTCATTCGGAAAGTCCGGTGGACAGTCCGGCGGAAAGTCCGCCAGACTAAGTCCGCCGGATAGTCTGCTACGTATGTACGCGGCATAACAGTTTTCCCCTACACTCTTCACGGCATCTGATATGAATATATGGCTGTGCTAGTCAGCATTCCATCTGGAGGTGTATGCAATACTGACCACTTGAATCGGTATGTGTTTACATAATCATGACTTCAACGATGCTCCTCTTGTATGCCCTCTTTCATGATGAGATTGATGTTTTGTTGTATTGTATGCTTTTGTTATTTGTCTTTTGGTGGGTCAGTGTATGTCAGTGTAGGTCAGATAGATCAGTGTGGGTCAGAGTATGTCAGTTAGGTTAGTGTGTGTCAGGCAGGACCGGTGCTACCACTAGGCAAACTAGGCAGCCGCCTAGGGCGCACTGCTTCCTAGCGGCGCCTGGCCACTGGTTTCCCTCCGTGTTTGTATGCTCTGCAGGCTGCAGCATGTAACTAACTCAGTCCGACCAATAGTGTAATTAGAGGTGCAGCACAGCACTGGAGCCAGTGATAGAGGAAGCAGAGCAGATGCTTCTCGCCTTCTGTCACATGGGCAGGGCAAATGGGGGAGCCAATGGGGGCAGCAAAATGAGGATTCGCCTAGGGTGTCAAAAATCCTTGCACCAGCCCTGGTGTCAGGTGGGTCAGTGTAGGTCAGGTAGGTCAGTGTAGGTCAGGTAGGTCAGTGTCCATCAAGTAGGTCAGTGTGTGTCAGTGTACGTCAGGTAGGTCAGTGCGTGTCAGGTAGGTCAGTGCTTGTCAGGGAAGGTCAGTGCACGTCAGGTAGGTAACACCCCCCCGTGCCTGACTCGGACTTTGGGCTGAAGCCCCTTGTCTTTTTGCCACCAAGCAATGCCCCTGGTATTGACTCAGAGGGGCTGAATCCAAATGCACGCCACACTTTTCACATATTTGTAAAAAAAATGTTAAAAACCCATTTATCATTTTCCTTCCACTTCACAATGATGTGCCACTTTGTGTTGGTCTATCACAAAAAATCCCAATAAAATACATTTACGTTTTTGGTTAAAACGTGACAAAATGTGGAAAACAAGGGGTATGAATACATTTTCAAGGCACTGTAAACGCTTTGAAATTTAAGTTTTCCTTTAAGAATTTTGGCAAGTGTTTTGTCAGTGAGTTACAGCCAACCAAAATGTTTTGGCCTAATGTGACTTGTGGTCTCAGCACAGAATCTTCCGCTGCCTCTTACATTACTAACAGCCATGTCAGATGGCCCCCAGACCAGCTTTCGTTATAGTTTCACATGCCCCCGTGACCCCCTACAATTACTTTCTGGGGATGAGAACATTTGGCTGGTGTCTCAGCACAGTGTCCCTCTTATGTATTTACTCTGATGGATTCTTGATGTGTGACACACATCCGTCTAATCGCACACTAACGACAGAGTCACAGCTCACTCCACTGGACGAATTTGGTCACTGAGGTCACTCAAGGGGAGTTCGGAGTATCGTTTTTTTTTTTCTTTCTTAAATGTGATTGACATAAAGGATATATATTGCTTTGGATTTAATATTACTTGCGGAACGGTTTGATGCAAACTGTAAAATATTAAAAAACAAAAAATAATTCAGCGCAGACAACTAACGAATCAAAAGTGAGAAAAGTAAATGCCACCTAATTCCACAAAAGCCATATACAAAAATAAATAGTCATAAAGTGCAGCACATCAAATAAATATAGAATCCAAACAGAGTCCTTAAAAGATGAACAAAGCCAGAGGAGATTTACCAGCCCGTGGATGAAGGCAACTGTGTCATACAAATCACATCAGATATGAGAAGTGCAAATCTCACCACCAAAAGCACTCCAAGCCGCTCACCTTAAATAAATGACCCCTGAGCTAACAGGATGCTCGGATAATGCTTGTGTTACCAGATGTAACATAGTACATAGCTTAACCACGCATCTCAATAAACAGTTCCTCAGATCGATTCAATTTATAGTGATTTACAGGTAAACAGAAGACAGAATAGCGCTCTTTGTTTCAACATTTATTAACCACTTGCTTACTGGGCACTTAAACCCCCCTCCTGCCCAGACCAATTTTCAGCTTTCAGCGCTGATGCACTTTGAATGACAATTGCGTGGGCATACAACACTGTACCCAAATGAAATTTTTATCATTTTTTTCCCACAAATAGAGCTTTCTTTTGGTAGTATTTAATTCCAGCTGGGAGTTTTATTTTTTGCTAAACAAACAAAAAAAGATGCAAAAAAAAAAAAAAGCATGTTTCATAGTTTATTATAAAATGTTGCAAACAGGTAATTTTTCTCCTTCATTGAAATGCGCTGATGAGGTGGCGATGGTGAGCACTGATAGGCTCAGCTGACAGCGCGAGGAGGAAAAATAGCTGATTACCGGCTCTGTTGCGATCACATGATGGGCTGTCATTGGCTGACAGCTGATCACGTGGTAAGGGGTCGGGATCGACCCCTTGCTCTGATCTATGATCAGGCGATTCTCATAGACTCGCTGATCACAGAGCGCGCCGCGCGCGCCCCTCAGGTGTGTCTTGGTATTTTAACCTCTAGAGATCCGTGCTGTAGCCGTCATTCAGCTATAGCGCGGATCTCTAGAGGTTAAAATACCAAGACAAAGAAATTTACTTATGTAGCAAGGTCTCCAGCTTCCTTCAGTCTAATGAAAACCTCCAGGGCCAGAGATAGCGGACATCCTTCTGTATGTGGTGAGTTAGAAAGCATAGTGGGTGTAAGGTGAATAAAGTTATTGAGCGCCAGACACTTCTTGAATGCAAAAGAGATGTTTATTTCCCTATAACTTTTTGAGGGAAAGAGGGTTGGGGCCAGGACACCCCCAGGTAGCAGCAAGTTCAATTAGCAGACTCTGAGACTTCAACAGGAGGACAGCCATGCAGGGAAAGGCCTCCAGAAGGAAGCCACATCTGCACGTGCAGGAAAGCTGTCTCCCACGGCAACAGTCTCCAACAGTTCCCAACACAAAGTGCAACAGTTTCTTAACCATCCCTACAACTTCTCCTTGTAGTTCTTCAGACCACGAGCTCCCAGTCCCCCACTAGACCCACTGATTCACCGCCAATGTATCCCCTGAGCTTCTACAATTTTCACGGTGGTATCTTTCTCAAGCATCACCCCCACCTCTCTGCTGGGTCCCTGGCCCTGCACTCCAGACATTTCTCAAGCTTTACCCCCGCTGGCCTGCTCAGTCCTTGGCATGACACACAAGGCTGCTCTGCAGGCGTCACCTTCACTGGCCGGGTCCCTGACTTGATCAGCATGTGAAGTTTCCTGATCCTCCACTGTGCCCGTTCAGTGAGAATACTGCTCCGGTACTTGCTTTAGTTACTCATTGTGGTCCCTGGCAAAAAGGTGACTGGTACCTTAGTGGTGACAGCTTCCTTTTTACCTCCAACCTCTGGCTGGACTGCAAGCCGCAGACCCAACCCTGCGCTACTCTCTTACTTCTGGACAGGCCCTAAGACAGCTTAGCAAGCATACGTCCCAGGGATAGGCCCAATTTGTGGCCTAGGAGCCAGGGGCACATGACACATGTCCACCCAGACAGCTGTCCAGGTGGCACAGAACATAGATCACCTAACTCCACAGAAATATATAGGTTCTCCCAGCAGGCCAAGGGATTCAAGAAAACCCCTGCCCATTGGCTAAGATACCCCATATACCCATAACCTGACTTTGGGTTGCTCTTCTCATATCTAGTACCACCAAGTACCTGGCCACCTAGTGGTAGAAGAGAAAAGTGCAACAAGGCCAAACTTAGGAAGAAATCAAAGGATTTCTAACAATCATCCAGGATAACTACTCCTGGCAAGTAAATTTGTGAGGAGCATCCCTGCCTAAGCTCCAGGCTGCTGCACTTACAAATCAACAGTGCAAGTAACGAGCGCTCAATATTACTAATCCAAACAGGAATACCGAAGACAGCTCCGGGTGAGGTCAGATATCCTCCCCTGTACATGTTACGCCCTGGGCGGGACTTTCGTCAGCAGGGCCCCAGCTGCCCTGGATGAGTACGGGGGAGGAGGTACCTTTCAGCCACCACCCGCATCTGTCTTCAGTATTCCTAATTGGATTTTTAATATTGAACACTCGTTACTTGCACTGATAAAGCCATTGAAGGGTATTTTTATTTTATTTTTGTAAATCTGCAATTTTTTATTTAAATAATCCCCAGTAATCGTTCCAGGAAGGTCCTTGTTCAGGTACTTCCTGTTATAAGATGACAACACTGTCCCTGTCTTCCAATCATGCTCCTGCATTGTCGACCTGTTTCTGATAGAGACTACATGTGGTCCATTAGGAAAACCTGCACTGAGAAAAGCCATGCAGCTCTTGCTGGAGTGAATGTAGGTACACCCTTGGAATTTAGGTGCCTACCCCATATTTCCAGGATTTTTAACTGCTTATCATGAAATAATTAGTAAAACTGTGACACTTTTCTAACACTCACATTTGCATACTTAAATTCTATTCCCCCCACCAAGCACATGCATTGTCATTTGAACCTAGGTGATAATTGAAGAGGACGGAGTGGATATCTGTCAGTTTTTCAGGTGGACCCAGTTGTACCCTTCAGTTTCCTCTAGGGAGCAGCAGATTTCAACGGACACCTGCTAACATCCGATCCAACCCTGCCTGCTGAAAACAGATGGATGGGGATCCATTTCCCATCTGTCTGGGGGATTGTATTGGACAGCAGTTGGATGTAAACAGACAGATGGGCTGTTTACATCCGACTGTCCATAGAGGAGAGTGGGCTGTGTTTGTGTCTGCTATGCATAAGCAGAGTAGACACAGACCAGCTGTCCGCCTGCTCAGCTGAGATCAGTGAAAAGATTGTCCATTGAGCTGGGGAGGAGGATAAGCAGTACTTTTACTTTTTAGTGAAAGTCTGCTTTAAAATGACTTTTGTAAATTGGATATACAGCACAGTAAGGCCGCGTACACACGGGCGGACTGTTGGCTCAACTTTGTCCGCTGAACAGTGTTTCAGCGGACAGTCCGCTCGTGTGTGGGGCTTCAGCGGACAGTTTCAGCGGACAGTTTGACGAACAAAGTTTTTCGGAAATTCCGAAAAACTGTCCGCTGAAACTTTGTTTGAGCGAACAGTCCGCCCGTGTGTAGGCCACTTTCGAAATGAGCAAACTGTTCCCGCTCGGAGGGAAGTCTGCTCATTACGAGCGCGTCTCCAGGTAGGTGGGGCCCGCGACGGAGACGTCGCGGGCCCCGCCACCTGGTATGGACTTAAAGGGGAACCCCAACGCCGAAAAAAATCGGCGTGGGGGTCCCCCCAAAGTCCACAACAGACCCTTGTCCGAGCACGCTACCCGGCCGGCCAGGCAAGGGGGGCGAGCGAGCGCGCCCCCCCTTCCGAGCCGTACCAGGCCGCGTGCCCTCAACATGGGGGGTGCCTTGGGGAAGGGGGGGCCGCGCGGCCCCCCCACCCCAAAGCACCTTGTCCCCATGTTGATGAGGACAAGGGCCTCTTCCCGACAACCCTGGCCGTTGGTTGTCGGGGTCTGCGGGCTGGGGGCTTATCGGAATCCGGGAGCCCCCTTTAATAAGGGGGCCCCCGGATACCGGCCCCCCACCCTATGTGAATGAGTATGGGGTACAATGTACCCCTACCCATTCACCTGTAAAATAAAAGTACCCAAAAAAAACACAACACACGAGATAAAATATTTTATTGCACAGCTCCGGGGGTCTTCCGTCTTCGGGGGTCTTCTCGCCGGACTCCTCCGCTATCTTCTTGTAGCTCTTTTGCTAGCGGAGGAGTCCGGCTTTCTTCCTCCCCGCCGCCGGCCTCTTCTCCCGACTTCGGGGGGTCTTGTCCCCCTCTTCGGTTCTTCTGCCGGGCCACCGCGCCTTCTTATAGCTCTTTTGCAGGCGGTGGCCCGGTCTTCTGTCGCCGCCTTCCGTTCTTCTGTCGCCGCCTTCGGTTCTTCTGCCGGGCCACCGCGCCTTCTTATAGCTCTTTTGCAGGCGGTGGCCCGGTCTTCTGTCGCCGCTGTCGCCGCCGCCTTCCGTTCTTGTTCTTCTTCTTGTTCTTCTTCTTCTTCTCTAGGAGATGTTGACACGTCGCTCTCTCCGGCCGGAATGCCAGAGCCACGCTGAGCGGCCACTTATATAGTGACAATGGGGCGGTGTCACATGGTATATGTCACATGGGTTGGTCACATGGTGACCCCGCCCCCTTACGATGTCATAGTCCCCATGTGACATCAACCCATTATAATTATAAAATAATAATAATAATAATAATAATAAAATAATAATAAAATAAATAAATAAAATAAAAATAAATAAATAAATAAAAATAAATAAAAATAAAAATAAATAAAATAAAATAAAATAAAATAATAATAATAAAACGTACAATTGATGTACATAGTTTACATTTTATTATGATTATATATAGGGGGTTCACATTGCAGCTCTGTAATATTTCTTACCTTTTGCAGAGAGGGTGACACCATCACTTCTATGTTCTAAATACACGGGTTGATTTGCATCTGTTAGTATTATTTTATGTAGGGGGTTTTACCATTATTTGCACATTGAAGCTCTGCAATTTCTCAAAATATTTTTGCAGAGTTGGTGACCCCATCTCTACTATATTGTAATAAATTGGTTGATTTGCACTGGATATTCATTTATAGGTTTTACCATTGCCCTTATAAGTCCATTTGTAGAATTGTATAAAGGAAGTGTAGGGTTATGCTGCATTTTTTGGCTTTTTATTGGTATACAGAGGCCAGGACATAATGATCACCATTGTGTACCTCCGCATTAGCACCCTCACTTTTACCTCAAGCACCCCCAAAAAAACATTGTCTGGAGCCACCCCTGCCCGGATAGGATTTGAATTTTTCTGCCCCATCCCTCCCTCCAAGTTTTTTCTCTATCTTCTCTTCATGACATTTGGTAGTCATATCCAAGTAGCTTTTTTTTAATCTCATGGACGAAATGTGACAAATAACATATATATCATACAATCATTCCACAAAAACATACCACATACACTGAATATATAATTTGAGGGAAATTGACTTTAATTTACAATAATAAAAAAAAATATCTATCTATCTATCTATCTATCTATATATCTATATCTATATCTATATCTATATCTATATATATATATATATATATATATATATATATATATCTATATCTATATATATATATATATATATATATATATATATATATATATATATATATATATATATACAGTGGTGTGAAAAAGTGTTTGCCCCCTTCCTCATTTCCTGTTCCTTTGCATGTTTGTCACACTTAAGTGTTTCGGAACATCAAACCAATTTAAACAATAGTCAAGGACAACCCAAGTAAACACAAAATGCAATTTGTAAATGAAGGTGTTTATTATTAAAGGTGAAAAAAAATCCAAACCATCATGGCCCTGTGTGAAAAAGTGATTGCCCCCTAAACCTAATAACTGGTTGGGCCACCCTTAGCAGCAACAACTGCAACCAAGCGTTTGCGATAACGTGCAATGAGGCTTTTACAGCGTCCTGGAGGAATTTTGGCCCACTCATCTTTGCAGAATTGTCCTAATTCAGTTACATTAGAGGGTTTTCGAGCATGAACGGCCTTTTTAAGGTCATACCACAACATCCCAATAGGATTCAGGTCAGGACTTTGGCTAGGCCACTCCAAAGTCTTCATTTTGTTTTTCTTCAGCCATTCGGTGGTGGACTTGCTGGTGTGTTTAGGATCATTGTCCTGCTGCAGAACCCAAGTTCATTTCAGCTTGAGTACACGAACAGATGGTCGGACATTCTCCTTCAGGATCTCTTGGTAGACAGCAGAATTCATAGTTCCTTTTATCACGGCAAGTCTTCCAGGTCCTGAAGCAGCAAAACAGCCCCAGACCATCACACTACCACCACCATATTTTACTGTTGGTATAATGTTCTTTTTATGAAATGCAGTGTTCCTTCTACGCCAGATATACTTGGACACACACCTTCCAAAGAGTTCCACTTTTGTCTCATCGGTCCACAGAATGTTGTCCCAAAAGTCTTGGGGATCATCAAGATGTGTTGTGGAGAAATTGAGACGAGCTTTGATGTTCTTTTTGCTCAGCAGTGATTTTCTCCTTGGAACTCTGCCATGCAGGCCATTTTTGCCCAGTCTTTTCCTGATGGTGGAGGCATGAACGCTGACCTTAACTGAGGCAAGTGAGGCCTGCAGTTCCTTGGACGTTGTTGTGGGGTCTTTTGTGACCTCTTGGATGAGTCGTCGCTACGCTCTTGGGGTAATTTTGGGCGGCCGGCCACTCCTGGGAAGGTTCACCACTGTTCCATGTCTTCGCCATTTGTGGATAATGGCTCTCACTGTGGTTCGCTGGATTCCCAAAGCTTTGGAAATGGCTTTATAACCCTTTCCAGACTGATAGATCTCAATTACTTTTTTTCTCAATTGTTCCTGAATTTCTTTGGGTCTCGGCATGATGTGTAGCTTTTAAGGATCTTCTGGTGGACCTTACTGTGTCAAGCAGCTCCTATTTAAGTGATGCCTTGATTGTGAACAGGTGTGGCAATAATCAGGCCTGGGTGTGGCTAGAGAAATTGAACTCAGGTGTGGACAACCACAGTTATAGTATGTTTTAACAAGGGGGGCAATCACTTTTTCACACAGGGCCATGATGGTTTGGATTTTTTTTCACCTTTAATAATAAACACCTTCATTTACAAATTGCATTTTGTGTTTACTTGTGTTGTCCTTGACTATTGTTTAAATTGGTTTGATGTTCCGAAACACTTAAGTGTGACAAACGTGCAAAGGAACAGGAAATGAGGAAGGGGGCAAACACTTTTTCACACCACTGTATATATATATATATATATGTCCGCAGATTTCTTTTTAAAAATCTGGTCACCTTATATTATGGGCACTCCTGCCATCGACTCTGAGAGTCTGACAGTGTAGCATAAACCTTGCAGAACACAGATGGCAACCCAACAGCAGCATGGGGCAAGAGCGTGGGCCGGCTGGGCAGTTGCCCAGGGGCCCCACTTGCCTGGGGGGCCCCACCTGCCCAGCAACCAGGGGCATTGGGAGGGAATGGGTTCTCAAAAAGCCCCAGGTCTCGTATTTCTCATGTAGAATTATTAGCCCTGAGTGTAAACATCCAGTGACTGGTGGGCAAGGCAGGGGCGTGCGACCGCAGTGAGAGTGGAACCTGGCAGTTCAGTTGGCTTCCTTTATCACCCAGGAGATCCCCTGTCATTCATACGGCTCCAGCTTCCAGGTACCTCCATCACAATGTTGTAGTTTTGTAAAGTCTACTATTTGGCTGCTCCATGACTAGTGTTTGCCATAATTTTAATAATTCCTTTTTATTTCCCATGGAATAAATACTTTTCCTTTTATTACCCAAGGATGGATTTGTATGATTTTGATACGGCATAGCGCTTTTTTGTTTCATTTTATGTCTTATTGGTCTATGAGTTTGGGATAGCAGCGGCCCTAGCTCATTGTCCATGGGCCTGAATGTTTTTTTTTAGGAGGAAAATCTCCTCCTATGCAATGGTTAAGGAGAAAGGAAGGTGTTTGTTGTCCAAATCAAAAGTGCAGCCAAGGATGACAATGCTGCCCCTCCATAGATATAGAACAGTAAGTGACAGGACCAGTGGTGGCTGGTGCTCACACATTTTTTGGGGGGGCGCAAACAAACTGAAAAATTCAGAAAAATACTGAAAAAAAAAACCTGTCAATAACAGCCTCACTGTGCCATCAAATGCAGCCACTTTGCCATCAATTGCAGCCACTGTGCTTTTAAAAAGCAGCCACTGTGCCCATCAAATGCAGCCACTATGCCATCAATGGCAGCCACTGTGCCCATCAATTGCAGCCACTGTTCCATCAATTGCAGCCACTGTGCCCATCAATTGCAACCACTGTGCCCCATCAAATGCAGCCACTGTGCCCCATCAAATGCAGCCGCTGTGCCCATCATATTCAGCCAGGACATAAAGTGTGTTACTAGCAGGATCACAAAGTGAAAATAAATGAAAAAAAAAATCAAAATTCAAAGGAAAACAAATACAGTAAGTACATCTGGCTGCAATATATTACATTTTATTCGGGTTTATATAAAATTTATTTTTGAAATATCTTCTGCTGTATGAAGCTGTTGACGCACATTCACATTTATCTATGGATTATGGTGAAAGCTCTTTTACATATACTCGTTCATGAAAATAAAGTATTCTGTTTAGTGCAAGCGGCGCCATTGCTAATGCTGAAAATCCTTAAGAACTTGAGAGTCGTACATAATGTGCCGTATATATTATCCCCTTCCCTGCATAGCTGTCTGTCACAGTTGCACTTCAATTATTCTCCTCTCGGAAAATCAGAATGTCTCAATTAAGTGTATTTGTAACTTTATAAGGTATTTTGACCTAATGCATTCAGGCCCGAATTCTTGCTTGTAACAGGAATACTTTACTTTGAAAATTAAATAACCTTAGTCCTTGGCAAACCTTAATAACAGCAGATGTTCGTGCAGCTTGCTTGTTGGCAGTAGAGGGGAATTTAAGGTGAAAATCCGGAAAGGTTGAGACATTGGGGTTGATTTACTAAAGGGAAGTCCACTCGTAAGTGCAGTGGATGTAGATCGCTGTAGATCTGAGGGGAAGCTCTGAAATTAGGGGAAGCTCTGCTGATTTTATCATCCAAACATATGCAAGCAAAAATGCTGTTTTTTTATTTTCCTTGTGTAGCGGTACCCCCGTGAGGGCTGCTGATTGACTCTATACCCCACCGGTTACCCCGACTCTGCAGAGCCTCTCTTACCTCTGACACCTTGGGTTTCATTCTGCTATAGGATGTTAGCAATGAGAAACTCACACAATGTCACTGAACCACTCAAAAAGTTTACTAGAGTGAATAATGGAACACAGTCAACAATATGAATAAACACAAGTAATGATTGACAGTTGATATCACTTAAATCAGATATGCACAACTGTTAACTTTATATTCACCGCTAGGAGTATATGTAAACAGGTGTATGATGGGATAAGTATTCAATACGCTTCAACACTTACTGACCTACCCAATTCCTAAACTGACCTACCTGATTCTTACATTGGCCACTACACTACACTGTATTGGGCAGTGTGCAACGTGCAGTGTATAGTGGGCAGTGGGGTGTGCATTGGGTAGTGTAGTGGTCAGTGTAGTGGTCAGTGTGCACACTGACCACTACACTACACACTGACCACTACACTGCCCACTGACCACTACACACCCCACTGACCACTACACACCCCACTGAAAACTACACTGCCCACTACACACCCCACGACCACGGCACACCCCACTGCCCAATACACACCCCACTACACTGCCCACTGACCACTATACTACACACTGACCACTACACACCCCATAGACCACTACACACTGACCACTACACTGGCCACTACACTACACACTAACCACTACACTGCCCACTACACTACACACTGACCACTACACACCCCACACCCCACTGACCACTACACTGCCCACTACACTAAACACTGACCACTACACACTCCACTGACCACTACACACCCCACACCCCACTACACACCCCACACCCCACTGACCACTACACTACACACTGACCACTATACTGACCACTACATTGGTTTCTACACGGACAACTACACACTGGCCACTACACTACACACTGACCACTAAACTACACACTGACCACTACACTGCCCACTACACTACACACAGACCACTACACTATACACTGACCACTACACACCCCACTGACCACTACACACCCCACTGACCACTACACTGCCCACTACACTACACACTGACCACTACACACCTCAATGACCACTACACACTCCACTGACCACTACACTGAACAATGACGTATGACGTGTCCTATGATGTCATGTCTCTGCACCACAGACACACACACACAGATGCGCACAGATGCACATAGATGAGCAGAGTCGCACACAGACACACACAGAAAAACACAGTCACACACAGACACACACAGTCACACACAGTCGCACACAGACGCACACAGACACACACACAGACACACAGTCACACACAGACGCACACAGTCACACACAGACGCACATAGTCACACACACAGTCACACACCTCCTCCCTCCATACAGCACACACAGCCTGGCTCTCCTTCTCACCTTCAGCAGCCAGCAGGTCCAGCGGGTGTGTGCAGTAGGCGGCCCTTCAGGAAGTACTAGTACTACCAGTACCAATGCACCGTGCCACCGAGACACCCTTCGCTCTTCTTCCTCTTTTCTCCCTGCCCCGAGGGCGCGCTGCACAGTTCAAGGGCCAGGGGTGAGCCGGCCCGTGTCTGGGAGAACGAGAAGAGCTGGGGCCAACGGGTTGAAGCACGAGACGAGGCCCCGCCCAGCCAGCGCTGCCAAACAACTAGACGCGGCTGCCTTAAAGCGGTGACAGGGAGGTGTGGTGAGCCCGGGGGAAGAGGAGGGACTACACGTGCTGGAAGTGGGTGAAAGGGTGGCAGAGGGTGTAGGACCCTGCTAATTTGCACCCCCCCATCCTGCGCCCCCGTCGGGTGCCGGTTTCGCCAACCCCTTGGTACGCCCCTGCTGAAAGTGAACAGGAACCTTTTTCCTCAGTACCTGGAACATTCTCTGTCTCCTTGGTAGTACTGGAAAAGTGTGAATTTGTCAGTGTCCTTCACAACTCAGCAACCAGGCACTTCTCAGGGTGGCAGCTTGTTGGCCCTCCTCTGAAGAGTCCTCCCCTGGTTGCTTACATGAGCTGTGGTGCCCCTCCAAGCCGAGAGCACACCCGGACGCCTTGAATCCTCCCTCAGTTACTGCGCCTCAAACCAGTCAGTTCCGAGACTCAGGAACAGACGGATCCTTACCCCAGACCAGGCGGGTCTATTGGGGTTAACCAACCGAAGCATGTCCCGGGGCTACCCCGATCCAGAAACAGGAACAGACCGCTAGGGACCTCAACATGTGACCTCAACATCTTAAGTACCCCTCCCCAGACTCCTCAGCAGGGCCCGGCACACCCACTGATTGGCTCAGAGGAAGCTGATACCCAAAACATCCAACCAGGCCTGGTTCTGGCCTGTCATGTGCACCTCAATGTGCACATGACCAGGCAGAACTCTAACACAGCCCAGCCAAACCGATGTCAAAGTTAACCTACATAATTAACCCTCAGAACCCCATTACCGTTCTGAGGCAAAAACTAAATTTACACATGAATTACACTTTGTCCAAAATGTCATCCTCTACATAGAGATTCTGGAATATTTTACATGCTTGGCAATGTAGAAAAGAACATTATCTCTATATATTAGAAGCTGTGCAAGGTTTGGAGTTTCATTAGAAGTCCACCGAGTAACTAGAGAGCCAGCATGTTTACCAAGAAAGATAAAACTGTATGAAAAGCGTTGCTTTGAGCTGCCGCTGAAAAGGGACATCAAGTTCCATCCAAATTTGGACCTGTCAGAAGAGGTTGAAAAAAGTCTTAGCTGAGTTATTAAAAAAAAAAAACTATTTATAAAAATGAAAGAAAAAAGTTATTTTCAAAAATAGCGAACTTGCTCATAGTGAGCGATTGATTTTTATCCTTGAGGCTGGTTCACACTAGTACAAATTGGATGTAGCTTTCCCCACATCCAATTCAAATGACAGGAGTAAGAGGAAATTAAAAAAAAAAATAAGAAAAATTCTGGTCTTAGGTTGTCCAGAACTTGCATCAGCATTGGAAGATTTCCCATCACCTCCTGTTCCAAAAATAACTGTAAAGCCCCATACACAATATCAGATTTTCTGCTGAGTTTTTCCTTCAGAATTACCAAAACCATGTAATGTGAGGTCAAACATTAGGAGTTTCAATTTGTATGCAATCAGGCAGGCCCTTCTACTACATGGTTTTGGTAAATCTGATGACAAAAATCAGCAGACAATCTAATAGTGTGTATGGGGCTTTACATGCGTTTTTGAAAAATCTTACAATTTTTTTAAGTGCACCACCAGCATGAAGGGCCCTTGCGGTAACCCCCTTTGAAGATTATTTAAACTTTAAGTGATTGAATATTTTTTAGCATGGGTAGATTACAGTCACTCTTGCTACTTATAAATCTCAGCAATGAAAGAGGTACTGTTTACACAACGGCAATAATAACATCAGATATTGACATGAGGCAGTTCCTTATATTTCAGGGACATCAACTTCCCTGTTCTCAGGTCCTGTGCCCTGGGGACAGATGGAGTGCTTGTTCCCTCATTCAGGCAGTCTGTGCTCTTCTATAAACAATAGTATGTATAAAGGTGATAACATCTCTTCAGCCTCACACCAATGGCAGGAGCCGAATTAAAGTGTCTGAGCCCACGTACACACGGTCTGAGATTTTGTCAACCAAATCCGTCGGATTTTGCCCGTCGGATTTAGTCCGACGGATTGTGTCCGAAACTGTTGCATACACACGGTCGGGCCAAGTTGGCGAAAAACCCGATCTTTCAGAACGTGATGACATAATTTCGTTACGATGGGACTACATTCAGGCTAGTAGCCAATAGCTTTGATGTAGGAATTTGATCTGAGCATGCGTGGCACTTGGTCCGATGAAAATGCTCTACACATGATCGGATTAGGTCTGTCCGGCCCAGTTGGTCGGGAAATATTTCCAACATGTTGGAAAATTGGGTCGGACAGAGATTCGGACGGAATCAGTCCGATGCATACCACACACAGTCGGATTATCTGACGACACAGTCCGATAAGACTCATTCCGACAGATTCTCCGACCGTGTGTACAAGGGCTGACAGATGTCAAGGTAGGAATTGGACAAATCTAATAGTGCAATCAGCTAACATCAAGGAAGGAGCAGAAAGTGGCGATACAGTAGGATCACATAATGTAAGGCGTATGGCCAAATAAAACTTATTTTCAATTATTCTTATATTATTATTGTTATAGACTCCTATGATGAAGACAATCATGCAATGGTTGTGGAAGTCATGATTTAATTTATTCATATGAGGGTTGTACTAAAGGTATAATAAAAGTGGACATAACTTCTGTAGCACCCTCTAGTTGCTAGAAGTGTAGATAGTTTCTTTATTTTTATTTTTTTGTGTTAGTGTAGGTACATTTTTGCAGGCATGGCTAGCAGCCAGACCTGTCTGTGTTTGGTCCTGGGTTGGGCAGAAATCCAGGGAGAGCTAAGCCCAGCTAGGAACGTTTGGGTGGAAGCTGGTGAAGGAGTGTTAGGCTGCCGTGGTCTTTGAGGGAGCTCCCCAGTCTGGGGGGGGGGGGGGTGGGTGACCTTGGGCCTGGGCTTGGGTGCGGACAGGGCCTTCCCAAAAAGCACAGAGGTGCCCTGGCCACGAGAGTGACACACAGTCAGAAGGACTGGGAGGCACACTTGAGAGGACTAGGATGGAGTAGTCTGGAATGGGTGCAGAGCCAGTCAGGAGGACTGTGATGGCAAAGGCAGTGGAAAGGGGCAACTGCAGCCAGGAGGGCTGGTATGGCCTGGGGGGGGGGGGGGGTGCTGGGAGCAGAAGCCACATGTGGGACAGCTAGCTCTAAGGATTTCCATTTTTGCTGCACCAAAGGGGCCCATGGCTGAAAAGGGCATTTGCTCTGGACCTGACAGAGCCAGTGTCAGTTCCTACATCAGTGCTAGCTGGTCCTTTGAGTGATAGTCTGCAAGCAAGTGTATGTGCTGTAAGTTGAGGAGAAGAGATTGTGTATACTGGAGTGTATACAGTTAAGTCCCTACCAAGTTCTTCAATCAAGTGGGAATCCCGTATGTACCCTATCCCCATCTAAGTTCTTGTCAAAAAAACAAAGTGCAAGTACTGATTTTTGACTCAGTGTGTCTGGAAATTTGTGTGCCTGGCTGTGCAGGATGGGAGACAAACCACATTCACCAGTGGCCCCTATGGGGGTGGTGTTACACTTCTTATTAACTTACTTAGGCCATTCAAATTTGACATGCTGATAGAGAAAATTCAGTACTGTCCGTGATACTTTTTTTATTTGCATTAATATACAATTTTTCCAGACAAGCTTTCGGGGTATGTCCCATCCTGAAAAATTGTATGTTAGTGCAAATAAAAAAAGTATCACGGACAGTACTCAATTTTCTCTATCAACATAACAGTAAACAGTAACAGTAAAATTTCACAATTGCACTAATACGGCTACAATCACATCAAGTACATGTTGATAGAGTAACTCTTCCTCTATAGTAACTCTTCTTCTTTTTTTTCATTTCAGGTAAATAATGGACTCCAAGCAGAAGCAATGTGCCATCATTAAGTTCAAACAGCCTGCATCCCACATTTCTGTATAGCCCTCATGCATTCTTGTATCTCTCCCTGTAACCCTAATGCAGCGTACACACGACCAGACTTTCCAGCAGAAAAGGTCCGACTGGATCATTTCATCGGATATTCCAATCGTGTGTGGGCTTCAGCAGACTTTTTTTTCAAAAAGTCTGACAGACCTAGAAATAGAAAAATCGGGAAATCCATTCGTCTGTATGCTAGTCGGACAGACCAAATACGGTGCAAGGGCAGCTATTGGCTACTGGCTTCTGAACTTGCTTTTCTAGTCCTATTGTACGTCATCGCATTAGAAACAAACTGACTTTGGTGTGATGGTGTGTAGGCAAGTCAGTTCGGTCGGAAATCCGTCGGAAACTCAGTCAGAAAGACTGTCAAAGTTTATTCTGACGGAAAGTCCGGTCGTGTGTATAAGGCTACAATTACATCTCTGCTTTCCAAAAAAACACACATAAACCTGCATTTCTGTGCATTTATATGAAGTGCATATGTGAATGGGGCCTAACACTATACCTTCCTGTATTTCCAATACCAGCCCTCCTTGTAACTCTAACACTGACCTCTTGGTAACCTCTATACTAACCCTCACTGCAAAGCTGACACTAATGTTCCATGTAACCTTCACACTAACCATCCTAACTATCATAAATCTTCCCCTTTCCTGTAGCTGCAACATTAACTCTACCTTTAACCTAACATTAATCCTCCATTTCAGCCTAACTTAACAATAACCTACCCAGTAACCCTAACACTTTACATCCTTTAACACAAACCCACACTGTAACCCTAACACTAACCTGCCCTGTAACCCTAACACTTTCCACCCTTTAACACTTACCCTTGCTGTAACCCTAACACTAACCTTCCCTTTAATCCAAACACTAACCATTGCTGTAAGCCTAACATTGAGCCTCCCTGTAACCCTATCACCAACCCCTTTAAAGCTAACACTGAGCCTCTCTGTACAATTAACAATAACCCTTCATATAACCCTAACATTACCCCTCCCTTTGACCCTAGCACTATCCCCTGTCTGAAACCTCCTTGATAACTCTCCTTGCAAGCCTAACACTAAAGCTGCCCAAAGATGGGTCATTTTTTCATTCAGCCAATAAGTTGAATGAAAATTAACTGACATGATTCCTCCATCCACACATTCAAAGGGGTTCCTTTCCCTGAGCTATTGTATTCTGACAGTGCAGAGAGTTTCCATACAATACACTTCTATAGCTGGCAGCGTTGATCGAATGGCATTTATCCGGCAGGGTGATTGTACAGAAGTCGATTGGTAGATTGACTTCTGAACAATCAGTGTGCCCATATATGAATCAATATTCCTCTGGTTTCTGCTGAACCGGACAAATTCCGATCCATGTATGGCCGGCTTAACCCTCTATGTAACCCTAACACTAATCACTCTGTAAACCTAACACTAACCCTCCATGTATCTAACACTAACTGTTCCCCCCCCCCCCGTAACAACAGCATTAACCTTTCTTGTAACAGTAACACCGACTTTCCCTGTGTAGCCAGGGTCGGCTATTAGGCCTATAATATAGAGAAACATTTGTGTTGTTAATGTGGGGTTAGCTCCCTCTAGTGTTTGCTGGACTCTGTGTGTTAATTTCCTCTTTCCTGTGTGAGGATGTAGAAAAAAGCATCATGGGATGTGTAGTTCAGAATGCTGAAGTGACTCTGCCAGCAGCACAGAAAGGACTGTAGTTGAGCAGGCACACATTCAGCGGAGGGGATACATGACAGGGCTTACCTCACCTCAAGCTCGGAGGTCCAGGCCTCCGGAGCACTTCGGTCCTGACAGGACCCCTAGGGCTCAGAGTCACAATGGGAGCACGCCTTCAGACCCTTCAGGCCCCTCTGTAAAGTGCACGCTGGCTACGGTGGGTGGTGAGCCTAGGAGGAGTCCCCAGCTCTGGCGGGCATGTGAGAGGGAGAGTGAGGTCTGCGGGCACCAGCCTGTCCCCTGGTTCAGCCGGTGGCCCTTCCCCGCAGACAATGGAACTGTGTGTGAGAGAGGGCACATCTGCCCTGGGCAGACGGAAGATGGAGGCGCTCACCTACGGGTCACAGTCGGGGCCTGAGAGACTTGGGACTGTTGGGATGTGTGCTGATGACGTCAGCAGCGGCAGGAGGTTGAGAACAGCGCAGAGGACACCACGGGTGGCCAGCATGTTGTCTACGTGGGGATAAACTGCGGCAGATGAGGTAAAAGGACAATCTACAGCCTAGAGGTCAGTGGGACCTGCGGTGGCAGAGTGTCAGGCGGAGATGGAGGTCAGCAGCTCTGAAAAGGGGGAGCTGGAAAAGGACGATCTGGCGGCAGAGAGGGGATCTGGATCTGCGGCTGGGGGGGTCCCCGGCCCCATGCAGCCTGGTGAGTGCCCTTCTGCTGTTGCCTTTTAGATCGCTGTCAAGGACCCCAAAATGCCACAGTGATGCAGGTGCAAAGCCTTACATCTGTATGCCCCACCACACATGGAAAGCCCGCTGTAAGCCATCCTCCAACCCCAAAAACCACAGGTCAGTATCCACAGCGTTGAGGTGAGCCCTGAGTATGGAAGTGCCTGGGAAAGCAGTACGAGAAAATCAAATCTGATATCTCTGATAAGCTCCCTAGAGTATCTAATGCCTAAATCATTGCCCCTTGCATGTATGATAAGCCCTGTCCAGTCTGGCAAAATAGTTAACCTCTGGGACCACCCAACTCCACAGCATGCTCCGAACACCGATCCCTCAGATGCTGCCTAACTCCCGGGGGAGGCCTAACTTAGGTTGACCAGACATCCCTGGTTTCCTGGGACAGTCCTCGGATTGAGGACCCAATCCCCGAACCAAGTCTGTTCCCGGTTTTGTCCCCGGATTGGATTTGGACAGGGGCTGGGGCAATTTCAAAGATAGTCAGTGCTCCTACTAGCTTTAGTACTACTAGAATTATGGTAGTTATTCTGTGCCCCTTTCTGATGGTCATGTGCTGGTCAGAGCGGAGGGAATATTTCTTCAGTTTCGGGTGCATGCCCGTTCTGCTTCTGCTCGTATGTTCTTCTGCCTTGGTTCAAGTCCCGGCCAGCCACCTGCCCATCTCCTTGCCTTCCCTGGCGGAGTGATCTTCCTCTGCTCCTCATCCAGTAGGGCCCAGAGAGTAAGACTTGACAGGCTGTGAGGCGGGCGGTGACAAGCAGAGAGTCGCTAATTGCCGCCATTACTAGTAAAAAAAAATATGTCCCCGGATTTAATTTAAAAAATCTGGTCACCTTAGGCTAACTGCCTAGCCTCTGGCCTGACCTCTGCCCTTCTGGCTCCCAAAAGACGTACGAATGCCCCAGGATCCAGATGAGACATCCCTGACCTGTAAGTAAACAGAAAACAGTACCACCCACCAATATGAAAAACCAACTGACACACAACATAAAAGAGAATAAAGAAGATGGAAAAAGGGAAATTATAACAGACAGCTAGGGCCTACAATAAGTGAGACCTGACATACAGCTGGAATATATTGGACTCCCATCTGCCTATCTGCTTGACTGCGTTGTCATTCAAACCCCACGAGACACCTCGGTGGCCGCACCAATGCGGAAAGAATGAGACACATACTCAAATAGGTCAAGACTCTGACAAACTGTTAAGTACCTGGTGTTGAAGCCCGACTTGTAGAAGGAGACCTCTCTTACAACGCTGGTTCAGGAGCCACTGGAATGGGAACAGCGGTCTCGAGAGCACAGTGGGTAGGAGTGCCTGCTGGAATAGGGGCGCTGAGACTGATAGCGGAGAAGAGATCCCTCTGGATGGCTGGACAGCTGGAAGTTGATAGAAGAGCTGAGAAATGCAAGCAGCAGCTACAGGAGCCGATGAGAGGAACCACAGGCACAGCAGAACACTGAACAGGCAGCAGGTTGGAGCAGGGTCGGATGGTCCGGGTCAGTAGGCGAGCAGACAGGTGATAGCAGCAGGCAAGGAAGCGTCGGTAAAACTGGCAGAGGTCGGCAACGGAATCACAGGCAGAAGTGGTAGCAAGGTCAGGCGGGCCGAGTCGGGTTTGGAGAAGGCAGAGAAGTCAGACGAAGCCGGATCGGTAACAATAGCAGATAATCAGGTTCAGGTTCAGGTAGTCAGATACACAGGAGCTGAGACGAAATAGCGCCGCACGAGCGCACTAGGAGAACTTTTAAGCGTTCAGTGGTGGCAAACAGCGCTATCGCGCACATGTGCGCACCTAACGCACGCTCGCACGCCCGTGCACCACTCGCGAACGCGTACATGAAGGCGCACGCGAACGCATACGCAAACGCATACGCGAACGCGTACGTGCCGACGCCTGCCAATGTGAAACCTGGATAAACAGGAACAATCAGCATGCACCAACAGGGGACCTCCTAAATACAAACGTACCAAAGAGAACTGTTCCAGAGCAGAAACTGGACAAAGTCCTGTAGTATTGCCTCGGAACAAATTCACTTGAACACCCCTGCCGCCCTGATCTGTTTTGGAATGACGTATTCTAATATGTGCTGATGAATCAGTAAATTCCACATCCTCCCATAATTCAGAGCATGCTGTGGAGTTGGGTGGTCCCAGAGGTTAACCGTTTTGCCAGACTGGACAGGACTTATCATACATGCAAGGGGCAATGATTTAGGCATTAGATACACTAGGGTGCTTATCAGAGATATCAGATTTGATTTTCTCAGGCTTCGTAGTGCTTTCCCGGGCAATACCATACTCAGGGTTCACCTCAACGCTGCGGATACTGACCTGTGGTTTTTGGGGTTAGAGGAGGGCTTACAGCGGGCTTTCCATGTGTGGTGGGGCGTACAGATGTAAGGCTTTGCACCTGTGTCGCTGTGGCATTTTGGGGTCCTTGACAGCGGTCTAAATCTGGTCATTGGGTAAACGGTGGGAAACCATCTGAATATGGTATCCTCGAGTGGGAACGGTTCACTGCGTAGTGACCGGGTATTGTTAAGAACCCTGGGTAACCGAGGTCAGTTGGATTTAGGCCCTGAGTTGTTAGGGGTATATGGTACTGTCAAGGATCTCAAAATCAATGTAACTGGATTAGGTCAGTATTATTATTATTATTATGTTATTTTGACCATTTAACCCTCCCCATGTGTTGTGTGGTTCTTCTATAAGTAAGGGGTGCCATTGGATATAATGAGGGAGCATTTGGTCAGTTGGGTGGTTAGCTCTTAGCTATCCTAGTCATGATCTGAACTACAAAGAACAGAACGCTGAGTTAACAGAACAGACTGCTGGGAAAGGATATAGGGTCAACTCACCATAATGCCGAATCATAGAGAACCCTGAGCTTGTCACTTGCCACCAGATGCAGCGTGCCACCGTAGCCTGCCGCCAGATTCAGCGTGTCACTTGCCACTGTAGCCTGCTGCCAGATGCAGCGTTCACTTGCCACTGTCTCCTGCTGCCAGATGCAGAGTGTCACTTGCCACTGTCACCTGCCACCAGATGCAGCGTGTCACTCGCCACCATCTCCTGCCACCAGATGCAGTGTGTTACTTGGCCCTGTAGCCTGCCACCAGAGGCAGCGTGTCATTTGCCACCGTTGCCTGCCACCAGATGCAGTGTGTCACTTGCCACCGTCTCCTGCCACCAGATGCAGAGTGTCACTTACCACCGTCTCCTGCCACCAGATGCAGTGTGTCACTTGCCCCCGTAGCCTGCCACCAGATACAGTTTGTCACTTGCCACTGTCTCCTGCCACCAGATGCAGTGTGTCACTTGCCCCTGTAGCCTGCCACCAGATGCAGTGTGTCACTTGCCATCATATGCAGTGGTCACTTGCCACTGTCACCTGCCACCAGATGAAGTTCCAATTGCCACCCATAGCCTTCCACCAGTCCAACACACCTGAGTCACAAGAAGGTGAACGTCCCTCCCGCCACTGGATGCTGATGTGGCTCCTCCCAGTGGCAGTGCAGCCCCAGGACCCCTGTTGTAGTGCATCCTGGAGTGGGCCCAGAGAAGAGAGAAGTGGGTGGCAGTGGCTTTGCTAGGGTTGGCATCACCCAACTGGTGTGGTAAAACATTGTGTCACCCCCTGCCGTGTATTGTCCCCCCTCAGTACAGACCCCCTTCATTTAGTATAGACCCCCCTTAGTACAGACCACCTCTCCAGTTGTGATAGTTGGGAGGTGGGGGGGTCAGATATGTGCTGGGGATGATTTTTTACTTTTTTACTGATCACTGTCCCCCTCATCTGTCCATCTATTTACAATACAATAATCTTAGAACAGACCTCAGCGTGGGAAATGCACAGGGGTTTCCCCTCCTTTGGCTCCTGTGTACTGATGTAAACAGCCGAGGAGGGGGAGGCGGCTTCGGTCAGCTCTGCTGATAGAGGCAAGAAGACAGCCGGGGGCAGAGATCATAGTGACCTGGAGTGCAGTGCCGGCATCAGTGTGTTTGGTGCTGCAGATGCTTACAGTTTGTCCGGCATGGAGAGCAGTGGTGCGGAGGAGGAGAAAGTTAACTCCTCCGCTTTGCATTATAAAAAATTCAATTATAAAAAAAATTATATAATAAAAAACTACTGGCACTACCCCTCTGCCCTACCAACACTGTCCACTGCCCCAACCCCCAAGACCCAAAACTACTGACACACTGCTCTACTGACACCGTCCACTACCTCCACCCTCAATCATTGTGAAAAACAAAAAATAAATAAAAATTGTAAAAAATAATGAAAAAAAAAATTGTAAAAAAAAAAATGAATAATAAAAATAAAGAACTACTAACACTGTCCACTGCCCTACTGACATCATCCTGCACATACTACCCACCGCCATACACTCTGCACTGTACAGTTCTTATTTAACATTACTACATTCTGCACTATGGAAGTAATCTCAGACTATAAAACCACACCCCATTTAAGCCACACTCAATATGTGGCACCGTCCAGGTGGCACAGAACCACCATCACCTGACTCCTCCTGAATCTATAGACTCTCCCAGCAGGCCATCCACTTCTAGTCTGAATTCACTATGCCCTAGTCATTCTAATGTCACAGGCAACAATGCCACCTAGTGACAGAAGAGAGAGGTGCATCAAATCCAGGGTTAGGGAAAAGCCGGTGAATCCCCTATCAATTAGCCAGGCTAGTTATCACTTAGCAAGCTAAATTTGTTAGCAACCCTGCCTACTACCAGGGTGCTACAAGGCAAAAAAGGCAAGTGTAGAAGTGAGTGGCGTAAAGTGACAAAAGACCAGGCTGACACTGTCCCATGAGCAATAAGAAACGTTGCTTCTTCCCTACAGTTGAGATGGATAATAACAGTCTATGAGAAATAAAGATGTTACTTGCCACCTTCCCATGGAGCCAGACGAAATACCGGTGTAGTTGTAGTCTGTTGCTAGGGATGACCACTGTTGGAATAACGCCTTTGCCCCACGTTGGGCACCAAATGTAGCAGCATCTCCGCCCTCCAAAGGTCTAATAGTGACCTCCAGAGTAGGCCACCGTACACACGGTCGGACATTCTGCCAACCAAATCCGTCGGATTTTGTCCGAAACTGTTGCATACACACGGTCGGACCCAGTTGTCGGATTTTGCGGTTGCCAAGAACGCGGTGACGTAAGCCGTGTATGGCGGGACTAGAAAAGGGAAGTTCAGCACCACATCCGGCACCCTTTGGGCTCCTTCTGCTGATCTCGTGTTAGTAGAAGTTTGGGGAGAAGCGATTTGCGCTTTTCACATTAGTGATTCAGATCGCTACTGCTCTTCGGTTTCTGCTTGTCTTTGCGTATCTGATAATCAGTGTGTGCAGTCATTAAGTATTTGTTTCTCATTGTGGACTATATCTTGGTATAGTACGCTTTGAAAGGCATTTTTTATTGTCTGCTTGCTTCTGCTATTCAGGTCGTTCTTTCAGGCCTTGCTGTTTATCGGTGCTTTCTGGTGTCCGTTCTGATGAGCCGACCGTTTTCAAATCATGTTTCGTCTACGTACTCGTCGTACAGTTTGTGCTGTGCAGGGGCTTCGTGTTGGGGTTCTTAATTTGACACAAGCCCGGTCCATGAACAGGGAGGGAAGGCGTTTGTGGACCAAGAATTGGTTGCGCCAGCTTTACCAGTTCTCGCACATGCCTTTGCTCCATGAGATCCAGGATAATAATCCTGATCATTTCAGGAATTATCTCCGGATGACGGACCCCGTTTTTCACCGTCTGCTGGCTTTGCTGACCCTTTATATCATCAGGCAGGATACCTGCATGCGGCAAGCCATCACTCCGGAGCAGAGGCTCATCGCCACGTTGCGCTACTTGGCGACAGGGAGAAGTCTTCAGGACCTCAAGTTCTCTTCAGGCATCTCCCCCCAGGCTCTGGGGATCATTATTCCAGAGACCTGTTCTGCCATCATTCAGGTCCTGCAGAAGGACTATATGAAGCTAAGTTTTATCCTTAAACATCACATTCTATGTATTTCATGATTGCTAATGTCTTGCATTTCTTTCCTCATTCCCTAATTACCATCATTGCAATATGCTCTAATTCATATGCTCTGCCCCTTTGTCCTCATGCATATTTGCCTCACTAACTTCCCCACCATGCTCTTCTTGGCCCATCAAACTATAGTCTAGTCACTTAACAATGTTTTTTGTCAGCTCCATAGTATTGCTTTCCCCTAAACACCCCCTAAAATGTCTACAAATGTGATGTGTGTGCTTCAATTCATGCAAAGTGACCTTTTTTTAATTTTTGGGGTTGTGCCAAACTCATTAGGAACTCCCCTCCCCCCAACTGCTAGCTCAGCTGATAGCAATCCTCTATCTGATGACTTGACCAAACCCAATACACACTATACCTACCTTTTTCATGATCACATTTATGGACGAATTCACCAAAGCATGTAGTGCAAGGGCCTGCCTCAATACTTTCAAATGCAATATTTTTTTTTAACACATTAATTTTCTTGCTATGTAATAGCAGAATGTCAAAATGTGCTTCCATTTTGTTTTCATTTTGTTATTATGACACTTCTTACCTGTCCCGTGGGCTGCCAATAGTGTAAGTAAGGAGGGGCTTCACAAAGTATCACACATTATTTAGGCATTCAGCTCTCAAGCAAGTGGAGAGGGTTACCTGTCCTAAACATCCCCCCTCATTTTTTAGCAAGGTCCCATCATATGGGGGGGATGGGGGGGGGGTGATGACTCTCATAAGGGGACCTTATACTTTAGGCTTTAAATACTCAGTTCCCAAAATGTTATACTAATTGAGACCAAAAATGTGGGTGTCTAATCTGCTTGCAATGTTGATTTGTCAAATTACTAATTTTTGTTCTTGTTTCACTCCACAGTGTCCTTCAACGCCACAGGAATGGCAGACTGTGGCCTGTCACTTTGACAGTTTTTTTTAAGTTGTGCCTTTTTCACCAACAGTGCAAACCCAAGTTCAGAGCGAGATGAGGGGACAGTCTTTTCTTCAGATAATGTTATTATGTTGTGGGTCTGCTACACACATACCTTCATTTTGTAACTAATGTATGTAGTGCATTACTGACCAAAATCGTGCTCATTTTCAGCACCATGGCAGGAAAATGGCATGATTGTCCAAATTGACACCTCACTCTGGGTGCTTTTTTACTAAAGGCACATCCACTATGCACTACAAGTGCACTGTAAAAGTACACCTGAAACTGCACTTGGAGTGCAAAGTGGAGTTGCCTTTAGTAAATCACACTCCTTCTCAGCACAAACTAAAATTTGACTACAAATACATTTTATGCGCAATGAAAAAGGAAGCCACACATTGTTGATAATTCAACTTTTTAATACAAGCACATTCACATGTGCGTTTCGAAAAGGTTTTTACAACAAACCAAGAGATTGTGTGTATCCAAAACAGAGTTTAATCAGAATTTTGTTTCCTTGTTGTTTTTGTGTAAACAGGCATGTATTAAACCGTAAAATACTGAACACAGGAACTTACAAAGTTCAACTTTGAAAAGTGAAGACAATATCAGACCTGAGTATGTACAAACTGGGCTGATATTGCTTTCATCACATGGGGTGTGACCCCTGAAAAATCCAAATTTGGAAGATGCACACAGTGTGTCAACATGTGCTATCTCCCATCATGGGGGATCAATGTACATGCTTTGGGGCTGCAACCCCTTCATTTATGACACTTTCCACAAAACATGTACATTGATCCCCCATGATGGGAGATAGCGCATGTTTACACACTCTGTGCATCTTCCTAATTTGTAATTTCGATAAATACAACATTTTGTTTTTAAAATAGCAAAAATAAAACCCTGTCTAGTTTTTGTTGTTTCACACTCTCCCCAAAACATCAATGATGTTCTTCATTTTATTTTTGACATCGTTGATGTTTTGTTGGATAATTTCCAAATCACGATTGCACCCCATTATCTCCCCGATCAAGATCTGGGCACTTTCACTGGTAAAACGGGAATCTTCTTCCACATCACCTACAAAACAAAGCCAAAAAACACACCATGTAATAAAAATATGGTGATATACATTGCTGAGCTTACCAGAAGCTGTGTTCTCCGACACTCACCTCTTGTGGTGACAATTTGTCCAACCTCCACGATCTCTCCTTCCTCCTCCTCCTCCTACTCCTCTGTTTCTGCTTTTGGATGTTGCCCTTCTTTGGGAGGGGTGTGGTCCCTGGTGTCCTCATACTTGCCGAGTCTTCTCTCCCCTATGAGAATGTAAACAAAGAATAATTAACACACAGAGGGCAGAAATAGGAATCTGAAACATTGCTTGGAAGTGTTGTACAATTGTGCTTTTGGGCCGAGTTACAAGGTGAGAACATTATTGGGTACACTTTGTTAAGCTGGAATACTTCCCTGCAGAACGATGTTTCTTACGAACGAACGAAACCATGAACTTGAAAGTGGCCATTTTAAAATGCACAACATGAAATCAAAGCATATGGAGCAGTATGCAAGCAAGAATAATCATATGAACACACGACAACTACTTACTTTTTTTAAGAACACGCTTGATCCTTAGGTACTGCTCGTGCTCCCTCAGTTTTAGGTCTGACCAGCGTTTTCTCAGTTGATCCTTGGATCGGTGTACCCCAAAATTCTTATGAAGACTCTTCACAACTTTATTCATGATCTTGGCCTTTCTGATATTTGGGTTTGGGTAAGGTCCATACTTCCCATCATATTCGGTCCTGTTCAATATGTCGACCATCTCCAACATCTCTCCAAAAGACATATTTGAGGCCTTAAATCTTCTCTTCCTGGATCGGGACGTTTCAGGCTCTGGGCTTTCCTCACCCTCCTCCTCGTTAGTGGAACTATTATTAGTGCATACCTGTGCTCTCTCCGCCATGTGCTCTCCCCACTGCGCCAGAAGCGAAGGGGCGGGGAATAGTCTAGAAAGAACGTCAGGGGCGGGCGGAGTTTCACGCATGCGCACTGTATATAAAACACAACACGCGTGTATCGTCCGTACGATCTGGGAAGAGAGTGAGGCGCGGACGTGACGAACGTGCAAACAAAGGTAAAATTTTTAACTTGGTGCTTCACTAGACTAGACTGCTTCTATCTAGGCCGATGTTGGGACAAGATTAGGAGGGTTTTTAATTGCATTATTAGTATTTGAAGGTTTGTCTTGTGTTGTGTCTTGCAGACAATATGGATCCATTCCAAAATGAAAATTTTATGGGGCTATTCCTAGAACTGTACAAGGAGATGCCCTGCCCGTGGCAGTTCCACAACGAGTTTTATGCCGTCAGAACAAAGAGGAACGCAGCACTGGAGAAACTGCTTTCTTTGGTGCGGATCACGGTCCCCACGGCAGACATGGCCTATCTGAATAGGAAAATTGGGGCCATGAGGATTAGATATTTCAGGGAGAGAAAGAAGCACCTGGAGTCCTTGAGAGCAGGAGATACAGATGCAGTTTATTACCCCAGGATGGTTCACTTTGACAGGCTGCATTTTCTGGTAGACCAAGGGGTACCCAGGCCACCACTCAGGCCACCACTCTCCAGTCTTCCTTCAAGGCATCCTTCACCCCCAGCTGAGGCTTCTGATGTCCAACCTGAGCCTTCCAGGCAGCAACATGTGGTGGGGCCCAGCTTGAGACAGGTGTAGCATTGTTGAACATATTTCTTGTGTTACATTTAATGATGTTAACTAGATGTTCTTATTGATCAGTATGTTGTGATTTCTCAAAGTGGTTTTCATCTCAATAGACAGTAGTGACCAAAAATGATTGGGACGGGAAAGAAAAATGCTGGTCTCAGAATGATAGTCTGTTCTATTTGGTAACATTCAATTATCAAAAGCCAGGAGCACAAAATGGTGTGATTGATGATCAAAAAAATAAAACTATGTCCCCTTTTCATACACAGGAAGACCTCAGTCAGGGGGAGGCTGTGGCAAGTGGCAGCCAGGAGGTCGACCAATGCCCTCCTTCTCCTCCTGCCCCAACTACAGGAGCCGAGCCACAGCCTGGAAGGATGCCTGGTGGGAAGTGCCCAAGGAAGACGAGAGAGTGATGGCCTGGGTTCAGTCTGGTGTGCCAGAAGATGCAGCCTCTTCAAGATCCACATCCTGGGGACAGAAATGGCATCTGAATTTCCTGTTCTCTAGGACTTCGGGACCAGACTCTCCCTGAGATATCTACTCCTCAGGCCACCAATTTTTTATATTCTAATTTGTTCATGTCTGCCCTGGGGGCCAAAGGCTGCACCAAAGTAAGAAGTTTCTCCAGTGCTGCGTTCCTATTTTTATTTTATAGCGAACAAAATAAAGGTTTTTTTTGTTTGATGAAATACTTGTGTAATGTGTTTTCCTTCCAAAAGGCCAGTTTATTTGTGAGCAGGCAGGTACATTTCAAAAATACAAAGTGAAATGAATAACAAGGGGTACCAACACTAAACAACCTTCTGTAGATTAGAAAAGAAAAACCAAAGATAAAAAATAAAATCATGTTGTTGTGGTAAGTTTACACACAAAAAACACCCCAAAAAAAGGAGAAATTAGCAAACTGTCTTTAAAGGAGATTTTTAGGAATTAAAAAAAAAAAACATCCAAAAAAGAATAAACAAAATCTAAAATTGTGTAGATGTGACGCAAACTAAAATTGTATTGCTGAAATGGTTAAAAAAGAGTAATGAAGTACGTTCGGGGGGCTTAGAGAGAGCTGACATCCTTCTTCACAGTATGGGTTACTAGGCATGGTGGGTGTAATGCAAGTTGGAAACATGGGTGCCAGTCACTTTTTGGATGTGAACAAAAGAGTTTAACAAGAACTAAGGGAGAGAGGGTTTAAGGCCAGGACACACTTAGGCAGATGCAATAGCAATTGGCAGACTCTGAGACAAAAATAGGCAGACAGCTATACAGGTAGAGGCAGGGCTGGACTGGGACAAAAATTTGGCCCTGGACTTCATCAAGACCGGCCCACTCCAATTTTGAAAACACGCACAAAAACAGTATGCTGCGCACTTGCATGAGAGTGACGTCATCACGGCCCGGCTAGCCACATAGCAGGAGTATGCAAACTCAGAAGGAAGACCAGGTGAAGGGGGAAGCCCCCGGCAGCAGTGACAGCGCACTACTGGAGGGCTTTGCTTCAAAGGTCAGTTTGTCATCTGACAATAAAATCGTCCCCACACTGTAAGGGCTTGTTTAGGTCCAGGCAGCATGAAACAGGAAGATTTGCTTACTTGATCCTCCATCCTGTTAGACTGGTGCTCAGAGTCTTCTCCCCCCATGCTCCAATGTCTTCTGATGTCATCAAGACTGATGCAGAAACCATAACACCATTTTTCCCATTGGGCCCCCTTCATTCCATAGGGTCCTTCTTCTAGGCCCCCTACATACCATACAACCCCTACATCCCATAGGGTCCTTCTTCCCATTGGGGGCCCCCTTCATTCCATAGGGTCCTTCTGATAGGGCCTCTACATCTCAAATCTTTATGCCTTAGGACCCCTTCTTCCCACAAAAGCCTCTTCATTCCATGGGTCCCCTGGTGATCTTTTATTTTCCAGTCCCTCTCTACCCCCTGGTGTCCCCCTGTCACCTGCCCAAAGTCTGGCTCTGCATTATATATTTTAAAATAAACAACTAATGCACACACTTATTTTTGATCAACCGCAGTAGTGAGTAGCTGCCAACATCAAACAGGTTAACACAAATCCACAGATAAATTGCATTTATAGAAAAGGATGTGACGCTAACCAGAATAACATAAAAAATCCATTTGGTGCAAATAATGATTCAAATAATATACAAAATCCAACATAGCTAAAAGTACATCAAAAGTGTCAATTAATATTGAAATGTGCATAAAAAAAATTTCAGCAAAAAATTCATATATAAACCATTCATTATAAAACCATTATAACCATTGGATATAATGGTTTCATAATTGCAACCATTATATCCAAACTATGTCCTTGGTATTAAAGCGCAAAAAGAATGCAAAAAAAAAAAGGGGGGTTTTAATTATAAGCATGGTTTATATATGAATTTTTTTTTATTTTTTCAATATTTTTATGCACATTTTTATATTAATTGACAGTTTTGGCGAACTTTTAGCTACCGTATGTTGGATTTTGCATATTATTTTAATCATTATTTTCACCAAATTGATTTTCTATGTTATTTTATTTAGCGCCACATCCTTTGCTCTATATATATATATATATATATATATATATATATATATATATATAGCTATATGCAGTGTGTGTGTATATATATATATATATATATATATATATATATATATATATATAGCTATATGCAGTGTGTAGATAGATAGATAGATATAGCTATATACAATATATATATACAGCCATATGCTATATACAGTATATATACATGTTATTTTATTTAGCGTCACATCCTTTGCTATATATATATATATATATATATATATATATATATATATATATATATATATATATACAGCTATATACAGTATATATATATATATATATATATATACTATATATATACAGCTATATACAGTATATATATATATATATATATATATACAGCCATATGCAATGGCTGTGCTGGGCCTGCCGGTTACCTGGGCGGGTTCCAGCAGCACCACCATCCTCCGGCCTCCCTCATCTGCCAGGGACTTCTCTGCCTGTCGGTGTCGGCTGCTCTCATGACATCACACGGCGGCCCCGGCTCATTTAAATTCACAGCGTCCGTTACCACGGGGGCCGCCGGAGATAGCCGAGTTTTCATAGCTGAAGAGCTGTCGGAGAGGAGGGGGCGGGGGAAGCCGAGCGGTGACGAAAAAGGACGAATGTGGGCCGGAGGTGGCCGAAGATCTGTGCAGTGTTCTGCAAGCACCGAGTGGGGGCGGAAAGAGCCGAAGTGCGCCGCTCTGCGCTCGGAAGTACAGCGGTGCTCAAATTAATGGCCGCGCGAGTAGCGCAGCCATTAATTTGGCAGGCTGTCACTGAAACCGGCCCACTGAGCCATCGGCCCACCGGGAAACTCCCGGTAGTCCCGATGGCCAGTACATGCCTGGGTAGAGGGCCTTTAAGTTTGATGCAGCAACTGCATTTATAGAATTGCTGTCTCCTGTGGCAACTGAACTTTGAACAGTCATTAGAGATCTATACATATAACTCACAGTAACCTGCTATAGCTCTTTTCTCACACCTCACAGTATCTTACTATAGATACTCACTGACTAAGCTCCCGGTCTCTCACTAGAATTTAAGATTCCAGTCGTCACTGGATCCCCTGAGCTCTTCCCGCTGTATTCTCCTCAAGCGTGACCCCTGATAACCTGCTGGGTCCTTGGCTTGGCACTCTGCTGAAGCTTTCCCACTTGTTCACCATCCCCAGCTAGTGAATAAGGCTGCTCTTGTACTTCTTCAGACTTCCATACACTGGCCTCTGATAACCAGGGTGGTTGTCCCTTAAGGCTAGGTTCATATTGCAGCGGTTTATGAGAACGGATGTGCAAATCACATCCGATCTCTGTGCGATGTGAGTTCAGCCATACAGATAGTATGGCTGAATTCACATCGCACACGGCCCAAACTCGCACAGGACCCTTTTTTTGGTCCGCAGCAGAATCGGATCGCATGGGTGTTCACACCATGCGATCCGATTCCTGTCCGAGTTTGCAGATCGCACTGCGATATGCGAACTGATCTGGGGGTGTCATTAACATTTCACTGACACTCCCAGCAGTTCGCATAGGGCAGTGTGAACTGCTGCCGGGAGGTATGCGATGCGGGAATCCGCCGCGGATTCGTGGCATTCCCGCATCGCTGCAATGTGAACCCAGCCTAAAAGTAACCGTTTTCATTATCGCTGACCTTGATCCTCACTTATCTCTGGTAACAGGAATGGTCATCCCATGTGGCAACTGCTTCTCCCTCACCGCTGGCAATGATGCGGTTCCTTGTCTGGTGGAACCTCTGCAACTTGGTTGGGCTGCTGGCCCAAAAGCCCCAACCCCGTGCTGCTTATCTCAAACCTGGATGGGCCTCAGACAGCCTAACAGCAAAGTGCTCCCGGAATAGGCCTCAGTCTTCTTGAGTAGCAACCCGGAGACTTGTGACACATGTCCACCCAGACAGCCTTCCGGGTGGCACAGAACTCCTGAATAAATAGGCTCTCCCAGCAGGCCAAGAGACTAAAGAAACCCCTGCCAATTGGCTGAGACAAGTCATCCACTCCTAGTCTAAATTTACTATGCCCTAGTCATTATAATGCCACAGGCAACAATGTCACTTAGTGACAGAAGAGAGAGGTGCATCAAATCCAGAGTTAGGAAAAAGCCAGTAAATCCCCTATCAATCAGCCAGGCTAGTTACCACCTAGCAAGCTAAATTTGATAGCAACCCTCCCTACAACCAGGGTGCTACAAGGCAAAAAAGGCAAGTGTAGAAGTGAGTGACATAATCTGTTGTCTCTCCGTGTCTCTCACACACAAGCAGTATATCAGTTCCTAGGGAACAATGAAGGGTGCAATGAATAATGGGATGTATCATGGGGCATATTGATGGGAGTAACTAAGAAAAAATTCCCAGTCTTTAGGATAGATGCAGACCACTGGACCACTTGTAAAACTTTTTTACAAGTAGACGGGGGCCATTATAAGTGACCATTATAAGGCTTCTTTCTTTTGAATGGCCTAATCCTTTAATCTTCTGATTTATTATGTTATTTATAAAAACGGTCACTGTTTGACTTGATTAATGTGAAACTGGATTTACGGTAACCTGTACGCTGAGAACAATTCTTCCTTATCTGCATGTAATGTCTGATGGTGCTTATAGAATAATCCATTACCGTGAATAGGCAGCAGGGAGAAATTGTGTAGAAAAGTCCCTGGCGGTCTTTAGTGCCGTTTCCAGGGCTGATTAATGACGATCTGCCACCAATATGTTCTGGTGTAATTCCACTGGTACTGCTATAAAGTCAGCCGGCTTGTTTAGTGAAACAAAGAGCAATGCGAACGGGCAAGTGAGGGTCACTGTGTGAAAAACATGGCTTCAGAGTAACTGGAAATGGTATAGTAAATTGATTGCAAAACAGATTTTAAATTTTTTTTAATAAACATCAAAGAGATCAGGTTAATGTACGTATTTTATAAAGTAAAAATTTTCTTTTATGTATCTCGTCTTACAACTAGGACACAATCCAGCTATCAAATTCTTCTTCCCCATCTGGTCTGGGAACACAGCCTGAGAAGGTTGGTAAACTCTGATACCCCTGGTTTTCAGACTTGTTGTGACTCTGTATCAGGCAACTCATGTCTAGTTAGAATGAGGCAGGAGGCATCCCAGTCATTGGGCTTCCAGCTACTGGACCAGTTGCATTTAGACTACCGGCAGTTGGGCTGCCTGCAACAGGGCTCCCTGGTGGTGACCCAGAAGACTTCCCACCAGTCTGCTCCGGCAACTGTACTGGGATCACATGGCCATCCAGGCCTTCAGCTAGGCTCACAACCTTCTTCTGGAACTCTGCCGGAACACTCTCTTTCCATTCTAGAAGGATATAGATACAATCTTCCTCCAAGTCATGTTTCAGGTCCAAAAGGTTGGACCCCTGTTCTGGGACAGCCTTTCTCATCAACTGCCATACCTCTCTATCAAACCACCAGACTCCTGGTAGCCTCAAAACCATAGTTTGTTCCAACCGACTCCCATACTCCTGGGTCCACTCGCTGGCAGTGGCTGAGTCCATTACTTATTCCCCCCTGGACACCTCAACTGATCTACTCAGGTACCCCAGATGGGATATCTCGGTGGGACCTCCAAATGTAGCGGTATCCCCGCAAGGGCTGCGGATTGACTCTATACCCCACCCCGGCTCTGCAGATCCTCTCTTACCTCTGACACCTTTCTTCTATTCTGCAATGAGATGTCAGCAATGAGAAACTCACACAATATCACTGAACCAGTCAGAAACGTTTATAAAAATAAGTAATGGAACACTAATTATGATTGGCAACTGTTATCACTTAATGCACATACAAAGAGCCTATAACCTTATAATCACTTTAAGGAGTATATGTGAACAGGTGCACAGAGGTATAGATACTCAATATCTTCAAAACATATATTAAATACATTCCCAATGAGGCCTCAACACACAGACCAAATGCAATAATAAATTTACATTCAAAAACACAGTGCAAATTCTAGCATATACTCCCCCTAGGGTGTAATTCAGAGTTCAATTTATGAGTGTAGCAGTAATGCTTGATAAAAGAGGAAGATGATGAAAGTTATTTCAACTCCGGATACCTTCAGCTAGCCTGATGTTTAAACTGCAGTATTTGTAATCCACAAGAACAAAGGAAAATAAATGACTGTAGAACAAAAGATAGGCTGATGGCTGTTAAACTGAAGAAATGTCACCATCTGTAGACTCCTCCTTACATGTGAGTGCAATACAGTACTGATCTTATAGCACATGGGAAAAAGACAAGGCCCCAAAGTTCAGCTGTATGATACCTGTGAAGAGGTAGATTCACCTCCGTGGAACTACAAGTTTCACCAGCAGTCTGAAAAATAACTCACTCAGCAATACTGTACTCTCTACTGGAATGGGCAAGTGCCCTCTCACCACATCCAATGGCTGCGAGGCTCCATCCGGAATCCTCTCCTGGTGTCTCCGTCTGGTGAAGATAAGGTCGCCTCGCCGTGCTGCAACTCCCGATGGGCTGAAGTGCAGGGGCTTCCAGTTACTCTGAAGCACAGGCTGGTTCGCTTGCTAGGATGGCAAGGCTTTACACCGAGATCCCTCAGAGGAGGGCGATCCAGCTCTCCGCTGTATAGGCTTATAATCAGGCTTGGTTACAGGCATTGGCTTGGTAGAGCGAACTTTGGGGACTCATCAGACCCAACAGTCCTCCTCAAAAGATTTGGTAATAGGGATGGCCGAACTGTTCGCCCGGCGGTCGTTTCGTGGCAAATTTAGCGTGTTCGCGATTCGCCGGATCAGCGGACTATTGCCGATGTTCACCCGGCGGACATATGTGTTTACAGTGTGAAAGAACTTTGACCCATGATGACACATCCATCATGGGGTACAGGACAGCCAATTGAGACATTTCAGCACATGGACAATTGGACATTCCCCCTACCTTATAAATAGACCTGATCTGGAGGCCATTTTACATTCTGTCTTATTTCAGCGTAGGACAGGATGCTGTGTGGAGCAGGGAGAGACTGTAGTGACACAAATCGCTAGCTATTAGGTCCACAAAAGTCATTTTAAGGACTGGTATGGTATAGGTGTAGTTGTCAGGGAAATAGGCGTAACCTCGCGAGGTACGATCGTGTTAACGCGCGTCAGCGCACACGGAGGCGCAATGTGGTTCCTAGACGAACGCCCGATGTTGCGTCTGATCGAGTGCGAGTACGCGGTGTAGGACGAACGCATAACGTTACACGTTGTAGGCGTACGAACGCTATGGCGCGCACACGACGTAACCCAGGCACCTTGCCTATTTAAACGTTCACCTGACAGTGCCGCATTGCTGGATTATCGTCAGCTTCTCCTGAGTACCTGTGCCCGTGATTCCTGCTGTTTGATCTCCTGTTTACCGACCCGGCTTGTTTGACCTGCTTCTGTTGTTCTCCTGGCTCCGACCTCTGGCTTGTACCCGATATTCCTTGTCTGCTCCCGGCACCCGACCTCGGCTTGGCTTGGCTCCTGCTCTCCGGTCTCCAGCTCAGGACCCGTTGCTCTGACCTCAGGACTGATCTCCCGTGTTTGACCCTCGGCCTGGCCTTGACCCTGCCATTGGACTTCCTTGCACAGTTGCCCCCGGAGACTGGTCTTCTCAGCTCTTTCATCTACTGCTGCTACCTGGCAACCTGTGCTACTGTGGGCACTGCATCCCTGTGTCATCTTCAGGGTTGTACTGCACTCGGCCGCAAGGGGAGCCCTCTCAGCATCTCGGCCTCCCTACCTTGATTGTGACAGTATAATCCAGCCATGTCAGAGGCCGACAGAGGTAACTCCCCGATGGAGGCCATCCTACAGGAAGTTATGGCCCTTACCCCAGCGATTGAGGGACTGCAAGAGAAGTATCTCCGGCTGAAGGAACATCTGCAGCACTCTCCTGAGTCGCCCATCCCCTCCGGCCAAGGTTCTACTACTATAATTACAACCTCTCCAGAGCCACGAGTCCCTGCACCAGAGTATTTTCATGGGGACCGAAGAAAATTTAGATCCTTCAGGAACTCATGCTATTTATACTTCTCCCTGCAACCTCAGACTTTTGCTTCTGAAGTAACCAAAGTGGGTTTTACCATTTCCCTACTAAGGGACGATCCCCAGACGTGGGCCCACGGCCTACTAGAGCAACGCAGCTCTTTCATTAATACTTTGGATCAGTTTTTTCAAGCTATGGCTCGCTTATATGATGACCCCTTTCGGACAGCTACAGCCGAAGCAACCTTGTACTCCCTTCGCCAGGGTGAGCGGCCTGCGGAGGACTATACAGTGGAGTTCCGTACATGGTCTACAGATTCTGGCTGGAATGAGGCAGCTCTAAAATATCAATACCGGATGGGGTTGTCTGAAGTCCTCAAGGATGAGCTAGCCAGATTAGAGGTTCCCCCAACACTTGAGGATCTTATCCGACTTAACATTCAGCTTGATAGGCGTCTACGGGAGCGCCAGTCTGAACGCGCTCGGACTCTTTATCCTATCCAGGCTCCACCTTCGGTCTGCCCGATGGCAACCTCTGTTCCGAATGGCCTGTTCCGTCCCTCCTTAACCACTGAAGAAAGACTTCACCGCCGACAGGCACACCTTTGTTTCTATTGTGGGGAGTCAGGACATCTTATAAACAACTGTCCCACAAGACCAAGTAAACCGATCCTCTGTACTCCATTTCACCTCCAAGTAACGAAGCCCGCTTCGGCCCATATCACCCTTCCTGTCACGTTGATGGTGGCAGGTCAAGAAGTTCACTTACAGGCAATACTTGATTCTGGGGCCTGCAGCTGTTTTTTGGATTTAACCTTAGCTAAGAGTCTTGCTCTCCCACTTCTTCTCAAAAAACAAAGACTGACTGTCCGTCTGGCCGATGGCTCCCTACCTAGCTCTGGCCATGTCACCAGGGAAACAAGACCCATTCTAACGACCACAGATTCGGGTCATCGGGAGTTTCTTAAGTTTGATGTCCTGTGTTCTCCTATGTTTCCCGTCATCCTAGGAATCCCATGGCTGCAGGCACACAACCCTCGGATTGATTGGTTCAAGAAAGAAATATCCTTTACTTCCGCCTACTGCCAACAATATTGTCTGGATTCCGAATCTAGAGACTTGTCCAGTTGTTTGACCGTTCAACCCATATCCAGTCCAGCTCCTAACATACCAGCAGCTTACCAGGAAGTCAGAGATGTGTTAGACAAGAAAAAGGCAGATATCTTACCTCCACATCGTCCCTATGATTGCCCCATCGAATTATTGCCAGGAGCTCCCATTCCCTTTGGCCGGATATTTCCTCTTTCTGAGACTGAACTTGGGGCCCTGAGACAGTATATAGACGAGAACCTGGCAAAGGGATTCATTCGTCCGTCTTCATCCCCTGCCGGTGCAGGCATCTTCTTTGTAGAAAAAAAAGACAAGACTTTAAGACCATGTGTGGACTACAGGGAATTAAATAATATCACCCTTAAGAACCGCTACCCACTTCCGCTCATCCCCGAACTTTTCCAAAGATTCCACACTTCCCGTATTTTCACGAAACTTGATCTACGTGGAGCCTACAATCTTGTCCGTATCCGGGAGGGGGACGAGTGGAGGACGGCATTCAGAACAAGATTTGGGCATTTCGAATATTTAGTCATGCCTTTCGGATTGTGCAATGCCCCAGCAACCTTCCAGCACTTCATTAACGACATCTTCCGGGAGTACTTAGACCACTTTGTTGTCGCTTATCTTGACGACATTCTTATCTTTTCGACCACTCTGGAACTCCACAGAATACATGTTAGGAAAGTATTATGCATTCTTAGGACCCATGGATTATTCATTAAAGCCGAGAAGTGCGACTTCGAAAAGGAATCCATTCAATTCTTGGGACTCATCATCACCACAGGTGGAATTGCCATGGACCCCCAAAAAGTGAAATCTATCCTAGACTGGCCCGCTCCTTCTGACAAGAAGGGCGTTCAGAGATTTATTGGGTTCGCAAACTTCTACCGAAGATTCATAAGGAACTTCTCCACCATTGTAGCACCCATCACTCAGACCACTCGTCAGCATACCAAGTTCCTTTGGTCCTCAGCAGCACAGTCCGCCTTTGACCAGCTCAAGACCCTCTTCACTACCGCACCAATTCTGCAGCATCCAGATCCCGCCTTACCCTACGTGCTGGAGGTTGATGCCTCAGAGGTGGCCACAGGGGCGATTCTATCCCAATGTCAAGGCCCCAAGGCATTACTGCATCCCGTAGCTTTTTTCTCACGAAAGATGAGCTCCCCGGAAAAGAACTACGATGTAGGGGACCGGGAACTTCTGGCGATCAAGACCGCCCTCGAAGAGTGGAGGTATCTCCTGGAAGGTGCCGCTCACCCCATTCTGGTTTTTACTGATCACAAAAACTTAGAATACCTCCGCACGGCCAAACGTCTAAGACCCCGACAGGCCCGATGGGCTTTATTCTTCTCGAGGTTCAACTTCCATGTAACCTATCGCCCAGGATCAAAGAATGGCAAGGCAGATGCTTTGTCCCGAATGTTCCCAGATTCCCCAGAAAGAATCCCACCCAGTACAATTTTGTCTCCTCAAAATTTCCTACTAATCCAACCGGATCTAAGAGCTTCAATAGTGCAGGCCTCTAGCCAGTGTACGGAAACAGAAGTTTCTTCCCTGAGAAGCCAAGAAGGGCTTCTATGGCATCAGAATAAAATTTTTGTTCCTCAGCAAGCCAGGTTACTCGTATTAAGGACCTTTCACGACCATCAACTAGCCGGCCACTTCGGAGTCCGGAAGACGATTGATCTTGTGCAGCGGTCCTTATGGTGGCCTACCCTAAGATCTGACTGTAAGAAGTACGTTGACTCCTGTACAACCTGCCAACGTAACAAGGGGTCTAACGCTAGATCCTGGGGCCTGCTAAGGCCGCTACCAGTCCCAGAAAAACCTTGGGAAGAAATCTCCATGGATTTCATTGTGGAGTTACCTCTCTCTGAAGAGTATACTACCATCTTGGTGGTGGTGGACCGTTTATCCAAAATGGCGCACTTTTTGCCGATGAAAGGGACCCCCTCTGCCTTGGATACCGCAAAAATCTTTATAAAAGAAATTGTCCGATTACATGGTGTGCCCGACAGCATTGTATCAGATAGAGGGGTACAGTTTACCTCCAGGTTTTGGAAGGAGCTCTGTAAGTTGCTGTCAATTAGGATATGTTTATCCTCGGCCTATCATCCACAGAGTAACGGTCAAACGGAAAGAACCAACCAGACGCTTGAACAATACCTACGATGCTTCTGTTCTTTTTCCCAGGATGATTGGGTTTCCTTGCTACCTTGTGCGGAATTCGCTTATAACAACTCAGTGCACGCCTCTACCAACCAATCACCCTTTTGGGCAAATTACGGGTTCCATCCTTCATTTTTACCCAATACCATTCCTGAATCCACTGTCCCAGCAGTTCAAGATAGAGTAAACCTCATCCAAGCAAATTATCAAATGCTCCAGGATACCATGAAGAAGGCTCAGGAAGAGTACAAGAGACATTATGACAAGAGGAAGAGAATTAACCCTACCTTTAAGATAGGGGACAAAGTGTGGCTCTCAGCAGTGAATCTGAAATTGTCATGTCCATCTCGGAAGTTGGGACCCAAATTCCTGGGTCCTTTTGAGATTAAACGTGAAATTAACCCTGTAGCATTTGAACTTGCTTTGCCTAAATCTTTCAGAATCCATCCTGTGTTTCATGTCTCTCTTCTCAAACGTGTCATCTTCAGTCCTTTTTCAGGGAGAGAAGAAGTGCCCCCGCCTCCGGTTCAGGTTGGTGACGAAACTGAATTCGAAGTCGAGTCTATCCTTGACTGTCGTCGGAGAGGTAGGACAATCCAATTTCTAATTAAGTGGAAGGGGTATTCTGCTGAAGAGAATTCTTGGGAACCTGCAAGTTTTGTACACGCCCCTAGGCTCATACACAGGTTTCGTAGCCTTCATCCCGAAAAATGGGCTCGTTTAGGCATCCGGAGGCTGCCCCTTGGGGGGAGGCACTGTCAGGGAAATAGGCGTAACCTCGCGAGGTAAGATCGTGTTAACGCGCGTCAGCGCACACGGAGGCGCAATGTGGTTCCTAGACGAACGCCCGATGTTGCGTCTGATCGAGTGCGAGTACGCGGTGTGGGACGAACGCATAACGTTACACGTCGTAGGCGTACGAACGCTATAGTGCGCACACGACGTAACCCAGGCACCTTGCCTATTTAAACGTTCACCTGACAGTGCCGCATCGCTGGATTATCGTCAGCTTCTCCTGAGTACCTGTGCCCGTGATTCCTGCTGTTTGATCTCTTGTTTACTGACCCGGCTTGTTTGACCTGCTTCTGTTGTTCTCCTGGCTCCGACCTCTGGCTTGTACCCGATATTCCTTGTCTGCTCCCGGCACCTGACCTCGGCTTGGCTTGGCTCCTGCTCTCCGGTCTCCAGCTCAGGACCCGTTGCTCTGACCTCAGGACTGATCTCCCGTGTTTGACCCTCGGCCTGGCCTTGACCCTGCCATTGGACTTCCTTGCACAGTTGCCCCCGGAGACTGGTCTTCTCAGCTCTTTCATCTACTGCTGCTACCTGGCAACCTGTGCTACTGTGGGCACTGCATCCTCAGGGTCATCTTCAGGGTTGTACTGCACTCGGCCGCAAGGGGAGCCCTCTCAGCATCTCGGCCTCCCTACCTTGATTGTGACAGTAGTATGCTATGTGCAGCAGGGACAATCAGTTTAATCACTAGCTATTACTATTAGGTCCACAAAGGTCCTTTTAAGGACTGGTATAGGTGTACAATATATAGGGTTCAGTGCACTGCTGTGTTGGTGATTGCAGCAGCCTGTCTTTTGTCAGTGCAGGGAGGGATTGGACGCTGTGTGTAGCAGGGACAGTCAGTTTAATCACTAGCTAGCTATTACTATTAGGTCCACAAGGGTCCTTTTAAGGACTGGTATAGGTGTACAGTATATAGGGTTGTACACGTATAATATACTTTCTTCCAAATATAGAAAGAATATTATACTTGACTGCTGCTCTATTCTGCAGCAGTCCTTTATAAGTGTAGGGACTGAGGTACAGTCTGCAAATCACTAGCTACTTGGTCCACAAAAGTCCTTGTAAGGACTGGTATAGGTGTACAATATATAGGGTTGTGGTGCACTGCTGCAGATTGCTGCCCTATTCTGCAGCAGTCCTTTACCAGTGTAGGGACTGAGGTACAGTCTGAAAATCACTAGCTACTTGGTCCACAAAGGTCCTTGTAAGGACTGGTATAGGTGTATTATTTGGAGGGTTGTGGTGCACTGCTGCATATTGCCTCCCTATTCTGCAGCAGTCCTTTATCAGTGTAGGGACTGAGGTACAGTCTGAAAATCACTAGCTACTTGGTCCACAAAGGTCCTTGTAAGGACTGGTATAGGTGTACTATTTGGAGGGTTGTGGTGCACTGCTGCAGATTACTGCCCTATTCTGCAGCAGTCCTTTATCAGTGTAGGGACTGAGGTACAGTGCTCTATATCACGTTGCTGGTGTCAGTGCACTCTATCATGGTGCTGGTGTCAGGGCTCTATATCATGGTGCTGGTGTCAGTGCTCTATATCACGGTGCTGGTGTCAGTGCTCTATATCATGGTGCTGGTGTCAGTGCTCTATATCACAGTGCTGGTGTCAGTGCACTCTATCACGGTGCTGGTATCAGTGCTCTATATCACGTTGCTGGTGTCACGGTGCTGGTGTCAGTGCACTCTATCACGGTGCTGGTGTCAGTGCTCTATATCACGGTGCTGGTGTCAGTGCACTCTTTCACGGTGCTGGTGTCAGTGCTCTATATCACGGTGCTGGTGTCAGTGCACTCTATCACGGTGCTGGTGTCAGTGCTCTATATCACGGTGCTGATGATCATCTCTTGTACCCTTGTCATAGCCTACCCTGACTTTTCCTCACCTCTATTGCCTTCATGCGCTCCTAAGTCCTGAATTGTCAAAATTTCACATATAAAAAAAGAATGCTTGTTGTTGTCGATCCCAGATTCACTTCATACATGTGTTATGTCAGTGGCCATGTGGTGAGACTATGTGTGCACAGCTAGTAATTATTTTGTGGCTGGAAATATGACCTGTAGGTTTTTAAAGTTCGCCTGCCATTGAAGACAATGGGGCCCGCTGCGAACTTTGCGGTTCACAAACTTTCGGTCGCGTTCGCGGTTCGCGTTCACGAAACGTCCCGTCGGAAGTTCGTCCATCTTTATTTGGTAATATTTATCAGCGGGGCTGTATTAGCAGACAACTCAATTTTTACACTAGTGGCCGTGGCAATGGGAACTTCATCCTCCTCTACTTCACTCATCTGCTCCTCATCACTTTCGCTCCACTTCCCTGTCCAAGATAGAGTGTCCGAGAACAGTTCAGATAATCCATCAGATGGGATGCCTGAATTGGTTATGATGGAGCACTCTTCGGCCGGGATATAGTTGCGCTGGTTGCTTGTTTTAACTGGCACAACTGTGTTATCCCCCTTAATGGCCACAGGCATCCCCCCCATGCAGGTACACTGTTTTCACCCCTTGCAGGCTTGCACCCCTTCCCTCCGGTACTCTTTTCCCCAGTGGCTCAGACATTAAAATGAGCATATGGGACTGACCGCGGCCTCAAGGGTCGACCAGATCGCTGGGGCAGCCGCCGAGACAGGAGAAGCAGCTTCCTGCACGACTCTGGTGATGGCAAGTGGGCTCGTGATATCACCCCCAGCCCGGATAGCAACATTCTTGTCCCAAACGGTCTGCAGTATCCATGGAAGTTGGGCTTGTGTGACTACCTCAAGCAGGTGTTTTCCGCAAAATCCACAGATGATCCAAGGATTCAAATGCATGGCCAGACTGACGATTCCCACAGATCAGTCCCAAGGCCTCATAGCCTCGAGCCATGTACAGGGCAAGAGTACCCTTCGGTATGTACCACACTCTGGTGTCAGTCAGAACAGGTTTAGACTAACTCAGGCCTGAAACCAATACTTTCTCCAATCCGCCATCTCACTTCCAGACTGCGCCATCTTTCTCTTTAACCCATAACCAAGCACACGTGGCAGCACTTCCGTATCCTCCTCTGCAGAGCGGGGACTCCTCCCCCTGCCAACGGATTGGTGCAAATGCTTTCTGGAAACGTTCCTGCCCTCCTTCTTCACGCTGCGGCACCCCAAAACTGTAACAGAGTCTGTAATGGAGTCTGCTTTAACCCTCACAGCGCTGGCAGGGAGTGTCAAAAGACCAGGCTGATCTTCTCCCATGAGCAGTTGGTTCTTCCCCACGTTGCCAGAATGCACAATAGCACAGTCTATGAGAAGTACAGATGTTACTTGTCACCTTCCCACTCAGCCAGACGAAATCCCAATGGAGCTGTAGCCGGTTGCTATGGGGGACCGCTGCAAGGATAACGCCTTTGCCCCACGTTGGGAGCCAAATGTAGCGAAGTCCCATGCCTTCTTTTGTCTAATGAGAACCTCCAGAGCCAGGAAGAGCTGACATCATTCTGTATAGAAGTGGTTTGCAAGGCATAGTGAGTGTAATGTAAGGTAGATTCATGGGCGCCAGACACTTCTTGAATGTAAAGAGATTTATTTTCTCTTGAAAAAAATAGTGGGAGAGAGGATTTAGGGCCGGGACACCCTTAGCTAGGTGCAACGTTAGTTAGCAGACTCTGAGACTTCTACAGGTAGACAGCCCTGCAGGGAAAGGCATCCAGCAAGACACAACATCTGCATGTGTAGGAGCGGTGTCTCCTTTGTTAACAGTCTTAGTACAGTTCATAACACAAATTGTAACAAACTCCTTTACCTTTATACAATCACTGAGCTCCCAGTCTCTCTCACTAGACTTACTGATTCACGGACACTTAATCCTGAGCTTTTCTAATCTTCTTACTTTAGTATATTCTTCAAGCGTCACTCCCTTTTCATGGCTGGGTCCCTGACTTAGCACTCCAGATACTCCTCAAGTATCACCCCACTGGCTGGGTCCCTGGTTTGGCATTTGCTGATGTTGCCTGATTCTTCACCGTTCCCGGTTGGTGAGAATACTGTTGCGGTACTTGCTTCAGCTACTCACTGTGGTCCCTGGTAACAAGGTGGATGGCCCCTTCGTGGCGACAGCTTCCCCTCTACCTCCGGCCACGACAGGTTCTCTGGCCGGCAGAACCGTCACTCCTGGTTGGACTGCAAGACGCAATCCCAAACCTATGCTGCTCTCTTGCTTCTGGATAGGCCCTCAGACAGCCTAGCAGCCAAATATGCCCGGGATAGGCTCAAACTTTGGCCTAACAGCCTGGGCAGGACAACACACATCCACCCAGACAGCCGTCCAGGTGGCACGGAACACCGATCACCTGACCTCTCCCAAATAAATAGGCTCTCCCAGCAGGTCAAGGGACCCAAGATAATCTCTGCATCTTTTCTGAGATACCCTATCTATTCCTAATCTGTCATTGCAATGCCCTTGTCTTAACTAATGTCACCAGATACCCAGCCATCTAGTGACAGAAGAGAGAAGTGCAGAAATTCCAGACTTAGGGTGAATTCAATTGATCCCTTACAATTGGCCAAGGCAACGATACCTGGCAGGTGAATTTAGGAGCAACCCTGCCTAGACATCAGGATGCTACATACATATTAATGCTGCTGCTATTTACATTTAAATGCAGGTTATTTAAATGTAAACACAGAGTCTGCAGGTGACCCATCTGTGCATGACCTTAGTAACAGAATTTCAAACTGAGATATCGAGACACAGCACAGGGCTAAAACTTCAAGGCACAAGGTAATTTAAACTGGGATTGTTGGCAAGTATGAAACAGCTGCTTTGGGCCCCACAACAATGATAGGGCCCAAGGCAGCTCCCCCTTTTGTCCTTCCCTTAAAGATGGCCCTGATGAGGGGGTTAATGTATTGCCATTGGTCACTGATGCATTAGTGACCAGTGGCAGTTAATTAACCCCTTTGTGCTGCATTAGTGGCACCAGTGTTAGCGTTAACAATGATACTGGTGCCACTATTGCAGCACAAAGGAGTTAATTAACTGCCAATGGTCACTAATGCAGTGACCAATGGCAATTCATTAACCCCTCATGCTGCATATTAAAATAACCATTGATAATTAACCACTTGCCGACCCGTCACAGTACCGCGTATGGGTGCCAGTTACAGGCATATGTCGCTGCCAGTTTCAGGGTTTCGGTTGCCTGCCCCCACCCACCTACACCCTTGTGATTTGACACAGCAGGAGACTGTCAGCAGATCCCAGCCAATGATTCATTGCCAGGACAAGATGACAAGCTGTGTCAGCCTGGGCTCACACTTCTGTGAACACAGATATTGCATGTGATTCGCACCTGCACTGCGGTGCCGATCACATGCAATGTCTGTGCAATGTAAGTTCAGCCTAAAGGCCTGTACACACAATACGAAAATTTTGTCCGACGAACAATCTGCCAATTTTCGGATCATTAGTACGGTGCTTTTGACAGCCGATTCCGTTTTTTTTGTCCGGCAAAAGCTGGATGTGTAGACTACAACATGTTTGTCATATGTGAACTCTACATATGATTTCCGTTTAATCAATAAGGTATTGAAAAAAAATCATAAGAGCAAGACTACGCATGCTCAGAAATGAAAGAATACATACAAAACTATTAAACACATTACATCACTTCTGAAATTCTGTCGTACAAGAATTTTCGTATGGTGAGTAACCTCATCACTTTCGACGTGAGACTTACATGCCACAAAAAACAGACGAATGGTCATCCGAAAATCTGATCGTGTGTTCAAGGCTATACAGTTGTATGCCCGAACTTGCATTGAATTCGCAAAAAAAAAAGGTGCAGGGACTTCTTTTTTCCTGCACTGGAATCGGAACTGTGGGTTTCATTAATATTGTATTGACACCCGCAGCTGTTTGCAGAGGGCAATGTGAATTGCCTTCAGGAGAGATGAGATGCAGGAACCAATGCTGTAATCGCACTGGTTCCCGCATCGTTATAGTGTGAACCTAGGCTCAAATCACAGCCCAGAGTCCTGTGTTGACAATCAATACAGGGCTCTTTACAGAGGGAATGATCGCTCTTTTTTCTTTCCCCTGCAAAGTAGGGAAAATAAACAAATCGATCTGTAGTAAAAAAGCAGCACGTATTACACATTGTTAGACAACCAATTAATCCCTTGATTGCCCTTAGATGTTAACCCCTTCTCGGCCAGTGTCATTATTACAATGACAGTGTATATGATTAGCACTGATCACTGTAGTGTCACTGGTGATGTGGCAGTTAGTCAGTTCCCACAAGTTGTCAGTTAAACCAGGTACACACAGGCCAATTGTCGGGAGACAACGGGCAGGTAAATAAAAACTCGCTAACATTCATTGGGCCCATGTGTATGTCAGTCTGTCCGACAAAAGCCCACTTCTGTCGGACAAGGATGTTGGGGAACCAGCAGCCAACTGACTGGCTGAGAGTGTCGATCGGAGTGTTCTGGCAGGGGGTGTCCCACTGTCAGAACACAACAGCGCAGCAGGGGGTGGGGGGTGCGGGAATTTGCCTTCTCTTCACCCTTTACACCAGGTGACCTTGTGACCTCTTTCTATTCCAGCATGACTGCGCACTAGTGCACAAGGCAAAGTTTATATAGACATGGATGAGTTTGGGGTGGAGGCAGGTGTCCTAATACCTTTGGCAATATAGTGTATATTGTTTTGATGCACCTGGAATGTTTTTAGCTGATTTAAACTGAAAATTCAGTTGGGTTTTAATCTTCCAACTTTTGGTATCTTCTTCGGCCAATGCACAGGACGGCCTGAGCTGATGATGGATGGCTCTGTCACATCATGTAACAACATAACCCCATGCTGTCATTTTAATCACGTTTCCAATCAGGCAGCCAAGTTCTTTTGCCTCCTTCTATTCATCAACTCAATGGTTTGCCGAGCGGCGAGAATATTTGGCTCATTAGACCCCCTTTTCAGATGTGAGGTGACGCCGATGACGCTCAACATATCTGCAGACAACACGTCGGTCTCTGACGCCCTAACAACATAATTAATGAGACTGTAACCATTTATTTTTTTACAGTAAATTGGGATTTCAGATGTTCATTGAGCCTTAAACCGAAGCTGAAGTTATTCCATCACAACATGTAAAATTCATCCTTTTGCTTGGAGGTTTTCTATTCATTATTGAAATACGTGTGGGGGATGGGAGTTCACCGTGTGGCTCAAGTCTTGAGCAATAAATATTCAATTTACTGCAAGCTGCGGTGATGGAAGAATATTCCATAAAGGTTTTTCTATGAGGTCCTGACCCCCGAGGATCATGTTTTATGCTTTTGTAATCTGCATTCATTTCTGGTTTTCTTCCCACATTTCATTTATCTTACCATTCAGTCTTGCACAGTTGTGCAGGCTTCTCTTCTGTAATAAAAATCCTTAGTCTCATTGCACAGCACACTGTGAGCCTCTCACAGTGTGCAATAAAAGATGCAGCAAGTCGGATAGAGCTTGCCTCATTTCCTGGCTTGAGGACATCCAGGATCATCTATCTCTTTCCTAAGTTTGACTATCCCTGGCGGCCCGTTTCTTTGATTGGATTTCAGTTCCTTCAAACATGGAGTCTTAGCATTACACGTAGGTGTAACTTAGGGTCTGCATGCAAATGCAGCCAAATACAAACGCCCACACCTTCAGACTGACATCCCCCTATGAAGGTCATTTGATATTTGCATAACTCCTTCTAAACACCAATCCACTGCTTGTATCAAGGCTTGAGGGCTTTTAACCACCCGCTGACCATATAACTTACATATACGGCAGCAAGTTGGCACTGCTGCTCCGGATCACGTAACTAGTATGGATCACGTACCTAGTACATGATCCGACACTTCCAGGTCTGGGGTGCCCATGCTCCTGTGGTTATTGGGCACAGCGGGAACTGATCTGTGAGTACTGCGGACTCGATGTGCACACGCCAATCATTTGGTACTGAGGCAGAATGGCAGTCTTGTGGAAAAAAATGATCCTCACTCTGGCTGTTGCTCTTAAAATGTCTTCATTTTATTGAATAGCCACAGTGAACAAATGCAGATTAAGTCAGTTGACGCGTTTCAGCCTATAAGGCCTTAGTCATAACCACATTACAGACAAAACTTTGAAATAAATAGTAGCTCTAAAGATCACAGGCTCCATCCATTGATTGTCTTAATTGACCACAGGCAATTATCCAAAAAAGAGAATCAGCTGCAATACATATAGAGTGATCCATGTGTATGCCACTAATTTTCAGAATGGCAGTCTGCCTATGTAAACAAGGCAGATTGCTGTTCTGTCAGTAGGGAAGGCATTGATCCTGTGTCCCTGCAAAGCAGGAAATAAATTCCATCTCTTCCCCTAATAAAAGCACATCCCTCACTGTACAAAAAACACTGGCTTGGCACACAGTTAACCCTTTAATCACTGTTGGAATTCAACATGATTTAATATCATATTTATGGTATTCCATCCCCTGGCTGATACAGACAGATGGCCCCGAGTTAGAATGTAACCAGTCACACATTAAAGCTTTGTAGCATATCAGAATAACAATGGCTTAGCTCAAGTACACCTAGTGTGATAAAAATTGAAGTGCTTGATTAGCATGTCTGCAAACAAAGCTTCAAAGAGAGCCACTGCTGCCAAGGTGATCGATGGGTTAAGCTAAGATTTGACCCAGGTCGGACAGTGGGGATTTATGGACAAATGATGCCCCTAATGGACAATACAGCATACTTCCTGGAGAATGGATAGATATTAGGACTACCGCTTGGTAATACCTCATTGGAGAGGAGGCAATTGGGGGTAGCTACGAGTGGGTGTGAATGTGAGTAAAAAGGACTGAACAAGTCCAAAAGCCCTCCCTTCCTCTTTTCACTGTTGGTTCAAGCCAGGTGGTTGCCTAAGCCACATGGCTATCTCTCTTTAATATCTGAGCCTAGACGATGATACAAAGCCTCACTGAGAGCCTTGTGATAAGTATCCTTGATATTCTTGTATTATATATTCTGATATGATGTGTATTGTTGGTATATGTTTGTAATATTGTAATATCTTTCATGTTAGCGTTTCCTGTTTCCTTGGGAAATAAATAAGACTTATAAACTTATATACTTATAAACTTATATAATACTTATAAACTGTGTGTTAGGTTTCATAGCTAACCACCTTGTATTATTGTGATATCAACAGTAACATGTGCTCAGAGTTTCTATAGATTAGCTAATTATAGGGATAGACAAACCTATAATATATAGGTGCAATATAATATTTATTGTATCATTATTACTTCAATTGGCACCCCAGAAGGCGTGTGGAATTTATTTCTGCACAGAATCCAAACCCTAATGTATTTTTTGTCTTGAGTCTCTATAAGCTAAGGAATCTACTACTCCTAGAACTGAAAGTCTTCACTGCGGTGGACAAGATCCGAGCTGGTTTGTGAATTTGGAACCCCTGCTTGAATGGTTCTGAAAGTTCTATGAAATATTTCATCAGTGAGCAGACTCGCAAAATCTGGTGAGATTTTCATCTGATATGTGTATGTATGTCTTAATGTTTATTGTATTGCTAATGCAAATTGTTAGGCCTGTGTAACCGGTCAATAGTACTGGTGAGTGAGAGGGATTGATCAACCCTGGTTATCTGATGTAGCCTACAGATTGACAGAATGAACCACACATCTTTGAGGAGAAAGTGGGAAAATATAGATTTTAATTTCTTTTATTTATATATATATATATATATATATATATATATATATATATATATATATATATATATATATACACACACATTTCTTTTCAATTAGTTCATTTTTATTTTTCCCCACGTGAGTGTGAAATAACTCTCTGTTCCAATAGAAGTGTGGCCTATGATCTAATAGGGCTAAAAATAAGGGGTAAGGTAACAAGGAGATAGTTGCATGTCTCCTGGTTGTGGGACTACAGGTAAAAAGTTAGCTTTTAACCACTTGCCTACTGGGCTCTTAAACCCCCTTCCTGCCCAGACCAATTTTCAGCTTTCGGTGCTGTCACACTTTGAATGACAATTACTCAGTCATGTAACACTGCACCCAAATGAATTTTTTGTCCTTTTTTTTTCCACAAATAGAGCTTTCTTTTGGTGGTATTTAATCACCTCTGGGTTTTTAATTTTTTGCACTATAAATGAAAAAAGACCGAAAATTTTGAAAAAAAACAAAATTTTCTTTGTTTCTGTGATAAAATTATGCAAATTATAAAAAAAAATTCATAAATTTTGGCCACAATTTATACTGCTACATATCTTTGGTAAAAATAACCCAAATTAGTGGATAATATTTGGTCTTTGTGAAAGTTAGAGAGTCTACCAGCTGTGGTGCGAATCATACAAAATTGATCACATCTGATGTACTCATTTCTTTTTATACGGAATCATATTTATTTTATTATGAATTGATCATTTAATTAAATATTAACTATTTTTAGTGGATGCTTACTTACCATGTGGGTACACTTGTCGATGTCGGGTTTGCTGTCATGGGCACCACCATGCCACTTCATTCATTCACTGCATTTACCATTGTCAAGTGTTGTTATGTGGATACTATATATTGTGTTTTTATTGCATTGATGCTTATACATATTATGAAATTGTCCTATTATTACATTTATGGTTTTCTACTGAACAATTAATAAACATCTAAATATGGTTAAAACTCACCTCCACTATCCAAGTGCTTCATTTAAAGTCCCAAAACTCCCCTTTTTACATGTATCAAATTACTGGGATGGAGGCACGTATCCAGGCTTCATTTAAAGTCCCAAAGCCCCCCCCCCCTACTTGCAGATATATATATATATATATATATATATATATATATACACACATTTTTTTCAATTAGTTTATTTTTATTTTTCCCCACGTGAGTGTGAAATAACTCTCTGTTCCAATAGAAGTGTGGCCTATGATCTAATAGGGCTAAAAATAAGGGGTAAGGTAGCAAGGAGATAGTTGCATGTCTCCTGGTTGTGGGACTACAGGTAAAAAGTTAGCTTTTAACCACTTGCCTACTGGGCTCTTAAACCCCCCTCCTGCCCAGACCAATTTTCAGCTTTCGGTGCTGTCACACTTTGAATGACAATTACTCAGTCATGTAACACTGTACCCAAATGAATTTTTTGTCCTTTTTTTCCCACAAATATAGCTTTCTTTTGGTGGTATTTAATCACCTCTGGGTTTTTTATTTTTTGCACTATAAATGAAAAAAGACTGAAAATTTTGAAAAAAAACACATTTTTCTTTGTTTCTGTGATAAAATTATGCAAATTATAAAAAAAATTTCATAAATTTTGGCCACAATTTATACTGTTACATATCTTTGGTAAAAATAACCCAAATTAGTGGACAATATTTGGTCTTTGTGAAAGTTAGAGAGTCTACAAGCTGTGGTGCGAATCATACAAAATTGATCACATCTGATGTACTCATTTCTTGTGACCCGAACAAGCCAGGAAAGTACAAATATCCCCCAAATGAGAAATTAGTAAGAGGCATGGTGAGCTTTTTGATGTTGTAATTTTTTCCCACAATTCTTTGCAAAATTAAGTTTTTTTTTTCATTTTTACACTTTTGAAGGCCATGGAGCACCAGGACAATGACACGTGGCACTGATGTGGCACTAATGACAGATGCCACTAATACGGGGCACTGATGACATGTGACACTGATGACAGATGGCACTAATATGTGGCACTGATGATAGATGGCACTAATACGTGGCACTGATAACACATGACACTGATGACAGATGACACGTAACACTGACAGGTGGCACTGATGACAGATGGCACTGATACGTGGCACTGATGACAGATGGCACTAATATGTGGCACTGATGACATGTGACACTGATATGGCACTGATGACAGATGGCACTATGTGGCACTGATGACACGAGGCATGATGTGGCACTGATGACAGATGGCACTTATACGTGGCACTGATGACAGATGTCACTTATACGTGGCACTGGGGACAGATGGCACTGGGGACAAATGGCACTGGGGACCGGTGGCACTGGGGACAGATGGCACTGACAGGTGGCACTGGGGACAGATGGCACTGACAACAGGTGGCACTGGGGACAGGTGGCACTAACTGGTGGCACCGGGGACAGGTGGCAGTGGGGGCAGATGGCAGCGGGGGCAGATGGCAGTAGGGACAGATGGCAGTTTATTTTACGTTTTTTAAAAAAAAATTTAACTTACGGCCGCTGCAGCCGTTCATCTCTCCCTCCTCACACGCTGTCTGTGTGAGGAGGGAGAGCAGTACTGAGAGATGATCTCATATGTTTACATATGAGATCATCTCTCATTGGACACGCCGATCGCGCTGCAAAGGTATTCCTCCCCCCCTGGAGCGGACATGTGGTGACCCTTTGAGGAGGGATCTCTCCCAAGTTGGGAGCTGCTCCTGTCCTCTTCTCTTCCCTCGCTGCCGATGTCTCTGGCGGAGGAGAGGTGTGTGCGCGCATGTTGTGGCTTGGTGCGTACCTGGATTGGGTCACCTGACCCGGAGATGTGTTGCCATGGGTGGGGCTGCGGCAGATGGGCGTTCGTTGTATATTGGCGTCCATCCCTCCGTGCCTCTATAGTCTCCTTTTTTTCTCCTCTACATCACTCTGGGGAATAGCTACCGCTATAGCGCATGCGCCACCCTAACGCATGCGCACTACACGGGACCCCGTTCAGCCAGCGTCAAATGACGCTTCCATCACTTCCGGGTTGGGGGTATGTAAGGCGCCGCTCTTGAACGTTGTGTTCAGAGCGACGCCAACGAGAGAGACACACGTTCATCCAGTGTTTTGGAAAGGTTAGTTTATATATCCTGTATACAGACTATAGGGGAAATAGAAGTAAGGAGGGAGGGAGGCTTTGTACTGCCCCCGTTCTAATACATTTAGTCACCTTCTATGAGACTATATTATACCCTCTTTCCCCGAAAATAAGCCCTACCCTGAGAATAAGACATAGAAGGACTTTAACTAGGGCTTATTTGGGGGGTAGGGCTTATATTGCAGCCATCGTCGACAATCACGCTAGGTCTTATTTTAGGGGAAACAGGGTATGTCCTTATTATTATCTCCTTTTAGAGAATCATTCTGATTACAGTGTGGACTTTTGAAGACTGAGGGGCCTGTTGAAGACACTCTATGTCGAAACGCGTCGGGATCGCTTTTGGCACCCCACATTGCTTTTATTTTATTCACCTGTGATCACCAGTCATAATTTTTATTTAATTATATGACCTTTTAATAAAACCTGACGGTTAATATTTTTTGATCCGCACCATGTGGAGCTTTCTTTTTTCTTTCTTGTTCTAAACTCTACAAACCCCTCACCCCTCGCTTGGGGTTGTAATTCCAATTGAACCACATCCGAATTGGATATCCTGAGGAACATTCCGGAGAACCCCCCGTGAGACACCCCCTACGGTCTTAAGTCGTTTGGAGTCTTCTCTACATCTGGTCGGACCCCTACCAATTCACCCTCTGGTCCTAGGTCTGGATCCCAAGCGTTTCCGACTCAACCGTCGTAAGACCGTGTGAGTCCATCATATTCGGTAAGAGTATTTTACCCACTCTTTTGATATCTTCAGACAAGCTGACATATTGGGTCGCACTTGACTAGTGAAACGCCTATCTTTTTTGAAGAATCTTCATTACACTTTTTGTGCACTAGTCACACTACAGAGGACTTTATTTATTATTATTTGTGATTGTATATGGACTTTCCCCATGTGATTACCGATTTTCCCATGTGATTACTGATTTTTTGTGATCATATTCGGATTTTCCTCATGGGACTACACATTCACTTAATAGAAGCGATACACTATTTCCTGTTTTAAATTGTTTAACTTTGTTTGTTTGAAGTGTTGGCAGCTGTTTTTCCCTTGTTTGTTTGTTAGGTTGATACAGCGTGGTGTTTTCCCCTTTTTTTCACTGGTGTATATAGTCTATCTTGGGGACTTTTCTAAGTTCTTAGCTGTTTCTGCCCCCTCTTTTTTCTACATTGTCCATGGTTCATAATCCCGAATTAGGCAGTGAAAGTGATTTTGTATTTTTCTTTCTTATTCCCTTATATCTGTAGTGTAATTAGTGTGCTCCTCCATATACTGCCCCCCATGTTCACTCCCAGGGGGGACCCCCAATTTAGGGGTGTCTCATATTTTGCCGTCTCTATGATGCGAGGTCAGAAATAAATCCTTTCAGTGAGTCACGTTTTCTGTGTGCTTTTTTTATTTTATTTACATATTTACTAATCTTGGATACCTAAACTCTCATAATTACTCTCATTGTAATGATTTATTAAAGTGTGCTTTTGTATTTATTCATATTTTTGGCTATCATTGTAATATAATTCTTTCTTACCTTGTGTGTACTAGATATTGTAGGTGACGTTTTTCCTGATGAAGCGGTTACTCACCGCGAAACCGGTCGAACGATACGTCCACTCTACACTTATGTAAAAACCCTCCTGTATGGGGGTTTAGTTATTTCTGTACATCAATGTTGTTCTTATATTGATCATTTGTTATTATCAATATGTCCTGTCGGTCAATGTTTGTAGCTTTGTACATTTATATGTCTATTTTCTATTTTTGTGAAAATAAAATGTAACTAATTTTTAAAAAAATGGTTTGTTAATTAGTTGATACCGCAATAGCCCCCAATACTCTCCATGCTCACAGGATTTTTCTAGAGTTATTCCTTTTTGTAGAGCTGTCCCTTCTTTTTGCTATAACTAATTTGGGACAATGGTATCTTGTTGCTTTCATAAATTACTGAGGCGTTCCTTTTATGATAGGAATCGATGTTGGAGATATAAATAAAAGTGCCATAACTGCGCTTGAACTTGATTCAGGAATTGAAACAGTGGAAACTTCTGATGAATCCTCAGATGATGAAAGTGTAAAGTCTATTCATTCCAATCATAGTAATGTTATCCAGCAAAGTGAGTTTCCAGCGCCATATGCAGGGAGACCAGCAAGGGCCTATGCAGGGAGACCAGTGCTCAAGTGCTTTTTGTGTAAAAGGGGGGGTCACATAGCTAAGTACTGTTTGATGGCTAAGAATGATATACAAAGGAAATACCCTAAAACTACACCAAGATGTTATGAAGTTTATTCTGCCATATGGGGTAGCAATCCAAAACATGGAGGCCATAGTAATCAAATCCATTTCCCTTTTAAGACCCAAATGCAGAGACTATAAACTGAAAATCATCAATATGTAGAACAGTTGCATAAAGTCAAAGTGAAGGTAGCAGCATGGTTATTCAAATATAGCACTGGGGGAAACAATGTTAGCAGCACTTAGTGAGCTGCATGGAGGGTAAGAATTTTCTGGTTAATGTTTCTTTGCTACGAAAAAGGTTTGGATGTGATTTTTGCCCTTCATATTTGGAATATGATAGAGGACCTTGATATGTTTTTAGTATTCCTCTTCTTTTATTGTTAAGTTTTTATTAAAATTTTGTTTTAAATTTAAATTTTTTTTTTTTGTAATTTTTATTTATTTATTTTTACATTTTAAATGTGTTTACATTTTTTTTTCTTTTTTAATTTAATTTAATTTTATTTTATTTTAATGTAATTTTATTTTTTATTTTGGTATTTGTTTATTCATTTACTTAATTTTTGTTTTGTTCAGGTGGAAAATGTGTTATGTTTATTCCACCTGAAAGTGTCCTTCAGCTGGATACATTTTGTTTAAGAGAAGAGTTGGTAGGAAGTAGACATGTGCATTCGTTTTCGTCTGAATGCATTTTCTTCCGAATTTCAGGTATTTTTGTTATCGTTTTGACAAACGATAACGAAAGCACAGAATCCGAAAAACGAAAGATCCAACATAAATAAATGCTTTATTTTCGTTTTCGTTTTGACACAGTTCGATACAGATAGGAGATTCGACGTGACTCTGACAATAACAATCTGTGTCTATTGAACTTGTATCATAACAGTCCATTCACACAGGGGCAATACAACCTCCAGCGTGACTTTGGGATGCAACTTGGACACGACTTGAGTGTAAATCACAGCGCGACTTACAACACGACTTTAATGTAAAAAGAAAAAACGCATGGGTTCCCCTTCAAGACCCTTCAGGTCTTATATGGATATTAAGGGGAACCCCGCGCCAAAAAAAAAATGGTGTGGGAGTCCCCTTCAAAATCCATAGCAGACCCTTATCCGAGCATGCAACCTGGCAGGCCGCAGGAAAAGAGAGGGGATGAGAGAGCGCCCACCCTCCTGAACCATATCAGGCCACATGCCCTTAACATTGGGAGGATGCTTTAGGGTCCCCACAAAGCACCTTGTCCCCATGTTGATAAGGACAAGGGCCTCATCCCCACAACCCTGGCCGGTGGTTGTGGGGGTCTGCGGGTGGGGGGCTTATTGGAATCTGGAAGCCCCCTTTAACGACCCCCAGATCCCGGCCTCCCCCCCCTGTGTGAAATGGTCAGGGGGTACAAAAGTACCCCTACCATTTCACCAAAAAAGTGACAAAAAGGAAAAATGAAAAATGACAGGAGACGGTGCAAATGACCTTTTATTATTTTTAAATGATGCTGGACCCTCTCTCCAAAGGGCTTTGAAGATATTGGTCTCTTTTTCAATAGTTACAGGGTTGCAGGTAAATTGGAGCAAGTCCTTGTGGTTTCCAATAGATATGGCGGCCCATAGTATGGCTTCAAATGATATCCCACTGCAGTGGGTGGAGAATTTCAAATACTTAGGAGTTATAATCTCCCGTCAAGCTTCTGAATTTGTTCCTTTGAATTTGATGCAGATTCTGGGAGATATTGGGTTGAAATGGAAAGTATGAATGTCTCTAACATTGTCTCTACTAAGACATATTAATCTTCTAAAAATTTAAATCATACCCAAATTGATGTACTTATTTAGACAGACACTCTCCCTAGAGGCTTCCTATGTCCTTTTTTACAAGATGAAAAAAACTCTTCTCATCTCTTTTATGGGGATCGAAGAATCCCAGGTACAAATTAACTACTCTGATGCGCTCTTGTGAGCAGGGAGGACTAGCTTTTCTGCATCTATATAGATACTTTTTTTTTTTTTTTTTACAATATATTTTTATTAAGAATTTTTTAGTAACAAAAAGGAAATAAAGAAACAAGAAAAGTACATTTACAATGTCACGCGTATACATAAAGATTGACAATATAAATCCGAAAAACAGAGAAACGCTTGCTGTTGTTTTCCAATAGAGAATACATCAGGGATCTCATACAAAAATGAAAGCCAGCCAAGAAAAAAAAAAAAATCAAGGAGGGTGTGGGTGTGAAATAAGAGACCCCTCCAGCCTGGCACCCCAAATGGGACCACGCTATACTGCGGAGGAGGGGTATATCAACTTCGGATATGCTCCCCAAATAAAGGTTTTATTTTAAGTTTGTAAATTATAATTTATACTTTCCCCTCTGTTGAAAGTTGAATAAGCGGCAATTAAAAGTGTACTACAGTTCAAAAGCCAAGTTCACTTAGCAATTTGAAAATCACAGTATAATATAGCAAACGAGATTTTAAACTAGAACAACCTCAGTAAGATACTAATAAGGACATTGTAAACTAAAGTCCATAGAATTATAACCAGACTTTTGGTCCCAACAACAACCCTGGGGCTGAGTATCCAGGAAAAGAAAGAGGAGATTAGAAAGGCAAGAAAGAAGGAGAAGAAAAAAAAGGCCCCTCCTCCCCTAGGGGGGCCCTCAACCACAGAAGGTGGGGTATCTAATTACTAAAACCAGTCCGTTAAGCCCCCACACCACCCAGCACAGGAGACCCGACTAAACTCTTAGGAAGGTTGAAACTACAATCACAGGCCCGGTAAGTGTTATGAAACAGAACTATATAGATACTTTTAGCCACTCAGTTGGTTACGGCCGCATGGTAGCTGAATCTTAATATATATAACTCCTCTGCTTGATTGGAAGCGGCAGTAGTAGGCTCTGTGGATGCCCTGAAGGCTCTTTTATTTAGGGGCCGTAGGGCACCATATCAGTTGACCCCTTCAATGCTTGTCACTATTCAAGCTTAGGAGGCTGGTCTTAGCCCTTGTACACACGGTCGGAGATTCCGACAACCAAATCCGTCGGATTTTGTCCGACGGATCTTGTCCGAAACTGTTGCATACACACGGTCGGACAAAGTTGTCAGAAAATCCGATCTTTCAGAACGTGATGACGTAATTTCGGGACTACGTTCAGGCTAGTAGTCAATAGCTTTGATGTAGGAATTTTATCTGAGTGGCACTTTGTCCGATCGAAATTCTCTACACATGATCAGAGTATGTCCGATCGGAGCATTTTGTCGGAAAATATTTCCGGCAAGTTGGAAAATCTGGTCCGATGGATATTCCGACGGAAACAGTCCGATGCAGACCACACACAGTCGGAATATCCGACAAAATGCTCCGATCGGACACATTCCGTCGGAATCTCCGATCGTGTATACAAGGGCTTTGATGTGAGAATTACCCTAAGGGTGCTCTTTCTCAAAGTGCTCCTTTATGATTTAAGGCTACTCTTCCTCAATTTTTTTAAAGCACAAGAGCCTATTACATGGATCAAGTATAATATTAAATTACTTTCTCAAGTGATTACTGATTGGAAACTATCTACTTTCTCTACACTTACTTCGACTTTTAATGTCCCAAGCTCCCATTTATTTAGATATTTCCCGCTTTTTCATACCTTTCTGCACAATTTCCACAGGACAGTTTAACGATTAGACAATCCACTTTAGAACTAGTTCTTAGGTCTGAGTGTCTGGATAAGCCCACCTCAAGATTGTATTCTCATCTTATATTAATTTCTACCCTGCCATTAGAGGCTGGGTGCAAGAATACCAAATTTGGATATGGAGGATTGGAGGGGTGTGTGGGATTTCCCTCTGCGATCTTTGATATCCTTGAGAGATCGTATGATTCAATATAAATTGGTACATAGAACATATTTTACGCCACATAGACTTAAAAAGGTAAATCCGTGAGTTCTTCAGAGTGTTGGCAAAGTGGTGTGAATCAGGGGGATTTTACACATATTTTCTGGACTTGTACATATATACCCTGTTTCCCCTAAAATAAGACCTAGCGTGAGTGTCGGTGATGGCTGCAATATAAGCCCTACCCCCCAAATAAACCCCACCCTCTTTCCCCGAAAATAAGCACTACCCTGAGAATAAGACATAGAAGGACTTTAACTAGGGCTTATTTGGGGGGTAGGGCTTATATTGCAGCCATCGTCGACAATCACGCTAGGTCTTATTTTAGGGGAAACAGGGTAGCTATCTTTTGGGTGGAAGTGGTGAATTTATTGAACTCTCACTTCTGTTCCCTAAAGCCCCATACACACTATCAGATTGTCTGCTGATTTTTGTCATCAGATTTACCAAAACCATGTAGTAGAAGGGCCTGCCTGATTGCATACAAATTGAAACTCCTAATGTTTGACCTCATATTACATGGTTTTGGTAATTCTGAAGGAAAAACTTAGCAGAAAATCTGATAGTGTGTATGGGGCTTTACTGGTTTCAATGTCTATCTGTCTACTGGGCCTGGTAGAGACTATTCTTCCCACAGTGTTTGTTAATATAACATTATTTTATGCAAGAAAAGCTATTGCGCTGCATTGGAAGAAACCTTAGTCCCCTACGCTGTCATATTGGAAGCAATTGGTAAAAAATAATCTTCGATTGTATAGAGATGCTTACATGAATAAGGACTGTCCTAGTAAGTGGACATGTGCATTTCATTTAGTTCTGAATCAAAATTTGGACGAATTTTCATTATTCGGACATTCGGATGCATCCGAATTACTGAATTACAATGCTAATGAATTCAACCGAATTCGGACAAACTTCGAATCAAATTCGAAAAATTACATTTTGTGACCCGAATTTGGGGCCACGTATCTCGGGGCCACTTGTAGCTAGAATCCCCAAATTTCGTATGCAAACACAGTAGAACTAGCACTACAACATCTCCAAATTTGGGGTTTCTAGCTCCAAGTGACCCCGAGTTACGGGCCCCAAATTTGAGTCGCAAAATGTCATTTTTCTGCACCAGAGAACGACATTTTGCAACCCAAATTTGGGGCCACGTATCTCGGGGTCACTTAGAGCTAGAAATCCCACATTTGGTTATTTTGTAGTGCTAATTCTACTATGTTTGCATACCAAATTTGGGGTTCCTAGCTATAAGTTGCCCCGAGATACGTGGCCCCAAATTCAGGTTGCAAAATGTCATTCTCTTCTGCAGAAAAGTACTTGACATATTGTCCATATCTCAGGGTCACTTGGTGCTAGGAACCCCACAACTTGTGGCAGGTGACGTGGCAAGTGGACAATCCACAACTTGGTCACGTGGTACTCGTGGCAGGTGATGTGGCCCTCGTGGCAGGTGATGTGGCCCTCATTGCCGGTCACGTGGCACTCGTAGCAGGTGTCATGGCAAGTGGACAATGCACAACTTGTGGCACGTGATGTGGCAAGTGGTCAATACACAACTTGTGGCAGGTGACATGGCAAGTGGACAATGACATACAGCATATGCACTTGCCTTGCGATCGACATCCGTGACTTCTTCAATCAGGCATGCTGACAACTTCATTGATGTGATAAATATAAATGAAATAAGATGTGTGTGTTTTTTTTGCACTGGTACACTGCAAGTATGAGAAGTTGATGTGACAGATGTATATAAGTAAATAACTAACCATCTTCCAAAATTTCTAATTCAAATAGAAAAGATTAGAAAAAAAATATAATTTATTAGAATAAAATAGAAAGAATATACAACCATCTTCTGAAATTCAAATAGAATAAATTTGAATTTCGAATAGTATGAATGCACATTTTTTAATTAATTAATTTTAAATTTGGATAGAAAAGATTATAATAAAATAGAAAATATGCTGTATGTCATTGTCCACTTGCCACGAGTTGTGTATTGTATTTGTCCACTTGCCACGTCACCTGCCACAAGTTGTGTATTTCCACTTGCCACATCATCTGCCACAAGTTGTGTATTGTCCACTTGCTATGACACCTGCCACGAGTGCCACGGGACCTGCCACTAGTGTCATGTGACCTGCTACGAGTGCCACGTGGCCGGCCACAAGTGCCACGTACCCGGCCACGAATGCCACGTGACCTGACACGAGTGCCATGTGACCAGCCACGAGTGCCACGTGACCAAGTTGTGGATTGTCCACTTGCCACGTCACCTGCCACCAAGTGACCCAGATATGAGCAATATGGAAAGTACTTTTCTGCAGCAGAGATTGACATTTTGCGACCTGAATTTGGGGCCACGTATCTCGGGGCCACTTATAGCTAGAAACCCCAAATTAGGTATGCAAACACAGTAGACCTAGCACTACAACATCTCCATTTGGGGTTTCGAGCACCAAATGACCCCGAGATACGTGGCCCCAAAGTCTGATCACAAAATGTCAAGCACTTTTCTGCTGCAGAGAATTACATTTTGCAACCCGACTTTGGGGCCACATATCTCGGGGTCACTTATAGCTAAAAGCACCAAATTTGGTATGCAAACACAATAGAACTAGCACTACAACATCTCCATTTGGGGTTTCTAGCACCAAATGACCCCCGAGATACATGGCTCTAAAATCGGGTCGCAAAATATTTTCGAACCCGATTGAAATAGTTTCGAATGCGGTTGAAATATTTTCGAATGCGACCGATTTTTTGAATTCGGTAGAAAACGAAACAAAATCCGAAAACGTATTTAACCTCTTCCCGCCCGCCCTATAGCTGAATGATGGCTATAGAGCAGGCGCTTTCGTCCGGGAGGCCGTCCCTGGACGTCCTGGTGTTTACTTCCGCAATATGCGCCGCCGCGTGCGCGCATGGGGGAAGTTCTGTGTTTGCCGTGTCCGTCGGAGACAGGCAAACACAGATCGCTGTAAACGGCCAATCACAGTGGCCATTTACAGCACGATCGGCGTGTCCAATGTGAGATGATCTCATATGTAAACATATGAGATCATCTCTCAGCGCCGCTCTCCCTCCTCGCACGGACAGCGTGTGAGAGGGGAGAGATGAACGGCTGCAGCGGCCGTCAGTGGAAAAAAAAAAGTTTAAAAACGTGCCATCCGCCCCAGTGCCATCCGCCCCAGTGCCATCCTCCCCCAGTGCCATCCTGCCCCAGTGCCATCCACCCCAGTGCCATCCTGCCCCAGTGCCATCCTGCCCCAGTGCCATCCACCCCAGTGCCATCCACCCCAGTGCTACCTGCCCCCAGTGCCACCTGTTAGTGCTATCTGTCCCCAGTGCCACCTGTTAGTGCTATCTGTCCCCAGTGCCACCTGTTGTCAGTGCCATTTGTCCCCAGTGCCATCTGTCATCAGTGCCACGTGTCATCAGTGCCACATAGTGTCATCTGTCATCAGTGCCACATATTAGTGCCATCTGTCATCAGTGCCACGTATCAGTGCCATTTGTCATCAGTGCCACCTGTCAGTGTCACGTGCCATCTGTTGTCAGTGTCATGTGTCATCAATGGCACTTATCAGTGCCATCTGTCATCAGTGTCACGCGTCATCGGTGCCACGTATTAGTGCCATCTGTCATCAGTGCCACGTATTAGTGCCATCTGTCATCAGTGCCACGTATAAGTGCCATCTGTCATCAGTGCCACATATTAGTGCCATCTGTCATCAGAGCCACGTGTCATCAGTGCCACGTATAAGTGTCATCAGTGCCACGTATAAGTGCTATCTGTCATCAGTGTCACTTGTCATTGTCCTGGTGCTTCAGGGCCTTCAAAAGTGTAATAGGTAGTCAACAAGTTAGATGTGTAATTTATGCTCCTAGAACACCTGATGGTGCTCCCTGCATGTTGGGCCTCTCTATGTGGCCAGGCTGTGAAAAAGTCCCACACATGTGGTATTGTAATACTCAGGAGGAGTAGTAGACTTTTTTGGGGGGTGTCATTTGTGGTATACACATGCCATGTGAGAGAAATAGCCTATTACACTGACAATTTTGTGGAAAAAAAAATGAAAAATCTTAATTTTGCAAAGAATTGTGGGAAAAAAATTAAAACATCAAAAAGCTCACCATGCCTCTTACAAAATACCTTGGAATGTCTACTTGCCAAAAAGGGGTCATTTGGGGGGTATTTGTACTTTCCTGACTTGTTCGGGTCACAAGAAGCGAGATAGGCCACCAGTACATCAGATGTGATCAATTTTGTGCGATTCGCACCACAGCTTGTAGACTCTCTAACTTTCACAAAGACCAAATAATATCCACTAATTTGGGTTATTTTTACCAAAGATATGTAGCAGTTTAAATTGTGGCCAAAATTTATGAAGAAAATTTTATAATTTGCATAATAATATAATAATAATAGCAGCCTAACTTGAGAAGGGGGCCACATAAAATAAGCACAATATTGGATTAGGGAGTTTTTCATTTTTGAACCTACAATACCTGTTTAGTGCTAATTAGAAATATTATAATAGGTTTTAAAAGGATGTTTGTCTATTTTAACAATTTATAATAAATAATAATTTGAAAAATAAAATGCTAATAATGATAATAATAACAATAGGGATCCGTTCCAAGATGGACACGTAAGAACAGAGCTCCCGCTCCACGAGGTCCAGCCTTACTGATAATTCGCAGCTCCGAGGGTCAGTTATGGTGAGAACAGCTCGTAGCAACTCCGCCACCCGCTCCCGCTCCCCGCTGGGTCCCGAATCCACACAAGGCCGCCGCATCCCCGCGCTCTTCGGACCGCGGCCTAGAGACAGCACGCCAGCCTCTCTGCCACAGGCCTCTCAGTCGGATCTACCTCAGGGCACACGCGCTCCCAGCCGCAGCCCGCCCCGCTCAGGCGCCTGTAGATCTCTGAGCACAGAGATGGAAGCGCCTAATCCCCCACCTGTCAGCATAGAGGATCTCCGCAGCGTAGCGGCGGACATTAAATCCACCCTGATGGCAGCAATCACGGATATGAGAGCTGATATGCACGCCATAGCCATCAGAGTGGAGGAGGTGGAGGAAGCACAATACCGCCATGACACAGCGCTGTGTCAAGTACAACAAGTGACTGAATCTCACTCTATTCACCTAAGAGAGATCAATCGCCACATGGAGGATCTCGACAATCGTGGGAGAAGACGAAATCTGAGGGTAAGAGGCATCCCAGAATCCATTGACCCCACTCAACTGTCCCAATCAGTCACGGCCATTTTTAATGATCTGCTGGAAAGACCCCTTGAAACACCAATCTCATTTGAGCGTCTCCACAGAGCCTTGCGCCCACGTGGCAGGGACACTGATCCACCTAGAGATGCGGTTTGCTGCCTCATTGATTATCACCTAAAGGAGGAAGTACTCCGCAAAGCGAGAAGTCGCAACCAGATATCCTTTCAAGGAGCCTCCATTAAAATATACCAGGACCTGTCCAGCATTACTTTGCAGCGCTGAACTGAAACCTCTCCTAGAAGTTCTACGTGCCAGATCAATTGTCTATCGCTGGAAATTCCCCTTTTGCTTGTCCGCAACACATCAGGGCCGTACAGCGAACCTGAAGGTACCGGAAGACATCGACCACTTTTGCGAGCTAATGGGCATACCACCGGTTGACCTGCCGGATTGGTACAGCGATTTCCGCCTACCCATACCCAGAAGAGCAACCTCTATGGATGGTGTCCACGAGGAGGGCAACGCTAATGGCGGACCCAGGAGAACACACCCACCACTGCATCACACTCCGCCGAAGGATCTGAGTGCACCAAGAAATGGCAGTCCCTTTGCATCACCAGCACATCGCAGAGCACGTCTTCACTAACTGAACACTAAACATCGCCTGTTACAGGGAAGTACCCAATTTATGTCAATTGCTTATTGTTTCCCCTTACACATAACAGGGCTACTCCGAACTGTTTCGACCCATGTTTTATCTCTGCCCTCACCCACATAAATGACATATATTATGTTCTCCCCAGGGGGGACTTTGCCTTAGTTTTCCTCAGGAGTAACGGCTTTGAGTTTCTCCCCCCTGTGGACGTACCCACACCCTAGAGTCCCGCTCTTGTTACAAGGACAGACGTGCACTACTCTCCCTGAGTTCTGGAACTAGCCTCCCCTAGGCTCTAGCGGACACTGCTTCGTTTCGAGTAAATTAAACACTAAGACGATCTAACCACTAGTGAGTAATTAGCCCATCAGAGGACTATCAGTCAACCTACTAGATTTTGGGTTCTCTGGTTTTTCCCAGGCCAGATTCCCCTATCAGTATCGTCCCTTTTGCTAATTGGGTTTCTTCTTTCTTTTCTTTCTCTGCTACTACTCCTGCTCTTCCTCTCCTGATTTCTACTTGCTTTCTACGCTCACACCCTTCTGCTCTTCCTTCTTGTAAAACTGCTAACTTTGCCTTAAGCAAGATATTGGTAGGCACACCAAGTCTCTGAACCTTATGTGTTTATGCTGTCATACTAATAGAGGTATCAAAACCTAGGATGTATTACTTTAGTTTGTTCTTGTTTTTCTTCTGTTGTGTTCTAGGTCTCGACTCGGTTGCTGGGAGGTGATTCTCTAAGGCAGTAATATCTGCCCCTTCACTTAGACAGGTCCTCTTCATGATGAAATGTACCTCTCTACTACATCCTGCAAAAACCTCCCACCCTCCGACTCGGCCTTCATTGAAGCTGACAACCTGGTACCCCTGTCGTCATGTTTGACATGTTTTTTCACAGGTTTGCACCCCTTCAGGTGCAACTCAAAAGGTTAGAATTATTGTTTTAATATTTATATGCCTAGATTGTTCTGGTATATACTCTAGTTCATAGGTATTTATATGGTTTCATGATTGAACACATTATACCATTGCCCTCACTGGTTTGTGCCATGCTCTTATTTGTGATTATATGACTACTGCTGCTCCTAGATGTCACAGATGTCCTCCTTTAAGATCCCGTTTGAGCTCTCTGGCCCCCTTAAACAGGATCCTGGTAGATCCATACGATTGAATTGTAAGTTTTACAAATCTTCTATGACCATACGCGTCCTACTAAACTGATGCCCCCACCCGGCAATGGATCCTCTCTATATTCCCCCTATAACCTCTCCTTGTCCACTAAACTCTCTCGCCGTGACCGTACCCTCGAAGCATACTACTCCCAAAGCTGGCCTTGAACACAACTCTCGGCTGGCTACCCATCAGACCAGTATCCCATTCCAATCCATAAACACCTTGACCTCACAGGAGCACGGAACTCACCCATCTTGTAGGGCGTTTCCTACCACTCTCCCACGAAGTGGTTTCCGTGGGAACCGCTGCCCTTATCGGTACCCCAGTACTACATAGTGGGGTTGCAGGCTAACCCCCACTTCCGTTTTCTTCCGCGCTTCCCATATCTGGGAAGGACTCCTTACCACTCTCCCCGTGCACCTATTACCTCTTCTACTTTACTAACTCACCTCATCCTCTTCCTTCCCCCCCTCTTTTTTTTTTTTTTTTTTTGTGTGTGTTCGTCTCTGACTCCCCCCAACCCCGCCCCTTAGTAACAGTTTGCTACCCTCCCAGCAGGCATGGCACCTCAGGCGAATAAGACAATATACCAATCTTTGAAAGTACTAACTCTTAACACCAATGGGTTGAATACACCTGAAAAACGCTCGCAATTGTTCTCACTTTTACGTAGTAAAAAAGCAGACGTGGTCTTCCTACAGGAAACCCACTTCAGCGCCAGAAACATTCCTAAATTAACTAACAATCTCTACCCACATGTTTTTCATGCAACCTCCCCCATTTCTAAATCTAAAGGAGTCTCAATCCTCATTTCCAAACGAATCCCGGTGCAGATATCCGATACAATGATTGATGAACAAGGCAGGTTCCTTTTCCTTAAAGGCCACCTTGGAAATAGACCGATTACGCTAGCAAATGTATACAGCCCAAATTCTGGTCAAGTTCCTTTCTTTCGTGAATTTTCGAGTAAACTGATTTCCTTTCAAACAGGTATCCTGATTTTTGGAGGAGACCTGAACGTCCCTCTTGACCCCTTGCTAGACACGTCTTCTGGCAGCTCCCACCTACCCTATAGGGCACTCAAACAAATTAAGAAATGTCTATGGGAATTACTACTACATGACTCATGGCGAACCATTAACCCCACTGTAAAGGACTATACCTACTTTTCTACTCCCCACAACAAATACTCACGACTAGACTACCTCTTCGTCACCCAACAAGACTTAGCATCTTTGTCGACAGCTTCCATCGACCCGATGACTTTTTCTGACCATCATCCTGTCACTATGACACTCTCATTTCCAGAAAAACTAGAACACTCATACATATGGAGACTCGACCCAACTATTCTCACAAACCCTGTATTTGAACAACAGATTCGAGACTGCCTCACGAATTACTTCGCAGAAAAGATAATAATAACAATAATAATAATAATGATTAGAAAAAGTAATACATTTTAAGAGAAAATATAAAATAACAAACAATAGAGCTAGTAACCACCACCACAACAATATTAATTATTATTATTACAAAATAATTTTTAAAAATATATGACATGTATGAAAACAATATAGCAACTAAAAGACTTACTGTAATAATAATAATACATAATTAAGAAGAAAAAAAACATGAGTTGGGAATTTTAAAAAACAATGTAACAAATAAAACCATTTGGCTTTTGATGATTACCTCTGCTCTTGAACAAAATTTTACCTAATTATTTTTCTTTAGCTGCTGCTACAGGGGAAAATAATGAAATTTATAGAGAAAGCTGTGCCAAATAACCCAGCGTGACTCGCTCTTGGCGAACGCTACCCCTCTTATACTGCCAGTCCTTAATTGCAAGCATATTATTATAATTAAAAATTTAGTTTGGAGGGTTAATGAAGTTGAAGCAATTTGATGATGTCTACGGAACCTTATGTAACAATCTAATTTGTCTCAACTAATAATGCATTCACATGGACCCGCTCAGCACACAGAGTCTTCTGCGATGTGATTTTTTTTTTATATATATATTTTTTTTATGTTGCGCCTGTTCCCTTTTAAACAATTTCTTTGAATAAGCGGTTAGGTAATTGTCAGGTTGTGAGAGGCGTATGCAAGGAGCACTTTGTCGTTGTGCGGCAGAACATTTTGGCAGAAACATTTCTGCATGTAAGATAACAACTGAGAAGGTTTTAAAATAATGGGCCAGAGTTGAACAGTAATTTTGTGAAGTAATTGTAAAGTAATTTAAAAACAAAGAAAAGTCAGTAATCCCAATAATTTTAACACTACGTTGGAATTCTTCTCTCATTGTATGTAATCATATTGGATGATGGAACAACCGTTTGCTAGTTAGAGATGCTGGCTGCACTTCCCGAGGCAAAGAAAAATAATGAAAAACTCTAGGACAAGATTGTTTCTATAACTTAAATTTATTTAAAAAAAGCACAAAGTTTCTTGAAACTTCTATTTGCATCCTGCCATTCTGTCATAAATTCTTCTTCTCATTAAAGTGTTTTAATGTATATTTTGTCCTTATTATATGCAGGATTAAAAAATAATCTTGAAATTTTAGTAATTAGGAAATGCTGCATATAAATACACTCACCGGCCACTTTATTAGGTACATACAAATATTATGGCGCTCATAAAAACACACACCGCATTTTTCAAAAATTGAAAAAAACTTTGTATACACAGTATTTAAAAAGTAATACTAAAAAATGAATGACAATACTATAAGTATAATCAAGCCAATACAGTACACAAGGGGAATGGAGGAAAGGGGGACAGAAAAGTTCTTTTTCAAAAATAATTTTTCTAAAAAAGAAATGAATTCTTCATTGGAAGGTAAAACAACAGTCCAAGCCCAGCAGCCGTCCAGTGGAAACTGAAATGGGTTCCCAATTGACACTGTAGAGAAAAGAAAAAGAGGCGCCTCTGGGTGTAGACTGTAAATATTATATTTAATAGAAAAGTGATTAAAAACACTCACATTGTAATAATGATAATCAGGCGATATATTGATCCCATAAGAACCGAGGCGTGGAACTCCAGGCGAAGGGAGATGACGTCACAGAGGGTGCGACGCGTTTCCTGAGCAGGCAATACCGTGGATGATAGGACGGCTGCGCTCCTTTGTCAAGCCAGGGCTTTGCATGGAGTCCCGCGTGCGTTCCACACCTCGGATGAACGCACGCTGTCAACACCGGCGGTTTTGTATACCAACATAGCCACCAGGAGCGGACTCATCCTGACAGGACTCCCTAGCAAAAATGATTGGAATGACTACACATTGAGGCTCTTCTCCCCTCCGTTCTTATGGGATCAATATATCGCCTGATTATCATTATTACAATGTGAGTGTTTTTAATCACTTTTCTATTAAATATAATATTTAAAGTCTACACCCAGAGGCACCTCTTTTTCTTTTCTCTACTTTATTAGGTACACCTGTTCAATTGCTTGGTAATAGGGATGAGCGAACGATCTGGCTGTCAATAAGTTCAGGCTTAACTTTTGTTGTTCGGTCGTTCAGCGAACAGCCAAACAAACGGGTTGTTTGACTGGTTGTTCGCCCCCCCCCCCCCCCCGAACCGACCACAATGTATTGCGGCACTGCAAAGTGCATTGCAAGCCCTGATTGGCTGAAACAGTGAACTGTCAGAGTCATGATTGGACACTGTCATCATGACTTTATACAATCATGGCTCATTCCTGCCCCACAGTATAAAAGTATTCTTTCAATGGCAGCCATTTTCAGTGTGATTTTGGCGTGGAGAGAGAACAGGGCTCTGTCAGTGCTATTAGTTAGACATGTGCGATTAGTTTTGTACGAATTTCCAGAAATTCGTACATTACGAATCCGAAATACAAATTTTTATGCATATGAATTTTGTACGCATTACTAAATTTAGTTTACGAATTTTGGATCCAAATTCATAATGAAAATTTGTAATTATTACGAAAAGTTAACAAACCTAAAAGTTAAAACCCCAGGAAGTCAGCACAGCACAGGAATGGTGGGAACCCCCCATAATGATAAATTCATCATAACCAAAATTTGTAATTGTTACGAAAAGTTAACATACCTAAAAGTTAAAACCCCAGGAAGTCAGCATAGAGATGGTGGGAACCCCTCATAACGGGCACAGCGGGTGTACACTCAGACCTGGGAACTCAGCACAGGGATGGTGGGAAACCCTCATAATGGACACACAGCAGGTGTACAGACCTGGGAACTCAGCACAGGGATGGGGGGAACCCTATGGGAATTTCTATGTTTACAAATTTTATACGAAATACAAAATTTTGTTAACGAATTTCAGAATTTTGGATCCAAATTCCGTTACAACAAAAACATGACTGGTGTCAGGGATGGTGGGAACCCCTCATAATGATAAATTCATCATAATGAACATTCGTTATTTTTACGAAAAGTTAACAAACCTAAAGGATAAAAACCCAGGAAGTCAGCACAGGGATGGTGGGAGCCCCTCATAATTCTAAATTCATCATAATGAACTTTCGTTATTTTACGAAAAGTTTACAAATCTAAGGAAAATTCGTATTTCTTACCAATCCGAATTGAATTTCGGACACGAATTATGAAATACAAATTCATTTTCGTACGAGACGGAACGAAACAAAACAAATTTATTGACGGCGCACATGTCTACTATTAGTTAATTAGTGTGCTATACTGTGCTATTTTGCTTCAATTGTCAGTGTAGAATATTACTTTAGTGTCAGTCTAGGGATAGTGTGAGTGTAATGAGGAGGACCATCATTCAGCTTTGCATAGCGTGCAGCTAGAGTAGGGACATCTCATATAGTTTCACTGTAGTGTAGTGAGACAATGTCATTAGAGTAGGGACAGCTCATAAAGTTTCAGTGTAGTGTAGTGAGACAGTGTCAGTAATCTTTACATTAGTGTATAGCTAGAGTAGCGACAGTTCAGATAGTGTCAGGCCGCGTACACACGCGCGGACTGTTCGCCCAACCTTGTCCGCTGAACAGTGTTTGGGCGGACAGTCCGCTCGTGTGTGGGGCTTCAGCGGACAGTTTCAGCGGACAGTTGGCTGAACAAGGTCTTACGGAAATTCCGAAAAACTGTCCGCTGAAACAAGGTTTCAGCGGACTGTTCGCTCGTGTGTAGGCTTGTTCGGCCAACTAAGTCTCGCGCATGCTCAGAAAGGATTTCCACGTCGGAAAGGTTGCATTGCAGTGTATAGGACGTCGTATTTTTCGTCCCGTCGTACGTGCCGTTCACGTCATCGCGCACGGTTTCAGCAAACTGTTCGTCCGTCGTGTGTGGCCATGTCCGTCCATGCTAAGTTTGAGCGGACTGTTCGCTCAAACTGTTGGACGGACAAAGTTGGGCCAACAGTCCGCGCGTGTGTACGCGGCCTCAGTGTAGTGACGATTGGACACTGTCTATTTCAATGCATTACTGCCAGTTTAACGCCATTTACTTCTGTGTGCATTAATGCCAGTTTAACGCCATATAATTTTGTGTGCGTTACTGCCAGTTTAATGCCATATAGTTCTGTGTGCGTTACTGCCAGTTTAACGCCATATAGGTTTATGTGCATTACTGCCAATTTAATGCCATATAGTTCTGTGTACGTTACTGCCAGTTTCCCGCCATATAGTTCTGTGTGCATTATTGACAGTTTAATGCCATATAGCTCTTTGTGCATTAATGCCAGTTTAACACTATATCGTTTTGTGTGCATTACTGTCATTTTAACGCCATATAGTTCTGTGTGCATTACTGCCAGTTTAACGCCATATAGTTCTGTGTGCGTCACTGCCAGTTTAACGCCATATCGTTTTGTGTGCGTTAATGACAGTTTAACGTCATATCGATTTGCGTGCATTACTGCCATTTTAATGCCATATAATTCTGTGTGCATTACTGCCAGTTTAATGCCATATAGTTTTGTGTGTGTTACTGACAGTTTAACGGCATATAGTTCTGTGTGTCACTGTATGTTTGGCGCATTATATTGCAGTATATTATATTGTATCTGTGGAGTGTGTCTGTGTAGTGTGAGTTCTCAAATGAAAGTGCACCAAACACCCTTTTACATTGATTAGTGCATCTACGTATAGATTTCAACTTCTTCTTTACATTTTCTTATAAGTACCGCCTCTTTCCTCCCTATGATGTCTCGGAGGACAACAAGGAGAGGCAAACGTTGCCTTGGCACTGTAAGGGGGTCAGCAACAAATGTGTCCACAGGAAAAGGTGGATGTAGTGGTCAGTCCTCAGGCAAGGCATCATTTCCTCTGTTTAGTGAGTTTCCCTTGCTATCCAGCCACAGCATGCAGAGGAGGTGGTAGACTGGCTTACTAAACCTTCCTCATCCTCTGTCACACAAGCAGAGACAAGTGTGCAGTCCCCTGCAGTTGCCAGAGTGGATAAACCTGCCTCCCTGTCCACATCTATTCCTGTCATAGCGGCAACATCAGCCATTGAGGAGTCAGCTGAGTTATTTGACCACAGCGTCAACCACTTGCTTCTTGACGATGCCCAGCCATTACTGGATTCAGTTGTTGGCTCTAAGCTTGAGGATGACTGGAACATGAGCCCAGAGAGAGGGAGGAACACTGGTAGACAAATTGCCATTCATGTTCCCCAAGCCGCAGCGTATTGCTAAGTTGTCTCCAGTGGTAATGATAAAGATGAGGAGATGGAGATGATGATGATGAGGTCACTGATGCGACTTGGGTGCCAGAGGAGGAAACTGAAGGTGAGGCGGCACAACTCCAAGGAGGCCAACATCAAGAAAGAGTAGAGAGCAGCCATCCCTATTCCATCAGTGACTGTTATCTCCTGGCCCACTCTCCAAAGCTCAGCTGTCTGGGCCTTTTTCAGCATATCTGCAGCAGATCGCACTGTTGCTATCTGCAAACGGTGTCTCAGGCACATCAAACGTGGCAAAAACACCAACCATTTGGGTACCACATTAAATGACCAACCACTCAGCCCGTTGGCAAGAGCACCTAAAAGCCACACAAAGGGGGCACAAATCTGTCCCTCCTCCTCCTTACCCACTTCAGTCTGCCCCTGTGATACTGAGTCATTATCTCTCAGCAGCCTCCACTAACAGGGATGATGGTATAGCACAGGGTGCCCCAGGTTCTAGAAGTACATCTGCCAGCAGCACACCATCAGCTGTAGACTATAGCCAGCAAATTTCTCTGCCCCATCTGCTGCAGTGGAAAAAAAATACAGTCCCTGCCACCCACATGCCCAGTGTCTGAATGCAAGCTTGTCAAAGCTGTTAGCTCTTCAACTTCTGCCTTTCATCCCGATGGATTCTGCACCCTTCTGTGAATTTGCACAATGTGTCGTAGCACAATGACAGGTTCCCAGTCCCTACTACTTTTCATGTAATGCCGTTCCATCTCTCTATCATCACATGGAAGGGAATGTCCTGACATCTGCATGACATAGTAGACGATTATCTCTGGGCCAAAACAGATATGGAGAGCTTTCCAGCTGACGATGCACTGACCTACTGGGTCATGAGGATAGACCATTGGCCAGAACTTTCCCAGTATGCTATTGAGTTATTGGGCTGCCCTGCATCCAGCCTTTTCAGAACAGGCATTCAGTGCTGCAGGAGGTTTTGTTAGTGATTATAGAATGCGTCTGTCCACAGACGTGGACCATTTGACTTTTATAAAAATGAATCTATCCTGGATTACCAGCTATGAATCCCCTGATGCCGATGCCACTGATTAAGTCTTTTTGTAATGTGGAATCTCTGCTGGACTTTGAGGACGCATGGCTTTGAGGGTGTTCAATCATTTAATCTGGAAGAATGTTTTTGGTATTGGTTTCATGGGCACAATTAACACCCAAAGGCCAATTTTTCAGCACCTGTTTGGCAGGAGCATATCATTGCAATTTTTTACAAGGACAATTCTTGCTTTCATCAAGATTACCTCTAGGGTTACAATCGCTAATCTTGTTCACAGTGCATTACATTGTGGCCTCATCATACACACTGGCTCCCCAGCTGTTGCTGAGCTGCTAAAGGCAGCTTGCATGGAAAATGTAATTTTTTTGGGGCTTTATAGATGCAATTATTGCTGCTGCAGATTCTAGACATGGTACAGATCTGCCACTTTACAGGTAGACTAATGCCTTGTACACACAGTCGGAAATTCAGACAGAAAAGGTCCGATCGGATTATATTGTCGGAAAATCCAATCATGTGTGGGCTCTATTGGACTTTTTCCGGCGGAATGGAAAAAATTTGAGAGCAGGATCTTAACCACTTAATAGAGCTTTCTTTTGGTGGTATTTGATCATCTCTGCGGTTTTAATTTTTTGTGCTATAAACAAAAATAGAGTCACACTTTTGAAAAAAACGCATTATTTTTTACTTTTTGTTATAATAAATATCCCCCAAAAATATATAAAAAAACATTTTTTTCCCTCAGTTTAGGCCGATACGTATTCTTCTACATATTTTTGGTAAAGAAAATCGCAATAAGCAATTATTGATTGGTTTGCGCAAAAGTTATAGCGTTTACAAAACAGGGATAGTTTTATGGCATTTTTATTAATAATTTTTTATTATTTTTTTTTTACTAGTAATGGCAGCGATCAGCGATTTTTATTGTGACTGCGACATTATGGCGGACACATCGGACATTTTTGACACATTTTTGGGACCATTGTCAGTTATACAGCTGCTATATAAATGCTGTGATTCCTGTGTAAATGACACTGGCAGTGAAGGGGTTAACCAGTGGGTGGCAGTGTAGGGGTTAAGTGTTCCTAGGGGTGTGTTACTAACTGTGGGGGGTTGGGCTTTCATTTAGTGAACACTGATCTCTGCTCCAATCACATGGAGCAGAGATCAGCGTCACTAGTTACTAGGCAGAATGGAGAAATGCTGTTTACAACGGCATTTCTCCATTCAGCCGTCCCGTGTGACGATCGCGGGTATGCCGGACTCACGGGGGTCCTGACAGGCAGCGCACTCGCGATGGCAGGGCGGCATTGAAGATTGGACGTACCTGTACGCCAATATGCCTGCCCGTGCCATTCTGCCGACGTACATCGGCGTGCGCTGGTCGGGAACCGGTTAATGATCGGATTTTCCGACAACTTTGTCCGACCGTGTGTATGCAACACCAGTTTAGGACAAAATCCGTCTGAAAAAGTCAGACGGATTTTGTTGTCGGAATGTCTAACATGGGGCATAAAGGGACCTACGGGGCATAAAGGGACCCCCCCCCCCCCAGGTACTATATTGGAAAGAATTTTTTATTTTCACCTTAAAAATCAAAAAATCACTGCTCATTTAAAAATTACGTTTTTCACAAACTTTTTTTTTATTGATACATGTCCCCCAGGGCAAGACCCGAACCCCTATAACCATTGTATGCCCAATTATTTGCATATAAGCCTTCAAAATGGGCATTTTTGATTTTTGACATTCGGGTCCCATTGACTTTAATGGGGTTCGTTATTCCGGTCTGAACTTTCGCGGTGTTTGAAAGTTCTGATGCGAACCAAACAGGCGTCCATTCATCATTAATCCCTACTTGGTAACACAAATTGCTAACTAGCAATTTAATGCATTTAGACATCTAGAAATTCAAACTGAGCATCAGAATAGGGAAGAAAGGAGATTTAACCTCTTCAGCTCTGGAAGATTTACCCGCCTTCACGACCAGGCCATTTTTTGCGATACGGCACTGCGTTACTTTAACTGACAATTGCGCTGTCGTGTGATTAGCAGAAACACAAGATCTCCATCGTCCCCCTCTAACAGAACGGTGATCTGCCTTGATTACATAGGCAGACCGCCATTCTGTCTGCCTCAGGAACGATCGGTGGGTCCCGGCAGGCATCGGGTCCACCAGACCCGCTGATTGACTCCCGATGTGTCCAGTCACAATAGGAGCGGGTCGCCAGTGGCGTGTGCATGCGCCCCAGACCTGGCAATTGAAATCACGTACAGGTATGTGATTTTGTCTGAAGGGACATCCTGCTGAATTAAATGTACATGGGGCTGTCCAGAAGCGGTTAAGTGACTTTGAATATGGCATGGTTGTTGGTGCCAGACGGGCTGGTCTGAGGATTTCAAAAACTGCTGATCTACTGGGATTTTCAAGCACAACCATCTCTCGGGTTTACAGAGAATGATCCGAAAAAAGAGAAGATATCCAGTTCGCAACAGTTGTGTTTAAGAAAAAAATGCCTTGTTGATGTCAGAGGAGAATGGGCAGAGGTTTGAGATGATAGGAAGGCAGCAGTAACTCAAATAACCACTCGTTATACCAAGGTATGCAGAATACCATCTCTGAATGCACAACACATCGAACCTTTAATCAGATGGGCTACAGCAGTAGAAGACCATAATGGGTGCCACTCCTGTCAGCTAAGAACAGGAAACTGAGGCTACAATTTGCACAGGCTCACCAAAGTTGGACAATAAAAGATTGGAAGAACGTTGCCTGGTCTGATGAGTCTCAATTCCAGCTGTGACATTCAGGTGGTAGGGTGAGAATTTGGCAACATGAAAGCATGGATCCATCCTGCCTGTATCAACGGTTCATGCTGGTGGTGGTGGTGTAATAGAGTGGGGGATATTTTCTTGGCACACTTTGAGCCCCTTACTACCAATTGAGCATCGTTTAAACGCTAGGGCCTACCTGAATATTGTTGCTGACCATGTCCATCCCTTTATGACTACAGTGTACCCATCTTCTGATGTCTCCTTCCAACAGGATAATGCACCATGTCACAAAGCTCACATCATATCACCACTGGTTTCTAGAACAGGACAATGAAGTCACTGTACTCCAATGGCCTCCACAGTCATCAGATCTCATCCAATAGAGCACCTTTGGGATGTGGTGGAACAGGAGATTGGCATCATAGATATGCAGCTGACAAATCTGCAGCAACTGTGTTATGCTATCATGTCGCTGTGGACCAAAATCTCTGAGGAATGTTTCTAACACCTTGTTGAATCTATGCCATGAAGAATGAAGGCAGTTCTGAAGGCAAAAGTGGGTCCAACAAGGTGTACCTAATAAAGTGGCTGGTGAGTGTATATTGTAGAGAAGAATAACTTCCCCCAGGATGACAACTTTCTCTATAATAAATTTGTTTTGGATTAGCCTTTAAAAATATTTGAAGGTAATGCGGTTTGCTTTTTTTCACATAAGCCAACTTGTACTACCATTGTTTATTTTGAAAACTGCGAAATGTTATTGTCTGCTTTTGTGTTGCAGTGACAAATTTGCAATGCGGATTGTGATACTCTACAAGGTCAGAGGCGTACAGTGGTACATTCTGCAGCTGGCCGCTGGATAGGAATACAATGTTCTTTGATTTTCTTCTTCATCCCCCTAAGACGTGGAGAGGAGCACAAGGGTTGCTCAGCTCAAACTTCACAGACAAACGATTGTCATCGATTTCCATCAGCAATTCTGCCGCCAAATTCTGTGCAGTACCGGCCTTCCTGATCTGCATTAAATTCATTTTTCCATTTGCACAGATAAAGCCGCCATTGCTCCACCACTGACCCCTGGAAAGCCTCAGCGGATGTTTACGGCTATTAGTATTGTTTGTTTGAACTCAGAAGCGAGTAAATAGTTTAGTAAATATAATAAATGAATCCCAGACAGCATAATAAAAACTGAAACGATCAAAAGTTCATTGGCAGTGTTCACTGGAAGCGGGTTTGGGTGGCGGGGATGCAAATGGAGAGTGAGTACATGGCTCTTATACACCATACAAAAGCATGGCCCAGTGCTGAGAATAGACAAAATTCAGGCAATCAGTTGAAATATATACAGCATATGGGAATTGTTTTATATGCCTAAATATTTGTATATTTGTTCATTCAGTCCAGAGATTTACACAGCTCTGCCACACATTACAACCCTGTCTAGTAGCACAGGAGACCTGATTTGTCACTGCTGCATCTAAGTCACTCTTATGCTGTGTACACACGACCGGACTTTCCGGCAGACTAGGTCCGACAGTCTTCCCGACTGACTTTCCAAACGAACGGACTTGGCCACACAAGAACGGACTAAGTCCATTCGAAAGTCCATTCGTTTTGAACGTGATGATGTAAGACAGGACTAAAAAGGAAGTTCAATAGCTAGTAGCCAATAGCTGCCCTTGCGTCGTATTTGGTCCATCGGACCAGGATACAGACGAACAGTTCCCTGATAGGAATTGAGTCCATTGGACAGATTTGAAACATGTTCTATTTCTAGGTCCATCAGATTTTTTCAACGAAAAATTATCGGATTAGCCCACACACGATCGGATTGTCCGACAAACTGATTCCACTGGACATAGTCTGCCAGAAAGTCCGGTCGTGTGTACACGGCATTACAGGTCTTGTCCCTTCTCCAGTCTGTGATTGGACAGTGAAAGGAAAAGCAGCAGACAAATGCGCTTATCTCTCTACTCTCTCCTCCTATCCGCATGTTCCATATTGGCATATGAGCACTGTAGCATCATTTTTTGTGCTGCTTCTTTCTCCCCCTTTCCAAGCTCTGCTGTAGAGGGATTGCAAGGGGCTGGAAAAAGTTCAGCACCGATCCTATTACAGTCTATGGGACCTGAACTTGAAAATCAAACGTCCACATTTTGAAGGCTTATATGCAAGTTATTGGGAATAAAAACGGTAAGGCCGCGTACACACGCGGGGACTGTCTGCCGAAACTAAGTTCGTCAAACAGTCCGCTCAAACTTTTGAATGAACGAACACGCCCACACACGGCACTTTTTGAGCGGACAAATACGGCAAACTAAGTTCGTCGTACTAAGTCCGCGCAACTTTTGAAATGAACGGACTCGCCCACACACGAGGCAACAGTCCGTTTATTTCGAGCGCGTGTCAAGGTGGGCTCCGCCGCCTGGAATGGAGTTAAAGGGGAACCCCAACGGCGAAAAAAATCGACGTGGGGGTCCCCCCAAAGTCCACAACAGACCCTTGTCCGAGCACGCTACCCGGCCGGCCAGGAAAGGGGGCGAGCGAGCGCCCCCCCCCCCCTCCTGAGCCGTACCAGGCCGCTTGCCCTCAACATGGGGGGTGCCTTGGGGAAGGGGGGGCCGCGCGGCCCCCCCACCCCAAAGCACCTTGTCCCCATGTTGATGAGGACAAGGGCCTCTTCCCGACAACCCTGGCCGTTGGTTGTCGGGGTCTGCGGGCGGGGGGCTTATCAGAATCCAGGAGCCCCCTTTAATAAGGGGGCCCCTGGATACCGGCCCCCCACCCTATGTGAATGAGTATGGGGTACAATGTACCCCTACCCATTCACCTGTAAAATAAAAGTACCCAAAAAAAAACACAACACACGAGATAAAATATTTTATTGCACAGCTCCGGGGGTCTTCCGTCTTCGGGGGTCTTCTCGCCGGACTCCTCCGCTATCTTCTTGTAGCTCTTTTGCTAGCGGAGGAGTCCGGCTTTCTTCCTCCCCGCCGCCGGCCTCTTCTCCCGTCTTGTCCCCCTCTTCGGTTCTTCTGCCGGGCCACCGCGCCTTCTTATAGCTCTTTTACAGGCGGTGGCCCGGTCTTCTGTCGCCGCTGTCGTCGCCGCCGCCTTCCGTTCTTCTTCTTCTTCTTCTTCATCTTCTTCTTCTTCTCCAGGAGATGTTGACACGTCGCTCTCTCCGGCCGGAATGGCAGAGCCGCGCTGCGCGGCCACTTATATAGTGACAATGGGGCGGTGTCACATGGTATATGTCACATGGGTTGGTCACATGGTGACCCCGCCCCCTTACGATGTCATAGTCCCCATGTGACATCAACCCATGTGACCAACCCATGTGACATATACCATGTGACACCGCCCCATTGTCACTATATAAGTGACCGCACAGCGCGGCTCTGGCATTCCGGCCGGAGAGAGCGACGTGTCAACATCTCCTGGGGAAGAAGAAGAAGAACAAGAAGAAGAACAAGAACGGAAGGCGGCGACAGCGGCGACAGAAGACCGGGCCACCGCCTGTAAAAGAGCTATAAGAAGGCGCGGTGGCCCGGCAGAAGAACCGAAGAGGGGGACAAGACCCCCGAAGTCGGGAGAAGAGGCCGGCGGCAGGGAGGAAGAAAGCCGGACTCCTCCGCTAGCAAAAGAGCTACAAGAAGATAGCGGAGGAGTCCGGCGAGAAGACCCCCGAAGACGGAAGACCCCCGGAGCTGTGCAATAAAATATTTTATCTCGTGTGTTGTGTTTTTTTTTGGGTACTTTTATTTTACAGGTGAATGGGTAGGGGTACATTGTACCCCATACTCATTCACATAGGGTGGGGGGCCGGTATCCGGGGGCCCCCTTATGAAAGGGGGCTCCTGGATTCCGATAAGCACCCCGCCCGCAGACCCCGACAACCAACGGCCAGGGTTGTCGGGAAGAGGCCCTTGTCCTCATCAACATGGGGACAAGGTGCTTTGGGGTGGGGGGGCCGCGCGGCCCCCCCTTCCCCAAGGCACCCCCCATGTTGAGGGCACGCGGCCTGGTACGGCTCAGGAGGGGGGGGGGGCGCTCGCTCGCCCCCCTTTCCTGGCCGGCCGGGTAGCGTGCTCGGACAAGGGTCTGTTGTGGACTTTGGGGGGACCCCCACGCCGATTTTTTTCGGCGTTGGGGTTCCCCTTTAACTCCATTCCAGGCGGCGGAGCCCGCGATGTCTCCGTCGCGGGCCCCGCCCACCTTGACACGCGCTCGAAATAAGCAGACTTTTCTCCGGGCGGGAACAGCCCGCTCATTTCGAAAGTACAGCGGACTGGCCCACACACGGGCGGACTGTCCGCTCAAACCAAGTTTCAGCGGACAGTTTTTCGGGATTTCCGAAAAACTTTGTTCGTCAAACTGTCCGCTGAAACTGTCCGCTGAAAGCCCACACACGAGCGGACTGTCCGCTGAAACACTGTTCAGCGGACAAAGTTGAGCGAACAGTCCGCCCGTGTGTACGCGGCCCAAGGGGGCCCAAGTACTGCCCTGGGGGGACATGTATCAATGCAAAAATGTTTTTTTTTTTTTTTAAAAAGATTGTTTTTATAGGAGCAGTGATTTTAACCACTTGCCGACCACCTAAGGTTCATATACTGCGGAAGGTAGGCTCTATATCTGTACGTCATTTCGTGCAATAGCCACTAGGGGCCACGGAGGCATGATTGCACACTGATTGCACAGAGGGGGAGCCAATTAGCGGGTCCGGTGGTCTCCAAGAGAGGCAGAACAGCGGTCTGCCTATGTAAACAAGCAGGAACACGGATCTCTGTCTTCCCCCAGTCAGAGCAACCCCCACACAGTTAGCATTAGCAAGTACCCCCTAGGGACACATTTAACCCTTTGATCGTGCCTGATGTTAACCCTTCCCCTGTCAGTGTCATTAGTACAGTAACAGTGCATATTTTTAGCACCGATCACTGTAATAATGTCACCGGTCCCCAAAAAAGTGTCAGTTAGGTTTCCGATTTGTCCGCCGCAATATTGCAGTCCCGCTAAAAATCGCTAAATGCCGCCATTACTAGTAAAGATAAATAAGTAAAAATGGCATAAAAATATGCCATAGTTTGTAGACGCAATAACTTTTTCGCGAATCAAACAATATGCTCTTATTGGGATTTTTTATGTAGCAGAATACATATTGGCCTAAATTGATGAAGAAATTAGATTTTTTTTTTAATTTTATTGGGTGTGTTTTATAGCAGAAAGTAAAAAATGTCTTTTCAAAATTGTTTCCTTTTTTGTTTATAGCGCAAAAAATAAAAACCGCAGAGGTGATCAAATACCACTAAAAGTAAGCTCTATTTGTGGGAAGAAAATTTTATTTGGGTACAGCGTCACACGACCACGCAATTGTAAAAAGTAACGCAGTGCCATATTCCAAAAAATGGCCTGGTCATTAAGGGGGTAAAACCTTCTGGGGCTGAAGTGGTTAATGATGCTTATAGTGAAACAATAAAAATGAAAAATTCCTTTAAATATAGTGGCTGGGGAGTCCCCTTAGTCTGCCTGTAAAGTGGGGTGGGAAATTTGAAGCTCAGCAGTCGCAGATACATCTGGATGAGATGTGCTGACTGCCAAGGGGTGAGTGAGATCTTCCATCAGAGTCCTCTCCGTACATCAGATCTCTCAGTGTTCCCCCTTAAATCCGGTTTCCAAGAGCATCCCTTATGTTAGAGTCCCCAGAGTTCTCCCTTACATCAGAGTCTGCAGAGTCTCCCCTTACAGTGTAACGGAATTCTGGTAGTTCAGATATAAAGAGGGAACTCTGCGGATTCTGGTGGAAAGGGGGACTCCTGTGATTAACTTTATATGATTGGAAAAGGAAATTAGTTGTGGATGCGGCTTATGACTTTGGCGCGTTCCCTGAATCAGTGCTTTCAAGGTGGGCTGGTGGAGCTGCTACCCCTGGACAATTGGCCGGAAAGAAGAAGGGGGTCTGTTGGCAGTAAAACGAGGGATCTTGCAAGTTTGGGGGGCTTGCATGAGTGCTCTGGTTGCGGAGGTGCCCACCCCTAGTCACGCTGCTTCAAGCAAGGGAAGGGTCGTGCCGGTTAGTCTGCTAACAAAACGGACAACGCCAGTGAGGGTGGAAAGGATGCAGCCTTTCCTCGATAGATACCCAGATAGGGATGTAGCACGGTTATTGGGCGTGTGCTCTGGAAACAGCACCTCCAGTGTCCCGTAACTTGTGCTCGGCCTTGCAACATTCAGAAGTGGTTTCTGAGAAATTAAGGAAAGAAGTTGCGTTGGCTCTTTCCCTTCATTACCTTTAGCGGTTTTGGTTATTTCTCTGTTGGGGCTCATGCCGAAGAAAGAACCCAATAAATTTAGGCTTATTCACTAGTGATGGCCGAACGGTTCGCCCGGCGGTCGTTTCGCGGCGAATTTCCGACATTCGCGGTCCGCACGTTCGAACGCCTTTTTCCGTCGTTCGCCGCGGCGGACTTACGTGTTTAATGTATACAAGAACTTTAACCTTTGGTGACACGTTTATCATGTGATACAGGACAGCCAATTGAGACATGACAGCACATGGACACTTGTACATTCCCCCTAACCTATAAATACACCCGATCCGGTGGCCATTTTACATTCTTTCTTCTGTTACGATAGGGACAGGTTCCTGTGTGGAGTAGGGAGAGATAAACCACTAGCTATTTGGTACACAAAAGTTCTTTTCAGGACTGGTATAGGTGTTAGGTGTTGATAGGTTTGCTGTGCTGCTGATTCTTGCAGCAGCCTGAGTGTCTTTTGTTAGTTTAGAGAAAGGGAAAGGACGGTGTATGCTACAGGGACAGCCAGATTAGTCTTTCATCATCATCATCATCATCATCATCATTAGCTGTTACTATCAAGGTCCACAAAAGAGCTGTTCCAGTAACCACTAATCGTTCTCTTTTTTTGCCAATTTGTATAGGGACAGGAAGGAAGCAGTGTTGTCAGGCAGTGAGGGTAATTTTAAAGACTTGCTGTTATTATTAGTTCCACAAAGGTTCTTTTCAGGACTGGTATCAGTGGTACAGTAATAGGCTTGTACATGTATAATATTCTTTCTTCCAAATCAGGGGCGTAACTAGAAATCACAGGGCCCCATAGCAAAATGTTGCATGGGCCCCCCCCCCCCCCCCCAAAAAAATGAACTAATGCCATTGAACAACAGATTACCACACTCATGTAGCACAGTACCCAGGCAACAGCTTATATTAATTTCAACCAACAAAGTATGCAGTATACTGTATGCAGCCCCTGAAGGATACACATGCATATCCCCCTCAGTACAGGCCCCCCCTCAGTGCAGGACACCCCCAGCAGTGCAGGACACCCCCCCAGCAGTGCAAACCCAACCCTCTCAGTGCAGACCCCCTCAGTAGTACTGACCCCCCAGCAGTGCAGACACCCCCCTTAGTACATACACCCCACTTAGTGCAGACCCCCCGAGCATTACAGACCCCCCCAGCAGTACAGACACCCCCCACCTCAGTGCAGACCCCCAGCAGTACAGACACCCCCCATTACAGACCCTCCTCAGTGCAGACACCCCCCATCAGTACAGACCCCCCACCCAAGTGCAGACCCCAATCAGTACAGACACCCCCCACCTCAGTGCAGACCCCCATCAGTACAGATACCCCCCAGCAATGCAGACATCCCCCTTAGTACCCACACCCCCCATTACAGACCCCCCAGCAGTACAGACCCCCCCCAGCTTTGCAGACAACCCCCTCAGTGCAGGACCCCCTCAGTACAGACTCGCTCTCAGTAGTGCAGACCCCCCTCAGTAGTGCAGACCCTCCCTCAGTAGTGCAGACCCCTCAGCAGTGCAGACTTCCCCTCAGTAGTGCAGACTCCCCCCTCAGTAGTGCAGACTCCCCCCTCAGTACAGACCCCCCCCCCTCAGTAGTGCAGACCCCCCCCTCAGTAGTGCAGACTCCCCCTCAGTGCAAGACCCCCTCAGTGCAAGACCCCCTCAGTAGTGCAGACCCTCCCTCACTAGTGCAGCCCCCCCCAGCAGTGCAAACCCCCCCTCAGTGTAGAACCCCCTCAGTAGTGCAGACTCCCCTCAGTAGTGCAGACTCCCCCTCAGTGCAGACCCCCTTCAGTGGTGCAGAATCCTCCTCAGTACAGACCCTCCCTCAGTAGTGCAGACCCCCCTCAGTGCAGACTCCCCCTCAGTAGTGCAGCCCCCCCTCAGTAGTGCAGCCCCCCCCCCCTCAGTAGTGCAAACCCCCCCTCAGTGTAGAACCCCCTCAGTAGTGCAGACCCCCCTACCCTCCCTTACATACCTCACAACAGCGCTGACATTCTCCCCATACAGCGGTGTGTTCCTCGAGGCTCGAGCGCAGGCTCCTCCTCCTCTGTGGATGTAAACAGAGAGGAGGGAGGTGGCTTAGGTCTGCGACGCTGTGCCCCTCAGCCTGCGCTCGAGCACAGGCACAGGTGTTAGTGGTGCGGCTGCCGCTACCCAGGGATGTCACCCCGCTGGCGGGTGTCACCCGGTGCGGCCCGCACACACTTAGCAACGCCACTCACCGGGCCCTAGAATGGCTGCGGGCCCCATAGCGCCCGCATGGCTCGCTATGGCGGTAGTTCCGCCACTGTTCCAAATATAGAAAGGATATTATACTTGACTGCTGCCCTTCTGCTGCAGTCTGCTAAACATTCACAACTCACTTGTTCCACAAAAGTTCTTATAAGGACTGGTAACTTGGTATAGGGTGCTACGGTACATAGGCTTGAGTGCGGTACAGTCTGCTGTTCTGTAAGGACCGCTATCGGTCCACAATAGATAGGGTTGACGTGCACCACTGCTGACCGCTGCCCTATACTGCAGCAGTCCTTCAGCGGTATAGGGACTGACGTACAGTCTGCTAATCACTAACACACAACCTGCTTGTTCCACAAAAGTTCTTATAAGGACTGGTAACTTGGTATAGGGTGCTACGGTACATAGGCTTGAGTGCGGTACAGTCTGCTGTTCTGTAAGGACCGCTATCGGTCCACAATAGATAGGGTTGACGTGCACCACTGCTGACCGCTGCCCTATACTGCAGCAGTCCTTCAGCGGTATAGGGACTGACGTACAGTCTGCTAAACACTAATACACAACCTGCTTGGTCCACAAAAGTTCTTATAAGGACTGGTAACTTGGTATAGGGTGCTACGGTACATAGGCTTGAGTGCGGTACAGTCTGCTGTTCTGTAAGGACCGCTATCGGTCCACAATAGATAGGGTTGACGTGCACCACTGCTGACCGCTCACCTATACTGCAGCAGTCCTTCAGCGGTATAGGGACTGACGTACAGTCTGCTAATCACTAACACACAACCTGCTTGTTCCACAAAAGTTCTTATAAGGACTGGTAACTTGGTATAGGGTGCTACGGTACATAGGCTTGAGTGCGGTACAGTCTGCTGTTCTGTAAGGACCGCTATCGGTCCACAATAGATAGGGTTGACGTGCACCACTGCTGACCGCTGCCCTATACTGCAGCAGTCCTTCAGCGGTATAGGGACTGACGTACAGTCTGCTAAACACTAATACACAACCTGCTTGGTCCACAAAAGTTCTTATAAGGACTGGTAACTTGGTATAGGGTGCTACGGTACATAGGCTTGAGTGCGGTACAGTCTGCTGTTCTGTAAGGACCGCTATCGGTCCACAATAGATAGGGTTGACGTGCACCACTGCTGACCGCTCACCTATACTGCAGCAGTCCTTCAGCGGTATAGGGACTGACGTACAGTCTGCTAATCACTAACACACAACCTGCTTGTTCCACAAAAGTTCTTATAAGGACTGGTAACTTGGTATAGGGTGCTACGGTACATAGGCTTGAGTGCGGTACAGTCTGCTGTTCTGTAAGGACCGCTATCGGTCCACAATAGATAGGGTTGACGTGCACCACTGCTGACCGCTGCCCTATACTGCAGCAGTCCTTCAGCGGTATAGGGACTGACGTACAGTCTGCTAAACACTAATACACAACCTGCTTGGTCCACAAAAGTTCTTATAAGGACTGGTAACTTGGTATAGGGTGCTACGGTACATAGGCTTGAGTGCGGTACAGTCTGCTGTTCTGTAAGGACCGCTATCGGTCCACAATAGATAGGGTTGACGTGCACCACTGCTGACCGCTGCCCTATACTGCAGCAGTCCTTCAGCGGTATAGGGACTGACGTACAGTCTGCTAATCACTAACACACAACCTGCTTGTTCCACAAAAGTTCTTATAAGGACTGGTAACTTGGTATAGGGTGCTACGGTACATAGGCTTGAGTGCGGTACAGTCTGCTGTTCTGTAAGGACCGCTATCGGTCCACAATAGATAGGGTTGACGTGCACCACTGCTGACCGCTGCCCTATACTGCAGCAGTCCTTCAGCGGTATAGGGACTGACGTACAGTCTGCTAAACACTAATACACAACCTGCTTGGTCCACAAAAGTTCTTATAAGGACTGGTAACTTGGTATAGGGTGCTACGGTACATAGGCTTGAGTGCGGTACAGTCTGCTGTTCTGTAAGGACCGCTATCGGTCCACAATAGATAGGGTTGACGTGCACCACTGCTGACCGCTGCCCTATACTGCAGCAGTCCTTCATCGGTATAGGGACTAAGAGTTTTGTCACAGGGTCATTTAAAAAATGACAGGCAGAGGAAGAGGCAGGCCCTTCCGCAGGGGTGGTAGGGGTAGGGCAGGAGCAACAGGCTTGAGCCAAAGTGGGAAGTTGCAGAAGGTGCGTTCAATTACTTTAAAGGATGCACCAGACTTGGTTGAGTGGCTCGCTCAGCCTTACTCTTCTGCACCCTCCTCATCCTCTCGATCTGCACCCTCTTCTTCACTCTCTGCTATGTGCACCCCCAAAGACACTACCACCAACAACACGACCACCACCACCACCACCACATACCTTCCGCTTGAGTCACTGGAATTATTTTCCGATCCATATCAAGAGGACATTTCTGATGCGCAGCCACTCTTGGTATTGGATCAGGAAGAGGAGGTAGCAACAAGCGCTACTCAGCAGTCTGACGCCAGTACCCAGATCAGCCCAAGGAGGAGGTTGGTCCCCGGTGTTGCTGCCTACTCCGAGATCTCTACTTATAGCGGTGGGGAAGGTGACGTTGATGATGACGTGTCTAGTGATGTCACGTGGGTGCCCACAAGAGAGGAAGAGGAGGGGAGTTCAGAGGGAGATATGGACCAGCAGATAGGGAGGAGAAGCAGCAATGACTTACATTGCACAGCAGGGACAAAGCAGACTGCAAATGTATCAGGAGCGAGTCATCGACCATGTACGGTCACATCTGGCGCTCCCAGGACACCGGCACATGGCTCCGCAGTGTGGGCTTTTTTTAACGTGTCCGCTGCTGACAATAGCGTTGCCATCTGCAATCTTTGCAGTCAACGCGTTAGTCGCGGTAAGCCCAATACTCACCTAGGGACGACCGCCTTAAGAAGGCACATGAGCAGCCATCACCGAGCCCAGTGGGAGCAACGGAACACACAAAGCCACACTGCAGGCTCTCACCGTCCAGCCTCGTCTTCTACTTCTCCTTCTCCTCTCTCCTCACAATTGTCCTCCACTCCACCTTCCATCACGCCAAGCTCACATTTTTCTGCAAAAAGGCAGGCTTCCGTGGGCCTAATGTTTGAGCGTAAAAAAATGATGACGCCGGATAACCCTCTTGCCCAACGGTTGGCGGCTGGCTTGTCAGAACTCATAGCCCGCCAACTACTGCCATATAAACTGGTGGACTCGGAGGCCTTTCGCAAATTTGTGGCCATTGGAACACCACAATGGAAGGTCCCAGGAAGGAAGTATTTCTCAGAGAAGGGCATCCCAGAGCTATATGGCCATGTTCAGCGGCAAGTGAATGTATCTCTGGCACACAGTGTCGGTGCCAAGATACATCTGACCACAGACACGTGGTCTAGCAAACACGGGCAGGGAAGGTATATCAGTTTTACTGCCCACTGGGTGAACCTTCTGACGGCCGTCAAGCATGTAACCCGTGGCACCCGTGTAGATTTGGTTTTACCGCCACGGATTGCATGCAGGCCTGACTCTTCTTCTCCTCCTCCTACTCCATCCTCCTCCCTCTCCTCCTCAGCTGCCTCCTCCTTTTCCGCTGCTAGCGTCTCTTCCACTGCACCGCCCAAGCTCCCCAGAACCTATTCCACATGCCAGGTGAGACGTTGCCATGCCGTGCTGCGTCTGTTGTGCCTGGAAGCAAAGAGCCACACTGGCCCGGCACTCCTTTCAGCTTTGCGTTCACAGGCAGATGAGTGGCTAACACCGCTCAATTTGACAGTTGGTAAAGTGGTGTGTGACAACGGTGCCAATCTGCTTAGCGCATTGAAACAGGGCAAAATCACGCACGTGCCGTGCATGGCACACGTCTTAAACTTGGTCGTGCAGCGATTCCTTGTCAAATACCCTGGGGTCCAGGACATCTTGCGGCAGGCAAGGAAAATCTCGGCCCATTTCAGAAGATCTTACACGGCCATGGCTCGCCTTGCTGACATTCAGCGGCGACACCATCTGCCGGTCAGACGTCTTATTTGCGATTGCCCGACGCGATGGAACTCAACCTTCTATATGCTTGATAGGCTGCTCCAGCAGAAACGTGCAGTTAACGTCTACCTGTATGAACTCTGCGAAAGAAACGGTTCTGGGGAGCTGGGTTTTTTTTCACCGCGCCAGTGGCTGCTCATGCGCGACACATGCAGACTTCTGCGGCCATTTGAGGAGATCACCAAACTGGTCAGTCGCAGCCATGGCGCCATCAGTGACATGGTACCTTATGCCTTCTTTCTGGAGCGTGCATTGCGTCGTGTCATTGATCAGGCTGTGGAGGAGCAGGAGCGGGAAGATGAGGAAGTCGCAATGCTGGATGAATTCCCAGGGGGGGCTACTCTATCTGAGACAAGTCAACAACAGGAGTCTGATGAGGAGTCAGAGGAGGATGGTGCCGGGGCGGATGAGCAGGAGCAAGAAGAGCATGCTTTAAACCTTTCTGGGATCCCTGTTGTGCGAGGATGGGGAGAGGAGAATGAAGAGGACGACATTATCCTGGATGATGAGCAGGAGCCAGGCCACCACACCGCTTCCACTTTAGTGCAAATGGGGGCCTTCATGCTCCAGTGTTTTAATAGGGACCCCCGTATAAAAAGCATGAGGGTCAAGGACCAGTACTGGGTGGCAACGTACTTAGACCCCCCGGTACAAACACAAAATGGCGGAAATGTTACCGCCGTCGCAGAGGGCTGTCAGAATGCAGCACTTCCAGGCCTTGCTTCGAGAAATGCTGCATTCTGCTTTTGCGTGCGCTGGCAGAGGAGCAATTCCCACTCCCAGAGAAGGATTTGCGGGTACCAATCCAACAGCGCCTGCAAGAAGAGGCCGGTTTGAAGATGTGTTGGTGACTTCGGATATGAGGTCATTCTTTCAGCCGACCCATCGACAGGTGTCATCCGGATCCAGCATCAGGGAACGCCTAGACCGTCAGGTGTCCGACTACATTGGGTTAACGGCCGATGTGGACGCTCTGAGGAGTGATGAACCCCTAGACTACTGGGTGGGCAGGCTTGACCTCTGGCCAGAGCTTGCCCAATTTGCAATCGAACTGTTGGCTTGCCCCTCATCCAGTGTCCTGTCCGAAAGGACGTTCAGCGCAGCAGGGGGGATTGTGACCGATAAGCGTACTCGCCTAGCTCACCACAGTGTTAACTACCTCACATTTCTAAAAATGAATGAGGCATGGATCTCGGAGGAATTCAACACATGTGACCAGTAGACCATGTATATGTCTATAAACTATTTTTTTAATCAAGCACACAGACCTTCTTAATTCATTTGGCTCACTTCCTTGACCCAAAAAAGCACACCGTACTATATGCCCCTACCCTCCTCTTTGAAGAGGTTGAGCGGTGTCATATTTCTACTGGGGCTGCTTATGATATCCCTGTGCTGTGCTGACTTCCTCCTGGGGGTTCTTATTATGAAGGGATCACACTATCCCTGTGCTGTGCTGACTTCCTCCTGGGGGTTCTTATTATGAGGGGATCACACCATCCCTGTGCTGTGCTGACTTCCTCCTGGGGCTGCTTACGGTGCTGCTGTCAGTGCTGTATGTCACGGTGCTGCTGTCAGTGCTGTATGTCACGGTGCTGCTGTCAGCGCTGTATGTCACGGTGCTGCTGTCAGCGCTGTATGTCACGGTGCTGCTGTCAGCGCTGTATGTCACGGTGCTGCTGTCAGCGCTGTATGTCACGGTGCTGCTGTCAGCGCTGTATGTCACGGTGCTGCTGTCAGCGCTGTATGTCACGGTGCTGCTGTCAGCGCTGTATGTCACGGTGCTGCTGTCAGCGCTGTATGTCACGGTGCTGCTGTCAGCGCTGTATGTCACGGTGCTGCTGTCAGCGCTGTATGTCACGGTGCTGCTGTCAGCGCTGTATGTCACGGTGCTGCTGTCAGCGCTGTATGTCACGGTGCTGCTGTCAGCGCTGTATGTCACGGTGCTGCTGTCAGCGCTGTATGTCACGGTGCTGCTGTCAGCGCTGTATGTCACGGTGCTGCTGTCAGTGCTCTGTATTACGGTGCTGCTGTCAGATGCCTCTATCACGGTGCATGTGTCATTCCGGTATGTCACGCTGCTGGTGATCATATCCTGCACCCTCTTCTTTGCCTACCCTGGTCCCTGACCTTCCCTCTCCTCCATTGCCTTCATTAGCTCCATAGTCCTGAATTGTTAGAACAATTTCCCAAATAAAATAAAAATGCTTGTAGTTATCGATCCCAAATTCACCTCATACATGTATTATGTCATTGTCCAGATGGTGGGACTACGTTTTACCCCCTAATAATTACCACGTGGCCGCAAATTCGACATGAAGGTTTGCAAAGTTCGCCTCCCATTGAAGTCAATGGGGCCCGCGGCGAACGTTCGGTTTCGCGAACGTTTGGGTCCGTTCGCATTTCGCGTTCGCGAAACGTCCCGTCGGAAGTTCGTCCATCACTATTATTCACCACCTTTCCTTATCAAAGGGGGGGGGGGGGGGTTAATGAGTGTGCGGTAAGTTACACTTCCTTTGATGCGTCTGTATTCTGGGTATGATATTACAGGCGAGGGGCGCTGATGGCAAAATCCGATATTGAGTTTGCTTTTAGACCGCTTCCTGTTCACCCAGATAGCTTTCGATTACTGGGATGCCATTGGGATGAGGAGTTCTACGTGGATCGATGCCTTCCTATGGGATGTTCAATCTCATATGCACTATTTGAGCAGTTCAGCTCTTTTGTGGAGTGATAAGCCCGGATAAGACGGAGGGGTCGACCACAGACCTTAGTTTCTTGATTAGTGTCTTGGAGGACAAGCTGGTTGCCCTCAAGGAGGAGATTCTGAGTCTTTTCGGATAGCGCAAGGTTCAACTTCGGAAATTGCAGGGTAAGTTGAATTTTGAATGTCGAATACTACCGATGGGGAGAGTATTTTGCCAACGGCTACCAGCAAGTACGGCGGGGGGTTACATCACCCACTCCTTTTGTGCGCCCGGTAAAGGAACATAGGGAGGATTTGTGAGTGTGGCACTCTTTCCTGGAATCTTTTAACGGGCGGGCATTGTGGACGTCCGGGCCAGTTAGTAACTTCGACCTGGAACTTTACACGGATGAGTCCTGCTCGATAGGTTTTGGGGCCTTCTTCCAGGTCTGGTGGAGTGCAGGACCCTGGCCGCATTCATGGAAGAAAGCGGGTCTTCTCCATAATTTGGTGTTACTGGAATTGTTTCCGGTGGTGCTGGTAGTGGAGTAGTGGGATGAGTCTTTCAGGGAAAAATCTAGGGGTAATACAGGTCATCAATAAGGTCTCAGCCTCGTCTCCGCTGGTGGTATGACTGCTCTAACACTTGGTGTTGAGATGTCTGCAGTTAAATGTTTTTATTTATGCTGTTCACCTCCCAGGAGTTGAGAAGCTTTGTCTCGCTTTCAGTGGGACAGATTCCAGGAGTTGGCAACGGCTGCAGAGAAAGCAGGGTTTCTTGTCTCGAATGGCTGTGGAGGATTGCCTTGGGATCATCTCCGAATGGATCAGAAGGTGAGTAAGCGAGGTGACATGGGCCGCAAATAGTAAGGTATGGTAGGAATGGCTGTTGGTGCATTAGGCCGAGGTGGAACAGGAGGGCCTGGAGGTGCAATTGCTGGTTCTATACTTTGTTTCGAGGAACCTTAAAAAGGGGGTGTTGGAGTCTAGGTCAGAGAAAAAAACTAGCAGGTTTGGCATTTCTATTCAAATTGCAGGGTTGTCAAGACTTCACTAAGGATTTTTGGTTGCGGCAAGCGTTGAAGGGGTATCAGTGCTCTCGAAAGCATAGAGACGCTAGGTGCCCTGTGTCATTTGAAATCCTGTTGAGGGTTTTAGCCCAGTTGGTTGGATTGTGTTCGTGGACCTACAAGGCTTCTTGTTCCAAGTGGCTTTCTCCCTGATGTTTTTTGGTGCTTTCAGGATCTGTGAACTGGGTAGTCCGTCGAAGAAGGTGCAAGGGGCTATGTTGGCCCAGGAGGTCAACTGCAGGGAGGATAGGGTATCCCTAGTTCTGCACAGGTCCAAAATTGATCAGGTGGGTAAGGGGAGATAGGTTCAAGAATTTTCTGTACCGGGTTTGCCATTATGTCCGGTGGAGGCTGTGAAGGGGTTTCTAGCGGTGTGCCCAGAGTTGGCGGGGTCATTTTTGATACATGCCGATGGGTCCCCATTGTCCAGATTCCAATTCATTTCTGTTTTCCTGAAATGTTTAAGGGCGCCAGATTTGGGAGAAAAATAATTTTCATCTAGGGGTGGCTGGGGTGGCTGGGGTGGCTGGGGTGGCTACGGAGGCTACTAGTTGTGGGTTGGATGCAGAGGTGGTCAAGCTTATTGGTACGTGGGAATCATGTAGGTTCCATCGGTACGTTCGTCCTCACCTGTTGGATGAGTAAAGGGGGGGGGGGGCTTATGGGGGCATGTTTGGGTGGATATGCTAGTTCAGTGTGCCTATTGATGTTATTTGCGGTGTGTTTTCTTCTCTTTCAGGTGGCATGCAAGGCCTGGTCTGGATAGTGGGCCACTCATACTTGTTTTGGGGGGCCAAAAGAGCAGATGTTAGGCCTGCTGTGGAGTAGGATGGTGTGGACATGCATCAGTTTGCATGTCTGAATAGGCCGCCGGACGTTTTGGTGTTACACGTTGGCGGTAATGATTTGGGAGTGAGGTCCTTGTTGGACATAACGCGGGATATCAAATTTGATTTCCAGCGGCCCCGCATGGGCTTCCCAGAGATGCTTATTGTGTGGTTCGACATCATCGCTCGGACGACTTGGCAACTGGCCAGATCTGTAGAGAGGCTCAATAAAGCTCGTAAAAAGGTTAACAGGGATGTTAGCAGATTTGTGGTTAGGAATGGGGGGCTGGTCATTAGGCACTTAGAGCTGGAGGTGGATACTTGGAGATACCTTAGAGATGACGGGGTGCACGTCAATGCGGTAGGGATTGATATGTGGGCCCTGAGGTTGCAGGATGGCATCCAGAGAGCGTTGAGGGAGTGGTGGGCACCCTAGGGTAAGGTGTCATGGTTATTCAGTGATCTTCCTGTTTGCTTACCTCCCCTCATGTGTTCAGACTAAGAGGCCAGCCACTTCCACCTGGTGGTTTTTATAACCTCTCCTCTAAGCATGGCTCCACCCCAGGCCCTATCAGGGAACCTTATATTAATCTGTGCACTGCAAGCCAACAGTGCTGATCAACCATTGTGTATTCCTTTGTGTGTTTAGCTTCCTGTTACCTGCCGTGTGCTCTTCTGTTGTTCCGTTACCGACTTTGGCGTGTCTTTGACTATCCCTGTTTGCCTGTGATCCTGACCTTTTGGCGTCTCCCTGACTATTGCTGTCTGCTTGTGGCCCCGACCTTGGCTTTGTCCCTCACCATCCCTATCCTCCTGTTGCCTACTGTGGGTGTGAGCTGGGGGATCCTGGGGGTCGCGACCTGGAGCCAGTTGCAGCCAAGTCCATCCTCACCACTCGAGGCTCTGGTGAACACCTGCTGGCTCTTAGACTCCGCGCCCCATGGAATCTTACGCTCTAACCCTGGTGGGACCTGTCTCCCGTCCGCAGCAGTCAGCCGTAGGGTCCACAACCTTGCGGTGCACTCCTGATCCCTACGGTGTGCGTCTGTCACCTCGCCTCAAGGTGACCTGACATAAGGTCTTTCCCTTGGGCGCTGTGGCAGGTGTTGGTCTTTGCGTGTGAATGAAGACACCTCAGATAAGGAAGAGTTTGGGACCCATCGGTGTTATGGGTCCTGCTGGTGGTATTCTAGTTAACGGTGGATTAGCTGGAAGTTGGTTAACGGGTGCACTTGGGTCAGTGGGTTGTCTCTGAGCCAGCATGTCAGCTAGAGGCCTATTATCATATTTAAAAGGTACCGCAGTGTAGTATTAAACATATGGTATTTTGGGGTTCCTGCAATGACCAACGCTAGTATTGACTGATGGTTTTTTTGGTAAAAGATGTTTTATGGTTATGTTAATTTAAATTTAATTTGTTAATAAAAGAGGCTGTTATGGTCAATATTTACTCCAACTTGGTGTGGTCTTGTTTAATGGGTAATGGTATGGGGTTTGGAGTATGGGGTTGGTCCGGCAGTGATGGGAAGAAAGGTACATCTGTTATACAATGGTCAAGGTTCCTCTACACCAGCATGCAGACACACAATGAACTCACCAGGCTTAATTTACTCCTATTACAGGGAGTCAAATTACGCATATGGGAAATTCCAAGATGTCATAAATGAGGTCACGTCGGGGGGACACCTGAGGACGTCAGACTCAGGCTGATGAAATGGCGTTGGGTGGTGTTTGAGATATGTAATTTGCGGTCTGCTGGAACGCAGGTGGAGCGCAAACCAGCGATTCCTATACAATAAATGCTGATCCCTGTCTTCTTTGTTGTACAGTATGTGCAATACAACCTTCTTTTTAAATAAATGATTTGAAATACTGCACCATAAGAGTATTCTTTCCTCTCCCTCTCTATATGGCAACTCTATATACGCTATCCATATATATATTGAATGGATGACAGCATTGGTTTGAATTCATTCATGTGAACTCATGTATGACATCTTGTTTTTTTCCCACATGCGTAATTTGTAATTTGACTCCCTGTAATAGGGGACAATTAAGTCTGGTGAGTGCATAGTGTGTCTGCATGCTGGTGGAGAGGAGGGACTTTTCTTGTACTCACCAAGGACATTATTCACGCGTGGGATCTATACATGGACTTCACAATTTTTATGTATCTTTTATCATTTAAACAAGGATGTCTTCATTTATTTGTTTATTCAGTATAGTGATATGTAATTTATGATCTAAAAGCAAAGTTCCTTTGATTATTTTCAGTAGATCTTGCAACCTCAGTGACAACAAGGGATTCCCTAACTTTGGAGGAATTTACTATCACTTCCTGTTTTGGGCTATGGGACAGGAAGTGAATTTTAGGTGACCCCTAAAGTAAGGTGACCAGATTTTCCAAATGAAATCTGGGGACATACTTTTTTTTTTTATTATTGACAAATGGTAAACTATTTTATAAGCATATTTTTCTTAAATTATATATGCAGTGTATGTGGTATTGGTTTATGGAATGATTGTATGAAATATACGTTATTGCTCACATTTCATCTATAGTATGAGATAAAACAAAAGATACTTCTTAGAATTTTTCAGGATATGAATACCAAATGTTAAGGAGATAAGATAGAGAAAAAACTTTTCAATGCATATTTTGTATTTTATTCTTACCAAAGAATCTTGGCTCAACAACAATAATAATATAAATTAACAATTCAGAACAGTAAAAGATTGCATGGTAACAACACATACCCATATGACATTTTTATAATTGTTTTCACACAAATAGAGCTTTCTTTTGATGGTATTTAATTGCCACTGGGTGCTTTTATTTTTTGCTAAACAAATTCCCGATAAGGACCCTTGTCCCGATTTAATTTTGTCCCAGGAAATGTCCTGGGAAATTCGGTTAGACACGATTTTTCGCCGCCGGCCGCTAGAGGTCCGTGGCTGGCCGCCATTTTAAGAAGACCAGAAGCTGCTCTACAATAGAGATGCTGCGGCGTAGGATCTGGGGCTGCTGTCCCTCCATCCCTCCCCCCTTCCCCTCTCCATCCCGCATTCATCTCAGACTCTAACAACACCCCTTTGAGCAACGCCCATGTAAGCCACGCCGCATGTTCCCATTTTCCTATGCCGCGACTATAACCACATGCCCCACCCCCTAATTATAATACAACTCCGCCTACAGCCAAAAAAGTGTCCCAGAATTTTTTCTTACAATGTTGGCAACTATGTGATAGGCACCAATGATGGGCACTGAAAGTCGGAAATGGTGGGCACTGATAGGCGTCACTGATGGAACAAAATTGGGAGATAGAGGGAGCTAAGTTAGGGTGAGCAGACATGTCCCTGAGTGCCGCCCCTGCAATCCGGGGACAAATTCGGGGGCAGACGGGCTCCGGGGACCCGTCTGTCCCTGGATTTGTCCCCCGGATTGCAGGGGCGGCACTCAGGCACATGTCTGCAGCGAGGCTGGGCAGCATTTTTTAATGTTGGCGGCACCGCCCCCAGCCTGCTTGCACGTTTCTCCAGAGAGCGGAGCACAGTGACAGGCAGCAGGGCCGGGACTAGAGGGTGCGGAAAGAGAAGAAACTCCTTTGAAGTGAAGTGTGGTGGGCAGGCAGCACCGGGGCTTCTGGCTGAAGATGGAACAAAAGCAGAGCTGCAGCGGGGTGCCGAGTGTGCTCCTACATCCGGCACCAGTCTAAACTACCATACACAGATTACATTCTCTGTCAGGTGGAGATCACTCCGCCTGACAGGTGACTTCGGCCTCTGACGTAACTTCATTCAGAGGCCGGGACAGGAAGGGAAAGTGGTGCCAGGGCAGAGAAACTGAAGTAAGTGGTAAACTTTGTAGCAGCAGATTCTGGTGCTGCTATGGTGTGGTATGTGGAGAATGTAGGGTAGGAGGACCTGAGTGTACTGGGGGAGGGGGGAGGTGAGAGAAGAAGGGGAAGCTGTGTCCTTGGGGGAGGGAGGGCTCTGTTTACTACAGGTGGAGAGGCTCTGTTCTGGAGGTGGGCTGTGACCTGGGGGAGTACAGGGAGAGCTCTGTGTACCGGTAGGCTAGGGGTGGTTGGATCTCTGTAGTGAGGGGGGCTGGGGGGTGGGGCTTGTAGTGAGGAAAGAGGGAGGGTCAGAGTTGAGGAGCATTGTACTTGGAGGTTGGGCTCTGTGTACTGGGGGCGGGACCTCTGTGTAATGGCGGGACATGGAGAATGAGGGGCAGTGGTGTACCTAGGGAGTGCGGTGGTTGACACTCGCACCGGGTATCATAGCTCTAAGGTTGCCAATGCAGATCAAGTCTAATGTCACACACCGTTATCTGATTACTCAGTGGTGCAAGTACCTCACAGGGCACCAGCGCTAAACCACTCTGCTCCTCCTGCCCACCTCATAGAAAAGCATTCTTAGTGACACTGCAACTACTGTTGCTTAGCTATTTAGCAAAAGTAGTTACAATGTCACTAAGAATGCTTTTCTATAGGGTGGGCAGGAGGTGTCGAGTGGTTTAGTACTAGTGTGCTGTGAGGTCACACTTCTCCTGCAGAGGTCCTACCCGCATAGCATCATGCTGCTGTACACATTCTCTAGCAGAAAGTACAGGACCTCAGCCACAGCACAAATTTAAAGGGGAAAACCTGCCTGAAACTGTAAGCCCTTGTACACCCGGTCGGACATTTCCGACGGAAAATGTCCGATCGGACCGCGTTGTCGGATAATCCGACCGTGTGTGGGCTCCATCGGACTGTTTCTGTCGGAATATCCGACCGACAAAGTTTTAGAGCTGGGCTATAAAATTTTCCAAAAACATGATCTGATCAGACTTTGTCCGATCGTTGGTAGAGAATTACGATCGGACAAAGTGCCACGCATGCTCAGATCAAATTCCTAGACCAAAGCTATTGGCTACTAGCCTGAACATAGTCCCCTCGTAACGAAATAACGTTATCGCGTTACGAACTATCGGATTTTCCGACAACTTTGTCCAACCTTGTGTATGCAACACCAGTTTCGGACAAAATCCGTCGGACAAAATCTAATGGATTTTGTTGTCGGTATGTCCAACTGTGTGTACAAGGGCTAAGACCTACTATATATTAAAGTGAAACTTTAGTCCTGAGTTTTAAAATGGGTGAACAGGCAGGAATTTTAATGCAGAAGAGACATGCTTTGTCTCTTCTGCATTAAAGTTACTTACCTGCCTGTCCACTGCTGTACGGTGCACCGTGCATGCCCTCTGCACAGCCCACTCTGCTCTATGGGCGATCAGGTGTAAACAAACTCTGCGGTTCGTTTACACCTGACTGAAATCTGATCCAATCCACCCAGATGGAGGGGAACAGATCCCCTCTTCCATTTGTTTTTAGTGGACCTGATTGGATTGGAGATTACACCCGCTGCTCCATAGAAAAGAGTGGAGGGTCCAATTGGGTCAGCCTGAAAAACAGACAGGCAGATCCAATTGGATTGCTTATATAGGAGGAAGTGGTGAGACAAATTTAAATGGGGGGGGTCCCCAATTTTAGTCTTGCATTGCTGGGCACTGGTGAGGCTGCATTGGATGGGCACTGGTGAGGCTGCATAGATGGGCACTGGTCAGACTGCATAGATAGGCACTGGTGAGGCTGCATAGATGGGCACTGGTGAGGTTACATTGATGGGCACTGGTCAGGCTGTATAGATGGGCACTTGTAAGGCTGCATTGATGGGCACTGGTGAGATTGCATTTATGGGCACAGCTGAGCCCTGCATTCTTTATGTAACACACTGCTGAGCCCTGCATTCTTTATGTAGTGCACTCCTGAGCCCTGCATTTTTTATGTAGCCTGCTCCTGAGACCTGCATTCTTTATATAACGTGCTCCTTAGACCTGCATTGTATACAGTGGTGTGAAAAAGTGTTTGCCCCCTTCCTCATTTCCTGTTCCTTTGCATGTTTGTCACACTTAAGTGTTTCGGAACATCAAACCAATTTAAACAATAGTCAAGGACAACACAAGTAAACACAAAATGCAATTTGTAAATTAAGGTGTTTATTATTAAAGGTGAAAAAAAATCCAAACCATCATGGCCCTGTGTGAAAAAGTGATTGCCCCCCTTGTTAAAACATACTATAACTGTGGTTGTCCACACCTGAGTTCAATTTCTCTAGCCACACCCAGGCCTGATTATTGCCACACCTGTTCACAATCAAGGCATCACTTAAATAGGAGCTGCTTGACACAGTAAGGTCCACCAGAAGATCCTTAAAAGCTACACATCATGCCGAGACCCAAAGAAATTCAGGAACAATTGAGAAAGAAAGTAATTGAGATCTATCAGTCTGGAAAGGGTTATAAAGCCATTTCCAAAGCTTTGGGAATCCAGCGAACCACAGTGAGAGCCATTATTCACAAATGGCGAAGACATGGAACAGTGGTGAACCTTCCCAGGAGTGGCCGGCCGCCCAAAATTACCCCAAGAGCGCAGCGACGACTCATCCAAGAGGTCACAAAAGACCCCACAACAACGTCCAAGGAACTGCAGGCCTCACTTGCCTCAGTTAAGGTCAGCGTTCATGCCTCCACCATCAGGAAAAGACTGGGCAAAAATGGCCTGCATGGCAGAGTTCCAAGGAGAAAACCACTGCTGAGCAAAAAGAACATCAAAGCTCGTCTCAATTTCTCCACAACACATCTTGATGATCCCCAAGACTTTTGGGACAACATTCTGTGGACCGATGAGACAAAAGTGGAACTCTTTGGAAGGTGTGTGTCCAAGTATATCTGGCGTAGAAGGAACACTGCATTTCATAAAAAGAACATTATACCAACAGTAAAATATGGTGGTGGTAGTGTGATGGTCTGGGGCTGTTTGCTGCTTCAGGACCTGGAAGACTTGCCGTGATATAAGGAACTATGAATTCTGCTGTCTACCAAGAGATCCTGAAGGAGAATGTCCGACCATCTGTTCGTGTACTCAAGCTGAAACGAACTTGGGTTCTGCAGCAGGACAATGATCCTAAACACACCAGCAAGTCCACCACCGAATGGCTGAAGAAAAACAAAATGAAGACTTTGGAGTGGCCTAGCCAAAGTCCTGACCTGAATCCTATTGAGATGTTGTGGTATGACCTTAAAAAGGCCGTTCATGCTCGAAAACCCTCTAATGTAACTGAATTAGGACAATTCTGCAAAGATGAGTGGGCCAAAATTCCTCCAGGACGCTGTAAAAGCCTCATTGCACGTTATCGCAAACGCTTGGTTGCAGTTGTTGCTGCTAAGGGTGGCCCAACCAGTTATTAGGTTTAGGGGGCAATCACCTTTTCACACAGGGCCATGATGGTTTGGATTTTTTTTCACCTTTAATAATAAACACCTTCATTTACAAATTGCATTTTGTGTTTACTTGTGTTGTCCTTGACTATTGTTTAAATTGGTTTGATGTTCCGAAACACTTAAGTGTGACAAACATGCAAAGGAACAGGAAATGAGGAAGGGGGCAAACACTTTTTCACACCACTGTATATAGCGAGCTCCTTAGCCCTGCATTTTTTCATGCAACATGCTCCTTAGTCCTGCATTCTTTATGTAGTGCAATACTGAACTCTGCAATTGTTTCTCTCTATCTTATCTTCTTAACATTTGGTAGACATATCTCAAAAAATTCTCAATGAAATAACGTATATATCATACAATCATTCCATAAACACATACCATATACACTGCATATATAATTTGAGGAAAATATGCTTATAAAATAGTTTACCATTTGCTAATAAAAAAAAAAGGTCCCCGGATTTCATTAAAAAAAATCTGGTCACCTTACCCTAAGTGATTCTTATTAACCGCTTGCCTACCAGTCACCATCATTCTACTGCGGCAGGTCGGCACGATACCGCTAACTGGCTCGCGGGATCGGGATAGCAGGCGCGTGCACACACCTGCTGCACAGCGGGGTTGCCGATGCTCGTGGCCGACGGTCGCGATGAGCGCCGGCCACAAGCGAACGTGAGCACGAGAGACAGAACAGGGACGAGTGTGTGTAAACACACACTTCCCTGTTCTGTTCTGAGAGGAGTGACTGTCATGGTTATGCAATAGAGTTCGTCTGCTTACCTGTCTCCATGTGTTCATCTCTACAGACCAGCCAACCCTCACCTGACTGTTTTTGTAATCCATCCTCTGGCACGGCTCCACCCTAGCTCCTATCAGAGAACTCTATATTAACCTGTGCACTGCAGACCAACCCTGCTGATCAACCTTTGTGTGTTAGCTTCCTGTTACCTGCCGTGTGCTCTTCTGTTGTTTTCCGTTACCAACTTTGGCGTGTCCTTGACTATCCCTGTTTGCCTGCGATCCTGACCTTTTGGTGTGTCCCTGACTATTCCTGTCTGCTTGTCGACCCGACCTTGGCTTTGTCCCTCACCATCCCTATTCTCCTGTTGCCTACTGTGGGTGTGAGCTGGGGGACCCTGGGGGTCGCGACCTGGAGCCAGTTGCAGCCAAGTCCATCCTCACCACTAGAGGCTCTGGTGAACACCTGCTGGTTCTTAGACTCCGCGCCCCAGGGAATCTTATGCTCTAACCCCTATCACCTTGAACCCCGGTCCGCAGCAGTCAGCCGTAGGGTCCACAACCTTGCGGTGCACTCCTGATCCCTACGGTGTGCATCTGTCACCTGGCCTCAAGGTGACCTGACAGTGACACATCATGTGTTCCTATTAGCTAGGAACCAAGATCCGTCACTTCCGCTAGTCAGTCTCCTCCTCCTTCAGTGAGAAACACGTACTAGGGAACACAGTTAACCCCTTGATTGCCCCTAGTGTTAACCCCTTCCTTGCCAGTGACATTTTTACAGTAATCAGTGCATTTTTTTGTTTACAAACGATTTTTATTTGTTACATAGAGGAAGTACAGAGAGTAAGCATAGATATAATATAATAAATGCCATGTATGTCCAGTTAAACATAGAAAATCACCATAGATACAAAATTTGTACAAAATTCAGTGCATATATATTGCAATAGTTTGTGATTTAATTTGGCATAGTGATAGGCTAGAGCCGCAATAGTGCAGTAAATCGTAGACAGTCATGTATAGGTGACCCAATTTCAGGGAGTATTAAAAAAGGAGGTAGAATGGTTAAACCAGGGATCCCATTTCTTACTGTATAAATGTGTGGTATTCTGTGTAATATGGAATATCTTTTCCATCAGATTAATGTTGTTAATTCTGTTTTTAAGGCGATCCAAGGGGACAGAATGCGATTTCCAATGGAAAGCAATTAGCCAATGAATTGCGACGCATATTGTATGAATCAATCTCATATTGTAGGTGGAAAGAGAGGGGATAGGGGCATATAGGAGACAATTCTGTAAGGTTAGTTTTATGTTATTATTTGAGATCACTGAGGCAAAATTCTCTGTTTCCATATATATGTGATTTTGGAACAGTCCCAGAAGATGTGTGAGAATGAGCCTGGGGAATTACAGCCTCTGAAGCATGTACGAGGTGATGTGGGGTATATTGAGTGTAATTTTACTGGGGTATAGTACCATCTGGTAAATAATTTTAGTGCAGTCTCCTTGACTGTGATTGATCTCCAGCATTTGTGTAGATTGCTAATACAAATGTCCCAGTCGTGAGATGAGAGCAAGAGATTTGTTTCCTGTTCCCATTTGATCATGTATGGGAGTTTGGTTATTTCAGTGTCATTGAGAAGGTTAAGATATATTTCTGAGATGAGTCTGGGTTTTCTTGGTGCTTTAAGACAGATATTTTCAAAAAATGAGGGGGGAGGGGGATTTGTTGTTTGGAAATATGTATTGAAGAAATGTCTAATCTGTAAATATCCACAAAATTCTGTATTTGGGATCTGATGTTTTAATTTAAGAGATGCAAATGATGAAGAAATTGTTGTTTTCTATAAAATTGGTAAGGGAGGTCAGATTATGGTTGATCCACCATGACAAGTCAACCATATCATTGTTGTTCTGTGGGGATCTTGGATCTCCTACAGAGGAGGCGTGGGGTGGAGATCTAGAAATAAGATTGAATTTTTTATTGTGTAAATTCCATAATTGATATGAGTGTGAGACTATTTGGTTGAGAGCATCAATAGTGTTTATTGGGATTTTGTTGCCCCAGAGAATACCAGAGATAGATAATGGTTTGATAGATTCTTGTTCATATCTGACCCATGGTATCTTAGAGTTGTAAATATGCCACTGGGCCATTTGCGCCCATCTCTCAGACAGATAGTATAACCAAAAGTCCAGGAGGCCTAATCCTCCATTTCTCTGTGGTTTGTATAATACCAGTCTGGGTAGGCGTGGGTGGGAGTCAAGCCATACATATTTATTAATAATTGTCTGGAATCTTGAGATCATTATTTTATTTAGTCTGATTGGTAGTGCTCTAAACAGATATAAAATTTTTGGTAGAATGGTCATTTTAACTGCTGTGATTCTGCCTAAGAATGAAATTTTAAATGATTTCCACATTTTGAGGGTTGATCTTATTTTATTAATTAAAGGCATATAATTTTTGGAATATAAATCATTGATGTTGGGGTAAGGGAGATGCCCAGATAGGGGAGTGATTCTAGTGACCAGGAAAAATCAAATGTAGAGCGTAGGGTATCTAATTGAGATGGTGGGATATTAATCGGCATACCTACAGACTTGGAAACGTTTACTGTCAGCCCTGATAGAGACACAAAGGTGTTAAGTGTTTGTAACAGGTTCGGTAGGGCAATATTTGGTTGTGTAAGGAAGAGGATCATGTCATGTTATATGTGTTGTTGTTTGTAGTATAGCCTTTAATGTCAGGGTTTAGTATAATAGCTGTTGCTAAGGATTCTATCACTAAAGCGAAAAGTAATGGGGAAAGGGGGCAGCCTTGTCGAGTGCCTCTCCCTACATTGAAAAAATCTGAATTACAACCTGGTAGTCTTATTCTGGTAGATGGGTTATGGTATAGTGCATGGAATGCATGTGTAAATTCCCCTTTAAAGTCATATTTATCTAAAATTATATCTAGAAAGTTCCATGAAACGCTGTCGAAAGCTGTGTTAATGTCCAAACTAAGTAGGAGAACTGATTTGGAGTTAATACTGGCATCTTGAATAACATTTGCAACTAATCTTATATTGTCTGTGATTTGTCTGCCTGGGATGAAGCCTGATTGATAGGGAGAAATTAAGGAGGGGATTATTGATGCTAATCTATTTGACAAGATTCAACTGAATATTTTAAGATCATTGTTTATTACTGAGATTGGTCTGTAGTTCTGTGGTAATGTATGGTCTTTATTTGGTTTCGGGATGAGTGACATATTTGCATGTAACATCTCCTCTGGGAAGTGGTTCCCTTTTAGGACATTATTATATAGTTTTATTAAATTTGGTATTAATATTTGGTGAAATTGTTTGTAATAAAAGGAGAATCCATCTGGGCCTGGGGCGGAGAAATCAGTGCATTTTATAGCACTGATCGCTTTATAAATGCCAGTGGTCCCAAAAATGTGTCAAAAATGTCCGATGTGTCCGCCATAATGTCGCTGTGCCGATAGAAATCGCAGATCGCCATCGTTACTAGTAAAAAAAAAAAAATGCTATAAATCTATCCCCTATTTTGTAGACGCTATAACTTTTGCGCAAACCAATCAATATACGCTTATTGCGATTTTTTTTTACCAAAAATATGTAGACGAATACATATTGGCCTAAACTGAGGAAAAAATTCGCTTTTAAAAAATGGGGATATTTATTATAGCAAAAAGTACAAAATATTGGGGGTTACTTACGAAAGGCAAATCCATTTTGCACTACAAGTGCAAACTACAAATGCAAATTGCACTTAAAATTGCACTGAAAGTGCACTTGGAAGTGCAGTCGCTGTAAATCCGAGGGGTAAATCTGAAATGAGGGGAAGCTCTGCTAATTTTATTATCCAATCATGTGCAAGCTAAAATGCTGTTTTTTATTTTCTTTGCATGTCCCCCTCTGATCTACAGCAACTGCACTTCCAAGTGCACTTTCAGTGCAATTTCAAGTGCACTTTGCACTTGTATTTTGCACTTGTAGTGCAAAGTGGATTTTCGTAAATAACCCCCATTGTGTTTTATTTCAAAATTGTCGCTCTTTTTTTGTTTATAGCGCAGAAAATAAAAAACGCAGAGGCCATCAAATACCACCAAAAGAAAGCTCTATTTGTGGGAAAAAAAAGGACGTAGATTTTGTTTGGGTGCAGCGTCGCACGATGACGCAACTTTCAGTTAAAGTGACACAGTGCCAAATTGCAAAAATGGCCCGGTCATTCAGCATCCAAATCTTCTGGGGCTGACGTGGTTAAATTCTCTATATATCATTTTTCCTTGTATCAAAAAACACAAAGTGAACATATACATAAAGTGCAATGAGAAACAACCATATATGTATATATATATATATATATATATATATATATATATATATATATATATACAGTGGTGTGAAAAAGTGTTTGCCCCCTTCCTCATTTCCTGTTCCTTTGCATGTTTGTCACACTTAAGTGTTTCGGAACATCAAACCAATTTAAACAATAGTCAAGGACAACACAAGTAAACACAAAATGCAATTTGTAAATGAAGGTGTTTATTATTAAAGGTGAAAAAAAATCCAAACCATCATGGCCCTGTTTGAAAAAGTGATTGCCCCCCTTGTTAAAACATACTATAACTGTGGTTGTCCACACCTGAGTTCAATTTCTCTAGCCACACCCAGGCCTGATTATTGCCACACCTGTTCACAATCAAGGCATCACTTAAATAGGAGCTGCTTGACACAGTAAGGTCCACTAGAAGATCCTTAAAAGCTACACATCATGCCGAGACCCAAAGAAATTCAGGAACAATTGAGAAAGAAAGTAATTGAGATCTATCAGTCTAGAAAGGGTTATAAAGCCATTTCCAAAGCTTTGGGAATCCAGCGAACCACAGTGAGAGCCATTATCCACAAATGGCGAAGACATGGAACAGTGGTGAACCTTCCCAGGAGTGGCCGGCCGCCCAAAATTACCCCAAGAGCGCAGCGACGACTCATCCAAGAGGTCACAAAAGACCCCACAACAACTTCCAAGGAACTGCAGGCCTCACTTGCCTCAGTTAAGGTCAGCGTTCATGCCTCCACCATCAGGAAAAGACTGGGCAAAAATGGCCTGCATGGCAGAGTTCCAAGGAGAAAACCACTGCTGAGCAAAAAGAACATCAAAGCTCGTCTCAATTTCTCCACAACACATCTTGATGATCCCCAAGACTTTTGGGACAACATTCTGTGGACCGATGAGACAAAAGTGGAACTCTTTGGAAGGTGTGTGTCCAAGTATATCTGGCGTAGAAGGAACACTGCATTTCATAAAAAGAACATTATACCAACAGTAAAATATGGTGGTGGTAGTGTGATGGTCTGGGGCTGTTTTGCTGCTTCAGGACCTGGAAGACTTGCCGTGATAAAAGGAACTATGAATTCTGCTGTCTACCAAGAGATCCTGAAGGAGAATGTCCGACCATCTGTTCGTGTACTCAAGCTGAAATGAACTTGGGTTCTGCAGCAGGACAATGATCCTAAACACACCAGCAAGTCCACCACCGAATGGCTGAAGAAAAACAAAATGAAGACTTTGGAGTGGCCTAGCCAAAGTCCTGACCTGAATCCTATTGAGATGTTGTGGTATGACCTTAAAAAGGCCGTTCATGCTCGAAAACCCTCTAATGTAACTGAATTAGGACAATTCTGCAAAGATGAGTGGGCCAAAATTCCTCCAGGACGCTGTAAAATCCTCATTGCACGTTATCGCAAACGCTTGGTTGCAGTTGTTGCTGCTAAGGGTGCCCAACCAGTTATTAGGTTTAGGGGGCAATCACTTTTTCACACAGGGCCATGATGGTTTGGATTTTTTTTCACCTTTAATAATAAACACCTTCATTTACAAATTGCATTTTGTGTTTACTTGTGTTGTCCTTGACTATTGTTTAAATTGGTTTGATGTTCCGAAACACTTAAGTGTGACAAACATGCAAAGGAACAGGAAATGAGGAAGGGGGCAAACACTTTTTCACACCACTGTATATATATATATGTCGTGAAAAACATTATTTTAAAAGTCCATATTTCCAATGATATGTCTGTGGCAGTTTTGGGAAATCCTGAATTGGATACCCTAGATATTCAGATGAATCCTCTGTAATATGACTTCCTCTCTCGACCACAATATCCCAAAAATGGCGTGCGTTCCACTCGTACATGGGATGAAAACGGAAGCTGGGACCCGTAAGCGACGTGACCGGAAGCGCCTCAAGCACTGATGGACACTAATAGGCAGCAATGATGGGCATTGAGAGGGGGCACTGATATGTGGCAATGATGGGCACTGATAGGCGGCACTGATATGCAGCAATGATGGGCACTGATAGGTGCCAATATTGGACCATGGAAGTCTGGAATGATGGGCACTGATAGGCGGCATTGAAGAACACTAGTAGGCGGCAATGATGGGCACTCATAGGAGGCACTGATATGTGGCATTGATGGGCACTGATTGGTGGCACTGATGGACACTAATAGGCAGCACTGATATGCGGCAATGATGGGCTTCTGATAGGCAGCAAGGATGGGCACTAATAGGCGGCAATGATGGGCACTGATAGGTGGCACGGATATGTGGTAATAATGGGCACTGATTGGTGGCACTGATGGGCAATGGTAGGCAGGACTGATAGGCCGCAATGATGGGCACTGATAGGTGGCAATCAGTGGCGTAACTAGAACCTTCAGGGCCCCGATGCAAGAAACCATGAAGGGCCCCCCTGAACCACAGCCAGGGCCCTTCCCTCCGAGTCCGGCGGTGGAACTCCAGGGCGTGGTCACAGGTATGACCTTTGTGAGCCCTGTAGTTCCACCACTGGTATCAGTATTTATCAGACTCTGGCTGGGGAGAACAGACATCGGACTGAGCGGCAATGCATGGAGCAGGAGAGGGGTACTCTGAGGAGCCGGCTGAGGACACAGGTCATGCAGGGAATGCACAACTAAAGAGCAGCCAGTGCGATAGTCGAGCATGGAGCTCTGCTAGTCACCCTCCACCTCCAGCCACCCGTGTGCATGGTACACTGGTACCCCTAGCTGCCTATGCTGCTGCCGGCCATATGTAGAGGGGGCTGCATGGGCCCCCTGCATCACAGGGCCCGGTTGCGGTCGCAACTGCTGCACCCCCTATAGTTACGCCCCTGGTGGCAATGATGGGTACTGATAGGCAGCAATGATGGGCACTGATAGGTGGCAATGATGTGTACTTATAGGCAGCAAAAATGGGTACTGATAGGTGGCAATGATGGGCACTGATAGGTGGCACTGGCAGGCATTACTGATAAGGAAGGGGGGGACTGATATAAGGGGGCTGCAAGCTAAGGGGGGTTAGCAGTCAGTACCCCCTCTTAGAGAACCCCATTAGCTCACAGTCCCCTTATATCAGTGCAGAAAAAGCATGTCATTGGTTGCTTATACAGCAATCAATGACTGCAAAGGAGATTATTGAGGCAGTGGCAGTGGCTGCAGGGGAGGATAGAGGCACCGGGTGGGGGAGGCAGAGAAACGCAGCCGACAGGGAGCTGATTGAGTGGAGCGCAGTGCCGGTACTTGATCCGACACTTATTCCATCCCCGGGACATATTTATTGGATGAATCTTTATTGTTTTCCATTTCTTTAAATCAACAACACTAGCACAAATACAGTACAAACTACAAAAACACAATACACACAAAAAAAAAACACAATACATGTTAGTCAAAGTATACATTCCTCATTGGAATCCTCATTGGATCACGATAGCATTTTTTCCCCTTTTCCTTCTCTCTCTTCTAATAAGTAGAAAAATGTTATTTAAAACATAAAACCATAGAAGGGGCTGTCAATGGGTCAAAAAGATCTGCATGATGCCCCAATAGACGATTTTGCGGCCGAAGGGCATAGGGACTGCATTTTTCTGCTCCCCACATTGCAATCTTTTGTTTTTATCACGTGATTTTTATGTATTTTAATTTTAAATTTGACTTTTTTCAATAAACCGTCACTGGTTGTATTTCACCATGCGAGGTATTTTTTATGCTTTGTCCTCCTTATGGTGAATTCCCACGAGATACCTGGTGCCAAGTTCCACAGTCATCCACGGCTCGGAGGGTGTATCTGCTTCTTCCAATTGAAGATTACGAGGAATTCCGAGAGGAACCACCATCTGGCGGATTGCATCTTGGGTGGCATTGGAGCCCCCTATAAGCCCTTACGACACACTACTATAGGGTGGATGTGTCCAACTCATCTGGTAAGAGTATCCACCTTCTTTAATTGTCATACAATTCGTTCTCGAGAGGTTCTGAGGTCTGAGAGGGTTGACAGCCATTGTTCCAGGAGTGTCATCTGATTAATTCAGAAGTCCTAAACACACCACTTTGAAGTCTATGGAGATTGACTTTGTGATTGTTCACACCCCCTTTGGACTCTAGCGGACTCTTTGTCACTGTCACAGGATTGTTATCACTTTTATTTTACTCACACTTATTTATATAGGTTCTTAGAAGCGCTGCACTTATTTATATACTAAACTCACCATAAGGCCCTCTAACATCAGGAGAGAGACTGTGATAAAATGAGAATCCAATCTAGAAGTAGGTTTCTCCAAACATTCAGACCAGAGTACCATTTCCAAAATAGATTGTTCAATCATTGGATTAGCTTGTGGTAACTGGGCATTGAAGGCATGAGAAAGCTGATAATATCTAAACAAAGGGAAACTAGGTACATTAAAATGTAATGTAAGTAAAGAAAAAGAGGATAACTTATGATTACTTGCAACCTGAGAAACCAACTTAACATTATACTTGGTCCATTCAATAGGTTCAGGTATTTTATAGAACTGGTGTAGAGCAGGATTCAGCCATAAAGGGGCATTTGGAGAGATTGCTGCTCTGGGATAGTGTTCACATCTAAGGCCAGGCCCCCCAAGCTCGGATATTAGTAAGCATTGAGGGGGTCCAAGAGCCTCTGAATAATAGAAACTTAAGAGCTTCTGTAGACTCCAACACCGCTGCTTCCAACCGAGTGGAAGGATTTGATAAATCTGTGCATACCCATGCGACCATCACCAGCTGAGCAGCTAAAAAATATTTATAAAGATCTGGAAACGCTAGACCACCCTGATTACAGGGGCACATCAAAGTTTATATCTAGGTTTTTTTGGGCCCCATAAAAAGGAGGAAAGTAATTGATTGAGTCTTACAAAGAATGATCTAGGGATCCACTGAGGAGAAAGTCTAAATAAATATGTGAATTTTGGAATAATTTTCAGTTTTAAAAGACTGATGCATCCCAATAAGGATAGTGGTAAAGATTCCCATGCCTTAAATTTTGGCCACATATCCCTCAAGACTGGGGTCAATTTCAGAGAAGTTTGTGTAGATATCACCACTCCAAGATACTTACAATTCTCTACCCACTGTAATGGAATGGCAGAAGTAGCTGTATTTCGAGCTTCTATATCTATTGGGAATAGCAATGATTTTGTCCAGTTAACCTTCAACCCTGTAATGGACGAGAAGACATTTAATATCTCTAGAGCACCCTGTAGGGAAGGTCCAGCATCATTTAGGAACAATAGGAGGTCATACACATAAAGAGCTACTTTCTTCTCCAACCAACCAATTCTCAGTCCCAGAAACTTATATTTTTAAGTGTACAATAAAACCGGAACATTTGCGCAGCGTCTGGGAATGTTCTGTGACCAGCAATGAGAGTGCTGGGATGAGGTTTAGCCGCAAACGATTAGTGGAGAATCCCAGAGCAGGAAATAATGGCAGACACAAGGAAATCGTGCTCTTGGGGCCCCTGATGTCACCGAAGCATAAGACACTCAGGTCGCAGTAGTAAAGCCTATGTGACACGTGTAAAGCAAAATCATTGAAATGGCGCTGAAGATGATAAAAAAATTATTTTCATTCATCTTATCATTGGCAAGTAATCATGAGTGGAAAATTAGCAGTTCTAGCAGTGTGTAATGAATTATAATTAAAAATGACCTTTCTACTTCAGTTTGAAGACAGCAATACATTTCTAAAACTGTCATATTAAATCACATTTCCTTTCCCTGCAGCCATGGCAAGAGTGCTGTGTTTGTCAAATCAGGATATCCCGGAGTCTTGAATCCATCCTGCTCCTGTAATTGGCTCAATGCTTGTCCCAGAAGTCTGCACAAAGACCAAAGTGAACCTTAAGGGCCGGTTCACACTGCGGCGCGAGGCGAGGCGACACGGCTCGCCTCGCCTCGCTCCCGCAAGTCGCCCCCATTCTGTACAATGGAACCGTTCTGAGAGGAGCGACTCGAGTCGCTCCGACTCAGAAAAAAGGTTCCTGTACTACTTTGGGGCGACTTCGGGGGCGACTTGCATTGACTTCTATACAGAAGTCCTCTGCAAGTCGCCGCTGAGGTCCGTGCAAGTCGCGGCGAGGCAAGTCGGAGACGCCTCGCCGCGCATCGCTGTGTGCACCGGCCCTTATATGAATAAATCCCTGATGTGTCACAATATATACAGCAACTGTATCCATTTTCACAAAAAATCCACTTTGTATTATTAAAAAGCAGTAGCGGCTGATGAAGCTTTAAGATGGTGGGGCGCCAAATCCCGCCTTTCCTTTTTTGACCTCTCCCGCTTTTTGTAAGTCACGCCCCTTATATACTCCACCCTCTCCATCCCCTGTATGTCACTTGCTTCCACCTATAGTGTATAGTATATAGTGTAATACTATACACTATACTATATACATGATACTATACACTATACTATATACACTATATACTATACAGTATACGCTATACACTATATTCTATACTGTATACATTATACTATACACTATATACTATACTATACTGTATACATTATACTATACACTATACTATATACACTATATACTATACAGTATACGCTATACACTATATTCTATACTGTATACATTATACTATACACTATATACTATACTATACTGTATACATTATACTATACACTATACTATATACACTATATACTATACTATATAGTATACACTATGTATACTGTACAGTATAGTATACACTATATTCTATACTATACTGTATACATTATACTATACACTATTCTATATACACTATACTGCACACTATACTATATATGCTATACACTATACTATATACACTATGCTATATACGCTATGCATGATACTAAATGCCCTATACAATATACACTATACTATATATGCTATACACTATATATTATAATGTACACTATGCTATATGCACTAAACTAGTGTAGCACTAACCCCTGAAGGAGCTGCTGGTTTTATCTGGGCTTACCGATACCTCACCTGCTCGCTTCTCCGTCACCGGGGTCCCATTGGAAAGTAGCCCAAATGATGTTGAATCCGATACTTAGTCCTTTTTTTAACATTTATTCAGGATAAGCACATAAGTGCTTCAATAGAGGGTCAAAGGATAAAGGGGAATTTCAGGCACCTAGTAATTGCGGGTTAGAGGTATTGGTCAGATCCAGAGGACAAACAGGTCCACAGACTGGATCCAGCAACCATCAGATAGGCCCCTCTCACTTGACCTAGTAGCCAATGAGATGCTCAACAAAGTCTCTGCCACAGACTTGTCAATTAAACTAAGAAATCTTGAGAGTTTTGAAGAACTACCATACAGAACCAGTTTCTTTCAGCCGACCCGGCGATACTGTATGGGTGTTGATCCGGGTTGCGTCCTCTAACTGAGGTTCCAGGCTCCTCCAGAGACACCAGCCTTGCGCTCGGTCCTCTACTAGAAATGTCCTCCCCTGGATCCTCCAGTTTTCTTGGCTTCTTCCCACAGGTGAGACACTATAGGACTACCCCTGGATCAGTAGGCCCCAAGACTTTTCTGGGCCTACCCTCTCAGTTGCAAAGCCGGCCCGAGGCGCAGGACCATGCAACACAGACCCCGGAAAAAGAACAACAAAAAACGGCGTCAGTACCTTAAATACCCTCTCCCAGAATGCACAGCAGGGAAGACACACCCACTGAGCTATTTCCGAGCAAGAGGTAGTATTCAATACATCCAACCTGCTGCATTTCCACACCTACCGGCGGTGACAGTGACACCTACGGTCAAGTGGGAACCCGTGCAACCCAGCTGGACTGGCACAGAAACCAGAACTTTTAGGAAAAATTAGCCTGAGCTCAACTGCGGCTTCAGACAACTAAATTTGAAAAATAATAATGTCTGCCCATTAGGAGCAGGGCGCTACACTAATATACACTATACTATATACACTATACTATACTATAAACACTATACTATACATTATACTATGTACCTAACCCTGTGGGTCCAGTTCACATCTATGCAATACAATTTAAATCTAGTTCACAGTGACTCTGAGTGTAGCACTTAGGGTGGGCAGGAAACAGGAGGGGAGAGGTAAAAAGAAGTGTCCGTTGTGCCAGGTAATGAGCAGATTCTGCTAATGCAGGGACTATTAAGGTGATGCCAAGACCCCATCTGCTGCCAAATTTGTCTGTGTTTGGCTTCTGGCCACATCATAGGCAGGACTGGTGCACGGATTTCTGACACCCTAGGCAAGACCTAATTTTGCCACCCCCTTAGCGCCGCCCCTGACTCCACCCCCTTTGCCCCGACCATGTATGCAGTGGAGGTGGAGATTTTTGCCACAATCCTATTTCTTCAGCCTTGGTTCACAGGCCCGCACCTGCGCCTCTGGTCCTAGACTGAAGACAAATAGTTGCGGTACTGGCTCGCTTCCTCATGCCAGCCGTGGTCCATGGGTATATGGACAGGGTAGGGTAGTATATGGACAGGCTAGGGTATTAAATATACAGGTTAGGGTAGTATTTGGACAGGCTAGGGTAGTAAACAGACAGGCAAGGGTAGTAAATAGACAGGCTATGGTAGTATATAGACAGGCCAGGGTAGTATATGGGCAGGCTAGGGTAGTATATAGATAGGCTAGTTTAGTATACAGACAGGCTAAGGTAGTATATAGACAGGCTAGGGTAGTAAGTAGACAGGCTAGGGTAATATATGGACAGGCTAGGGTAGTATTCAGGCAGGCTAGGGTAGTATATGGAAAAGCTAGGGTAGTATACGGACAGGCTAGGGTAGTAAATAGACAGGCTAGGGTAGTATATAGACCGGCTAGGGTAGTATATGGACAGGCTAGGGTAGTATACTGACAGGCTAGGGTAGTAAATAGACAGGTTAGGGTAGTATATGGCCAGGCTAGGGTAGTATATAGATAGGCTAGGGCAGTATGCGGACAGGCTAAGGTAGTATATAGACAGGCTTGAGTAGTATACTGACAGGCTAGGGTAGTATATAGACAGGCTAGGGTAGTATAAGGACAGACTAGGGTAGTATATGGACAGGCTAGAGTACAATCAGCCTGCCCATAGATGTTTTGTATCTCAGGCAGTCCCTGCTGAACCATTCAATATTTGAACTATCTATAAGGATGCATTTCACTGTCCTTTCTTCAATGATCATCATCATGATAATCACACAGTACAGGTTCTGTGGCTCAAAGCAAAGCATCTGTATTGTGTGATTATCATCATGATGATAATGATGATCACATTTGGCTGTTCCCTGCTGTATATTAGAACATAGGCAGTGGTCAGAACATGGGGAAAGGTGTGTGTGTGACTAGTATCAGAGCCAGATACACACAGGTTACAATCAACAGTTAGAGCAAGAGCGATAGTTCTAGCACTAGACCTCCTCTGTAACTCTAAACATGTAACCTGAAGTTTGTCGCAAGTGTGCTCAATTTTTATTTATTTTTTTTCCAAATAACATATTTATTTATATTCAAAGAGTGCATTACACGTCATGCATTACTACAACATAGTAGAACAGTTAGAACAGAGAAGAGAGGGCTGCAGGGACCACCCATCCAGTGGCCCGTTCCAGTAGGCCCCCCAGGGCCGGCAACTGCCAGCCCTGGGGGGGCCCCCCGCGAACAACCAGGCCGACCCTGTTAGTCAACGAATGGCGTTGCCCACCTTAGGGTTCAGTAGGGTAGCCCCGCACCCAATCATAAACAGCTACCAACAGTATTAACCTCTCATGAGAAGCAGCATCTACGAAGTAGTGTGCTAGAGGAGCAGCAAGGCACGTAGGAACACCAGCCATGAGGAAAAGGGAGAAAGAGACTGGCAGAAAGATATAGGAATACCAAGCAGTAGAGAGAGAGGAAAAACAAGAGCAGAGACGAGAAGGATAGGAAGTAAGAGGGGTAAGGAGAATGAGAGAGAGAATAGCAAAGGAGATAAAGAGAAGAGAAAAGAAAAAGGAGGGAAAGTGGAACGTGGGGAAGGAGGGGTAAGGAAAGGCAGGGGGTAGGCCGCGTACACACGAGCGGACTTTTCAACATCCAAAGTCCGAAGGACTGAGTCCGTCAGACTATCCGATCGTGTGTGGGCTGCAACGGACTTTTGACTCGCCAAAGTCCGAAGGACTTTAGAATATGGAACATGCTTCAAATTTTTCCGAAGGAACTCCGCCGGACCCGGTCCCCTTCGAAAAATCCGCTCGTGTGTATGCTACTCCGACGGACTAAAACCGACGCTAGGGCAGCTATTGGCTACTGGCTATGAACTTCCTTATTCGAGCCGAGTCGTACGTCATCACGTTCGAATCCGTCGGAGTTTAGTGTGATCGTGTGTGGCCAAGTCCGCTCAGCCGAAAAGTCTGTCAGAACTCCGTCGGAATTCCAGCAGAACTCCGACGGAACTCCTTCGGAAGTCTGTCGGACATAAGTCCTCTCGTGTGTACGGGGCTGTATAGTCACCGTGTGTGGTCCCTGCGGCATTTTCACCTCCGGAGCTCCCGTAAGTTCCATGGGCTCCAGACCACATCATGGGCCTCAAGCCTGTCCCGTATCCTGGCGGTCATCCTCTCCATCAACTCCACGTCCTGAACTCTAGCATGGAGTTCTCCGAGAGCGGGGGGCAGCACCTTTTTCCAATGTAGGGCTATTAGGCATCTCGCCGCTGTCAGGATATGTCGTGACAATGTCTTGCGGGACTTCGTCAATTTAGGGAAAGGGATGCCCAACAAGAAGGTCTTAGGATCCAGGACCACCCGCCGGTCCAAGAGATCCGACAAAAGGCGCCGGACCCCCTCCCAGAAGGGAACCACCAGGGGACATTGCCAGAAAATGTGGAACAACGTGCCCTTGTGGGTCAAGCACCTCCAGCATCTGTCAGAGGTGGTAGGGTAAATGGCGTGAAGGACGTCTGGGGTCATGTACCAGAAAAACAAAATTTTGTACGCGTTCTCCCTGTAGAGCGTGCATAGAGAGCTTTTCGAGGCCTGGGACCATATCGTCTGCCATTGCTCATCCGTTAGCTCCTCCCCCAGCTGTTCCTCCCACTTGAGCATATAAGCATGTCTGCATGCCGAAGCTAACGGGGGTGCATTAAGGATTTTATATATAGCTGATTAGTGATGGACGAACGTTTCGCCCGGCGGTCGTTTCGCGGCGAATTTCCGACATTCGCGGTCCGCACGTTCGAACGCCTTTTTCCGTCGTTCGCCGCGGCGGACTTACGTGTTTAATGTATACAAGAACTTTAACCTTTGGTGACACGTTTATCATGTGATACAGGACAGCCAATTGAGACATGACAGCACATGGACACTTGGACATTCCCCCTAACCTATAAATACACCCGATCCGGTGGCCATTTTACATTCTTTCTTCTGTTACGATAGGGACAGGTTCCTGTGTGGAGTAGGGAGAGATAAACCACTAGCTATTTGGTACACAAAAGTTCTTTTCAGGACTGGTATAGGTGTTAGGTGTTGATAGGTTTGCTGTGCTGCTGATTCTTGCAGCAGCCTGAGTGTCTTTTGTTAGTTTAGAGAAAGGGAAAGGACGGTGTATGCTACAGGGACAGCCAGATTAGTCTTTCATCATCATCATCATCATCATCATCATTAGCTGTTACTATCAAGGTCCACAAAAGAGCTGTTCCAGTAACCACTAATCGTTCTCTTTTTTTGCCAATTTGTATAGGGACAGGAAGGAAGCAGTGTTGTCAGGCAGTGAGGGTAATTTTAAAGACTTGCTGTTATTATTAGTTCCACAAAGGTTCTTTTCAGGACTGGTATCAGTGGTACAGTAATAGGCTTGTACATGTATAATATTCTTTCTTCCAAATATAGAAAGGATATTATACTTGACTGCTGCCCTTCTGCTGCAGTCTGCTAAACATTCACAACTCACTTGTTCCACAAAAGTTCTTATAAGGACTGGTAACTTGGTATAGGGTGCTACGGTACATAGGCTTGAGTGCGGTACAGTCTGCTGTTCTGTAAGGACCGCTATCGGTCCACAATAGATAGGGTTGACGTGCACCACTGCTGACCGCTGCCCTATACTGCAGCAGTCCTTCAGCGGTATAGGGACTGACGTACAGTCTGCTAATCACTAACACACAACCTGCTTGTTCCACAAAAGTTCTTATAAGGACTGGTAACTTGGTATAGGGTGCTACGGTACATAGGCTTGAGTGCGGTACAGTCTGCTGTTCTGTAAGGACCGCTATCGGTCCACAATAGATAGGGTTGACGTGCACCACTGCTGACCGCTGCCCTATACTGCAGCAGTCCTTCAGCGGTATAGGGACTGACGTACAGTCTGCTAAACACTAATACACAACCTGCTTGGTCCACAAAAGTTCTTATAAGGACTGGTAACTTGGTATAGGGTGCTACGGTACATAGGCTTGAGTGCGGTACAGTCTGCTGTTCTGTAAGGACCGCTATAGGTCCACAATAGATAGGGTTGACGTGCACCACTGCTGACCGCTCACCTATACTGCAGCAGTCCTTCAGCGGTATAGGGACTGACGTACAGTCTGCTAATCACTAACACACAACCTGCTTGTTCCACAAAAGTTCTTATAAGGACTGGTAACTTGGTATAGGGTGCTACGGTACATAGGCTTGAGTGCGGTACAGTCTGCTGTTCTGTAAGGACCGCTATCGGTCCACAATAGATAGGGTTGACGTGCACCACTGCTGACCGCTGCCCTATACTGCAGCAGTCCTTCAGCGGTATAGGGACTGACGTACAGTCTGCTAAACACTAATACACAACCTGCTTGGTCCACAAAAGTTCTTATAAGGACTGGTAACTTGGTATAGGGTGCTACGGTACATAGGCTTGAGTGCGGTACAGTCTGCTGTTCTGTAAGGACCGCTATCGGTCCACAATAGATAGGGTTGACGTGCACCACTGCTGACCGCTCACCTATACTGCAGCAGTCCTTCAGCGGTATAGGGACTGACGTACAGTCTGCTAATCACTAACACACAACCTGCTTGTTCCACAAAAGTTCTTATAAGGACTGGTAACTTGGTATAGGGTGCTACGGTACATAGGCTTGAGTGCGGTACAGTCTGCTGTTCTGTAAGGACCGCTATCGGTCCACAATAGATAGGGTTGACGTGCACCACTGCTGACCGCTGCCCTATACTGCAGCAGTCCTTCAGCGGTATAGGGACTGACGTACAGTCTGCTAAACACTAATACACAACCTGCTTGGTCCACAAAAGTTCTTATAAGGACTGGTAACTTGGTATAGGGTGCTACGGTACATAGGCTTGAGTGCGGTACAGTCTGCTGTTCTGTAAGGACCGCTATCGGTCCACAATAGATAGGGTTGACGTGCACCACTGCTGACCGCTGCCCTATACTGCAGCAGTCCTTCAGCGGTATAGGGACTGACGTACAGTCTGCTAAACACTAATACACAACCTGCTTGGTCCACAAAAGTTCTTATAAGGACTGGTAACTTGGTATAGGGTGCTACGGTACATAGGCTTGAGTGCGGTACAGTCTGCTGTTCTGTAAGGACCGCTATAGGTCCACAATAGATAGGGTTGACGTGCACCACTGCTGACCGCTCACCTATACTGCAGCAGTCCTTCAGCGGTATAGGGACTGACGTACAGTCTGCTAATCACTAACACACAACCTGCTTGTTCCACAAAAGTTCTTATAAGGACTGGTAACTTGGTATAGGGTGCTACGGTACATAGGCTTGAGTGCGGTACAGTCTGCTGTTCTGTAAGGACCGCTATCGGTCCACAATAGATAGGGTTGACGTGCACCACTGCTGACCGCTGCCCTATACTGCAGCAGTCCTTCAGCGGTATAGGGACTGACGTACAGTCTGCTAAACACTAATACACAACCTGCTTGGTCCACAAAAGTTCTTATAAGGACTGGTAACTTGGTATAGGGTGCTACGGTACATAGGCTTGAGTGCGGTACAGTCTGCTGTTCTGTAAGGACCGCTATCGGTCCACAATAGATAGGGTTGACGTGCACCACTGCTGACCGCTGCCCTATACTGCAGCAGTCCTTCAGCGGTATAGGGACTGACGTACAGTCTGCTAAACACTAATACACAACCTGCTTGGTCCACAAAAGTTCTTATAAGGACTGGTAACTTGGTATAGGGTGCTACGGTACATAGGCTTGAGTGCGGTACAGTCTGCTGTTCTGTAAGGACCGCTATAGGTCCACAATAGATAGGGTTGACGTGCACCACTGCTGACCGCTCACCTATACTGCAGCAGTCCTTCAGCGGTATAGGGACTGACGTACAGTCTGCTAATCACTAACACACAACCTGCTTGTTCCACAAAAGTTCTTATAAGGACTGGTAACTTGGTATAGGGTGCTACGGTACATAGGCTTGAGTGCGGTACAGTCTGCTGTTCTGTAAGGACCGCTATCGGTCCACAATAGATAGGGTTGACGTGCACCACTGCTGACCGCTGCCCTATACTGCAGCAGTCCTTCAGCGGTATAGGGACTGACGTACAGTCTGCTAAACACTAATACACAACCTGCTTGTTCCACAAAAGTTCTTATAAGGACTGGTAACTTGGTATAGGGTGCTACGGTACATAGGCTTGAGTGCGGTACAGTCTGCTGTTCTGTAAGGACCGCTATCGGTCCACAATAGATAGGGTTGACGTGCACCACTGCTGACCGCTGCCCTATACTGCAGCAGTCCTTCAGCGGTATAGGGACTGACGTACAGTCTGCTAAACACTAATACACAACCTGCTTGGTCCACAAAAGTTCTTATAAGGACTGGTAACTTGGTATAGGGTGCTACGGTACATAGGCTTGAGTGCGGTACAGTCTGCTGTTCTGTAAGGACCGCTATAGGTCCACAATAGATAGGGTTGACGTGCACCACTGCTGACCGCTCACCTATACTGCAGCAGTCCTTCAGCGGTATAGGGACTGACGTACAGTCTGCTAATCACTAACACACAACCTGCTTGTTCCACAAAAGTTCTTATAAGGACTGGTAACTTGGTATAGGGTGCTACGGTACATAGGCTTGAGTGCGGTACAGTCTGCTGTTCTGTAAGGACCGCTATCGGTCCACAATAGATAGGGTTGACGTGCACCACTGCTGACCGCTGCCCTATACTGCAGCAGTCCTTCAGCGGTATAGGGACTGACGTACAGTCTGCTAAACACTAATACACAACCTGCTTGGTCCACAAAAGTTCTTATAAGGACTGGTAACTTGGTATAGGGTGCTACGGTACATAGGCTTGAGTGCGGTACAGTCTGCTGTTCTGTAAGGACCGCTATCGGTCCACAATAGATAGGGTTGACGTGCACCACTGCTGACCGCTGCCCTATACTGCAGCAGTCCTTCAGCGGTATAGGGACTGACGTACAGTCTGCTAAACACTAATACACAACCTGCTTGTTCCACAAAAGTTCTTATAAGGACTGGTAACTTGGTATAGGGTGCTACGGTACATAGGCTTGAGTGCGGTACAGTCTGCTGTTCTGTAAGGACCGCTATCGGTCCACAATAGATAGGGTTGACGTGCACCACTGCTGACCGCTGCCCTATACTGCAGCAGTCCTTCAGCGGTATAGGGACTGACGTACAGTCTGCTAAACACTAATACACAACCTGCTTGTTCCACAAAAGTTCTTATAAGGACTGGTAACTTGGTATAGGGTGCTACGGTACATAGGCTTGAGTGCGGTACAGTCTGCTGTTCTGTAAGGACCGCTATCGGTCCACAATAGATAGGGTTGACGTGCACCACTGCTGACCGCTGCCCTATACTGCAGCAGTCCTTCAGCGGTATAGGGACTGACGTACAGTCTGCTAAACACTAATACACAACCTGCTTGGTCCACAAAAGTTCTTATAAGGACTGGTAACTTGGTATAGGGTGCTACGGTACATAGGCTTGAGTGCGGTACAGTCTGCTGTTCTGTAAGGACCGCTATAGGTCCACAATAGATAGGGTTGACGTGCACCACTGCTGACCGCTCACCTATACTGCAGCAGTCCTTCAGCGGTATAGGGACTGACGTACAGTCTGCTAATCACTAACACACAACCTGCTTGTTCCACAAAAGTTCTTATAAGGACTGGTAACTTGGTATAGGGTGCTACGGTACATAGGCTTGAGTGCGGTACAGTCTGCTGTTCTGTAAGGACCGCTATCGGTCCACAATAGATAGGGTTGACGTGCACCACTGCTGACCGCTGCCCTATACTGCAGCAGTCCTTCAGCGGTATAGGGACTGACGTACAGTCTGCTAAACACTAATACACAACCTGCTTGGTCCACAAAAGTTCTTATAAGGACTGGTAACTTGGTATAGGGTGCTACGGTACATAGGCTTGAGTGCGGTACAGTCTGCTGTTCTGTAAGGACCGCTATCGGTCCACAATAGATAGGGTTGACGTGCACCACTGCTGACCGCTGCCCTATACTGCAGCAGTCCTTCATCGGTATAGGGACTAAGAGTTTTGTCACAGGGTCATTTAAAAAATGACAGGCAGAGGAAGAGGCAGGCCCTTCCGCAGGGGTGGTAGGGGTAGGGCAGGAGCAACAGGCTTGAGCCAAAGTGGGAAGTTGCAGAAGGTGCGTTCAATTACTTTAAAGGATGCACCAGACTTGGTTGAGTGGCTCGCTCAGCCTTACTCTTCTGCACCCTCCTCATCCTCTCGATCTGCACCCTCTTCTTCACTCTCTGCTATGTGCACCCCCAAAGACACTACCACCAACAACACGACCACCACCACCACCACCACATACCTTCCGCTTGAGTCACTGGAATTATTTTCCGATCCATATCAAGAGGACATTTCTGATGCGCAGCCACTCTTGGTATTGGATCAGGAAGAGGAGGTAGCAACAAGCGCTACTCAGCAGTCTGACGCCAGTACCCAGATCAGCCCAAGGAGGAGGTTGGTCCCCGGTGTTGCTGCCTACTCCGAGATCTCTACTTATAGCGGTGGGGAAGGTGACGTTGATGATGACGTGTCTAGTGATGTCACGTGGGTGCCCACAAGAGAGGAAGAGGAGGGGAGTTCAGAGGGAGATATGGACCAGCAGATAGGGAGGAGAAGCAGCAATGACTTACATTGCACAGCAGGGACAAAGCAGACTGCAAATGTATCAGGAGCGAGTCATCGACCATGTACGGTCACATCTGGCGCTCCCAGGACACCGGCACATGGCTCCGCAGTGTGGGCTTTTTTTAACGTGTCCGCTGCTGACAATAGCGTTGCCATCTGCAATCTTTGCAGTCAACGCGTTAGTCGCGGTAAGCCCAATACTCACCTAGGGACGACCGCCTTAAGAAGGCACATGAGCAGCCATCACCGAGCCCAGTGGGAGCAACGGAACACACAAAGCCACACTGCAGGCTCTCACCGTCCAGCCTCGTCTTCTACTTCTCCTTCTCCTCTCTCCTCACAATTGTCCTCCACTCCACCTTCCATCACGCCAAGCTCACATTTTTCTGCAAAAAGGCAGGCTTCCGTGGGCCTAATGTTTGAGCGTAAAAAAATGATGACGCCGGATAACCCTCTTGCCCAACGGTTGGCGGCTGGCTTGTCAGAACTCATAGCCCGCCAACTACTGCCATATAAACTGGTGGACTCGGAGGCCTTTCGCAAATTTGTGGCCATTGGAACACCACAATGGAAGGTCCCAGGAAGGAAGTATTTCTCAGAGAAGGGCATCCCAGAGCTATATGGCCATGTTCAGCGGCAAGTGAATGTATCTCTGGCACACAGTGTCGGTGCCAAGATACATCTGACCACAGACACGTGGTCTAGCAAACACGGGCAGGGAAGGTATATCAGTTTTACTGCCCACTGGGTGAACCTTCTGACGGCCGTCAAGCATGTAACCCGTGGCACCCGTGTAGATTTGGTTTTACCGCCACGGATTGCATGCAGGCCTGACTCTTCTTCTCCTCCTCCTACTCCATCCTCCTCCCTCTCCTCCTCAGCTGCCTCCTCCTTTTCCGCTGCTAGCGTCTCTTCCACTGCACCGCCCAAGCTCCCCAGAACCTATTCCACATGCCAGGTGAGACGTTGCCATGCCGTGCTGCGTCTGTTGTGCCTGGAAGCAAAGAGCCACACTGGCCCGGCACTCCTTTCAGCTTTGCGTTCACAGGCAGATGAGTGGCTAACACCGCTCAATTTGACAGTTGGTAAAGTGGTGTGTGACAACGGTGCCAATCTGCTTAGCGCATTGAAACAGGGCAAAATCACGCACGTGCCGTGCATGGCACACGTCTTAAACTTGGTCGTGCAGCGATTCCTTGTCAAATACCCTGGGGTCCAGGACATCTTGCGGCAGGCAAGGAAAATCTCGGCCCATTTCAGAAGATCTTACACGGCCATGGCTCGCCTTGCTGACATTCAGCGGCGACACCATCTGCCGGTCAGACGTCTTATTTGCGATTGCCCGACGCGATGGAACTCAACCTTCTATATGCTTGATAGGCTGCTCCAGCAGAAACGTGCAGTTAACGTCTACCTGTATGAACTCTGCGAAAGAAACGGTTCTGGGGAGCTGGGTTTTTTTTCACCGCGCCAGTGGCTGCTCATGCGCGACACATGCAGACTTCTGCGGCCATTTGAGGAGATCACCAAACTGGTCAGTCGCAGCCATGGCGCCATCAGTGACATGGTACCTTATGCCTTCTTTCTGGAGCGTGCATTGCGTCGTGTCATTGATCAGGCTGTGGAGGAGCAGGAGCGGGAAGATGAGGAAGTCGCAATGCTGGATGAATTCCCAGGGGGGGCTACTCTATCTGAGACAAGTCAACAACAGGAGTCTGATGAGGAGTCAGAGGAGGATGGTGCCGGGGCGGATGAGCAGGAGCAAGAAGAGCATGCTTTAAACCTTTCTGGGATCCCTGTTGTGCGAGGATGGGGAGAGGAGAATGAAGAGGACGACATTATCCTGGATGATGAGCAGGAGCCAGGCCACCACACCGCTTCCACTTTAGTGCAAATGGGGGCCTTCATGCTCCAGTGTTTTAATAGGGACCCCCGTATAAAAAGCATGAGGGTCAAGGACCAGTACTGGGTGGCAACGTACTTAGACCCCCGGTACAAACACAAAATGGCGGAAATGTTACCGCCGTCGCAGAGGGCTGTCAGAATGCAGCACTTCCAGGCCTTGCTTCGAGAAATGCTGCATTCTGCTTTTGCGTGCGCTGGCAGAGGAGCAATTCCCACTCCCAGAGAAGGATTTGCGGGTACCAATCCAACAGCGCCTGCAAGAAGAGGCCGGTTTGAAGATGTGTTGGTGACTTCGGATATGAGGTCATTCTTTCAGCCGACCCATCGACAGGTGTCATCCGGATCCAGCATCAGGGAACGCCTAGACCGTCAGGTGTCCGACTACATTGGGTTAACGGCCGATGTGGACGCTCTGAGGAGTGATGAACCCCTAGACTACTGGGTGGGCAGGCTTGACCTCTGGCCAGAGCTTGCCCAATTTGCAATCGAACTGTTGGCTTGCCCCTCATCCAGTGTCCTGTCCGAAAGGACGTTCAGCGCAGCAGGGGGGATTGTGACCGATAAGCGTACTCGCCTAGCTCACCACAGTGTTAACTACCTCACATTTCTAAAAATGAATGAGGCATGGATCTCGGAGGAATTCAACACATGTGACCAGTAGACCATGTATATGTCTATAAACTATTTTTTTAATCAAGCACACAGACCTTCTTAATTCATTTGGCTCACTTCCTTGACCCAAAAAAGCACACCGTACTATATGCCCCTACCCTCCTCTTTGAAGAGGTTGAGCGGTGTCATATTTCTACTGGGGCTGCTTATGATATCCCTGTGCTGTGCTGACTTCCTCCTGGGGGTTCTTATTATGAAGGGATCACACTATCCCTGTGCTGTGCTGACTTCCTCCTGGGGGTTCTTATTATGAGGGGATCACACCATCCCTGTGCTGTGCTGACTTCCTCCTGGGGCTGCTTACGGTGCTGCTGTCAGTGCTGTATGTCACGGTGCTGCTGTCAGCGCTGTATGTCACGGTGCTGCTGTCAGCGCTGTATGTCACGGTGCTGCTGTCAGCGCTGTATGTCACGGTGCTGCTGTCAGCGCTGTATGTCACGGTGCTGCTGTCAGCGCTGTATGTCACGGTGCTGCTGTCAGCGCTGTATGTCACGGTGCTGCTGTCAGCGCTGTATGTCACGGTGCTGCTGTCAGCGCTGTATGTCACGGTGCTGCTGTCAGTGCTCGGTATTACGGTGCTGCTGTCAGATGCCTCTATCACGGTGCATGTGTCATTCCGGTATGTCACGCTGCTGGTGATCATCTCCTGCACCCTCTTCTTTGCCTACCCTGGTCCCTGACCTTCCCTCTCCTCCATTGCCTTCATTAGCTCCATAGTCCTGAATTGTTAGAACAATTTCCCAAATAAAATAAAAATGCTTGTAGTTATCGATCCCAAATTCACCTCATACATGTATTATGTCATTGTCCAGATGGTGGGACTACGTTTTACCCCCTAATAATTACCACGTGGCCGCAAATTCGACATGAAGGTTTGCAAAGTTCGCCTCCCATTGAAGTCAATGGGGCCCGCGGCGAACGTTCGGTTTCGCGAACGTTTGGGTCCGTTCGCATTTCGCTTTCGCGAAACGTCCCGTCGGAAGTTCGTCCATCACTATAGCTGATATCAATCCCCTTTGGGCCATGCCCTCTAGGATTATGGTCTCAAAAGCGGAGGGAGGGGAGAATCGCAAGTCAGAGGATATGGTCTGGGCGAAGTGCCGTATCTGCAGATAGCTGTAGAAGCTCTGTCTCGGGAGGTCAAATTTGGACTGAAGATCAGCATAAGACAACATTCTCCGCGATCTGGGGTCCACTAAGGTCCCCAGATGGAAGAGGTTCCGGGACGACCACGGGTGGGACATCGCATACGTCAGACTGTCTGGCATCTTAGGGTGGTACAGGAAGGACGTCAGGAGCGATTTGTCCGAGGACAAGACATATATCTTAGTAAGCTTGCGCCATAGGCCCTGTAGATGGGACATAGATCCTAGCAGCTGGGTCCGGGGAGTCAACGCTGGGGCGCTCCATAGCATACTATTAGGATGCACTGGAGCCATCCAGAGCTTCTCAATTTCCGTCCATCTGTTGTACGACCTCTGGGTGAACCAGGAGGTCACTGCCCGGAGCTGAGCTGCCTGGAAGTACTTTACAAGATCCGGAAACGCCAGTCCCCCGGCCGAGCGAGAGGCTGTCATTACCGAGCGGGGATTCTATGACGCTTGTAATTCCATGTAAAATCAAGCAGGTCCACCTGTAATTTTCTCAGGTGGTGATATGGTACTGGGATAGGAAGGGTCTGGAAAAGGTAGAGGAGCTTCGGGAGAATCGTCATTTTCACCGAAGCAATCCTACCAAAGAGGGACATCTGGTGCTTCCGCCATTGGGAAAGTAATTGCCTAATAACACCATACAGGGGCGGGAAGTTTGCCTGATACAGAGATTCAAAGGTCGGGGTGATATGAACCCCCAAGTATTTCAGGGAATCGGTTTTCCAGTGGTACGGAAAGGTGGTTCGGAGATGTTCGACTTCCTGGGGCGGCATATTTACCGGTAGGGCTTCCGATTTGGATGCATTAATTTTATAGCCCGATAGGGCGCTGTAGCGGTCCAACTCCCTATGTAGGTTAGGCAGGGATATCCTGGGCTGGGTCAGGGTGAGAATGACATCATCCGCGAACAAGGACACCTTAAATTCCCTGTCCCGAACCGGGACGCCCCTGATATCCGGGTTCCGCCGAATGGATGCCGCCAGGGGTTCCACACAGATAGCAAATAGTAAAGGCGATAGGGGGCAGCCCTGGCGCGTGCCATTGGAGACCGACAACGCCGAGGATGTAGCGAAGGGGGTTTTAACCTGGGAGGACGGGTTGGAATAAAGGTGGCGTATGGCCCGCAGAAATGGTCCCCTCATCCCCATGTGCTGCAACGAGGCGAACAGGAAGGGCCACCCCAGTCTATCAAATGCCTTTTCCGCATCTAAACTCAGAAGCAAAGACGGGGTGCCCCCCCTATTCGCCACGTCGACTAAATCTATGACCCTCCTAGTATTGTCACCAGCTTGGCGAAGAGGGACAAATCCCACCTGATCTTTATGGATGAGGGAGGGGAGGACCCTATTGAGCCGGAGGGAGAGGAGCTTCGTAAAGATCTTTAGATCTGTATTCAGGAGTGCAATGGGCCTATAATTGGCACAGAGAATGGGGTCCTTATCGGGCTTGGGTATCAGGGTGATGAAGGAGCGTTGCATATCGGAAGGGACCGGGGTATTTAACAGAAACGCATTAAACAATCTGCTCAAGTAAGGAAGCAGAAGGGGCAGAAACGTTTTGTAGTATTCGTAGGGTAAACCGTCCGGGCCCGGGGATTTATGAGCCGGTAGCGACTTGACGGTCAGCTCTATTTCCTCCTCCGTGATGGGCATATTCAGGGAGGCCAGATCCAGGTCTCGGATACGGGGGATCCCACTGTCTGTCAAGTATTGGCGCATGCGCTGGGAGAGCTCCTCCGACAAGGGAGCACTGGGTATGTCGTCGCTGTTGTACAACTCCGCATAAAATTTCGCAAATGTGTCTGCTATCTCCTTAGGGTGAGAGACTACAGTGTTGTTTTTAGTTTTAATCTGATGTGGAGTGGATAGGAGGGTTTTATCGTTAAGTTTCCTCGCCAAAAGAGAGTGCGCCTTGTTGCCCCTGTCGTAATACAGCTGCTTAACCCGCAGAATGGCCTTTTCTACAATGTGCTCAATTTTAAAGTGTGACATGTTAGGTATCTATTCACTTGGCGTAACATCATTTTTCACATTATACCAAAAAATTGGGCTAACGTTAGTGTTTTTAAAAAATTTTATTCATTAAATGAATACCATAAAATGAATACCGTGACGTAAAAAGTTGGTTAGGGGTTATAAACCCTTGTGCAAAAAGGAGGAGCCGTGAAAGCTGCTGGAGGATCCCAGAAGATGATGATCAGGGCCACACTGTGCAAAATGAACCGCACAGTGAAGGTAAGTATGATATGTTTGTTATTTAAAAAAAAAAAAACTAGGGTTCACAAACCTTTTAACCACTTCCTGACTGGCGCTCGCCGATGTACGTCGACAGAATGACACAGACAGGCAAATGGGCGTACTTGTACGTCCCTTTAAATTTTCCGCCGTGCCTCCGGAGGTCGGGACCTCCGTAAGTCGGATTGCGGGTCCCACGGACTCGATCGCCGCGGGGATACCTGCGATCGTCTCACGGGGAGGAAGAACCTGTTTACATTAGCATCTCCCCGTTCTGCCTAGTGACAGTGTCACTGATCTCTGCTCCCTGTTATCGGGAGCAGAGATCAGTGACGTGCCACACACAACCACGCCCCCCCCCCCCACAGTTAGAAACACACCCTAGGACACGCTTAGCCCCTACACTGCCACCTGGTGGTTAACCCCATCACTGCCAGTGTCATTTACACAGGAATCGGTGCATTTGTATAGCACTGATTGCTGTATAAATGACAATGGTCCCAAAAATGTGTCAAAAATGTCCGATGTGTCCACCATAATGTCGCAGTCATGATAAAAATCGCCGATCCCCTTTTTGTAAATGCTATAACTTTTGTGAAAACCAATCAATAAACGCGTATTGCGTTTTTTTTTTTTACCAAAATATGTAGAAGAATACATATTGGCCTAAACTGAGGAAAATAAACATTTTTTATATATTTTTGAGGGATATTTATTATAGCAAAATGTAAAAAATAATTAGTTTTTTTCAAAATTGATGTTCTTTTTTTCTTTATAGCTCAAAAAATAAAAACTGCAGGGGTGATCAAATACCACAAAAAGAAAGCTCCATTTGTGGAGAAAAAAGGACATCAATTTTGTTTGGAAGCCACGTCGCACGACCGCATAATTGTCAGTTAAATCGATGCAGTGCCGAATCGCAAAAAGTGCTCTGGTCTTTGGCCAGCAAAATGGTCCAGGGCTTAAGTAGTTAACTGTATGAGAAAAACATGGGATTGTGGGTAAAGCTTATACCATAAACACAAGTTTTTCCTTGTAGTTCCTTGTTTTTTTCCTTGTAGTTAAAAGGGCTGTAGTTTTTTAGACACGTGCCCTTCTTTGGCACTGCAGTGAGAGGCGTGCCTCTACTGCAACATTTTTATTGGACAGCACGGATCAATGGTACTTTACCATTGGTCCAAGGCTCCAAGCCGTTCATTGAGTTTGTTGCCTCTGACAAGAAGTGAGGAGAGGCACTGTAAGCTCATCCTCTCAGTCTGCTGCAGAGTGTGTCAGCTTGTATTTAAAGTGGCCGTTCTGTATGTAGCTTCTGACAGGCTGTGCAAGGAGCCCCATATCTCTGGAACCATAGGTCATAGGAGCCCCAAATTACCAGTGGTGGGGTAGGACTTAGGCAACATACCCCTCAAATTTGGGGTCTCTGCGACCCCAGGTCACCGAGCTACAACCCTCAAAGCTTGATTGACTGCACATCCCTGTTGTGCTGTCATGATTGTACCTTTCCTGTGACTTCTTCTGCTGTCAGAAATCCCTCTGTGCACTGCTTGACTGGCTGCTGAGCTGCTAGATGGACATCACATTGACTCTGCTACCTCTGCCTGCACTAATCGCTTCCAGTTCCAGCCATCTGTTCTCAGCCTGCCTGTACTCTTCTTCTGCCTGATTTCCTCAGCACTTACTTTCTGCAGGAATCAGGCAGTATGCAGGGAAAGCAGAATCACTTCACCAGACGGGCAGCAAGGACTGATCACCAGGACTTCTATCTCACAAAAGCGGTCGGCAAAGGATAGGGTAAATCCGCAGGCACCCAAAAAAGAAAAAAAAGTCCCCCTCTACAGTATCTATCACCGACCCTACCCCACAGGACAGAACGGGACTGAGACAGTGGAGAGAACACAGAACAGGGAGCCCAGTGTCCTGCCAGTACAGGAAACACCCACTCCGGGAGAGTCGTGCATGGCAAGTTCCACCCCTCCTCTGCTCCTCCAGCCATTGGGATCCTTTCCCGGTTCCGCATCCCATTCCCCGGAAGCAAAATAAAGCTTCCATGCTGCACCCTCTCTTCCATAGGATGCAAGGTGGAGGTTTTAGTTTGCCTAATGGAGGGACAGACAGATACAGTGGTGTGAAAAAGTGTTTGCCCCCTTCCTCATTTCCTGTTCCTTTGCATGTTTGTCACACTTAAGTGTTTCGGAACATCAAACCAATTTAAACAATAGTCAAGGACAACACAAGTAAACACAAAATGCAATTTGTAAATGAAGGTGTTTATTATTAAAGGTGAAAAAAAATCCAAACCATCATGGCCCTGTGTGAAAAAGTGATTGCCCCCTAAACCTAATAACTGGTTGGGCCACCCTTAGCAGCAACAACTGCAACCAAGCGTTTGCGATAACGTGCAATGAGGCTTTTACAGCGTCCTGGAGGAATTTTGGCCCACTCATCTTTGCAGAATTGTCCTAATTCAGTTACATTAGAGGGTTTTCGAGCATGAACGGCCTTTTTAAGGTCATATCACAACATCTCAATAGGATTCAGGTCAGGACTTTGGCTAGGCCACTCCAAAGTCTTCATTTTGTTTTTCTTCAGCCATTCGGTGGTGGACTTGCTGGTGTGTTTAGGATCATTGTCCTGCTGCAGAACCCAAGTTCGTTTCAGCTTGAGTACACGAACAGATGGTCGGACATTCTCCTTCAGGATCTCTTGGTAGACAGCAGAATTCATAGTTCCTTTTATCACGGCAAGTCTTCCAGGTCCTGAAGCAGCAAAACAGCCCCAGACCATCACACTACCACCACCATATTTTACTGTTGGTATAATGTTCTTTTTAAGAAATGCAGTGTTCCTTCTACGCCAGATATACTTGGACACACACCTTCCAAAGAGTTCCACTTTTGTCTCATCGGTCCACAGAATGTTGTCCCAAAAGTCTTGGGGATCATCAAGATGTGTTGTGGAGAAATTGAGACGAGCTTTGATGTTCTTTTTGCTCAGCAGTGGTTTTCTCCTTGGAACAAATGGGCCATTTTTGCCCAGTCTTTTCCTGATGGTGGAGGCATGAACGCTGACCTTAACTGAGGCAAGTGAGGCCTGCAGTTCCTTGGACGTTGTTGTGGGGTCTTTTGTGACCTCTTGGATGAATCGTCGCTGCGCTCTTGGGGTAATTTTGGGCGGCCGGTCACTCCTGGGAAGGTTCACCACTGTTCCATGTCTTCGCCATGTCTTCGCCATTTGTGGATAATGGCTCTCACTGTGGTTCGCTGGATTCCCAAAGCTTTGGAAATGGCTTTATAACCCTTTCCAGACTGATAGATCTCAATTACTTTCTTTCTCAATTGTTCCTGAATTTCTTTGGGTCTCGGCATGATGTGTAGCTTTTAAGGATCTTCTGGTGGACCTTACTGTGTCAAGCAGCTCCTATTTAAGTGATGCCTTGATTGTGAACAGGTGTGGCAATAATCAGGCCTGGGTGTGGCTAGAGAAATTGAACTCAGGTGTGGACAACCACAGTTATAGTATGTTTTAACAAGGGGAGCAATCACTTTTTCACACAGGGCCATGATGGTTTGGATTTTTTTTCACCTTTAATAATAAACACCTTCATTTACAAATTGCATTTTGTGTTTACTTGTGTTGTCCTTGACTATTGTTTAAATTGGTTTGATGTTCCGAAATACTTAAGTGTGACAAACATGCAAAGGAACAGGAAATGAGGAAGGGGGCAAACACTTTTTCACACCACTGTATTTTAAAAATCCAAATCCCCAGCAAGTGGCAGGGAAAATGTATTTTTCCGCCCCCCTACCCTGGCGCCATAGGCAGTTGCCTGATGTGCCTATTTCTAGCGCTGGCTCTGATCATAGGAAACAAAATCAGCCTGTAGCTCTCATACAAAAAACCACACAAAACACATCACCTGCCCCTGCATTGATGAAGGCTGCCCCAGTACCTGACTGACAATGGTGGTCCTGTTCTGCTCATACACCCAGCCCTCCTGGCTAGTGATGGCCGAACGGTTCGCCCGGCGGTCGTTTCGCGGCGAATTTCCGACATTCGCGGTCCGCACGTTCGAACGCCTTTTTCCGTCGTTCGCCGCGGCGGACTTACGTGTTTAATGTATACAAGAACTTTAACCTTTGGTGACACGTTTATCATGTGATACAGGACAGCCAATTGAGACATGACAGCACATGGACACTTGTACATTCCCCCTAACCTATAAATACACCCGATCCGGTGGCCATTTTACATTCTTTCTTCTGTTAAGATAGGGACAGGTTCCTGTGTGGAGTAGGGAGAGATAAACCACTAGCTATTTGGTACACAAAAGTTCTTTTCAGGACTGGTATAGGTGTTAGGTGTTGATAGGTTTGCTGTGCTGCTGATTCTTGCAGCAGCCTGAGTGTCTTTTGTTAGTTTAGAGAAAGGGAAAGGACGGTGTATGCTACAGGGACAGCCAGATTAGTCTTTCATCATCATCATCATCATCATCATCATTAGCTGTTACTATCAAGGTCCACAAAAGAGCTGTTCCAGTAACCACTAATCGTTCTCTTTTTTTGCCAATTTGTATAGGGACAGGAAGGAAGCAGTGTTGTCAGGCAGTGAGGGTAATTTTAAAGACTTGCTGTTATTATTAGTTCCACAAAGGTTCTTTTCAGGACTGGTATCAGTGGTACAGTAATAGGCTTGTACATGTATAATATTCTTTCTTCCAAATATAGAAAGGATATTATACTTGACTGCTGCCCTTCTGCTGCAGTCTGCTAAACATTCACAACTCACTTGTTCCACAAAAGTTCTTATAAGGACTGGTAACTTGGTATAGGGTGCTACGGTACATAGGCTTGAGTGCGGTACAGTCTGCTGTTCTGTAAGGACCGCTATCGGTCCACAATAGATAGGGTTGACGTGCACCACTGCTGACCGCTGCCCTATACTGCAGCAGTCCTTCAGCGGTATAGGGACTGACGTACAGTCTGCTAATCACTAACACACAACCTGCTTGTTCCACAAAAGTTCTTATAAGGACTGGTAACTTGGTATAGGGTGCTACGGTACATAGGCTTGAGTGCGGTACAGTCTGCTGTTCTGTAAGGACCGCTATCGGTCCACAATAGATAGGGTTGACGTGCACCACTGCTGACCGCTGCCCTATACTGCAGCAGTCCTTCAGCGGTATAGGGACTGACGTACAGTCTGCTAAACACTAATACACAACCTGCTTGGTCCACAAAAGTTCTTATAAGGACTGGTAACTTGGTATAGGGTGCTACGGTACATAGGCTTGAGTGCGGTACAGTCTGCTGTTCTGTAAGGACCGCTATCGGTCCACAATAGATAGGGTTGACGTGCACCACTGCTGACCGCTGCCCTATACTGCAGCAGTCCTTCAGCGGTATAGGGACTGACGTACAGTCTGCTAAACACTAATACACAACCTGCTTGGTCCACAAAAGTTCTTATAAGGACTGGTAACTTGGTATAGGGTGCTACGGTACATAGGCTTGAGTGCGGTACAGTCTGCTGTTCTGTAAGGACCGCTATCGGTCCACAATAGATAGGGTTGACGTGCACCACTGCTGACCGCTCACCTATACTGCAGCAGTCCTTCAGCGGTATAGGGACTGACGTACAGTCTGCTAATCACTAACACACAACCTGCTTGTTCCACAAAAGTTCTTATAAGGACTGGTAACTTGGTATAGGGTGCTACGGTACATAGGCTTGAGTGCGGTACAGTCTGCTGTTCTGTAAGGACCGCTATCGGTCCACAATAGATAGGGTTGACGTGCACCACTGCTGACCGCTGCCCTATACTGCAGCAGTCCTTCAGCGGTATAGGGACTGACGTACAGTCTGCTAAACACTAACACACAACCTGCTTGGTCCACAAAAGTTCTTATAAGGACTGGTAACTTGGTATAGGGTGCTACGGTACATAGGCTTGAGTGCGGTACAGTCTGCTGTTCTGTAAGGACCGCTATCGGTCCACAATAGATAGGGTTGACGTGCACCACTGCTGACCGCTGCCCTATACTGCAGCAGTCCTTCAGCGGTATAGGGACTGACGTACAGTCTGCTAAACACTAATACACAACCTGCTTGGTCCACAAAAGTTCTTATAAGGACTGGTAACTTGGTATAGGGTGCTACGGTACATAGGCTTGAGTGCGGTACAGTCTGCTGTTCTGTAAGGACCGCTATCGGTCCACAATAGATAGGGTTGACGTGCACCACTGCTGACCGCTCACCTATACTGCAGCAGTCCTTCAGCGGTATAGGGACTGACGTACAGTCTGCTAATCACTAACACACAACCTGCTTGTTCCACAAAAGTTCTTATAAGGACTGGTAACTTGGTATAGGGTGCTACGGTACATAGGCTTGAGTGCGGTACAGTCTGCTGTTCTGTAAGGACCGCTATCGGTCCACAATAGATAGGGTTGACGTGCACCACTGCTGACCGCTGCCCTATACTGCAGCAGTCCTTCAGCGGTATAGGGACTGACGTACAGTCTGCTAAACACTAATACACAACCTGCTTGGTCCACAAAAGTTCTTATAAGGACTGGTAACTTGGTATAGGGTGCTACGGTACATAGGCTTGAGTGCGGTACAGTCTGCTGTTCTGTAAGGACCGCTATCGGTCCACAATAGATAGGGTTGACGTGCACCACTGCTGACCGCTGCCCTATACTGCAGCAGTCCTTCAGCGGTATAGGGACTGACGTACAGTCTGCTAAACACTAATACACAACCTGCTTGGTCCACAAAAGTTCTTATAAGGACTGGTAACTTGGTATAGGGTGCTACGGTACATAGGCTTGAGTGCGGTACAGTCTGCTGTTCTGTAAGGACCGCTATCGGTCCACAATAGATAGGGTTGACGTGCACCACTGCTGACCGCTCACCTATACTGCAGCAGTCCTTCAGCGGTATAGGGACTGACGTACAGTCTGCTAATCACTAACACACAACCTGCTTGTTCCACAAAAGTTCTTATAAGGACTGGTAACTTGGTATAGGGTGCTACGGTACATAGGCTTGAGTGCGGTACAGTCTGCTGTTCTGTAAGGACCGCTATCGGTCCACAATAGATAGGGTTGACGTGCACCACTGCTGACCGCTGCCCTATACTGCAGCAGTCCTTCAGCGGTATAGGGACTGACGTACAGTCTGCTAAACACTAATACACAACCTGCTTGGTCCACAAAAGTTCTTATAAGGACTGGTAACTTGGTATAGGGTGCTACGGTACATAGGCTTGAGTGCGGTACAGTCTGCTGTTCTGTAAGGACCGCTATCGGTCCACAATAGATAGGGTTGACGTGCACCACTGCTGACCGCTCACCTATACTGCAGCAGTCCTTCAGCGGTATAGGGACTAAGAGTTTTGTCACAGGGTCATTTAAAAAATGACATGCAGAGGAAGAGGCAGGCCCTTCCGCAGGGGTGGTAGGGGTAGGGCAGGAGCAACAGGCTTGAGCCAAAGTGGGAAGTTGCAGAAGGTGCGTTCAATTACTTTAAAGGATGCACCAGACTTGGTTGAGTGGCTCGCTCAGCCTTACTCTTCTGCACCCTCCTCATCCTCTCGATCTGCACCCTCTTCTTCACTCTCTGCTATGTGCACCCCCAAAGACACTACCACCAACAACACGACCACCACCACCACCACCACATACCTTCCGCTTGAGTCACTGGAATTATTTTCCGATCCATATCAAGAGGACATTTCTGATGCGCAGCCACTCTTGGTATTGGATCAGGAAGAGGAGGTAGCAACAAGCGCTACTCAGCAGTCTGACGCCAGTACCCAGATCAGCCCAAGGAGGAGGTTGGTCCCCGGTGTTGCTGCCTACTCTACTTATAGCGGTGGGGAAGGTGACGTTGATGATGACGTGTCTAGTGATGTCACGTGGGTGCCCACAAGAGAGGAAGAGGAGGGGAGTTCAGAGGGAGATATGGACCAGCAGATAGGGAGGAGAAGCAGCAATGACTTACATTGCACAGCAGGGACAAAGCAGACTGCAAATGTATCAGGAGCGAGTCATCGACCATGTACGGTCACATCTGGCGCTCCCAGGACACCGGCACATGGCTCCGCAGTGTGGGCTTTTTTTAACGTGTCCGCTGCTGACAATAGCGTTGCCATCTGCAATCTTTGCAGTCAACGCGTTAGTCGCGGTAAGCCCAATACTCACCTAGGGACGACCGCCTTAAGAAGGCACATGAGCAGCCATCACCGAGCCCAGTGGGAGCAACGGAACACACAAAGCCACACTGCAGGCTCTCACCGTCCAGCCTCGTCTTCTACTTCTCCTTCTCCTCTCTCCTCACAATTGTCCTCCACTCCACCTTCCATCACGCCAAGCTCACATTTTTCTGCAAAAAGGCAGGCTTCCGTGGGCCTAATGTTTGAGCGTAAAAAAATGATGACGCCGGATAACCCTCTTGCCCAACGGTTGGCGGCTGGCTTGTCAGAACTCATAGCCCGCCAACTACTGCCATATAAACTGGTGGACTCGGAGGCCTTTCGCAAATTTGTGGCCATTGGAACACCACAATGGAAGGTCCCAGGAAGGAAGTATTTCTCAGAGAAGGGCATCCCAGAGCTATATGGCCATGTTCAGCGGCAAGTGAATGTATCTCTGGCACACAGTGTCGGTGCCAAGATACATCTGACCACAGACACGTGGTCTAGCAAACACGGGCAGGGAAGGTATATCAGTTTTACTGCCCACTGGGTGAACCTTCTGACGGCCGTCAAGCATGTAACCCGTGGCACCCGTGTAGATTTGGTTTTACCGCCACGGATTGCATGCAGGCCTGACTCTTCTTCTCCTCCTCCTACTCCATCCTCCTCCCTCTCCTCCTCAGCTGCCTCCTCCTTTTCCGCTGCTAGCGTCTCTTCCACTGCACCGCCCAAGCTCCCCAGAACCTATTCCACATGCCAGGTGAGACGTTGCCATGCCGTGCTGCGTCTGTTGTGCCTGGAAGCAAAGAGCCACACTGGCCCGGCACTCCTTTCAGCTTTGCGTTCACAGGCAGATGAGTGGCTAACACCGCTCAATTTGACAGTTGGTAAAGTGGTGTGTGACAACGGTGCCAATCTGCTTAGCGCATTGAAACAGGGCAAAATCACGCACGTGCCGTGCATGGCACACGTCTTAAACTTGGTCGTGCAGCGATTCCTTGTCAAATACCCTGGGGTCCAGGACATCTTGCGGCAGGCAAGGAAAATCTCGGCCCATTTCAGAAGATCTTACACGGCCATGGCTCGCCTTGCTGACATTCAGCGGCGACACCATCTGCCGGTCAGACGTCTTATTTGCGATTGCCCGACGCGATGGAACTCAACCTTCTATATGCTTGATAGGCTGCTCCAGCAGAAACGTGCAGTTAACGTCTACCTGTATGAACTCTGCGAAAGAAACGGTTCTGGGGAGCTGGGTTTTTTTTCACCGCGCCAGTGGCTGCTCATGCGCGACACATGCAGACTTCTGCGGCCATTTGAGGAGATCACCAAACTGGTCAGTCGCAGCCATGGCGCCATCAGTGACATGGTACCTTATGCCTTCTTTCTGGAGCGTGCATTGCGTCGTGTCATTGATCAGGCTGTGGAGGAGCAGGAGCGGGAAGATGAGGAAGTCGCAATGCTGGATGAATTCCCAGGGGGGGCTACTCTATCTGAGACAAGTCAACAACAGGAGTCTGATGAGGAGTCAGAGGAGGATGGTGCCGGGGCGGATGAGCAGGAGCAAGAAGAGCATGCTTTAAACCTTTCTGGGATCCCTGTTGTGCGAGGATGGGGAGAGGAGAATGAAGAGGACGACATTATCCTGGATGATGAGCAGGAGCCAGGCCACCACACCGCTTCCACTTTAGTGCAAATGGGGGCCTTCATGCTCCAGTGTTTTAATAGGGACCCCCGTATAAAAAGCATGAGGGTCAAGGACCAGTACTGGGTGGCAACGTACTTAGACCCCCGGTACAAACACAAAATGGCGGAAATGTTACCGCCGTCGCAGAGGGCTGTCAGAATGCAGCACTTCCAGGCCTTGCTTCGAGAAATGCTGCATTCTGCTTTTGCGTGCGCTGGCAGAGGAGCAATTCCCACTCCCAGAGAAGGATTTGCGGGTACCAATCCAACAGCGCCTGCAAGAAGAGGCCGGTTTGAAGATGTGTTGGTGACTTCGGATATGAGGTCATTCTTTCAGCCGACCCATCGACAGGTGTCATCCGGATCCAGCATCAGGGAACGCCTAGACCGTCAGGTGTCCGACTACATTGGGTTAACGGCCGATGTGGACGCTCTGAGGAGTGATGAACCCCTAGACTACTGGGTGGGCAGGCTTGACCTCTGGCCAGAGCTTGCCCAATTTGCAATCGAACTGTTGGCTTGCCCCTCATCCAGTGTCCTGTCCGAAAGGACGTTCAGCGCAGCAGGGGGGATTGTGACCGATAAGCGTACTCGCCTAGCTCACCACAGTGTTAACTACCTCACATTTCTAAAAATGAATGAGGCATGGATCTCGGAGGAATTCAACACATGTGATCAGTAGACCATGTATATGTCTATAAACAATTTTTGGAATCAAGCACACAGACCTTCTTAATTCATTTGGCTCACTTCCCTGACCCAAAAAAGCACACCGTACTATATGCCCCTACCCTCCTCTTTGAAGAGGTTGAGCGGTGTCATATTTCTACTGGGGCTGCTTATTATGAGGGGTTCCCACCATCCCTGTGCTGTGCTGACTTCCTCCTGGGTGTTCTTATTATGAGGGGCTCCCACCATCCCTGTGCTGTGCTGACTTCCTCCTGGGGGTTCTTATTATGAGGGGATCACACCATCCCTGTGCTGTGCTGACTTCCTCCTGGGGCTGCTTACGGTGCTGCTGTCAGCGCTGTATGTCACGGAGCTGCTGTCAGCGCTGTATGTCACGGAGCTGCTGTCAGCGCTGTATGTCACGGAGCTGCTGTCAGCGCTGTATGTCACGGAGCTGCTGTCAGCGCTGTATGTCACGGAGCTGCTGTCAGCGCTGTATGTCACGGAGCTGCTGTCAGCGCTGTATGTCACGGAGCTGCTGTCAGCGCTGTATGTCACGGAGCTGCTGTCAGCGCTGTATGTCACGGAGCTGCTGTCAGCGCTGTATGTCACGGAGCTGCTGTCAGCGCTGTATGTCACGGTGCTGCTGTCAGCGCTGTATGTCACGGAGCTGCTGTCAGCGCTGTATGTCACGGAGCTGCTGTCAGTGCTGTATGTCACGGAGCTGCTGTCAGCGCTGTATGTCACGGAGCTGCTGTCAGCGCTGTATGTCACGGAGCTGCTGTCAGCGCTGTATGTCACGGTGCTGCTGTCAGCGCTGTATGTCACGGAGCTGCTGTCAGCGCTGTATGTCACGGAGCTGCTGTCAGCGCTGTATGTCACGGAGCTGCTGTCAGCGCTGTATGTCACGGAGCTGCTGTCAGCGCTGTATGTCACGGAGCTGCTGTCAGCGCTGTATGTCACGGTGCTGATGTCAGTGCTCTGTATTACGGTGCTGCTGTCAGTGCTCTGTATCTCCTGCACCCTCTTGTTTGCCTACCCTGGTCCCTGACCTTCCCTCTCCTCCATTGCCTTCATTAGCTCCATAGTCCTGAATTGTCAGAACAATTTCCCAAATAAAAAAAAAATGCTTGTAGTTATCGATCCCAAATTCACCTCATACATGTATTATGCTATTGTCCAGGTGGTGGGACTACGTGCTACCCCCTAATAATTACCCCGTGGCCGCAAATTCGACCTAAAGGTTTGCGAAATTCGCCTCCCATTGAAGTCAATGGAGCCCGCGGCGAACGGTCGTTTTCGCGAACGTTTGTGTCCGTTCGCGTTTCGCGTTCGCGAAACGTCCCGTCGGAAGTTCGTCCATCACTACTCCTGGCGCTGTGTGACTGGCAGCTGGTTTAACCTGCGGTTGGTGAAGACATGCATAGGGTTGGCACAGCTGAACTTGGAGGTGCTATTCTTCCAGTCTGTCATAAATATAACACGTGCTGCTCCTTGTGGCCGTGGACTCTTGGCCCTGTGAAGTTCCTCTCCTCCTCAGGGCTCCAGCTGCAGTTCTTACTAATTTCAGCCACCTCAGAGCTCTATCACCAATGTCTCCCAGGCATCTGTCCGAGCCTCCAGCTCTAAGCATGTAGCTTGAAAAAAACAAAAACTCATAGAAACCTATGAGTTTGGTGCCCCACATGCATACTAGAGGGGCGCCACCCCTGTGCCCCTTATGGACAGGCTGCCCCTGTTAAAAAGACGTTTAGGGACTTTGCCTAAGCTGGGATGATGTCATTAGTCTGCTGCAGGCAGGAGGATGCATTTCCTCAGTCTCCTCTCACCCCAGTGGTCGGCCTACAACATTATAATTTTGCAGCAAGTCACAAGATGAGAGGCTGAAGCAAGGGCTAATCTGTGTCAGACATTTGTGAACACAAAAACTGCACAGGCAGGCAGCAGGATTTACATGATTTAGATCTTTACACTGGTGCTCAATGGGAAGAATTCTGCCTACATTGCTAGTCAATGGGAAGAATTCTACTTACCGGTACATGGTTGTCCGTGGAAAGATTGGTCCTTACATTGGTGATCAGTGGAAAGAATGGTCCTTACATTGGTGATCAGTGGAAAGAATGGTCCTTACATTGGTGATCAGTGGGATGAATGCTCCCTTCATTAGAGGTCAGTGGGAAGAATGCTCCTTACATTGGTCGTCAGTGAGAAGAATACTCCTTACTTTGGTGTTCAGTGGGAAGAGTGCCCCTTACATTGGTGGTCAGTGGGAAGAATGCCCCTTACATTGGTGGTCAGTGGGAAGAATGCCCCTTACATTAGTGGTCAGTGGGAAGAATGTTCCTTACATTGGTGGTCAGTGGGAAGAATGCCCCTTACATTAGTGGTCAGTGGGAAGAATGTTCCTTACATTAGTGGTCAGTGGGAAGAATGCTCCTTACATTGGTGATCAGTGAGAAGAATGCCCCTTACATTGGTGGTCAGTGGGAATAATGTTCCTTACATTGGTGGTCAGTGGGAAGAATGCTCCTTATAATGGTGATCAATGGGAAGACTGATCCCCTACAAATAGATATAGAGATCATTGTTGTCAGTGGTTACTTATGAGAGAGGCAGAAATTGCCCAATTCTTGAAGAACCCCAGGCAACATCTGGAGGAACCCTATGGTTTTACCCTATTTGAGAAAGGCTAGTGTAAACGTTCAGCATCTCTTGCACATTTTAGTATAATACTCTTAGATTTGAGTTTATGGCTTAAGTGTGAACAAGCTTTTAGACAGTTATCAAGGGGTTCCCACATTGTCTTGGACCAGAGAAGACACACAGTTCCTCCCGCCACTCTCCCTCGTTGCGCCGGCTTGTGACAAATATCATTTCCAGAAACTTCTTGCCTGTAAGGGAAGCCGGTGGAGCCTAACCAATCTTAATGTTCTAATTTGTAGCTGTTATTCATTACAAATCCTATTAAATTCCAGCCACCAAATCTCAAGCCTCGGGGCCAGCTCATTAAAAGCGTGTTCAGCTTGGCACCAGAGTCGCACTTCAATTCAGAGGAGAATTGCTCTAAAAAAAAACAACAAAAAAACATTTTTCTGAAGCTAGATTTTTCTTTTTCTGTTCGTAAGAAATCGCATTTTGACACGGCAGCTAGAACAAAGTCTGTTTGTGTATTGTTACGAACCTGCTGAACATCATGAAGAAACCATTCAGTCTAATTATAATGAACATTGTTTAAAAATAGCAAGCGGATTAAATCACTGAGCATTAGTAATCAATAGTTTTTGTGTCTTTCTTTGCAGTTGAAATCAGCTAATATGAAGTCTAGGTGGGGGGGGGGGGGGGGGTTGACATTCTTGTCAACTGAGTTTATGGCAATACTTAATTATGGTGACTGAGGGAACAATTTCCACAGTCCAGATTAAAGGGTCAGTCTACCCAAACTTGATATAGCAGTGTTCAGTGGATGCTGGAAAATTAAACCAGCTGACAATATTTTGTATTTCTTGGTGATCGATGAGATTTCTGTTCCCAGGTCTGTACACCTGCTGTGCCTATTATGAGCCATTCCCACCATACCTGTGCTGAGTTCCTAGGTCTGTCCACCTGCTGTGCCTATTATGAGAGACTTCCATCATCTCTGAGCTGAGTTCCCAGGTCTGTACACCTGTTGTGCTCATTATAAGGGGTTCCCACCATCCCTGAGCTGAGTTCCCAAGTCACTACATCTGTTATATCCATTATAAGGGGTTCCCACAATCCCTGGTAGGAAACCAGTCATCTTCCTCCACCCCAAGCTTTGTGCACTGGTCAAAATCATTTGGTGGAGGGGGGATTATGGTGTAAGTTGTTTTTCAGGGGTTTGGCCTGACCCCTTAGTTCCAGTAAAGGGAACTCTTAAGGCATCTGCATACCAAGACATATTGGACAATTTAACCACTTGCCGACCGCCGCACGACGATATACGTCGGCAGAATGGCACGGGCAGGCATATGGGCGTATATGTAAGTCCCTGCCTTCCCGCGGGTGGGGGGCCCGATCGGGCCCCCCCCCCCGGTGCCTGCGGCGGGCGGCATTCGTTCGGGAGCGATCCGGGATGAGGGGGCAGCCATTCATTCATGGCCACCCCCTCGCGATCGCTCCCGACGAATAGAAATGCTCCTTGACATCACTTCCTCTCCTCACAGGAGAGGAAGTGATGTAATCTCTCCTCCGTGTCGGTATTTTTCGTTCCGGCACCGAGGAGAGAGGATCGGTGAGTTGCACCAACACACCACACGTACAGTAGAACATGCCAGGCACACTCACACCCCCCCTTTACCCCCCGATCACCCCCCCAATTACCCCTGCCCCCCCAGTCACAGTGACACCAATTGCATTTTTTATTTTTTTTGCATTGGTGTCATTTGTGACTGTAATAACTGTTAGGGCAGTTAGGGTTAGCCCCCTTTAGTTCTAATGTGCCCCCCGTCACCAGTGTCAGTAAGGCTGGGTTCACATTGCAGCGGTTTATGAGAACGAATGTGATTCGCACCGCACTGCAGTGCAAATCACATCCGATCTCTGTGCGATTCGAGTTCAGCCATACAGATAGTATGGCTGAATTCGCGCCGCACCCGCCGCAAATTCGCACGGGACCCTTTTTTTGGTCCGCAGCAGAATCGGATCGCATGGGTGTTCACACCATGCGATCCGAGTTTGCAGATCGCACTGCGATATGCGAACTGATCTGGGGGTGTCATTAACATTTCACTGACACTCCCAGCAGTTCGCATAGGGCAGTGTGAACTGCCGCCGGGAGGCATGCGATGCGGGAACCCGCCGCGGATTCGTGGCGTTCCCGCATCGCTCCAGTGTGAACCCAGCCTAATAAGCGATCATTTTTCTGATCGCTGTATTAGTGTCACAGGTGACGCTAGTTAGGCAGGTAGGTATTTAGGTTCGCCGCAACTTTTTATAGCGCCAGGGACCCCCATATACTACCGCATAAAGCCCCCTGATTGCCCCCTAGTTAACCCTTTCACCAGTGATCACCATATAACTGTTACAGGTGACGCTGGTTGGTTAGTTATTTTTTTATAGTTTCAGGGCACCCGCCATTTATTACCTAATAAAGGTTTAACCCCCTGATCACCCGGCGGGTGTCATTTTTGACTGTAATAACTGTTAGGGCAGTTAGGGTTAGTCCCCTTTAGTTCTAAGGTACCCCCTAACCCCCCCAATAAAGGTTTAACCCCGTGATCACCCCCCGTCGCCAGTGTCACTAAGGCTGGGTTCACATTGCAGCGGTTTGAGAACGGATGTGATTCGCACCGCACTGCAGTGCAAATCACATCCGATCTCTGTGCGATTCGAGTTCAGCCATACAGATAGTATGGCTGAATTCGTGTCGCACCCGCCGCAAACTCGCACGGGACCCTTTTTTTGGTCCGCAGCAGAATCGGATCGCATGGGTGTTCACACCATGCGATCCGAGTTTGCAGATCGCACTGCGATATGCGAACTGATCTGGGGGTGTCATTAACATTTCACTGACACTCCCAGCAGTTCGCATAGGGCAGTGTAAACTGCCGCCGGGAGGCATGCGATGCGGGAACCCGCCGCGGATTTGTGGCGTTCCTGCATCGCTCCAGTGTGAACCCAGCCTAATAAGCGATCGTTTTTCTGATCGCGGTATTAGTGTCACAGGTGACGCTAGTTAGGCAGGTAGGTATTTAGGTTCGCCGCAGCTTTTTATAGCGCCAGGGACCCCCATATACTACCGCATAAAGCCCCCTGATTGCCCCCTAGTTAACCCTTTCACCAGTGATCACCATATAACGGTTACAGGTGACGCTGGTTGGTTAGTTATTTTTTTATAGTTTCAGGGCACCCGCCATTTATTACCTAGTCTCACTAGTGTACCCCTAAATTTAGGGGTGTCTACTTTCCAAAATGGGGTCATTTGGGGGGCGTTTGTGCCATCTTGGCATTTTATGGCCTTCAAAACTGTAACGCCCTTAGAAAGCCTGAAGGCGGTGCTTGGTTTTCGGGGCCCCGTACGCGGCTAGGCTCCCAAAAAGTCCCACATATGTGGTATCCCCGTACTCAGGAGAAGCAGCAGAATTTATTTTGGGGTGTCATTTCACATATGCCCATGGCATGCGTGAGCAATATATCATTTAGTGACAACTTTGTGAAAAAAAAAAAAAAAAGTTTGTAATTTTCCCGCAACTTGTGGCAAAATATAAAATATTCCATGGACTCAACATGCCTCTCAGCAAATAGCTTGGGGTGTCTACTTTCTAAAATGGGGTCATTTGTGGGGGTTTTGTGCCATCTTGGCATTTTATGGCCTTCAAAACTGTAATAGGTAGTAAGGAGTGAAGTCAAATATTTACGCCCTTAGACAACCTGAAGGCGGTTCTTGGCTTTCGGGGCCCCGTACGCGGCTAGGCTCCCAAAAAATCCCACACATGTGGTATCCCCGTACTCAGGAGAAGCAGCAGAATTTATTTTGGGGTGTCATTTCACATATGCCCATGGCATGTGTGAGCAATATATCATTTAGTGACAACTTTGTGAAAAAAATAAAAAAAATTAAAGTTTGTAATTTTCCCGCAACTTGTGGCAAAATATAAAATATTCCATGGACTCAACATGCCTCTCAGCAAATAGCTTGGGGTGTCTACTTTCTAAAATGGGGTCATTTGTGGGGGTTTTGTGCCATCTTGGCATTTTATGGCCTTCAAAACTGTAATAGGTAGTGAGGAGTGAAGTCAAATATTTACGCCCTTAGAAAACCTGAAGGCGGTTCTTGGCTTTCGGGGCCCCGTACGCGGCTAGGCTCCCAAAAAATTCCACACATGTGGTATCCCCGTACTCAGGAGAAGCAGCAGAATTTATTTTGGGGTGTCATTTCACATATGCCCATGGCATGTGTGAGCAATATATCATTTAGTGACAACTTTGTGAAAAAAAAATAAAAAATTAAAGTTTGTAATTTTCCCGCAACTTGTGGCAAAATATAAAATATTCCATGGACTCAACATGCCTCTCAGCAAATAGCTTGGAGTGTCTACTTTCTAAAATGGGGTCATTTGTGGGGGTTTTGTGCCATCTTGGCATTTTATGGCCTTCAAAACTGTAATAGGTAGTGAGGAGTGAAGTCAAATATTTATGCCCTTAGAAAACCTGAAGGCGGTTCTTGGCTTTCGGGGCCCCGTACGCAGCTAGGCTCCCAAAAAATCCCACACATGTGGTATCCCCGTACTCAGGAGAAGCAGCAGAATTTATTTTGGGCTGTCATTTCACATATGCCCATAGCATGTGTGAGCAATATATCATTTAGTGACAACTTTGTGTAAAAAAAAAAAAAAAATTTTTTTTTTGTCATTATTCAATCGCTTGAGGCAAAAAAATAAAATATTCAATAGGCTCAACATGCCACTTATCAATTTCCTTAGGGGGTCTACTTTCCAAAATGGGGTCATTTGGGGGGGTTTTGTACTGCCCTGCCATTTTAGCACCTCAAGAAATGAGATAGGCAGTCGTAAACTAAAAGCTGCGTAAATTCCAGAAAACGTACCTTAGTTTGTAGATGTGACAACTTTTGCGCAAACCAATAAATATACAGTTATTGACTTTTTTTTTACCAAAGACATGTGGCTGAATACATTTTGGCCTAAATGTATGACTAAAATTGAGTTTATTGGATTTTTCTAATAACAAAAAGTAGAAAATATCATTTTTTTTCAAAATTTGCGGTCTTTTTCCATTTATATCGCAAAAAAAAAAAACCGCAGAGGCAATCAAATACCATCAAAAGAAAGCTCTATTTGTGGGAAGAAAAGAACGCAAATTTTGTTTGGGTACAACATTGCATGACCGCGCAATTACCAGTTAAAGCAGCGCAGTGCCAAATTGTAAAAAGACCTCTGGTCATTTACCAGCAAAATGGTCCGGTCTGAAAGTGGTTAATGCTCTAAACTTTGTGGGAACAGTTTTGGGATGGCCCCTTCCTGTTCCAACATGACTGCAGTGCACAAAGTAAGGTCCATAAAGATATGGATGAGTGAGTTTGGGGTGGAGGAACTTGACTGGCTTGCACAGAATCCTGACCTCAACCAGACAGAACACCTTTGGGATGAGTTAGAGCGGATATTGCGAGCCAGTCCTTCTCATCCAACATCAGTGCCTGACCTCAAAAATGCGCTTCTGGAAGAATGGTCAAATATACTCATAGAACACCCCCTGGTTCGGTTCACAGCAGAACATGTGAACATGCAAAAAATTAGTTTGAACACATGAACACCGTTAAAGTCTATGGGACATGAATGTGAAAAATCAAAAGTGCTCATGTTAAACGCTTATTCATATTATATTCATGTATATATTCATGTATTATGTGCAAGTAATTGCCATAAAAAGTGTTTGGGGACCCGGCTATTTTTTCGGGAGCAGTCATTTTAATAATGCTTAAAGTGAAACAATAAAAATGTAATATTCCTTTAAATATCGTGCCTGGGGTGTCCTTAGTATGCCTGTAAAGTAGCACATATTTCCCATGTTTATAACAGTGCCACAGCATAATGATATTTCTAAAGAAAAAAATGTAATTTAAAACTACTTGAGGCTGTAATGTAGTGTGGGATCCTGGCAATATAGATAAAAATAGCAAAAAATCCATACCAGGCCCTTCAGTTCTGGTATGGATATTAAGGGGAACCCTCCACCCACATTTTTTTTTAAATGGCGTGGGTGTCCCCCAGGGGGTCCCCAGGCATGTACTCTGAACAGCAGTATATATACACTATACAGCCTGCCTTATATACTCTGCAGAAAATTGGGTCTTAGGTGTTGGTAGTACCAGAACACTGTAAGCCCTCACAGTTTCTCTTGTTGGCCGCAGGAACAGGCCCTGCTGTGAAATATTATCAAGAATTGTAATTACATGCCCCTGTCATGTAATTCGTTAGTGTTACAGGTCTCAGGTGTAAATGGGGAGCAGGTGTGTTAAATTTGGTGTTATTGCTCTCTCTCATACTGGTCACTGGACTTTCAACATGGCACCTCATGGCAAAGAACTCTCTGAGGATCTGAAAAATTGATGCTCTACATAAAGATGGCCTAGGCTATAAGAAGCTGCCAACACTGGGGAGCTACAGTTCATTCAGCAAACAATGAATGCCAACATGTACTGTGACATGCTGAAGCAGAGCATGATCCCCTCCTTTTTCGAGACTGGGCCACAGAGCTGTATTGCAACACGATAATAACCCAAAACACACCTCCACGACGACCATTGCCTTGCTAAATAAGCTGAGGGTAAAGGTGATGGACTGGCCAAACATGTCTCCAGACTTATCAGGGCCATCTTTAAGGCAGAACAAAAGGGGCAGCTGCCCAAGGCCCTGTCATTGCTGTGGGGCCCAAAGCAGCTGCCTCATACTTGTCCCTGCAGTGTTTATCCTTATGACACATCACAGGAAGCACTTCCATGGTTAACAGAGGACAGAATTAAAATTAGACTTGGGAAAATTAACATTAATAAATCCCCAGGACCAGATGGCTTGCATCCAAGGGTACTTAGGGAACTCAATCAAGTAATTGCCAGACCATTGTTCATAATTTTTACTGACAGTCTACTGACTGGAATGGTACCAGCTGATCGGAGAAAAGCCAATGTAGCACCAATATTTAAAAAGGGCCCAAAAAACAACCCCTGGCATTACAGACCAGTTATCCTAACATCAATAGTATGCAAGCTCTTGGAGGGGATGATAAGGGACTATATACAAGATTTTAGTAACGAGAATGTTATCATTAGCAGTAATCAGCATGGATTCATGAAGAATGAATGTACAGCTGCCGTGTACATTTTGCACAGCAGTATTCACCCTCAATCGTATGATCAAGGAACGCATACATGCCGCAAGATGTACAGCAAGTCGTCTCTCCAAACCCGTCGGGCATTGTACCTATTAAATTTAATGAGGATTGGGGATTATACCCTGTCCAAATTACCTAATAACTAGCTTCCTGACACTAATACTCAAGACAATACACAGGTACTCGCAGACCTACGTGCACTCGCAGACCTATGTGCACTCACAGACCACTTGCAGAACTATGTGCACTCACAGACCTATGTGCACTCGCAGACCACTCCACAATAGGGATAAAACTTTTTTGCGCAAGGGAGTTTAACAAGACATGTGGCCATTCATTAAAATTTGAAGAAAAGAGGTTTAATTTTAAACTACGGTATGTAGAGGATTCTTTATTGTAAGAGTGGCAAGGATGTGGAATTCCCTTCCACAGGTGGTGGTCTCAGTGGGAAGCATCAATAGTTTCAAAAAACTATTAGATTAGCACATGAATGACTACAACATACAGGGATATACAATGTAATGTTGACATATAATCACACACATAGGTTGGGCTTGATGGACTTGTGTCTTTTTCAACCTCACCTGCTATGTAACTATGTAACTATGTTCGACCCGAACATCGAGCTCATCCCTACTAGCCACATCTAAAAGTAAACAACCTCTATTGGACTCTAAGGGCCTGTTCACACAGCAGGCGAGGCGAGGCGACTCCGACTTGCCTCGCCGCGACCTGCCGCGGCCTCAGCGGCGACTTGCAAATGACTTCTGTATAGAAGTCAATGCAAGTCGCCCCGAGGTCGCCCAAAAGTAGTACAGGAACCTTTTTTCTGAGTCGGAGCGACTCGAGTCGCTCCTCTCAGAACGGTTCCATTGTACAGAACGGGGGCGACTTGCGAGAGCGAGGCGAGGCGAGTCGTGTCGCCTCGCATCGCCCGCTGTGTGAACCGGCTCTAAGAACAAACAAAAACAGCTTTCTTCAGCAAAAGTAAAACGAACAGTTCATAATTCTGGTATATTAAAGACAACATAATGGCTCACTGCCAGTATATCAGACTTACACTTGAAATTAGAGTTCCCATCTGCTTCTGTGGTACCACAAAGGCTGCAGGAACTCAGTAAACAAAATGTCCCAGCCAGTAATGTTATAGATGATATTTCAGATCCAATGTTACAAAAACTGTAACAATGTGTTACTTTAGAGTACAGCCTCCACATACCTACTATAGAAGTGGGCATAAGGTCAATGAAAGATGAGAGAGACAAGCGGTGCCGATCTAAGTGCAGCATGCAGTGAGAATTAAATATTTATTAGAAAATGCACAAAAATTTTGGACAAGTGTATAGACTTTGTATAGATTGGTCATGCTGTGTGCCTTGTGTCTAGAGGGAAGGCGATGGTCCCTGGCCTCTCACGTTGCCAGCCGCGTTGGTGGTTTCTGGGGCTCTGCGCAATGGGCGGAGGACAGCTAGCCTGATGTCACCTGGAGGCTGGAGAGGCAGCAGTGGGTGCGTCCTAGCTGGCGTGCGTTCGTGCCTCCCGGGCGGCCAACTTTGTTTTAGTTATATGGGGGTGACAGTGTCAGAGGACAGCAAGGTTCAGCATGTTGGCCCCACCTACCCCAGAGAAATGCCACATAGTGGACAGCAGTCTCAGGGATATATAGATACAAGCAATACACTATATAGCCATAAAATCTAATTTACATGGAAAAATTAGAAAACAAAAATGATAATGATAATAATAATGATAAGTAAGTTCCATTAAACGCGTTGCACAAACAACTTTGCACAAGCCCTGATTTGATACACCTCCATTTCAACAAATACATTCAGAAAGAGCAATTGTGCCTCTGATTGACCTGTGAATGTGTATTTGTAGTTGTCAATAATGCCATAGATGATATTTTGGATCTGATGTTACAAAGACTATAACAATGTGCTATGTTATTTTAGAATACTGCTTCCACTTACCTCCTGAAGTAGACACATGTTCAGCGAAATGCATTGAGACTGCACAAACATTGAATTGTATGGTTTTATTAGAATGCATAATAAATACTACAGTTTTTAACAGGTTATGCTTTTTTATATATTTTGAGTACCATGAAAGTCTAAACAAACCAAAAACTACTTGATGTATAATTCTATTGTAAGACCAGTCTTTACATTGGAAATATTAATAAAAAAACAACAGTAGAGGTGCGCTATACCTACACACCAGACCCACTATGACCAAAAACTTCACTTTTATTCATTACTGTCTAAAGCTCATAATGTAGAAAATGAAAGAATGTCATAAAAATAACACGTGTATAATCTTATGGGGCAATGGGGTACTAGTGCAAAAATACAAAATGCTGGAACAAATATATAACTGCCTTCATTATAGAGATATAACAACCAGACAGCAAGTATGTCTTTAGCTGCCGTTGGTCAATCTTTCTATCTGAGTGGAGATGTGTATAGGGTAGGGTCAGTATCCTGACCACATACCACAATCCAAAGGCATGAATTAATACTGAGAGTTACTGTGATTACTAAAAGGATCAGTTGCCCATTAATATCAAATATATCACAGTACCCTTCCAGCCTGGGGAAAGAATACACTATCAATCCACTATCTCCACCAGCCCACAAAAATCTCCCTTTTCCTCCTACAACTAAACCCACATTGCCCCAATATATCTAAGTGCCTATAATGAAGAAAAAAAAATTAAAACCACAAAAATCCTTTAACTTAACATGTTTTTGCCTCAAAACAAGGCTTCATCAGGGGTGTACAGTGCATAAAGTCTCACTATATTGTTTTTTCTGTTTTTTCGTACACAAAAAAAATACACCTCCGTTTCCTTTAACAGAGTTCTTAAACTTTCAGCTTTTAATGTTCCCATGTTGTTCAGAATCTCAGACCCTCTATAGAATCTTGGCCGCTTTTAGGCCTTTTTTCAATATAAATCCATTGAAAACTCCTGAACTCATTGTGTGTCTGGAAACATACTGAAATGATTTACATTTTTTAAACCAGCATTAAGGTTTAGATTTAATTTTAAAGATTAAAATTCGAAAAATAGTTTTGATTGGATTTTATGTTATGAGATTTGAACACTGCAAAATTTAACATATCGCCGCGTCGAAGATTTCTTTCAGGATAATGAATTTTGAAATATGGAAAGAATTTTTAATTTTTTTTTTTGCAAATTAAAACATATATATTTAAGATGCTTAACTAAAGTATTTTATATTCTTGCAAACTTTTACAGCCCCATTCATACTTGTGCATTGCAGCAACTGGAGCACATTGCAATGTCATTCATCTGCTGTTTGGGGGTGGATTGTGATTCAACTAGGGGTTAGACATCGGGTTGGTTTGAGAGTCAGGGGCACTAATGCTTACCCACTAGTAACAAGTCAATGCAACTTTTCCAAAGCTGTAAATCTATGCAGAACCAAAGTTGTCCACATGAGCACACCCTGACTAGCTAACCTTGGTGGGTTGCGTTGTAGTTTGTAAAGTCTGCTACTTTTGCCCCCACAATTTGGACAGCACTGGGCTGCCTGCTTGATGCATAATCCTTTGCGGGTGGTCAATTCCAATGTGCATGTCCATGTTCCAGTGAATGAAAAGAGCAATCATTCTGCAGACAGATCTTTGCCTTGCCTGCTGCGATCCACCCTGAACCAAAAGTGGATCTGTTTATTCATGGTTCCTGATGCTTATGTTGTAAAATTGCTAGACAACTTTTTCAGTGGAAGAATTGCTAGCTGTGACAAGATTGTTGGCATAAGATGAAACGTTTCACTTGTACATTTTCCACATCGCCTGAGCGTACGCCAAGCATGAGGATATTGTTTGCGCCTTTGAATTTTTCATTGGCCTTATGTGGCAGCCGCCAAGGCTCAGAGCTGATGTCTTTATTTTATTTTTTTCCTTTCAGACCTGTGAAACAAGACTTACAGAATCTATCCAGTAGAAAATAATAGCAGACCAATAAAAATCCCAGATGGTGACCAGTTCAGGGCCTTCCTGAAGCTAAAGTCGAAAAATGTGCCAACAGCCTATCCTGGTAGCTCCCAACTTCTTGAAAAAATTGGTAAACAGTCAGACACATCCAGTGTGGAACTAGGAGCTGTTTTGTCATAGGTTTTTCATGGAGAGGAACATCCTGTGATCTTTCTAAACTGGAAGTTAATATGGCTATCAGAAAATACACTATACTTGAGTGAGAACACTTGCTTATTAAGTGGAACCTAATTTCATTTCACTATTCTCTCTTATAGTGTTACTAAATCCAGAACCAGCATTCACTATATCTGGTCTCCCACAGTACACAGAACATGGAAATTCAATTATTTTCGGAAATATAAACTGCTAAACACCTTTTCTTTTTGAGCACTGGTTAAAGCTTGTAGGAGGAGTTTTCATTCTGCTCTGACTGTCCTACGAGGCTGCATGACTCCTGGCCCATTGTCTGGACAGTGCTGATTGGCCCTTTGTCAATCACATGCACCCACCCCTCAAAAAAAATACATTCTCTAGCAATACACACCAAGCTGAGCATGTGCAGGGTGCCTCCAATGCTCTATTCAATCAGCAGATGGATTGGGGACAGTAAAAGAAGGGAAGGATTAGAGAAGACAGGATCAAACAGCCTTTTTACACAATGCAAAGGATTAACCCTTTAGGCTCTACAGTGAGTATAACACACATGCTTTACTGCTTTTTATATATATATACAGTTATATGTAAAGTTTTAGGCAGTTATGAAGCATTGCTGTAAAGTTGGAATTCTTTCAAAAATATGTATTTTCATTGTTTATTTTTATCAATTTACAAAATGAAAAGTGAGCGAAACAGTAGACAAATCTAAATCAAATCAATATTTGGTATGTCTACCCTTTGGCTTTAACCACTTGGGATCCGCGCTATTGCCAAATGACGGCATTAGCGCGGACCTACATTTCCGGGACTACGTCTATTGACGTCGTCCCGTGTACGAGCGGCCTGCGCGCCCCCTGAGGGGCGCGCGCGGCGCGCTCTGTGATCGGCGAGTCCATGAGACTCGCCTGATCACCGATCCGTGCAAGGGGTCGATCCCGACCCCTTATCACGTGATCAGCTGTCAGCCAATGACAGCTGATCATGTGATAGAACGGAGCCGGTAATCGGCTGTTATTCCTCCTCGCGCTGACAGCGCGAGGAGAAAAAAAAAAGCCGATCACCGGCGGCCGTGATCGGGACATCAGTCCCGATCACGGCCATCAATACAAGGGACCACCTGCCACCTGCCAGTGCCCACCTGCCTCCCGCAGTGCCATCCTGAAGTAAAATAAAAAGCAAAAGTAAGTGCCCCCCGTCAGTGCCCATAGTGCCCACAGTGCCACCCACAGTGCCACCCACAGTGCCACCCCACAGTGCCACCCACAGTGCCACCCACAGTGCCACCCAATCTGCCTCAAAGGTGCTGCACCCCAGTGCCGCCCATCAGTGCCCAGCAGTGCCGCCCATCAGTGCCCAGCAGTGCCACCTCTCAGAGCCACCTATCAGTGCCACCTATCAGTGCCCATCAGTCCCATCTATCTGTGGTACCTATCAGTGCCCATCCGTGCCACCCATCCGTGCCACTTATCCGTGCCACCCATCCGTGCCATCTTATCTGTGCCCATCTTTGCCCATCAGTGCCGCCTTATCTGTGCCCATCGGTGCCGCCTTATCTGTGCCTATTAGTGCCGCCTTAACTATGCCTATCAGTGCCCACCAGTGCAGCCTATCAGTGCCCACCAATGCAGCCTATCAGTGCCCACCAATGCAGCCCATCAGTGCCCACCAATGCAGCCTATCAGTGCCGCCTAATCAGCGCACTTCAATGAAGGAGAAAAATGACCCGTTTGCAAAATTTTATAACAAACTATTAAAACATGATTTTATTTTTTTTATTTTTTTTATTTTTTTGCATCTTTTTTTGTTTGTTTAGCAAAAAATAAAACTCCGAGCTGTAACTAAATACCACCAAAAGAAAGCTCTATTTGTGGGAAAAAAATGATAAAAATTTCATTTGGGTACAGTGTTGTATGACCGCGCAATTGTCATTCAAAGTGCATCAGCGCTGAAAGCTGAAAATTGGTCTGGGACTGAGGGGGGTTTAAGTGCCCAGTAAGCAAGTGGTTAAACCAGCATCAATTCACACTTGCACACTTTGTATACTTGCACAACGTTAGGGATTTTGTAGGATTATATTCAGGTGTATGATTAATCAATTATACCAAGCAGGTGTTAATGATCATCAATTTCAGCTGTGGGTTGAAACACAGTTATTAACCGAAACAGAAACAGGAGGAGGCTTAAAACTGGGTGAGGAACAGCCAAACTCTGCTTCCTAAGACAGTTTCTCTTTCAATATTTTTATTGCGTAAGCATAAGAGAGTTAAAAGGTTTGTAAAGGTTTATTTTATTTATTTTTTTAAATAACAAACATATCATACTTACCTCCACTGTGCAGTTCGTTTTGCACAGAGTGGCCTTGATCCTTGTCTTCTGGGGTCCCTCTGTCTGTCTTGGCTCCTCTCCACAAGAGTTAACCCCCCCTCTGGGAAGCACTCTCCCAAGGGGGTTAGCTTGCAGGCGCGCTCCCGTGTAATACATTCGGCGACCATAGCCGCCAAGTGTATCATAGCCGCCAAGTGTATCACTCGGCCCCGCCCCCAACAGCACTCCACATCGTTGATTTGATTGACAGCAGCAGGAGCCAATGTCCAATGGCTGCGCTGCTATCAATCATCCAATGAAGATAGAAATATTAAATCCATTGTTCTTCGTGAGTCTATTAGCTCTAAGGAGGAGGGGGGAGGAAAAAGAGAGAAGAGAGAAATGGTATAATGCGGCCCTGGTAGGCTGCTCTCTCTTTGTTTTTAAATATATGTTGGGTTGTCCTTTTTTTCTCTTTTTTTTTCTCCTCTTTCTTCTTTTTTATTATCTTGTAATGGATAAGATGGCTAACAATATTTTATGTTGGTATAGTAATCAAGGGTACAAATAAAGATTGTTGCGCTAACTCAAAAAAAATATGGAAAAAATGTAATAAAGATTAATTTATAAAAAAAAAAAATCATCCAATGAAGAGCCCACAAGAGCTGGGGGAAAGCAATGCGGGATTGTGCCCACAGAGTTTCGGGCTCAGGTAAGTAAAACGGGGGCTCGTGGGGGCCAGAAAGTGCAAGGTGTTTTTTCCCCCTAATGCATAGGATGCATTAAGGTGAAAAAACAAAGCTTTATAACCCCTTTAACAACAGCTACATTCGGAATGAGACAAAGCAAATGAGCAAAGGGCCTATATGGCCCAACATAACCAACAATAAGCAGTAAATATTTGAAGAAGGCAGACTAGAGGCATATAGTACTTTCTTTCAATTCATATAGTTAGATGTAGTGAGCTATATCAGTTGATATCGATCAGATTTTTGAGATTTTGGGATCTTGAGCTATGTTCCTCCAGGTGAAACTAACTTGTCCAACACCAAGACTCCTGGTATTACCAATCCAATCCTATGGGTTCACACTATGGAATGATAGATCCCAAGGCCTCAGTTTAAAAGTGAGTCAGGTCCTCTTCTCCTTTCCTCAACCTGGGGACAAGGAACCCAGCTGGGACCTTAGTTGCTACTTTCCCCATGTGGAGGCAAGGGACATTGCATCTACGTGCAACAAGCTCAGAGAGAACCGCAACAGTTTATTTCAGAGTCGTCATGTGGGATAGAGCTTTATATGCTCCATATGTATCAGAGAGAAAGTTGCCCCTCTAGATGCATGGAAAGTTCTGAAAATATGTGCTTTAAAGGTATAGCGAGAAAAAAAAAGGAAAGATAAGGACGGAAAAAGTGGGAAAAATCAGGGAGAAGATAAGGGGGTGAAGGCCATCCTGGGGGATCCACTAGGTAGATGTGTGACCAGAGTATGGCGGAACCTTACTGTATAAAGCCCAGGTTTCCCATACCAGTTCAAATCATTGTACAGTGTCCAACAGCTTAGCTACTATTTGCTCCTGGGACATGATCCAAAAAATGAAAAAGAGGTTTGCTTCATCTATATGACTATGCTGCCTGTGCGTCCCATCCCAAAAAGCATTGTTGAAAAACAGGTTCCTCAAAGGGTGGGACTTTAAATGGGCATCAGGCAGTGTTGTAGTATAAAAGTAACTCCGTCCTCCTATAGCTGTTTTTTTTCCATGTTTTTCCCTACATATGGTTTTATCATTGTTTCATGTTTTGTATGATGTAATTTATGTATTGCACAATAAACTTTGTTACTTTTATACAACACTGCCTGACGTCCATTTAAAGTCCCACCCTTTGAGGAACCTGTTTTTCAACAATGATCCTAGAAATGTTGCCTTTAGTTGCTAGAATTGAGACTATAGTTTTTTTGTAGGCTTTCGTTATCATGAGCTTGGCTCCCAAACACATAAAGAGAACAAGTTGCTCTGTATGTTTTGGGAGGTGTGATTTGCATGTGATTCAAAAGAGCATAGGTGGGTTCCTGAGGGACCTCCACCCCTGCCACCTTGTGAAATAATTTGTTCCAGATGCTTCTAATTCAAGGATATGTCCACCAAATATGAAGCATCGTACCTTCAAGACCACAAAATCTATAGCATAGAGGAGAGGTGTCCGAATAGATCCTAGATAGTTTAGCGGGAACATAGTACCATCTCGTAAACACTTTAATACTGGCTTCAATTAAAGAGATGTTCATAATACCTTGAAGAATCTAAGGAATGCATATATCCAGTTGGACTTCCAGGTCGGACTCCCAGGATTGGGCGTATGAGGGAGGGAACCAAATAAGTACAGAAGGCGGGGAAGTAATGTCATTTTAATTGCGTTGATCCTGCCCAGCAAGGACAGACCACACCTTGACCAGGATTTCATATCCTCTTCTAACTTGAGGAACATGGGTGGATAGTTAGCAGCATATAAATTACCTATGTTGTTAGTTTGTTTAATTCCCAGATAGGGGATCGTTCCCGATGCTCAGGAAAATGGAAAGTGTTGTTTCAGCTGCTCCACTCATTGTGGATGAAAAATAGGATTTTTAAAACAGCTTACCTGTAAAATCCTTTTCTTTGATAAAAATCAGGGGACACAGAGCCATAGTAATTACTATGTGGGTTATATCGGACTGACAGGTAATGGACACTGGCACTCCCCTATATAACCCTTCCCATTACCGGGAGTCCTCAGTTTTGTAGCCAAGCAATACAAGTATATACCAAGAAGGGAGGGACCTCTGTGTCCCCTGATGTACACCAAAGAAAAGGATTTTACAGGTAAGCTGCTTTAAAAATCCTATTTTCTTTTCTTACATCAGGGGACACAGAGCCATAGTAATTACTATGTGGGATGTCCCATAGCAATGGCCACTGAAGGGGGGAGACACAACAAAAACAAAAAGGAAGTCAGAGGACTCATACTGCAGCCTGCAGCACACTGTGCGGAAGGCAATATCCTCATGACCTTTAACGTCGATTTGATAAAATCTGGTAAACGTATGAAATGAAGACCAAGTCACGGCCTTACAGATCTGAGCCATAGAGGCCTGATGATGCACCGCCCAAGAGGCACTAATCGCCCTGGTTGAGTGTGCTTTAACATGAAAAGGAGGAATTTTCTTCTTTAAAACATAAGCCTGAATAATGACTTGATGAATCCACTTGGAAATTGTGGATTTTGACGCTGCCTGTCCTCTCTTTGGACCATCTGCCAGTATGAATTAATCATCTGTTTTACGAACCTGAGCGGTCACCTTTAAATACACTCTGACCGCTCTCACTACATCAAGGGAATGTAGTGACTTTTCTTCCCTAGGTCAAGGCTTTGGGAAGAAAGAAGGAAGAACAATATCTTGGTTTAAGTGAAAACTTGTCACCACCTTTGGCAGAAATTCAGGATGAGGACGTAACACCACCTTATCCTTATGCATGATCAGATATGGCTCTTTACAAGAAAGAGCCGCTAGTTCTGATACTCTTCTAGCAAAAGAAATGGCAACCAGAAAGACTATCTTTCTAGTCAAAAGAACCAAGGGAATTTCACGTAAAGGTTCAAAAGGCTGTTTAAGCAAAGCTGATAAGACCAAATTCAAATCCCAAGGATTTAGAGGTGCCTTGATAGGGGGATTGATCCATGTTACCCCCTGAACAAAGCTACGCACTAAATAGTGGGAAGCCAGAGGCCACTGAAAAAATATTGACAAGGCCGAGATCTGGCCCTTGATAGTATTCAAGGCCAGATTAATTTCTAATCCCATTTGGAGGAAATCAAGGATCCTACCTATAACATATTTCCTGGGGTGCCAACCCCTGGATCAACACCAGGAAACCTATGCCTTCCAGACTCTGTAGTAAATGACCCTGGAAGCCAGCTTCCTGGCCTTAATCAAGGTAGATACTACCGAAGGAGAACACCCCTTGATCCTTTAGAATGCGGGTTTCAATAGCCAGACTGTTAAATTTAGCAACTGTAAGGTAGGATGGACTACCGGACCTTGCGCGAGAAGGTCTGGCCGTAATGTCAGAGTCCAAGGTACTCCTTGTCACAATCAAGGTAAGGAGGCCGAGATGCTGAGAGGGCTCCCCTTGCGGCCGAGTGCAGTACAACCCTGAAGATGACACAGGGATGCAGTGCCCACAGTAGCACAGGTTGCCGGGTAGCCGTAGTAGATGGAAGAGCTGAGAAGACCAGTCTCCGGGGGCAACTGTGCAAGGAAGTCCAAAGGCAGGGTCAAGGCCAGGCCGAGGGTCAAACACGGGAGATCAGTCCAGAGGTCAGAGCAACGGGTCCTGAGCTGGAGCTCGGAGAGCAGAAGCCAAGCCAAGCCAAGGTCGGGTGCCGGGAGCAGACAAGGAATATCGGGTACAAGCCAGAGGTCGGAGCCAGGAGAACAACATAAGCAGGTCAAACAAGCCGGGTCGGTAAACGGGAGATCAAACAGCAGGAATCACGGGCACAGGTACTCAGGAGAAGCTGACGATAATCCAGCGATGTGGCACTGTCAGGTGAACGTTTAAATAGGCACGGTGCTTGGGTTACGTCGTGAGCGCGCCATCGCGTTCGTACGCCTACGACGTGTAACGTTATGCGCTCGTCCTACACCGCGTACTCGCACTCGATCGAATGCAACATCGGGCGTTCGTCTGGGAACCACATTGCGCCTCCGTGAGCGCTGACGCGCGTTAACACGATCCTACCTCGCGAGGTTACGCCTATTTCCCTGACAGTGCCTCCCCCCAAGGGGCAGCCTCCGGATGCCTAAACTAGCCCATTTTTCGGGATGAAGGTTACGAAACCTGTGTATGAGCCTAGGGGCGTGTACAAAACTTGCAGGTTCCCAAGAATTCTCTTCAGCAGAATACCCCTTCCATTTAATTAGAAATTGGATTGTCCTACCTCTCCAACGACAGTCAAGGATAGACTCGACTTCGAATTCGGTTTCGTCACCAACCTGAACCGGAGGCGGGGGCGCTTCTTCTCTCCCTGAAAAAGGACTGAAGATGACACGTTTGAGAAGAGAGACATGAAACACAGGATGGATTCTGAAAGATTTAGGCAAAGCAAGTTCAAATGCTACAGGGTTAATTTCACGTCTAATCTCAAAACGGCCCAGGAATTTGGGTCCCAACTTCCGAGATGGACATGACAATTTCAGATTCACTGCTGAAAGCCACACTTTGTCCCCTATCTTAAAGGTAGGGTTAATTCTCTTCCTCTTGTCATAATGTTTCTTGTACTCCTCCTGAGCCTTCTTCATGGTATCCTGGAGCATTTGATAATTTGCTTGGATGAGGTTTACTCTGTCCTGAACTGCTGGGACCGTGGATTCAGGAATGGTATTGGGTAAAAATGAAGGATGGAAACCGTAATTTGCCCAAAAGGGTGATTGGTTGGTAGAGGCGTGCACTGAGTTGTTATAAGCGAATTCCGCACAAGGTAGCAAGGAAACCCAATCATCCTGGGAAAAAGAACAGAAGCATCGTAGGTATTGTTCAAGCGTCTGGTTGGTTCTTTCCGTTTGACCGTTACTCTGTGGATGATAGGCCGAGGATAGACATATTCTAATTGACAGCAACTTACAGAGCTCCTTCCAAAACCTGGAGGTAAATTGTACCCCTCTATCCGATACAATGCTGTCGGGCACACCATGTAATCGGACAATTTCCTTTATAAAGATTCTTGCGGTATCCAAGGCAGAGGGGGTCCCTTTCATCGGCAAGAAGTGCGCCATTTTGGATAAACGGTCCACCACCACCAAGATGGTAATATACTCTTCAGAAAGCGGTAACTCCACAATGAAATCCATAGAGATTTCCTTCCAAGGTTTTTCTGGGACTGGTAGCGGCCTTAGCAGGCCCCAGGATCTAGCGTTAGACCCCTTGTTACGTTGGCAGGTTGTACAGGAGTCAACGTACTTCTTACAGTCAGATCTTAGGGTAGGCCACCATAAGGACCGCTGCACAAGATCAATCGTCTTCCGGACTCCGAAGTGGCCGGCTAGTTGATGGTCGTGGAAGGTCCTTAATACGAGTAACCTGGCTTGCTGAGGAACAAAAATTGTATTCTGATGCCATAGAAGCCCTTCTTGGCTTCTCAGGGAAGAAACTTCTGTTTCTGTACACTGGCTAGAGGCCTGCACTATTGAAGCTCTTAGATCCGGTTGGATTAGTAGGAAATTCTGAGGAGACAAAATCGTACTGGGTGGGATTCTTTCTGGGGAATCTGGGAACATTCGGGACAAAGCATCTGCCTTGCCATTCTTTGATCCTGGGCGATAGGTCACATGGAAGTTGAACCTCGAGAAGAATAAAGCCCATCGGGCTTGTCGGGGTCTTAGACGTTTGGCCGTGCGGAGATATTCTAAGTTCTTGTGACCGGTAAAAACCAGAATGGGGTGAGCGGCACCCTCCAGGAGATACCTCCACTCCTCGAGGGCGGTCTTGATCGCCAGAAGCTCCCGGTCACCTACATCGTAGTTCTTTTCCGGGGAGCTCAACTTCCCTGAGAAAAAGGCTACGGGATGCAGTAATGCCTTGGGGCCTTGATGCTGGGATAGAATCGCCCCTGTGGCCACCTCTGAGGCATCAACCTCCAGCACGTAGGGTAAGGCAGGATCTGGATGCTGCAGAATTGGTGCGGTAGTGAAGAGGGTCTTGAGCTGGTCAAAGGCGGATTGTGCTGCTGAGGACCAGAGGAACTTGGTATGCTGACGAGTGGTCTGCGTGATGGGTGCTACAATGGTGGAGAAGTTCCTTATGAATCTTCGGTAGAAATTTGCGAACCCGATAAATCTCTGAACACCCTTCTTGTCAGAAGGAGCGGGCCAGTCTAGGATAGATTTCACTTTTTGGGGGTCCATGGCAATTCCACCTGTGGTGATGATGAGTCCCAAGAATTGAATGGATTCTTTTTCAAAGTCGCACTTCTCGGCTTTAACGAATAATCCATGGGTCCTAAGAATGCATAATACTTTCCTAACATGTATTCTGTGGAGTTCCAGAGTGGTCGAAAAGATAAGAATGTCGTCCAGATAAGCGACAACAAAGTGATCTAAGTACTCCCGGAAGATGTCATTAATAAAGTGCTGGAAGGTTGCTGGGGCATTGCACAATCCGAAAGGCATGACTAAATATTCGAAATGCCCAAATCTTGTTCTGAATGCCGTCTTCCACTCGTCCCCCTCCCGGATACGGACAAGGTTGTAGGCTCCACGTAGATCAAGTTTGGTAAAAATGCGGGAAGTGTGGAATCTTTGGAAAAGTTCTGGGATGAGCGGAAGTGGGTAGCGGTTCTTAAGGGTGATATTATTTAATTCCCTGTAGTCCACGCATGGTCTTAAAGTCTTGTCTTTTTTTTCTACAAAGAAGATGCCTGCACCGGCAGGGGATGATGAGGGACGAATGAATCCCTTTGCCAGATTCTCGTCTATATACTGTCTCAGGGCCCCAAGTTCAGTCTCAGAAAGAGGAAATATCCGGCCAATGGGAATGGGAGCTCCTGGCAATAATTCGATGGGGCAGTCATAGGGACGATGAGGAGGTAAGATATCTGCCTTTTTCTTGTCGAACACATCTCTGAATTCCTGGTAAGCTGCTGGTATGTTAGGAGCTGGACTGGATATGGGTTGAACGGTCAAACAACTGGACAAGTCTCTAGATTCGGAATCCAGACAATATTGTTGGCAGTAGGCGGAAGTAAAGGATATTTCTTTCTTGAGCCAATCAATCCGAGGGTTGTGTGCCTGAAGCCATGGGATTCCTAGGATGACGGGAAACATGGGAGAACACAGGACATCAAATTTAAGAAACTCCCGATGACCCGAATCTGTGGTCGTTAGAATGGGTCTTGTTTCCCTGGTGACATGGCCAGAGCTGGGTAGGGAGCCATCGGCCAGACGGACAGTCAGTCTTTGTTTCTTTAGAAGAAGTGGGAGAGCAAGACTCTTAGCCAAGGTTAAATCCAAAAAACAGCTGCAGGCCCCAGAGTCAAGTATTGCCTGTAAGTGGACTTCTTGACCTGCCACCATCAACGTGACAGGAAGGGTGATGTGGGCTGAAGCGGGCTTCGTTACTTGGAGGTGAAATGGAGTACAGAGGGTCGGTTTACTTGGTCTTGTGGGACAGTTGTTTATAAAATGCCCTGACTCCCCACAATAGAAGCAAAGGTGTGCCTGTCGGCGGTGAAGTCTTTCTTCAGTGGTTAAGGAGGAGCGGAACAGGCCATTCGGAACAGAGGTTGCCATTGGGCAGACCGAAGGTGGAGCCTGGATAGGATTAAGAGTCCGAGCGCGTTCAGACTGGCGCTCCCGTAGGCGCCTATCAAGCTGAATGGTAAGTCGGATAAGATCCTCAAGTGTTGGGGGAACCTCTAATCTGGCTAGCTCATCCTTGAGGACTTCTGACAACCCCATCCGGTATTGATATTTTAGAGCTGCCTCATTCCAGCCAGCATCTGTAGACCAAGTGCGGAACTCCACTGTATAGTCCTCCGCAGGCCGCTCACCCTGACGAAGGGAGTACAGGGTTGCTTCGGCTGTAGCTGTCCGAAAGGGGTCATCATATAAGCGGGCCATAGCTTGAAAAAACTGATCCAAAGTATTAATGAAAGAGCTGCATTGCTCTAGTAGGCCATGGGCCCATGTCTGGGGATCGTCCCTTAGTAGAGAAATGGTAAAACCCACTTTGGTTGCTTCAGAAGCAAAAGTCTGAGGTTGCAGGGAGAAGTATAAGTAGCATGAGCTCCTGAAGGATCTAAATTTTCTTCGGTCCCCATGGAAATACTCTGGTGCAGGGACTCGTGGCTCTGGAGAGGTTGTAATTATAATGGTAGAACCTTGGCCGGAGGGGTTGGGCGACTCAGGAGAGTGCTGCAGATGTTCCTTCAGCCGGAGATACTTCTCTTGGAGTCCCTCAATCGCTGGGGTGAGGGCCATAACTTCCTGTAGGATGGCCTCCATCGGGGAGTTACCTCTGTCGGCCTCTGACATGGCTGGATTATACTGTCACAATCAAGGTAAGGAGGCCGAGATGCTGAGAGGGCTCCCCTTGCGGCCGAGTGCAGTACAACCCTGAAGATGACACAGGGATGCAGTGCCCACAGTAGCACAGGTTGCCGGGTAGCCGTAGTAGATGGAAGAGCTGAGAAGACCAGTCTCCGGGGGCAACTGTGCAAGGAAGTCCAAAGGCAGGGTCAAGGCCAGGCCGAGGGTCAAACACGGGAGATCAGTCCAGAGGTTAGAGCAACGGGTCCTGAGCTGGAGCTCGGAGAGCAGAAGCCAAGCCAAGCCAAGGTCGGGTGCCGGGAGCAGACATGGAATATCGGGTACAAGCCAGAGGTCGGAGCCAGGAGAACAACAGAAGCAGGTCAAACAAGCCGGGTCGGTAAACGGGAGATCAAACAGCAGGAATCACGGGCACAGGTACTCAGGAGAAGCTGACGATAATCCAGCGATGTGGCACTGTCAGGTGAACGTTTAAATAGGCACGGTGCTTGGGTTACGTCGTGAGCGCGCCATCGCGTTCGTACGCCTACGACGTGTAACGTTATGCGCTCGTCCTACACCGCGCACTCGCACTCGATCGGATGCAACATCGGGCGTTCGTCTGGGAACCACATTGCGCCTCCGTGAGCGCTGAAGCGCGTTAACACGATCGTACCTCGCGAGGTTACGCCTATTTCCCTGACACTCCTACTGCCAGCTTTATGATCTCGGCAAACCAAGATCTTCTGGGCCATGCTGGGGCCACCAGAATCACCTCCTTTTGTTCCTGCTTGATCCTGCGAAGAAGACGCGGAAGAAGCAGAACTGGAGGAAATGCATAGATCAGAGAAAACTGATCCCATGGGAAGACTAATGCGTCTGTTCCACAAGCGAGCGGATCCCTTGTTCTTGACACAAAGTTGTTGATCTTGTTGTTGAATCTGACATATCGCTAGGAAGATGTCGGGGTGAAGAGACCACTCTCCCGGAAATAATTGTTGGCGACTCAAGTAGTCCACCTGCCAATTCTCTATCCCTGGAATGAAAACTGCCGATAGGCAAGGGACGTTGTGTTCTGCCCAAGACAGATTCACCTCTTTTTGGGCTGCACGACTCCTCGTGCCCCCCTGGTGATTGATGTAAGCCACAGCCGTGGCATTGTCGGACTCAATCCTGACAGGACAGTCCCTCAGTCTGACCGCCCAGGACTTTAGAGCCAGACAAACTGCCCGAATCTCCAAAATATTGATAGGCAAAGTCCTTTACAACTTGGACCACTTCCCCTGGACATAATCCTCTTCCAGGACTACTCCCCAGCCTAGAAGACTGGCATCCGTAGTCACTACTTTCCAAGTGACTGGTAGAAATGATTTTCCCTTTTGAAGACTGCTGGATATCAACCACCAATTTAGGCTCTGATGCACGTCGAGAGCCAGACGAATTGGAAAATCTAAGGCCTGAACCTTCTTGTTCCAGGCCGACAGGATTGCGTTTTGTAGCAATCTTGAATGAAACTGTGCGTAAGGGATGGCCTCAAAGGAGGCCACCATTTTTCCCAATAGTCTTATGCACAACCGAATGGAAGGCTATTTCTTTGCCTTGATGAGTTGAATTTGCTCTACAATGGAACTGATTCTTTTCTGGGGTAGAAATACCCTTTTCTGTATGGTATCTATGACCAGACCAAGGTACTGCAATCTCCTTGATGGTTTTAACAAGGACTTTTCTAGGTTGAGAATCCAGCCTAGAGATTCCAGGTAGTTTACCGTTATGCCCTGAGCACTTAATCTGGCTGAAGGAGGCACCAGGAATTTTGAGAACAACTGTGATGCTTTAGCTAGACCAAATGGCAGGGCCACAAACTGAAAATGATGATTTTCTACTTTGAAGCGCAGAAATTTCTGGTGAGCGAGAAATATTGGCACGTGGAGATATGCATCTTTGATATCAATAGAAGCCAAAAATTCACCTCCTTGGAAGATGGCTACGACTGACCGGATTGACTCCATGTAAAAGGATCGGATGTTCAAGTGCCGATTCAGATCTCTGAGATCTAGAATAGGTCTTGCTTCCCAGTTTGGCTTTGGAACCATAAAGAGGTTTGAATAAAAACCTGTGCTTTGTTCCTCTAAGGCAGGGGTGGCCAACCCGCGGCTCCCGAGCCGCATGCGGCTCTTTGTTCGGTTCCATGCGGCTCTTACGTTCATATTGTAGCGTTCTGCCAGACGTGCAAGAATGAGAAGAAGTAGTCGAATGAACTGTTATTTATTGACAACAGCAGAACTCCATTACTGTTGGCCGTAACCATGGCAAAACAACACAAACAAAAAACAATATTCGTTTCTCTTCCTTACTCTTTTCCAGTCAGGGATGGACTGGCCATCGGGACTACCGGGAGTATCCCGGTGGGCCGATGGCTCAGTGAGCTGGTTTACAGTGACAGGCAGCCCAAGTCTCTGCACTCCTCTGCTTATGAGAGTATAAGCCAGGACCTGCTCCGCTCCTCCCACACATCAACAGCCAATCAGCAGGTAGTGTAACCCTCCACAGCCCGCCACATTTGAATACATAGGTGCTGGAGTGAGGCTGAAAGGGGGCAGAGGAAGGAGAAACACACTGTATCTGAAGCCTATGAGATACAAGAAGGTATGACCACAACTACAGCAAAACCAGTCCTACAGCACACAGAGCGCTAGCTGAATGGGAACAAGATCGTGGGATTAGGGATGTCCCACGATCAAGCAATGTCACATGTACACTGGCTGCAGTGTCTTCCAGAAATCAATGGCTTTGGGCAGTGTGCAGGTTACTGATCTGTCCTCCCTTCTCCCTCTGTCTTGCTCTGTACTTTTTTTTTTTAATAGCTGTTTTACCTGCACACTGATAAGATCTGCTCAGCACATTCTCTGTCTGTTGATAGTGTGACACACGGCTGGCTGTTAACCATTTCAGCTTCTTTTCAGTTATTTATCCAGAGCTCTGTGTGTGCTGCATGCTTTCTGTGATGTTTTTTGGAAGAATTTACTGCTAGTTCAGGCTAGAAGACCCATTAACTGTTTATTGTTATCCTGACCAGTTCACTGTTTGTAAGACAATTTGTATTTTGGAAATTAGATGAGCTGCTGTCTTCTGTCACATGGATGTGCTTTCAAAGGAAGATTACTGACTTGATCTTGCAGAACTGTTTTAAATACAGTGGAGCAACCCTGTGACACATTACACTTTTACACTGGGTTCAGACATCTCTGACCATCTCCTGTACCATGTCTGCAGTCTCTGACCATCTCATGTAGTATGTCTGCAGTCTCTGACCATCTCCTGTACCATGTCTAGTTTATATACTGTTTTTTGCGTGTTCGCAAAATAAAAGTGGGCCAGTCTGGATAAAGTCCAGGGCCGAATTTCTGTCCCAGTCCAGCCCTGTTTCCAGTCGTTCGCCATCCGCTCTCACACACACCTCAACTCACCCCTCACTCTCACTCCCCCACCCCCTCGCTCTCACATCCAGGCAGACGCAGTCACAGACCATGGGAAATCACAGAACTCTAACATAAACATTGTAACACTCAACATTACTGCAGGGTCGCTACAGTATTTTCGTCAAATGCGCATGTGGGCAGTTTTTCATATATGTATTGTAAATTGTTCTATTATTGTTTATGGATTTGGTTAAACAGAGTTTGTGTGTGTGAGAGTGCACACAGTGTTCATTGTTGAAAATGACTGGCCTGTGGTCTTTGTAGTGTTAAAACAGTGTGTGACATTTACAATAAATCCAGCTGAGCAAAAGTATGTGTGTATGAGGAAGGGATGGGGTGATGTTCATGTGTGCCCATGCGTATGATGTGGCTCTTTGCGGTAACTTGGTAAAAAAATGTGGCTCTTGGTCTTTGTCTGGTTGGCCACCCCTGCTCTAAGGGAACTTCTGATATCACTGACTTGGATAATGGATGATCCAGTGCTAGAAGAAGAGTCTTCTTCTTCTCTGGATCCTTGGGAACATTTGACCTTAGAAACTGAGGAGACGAAAAACTCGGAACTCTTGTTTGTAACCTGGAGAAACCCATCTGTCTTGACTTTGTTCCTACCAGATCCTTGAAAATTGCAGGAGCCTTCCCCCCACCTGGGCGAGCGGGGGCACCCCTTCATAAGGAGGCTTTAGCACTCTGTTTTGTGGGCTTTCTGCCCCAAGATCTCTTCTGAGCTTGGTGCTGCCCTTGGGGTTTTCCCCTTTAACCTGACGCTAGAGGCCATCGAGACTGCCTATAGCCTGATGCCACTGGCACAAGAGAAGAAGCACACTTAAAGGAGAAATGTCTGAATTTCTTTTTTACTGGTAAAAGAGAGCTCTTGCCATTAGGGATCTTTTGTAGGTATTTATCCAAATCATCTCCAAATAGCCGTTCGCCATGAAAAGGGAAACTGGCTAAGAGCTTTTTACACAGGGCTTCGGCTGACCAACTTTTCAGCCAAAAAATTCTGCAAGCATACACTAGTCCAAGCATAACCTGTGAGATTTGAATGACAGCATCTCTCATAGCGTCTACTGTGAAACACAGCGTGTCTGATAAATCAGCGAAATGTTGCGTCTGTTCATCAGGAAGAACTTTAAGTATCTCCTAAAACTGTTCCTTAATGGACTGGGATACGTCAATTGTGGCAAGAATAGGCTGCGCTACTGAACTTGCTAAAGCCATATGGTTTTTAGAAAGAAGGTCCAACTTTTTATCTGATGAAACCTTTAACATGAGTGCATTATCAACCGGACATGTGAGATTCTTATTCACTGAGGCAATCGCAGCATCAACCGCTGGAACCCCCCCATGTCTTATAGAAATCTTCTTCCATAGGACAAAAGTGTGGAGAATCTCTTAGGTGGATAATATTGTTTATCCGGATGTTCCCATTCAGCATACATAAGCTTCCTTAGCCATGCATGAATAGGAAAGGCATCCCCAGATGGAGGAGGTTTTAATGATCCTAACATAGAGATGGGATCATCAAGAGCCTGTGCTGTAGGCAGAAAAAAGTTGAACGAACCAACTTAGTAAGAGAGTGCACAAGCAACCTGTGTTGTGATGTTACTCCTTTTATATTAGGATCCTCAGAAGAGGATAAACCAGAATCTTTCAAATCTTTGGGAAGATCTGCCTGATCCCCAGCGTCCTGAACCTCCAAAGGAGGGTCTTGAGCACTAGATGGGGATCTGCTACGTTTAACTCCACTATGGAGGGAAAAAATAGCATCAATCCTCTTTTCCAAATTGGCAATGGTAGAAGACAAAACCTCTTGTCTAACATACTCAGGGGCTGAAACGTCTTGTGCGATGGCAAGCACAGTTTCTCCTGACAGCTCAAACTGAGCAGCCACAACACTCTGAGGAGGTTGACATTCTTTTGGAAATGGTTTTAGTTTGTTGTGTAACCATTGACCCCTTAGAACCCTTAGAGGAATTCCTGGTCCCTTTGCCACTCATAGCTTAAAAGCACAAAACAGAGGCACTACCAGCAAAAGAATGTAAACTTACTAGGCTATAGTACAGCACAATAGCTGCTATTAACCCCAGCCTCTTAGCCCTTGTACACACGGTCGGAGATTCCGTCGGAATGTTTCCTATCTGAGCGTTTTGTCGGATATTCCGACTGTGTGTGGTCTGCATCGGACTGTTTCCGCCGGAATATCCGACGGACCAACTTTTCCAACTTGCCGGAAATATTTTCCGACAAAATGCTCCGATCGGACATACTCCGATCATGTGTAGCCTACTCCGACGGACAAGGTGCCACGCATGCTCACAATCCAATTCGGACACGGAAGCACTCACTCAGGTAAAACTACTGCTCGTAATCGATATAGCACATTCGTCACGCTGCAATGTTAAAAATTCTTTCATGAAGCGCATTCTCTTGTTCTTTACAATGCTGCAAGAAGGAACTTCTTTTGATGCTAATAGTGACACACACTTCTCCCGAACGCATTTCCTGACTCTTTTTTACTAATTTCAGCAATACAATTTTTGAATTCGTCACATCTACACAATTTTATTTTTTGTTTATTGTTTTTTGGGTGAATTTTGTGTTTGTTTTTTTTCATAAACATCTTTTTTGTCAGTTTGCTCATCTTTCCATTTTTTGGGGTGTGTTTTGTGTGTGAATTTACCACAACAATATTATTATCTTTTTTATATTTTCTTTTTTTTTTTAATCTACAGGAGGTTGTTTAGTGTTGGTGCCCCTTGTTATTCATTTCACTTTGTATTTTTGAAATGTACCTGCCTGCTCACAAATAAACGGTGCTTTTGGAAGGAAAACACATACGCAAGTATTTCTGCAAACAACTAAAAAGAGGAAGGCAGCGCTGGAGAAACTTGTCAATTTGGCGAAGCCTTTGGCCCCCAGGGCAGACATGAACTAATTAGAAAAAGAAAAATTGGCAGCCTGAGGAGTACATATCTCAGGGAGAGAAGTCTGGTCCAGAAGTCCTAGAGATCAGGAAAAGCAGATGCCATCTATGTCCCCAGGATGTGGTTCTTCAAGAGGCTGCATCTTCTGTCAGACCAGACTGAACCCAGGCCATCACTCTCTCTTCTTCCTTAGGCACTTCCCACCAGGCATCCTTCCAGGCTGTGGCTGGGCTCCTGTAGTTGTTGCAGGAGGAGGAGAAGGAGGGCGCTGGTCGACCTCCTGGCTGCCACTTGCCACAGCCTCCCCCCGGCTGAGGTCTTCCTGTGTATGAAAATGGGACATAGTTTTAGTTTTTTGCTCATCAATCACACCATTTTTAGCTCATGACTTTTGCAAATTGAATGTTACCAAATAGAACAGACTATCATTCTGAGCCCAGCATTTTTCATTCTTGTCCCAATCATTTTTGGTCACTACTGTCTATTGATATGTAAACCACTTTATTAAATAACAACTTACTGATCAATAAGAACATCTAGTTAACATCATTAAATGTACGACAAGAAATATGTTCAACAATGCAATACCTGTCTCAAGCTGGGCCCCACCACATGTTGCTGCCTGGAAGGCCCAGGTTGGACGTTGGAAGCCTCAGCTGGGGGTGAAGGAAGCCTTGAAGGAAGACTGGAGAGTGGTGGCCTGGGTACCCCCTGGTCTACCAGAAAATGCAGCCTCTGGAAGTAAACCATCCTGGGGTAATAAATGGCATCTGGATCTCCTGATCTCAAGGACTCCAGGTGCTTCTTTCTCTCCCTGAGATATATACTCTTCATTACACCAATTTTCCTCTTCACATAGGCCATGTCTGCCGTGGGGACCATGATCCGCACCAAAGAAAGAAGTTTCTCCAACGCTGCGTTCCTCTTTCTTCGGTCGTGATAAAACGGGTTGTTGATCTGCCACAGGCAGGGCATCTCCCTGTACAGTTCCAGGAATAGACCCATAAAATTGGGGTTTTGGAAGGGATCCATCTTCTCTGCAAGACACAACACAAGACAAACCCTAAAATACTAATAATGCCATGATAAACCCTCCTAATCTTGTCCCAACATCGGCCGAGATAGAAGCAGTCTAGTCTAGTCAGCTCCTCACTCTGTTCACAGATTGTACAGACGACACACACGTGTCGTGTTTTATATACAGTGCGCATGCGTGAATGTCTGCTCCCGCCCCTGACTTTCTTTCTAGACTATTCCCCGCCCCTTCACTTTCGGCGCATTGGGGAGAGCACATGGCGGAGAGAACGCAGGTGCGCAATCAGAGTTCCACTATCGAGGAGGAGGGGGAGGAAAGCCCGGAGCCTGAAACGTCCTGATCCAGGAAGAGAAGATTTAATGCCTCAAATATGTCTTTTGGAGAGATGTTGGAGATGGTCGACATATTGAACAGGACCGACTATGATGGGAAGTATAGACCTTACCCAAACCCAAATATCAGAAAGGCCAAGATCATGACTAAAGTTGTGAAGAGTCTTCAGAAGAATTTTGGGGTACGCCGATCCAAGGATCAACTGAGAAAACGCTGGTCAGACCTGAAACTGAGGGAGCACGATCAGTACAGAAGGATCAAGCATGTTCTTCAAAAAAGTAAGTAGTTGTCGTGTGTTCCTATGATTATTCTTGCTTGCATACTGCTCCATGTGCTTTGATTTCACTTTGTGCAGTTTAAAATGGCCACTTTCAAGTTCATGGTTTCATTCGTTCGTAAGAAACATAGTTCTGCAGGTAAGCATTCCAGCTTAACAAAGTGTCCACAATAATGTTCTCACCTTTGAACTCGGCCGAAAAACACAATTGTACAACACTTCCAAGCAATTTTTCATATTCCTATTTCTGCCCTCTGTGTGCTAATTATTCTTTTTTTTACATTCTCATAGGGGAGAGAAGACTTGGCAAGTATGAGCACACCAGGGACCCCACCCCTCACAAAGAAGGCAAGATTCCAAAACCAGAAGCAGAGGAGCAGGAGGAGGAAGAGGAATGAGAGATCGTTGAAGTTGGACAAATTGTCACCACAACGGGTGAGTGTTGGAGAACTCAGCTTCCGCTAAGCTCATCAATGTATGTTACTATATTTATAATACATGGTGTTTTTTTGCTTTGTTTTGTAGGTGATGTGGAAGAAGAATCACATTTTACCAGTGAAAGTGCCCAGATCCTGATTGGGGAGATAATGGGGTGCAATCGGAATTTAGAAAATATACAGCAAAACATCAATGATGTTAAAAATAAAATGAAGAACATCATTGAGGGTTTTATTTTTCGGCTTTTAAACCAGAACTTTTGTATTTTTAGAAAATCCAAATTTGGAAGATGCACAGAGTGTGTCAACATGCGCTATCTCCCATCATGGGGGATCAATGTACGTGTTTTGTGGAAAGTGGCTGAGATGAAGGGGTTGCAGCCACAAAACATGTACATTGATCCCCCATGATGGGAGATAGCACATGTTGACACACTGTGTGCATCTTCCAAACTTGGATTTTCCAGGGGTGACACCCCATGTGATGAAGGCAATATCAGCCCAGGTTGTACATACTCATGTCTGATATTGTCTTCACTTTTCAAAGTTGAACTTTGTAAGTTCCTGTGTTCTGTATGTTACGCTTTGATACATGCCTGTTTACACAAAAAACACCAAGTAAACAAAAAAATACCTGAAATAATGTTTTTGATACACCCAATTTGTTGGTTTGTTGTAAAACCCTTTTCTAAACGCACATGTGAGTGTGCTTTGATTAAAATTTTAAATTATCAAAATGTGTGGCTTCCTTTTTCATTGCGCAAAAGATGTATTTGGAGTAAAATTGTTGTTTTTGGTGAGAATGGGTGTTCTTTACTAAAGGTAACTCTACTTTGCACTCCAAGTGCAGTTTCAGGTGCACTTTTGCAGTGCACTTGTAGTGCATAGTGGATGTGCCTTTAGTAAATAAAACCCACAGTGATGTGTTAATTTTCACAATCATGCCATTTTCCTGCCATGGTGCTGAAAATGAGCACGATTTTGGTCAGTAATGCACTACATACATTAGTTACCAAAACCAAGGTGTGTGTGTAGCAGACCCACAACATAATAAGATTATCTGAAGAAGAGACTGTCCCCTCATCTCGCTCAAAAGTTGGGTTTGCACTGTTGGTGAAAAAGGCACAACAAGAAAAAACATAAATTTACCTAGGAGACACCTAAAACCAAGCCAAGCAGTAAATGAAAAGAAATATTGGAGTTTCAAAGAATAATTTATTCATAAAATGCTGCTCAGACATTGTCAGGCATATCAATGGCCCCTCTACCCACAAAGTAGTCCATGTATTGGGTTCTAACCTCACGGGCGCTTTGGGGGGGCAAGCCAGGACGAGCAGCTTCAAGGCCCGTATGGTTCTCATTTTCCAGCAAGTCTGCTTCTTGGACAACTGAGACCGCATAGTTCGCAGAATGTCTTTTTAGGAAATTGTGCAGAACACAGCACGCCAGCACAATGTGATTGATTTTGTATTCCGCCATGTGGATAGGCGTTAAAAAAAGGCGGAACCGGCTGGCCAGTATTCCAAAGGTGTTCTCCACCACTCTTCGGGCTCTGGACAGGCGGAAATTAAAGATCCTCTGGTCCGGGGTGAGGGTCCTCATAGGGAAAGCCGCATCAGATGGTTCTCTTGGGCAAACAACTCATCCGCGACAAAGACGAACGGGAGTCCTTCCTGATTCTCCTCTGGGGATGGCAAGCCCAGACTGCCACTCTGGAGACGCCAGTCGAACTCCGTCCGTGAGAACACTCCACCATCCGACATCCATCCATTTTGCCCCACGTACACATACAAAAACTCATAGGTCGCAGACGCCAACATCACGATACTATTAAACCCCTTGTAGTTAAAATAGTACGACCCTGAGTTGGGTGGTGGGACGATAGGGACGTGCTTCCCATCAATTGCACCTCCACAATTGGGAAAGTCCAAACGACTGGCAAAGTGGGAGGCCACAGTCTGCCATTCCTGTGGCATTGAAGGACACTGTGGAGTGAAACAAGACCAAAAATTTGTAATTTTGCAAATCAACATTGCAAGCAGATTAGACACAAACATTTTTGGCCAAGATCAGTATAACATTTTGGGAACTGAGTATTTAAAGCCTAAAGTATAAGGTCCCCTTATCAGAGTCATCACCCCCCCCATCCCCCCATCTGATGGGCCCTTGCTAAAAAATGAGGGGGGGGTGTTTTGGACAGGTAACCCTCTCCACTTGATTGAGAGCTGAATGCCTAAATAATGTGTGATACTTTGGGAAGCCCCTCCTTACTTACACTATTGGCAGCCCACCGGACAGGTAATAAGTGTCATAATACCAAAAGGAAAACAAAATGGAAGCACATTTTGACATTCTGCTATTACATATCAAGATAATAATAGGGGAAAAACAAAAAAAATGATAGCATTTGAAAGTATTGAGGCAGGCCCTTGCACTACATGCTTTGGGGAATTCATCCATAAATGTGACCATAAAAAAGGTAGATATAGTGTGTATTGGGTTTGATAAAGTCAGCAGATAGAGGATTGCTATCAGCTGACCTAGCAGTTGGGGGGAGGGGGGTTCCTAATGAGTTTGGCACAACCAAACAAAAAAAAATGTCACTCTGCATGAATTGAAGCACACACATAACATTTGTAGACATTTTAGGGGGTGTTTAGGGGAAAGCAATACTATGGAGCTGACAAAAGACATTGGTAAGTGACTAGACTATAGTTTTATGGGCCAAGAAGAGCATGGTGGGGAAGTTAGTGAGGCAAATATGCATGAGGACAAAGGGGCAGAGTATATGAATTAGAGCATATTGCAATGATGGTAATTAGGGAATGAGGAAAGAAATGCAAGACATTAGCAATCATGAAATACATAGAATGTGATGTTAAAGGATAAAACTTACCTTCATATAGTCCTTCTGCAGGACCTGAATGATGGCAGAACAGGTCTCTGGAATAGCGATCCCCAGAGCCTGGGGGGAGATGCCTGTAGAGAACTTGAGGTCCTGAAGGCTTCTCCCTGTCGCCAAGTAGCGCAACGTGGTGATGAGCCTCTGCTCCAGAGTGATGGCTTGCCGCATGCAGGTATCCTGCCTGGTGATATAAGGGGACAGCAAAGCCAGCAGACAGTGAAAAACGGGGTCCGTCATCCGGAGATAATTCCTGAAATCATCAGGATTATTCTCGCGGATCTCACGGAGCAAAGGCATGTGCGAGAACTGGTCACGCTGGCGCAAACAATTCTTGGTCCACAAAAGAACGAACTGAATATGTGACGGACTGGGGTTTATATGGTCACAAAACAGACACCCCAAAGCCAAGTACATATTCATTTTTTTTAATTTTAGTTCTAAATATCTCCCTTCTATTCTATTAATAACCAGTAGATGGCAGAGAAGGTACACAAACAGAGTCTATATAAGGCCACACACCATGTGACTGGAAATTAAACTACTTCCAGCCATAAAGTCAGTGGTCATATCTCATGCTGTTTGTGTGATTCTTTGCACGTATGTACTCTAAATTGTTCCTAATCTGTATTAACCTGTGATAGAAAGATTCTTAAACAACTTGAGCAGATGCAGAAAAAGTTTCAGCAGATTTGATGCTATAGTTTTGCTGTAATTAGAAGTTTAGAACAGCATGTGTGAGAAACAAGTGAAAAGGGCATAAGAACATGAAGATACTGCATTAGTCAGAACAAATGTCTATTATAAGCACTAAACCATTCTAAATAGGTATATTTAAACCTGATTTATTGAAAATTGCATTAGAAAGCACTTGGTTTCTGTTCTTAAAATAAGAAAAAAAAAACTATTGTATGTAAAGCTTATGCATTGCATCATACAGACATGCAATGTGCATCATCTAGTGGTTAAAAAAGAGTACTACCATGATAATATTTGTATTAAAGCAATGCATTGCCAGTATGATTATTGCACACTTAAAGTGTACCAGAGAGATGAAGATAATTATCTATAACACTGAATAACAGGGATATATATATTATTAAAATATAGTAATGTTCATTGTTGTAACTACGTTTTAAAATACTTTAGTTAAAATCGGTATTATATATTGTTAATGGTTATAAACATGTGACTATAAAAATGTAAAAGATGTATTGTTATGTAAGAATTAAACTACTTCCAGCCATAAATCTCATGCTGTTTGTGTGATTCTTTGCAGTCCACGCCAAGCTAATCACCTTATCTCATCACGTCTACAATCATCGGCTCTCTTAATTCACATTTTGAGGCCGGTAACATTTTGGGGGCTCGTGTGCCGGGATTCGTTGTGTTACCAGTGAGAGGGAAGCACGAGACAAGCGTGAGCCTGCTACAGAGCTACAAGGAGAGTTGTGAGTGTCGTCTGCCTCGTGAGTGCAAGTCTTCCGATTGCAACAGAGATGGCGTCTCCTCGTCATGTGCTGATGTGGGATATCCGGAAACAAATTCATCTGCTTAATGAAGAACAGCTGCATAGCCTCGCTATTACGCTGGAAGATGAAAGAGAAGTGGACGTTCCATCAGTGACTGGTACCAACGAAATGGAACTTGTTGAATTTATTAAAGACTACTTGAGAAGTGATCAGTTGGAAAAGTTGGAAGATCAAGGTATGTCTTACTCATCATTCAAGACAAGATCAACTAAAACTCAACAAGGAAAGTACACCAACTGTGGACATTGCAACCGCTGCAAAAAAAAGTAGTGGAACTGCAAGGACTGAACAGATTTCAGAGGTGGTGAGATTAACTGATGTTGTTGCTTTATTGCCACGTAGAGAATTCAAAATGCATGGTGGTGTAATTTCAGATCATGGTTCGGACATGAGTTACAGTAGCGCGTGCAGACAAATTGTTATCATAGAGCAAGTCGCCAGATCAGTTGATGAGGAAACAGAAAGGCACAGACGCTTAAACAATGCACCTAAACATAAACCTCTTACTGTTCATTCATCACAGACACCAGGGAATAGTGAAAAAGACACCTTGCAAAAGAGAGTTGAGGGAGATGCTAGAGCAAATCCATTAATGAAACTAACAACACAGGTCTCTGCTCTCACAAAGAACCTGGAAAAGATGATGAAGCAAACTCCTATTGTTGGAAACCAAATGACAAAGCCACTAACCAATGTTCAAGTTCCAGATACAACTCACTGCAAGCCCAGGTGTGATGATTGCATTAAACGAGAGAGTCAGGACTGCTACCATTGTTTCTACTGTGGTTGGACAGGACACAGAGCAGTTGATTGCTTGAAGAAAAGAAGGCAGTCGGGAAACGACAGACAGTCACTGGGAAAGGGACAACCAGTGACCACCTCAAATGATCTGTCCCATGCTAAGGTAAACAGGGTATTCACCCACCAGTCAACAAGAACACTCCCAAAAGAGAATGGATTCTCCAAACAACACGTAGCACAATTAATTGGAGGAAAATGCCTACTGTCATGTCGGATGAATGGTGTTCCAGTTGACATGTTGATGGACACAGGAGCTCAGGTCAGCATTGTCGGGAAGGCATGGTTAGAAAAGTTTCTACCCAGCCTCTCCATTAGGCACATACAAGATTTACTTTGTGATGACAACTTATCCATTACAGCTGCAAATGGTTCTATCATTCCATTCATCGGATGGATTGAAGTCTGCCTGGAATTCGAAAGTAGTGGACATGGAAACTCAGCCATTTATGTGCCAATGCTGGTGAGTGACTGCTGTAATAACAATCCAATTCTTGGGTTTAATGTTATCAAAGAATTGATCAGAGAAAACCGTGACCGACCAAACAGCACCCAAAACCTGACTATCTTGCTGAGTGAAGCTATGGAAGTAAGACAGAGTGTAGCGAATAACATTGTCAATGCTGTCAGTCAAGCAACTGACCCAGGAGAAATATTCGATAGTCGTATGGTCAAAGTGGGGAAGAAGGGACTCCAGATTAAAGGAGGCGAGCTCTGTGAAGTCAAATGCAGAATTAGAGTGTGGCCGAAAGGAGAAATCATGCCATTTGAACCACTTCCCGAATATCCAGTTGAGGAAGGACTTGAACTATTACCTTCAGTGGTAGATGTACCAAATGGGTTCTCTAAACTGGTGAAGATACCTATACTGAACCGTGCTCAACATGACATCTACCTTCCACCCAGAACAGTATTGGGTACCATTTCTCCAGCAGCTGAGATTCTACCATTGTCTCCAAACAAAGACGATGGAAAGGGAATTGACCAGAAGAAAAGGGTGTTTCATGTAAACCAGTTGAATCAAGTGGACACTGGAAATCAGCTACCCACTAACAAATCTGTTAAGTCTCACCCACCTGTCAATTTGGAAGATCTCTCAGAAGAAAAACAGGAGATAGCGAGACAAATGTTATATGATGAATCAGATGTCTTTGCTCGAGATGAGGGAGACATAGGATGCATCCCTAACCTGAAACTGAGGATAAATCTGAAAGATGAAACTCCTGTCCAGAAACGCTACAATTCGATACCGAAACCCCTATACAAAGAAGTGAAAGAATATATCCACAACCTTCTTGACCGAGGTTGGGTAACAAAATCGTCTTCCGCATACTCATCACCAGTTGTTTGTGTTCGAAAGAAGGACAGTAGCCTACGACTATGTGTTGACTTTAGGGAGTTAAACCGAAAGACTATCCCAGATAGACATCCACTACCCAGAATACAAGATCTGCTGGATAGCTTAGGAGGATTTACGTGGTTCTCAATCCTGGACCAGGGTAGTGCGTATCATCAAGGCTTTGTGCATGAAGACTTCAGACATCTGATGGCTTTCAGCACCCCCTGGGGACTCCTGGAGTGGAACCGTATTCCATTTGGATTAACGAATGCCCCAGCAGCTTTTCAGAGATGCATGGAGAATGTATTAGAGGGCATCAGAGACAAATGTTGTTCTCCATACTTGGATGACGTACTTTGCTACTCCAAAACTTTTCAGGAGCATGTCAATGATATTAGGCAAGTGCTTAGTTGAATGCGTGAGCATGGTATCAAACTTAGACCGAAGAAGTGTGAACTCTTTAAACGACAGATTCGATACCTTGGACGAATGGTGTCAGAAGAAGGCATAAACATTGACCCAAAAGATCTTGAAGCGGTATTACATTTGAAAAGGAAAGAACCAAAAACAGTGGGAGGAGTCAGATCTTTGTTAGGATTCCTGAGCTACTACAGGTCCTTCATTCAAGATTTCTCTCGACTTGCTAAACCATTGTATGAACTTTTGCAGAACATTGAGAAAGAATCTGCTACATCCATCCCCAAAAACAATCGGAGGGAATCTACAAAGAAAAACGGGAACAAAGCACAAGTGTCATCTAAAACACAGATTCAATGGACACCCAAACATCAAGCTGTAGTATCCAGACTGGTGGACATGCTAACCAATCCACCAATACTAGCCTACCCTGATTTTGACTTACCCTTCGTCTTACACACTGATGCTTCCATTGAAGGTAGCTTCATAGGTGGCATAGGTGCTGTACTGTACCAACAACAAGGAGAAAAACTTTGTGTTATTGGGTTTGGCTCCAGAACATTGACTCCGGCAGAGCGCAATTACCATCTTCACTCTGGTAAACTTGAGTTTTTAGCTCTCAAGTGGGCAGTCTGTGACAAATTCAGAGATTACTTGTACTACGCTCCAACATTCACCGTTTACACAGACAACAACCCATTGACATATGTATTAAGTACTGCCAGACTGAATGCTGTGGGTCATCGCTGGGTTGGCGAGTTGACCGATTTCCACTTCGATATCAAGTACAGGCCAGGTAAACAGAATGCAGACGCAGATACACTGTCACGATTTCCGGTGGAACTCACGAAGAATCTGAGTGAGTACACAGAGCTTGTACCATCTGAGGTTGTGTCAGCTATGTGGCAAGGGAGCAAAGCTGTTGACGAAGAAGAGGCACTATGAGTGGCTTCATTGACTCTTCACTCAGAAAGTGATGTGGCCGAAGAATTTCTGAAAGGACAGACAATCTGCCCAATAACTCAGGAGAATATCAGAGCATTACAACAAGACGATACCAACATTAGAGAAGTGGTCTGGCTTAAGGAGAACGACTGGATTCCAAACCACAAAGAAAAGGAGAGTATGACCAGCAAAACAAGACGTTTCAAACATGAATGGAATAAACTCAGAGTCGATGAAGGAATCCTCTACCGACACTCTGGAACCCGAAAACAGCTAGTTCTACCAGAAAAGTTAAAACCATTGGTCTTAAGAAATCTTCATGATGACATGGGTCACATTGGTACTGACAAGGTAACCCACCTAGCACGTGAACAATTTTACTGGCCATTTATGCAAAAAGACATTGATGAATATGTGCTGAAGAAGTGCAGCTGCATCAAACAAAAGCGTCCAAATATCACTGAAAGAGCACCTATGGGTTTGATTACTACCAGTTCACCTTTGGAGTTAGTATCCATTAGACATGTGCATTCGTTTTCGTCCGAATGCATTTTCGTCCGAATTTCAGGTATTTTCGTTTTCGTTTTGACAAACGATAACGAAAGTGCAGATTCCGAAAAACGAAAGATCCGACATAAATAAATGCTTTTTTTCGTTTTCGTTGTTACAACAGTTCGATATAGAATAGGAGATTCGAAGTGACCGTTCGATATAGAATAGGAGATTCGACGTGACTCCATATGTCTATTGAACCTGTGGTCGAATGTGCCTAAGTTTCGTTTACCTCTATTAGTCCTATTATATAGAAAAGCTTCGACAGAGAGTAAATATTCGACATAGAGAGAACAGAATCGACAGAGAGAAACGATACTGGAATTGGGTGGGGGAAGTAAATTAAAAAAAAATAATGATAATATTCGACGGGATCGTTGCACGTTTATAATAATATTCGACGGGATCGTTGCACGTTTATAATAATATTCGACGGGATCGTCGCAACTATACGACACTGCAATCATACATTTCGGCAATCGAATGCTCCGCCTATAGGCTATATATAGTTTAGCAGCTCCATCGAATCTTCTTTATCCATTCGACAGATACCATAAGCCTTCCAAGACAGATTCGACCGTAATTCATGTGGATTTTCGGACGAATGCAATTTTTGCACGAAAAACGAAATAAATAAAAACGAATTTCGGGAGTAACTAAATAAATAAAATTTACGGACGAAAACGAAAAAACGAAACGAAATATTCTAGTCTGCACATGTCTAGTATCCATTGATTATCTTCACTTGGAGAAAAGCAAAGGAGGCTATGAGTATATACTTGTAATAGTTGACCATTTCACACGCTTTGCACAAGCGTATCCAACTAAGAACAAATCTGGAAAAACGGCAGCAGAAAAGATCTTTCAAGATTTCATACCACGTTTTGGCTATCCAGAGAAACTCCACCATGATCAAGGAAGAGAATTTGAAAATAACTTATTTCAGACATTGCAATGATTGGCAGGGATTTCTCATTCAAGAATTACTCCATACCATCCACAGGGTAACCCATTGGAGAGACTGAACCGTACTTTGTTACAGATGCTTCGCACCTCAGAGGAAGAGAAAAAGTCAGATTGGAAAGAGCATCTTCCACATATGGTTCATGCATACAATTGCACCAGGCATGATGCCACAGGATACTCGCCATTCTTTCTATTGTATGGAAGATCTCCTCGTTTGCTAATTGACCTAATGCTCAACCTAAATTTGGAAAAGGAATCAGAAATTCAACCAACATTTACTCAGAAATGGGCATCTAGAATGCAAGAAGCTTACAAAATCGCATCCGAGAATAGCAAAAAATCATCTGCTAAAGGGAAGAAGTACTATGACAAAAAGATAAAAGGAGCACCTCTTCAACCGGGTGATCGGGTCTTAGTATGAAATCTCTCTGAAAGAGGAGGACCTGGTAAACTTCGTTCATACTGGGAAGAATAAGTACACAAAGTGGTAGAATGAATCAAAGATGGGCCTGTGTACAAAATTCAGCCTGAAAGTGGTAAAAAGACTATTCGAGTACTGCACAGAAATCTTTTACTACCAGTAAATTACCTACCAATTGAAGTACACATTCCAAGAATACCTATGAAACAAAGACAATCAAGTAACAGAAAGGATACCAGAATGGATCTGGACCAGGAGGAGGAATGTTCAGATGAAGAAAGATGGTATTATCCTTATATACCAGAGACTACAGAAAGTCATGATCGTGTTGTGTCTCAACCAAACTCTCAAAACGCACAGAAAATCCCATTGAGAGTTTCTGCTGAAGAGTTCTATCTTACAACTACCACACCCAATCTTGAACAAGAACAAAATGATGGAACAGTAGTTGGCGACCAAATCTGGGCTACAGATATGGTGGGACTAGACACTGCAGAATTACCCTCCTTAAGTCAAGACTTACCTGTGAACCAAGATATGCAAATGGAGAATGATGTTGAGGGAGAAGACTCAACTCCTGTCAGAAGATCTACCAGACAAGCTAAGCCTAAAGAGATCTTTACATATGACACACTAGGTCAGCCAAGATACATACCAAGTCAGATTCACACCATACAAACTCCTACAATGCTAGCTACTCCCATGACATGCAAGGTAGTTAAGGTAGCTCCTTGGTGGCAACAAGTACCTATTTGGGTTACTTAAATCACTAAATAGTGTTCAGATACCAATTGAGTTTAATGTCGGGAGCCATTAACTGAAGGAGGGGAGAGTGTGACAGACTGGGGTTTATATGGTCACAAAACAGACACCCCAAAGCAAAGTACATATTCATTTTTTTTATTTTAGTTCTAAATATCTCCCTTCTATTCTATTAATAACCAGTAGATGGCAGAGAAGGTACACAAACAGAGTCTATATAAGGCCACACACCATGTGACTGGAAATTAAACTACTTCCAGCCATAAAGTCAGTGGTCATATCTCATGCTCTTTGTGTGATTATTTGCAGGTATGTACTCTAAATTGTTCCTAATCTGTATTAACCTGTGATAGAAAGATTCTTAAACATCTTGAGCAGATGCAGAAAAAGTTTCAGCAGATTTGATGCTATAGTTTTGCTGTAATTAGAAGTTTAGAACAGCATGTGTGAGAAACAAGTGAAAAGGGCATAAGAACATGAAAATACTGCATTAGTCAGAACAAATGTCTATTATAAGCACTAAACCGTTCTAAATAGGTATATTTAAACCTGATTTATTGAAAGTTGCATAGATTAGAAAGCACTTGGTTTCTGTTCTTAAAATAAGAAAAAAAAACTATTGTATGTAAAGCTTATGCATTGCATCATACAGACATGCAATGTGCACCATCTAGTGGTTAAAAAAAGAGTACTACCATGATAATATTTGTATTAAAGCAATGCATTGGCAGTATGATTTTTGCACACTTAAAGTATACCAGAGAGATAAAGATAATTATCTATAACACTGAATAACAGGGATATATATATTATTAAAATATAGTGATGTTCATTGTTGTAACTACGTTTTAAAATACTTTAGTTAAAATTGGTATTATATATTGTTAATGGTTATAAACATGTGACTATAAAAATGTAAAAGATGTATTGTTATGTAAAAATTAAACTACTTCCAGCCATAAAGTCAGTGGTCATATCTCATGCTGTTTGTGTGATTCTTTGCAGTCCACGCCAAGCTGATCACCTTATCTCATCGCGTCTACAATCATCGGCTCTCTTAATTCACATTTTGAGGCCGGTAACAAATAGCAGAAGCACGCAGACAATAAGCAATGCAAATCAAAGCGTACTATACCAAGATATAGTCCACAATGAGAAACAAATATTTACTGACTACACGCACTGATTATCAGATACCCAAAGACAAGCAGAAACTGAAGAGCAATACCGAACTGAATCACTAATCTCTCACCAAGCGAATCGTCTCTCACCAAACTTCTACTAACACGCGATACACACGAGATCAGCAGAAGGAGCCCAAAGGGTGCCGGACGAGGTGCTGAACTTCCCTTTTCTAGGCCCGCCGTACGCGGCTTACGTCACCGCGTTCTTGGCAACCGGAAATTCCGACAACTTGGTCCGACCGTGTGTATGCAACATCACTTCCGGACCTCGTCCGGAATTAATCCGTCGGAATAACTCAGACAGATTTGATTGTCGGAATCTCCGACCGTGCGTACAAGGGCTTACACTACAATGTGTCAAAGGGAAATGCCTGTGTCATCAAACCTGATCCAGCCACCTCTTTGCTCTGTCCCTCCACCGCCAGGCAGCAGCTTCACACATAGCGCTTTAAAATACTTCCTGGATGTGTGGCCAGCATCTGACGCTGTTAGCCACGCCCCCCATGCGGAATATGGCCCCCCTTTTCAAAGGAAAGCATTTTCCCGTGCGAGCGGCATCTGCAGCATCCACTGAGCATCCGCGGTCTGCCCTTTATTTATTTATTTATTAAAAAGAGGCAACTGTCTTGGCATGTCCCCCGAAGGGGAATAAAGCCAATCTGGGGGCAGGGGAAGAGACCAGAACCCCCCTTTCTTACCGGAGGGTCTGTTGCGGCTGTAAAAGAGGAGGATGAAGGCTACTGCTGTTTCCAGCGTCAGGACGGTGAGTGCTCAATACAGCCCCCAGTGGTGACACATAGACATTATACACAGAAGGGGAAATTCATGACAAAATCTCCCTTACCTTATCCTCGCAGCAGGGTTTTACCAGAGATAAAGACCCAATCTTCACCCTTCATGGTAGGCTCCAAGACCTTTTAGGAAACCTTCAGGAACCAGGGAACCTCCGGTTACCCACAATCCTGGACCTGCGATAGCACCCTGCCAGTAAAAACTTTATGGCCTCACTACCAAAAAATACTGGATCCCAGGACCCAGCTCTCAAAGAGAAGTGTTCACAAACAAAACCTTGTTTCTTCAGACACGAGGCCCAGTTACTATTCATTTAGTCCATGAAAAGACATCAGAATGGATCCGGTCAGCATGGCTAGCCCCAGCAAGGATTACTACTAGTGGAGCACAGCACAGCACATCTGGAGAGCGGTACAATAATGAGTGTCTGCAGGAAACTGTGAAGCATGATGGAGGGTCTTTGAAAGTTTGGGTCTGTATTTCTGCCAATGGAGTTTAAGGATCAATGATGTCCTCAATGCTGAGAAATAAAGGCAGATAATTATCCACCATGACTCACCACAAGGGAGGCATGCGATGGGCCCCAAATGTATTCTACAGCAGGACAATGACCCCAAAGAATACAGCCAATATCATTAACAACTACCGTATTTATTGGCTTATAACATGTGCCGGCGTATAACACGCACCCCAATTTTAAGGAAAAAAACTTTTAGGAGGGAAGTTTAAGGAAAAAAAACTTACATTTAAATGCCCATCAATGCAGCCTTATCAGTGTCCATCTGCAGCCTTGACCATTATTGCAGCCTTGTCAATGTTATATGCAGCTTTGTCATGCAGCCTTGTCCATCATTGCAGCCTTGTCATGCAGCCTTGTTCATCATTGCAGCCTTGTCATGCAGCCTTGTCAGTGTCATTTTCAGCCTTGTCCATTTTATTTGTGTTTTGTATTTGTAAAAATGGCGCCGCCGAGATACAGAGCCAGATGTCCTGTGTATCTCAGTGGCACTCGGTGGTTCTCGGCCACCTTTGGCCATTCTCGTCGGTTGTCGCCCGCTCTCGGTGGATTTTGGCCGCCGAGAAGGGCCGAAGGCAGCCGAAAGTCGCAGAGAAAGGCCGAAGCCGGCTGAAAACCACCCAGAGGCTCCAAAATGGTGGAGGATCGGTGTATAACACGCACCCGCGATTTTCCCCTGATTTTAAGGGGGAAAAAGTGAGTGTTAGCCCTTGTACACACGGTCGGAGATTCCGACGGAATGTTTCCTATCGGACCGTTTTGTCGGATATTCCGACTGTGTGTGGTCTGCATCGTACTGTTTCCGTCCGAATATCCGATAAACCAACTTTTCCAACTTGCCGGTAAAATTTTCAGAGAAAATGCTCCGATCGGACATACTCCGATCATGTGTAGCCTACTCCGACGGACAAGGTGCCACGCATGCTCACAATCAAATTTGGACACGGAAGCGCTCGCTCAGGAAAAACTACTGTTCGTAATCGATATAGCACATTCATCACGCTGCAATGTTAAAAATTCTTTCATGAAGCTCATTCTCTTGTTCTTTACAATGCTGCAAGAATGAACTTCTTTTGATGCTCATAGTCACACACACTTCTCCCGAATGTATTTCTTCAGTCTTTTTTACTCCATTCAGCAATACAATATTTTAAATCGTCACATCTACACATTTTGTTTTGTTTTTTTTGTTTGTTTGTTTTTGGGGGGAATTTTGTGTTTGTTTTTTTTCATCAACATCTCCTTTTTTGACAGTTTGCTCATCTTTGCATTTTTTGGGGTGTGTTTTGTGTGTCAACTTACCACAACACCATTATTATCTTTTTTGTATTTTCTTTTTCTTTTTTAATCTACAGGAGGTTGTTTAGTGTTGGTGCCCCTTGTTATTCATTTCACTTTGTATTTTTTAAATGTACCTGCCTACTCACAAAAAAACTGTCCTTTTTGAAGTAAAACACATACGCAAGTATTTCTTCAAACAAAAAAAACCTTTATTTAGGTGTCAAACAACTAAAAAGAGGGAGGCAGTGCTGGAGAAACTTGTCAATTTGGCAAAGCCTTTGGCCCCCAGGGCAGACATGAACTAATTTGAAAATGCTAAATTGGTGGCCTGAGGAGTACATATCTCAGGGAGAGCAGTCTGGTCCAGAAGTCCTAGAGATCAGGAAAAGCAGATGCCATCTATGTCCCCAGAATGTGGTTCTTCAAGAGGCTGCATCTTCTGTCAGACCAGACTGAACCCAGGCCATCACTCTCTCGTCTTCCTTAGGCACTTCCCGCCAGGCTTCCTTCCAGACTGTGGCAGGGCTCCTGTAGTTGTGGCAGGAGGAGGAGGAGGGCGATGGTCGACCTCCTGGCTGCCACTTGCCACAGCCTCCCCCCGGCTGAGGTCTTCCTGTGTATGAAAATGGGACATAGTTTTAGTTTTTTGCTCATCAATCACACCATTTTGTGCTCATGACTGTTGCAAATTGAATGTTACCAAATAGAACAGACTATCATTCTGAGCCCACCATTTTTCATTCTTACCCCAATCATTTTTGGTCACTACTGTCTATTGAGATGTAAACCACTTTGTTAAATCACAACAATCAATAATAACATCTAGTTAACATCACTATACCTGTCTCAAGCTGGGCCCCTCCACATGTTGTTGCCTGGAAGGCCCAGGTTGGACATAGGAAGCCTCAGCTGGGAGTGAAGGAAGCCTTGAAGGAAGACTGGAGAGTGGTGGCCTGGGTTCCCCCTGGTCTGCCAGAAAATGCAGCCTCTCATAGTACATCATCCTGGGGATATAAATGGCATCTGTATCTCCTGATCTCAGGGAATCCTGGAACTTCTTGCGCTCCCTGAGATAAGTACACCTCAGGGCACCAATTTTGGCCATCACATAGGTCATGTCTGCCGTGGGGAGCATGATCTTAACCAAACCAAGCACTTTCTCCAGCGCTGCCTTCCTCTTTCTTAGGTCCTTAGAAAGGGGGTTTTTCATTTGCCACAGGCAGGGCAGCTCCCTGAGCATGTCAATGATCATTTCTAGAAAATGAGGTTCCTTGAAGGGATCCATCTTGTCTGCAAGACACAACACAAGACAAAACCTAATAATTTCAGGCTAAACTCGATAATCTTGTGCCAATATAGGCCTCAATCTAGAAGCAGTATAGGCTAGTGATGTACCAAAAATGTTAAAATGGTACCTTTGTTTGAACGATCGGAGTTTCAGTTCCTCCTTCCTCTACTCACAGATCGTACGTACGACACACGCGTGTTGCGTTTTATATACAGTGCGCATGCGTGAAACTCCATTCATCCCTGACGTTCTTTCTAGGCTATTCCCCGCCCCTTCGCTTTTGGCGCAGTGGGGAGAGCACATGGCGGAGAGAACGCAGGTGCGCAATCAGAGTTCAACTAACGAGGAGGAGGGTGAGGAAAGCCCGGAGCCTGAAACGTCCCGATCCAGGAAGAGAAGATTTAAGGCCTCAAATATGTCTTTTGGAGAGATGTTGGAGATGGTGGACATATTGAAGAGGACCGACTATGATGGGAAGTATGGACCTTACCCAAACCCAAATATCAGAAAGGCCAAGACCATGACTAAAGTTGTAAAGAGTCTTCTGAAGAATTTTGGGGTACGACTATCCAAGGATCAACTGAGAAAACGCTGGTCAGACCTGAAACTGAGGGAGCACGATCAGTACAGAAGGATCAAGCGTGTTCTTCAAAAAAGTAAGTAGTTGTCGTGTGTTCCTATAATTATTCTTGCTTGCATACTGCTCCATGTGCTTTGATTTCATGTTGTACAGTTTAAAATGGCCACTTTCAAGTTCATGGGTTCAATCGTTCGTAGGAAACATCGTTCTGCAGGTAAGTATTCCAGCTTAACAAAGTGTCCACAATAATGTTCTCACCTTTGAACTTGGACAAAAAACACAATTGTACAACACTTCCAAGCAAAGTGTCATATTCCTATTTCTGCCCTCTGTGTGCTAAGTATTCCTTTTTTACATTCTCATAGGGGAGAGAAGACTTGGGAAGTCTGAGGACACAGGGACCCCACCCCTCCCAAAGAAGGCGAAATTCCAACAGCAAAAGCAGAGGAGCAGGAGGAGGAAAGGAGAGATCATTGAAGTTGGACAAATTGTCACCACAACAGGTGAGTGTTGGAGACCACAGCTTCCAGTAAGCTCATCAATGTATGTCGGCATATTTATAATACATGGTGTGTTTTTTTGCTTTTTTTTGTAGGTGATGTGGAAGAAGAATCACATTTTACCAGTGAAAGTGCCCAGATCCTGATTGGGGAGATAATGGGGTGCAATCGGGATTTAGAAAATATACAGCAAAACATCAATGATGTTCAAAATAACATGAAGAACATCATTGATGCTTTGGGGAGAGTGTGAAACACCCCAAACTAGCTAGGGTTTTCTTTTTTTGTTTTTGAACAACAACTTTGATATTTTACAAAAAGCCAAATTTGGAAGATGCACAGAGTGTGTCAACATGCGATATCTCCCATCATGGGGGAATCAATGTACGTGTTTTGTGGAAAGTGGCTGAGTTGAAGGGGTTGCAGCCCCAAAACATGTACATTGATCCCCCATGATGGGAGATAGCACATGTTGACACACTGTGTGCATCTTCCAATTTTGGCTTTTCCAGGGGTGACACCCCATGTGATGAAGGCAATATCAGCCCAGTTTGTACATACTCATGTCTGATATTGTCTTCACTTTTCAAAGTTGAACTTTGTAAGTTCCTGTGTTCTGTATGTTACACTTTGATACATGCCTGTTTACACCAAAACACCAAGTTACCCAAAAATGACCTTAAATAATGTTTTTGATACACCCAATATGTTGGTTTGTTGTAAAACCCTTTTCTAAATGCACATGTGAATGTGCTTTGATTAAAAAGTGAAATTATCAACAATGTGTGGCTTCATTTTTCAATGCACAAAAGCAGTATTTGGAGTAAAATTGTTGTTTTCTATGACAATGGGTGTTATTTACTAAAGGCAACTCCACTTTGCACTCCAAGTGCAGTTTCAGGTGCACTTTTGCACTGCACTTGTAGTGCATAGTGGATGTGCCTTTTTGTAAATAACACCCACAGTGATGTGTTCATTTTCACAATCATGCCATTTTCATGACCCCACATATATTATGGTGCTGAAAATGAGCAAGATTTTGGTCAGTAATGCAATACATACATTAGTTAACAAAAACAAGGTGTGTGTGTAGCAGACCCACAACATAATAAGATTATCTGAAGAAGAGACTGTCACCTCATCTCGCTCAGAAGTTGGGTTTGCACTGTTGTAGAAAAAGGCACAACAAAAATCATAAATTTACCTAGGAGACACCTAAAACCAAGTCAATCAGTAAATGAAAACAAAGATTATTGTAGTTTCAAATAAAAAATTATAAAAAAATGCCTCTCAGACATTGTCTGGCATATCAATGGCCCCCCTACCCACAAAGTACTCCATGTATTGGGTTCGGACCTCAAGGGCGCTTTGGGGGGGCAAGCCAGGACGAGCAGCTTCAAGGGACATGAGGTTCTCATTTTCAAGCAAGTCTGCATCTTGGCCAACTGAGACCACATAGTTTGCTGAATGTCTTTTTAATTGCAATAAATTTTTTATTGAAAATTTTTAACATAAGGTAACAGAGATATACCTACATACATGGTGAATCAAAATTTCACTTACAATATAAATATGAAGCACATAAGACACGCACAGGATATATAATGTAGAGAAGGTATCTAAGAGCAGAAGTACATCACAGCTGGTTTATCAGAACGATAGGCAGAAGATAATAATAAGGATAGCCTATATATCCAGTCTGTTCCCCAATGTGGAGAAGAGAAGAGGCCCCCCCTCCGGCACCCCTAGTGGGTACTCACTGTGCTCAGAGGGGGAAGACCTCCATCCACCCCGGAGACATTAAACAAATCAGGTGACATCCACTGCGCTGTATCCGGGTAAGCGTAATATGGCTTGTAGGTAAAATAAGAATATAGAGCGGGTGAAGAGCACCCAAGATTTCAACGAGTATAGAATAAAACAAAGATGGAATAAATGAAGAATAGAAGAGAACAAAAAGGCAGTAAAGTAGTAGAACAAGAATAAAGAAAGAAAAGAAAGGCTTGAGTTTTGGAGTTTTAACACAGATGACCTCGTGATCCTTCACAAGTCTAAGTTATTGTAACTCTACAATCATATCAGTTTAGAATTAGTAAACCAGTTAGTCCACCTTTCCCAATTAGCTCTGGCCACGCCGAGCCTGCCTTGGGTTGAAGCAAACAGGGTTTCATACATAGCATGTGTGTTGGTAGTCATGACAATTTCCCCGAACGTGGGTGCGTTAAGATCTTTCCAGTGGCGCGTTAGGGCCAGTTTGGTGCTCAGTATAATATGGGAAACAATCGTTCTGGCTGGTTGGGGTATTTGATCAATATTTAGAAATAAGATGGCCAGTGCCGGGTCAGCGGGGATGGGAAATTGTGCTATTTGTGAGCACAAGTGAAACACCCTATTCCAAAGTGTCCGTATTTTAGGACACTCCCAAAGGATGTGGTACAAGGTGCCGGGGTGTTGACATTGTCTCCAACAAAGTGGAGATGCAGTGGGGGCAAATTTGGATATCTTATAGGGAGTAATGTACCAACGACGCAGTATTTTTTGCGTCAGTTCCCAAAGGTTGATGCATTTGGTGGATGCGTAAGCTACTTTCAGCGCGGCTCTCCATTGGGCTTCTGTAAATGTTTTCCCCAAGTCCTTTTCCCAAGCATGAATGTTGGAAGTTTTGCGGAATGTTAGTTTGTCGTTGAGGGTGTTATAAAAAAGAGATATCCCCTTTAGATTAGTAGAGGGTTTAGTAAGATATAAAGCAATCCTCCAGGGGAGTTGTATATCTGGGATATTGTGAGATTGGAAAAGATGCTTGATTTGGATGTATCTATAACTATCCAAATCTGCCAGGCCGTATTCAATTTGTAATGTGCGAAATGTTTTCATTGCTGGACCTATCATAAGATCCTCAATGTGTTTTATACCTTTTGTTTGCCAATGAGATATTTGCAGGTCGGGGATGAGTACACTGAGACTACCAAGAGGGATTTTTAAAGTAGAAGTAGGGACGGTAAAAGTTTGCGCAAGAAGTACCCTCCAAGCTCGTAGAGATGCCACTATAGAGGGGGCCAAATTGGCAAGGTCGGGAGCATTGGCTACGTGGGTCAGTAAATAGTTGTACAGGCTAGAGTTGGGGATTTGGTTTTCCTCAAGATCCTGCCATCGCGTGGGGGGTGAGTCAGGGAACCACGTCCTCAGTTGGGCTAGTATGGAAGCTATGTAGTAATCATAGATCTGTATATTGCCCACTCCCCCTGCTGTTCTCGCGGTCAGTGAGTCTTTGAAGGCCCACCTGGCCCTTTTCCCTCTCCACAGAAAATTGTTTATTATTGCTTGTACTTCAGTAAAGTATTTAATGGGGACAGGGATGGGAAGGGACCTGAACAGGTAGAGTAGTTGGGGCAAAACTATCATCTTTACTGCTGCCAATCTGCCTGACCAGATGAGTTCTGTTTTATCAAGGGCTTGCAATTTAGATGGTAGGGATTTAAGAAGGGGGATATAATTATTGGTATATAATTCCCCGGATGTGGGGGTCAAGGTGATTCCCAGATACTCTATGCCCTTCTCACTCCACCTATAGGGGAACCGTGCGCTAATTCTCGACTGCATATCCTTGTCCACGCCCATGCCCAAGATATAAGACTTGTTCTCATTAACCTTATAATAAGACAACGTGGTAAATAGTCTCAGAGTGTCGTGTACCGAAGCCAAAGACTTTTCAGGGTTCGTGAGCATCAAGATAATGTCATCAGCGAACAGGCTTATCGTGTGTTCAGATGTTCGAGTTTTGAATCCAGTGATATTGGGGTGGGATCTTATATGTTCCGCCAGGGGTTCTAAAATTAAATTAAAGATCAAAGGGGAGAGTGGACATCCCTGGCGCGTTCCATTTGATATTGGGAAGGGGGCAGAAAGTACACCCGAGGTGTATACCTTCGCTGAGGGATTCGAGTAGAGGGCCGTTATAGCCGAAAGGATCATACCAGAGAATCCAAATTTGGTTAAGACTGCTTTCATATATCCCCAGTGGACCCTGTCGAAGGCCTTCTCCGCGTCCAACGCAAGGAGCAGAGAAGGCCCCCGCCCAGCGCCAGCCAGATGGATGATATTGGTCAGCCTCCTCGTAGCATCTGAGGTTTGTCGTCCTTTCGTAAACCCAGTTTGGTCGGGATGTATTAAACAGGGCAGAATATTTACTAGCCGGTTTGCTATAAGTTTGGCATAGACTTTCACGTCCGTGTTTAGTAAGGATATAGGACGAAAATTGGCTGGTGTATCAGGGGTCTTACCTGGCTTCGGCAAAGTCACTATGATTGCACTCAACATTTCGTGTGGGAAGGAAGAGGAAGCGGCGGCAGCGTTAAACACTTCTGTCAGACAAGGCAGTAAATACGTTTTAAACGTCTTATAGTAGTCTCCGGAAAAACCGTCAGGACCAGGGGATTTAGACCCAGGAAGTGAGTCAATAACTTTGAGAATTTCGTCAGACGTAAAAGGTGTATTAAGTTGTTCCACGTGTTGTGAGGATAGAGTAGGCAAGGATAGCTGTTGTAAAAAGTCATTAATCAAGGAGGGTGAGGGCTGAGTAGTGGTAGAGTCGTCTTTTAAGTTATATAAGGAACCATAATAGTCGCTAAATGCGTCTGCAATATCTCGTGGGCGTAACATCTTATGTTTGCTAGTAGGGTGAAGGATGTAAGGAATTTTTGATTTCAGTCTATGACCTTTAAGTCGGTATGCAAGTAGTTTTCCTGCCCTGTTGCCCTGAGTGTAATATGTCATTTTTAGTCTTTTTGTCTGTTTTTCAAAAGAGTCCAGTAAAAGGAGCCTCAGGTCGTGTCTCAGTCTGTGGAGCTGTTCAGTCAAAGATTGGGAAGTGGCCCGTTTGTTTTGTGATTCTAAATCACGAATTTTGTTAGTAATGTCACGTATCCTCTGCTGCCTCCGTCTCCTCTCCCCAGCTCCCAGTTTAATAAAAATCCCCCGAATGTATGCCTTATGGGCATTCCAGAGCACAAATTTATTAGGCATCGAGGGCCCGTTGAGGGAGAAAAATTCCCCCAAGTGGTCCTCGATATACGATCTACATTCAGGCAGTTGCATAATGTATGAGTTCGCCCTCCAAAGAGGGATTGATTCAAATGTAGAAGAGTTTTTCAGAGACAGCGTGATAGACGCGTGGTCAGACCACGTGATGGTGTTGATAGATGCCGATAGTGCCTTAGATAATGTGTGTTGATCGACCAAAAACAAATCTATTCGCGAGTATGTGTGGTGAGGGGCAGAAAAAAAAGTGAAGTCTCGCTCCGTTGTATGCAAACATCTCCATACGTCATAAACATCCTCGCTATGCAGTGTGCTGCCCAGAGATAGGGGTATGCGTTTGGACGTGGAGGTAGTGTCAATGGCCGTATCAGGTACAATATTAAAGTCACCACAGATTACCATCGATCCTTGGCCATGTTTCCGAGCCTTCTTCATAATTTTGTGAAAGAAACAAACTTGACGGGTATTGGGGGCGTAGACATTTACAATGGTGTAAGTCGTTTGATTTATATCACATATCACAATCAAGTAGCGACCCTGAGGATCAGCAATTGCCGTATGTAAATTAAAAAGGACAGAGTCTCTGATTGCTATCATTACCCCTTTCGTTTTAGAAGTGGCATTTGCGAAAAACGTGTGTGGGAAGTTCTTATGTTTACAGACAGGCGCTGCATGTTGGCAGAAATGGGTTTCCTGGGCGCAGAGGACGTCTGACCCAGTGGATAACGCTTCTTTCCACATAGACTTCCTTTTCATAGGGTGGTTGAGTCCTTTAGTATTAATAGATAAGAAGTTAATGGCCATGGGAATAGTCGGGGGATGAAAGTGTGATATGTGCTGTATACATAAAAAGAGAGTAGAAGACGTCTTCTAGAGGTGTTAGCAGGTGTAAAATGACCACTCCATGGGGAAGGTACTCACAGTTAAGCCGAGATTGAGTGTGGTCTGTAAACCGCTTTTGAAGTTGGTCTTGCAAGCTGCTGTCCGTACGATGAACAGGTGGTCTTAAGGTGAGTTGCCGGATTTGCAGGAACTGGTAAAACTCCAGGAAAAGAGAAAATGCATGTAAAGTAACTGAATGAAAAAAAAAGAAGAAAATCCAACTTGTATAAACATAACTAAAATATTGAAAGAAAGAGAGCATGATAAGCTCTAACTTAGATCCAAGACACCCCTCTAGGGGGAAGGGGTGAGTCGTAAGCAACCGAGTGTTGCTCAGGTAATTCGGGGTAACAGTTCAGGCCCAACGAACGACCTGCCTCCCCAACTAGAGGAGAAAAGACCCCGTTGGTGTACAATCAAACTTGTGAGTTGGCGTTTCGTGGTGTCGCTGACTTCCAGTCCGGGCTGAGCGTCCGACGATTGGAGGCGTCTGCATTGTTGTCCTTAGGATCAGGGAGAATCTTCCATTCTTTTAGTAAGGTAATACCTTTGTCCAAGGAGTCTATGACAAACGAGCGTTCCTGATATGTGATCGTAATTTTGGTAGGATACCCCCAACGATAGGGGATTTGATGGTTGCGCAAAACTTTCGTGATCGTATTTAGATTTCTTCGTTTTTGTAGTGTATGCTGGGACAGGTCAGCATAGAACTGAAGGTGTTGGTATTGAGGAGGGAGCTGCTCCTGCTTACGAACGTACTGCATCAGTTGTTCCTTTGAGTAATAGAAATGCATACGAAGAATCACATCCCTGGGGATTTTGTCTGGGAGATACGAAGGTTTTGGTAGTCGGTGTATCCGGTCGATAGACAGTTCAATGGCTGAAAGATTGGGTAGTAAAGAGGTGAACAGGTCAGTAGCATAGGAGCGCAAATCCGAGGCTTGGATGGATTCAGGAATTCCTCTAATCTTGAGGTTGTTCCTTCTGGACCTGTCCTCAATGTCGGCCAGCTTATCTCTAACCCATGTGGACTCCCCTTCTTGCAGATCGTGCGCATCCACCAAGTCATTTATGGTGGAAGCAAATTCCCCCATCTTGCCTTCCAAATGATCAACCCTGTCTTCCACCTTTCTCACAGCTCCGCTAAGTCTATTCATGCAGCCCATCAAGTCAGCTTGGAGTGTGCTCCTCAGGGAGACCAGCATGTCCTTCAGTACCGTATCCAGCACTGGTTGATTGGTAGTAGGATAATTGGAAATAGAGTCATGGAGTTCCCTGGTGTCATCCTCAGAGTCTGCAGCCGGGCTCAGCGCGGGACTGCATCCAGAGCCATCCAGCTTCAATTTCACTTTAGCTGGGCTCCCCGAGGGAGAGGATGCCGGTGGGGAAGCCTGGTCGCTGTAGGAGTCTATATTGTTAGGGGATGAGGTATTTGTGGGCAATTTTAGTTTATGCTTTGCATTCAGTGGAGAAGGGTGGTCGGCGCCATCTTGCTTACCTTGATGGCGCGGTTGAAGGAAGAAATCCGTGAGCCGCTGAGGCTTCGAGGAGCCTTTTCGCTTGCCCATCATGCTCACCAGGTGTGCCCCTCTCAAAACGCCAGGTATGTGGACGAATATCGGGGTCCTATTAGCCGCTTGTCGCCGTGTTGTCTTTGGGGAAGCAGGAGCTCTGGAATCAAACGTCCATTCGGTTCCGCTGCAGGCCACGCCCCCTGCTGAATGTCTTTTTAAGAAATTGTGCAGAACACAGCAGGCAAGCACTATGTGATTTATTTTATATTCCGCCATATGGATAGGCGTTAAAAAAAGGCGGAACCGGCTGGCCAGTATTCCAAAAGTGTTCTCCACCACTCTTCTGGCTCTGGCCAGCCGGAAATTAAAAATCCTCTGGTCCGGGGTGAGGGTCCTCATCGGGAAAGGCCGCATCAGATAGTTTGCCAGGGCAAACGCCTCATCCGCAACGAAGACGAACGGGAGTCCTTCCTGATTCTCCTCTGGGAGTGGCAAGCCCAGACTGCCACTCTTGAGATGCCAGTAGAATTCTATCCGTGCAAACACTCCACCATCCGACATCCGGCCATTTTGCCCCACGTCCACATACAAGAAGTCATAGGTCGCAGACACCACCGCCAACATCACGATAATATTAAACCCCTTGTAATTATAATAGTACGACCCCGAGTTGGGGGGTGGGACGATGCGGACGTGTTTCCCATCAATTGCACCTCCACAATTGGGAAAGTCCCAACGACTGGCAAAGTGGGAGGCCACAGTCTGCCATTCCTGTGGCGTTGAAGGAAACTGTGGAGTGAAACAAGAAATTTTTTTTTTTTATTTTGCACATCAACATTGCAAGCAGATTAGACACCAACATTTTTGACCAAGATCATTATAACATTTTGGGAAATGAGTATTCAAAGCCTAAAGAATAAGGTCCCCTTATCAGAGTCATCACCCCCCCATCCCCCCCATCTGATGGGCCCTTGCAAAAAATGAGGGGGGGGGGGTGTTTTGGACAGGTCACCCTCTCCACTTGATTGAGAGCTGAATGCCTAAATAATGTGTGATACTTTGGGAAGCCCCTCCTTACTTACACTATTGGCAGCCCACCGGACAGGTAATAAGTGTCATAATACCAAAAAGAAAACAAAATGGAAGCACATTTTGACATTCTGCTATTACATATCAAGATAATAATAGGGGAAAAAACAAAAAAAGATAGCATTTGAAAGTATTGAGGCAGGCCCTTGCACTACATGCTTTGGGGAATTCATCCATAAATGTGACCATAAAAAAGGTAGATATAGTGTGTATTGGATTTTGTCAAGTCAGCAGATAGAGGATTGCTATCAGCAGTTGCAGTTGGGGGGTTCCTAATGAGTTTGGCATAACCCAAAAAAAAAGTCACTCTGCAAGAATTGAAGCATACACATAGCATTTGTAGACATTTTAGGGGGTGTTTAGGGGAAAGCAATACTATGGAGCTGACAAAAGACATTGGTAAGTGACTAGACTATAGTTTTATGGGCCAAGAAGAGCATGGTGGGGAAGTTAGTGAGGCAAATATGCCTGAGGACAAAGGGGCAGAGCATATGAATTAGAGCATATTGCAATGATGGTAATTAGGGAATGAGGAAAGAAATGCAAGACATTAGCAATCATGAAAGAAATACACAGAATGTGATGTTAAAGGATAAAACTTACCATCATATAGTCCTTCTGCAGGACCTGAATGATGGCAGAACAGATCTCTGGAATAATGATCCCCAGAGCCTGGGGGGAGATGCCTGTGGAGAACTTCATAGTGATAAACAGCAATGCCTGAAAGAACGACCTGAATAGCAGAAACAAGCAGACAATAAGCAATGCAAATCAAAGCGTACTATACCAAGATATACTCCACAATGAGAAACTAATGCTTACTGACTACACACACTGATAAGCAGATACGCAAAGACAAGCAGAAACTGAAGAGCAGTAGCGAACTGAATCACAAATCTGAAAAGCGTGAATCGTCTCTCACCAAACTTCTACTAACACGTGATAGACACGAGATCCGCAGAAGGAGCCCAAAGGGTGCCAGACGTGGTGCTGAACTTCCTTTTTCTAGTGCCGCCGTACTCGGCTTATGTCACCGCGTTCTTGGCAACCGGAAATTCCGACAACTGAGTCCGACCGTGTGTATGCAACATCACTTCCGGATCTCTTCCAGAATTAATCCGTCGGAATAACTCTGACGGATTTGGTTGTCGGAATCTCCGACCGTGTGTACAGGGGCTTATACGCCGATAAATACAGTATCTTCAGTGTAAAGAAGAACAAGGAGTCCTAGAAATGATGGTTTGACCTGCACAGAGCCCTGATCTCAGCATCATGGAGTATGTCTGGGATTACATGAAGAGACAGAATTTGATTTGACAGAGATAGATTTGAGGCAGCGACATCCACAGAAGATTTGTGCTTAGTTTTCCAAGATGTTCGGAAAAACCTACCTGAGGAATTCCTTCAAAAACTGTGTGCAAGTGTACCTAGAAGAATTGATGGTGTTTTGAAGGCAAAGGGAGGTCACACCAAATATTGATTTCTCATCTGTTCATTTACTTTCCACTTTGTTAATTGATAAAAAAATAAATAACACTTCTATTTCTGAAAGCATTCTTATGCTGCGTACACACGATTGGAATTTTGTTCGGAAAAGGCTCAGATGGTTTTTATGACGGGATTCCGCTCAAGTTGTCTTGCATACACATGGTCACACAAAAGTTCTCTGAACATTCAACAGTCAAGAATGCAGTAACTTACAACACTAGAACGAGCCGAGAAAATTAAGTTCAATGCTTCCGAGCATCCGTTGAATTGTTTCCAAGCATGCATAGGAATTTTAGACGTCGGAATTTGTACAGACAATCAGAATTTCCGATCTGAACTTTTTCCGACCGAAAAATTGAGAACATGCAGTCAATCTTTTGCTGGCTGAGATTCCGCCAGCAAAAGTCCGATGGAGCATACACACACAATCGCATTTTCCAACCAAAAGCTCTCAGCAGACTTTTGCTAGCGGAATTTCCAATCGTGTGTAAGGAGCATTAATTTGTAGCATTTTTTGACATATAAAATTTGTTTAATTTTTTAATAGAGCAGAGAACTTCTGCTGGGTTCTGATTGGTATCTGTTCCCCATAATGAGGAGATTTATTTTTTACTCCCTGTCTACGTGACACCATTTTACATTCTGACGCACAGGGTGTCATTGAGATAAGCAAGGTGGAAAATTCTTGCTGAGTCTTTTCTATTTGTACCACTTTAGCATAATGGTCTAAATCTCCAATCAGTGGGTTTCATTTCAGTATTTCTGTTTGACAGATAATTTTCTTACACTTGCAGTCCTTTTCTGTTCCCCTATCTGCAGCAATTAAATAAATAAATGAATAGAAATGTGACAGGAATGGAACAAAGAATTAGCACATATAATGTCCAGCGAGCTGTTCGTATGCATGGCTGTAAACATAATTACCCAATGAACATAAGTGATGTAAAAACACAATTCCATTTAATTAACTTGGCCCTACAAATGTTTGTTGTGTTCGTCTCATGCTATTTCCAAATGTTCAAGCAATTAATCTTGCATAACCTTTTCATTTCCCTGCCGAGAGCAGAACATGCAGTTTGTTTAGCATTTTATAGCACAATAACACCATATAACCAACATTGTATGCATGCATTAAAGGAAAATTCTAGATTTAGGGTTGATCCAGGTCACCTTTCCCCCTGCTCTCTGATCACCCCCTACCTATACACCCATCTAGCTGATCGCTGCATTTACAATAAATAAAAAAACTTGCCCTTTTTTACTTTCCTAAAGCCATAGTCACATAATACTCTAATCCCGAATCTTCTTTTATCTCCTTTTTTAGGTGCTGAGTAGACATGTGCATTCGTTTTCGTCCGAATGCATTTTCGTCCGAATTTCAGCTATTTTCGTTTTCGTTTTGACAAACGATAACGAAAGCACAAAATCCGAAAAACAAAAGATCCGACATAAATAAATGCTTTATTTTCGTTTTCATTGTTACAACAGTTCGATATAGAATAGGAGATTCGACATGACTCTGACAACAATCTGTGTCTATAGAACCTGTGTTCGAATGTGCCTAACCTTACCTCTATTAGTCCAAGATTATATAGAGAAAATATTCGACAGAGAAAAAAGATTTGACAGAGAGAAAAGATTCTGCAAGATACTGTCCTAAAAAGTGTTTGGGGACCCGGGTCCTGCCCCAGGGGACATGGATCAATGCAAAAAAAAGTTTTAAAAACGGCCGTTTTTTCGGGAGCAGTGATTTTAATAATGATTAAAGTGAAACAATAAAAGTGTAATATTCCTTTAAATTTCGTAGGGGGGGGTTGTCTATAGTATGCCTGTGAAGGGGCGCATGTTTCCCGTGCTTAGAATTGTCCCTGCACAAAGTGTCATTTATGCAGGAAAAAAAGTCCTTTAAAATCACTCGCAGCTATTATGAATTGTCGGCTCCCGTAATACAGAGAACACTCATTGAAAGTCATTGATAAAAAAATAAATAAATAAATAAATAAAAAAAAACGTAGGGGTCCCCCAAATTCAATTACCAGGCCCTTCAGGTCTGGTATGGATATTAAGGGGAACCCTGCCTCAAATTTAAGAAAATATTTGACGTGGGGTTCCCCCTAAATATCCATAACCAGACCCTTCAGGTCTGGTATGGATATTAAGGGGAACCCTGCGTCAAATTGAAAAAAAAATTGACGTGGGGTTCCCCCTAAAAATCCATACCAGACCCTTTATCCGAGCACGCAACCTGGCAGGCCGCAGGAAAAGAGGGGGGGACGAGAGAGCGGCCCCCCCTCCCTCCTGAACCGTACCAGGCCACATGCCCTCAACATTGGGAGGATGCTTTGGGGGTCTGTGACCCCTCAAAGCACCTTGTCCCCATGTTGATGAAGACAAGGGCCTCATCCCCACAACCCTGGCCGGTGGTTGTGGAGGTCTGCGGGCGGGGGGCTTATCAGAATCTGGAAGCCCCCTTTAACAAGGGGACCCCCAGATCCCGGCCCCCCCCCTGTTTGAAATGGTAAGGGGGTACAACAGTACCCCTACCATTTCACAAAGAAAGTGTAAAAAATGGTTAAATAAAACAAACACACTTTTGAAAAATTCCTTTATTAAAAATAAAAAAATAAAAAAAAGATTCCAGCGGCGGTAATCCACTCTTGCTATCCAGCGACGGACGGTCATCTCTCCAGCGATGTCTCATCTCATCCAGCGCAGCGAATCCATCCTTCTTCTGTCTCCGTGTAGGAGACACTGCAGGCATTCCGGCGGCTGACGTTTCTTATATACGGAGGGCGGGGCCACCCGTCACCTGACCCCGCCCCCCTCTGACGCAAGGGGAAACCCGGGGTTCCCTGTGACGTATGGGTGACCCCGCACCCCTCTGATGTAACACAGGCAGGTTTCCGTTACATCAGAGGGGGGCGGGGTCACCTATACGTCACGGGGAACCCCGGGTTTCCCCTTGCGTCAGAGGGGGGCGGGGTCAGGTGACGGGTGGCCCCGCCCTCCGTATATAAGAAACGTCAGCCGCCGGAATCCTTGCAGTGTCTCCTCCACGGAGACAGAAGAAGGGTGGATCGCTGCGCTGGATGAGATGAGACATCGCTGGAGAGATGATCGTCCGTCGCTGGATAGCAAGAGTGAATTACCGCCGCTGGAATCTTTTTTTTATTTTTTTATTTTTAATAAAGGAATTTTTCAAAAGTGTGTTTGTTTTATTTAACCATTTTTTACACTTTCTTTGTGAAATGGTAGGGGTACTTTTGTACCCCCTTACCATTTCAAACAGGGGGGGGCCGGGATCTGGGGGTCCCCTTGTTAAAGGGGGCTTCCAGATTCTGATAAGCCCCCTGCCCGCAGACCTCCACAACCACCGGCCAGGGTTGTGGGGATGAGGCCCTTGTCTTCATCAACATGGGGACAAGGTGCTTTGAGGGGTCACAGACCCCCAAAGCATCCTCCCAATGTTGAGGGCATGTGGCCTGGTACGGTTCAGGAGGGAGGGGGGGCCGCTCTCTCGTCCCCCCCTCTTTTCCTGCGGCCTGCCAGGTTGCGTGCTCGGATAAAGGGTCTGGTATGGATTTTTAGGGGGAACCCCACGTCAATTTTTTTTTAAATTTGACGCGGGGTTCCCCTTAATATCCATACCAGACCTGAAGGGTCTGGTTATGGATATTTAGGGGGAACCCCACGTCAAATTTTTTCTTAAATTTGAGGCAGGGTTCCCCTTAATATCCATACCAGACCTGAAGGGCCTGGTAATTGAATTTGGGGGACCCCCACGCTTTTTTTTTTATTTATTTATTTATTTTTTTTATCAATGACTTTCAATGAGTGTTCTCTGTATTACGGGAGCCGACAATTCATAATAGCTGCGAGTGATTTTAAAGAACTTTTTTTCCTGCATAAATGACACTTTGTGCAGGGACAGTTCTAAGCACGGGAAACATGCGCCCCCTCACAGGCATACTATAGACAACCCCCCCCCCTACGAAATTTAAAGGAATATTACACTTTTATTGTTTCACTTTAATCATTATTAAAATCACTGCTCCCGAAAAAACGGCCGTTTTTAAAACTTTTTTTTGCATTGATCCATGTCCCCTGGGGCAGGACCCAGGTCCCCAAACACTTTTTAGGACAGTAACTTGCAAATTAGCCTTTAAAATGAGCACTTTAGATTTTGAACGTTGGAGTCCCATAGACTTTAATAGGGTTCTAAAGTATGCTATGTACTAGCTCCGTCGAATCTTCTTTATACATTCGACAGACACCATAAGCCTTCAAAGACAGATTCGACCGTAATTCATGTGGATTTTCGGACGAATGCAATTTTTGAACGAAAAACGAAATAAATAAAAACGAATTTCGGGAGTAACTAAATAAATTAAGTTTTCAGACGAAAACGAAATTCCGAAACGAAATATTTTACTCTGCACATGTCTAGTGCTGAGGTCCTTATTCTGGATGGCCCCCAGTGGGGTTCTCTCGGGATCCAAAACAGGAGCCTGCTGTAGTGATGTCAGTGAGAGGAGACTCGTGTTGGCACTTCTACGGCTCTCGATTAGCTGTCTTCTGCCCCAGCACAGAACACGAACAACAGTCTTAGGTGAGTAAAGCTTTCTTCACAAGGTAAGAAAGAAAACAAAATAAAAGTGCAGAATATGTTTGGGGGGAGGTGGGGGTTAATACTTTCCTTATGATAAGTTTTAACTTATTTTCAAAGAGAGCATGCACACATGCAGTAGGTCTTCGTTTGTGCTTACCTGTTCTTGTGCTGGGAGCACACTGCACAGTATGCCCCTAGTACAGAGACCACAATGGTACTGACTGTTACAGACCCAACCAGGACAGGGGCTTTTGGAGGGGACTGCAGGGTAGTCCCTTGACTACTGACTATGGGCCCTGGCATTTTAGGGAGCTATGAGCATTCAGGAAGATGTCTTGTTAAATAATGCAAGATGACATTACCACATTTAAAGTGGTTGTAAACCCTTACAAACCACTTTGACCTACAGGTAAGCCTAGATTAAGGCTTACCTGTAGGTCCAAGAAATCTCTCCTAAACCTATACGGTTTAGGAGATATTTACCTTTGCAAAAGCACAGCTGTCTACAGCACATGCGCCGTAGACAGCGGCGTGCAGGCGCACTGGGTAAGCCGCAGATCGCGGCGATATGCCGTGAGTGTCGGCTCCCGTACACATGCGTGGGAGTGACGTCATTGCTGCTCCGGCGAATCACAGCGCCGGAGCAGTGAGACCCACCAAGAAGATGGACGCTCGGAACTACAGGGGACAGCGGTGACTTCGCTGGCTCCTGTGTCAGGTAAGTGACACATAATGGACTACTATGTGATGCATAGTAGTCCATTATGCTTTACCTTTGCAGGGAATCAAAGAGGAAGTAAACCCATCAAGGTTTACTTCCTCTTTAACAGCCAAGGAAGTCATGATGGTCTCTGCCAACTTGAAACTCAGTGAGAAGATGAATGTGAAAAGAAAGCTGGTTAATTATATTTGGACAGTCCTGTGTCTTCTTGAATACTGGTGCCGAACTGTCTGGGTGGGCATTGACACCTAGGCTTGTCTAGGTGACTAGTTTTTAATTAGCTCACTGTTTGTTAGCTGTTCATTAGATGTACTGACATTACTGTTTACAGTTTTCATTGTGTAGGATACTGGGATCAAGCTCTTACCTGATATTGTGTGCTATATATTCTGTGGGAATTTACAATAAAGTCAGTTACAGTTTGCACATAAGCTAATGCCGTCGAGTTCTTGGATGCAATGCTCAGCTATAATACCAGGTTCCTGGTTCCAGAGTGAAAGAAGCTGTATCTTGGCGGAAGCACCTAAGCAGGGTGCTAGGCAGCCCGTACAACAATAAAATTAAGTTTTACTCACAAAGGTTGTGTGAAACAGAGCATTCTTGCGGATAACCACAGTTAGCATATGGGGAGTACTCCTCCGGACAGTAGGAGAACAGGGACTGAGGAAAGAAGGGATCTAGACAGCAGCAGCAAGCAGGTTGTGCACAAATCGCTCCTTCTGGCCAGGTCATCCCATTCCTTGGTAAAGTTGGTTCCTCCTCCACATTCACGTGACTCGGAGCTGTGCCAGCTGACAAGAATCTCTCTGGTGCTTGCTCTGACAATATGTTTAAGAGGTCGTGGCCTCCTTCTTCAGGTCTCAGAGACCAGAGAGCAGTTTGCGCGTGGCCTGATGCTGCTGCTGTCTGGATCCATTCTCTCCTCGTCCCCTGCTCTCCCACCATCTGGGGGAACACTCCCTGTATGCTGACTGTGGTTATCCACAAGAATTCTCTGTTTCACACAACTTTTGTGAGTGCAGCTTAATTTCATTGTTGTTCAGACATCTAATAAATCTGTATTGCACAAGGAGCTTCCAGTGTCCCACTGCCTGATGGAGCTGCATGTTTCTATGCACCATTAGTATTGTTTTCACCCTAGCTTGGGAGGATTACAGACCATACTCTTGACCCCATGAACTGGGCCTAATCCTCATTTGGAGAAATGAAGAAACTTTGGGGTCCACCTGGAGGAGGTCTTATCTCTTATTTTGGTTCACTTTACATTCCTGATACAGTCCTGATAGAACAGAGGCTAGAGGACAAACTGCACATGCTCAGAGTGCATGTGATCAACATCGGGCCAATCAGCACTGTCAAGACAAAGAGTCCAATGGGGACACTAAGTTCTGGTGACCTGGAGGTTCCAAAGAATTCCCTTAGTTTACAGGGATTTGTCGCATTTTCTGTTTGGCTATGGGGCAGGAAGTGAAGGGAAATCTCCGCAATGGGACACAGATGGAGAAAAAAAAATCTGACAGGGGTTATACCCCTACTTTACTCTATTCAAGATGATAAAAAAATGTTTTGCCTATAGTTCAACTTTAAGGTAAAAAATATTTTGTGCACAGGATCCCCTCCACAGCTACCCATTATACTTACCTGAGCCCAACCCTGATCCAGTGTTGTGCCCGAGAGCAGCGGCTCTCTCCAACCTCTCCCTCCTCACAAGACAGAGAGGCAGGAGCCAGTGTCAGCCTGTCAATCAAATCCTGTTACAGGGGATCGGGGTGCGGGACCGAGCCACCATAGCATACCATTCCTATGGTAGCACGCTGAGGACAGGAGGAGCTAGGGGCAACATCAGAGGACCCTAGAAGAGAAGGATTGGGGCTGCTCTGTGTGTGAGTAAGTATAACATGTTTATTAATTTAAAAAAATACCCTTTACAATCACTTTAAGTGTTAGGTTTAGTATTACAGAGGGAGATAGGGGTTAAGGCATTATTTTATGGGTTGGGTTTAGTGTTCAGGAAGGAGAAGAGTTTAATGCTAGGTTAGGGTCACATAGAGAAACATTGGGATTTAATCTTTTTGCACCGAAAACGACCAGCTACAGGCTCTTGGATCCTGGCACTGAATTCTAACACTGCCAGTCATGTACCCCTCCCCATCTGCTAATTACAGAATTGTTGTTTTTTATACATGAAAGACAGAGATCTCATTAGTATGCAGCTCGTTCGCGAGACTGCAATATTTAATTTTTACATTTCCAGCATTGGTGATGTTTATTTGCCAAAATTAAATTAGGTCGCTGTGAAAAGTCATCTGCAATCATTTGATATTATTATTAGTGGTCTTGTAGAGAGCTGGTTGATGTTTTAGAATTCAGAATGTCATCTGAAAGGAAAGTGCCCCGCTCTATTATTCTACACTAAATGCTCAGACAAAATGTAATCTTGTCATTACACTTAATCTAAACATTGAAGCAAAGGTTAAGGATCCACAAGGTGCCATTTGGTGTATTTGATATGCCAAGCTGTTGTTGAAGGACCATCAAATCCATGCTTTGGCAGAATTCTGATTCTGACTTTTAGAAAAGTCAGTGCTGAGCCACACCCCCTCCAACATCCTACACTTAAATGCAGGGCTTTAGAAGAAGGGCCTTGGAGTATATTATGAGATAGAGCAGAGGAGAGCCTTATGCCCCGTACACATGATCGGACTTTCCGACAACAAAACCGTGGATTTTTGTTTGGAGGTTGTTGGCTTCAACTTGTCTTGTATACACGAGGTCACACAAATGTTGGCCAACAATTACTAACGTGGTGACGTACAAGGTGTATGACAAGCCAATAAAAAGGAAGCTCAATAGTCATGTGATATCTTCATTACAAACGCTAGTTTTACAAGACCGAGCACTTGATTCCTAGCATGCATGAACTTTTGTGTGAAGGACTTGTGTACATGCGATCGGAAAGTCCGACAACAAAAATTTGAGAACCTGCTAGCCAACATTTATTGGCGGAAAGTCTGCCAACAACTGTTTGATGGAGCATACACATGTTCGGACTTTCAGCCAACAAGCTCACATCCATCAATCAAGCTGACATCCCAACATACCATGTGATCTGACTAGTTTAGCTCAACAAGGAAATATTCTCTACTACAGCAATAGAGACCAAACTGAGCATGTGCAGGGGGACCATTCTGACTTTGTCTTATCTGGACTTGCCCAGAGAGACCCTGCAGGTGGGGGGGATCTGTGCATTCAGGATAAAACAGCCTTTTTACAGAAGACACAGGATTAATCCCTTAAATTCCATAGTGAGTATAACAAACATGCTATTCTGCATATACAGACAGATTTAAAGGCTTAGTTCTCCATTTGGTGACCTTTTATGCCCCTTTTGGACCATATATAGGGTATAACATAAAGCATATCCAACCCTCAACCCTCAACCACCACCCACCTCCACTTACCTGAATAGCGTGGTGCTTCTCCCTATAATGGTGTATTATTTTTTAAAATTTAGCTTGGCCTGCCTTGCACAATCTTGTTATCCATTCACCAGGATCTACTACAAGTCTCATTTGCCACCTCGGCTGAGTGGGCAGCAGCAGGGTGGTGATGTCACTGCCCTTGTAATTAATTCATTATTTCTTCCAGCCCCATAACAGAAGGTCTGTACCTTCATAAAGAGAGTCCTGCAGCCATACCCCCCCACGGGGGGGGGGGGGGGGGGGGGTCAGCGGAGGGACGGCATGACAGGTGCAGGACAGCCCTGTCACCGTTTTAATTAGCTGCCCGGGGAGGCCGCTTTAAGACGCGGGGTCAGGCGAAGGTAAGGGGCGGAGCTACGGCATGGTACGCGATAGCGGCGTACCATGCTTTCACTCGGAGAGCGGAGGAAGAAGCGATTGCACGCACCCTCCCGCTCGGATCTGGACATCATGGCGGCAGGTACGGAGGCCTTCCTCTCTCAGCTGCGAGCGGCGGTGCACAGTCAGGGCGCTGCGTGGCTCAGAGAACAGATTGCGGCCATGGCGGCAGAGGGGGGGAGCGCGGACAGCAGGGGAGCAGGGGCTACACCTCGGGCCCGGCATTCCTGGCCCCCCGAGCGGTACAGCCCAGAGGCCGGCCCGGGTGGGCCTCAGCGTGCACCGGCGGGCACTCCTGGGAGAGATGTGGGCTCAGGGTCCAGTGGGCAGCACCAGGATCCTTCAGCTTCCACCCCGGGGCCTTCGGAAAGGAGTGCGGTGACGCGGAGAGGAGTGCGGAGGAGGGGCCAGGACACGCCAGCACAGGTGACGGACATGGCGCAGGGTTCGGCGCCCCCTGCGTGGCGCCGATGCACAGGGCGGCCGTCGGGCACGGAGGGAGAGGAGGACGGCGGCAGCCAGCCCGGACGGCGGGGTCAGGACCTGCAGCGGGTGGGGGCCCCTCCAGTTGCCGCGGCCCCCAGTCCCAGGCACAGGGGTAGCGGAGATCGTGAGAGTCCGGAAGCCGGGGCAGTCACAGCCGAGACAAGAGCAGGGAGGAGTCGGCTGGTCGGGAGGCGCAGGTCCCCTTCACCGAGGCGGGAGAGCAGGGCTGGTGGTCAGGAACAGAGGGCATCTTGCGTGCAACGCCGCAGACCCGTGGCCATGGAAGCTGGTCCGTCCGTGAGTCGCACGCCACGCCTGGAACCGCCGGCTGTCAGCGAAAGATCCGAGGGCGAGTTGTCGGAGTCGGAGGACCATGGCGAGGATGGTCGGTCGTCGACGGTGGGTCCGCAGGAGGCGGCTGCGAGGTCCGGTCCTGGGCAGCCTGGTGAGTGTGTTTCTTCTTTTTCTTCTTTGTTGTATGACTTGCTGGCACGGGGTAGTTGTCCGGGTTCCAGCGGGGTAGGGGGGGTGTCGAGGCTGGGGGGTCGGCAGTCAGCCCCCCGAAGGATAGGGCGCAGGAGTCCAGGGTGGGGCAGGAAAGCCTGGGGGGTTTGTGGTTGGGCTTGAAGGAGCTGGTTCAGCGGTTTGAGCCTGGGGCCGTGGGGGGACCGGCACAGGCTTGTGAAAGAGAAGATATAGAAAGGTGAGTATGTTGAGCTTTTCACCCTGTTGCCGCTGGAGAAGTTCAACCTGGACAGGTTGAAGCCCGAGGAGCGGAAGAAGGAGGATGGGGAGAAACGGCGCTATAGATTGATTCCGCGTACCTTTGCTAATTGGCTTCAGGCCTTTGCGATCCTGGCGAGCGTCGTGGGAGAGAAGACGCCGGAGCACTGTTCGGCGCTCTTTGTGTACCTGGAGTCCATCAGCGAGGCGCACAGGACATACGGAGGGACGGCGTGGCTCCGTTATGATGAGCAATTTCGACAGAGGATGGCAGTCCGACCGTCTCTTCGCTGGGATCATAAGGATATCAGCTTATGGATGAAGCTCATGACGGCTGCGCGGGCCCCAAGCCAGTTTTTTCAGCCGGGGGTCGGAGGTTCGACAACCTCGGGACAGCCGACCGAAAAACGTTGGGGTTTCTGTTGGCAATTTAATGAGGGGACGTGTAAGTTTGGGGCCACCTGCCGGTTCAAACATGCGTGCTCCGGATGCGCGGGATCTCACACATTTGCCAAATGCTTCAAAAGAGGAAAAGGGCGTCCCGGAGATTCTGCGCATAAGAGGGACGACTCTGGTGCGGGTGTAAAGGATGGTACCTTTCCTCAATAGGTACCCCGATTGGGTGGGGGCCCGCTCGCTGGAGGATGGGTTTTGGTTTTAGGATACCTTGTTCACTGACTTCAGTGCCCCCTCTGGCAAAAAATTTGAAATCTGCGCTGCAATATGTGACTGTCGGCAGGTGGCACTGGGTCGGATGGCGGGTCCTTTTCGGGAGTTGCCTCTCCCGGACCTGGTGGTTTCCCCGCTGGGGGTGGTTCCTAAGAAGGAACCGCATAAGTTCAGATTGATTCATTACCTGTTCTTCCCTGGGGGGGTTCGGTCAACGATGCCATTGCTCCGGAGGAGTGTGCGGTGACGTACGCTTCCTTTGACGCGGCCGTTGCCTGGGTTCGGCGTTATGGCAAGGGGGCGTTGATGGCGAAGTCGGACATCGAATCGGCTTTCCGGCTTCTGCCGGTGCATCCAGAGAGTTTTCGACTTCTGGGTTGTACCTGGGAGGGGGGGTTTTACCTGGACCGGTGCCTTCCGATGGGATGTTCGATTTCGTGCGCCTTCTTTGAACAGTTCAGTTCCTTCTTGGAATGGGCCGTCCGTGATGCGTCGGGTCTCAACTCGGTTATCCATTACCTGGACGACTTCCTGTGTGTTGGGCCGGCAGGGTCCAACGTCTGTTCGGTCCTGTTGGGTACGCTTCAACATCTCGCTGAGCGGTTCGGGGTCCCGTTGGCCCCCGAGAAGACGGAGGGTCCTGCTGATTGTATCACGTTCTTAGGGATCGTGATCGATTCTCAGAAGATGGAGTGCAGGTTGCCGCTGGACAAGCTAACGGGGCTTCAGGCGGAAATACGCGATGCGGTAGGTTTGCGGAAGTTGCAACTGCGTCGGTTGCAATCGTTGCTAGGGAAGCTGAACTTTGCCTGCCGGATCATGCCGATGGGGTGTGTGTTTTGCCGCCGGCTGGCGGCCGCTACGGCGGGCATTTGTGTCCCGACCCATTTTGTGACGCTCAGTCGGGACCTCCAGGAGGACCTGAGGGTGTGGCAGGGGTTCTTGGAGTCCTTTAACGGTCGGGCCCTTTGGATGTCTGGGCCCATCAGTAACTGCGATCTGGAACTCTTCACGGATGCGGCGGGGTCCACGGGGTTCGGGGCCTTTTTCAAGGGTCAATGGTGCGCGGCTCGCTGGCCATCGGAGTGGGCGGAGGCTGGACTGCTGAAGAACCTGGTTCTTTTGGAGCTGTTTCCCATTGTGGTGGCTGTTGAGATTTGGGGGGAGTCATTCCGTAACATGAAGGTGCGGTTTAACTGCGACAACCTGGGTGTGGTACAGGTGGTTAATCGGCTGACGGCGGCCTCTGGGCCGGTTATCAAGCTGTTGCGGCATCTAGTGCTGCGGTGTTTGCAGGTTAATTCTTTCCTGTATGCTGTTCATTTACCGGGGGTGGACAACATGGTTGCTGACGCTCTGTCTCGTTTTCAGTGGGACAGATTTCGGGGATTGGCACCGGAGGCGGAGCGTCATGGGATCGAATGCCCCGAGGGCCTGTGGGCCATAGCACTGGAATAGCGGCTCATTGGATCAGGCAATCTGTGAGTGAGGCTACGTGGGGTGCCTACTCGAGGGTTTGGCAGGACTGGTCGGCTTGCCTGGAAGCGATCGGCATGGCCCCGGGCGCTGCGGGCATGGCTCAGGCGGTGTTCTATTTTCTTAGTGGGGCTATGGAAAAAGGGGTTTCGGCAGCTTCAATTGACCGCAAACTGGCTGGGCTGGCGTTTCTGTTTAAATGGCAAGGGCAACGGGATCATACCAAGGAATTCTGGGTGAGACAGGCCATCAAGGGATACCGTCGGGCGCACAAGCAGAGGGACGGGAGGCGTCCGGTCTCTTTTGACCTCCTTCGCGGTTTGTGCCGGGCGGTGGGGAAGGTTTGCAGTTCGGATTACGAACTGGCGCTGTTCCGGGTGGCATTCACTCTGGCCTTCTTTGGGGCGCTTCGGATCAGTGAGCTGGTCAGCCCGTCGAAACGGGTGGCTGGGGGGTTGGCCAGAGACGACGTTGAGATTGGCCGTGACTCGGTTGGTATCCGGGTACGGCGGTCAAAGACTGATCAGATGGGTCAGGGGCTGCGGGTGGAGGTGTTAAGGATAGGAGACTCTGATATCTGTCCGGTCGGGGCGGTGGAAAGGTTTTGGCACATGCGACCTCAGGGCGCAGGCCCATTTTTGTTGCACTTGGATGGCTCTTATCTTTCCATATTTCAGTTTATCGCTGTTTTTAAAAAATGCGTGGCGGAGGCGGGTTTTGACCCGAGGAATTTTTCCACTCACTCCTTTAGAATTGGGGCGGCCACGGAGGCATCCAGGGCGGGTTTGAGTGACGAGGCTGTGAGGAGAATCGGGCGGTGGGATTCAGACAGGTTTAAGTTGTATGTCCGTCCGCAATGGGTGGCGTAATGAGGCAGTGGTTAACCTTTTTTTGGGGGGAGGTGGGGTGTTTGTCGTGTGGTTGTGGTATGTTAATCCAATTTTTATCTACAGGTTTTGGTGTGGGCCTGGTGTGGATCCTGGGCCATTCCTATGTTTTTTGGGGTGCGAAGAGAGCTGACATTCGGCCGAACGGCAGACAACTTCGCATACCCAGGCAGGAAGCACGGGTTTGCTGGATCGGGGTCCCTGGCATGAGATGGAACAGAGTCCTGGGCGAAGTTCACAGGTTCTCGCCTAGACAGGCCTCCAGATGTGTTGATCTTGCATGTGGGGGGGAATGACATGGGGGTCAGGTCCATGAGAGATCTCATCAGGGACATCAAATGCGATTTCTTGCGTTTGAAATCTGCATATCCTAACATGGTGCTGGTCTGGTCCGACATGGTGGGCAGGTTGTCCTGGCGGTGGGCTTTGTCCGATAAGAAGGTGGATCGGGCAAGGGTGAAGGTGAACAAGGAGGTCAGCAGATTGCCGTCAGGCACAGGGAGCTGGAACTGGACACCTGGCGTTATTTGAGGAGTGATGGTGTGCATTTAAATGAGGTAGGGACGGATCTGTGGGCCTTGGGTCTCCAGGACGGTATCCAGCGAGGGCTGCGTGTGTGGAGGTGCCTGCAAGGGTAAGGTTTTACCCCTTTCAGGCTGTGGCGGCGCTTGGGGATTTTTGGGTAGGAAAGGGGAGGTTTTCCAGGTAAAAAAGACTGTTGTACCCATCCATGGGATGGGGGTGGTTAATGTACTTTCGGGTTAAGAGTTGTTAACCTGGAAGGGTTAAAAAGGGGTAGGTCACTGCGATGGTTTGGGTATAGCCTCCGAGACAGGGGATACCGTCTGGAGGTCAAGAGGTCAAAAGTGGGAAGTCGTTCGCAGTGACCGGTGTGTTGTTATGCTGGTACCCATGACCCGTTAAAGGCTGGGAATGTTTACATTTTTGAAAGTTATTTATGGTATTTTATTAAACTATATATATTTTTGTTAATAAATTAAGGCCAGTTGGCCATTTACTCCATACCTTGTCCGTGGTTTATTAAAGGTGGGGATCAGGTTTTGGAGGCGGGTGTCTGTCATGGGTGGGAGGTTACGGATACGCATCTAGGGGGGCTTAAGTCCTTACAAATGTCATGACCTGGAGCTGGGGACAAGCAATACAGGAGCCTGTGCATTGCATCCATGACTCTCTAATTGTGGCTGTAATGCTCTATAAGCCTGAATACAACTATTTAATACTATTTAATCACTTTTTATTCTATCATTGCTGGTGCATGTTTTGTTTAAAAGGTGGACCATACCTTTAACTCACAATGGACACTTTTTCAGGCTGCACCAAAGAATATTGACTGGATTTAGGTCAGACTTTGTTTTAACCAGTCTAAAATTATTCCGATGCTTATTTTTTCAGCCAAGTTGATGTGTATTTTGTTTCAACAGTTGTTTCGCTGCATGACCCAATTGTACTTCATCATGAGAACTTAAAGCGGAACTTTACCCATAACAACTTGATAAAATATAGTGTTTATTAGCAGGGCTGGGACAGGGGGTGGGCAGGGGGAGGGACGGCTGCCCTGGGCACTGTGGTGTCATTGGAGGTGGTGGGGGGGGCACCACGAGGAGATTGGTGGGAGGGGTTATTTGTGTTGGGCAGAGGAAATTGGGGGGCGATGGGGTGTAATAATGGTTCTAGAAGGGGAAATTTGGGGAGGTAGGCTAGGAGTGGTGATTTGGGGGGATTTGTGTTGGGATGGGGGAGCAGGATTTGTGCTAGGAGAGAAAAATCATATTAATAAATTATTGTAAAAAAAGTATTATAAAAAAATAATAAAATTGTCAAAAAAGTTATAGTAAAAAAATAAAAATAAACTTAAACTACTGACACATCCACTTCTCTACTGATCATGTATATATATATATAACAAAATATATATATAAGCTGCAACTCTAATGTAACCCAAATATACACAAAAACCGAATAAGAAAAAATGAATTTCGCTAACCTATAAAAAACATATGAATATATGTGCGGACCCAAAAAGTGAAGAATTAACAATCAAGTGCTAAATACAACTGAATATCTCCAGTCGTCACATCAAAAATAAATAAATCACAATTGGTGCTAAAACAAACACCCATTCATGAGTGACAGATAATGATAGTTATCACATATAAAAATAATGAATAAATAAATAAATGAATAAATAAATAACTGAGATCGATTGATACACAAATCAGTAATAGTGTAAATAAATAATGAAATATGAGAAGTGCAATAATAAATTAATATGAATAGATTAATATTAATACATAGTGTCCATATAATTAACCGGCCACCCGTGATGAAATTGCAATAAATAACTGAATTCCAATCAAGTTCTTCAAGTGCAAACGTGATCTCGTCACCACCACACATATAAGTTGGCTCCTTACAGACTCAATATGACCCCCCCGTTACAGAGGGTCATAGCAGGTGAGAAATTGAATGGACTTTCATGTTATTAAGCTGTCTATCCGATCCTATGTCTTCCACAAGATGGAGCCAGTTCACTCTCTCACCGATCCTCCCCTCCCATGCACCACTCTCCGCTCAATGCGGTAACACATAAAAGATAAAGGCTCCAAATAGTGTAAAACCTTCAACTTTAATTCATATAAAAAGATATACAATAATGCACTTACAAAAGCAGCTTGGCATCAGGCTTATTAGGAAGTGTGCGCCGGCTGGACGCACACAAAAAAACCAACCCGTGCTTCCTGGTGATTGACAAACGAAGACTGAGGTGACATCAGCGCATCACTCTGCCCTACATGTTTCGTAATACCTTACGTTGTCCCGGCGCACACTTCCTAATAAGCCTGATGCCAAGCTACTTTTGTAAGTGCATTATTGTATCTTTTTTATATGAATTAAAGTTGAAGGTTTTACACTATTTGAAGCTTTATCTTTTATGTGTTTCCGCGTTGAGGGGAGGATCGGTGAGAGAGTTAACTGGCTCCATCTTGTGGAAGACATAGGATCGGATAGACAGCTTAAAGCGGGAGTCCACCGGGACTCCGCGTTTTTTTTTTTTTTTAAAAGCCAGCAGCTACAAATACTGCAGCTGCTGACTTTTAAAATAGTGACACTTACCTGTCCAGCGCGCCCGCGATGTCGGCACCCGAAGCCGATCTGTAGATCGTATCTCGGGTGCTGCCGCCGCCATCTTGGGTATGGGAATCAGGAAATGGAGCCTTTCGGCTTTATTTCCCGGTTCCCTACTGCGCATGCGCGAGCCGCGCTGCGCAATAAGGACGGTCCCCGCTGCCTCTGGGATCTGTGTGTTTTCCCAGCAGGCAGCGGGGCACTTGCGGGAAGGGGCGGGCACTTGCGGAAAGGGGCGTAATATACGCCCCTTTCCGCAGAGAGCTATCCCGGAAGTGGGTACAGATACCTGTACTGTACAGGTATCTGCACCCCCCTCCCCCCTGAAAGGTGCCAATTGTGGCGCCGGAGGGGGGGAGGGTTCCGATGAGCGGAAGGTCCACTTTAGGGTGGACCTCCGCTTTAATAATGTGAAAGTCCATTCAATTTCTCACCTGCTGTGACCCTCTGTAACGGGGGGTCATAGTGAGTCGGTAAGGAGCCAACTTATATGTGTGGTGGTGGCGAGAGCACGTTTGCACTTGAAGAACTTGATTGGAATTCAGTTATTTATTGCAATTTCATCACGGGTTGCCGGTTAATTATATGGACACTATGTATTAATATTAATCTATTCATATTAATTTATTATTGCGCTTCTCATATTTAATTATTTATTTACACTATTACTGATATGTGTATCAATCGATCTCAGTTATTTATTTATTCATTTATTTATTTATTCATTATTTTTATATGTGATAACTATCATTATTTGTCACTCATGAATGGGTATTTGTTTTAGCACCAATTGTGATTTATTTATTTTTGATGTGACGACTGGAGATATTCAGTTGTATTTAGCACTTGATTGTTAATTCTTCACTTTTTGGGTCCGCACATATATTCATATGTTTTTTATAGGTTAGCGCAATTCATTTTGTCATATATATATATATATATATATACACACACATACTGTACCAGAATCTCTGACCTCTTCCAATCTAATGGGAACCTTCAAGGCCAAAGATAACTGACATATGCTTCAATAAGTGGTGGGTTGTAAGGCATAGTGGGTAGTAAATGTCAGACACTTCTTAGGCCGCGTACACACGGGCGGATTGTCTGGCCAACTAAGTTCGTCAGACAATCCGACAGACAGTCCGTTCAAAATTTGCATGAACGGACTTGACCACACACGATGAGCAGACAGTCCACTGAAAGCTTGCGCGATGACGTGTACGGCACGTACGACGGGACGAAAAATTTGACGTCCAATACACTGCAATGCAACCTTCACCGTGTAAATCCTTTCTGAGCATGCGCCAAACTTAGTCTGTCGAACTAGCCTACTCACGAGCGGACTGTCCGCTGAAACCAAGTTTGGACGGACTGTCTTACGGAAATTCCGTAAGACTTTGTTCGTCAGACAATCCGCTGAAAAAGTCCGCTGAAGAACACACACAAGCGGATTGTCCGCCAGCAGAACCGTCACTTTTGGTTGGACTGCAGGGAAGCAGTCCCAACACTGCCCTGCCCTCTTACTTCTGGATAGGCCCTTACACAGCCTGGAAGCTTGATGCACCCGGGATAGGCCCAATGGTCTGGGTGGCACACAAAACTGGATCACCTGATTACACCCGATATATATAGGCTCTCTCAGCAAGCCAAGGGATTCAACAAAATCCCTGCCCATTGGCTGAGATACCCCATATACCCATAACCTTACCTTGAGTTGTCCTTCTCAATCTAATACCTCCAAGTGCCCAGCCACCTGGTGGTAGAAGAGGAAAGTATAACCAGGCCAAACTTAGGGAGAAGTCAATGGATCCCTAGTAATTAACTACAGTAGCTACTCCTGATAAGGAATTTGGTGAGCAGCTCCCTGACTAAACCCCAGGGTGCTACAATACTCATACACATGCACATACACACACACACACACACGTGTTTGAGCTTTCAGGTGCACATCCTAATGCAATAGGCTGCGCACACCTTTGAGTTCCACATTATATATAGAAATGGTACCCATTGAGTCTCACATTACATATGGCCAAAAATGAAAAGAGATCGATATATGACAAATCTCGAATTACATATAGAGTCTGGAGACCCAGTGGGTAGCGTTCCCCACTACATTTCATGCCTCTGGTCCCAACCACTTTGGGTTATGGGTGTCCTCAACCATCTTGGGCTTTATCTGCTCCTCATGCTGCATTTACTAGAATAAAAAATACATAGAGAGGAGTTTGTCATTGGAGTCCCTTGGAGACATAGAGAACCATTTAGCAGTATACCATTCTAGGATCTACCAAAAACTGGATATATCACTTTTAGGTGTACTGATCCTCTACAAACTTTGTAGTTTAAAAATCTACCTTCGTATCAATTGGGTTGAAAAAGTCAAAGCAGCAAGTTTACATTAGTAAAACTTTGTAAAGATTACCAAACTTAAAATGTTAAAAATTTAAATTGAAATTGAGCTAAGAGTGGCACTGTGGCTCCATATTCCATAACTATAAAATATTATACAATCTTGTTAAATTTTCTGTACAGGACAAAAAAAATTGCAATAAACATGAATTATTTATGGATGTGCATAATGGATCAGTGAGATAAAGCACAGCAGCAGAACTGCAAGTAATTGTCTTGGTTAAATATCCATCTACAGCTTACTGATGAACAGGAATCTGCTAAACGCAATCTTTGAAATACTTATTAAAGACATGCCTCGCTTGAACAGCATAACTGTGCCCTCTACTTGTGAGAGCTTCCAACTGCACGTTATAGGCATTTTTAATAGCTTTCTGCACATTTAAACATGTTCATTCCTATTCCACTGACATTGTGCAGTGCTGTATGTAGAATACTGAGCCATTCTCATCGGTTTAGGCAACAGAGGAACTCACATTTCAATGCTCCCACCACAGTCACACATAATTATTATGCTGTTTTGCAAGGTGCTGCTGGCTCACTCTGCTGGGATCTCAGCTGAGAGAAGTAGCAATCCTGGGGCCTCTCCTGCAGGCTTTTGCCAGGAAAGCATGAACCATGTTGGGGAAGATGAAGGTGGAGGCTCCCCAGAGGCACTGAGGCCTACACCATGTGCTCAAGCTGCAATGGATCCTGGGTATGCAAGGGGAGTCTTTAGCAGCAATCCAGGATAAAGTGGTGAATAGACTTTGCCGTATTACCAAGGAAGAACAGAAACTTGTTGTCCTAAAAGTGGATTTCAGGAAAAATAAATCTCTACACAGTAAGTTTGGGAGCAGTAGGAGGGAAGACTCCAAGCTAAAGTCTCTGGAGGAGGCATCGAAGAAGCAGGAGAAGCTGGTCGCTTCTTTGAAGGAAAGCAGCCGTGCATTTAGAGAGAAATATGAGCATGAGGAGAGATTCCAACAGATGAAGGCGAGTGCCTGTGCGAGTACCAGCCAGAGGGTGGATGCCAGAGCAATGGCGACAGTAAGGATGGGGGGTAAGGTAGTGGCTTCACATGGTAGCCCCAGTACTACCCCTGTCTCAGGATATGTCGTGTCTGAGTCAGTGTCTGCCCCCTTCCCTCCCCAGCAGCCTTTGTCATGTTTGGAGGAGGTTGAGGAAAATGGTGGATTGCTACAGGCCATTATGGAAATGGATTCTCCCTTGAGTGGCACCGACTCGTCAGATGAAGAGGAGGATGTCATCCCTCAGCCTGTAAGGGAGAAAGTTGTGGAAAAAGTTTTATTCAAGTCTGATCAAGATTGCGGCAGTGCTACAGTGTCTGCAAATGGAGGACAGGCTGTTTCAGTTCAGGAAAATGCTGGTGAAGGAATGCTTGTTGAGAATATTTCTCTGTGTATGGATGCCATTCCTGTGATTGCTGCTACAGACAAAGAGACTGCATCTGTCAATGGATCCTTGCTGTCGGCAAGGAATGCAGGAGGAGATGGTGTCAATCCTGACCAAGAAGTTCTTGTTGTCTGTGAGAAGAAGGAGCAGGGGTCCCACATGGACGCCAAAATCGCAGAGCAGGAATGTGTATGAATGATAAAACAGCTGGTGTACCTAATAACAGGACTGCTGGTAATTGTGGTACTTCTGGGACTATGGTGAGTGGGACTGCTGTGTTGGAAGGGAGGAGGGAGGATTGAGTGATGAGTGAATTGCCAAGCCTGATTTCAGAGGTTCCTATGCAGTCAGTAAATGTGTCATCTGTCCCAGTTATGAACTATGCTAAGGCTGTGTCGGGACAAATCCATACTGGTGGAAGGGAGCCAGTTATGGGACTTTCACCTAAAGGTGCTTCTTCCATTAACTGCTTGCTGCCCGCCCACCGTCACATGACAGCGGGGGCGGTGCGGCTCTCATTCTGGGACGACGTCATTTTTTTTTCAACATTTTTGGTCTTTTTTTGGTAAAATATAAAAAACCCAGCAGTGATTAAATACCACCAAAAGAAAGCTCTATTTGTGTGAAGAAAATTATAAAAAAAATTGTTTGGGTACAGTGTAGAATGACCGCGCAATTGTCATTCAAAATGTAACAGTGCTGAAAGCTGAAAAATGGCTTGGGCAGGAAGGGAGTATAAGTGCCTGGTAGGCAAGTGGTTAAACGCAGGAATGTGGTACAGCTCAGATGGGAAGAAAAAGATATTCCACCTATCAGGAGAGTGGTTGTGGATAGGATCCTAGCCATGGAATTTAAGGCAGAGGATATTTATGCTCTTATCAGTCCGGCTGGTTCCTTTGAACATGATTTGTCATTTGTGCATCCAGAATCACTGGATCTGTTTTGAGAGCGGTTTGAGCATATGTATAGGGGCCAGCCGGACTGGAAGGGGCTTGTCCCTAAGGTAATCTCATGACAGCCCTGGATAAAGAATGTTACTATCCTGACTAGGAATGAGTCTATACACCCTGAGGATTTATGGGTCTGGTTGAGGAGGTTTGATGAAACGTTGTGTCTCCTAAAAAAATATTTTGGATGGTAGAGGAATCTGGACAGGTGGGTGGTCAGTGTCAATGAGGTTAAACAAACCCAAGGATAGATCCAAATAAAAAAACAAGTTTAACTCACCGGCCAGCCCGCTGACAACCAAATCAACCTAACATTATGCGTTAAAACGGGGGTTTAGTCCGCATACATTTGCAAATACAGGCATAAGCCACAGAACCCCATCAAGGCACCCTGGTATCTGTGGTCCTATCTCTAAGTAATGAGAGACTCCACAGTGGGAGCACATGCATTCTAATGGATAGGTGGAGGTCAGGTGGACTGAAGGGAGCCACCTCTTCTTAAAGGTGCAGGAGCACACTGAACACCCAGCAAATCGAACAATGGCTGCAAAGGTGTCAGTGCACTGCCTGACCAGTATAACTGTAATTCTACAACAAAAAAGGTGTCCACCACCCCCACCTATAACTGGCCTTTGCAGTGAGTAGCATAGGAAGGCTACATATTATATAAACAAAGCCAAGGATAGATGCAAGGAAAAAACCAAGCTTAACTCACCGGCCAGCCCACTGACAACCGAATCAACCTATCTAACAGTATGCGTTAAAACAGGGGTTTAGTCTGCACACATTTGCAAATAAATGCATAAGCCACAGAGCCTCATCAAGGCACCCTGGTATCTGTGGTCCTATCTTTAACTAATAAGAGACTCCACAGTTGGAGCACATGCATTCTGATGGATAGGTGGAGGTCAGGTGGACTGAAGGGAGCCACCCCTACTTAAAGGTGCAGGAATACACAGAACACCCAGCAAATCGCATGATGGCTACAAAGGTGTCAGTGTGCTGCCTGACCAGTATAACAGTAATTGTATTTGTCCAGCATTTGCCCTCCTCTTCCTTTATTGGTAGAGATGGGATTACCGTCTTCTACCCTGGTCAACCAAAGGTGTGCCATAAATGTGGAGTCAGGGACATTTTTCCTCTAACTGTCCATAACAGAAGTGTTCTTTGTGTCAGGAACTGGGGCATCTGGCAAGGGACTGTAACATCATTAAATGTTACTTGTGTGATAAGGTCGGTCACCGTTATTGCCAGTGCCCTAAGACTTTGCACAATAAGCCTGAGTTAGTGGAGGAATTCTTCCATCTGGATAGAAAAGCATTTGGGTTGGCAGAGGTTGTACCAGGGGATCCTAGTGTCTCTGTCCCATCAGAATCTGTGTCTGTGAGTCTGTTTGTGGTGTCAGTGTCCCCCCAGTCTGTGGTCTCCCAGTCAGTGTCAGAAAGTGTGGTTGTCAATTCTGTGTCTGCGGTTTGAGTTTAGCAGACACCGAGGGGTGGAGTGAGTAATGGATTGGATGATGGTGGAGGGGGAGGTGGAAAGGTGAAGGGAATGAAAGTGGCTGGTGCAGAAGGTGAATGATGTGAAAGTCAGGGTGGAAGTTGGGGTGAATGATGTGGGGAGAGGGTTTAATGGGGGGATTTTGGCTGAGGATGTCCTGGGGAGCAGGGGGGAAGTGGTTCTGCCATCGGAATTGTCAAATGAGGATATGGATTGGTTGGAGGCTAAAAGGAAAAAGGGTAAGAGGTGGAGAAACAGGAAGGATGCCAAAGCTCCCGAACCTAGGAGGGTGGAGGTGGCAAATGCTTTTGAGGTGTTTTCTGAGGTGGAGGGTGGAAGTTCTTCTGGCGATGAGTCTATGGAGGAGAAATCACCAGAGGGAAATTGAAGCATGTAGGGTCTCCAGGTAGGGAGGGGGGTAAGCAGGCAGAGAAACGTATACCTCATCCTGATGGCGGTTCCCACTTCACTGAAGGTGGCGACCATTAATGTCGCCAGCATAAAATCAGTAAGTGCTCATAATATGGCCTTATTTTTGCTCAACAGGTTTGATGCTGATATTTTCTTTTTGCAAGAGACCCAGTTGTCTAGTTTGGCTGATATTCATCTGGCGAAGAAGGAGTGGAGGAGCAGCCCCTCTTTCTGGTCTCTTTCTGGTCTCTTGCGGCCAAGCCTTACACTGGAGTTGCGGTGCTTTTTTTCCGGCATGGTAACCTGTCGGTGGATTATTAAGGTAGAAATAGGGAGATGCATGGTTTTAGACGTCTCCATGGGGGGGCAGGACCTATGCTTAATCAACACCTATAGGACCCAGACAAGGTGGGACAGGAAATGCCTCTTCATGAAGATCCAGCCTTTTCTTTTTAGAGCCCGGCAAATTGTCTTCGGTTTCAACACCATCACTAGGACTAAGGACAGAAAAGGTACCGGAGCCAGGCTGGACTGTGATGGCTTTTTCTTTAACAAAATAGCTAAAAAGGCAGGTTTGGTTGATGTGCACATTCATTGATGTCCAGGTGACACAGGATTCACTTTTCAGTGAGTTAGTAGTCAGAGTAGAATAGATCGTTTTTTTTTTTTAAAGGGGATCTTTGCCTTCTTGGCATCAGTGTGTCAGGTGGTGGAGTTTTCCGATCACTGTATTCTGTCTATGACTAAATTCTGTCTAAATTCAACACTCCTGGACGATGTGAAGGTTAGTCAATCCTTTGAGGATTTTTTTCAGGCGCAGGTATCAATCATGGACTTTTGCAGGAGTAGGTCAGAGTGGTGGGAGCTTACGAAACGAAGGATCGTTGGGGTTTTCAAGGCCATAGGAAGAAATAAGCAGCTTGACAAGTATGTCACCTACCAGCATCTGCAGAGGAAGCTTGATAGGCTTGTTTTCGAATAATGGGGATCCGGGGATGATCTCTGAGATTAAACTCTTGCTCTGGAAGTGTCAATATGACAAGCCTCTTTGGTTCTGGAAAGGGATTATAGGAAATATCACTCGCCAGACCCGTACCAGAATGCAAAAAAAGTAGAGCAGTTCAGTCAGTTGTAGGCCTGGTAGGTTCCTTGATGAAGTCCAAGTCGGGGATCCTGGAAACCGCCAGGTAATATTATGCTGACCAGCACTGTTCAGTTTAGGGTAGAAACACTTTTTCAGCGGTGTTAGCTGTCTAAAAGGCCTTGGAGCAGCACAGGGCTGCAGGCTGAAGGAAGTACTTGCTACCATTGGATCAGGCTAAAGCTTTTGATCGGGTCAATCATGAGTACCTATGGCTGCTTCTTGGCAAGTGTGGCCTGGAGGGGGCTTTATCGATTGGCTGAAGACCTTGTACAGAGGGGCTGAAAGCTTCCTGCTTGTGAATGGTTGGATCGGACAGCCCTTTGAGGTTGGCTCTGGTGTGCGTCAGGGGTGTCCTTTGAGTCCTCTTCTATACGCGTTTGCAATCGATCCCTTTATCCGGAGATTAGAGAGTGGACCGTTGTGCGGAGTGCCTTTGGCCATTCCTGGTGAGCCTCCTCTGAGGATCATGGCCTATAGTGATGACATGTCTTTTTTCATCTCTGCAGTTTTTTGGATGGGTGAGGAAGGCGATGGCTTCAAGCTTCCGGATGTCTTCCCAGAGCCCTGACAGGAAATTCACGTTTTAGGCATCAAATTTGGTCCTGGCGATTATGACCTCACAAATTGGGAAAGCAGGCTACAGAATATATACCCCACAGGAGGACATCTTGATCATATTACCCTAACAATACAAACTGCACACAGGAATATAATTACCACAGCTAAACAACAACCAGCATATACTAGAAACATTAAGTTGATTAATTGACTAGCCACCCAGACAATGTTGTGATTATTCAGATATCCCACTCCAAGTTAGACTTTCCGTCCCCAAGGTCACCACAGTAGTTTGCTAGCAGAAATACAAAACAATAGGAGTGAGAGTTAATAAGTAATAGGAGTTAATTAGCACAATAAACACATAACAACAGTGCTCTCACCCCACCTAAGACTAGTAGGCAACAGACTATAGCAGGAAACCTACTTACAACAAACACATTATGGCAGGAGACCCCAGTGGTTTGAGCGGATTACATTAACATCTACAGTCATTGCTGGTTTGAGGCATAGGGGCCCTAAATATGGATATGGAACCTCCAGTTCCCAGAGTCTGTGTGTTTTGGGGAGACATGAACTTGAATCAGAAACAAGACCACTCCACAAATTGCCCAGGCATACACCTCCCAAAGAGTAATGTTCCCTTAAAGGCCAGGGCCCATAGTCAGTAGACTAGAGGCTAGCCTACAGTCCCCTCCAAAAGCCTCTGTCCCAGATTAGTCTGTCACATATGGCACAACTGCAAACCTACCAAGACATGGCCTTCCACCTAAACTGACAGGCCAGGCAAGGAGAGAATTAATCAGAGAAGCAGCCAAGCGGCCCATAGTAACTCTGGAGAAGCTGCAGAGATCCACAGCTTAGGTGGGAGAATCTGTCCATAGGACAACTATTAGTCATGCACACCACAAATCCTGCCTTTATGGAAGAATGACAAGAAGAAGCCACTGTTGAAATAAATCCATAAGAATCCGGTTTGCAGTTTGCAAGAAGCCATGTGTGGGACACCGCAAACATGTGGAAGAAGGTGCTCTGGTCAGATGAGACCAAAATTTAACTTTTTGGCCTAAAAGCAACATACTACGTGTGGCGGAAAACTAACACTGCATATCACCCTGAACACACCATCCCCGCTGTAAAACATGGTGGTGTCAGAGTGTACAAAAGTCTTGATACTGGGAAGAGTTGGTCGGTCAGTCGGCCCCACACTTACCCCATCAAGCGGGCAGCTCTTCCCTCCGGCGGCCATGCGTCTCCTTCCCCCTCCTCCTAGGAGGCCAATAGGATCGCCTGTCCTTTCAGCCAATCGGGTCTCAGGACCTGAATATTCAGTCCCTATTGTCCCACAACTGGGTGGGCCCAGCCCACCCTTTTTTGAAGCCTATTAAAGCCTCTGGCTCTAATCATGTGCTTCAAAAAAAAAAGCCTATTGGAATCCATGCGTCTGGTGCTGGTGCGTAGGGGTTCGGGCGCATGGATAAGGGTGGCAGCACCCATGCGCCCCTAATAGACGGGCTGCCACTGACAACAACCCTAAACATACAGCCAGAGCTACAATAGAATAGTTTAGATCAGAGCATATTCATGTGTTAAAATGTCCCAGTCAAAGTCCAGACCTAAATCCAAGTGAGAATCTGTGGCAAGACTTGAAAATTGCTGTTCACAGACACCCTACATCCTACACTCTGACAGAGTGTGAGCTATTTTATAAAAAGTAGAATGGGCAAAAATGTCACTCTCTAGATGTGCAAAGCTGGTAGAGACATCCTCAAAAAGACTTGCAGCTTTAATTGCAGCAAAAGGTGGTTCTACAAAATATTGACTCAGGGGGGCTGAATACAAATGCATGCCACACTTTTCTTAAAATGTCTTTATTTATACCACATAGAACATGCCACACTTTTCACATATTTATTTGTAAAAATGTTGAAAACCATTTATAATTTTCTTTCCACTTCACAATTATGTGCCACGTTGTGTTGGACTATCACATAAAATCCCAATAAAATACATTTTGGTTTTTGGTTGTAACATGAAAAAATTTGGAAAATTTCAAGGGATATGAATACTTTTTCAAAGATGTAGGTTTAAAATTCTGCATTAAATATGTTAATAATCAAAGGAATGAGTTGTCCTTCTAAAGCACAGAATATTAGTTTGAGGATTTTGTCACGCTGGTAGAGAACAATTATAGTTGCGTCTTTATGAAAATCACACATGTAGTTTCATCTTAATTTCCGCAGACCTTCCAGTGGCTAAATGTTGTTTTGTCTCTTTATTAAAACGAAAAAACTCCTTTGTGCACATAAAAACCAATGTTACAGTCCCCGCGTGCATTGCTTTATTGTGTTTTATTCAGCAGAAGTCGATTAGCCGTGATATCAGCAATCACCCGTATTGACGCCATACGAATGCCGTTCCCACTAATCGCACATACTGTACATTACTAAAAAACAATGACAAAGCTTTAAAGAGTATATCAAAGGCGGAGGCTTTCTGAGTATAATTATGAACACAAGAGATTGAAATGTTACTTTGAACAGGATTTCTTTTTAATTTTGTGTCTTCCCAAACGTGATAATGAAACAGGAAAAGAGTACGTCACGTCTTTGTCCCCAAACCACGAGTGAGACTCTCTGCATTAAAAATGAACATGTTTTTGGCTTTATCTCCAGAAAATTAATCCTGTTTCATAAATCCTGCAATGGCAAGACAGCGATAATGGCAAATCACACGGGGGGCGAGTTCGGCATGTATAAGCACTATCTGCTGTACAGTGTATGGACTTGCCTGGAATACAGAGATTTAAAGGTTTTTGGGATGGGATTAACCTTGCCACCAATGTGCTAATGGAAAACTTAGTGTGTATTTTCTTAGCAAATTATACATGAAAGAGGAAATGAAGGGGGCTAATAAAAAAAAGGCAACATTTTCTGATTTTATAAAAATGGATTAAAGCCCAATGGTGGGCAGACACCGATGTGTGTTCATTAAAGAGGAAGTAAACCCTGATGGGTTTACTTCCTCTTTGATTCCCTGCAAAGGTAAAGCATAATGGACTATTATGTGTCACTTACCTGACACTGGAGCCAGAGAAGTCACCGCTGTCCCCTGTAGTCTATTATGTGTCACTTACCTGACACTGGAGCCAGAGAAGTCACCGCTGTCCCCTGTAGTTCCGAGCGTCCATCTTCTTGGTGGGTCTCCGTGGGTCTCGCTGATCCTGCGCTGTGATTCGCCGGAGCAGCAATTAAGTCACTCCCGCGCATGTGCACGGGAGCTGACACTCGCGGCATATCACCGCGATCTGCAGCTTACCCAGTGCGCCTGCGTTCTACGGCGCATGCGCCATAGACAGCGGCGGCTGTCTTCAGGTAAATATCTACTAAACCGTATAGGTTTAGTAGATATTTTTTGGACCTACAGGTAAGCCTTAATCTAGGCTTACCTGTAGGTCAAAGTGGTTTGTAAGGGTTTAAAACCACTTTAACTGCTTGCTTACTGGGCACTTTTTGCCCCTTCCTGCCCAAGCCAATTTTCAGATATTAGAGCTGTCGCACTTTGAATGACAATTGCCAGGTCATGCCACACTGTACCCAAACATACATTTTATCATTTTTTGAGACAGATAAAGCTTTCTGTTGGTGGCATTTAATCACCACTGTTTTTTTTTTTTTTTTTGCTAAACAAACCAAAAATTATTTGGTATTTTTTTTATTTTTTTTTATACAATGTTGTAAATAAGTAATTTTTCTCCTTCACTGATGTGCACTTATAGGCTGCACTGGTGGGCACTGTAAGCCCCTGTACACACGGTCGGAGATTCTGCCAACCAAATCCGTCGGATTTTGTCCGTCGGCTTTAGTCCGACGGATTGTGTCCGAAACTGTTGCATACACACGGTCAAACTAAGTTGTCGAAAAATCCGATCTTTCAGAACGTGATGATGTAATTTCGTTACGATGGGACTACATTCAGGCTAGTAGCCAATAGCTTTGATGTAGGAATTTGATCTGAGCATGCGTGGCACTTGGTCCGATCAAAATTCGCTACACATGATCGGAGTATGTCCGATCAAACCAGTTGGTCGGGAAATATTTCCAACATGTTGGAAAATTGGGTCCGATGGATATTCGGACGGAATCAGTCCGATGCATACCACACCCAGTCGGATTATCCAACGACACGGTCCGATAGGACACATTCCGACGGATTCTCCGACCGTGTGTACAAGGGCTTAGGCTGCACCGGTGGGCACTGTTAGGCTGCACTGATGGACACTGATGAGGCAGAACTGATGCGGCTGCACATGTTATGCGGCACTGATAGGCTGCACTGATGACCACTAATAGGTGGCAATGATGGGCACTGATAAGCCCCACTGATGGGCGCTGACAGGCTGCACCGATGGGCACTGATAGGTGGCACAGATAGGCGGCACTGATGGACACTGACAGGCATCACTGATGGGCACTGACAGGCATCACTAATGGGCACTGATAGGTAGGACTGATAGACAGCACTGATAGGCACTAACAGGCATCGCTGATGGGCACTGATAGGCAGCCCTGATGGGCACTGATGGGACTGCACTGATCATCAGGGCACTGATGATCCCTGTAGTTGTCCCCTATGTGGATTGCCGTAGAGGGGTGCTTGCACAGAGGTTAGAACTGAAGAGGGGGTGAAAGTGAAATGTGGATGGTAAATAGGGTAATAGGGTTGCCACCTGTCCGGGTCTTGAATCACATGCTCGGGTTTCTGACTGCCTGAGCCCCGGGCACATTATACAGATCATGGGCAGACCATTGAGGCAGGGGTGTCCATTAGAATACTAGCCTCTGTGGAGAAAGAAGCAGCGTCATTGCGTTGAATCTCAAAAGCTCCTTTCTGCCCCCCACTTCACTCTAGTCTCCTGCGCTCTCTCTTGACCTATGCATCTAGTAATACACCCCTTCCCGGAAACCTTCCATTTCCCTACCCCATACCTTTAACCTTTCCCCTTTACCTTACCCCCCAATAAATAGACCACACCGGAGTTTGGAGTATAAAATGGCCATAGCAGCCTTTATTTTAACCAATCTTCAACCAAAATAAAATAAATAACTTTTATTACTCTAATAGAAAAATACTATATTGCAACAGCAATTACAACTCCCAGCCATTTGGTCTTTGACGGTACCTCAGTTCTACTTTTAACTTTACCCTTTTTCACCAATACACTGCGGGACCAAATTTTCACCATAGCAGGCCTCCAGCCGTTTATCAGCCCGGAGACAACCCACTTTTCCGCAGTGCCACCAAACCCGTATCCCAGCCTACCCTTCCGCAGGGATACACCAAAAGGGGGCACATACCACCTATGAGCCCCCCACACACTTCCATCACATCAGTTTCTTTACCCCGTCAAAGACCAAAGACAACGCCACAGCCCGCAAGGATGACCACCTTAGCCTTAAGGGCCCCTCCACACCCACAGAGCTTGCTCAATCCCATCCTGCACCCCCAGGGCCCTAAGGTCGGTCCCCACAGCCGTGAGATGCACGCCATCCCCCCGAAGGTACATGGCCACATTCACCCCCAACTCCGTGTGCCTTACCACCAACCCACCATTCCTCTTTATAAACCTCCCCAAGGCCTTGTTCACTTTAATCCTGGCCTTATTGAGCCTGACCACCGATCTGGCCATGCGCCACGCAGTCCGTGCCACGATGTCGGACCAAACTAGTACCATACCAGGAAAATCCCTGCAAAGCATCAAAAAATCCCTTTTGACATCCGCGACGAGATCCCTGGTTGACCGGACCCCCAAGTAATTGCCCCCCACATGTAGTACTAACACATCCGGGGGCCTATCCATTCTGGCGTACCAATGAATTTCCAGCACAACCCTGCTCCACTTCATCCCCAGGATCCCCAGCCACCGTATGCACGCTTCCCTATGAGAAATCCCCAGCCGCCTTCCTTCTGGCCTGACATCCGCTCTCCTGGCACCCCAAAAAACGTATGAGTGTCTTAATATCCAGAAGAGGCGTTCGCGACCTCTTTCTGAAATGACAAAACGAAATACTAAAACAACTGAGTAACACCCTTCTGTGTCCCCACGTCCAGCCAAACCCCTTCTCCCCCTGCACCGTACCCAGCAATCACCCCCATGCAAACCCTTCCGAGCCCCACTTACACCAGTTGCAGCCTCACGTAGGACTTAAACCGCCTTGATTCCCATCTCCCAATCCTCTTGACCGCTGCCTCATCCAACCCACATTTGGCAGCCTTTGTGGCCACCCCAGTGCGGAAGGAGTGGGAGGCAAACTGCGAGCAATCCAAACCCCCGGCCCGTAAACACCTCCGGAACACAGCCACAAATTGAAATCTGGATAAAAAGGTCCTGTCCTCGTGCATCAACAAAGGACCCTCCCGCCGAGGTCTAATCCCTATAAATTCTGAAACCACCCGCACCGGGGATAACCCTGAACCTTTCAGGGCGAATAGTCATATATCTACCCCTCTGCCCCCCTGATCCATCTTAGACCTATGCAGCTTCAACTGCACCTTATCCGCCCACAGGGCAACATCCTGTCCCAACAGACCTCCCCCAACTGTCTTCGTCTGACTCACCAACTCCCCCACCCGAAAAGCTCCAAAAAATGCTAATGAAAATGCTGTGCGTAAAAACTGCGCTTCATAACGTGAAGTACATTGCCCCCCCAATTGATCACAAATGACCTGCAATATATGGAATGTTACAGGTCTTCTCATATCTTTTCGCGGATTGCCCTTGCGGTACCCTTTTAGAGCTTGCTTCACCCAAAACCCTTTTGTGAAATCCTCCTCACAGCGCAATTTAAACCAAAAAGCCAGCGCCGCTAGCTTCCGCTCAATAGAAGCAACTGACCCCAAGCGCTCCATAACCCTAGAAATGAAATACACCACCAACAGTCCCTGGTCACCACCCCCAGCCCCCCCCAGCTCGGCGTCCGCCGTGTAAACTCCACACTTTACTGTATGCCGCCCATGTTGCACCGCTCACCGACCTCCTGATCCATCCCGCGGCGACTCCAACGCAACCTCCCAGAGCCACCCCGGGCAGGGGATCCCCTCTCTCGCTGCGTCCGGAGCCAGAGCCCGAAACCTCTGCCACTGAAATCGAGACAAGGCATCGGCTACATTATTGTCTACCCCTGGAATATGGACGGCATACAAGAAAATGTTCATCTGCAAGCACCGTAGCACCAGATGGCGCAACAGCCTGATCACCGGCTGCGAAGATGCCGAAATCCGATTAATCACCTGCACCACGCCCATGTTGTCACAGTGCAACCTGATCTTCAGATCCTGACATGCCTCTCCCCACAGTTCCATTGCCAGTACCACTGGAAACAATTCCAGCAATGCTAGGTTCCTTGTGTACCCTGCCTCCACCCACGTCCGTGGCCAGGCTTCCGCGATCCATTGTCCCTGAAAAAAGGCCCCATATCCTGTGGACCCCGCCGCGTCCGTCAGCAATTCCATGTCAAAGTTACTCACCGGCCCTTTCATCCAAACCGACCGTCCATTAAATCCTTCCAAAAACGACTGCCAAATCCGTAAGTCCTCCCTATGCTCCCTAGTTAACCGAATGAAATGGGTCGGAACCCGAGTTCCCGCCGTAGCCGCCGACAGCCGTCGGCAAAAAACCCTGCCCATCGATATGATTCGGCAAGCAAAATTCAATTTACCCAATACCGACTGTAACTTCTGAAGTTGCACCTTCCTCAGGCCCATCAACTCCCTCAACTCCCCTTTTAGCCCTTCCACCTTGTCCCTAGGCAATCGACATTCCATGGCATCGGCATCTATCTCAATGCCCAAAAAACGTCAGTGGCACCCCGAACTTCTCCGCAATGTGCTGCAACGTGGCCAATAGGATCGCACACACATTGGAAGAAGGGGGCCCCACCACGAGGAAATCGTCTAGGTAATGAATCACTGACGCCCATCCAGACACATCCCGCACCACCCATTCCAAAAATGAACTAAAAAGTTCAAACAAGGCACAGGATACAGAACAGCCCATGGGCAAACACTGGTCTACGTAAAACTGTTCCTGCCAACAACACCCAAAAGCTCTCCGGGTGTACTGGCAACAGCCGAAACGCCGCCTCAATGTCAGACTTCGCCATCAGGGCCCCTTTACCGTAGTGCCGAACCCAACCCACCGCAGCGTCAAACGATGTGTATGACACCGTGCAGGCTTCCGGATCTATGGCATCGTTCACTGAACCCCTTCTGGGAAAGGAAAGGTGATGAATAAGCCGGAACCTGTTAATCTCCTTCTTAGGCACCACCCCCAATGGAGACACCACTAAATCCGGCAACGGTTGCTCTGTGAAGGGGCCACACATTCTCCCCAATGACACCTCCTTCGCCAATTATTTTGGTGACCACCCCCGGATTCCGCAATGCGGACCGTAAGTTTTTTGTCATCGGAGGAACCACTTGCAATGAACACGGAATCCTAAAACCCACTGTGAACCCTTCTCCCAACACCTGCGCAGTCCCCCTGTCCGGATACCTATTTAGGAAAGGCCGCATCTTTTCCACTCTCACTGGGGTTATCCCTCTTGAATGCAGGCTCGCCGGCACGCTTGCCTTTTTTAAAACAATGGGAGAGTGAGTGATTTCCCCCGCAGCCTGAACACTCGTGCCTAAAACGACAGGACCCCCCGAACTTGCAGGACCCTTCGTTAAACTGCCAGCACACCCCTAATTTTTTCCCGGCCGGAAGTCCAGAGGTGGGAGTTCCCCCGGCCCCCCCCCTGAAAAAACTGTTGAGGTGCCCTCGCCGACGACATCAAGCGCATCCAGAGGCTTATATCCTTGTGGTCCCACCTAATATCAGGACGCACGGCCCTCCTTTGCCGAAACTGCTCATCATAGCGCAGCCAAACCGTACCACCATACACTCTATGCGCTTCCCCGATGGCGTCCATATAACAAAACAGCGCCGAGCAGTGCTCTGGCGCAGTCTCCCCAATCACGCTCGCCATTATGGAAAACGTTTGCAGCCAATTAGTGAAAGTCCTCGGTATTAGCCGATACCTCCTCTTCTCCTCATCGTCCTTCTTAGAATCATCTGGTTTGACCCTATCCAAATTGAACTTCTCAAGGGGGAGTAGCGAAAATATCTCCACATACTCACCCTTCTTTATCTTGTCCCTCACCTCTTGCTTGAGATGTGCCCCCAAGGGTCCCTCTTAACAGACATACACTTCGCACTTAGCAGCGTCAGCCAACCGCACCAAGTCCACCTGCGCTGCGGCCTCCTTCGATGTCTTTTCCTCCCCCGTACTCACCGAGCTCGTTCCAGCCGCCGGCGCCGTTGCCCCTTGCTGCGAACTTACCTCCACCGCCGTGCTCCCCGACGCCAGAGCCACTTACTGCGCACCCTGAGCCGGCGACCCGTTAGTCACCTGCAGCGGGCCCGTCCCCGGCCCTGCCTCCACCCCTTGAGGTGCCCCCACCCCCTGTGACACCCCCCCCACTCGCGGGGAACCCAACTCCGACCTTGTCCCCAGGTTCCCAACCCAGGGTGCAACCTGCGGGGGTCCCCCGGTAGCACTATCAGCAAATCGCTGGATCAGATCCTTCAAACCCCCCAGCAACGCTTGTAATGACTCCTGGGTCCCACAGGAGGCGGGTAGTACGCGCCCCCTCCCCCAACCCAGCTTCCTTACGGCCCCCCACAGCACTCCTAACCTCCCCATCCAGCATAGCCCCCAAAGGCTCTTGTAAAATATTAGAAGATAAGGGTAACTGCTTACCTGGCTGCCTGGGTCTGCTCCCTTCAGCCGTCACTCCGGATGCTCCCGCCGCCTCCTCGCGACCATGGACCTCTTCCTCCGAACCCAAAAGCTCCCCTCTGATTGCACATCTGCCGCTGATAGCATAGGCGTTGCTAACCCTCCGGTCGCTGGGCGTCCTGGGGGCATGTCTGCGTTGCTAGTAGTCGCTCTGCCGTCACCATAGGCCCGCCCCTCTGCCTCTCTGCTGTGCAAGGCACCCGCACCGTGTCCCTGTGCGGGCCCCGCAGGCCTGCCTCTGTTCTCCCTCACGGCTCCACTTACACCCCTCACCGGCCTTCCAGCAGCGTCTGGTAGCTGCCGCGCAGGCGTGACACAGCCTCTCCGCCGTTGGACCTCCCCCGGCGGTGACAACACTGCTGTGGCCGGGGGGACCATTCTCCTTCCGTCTCCTGTCCGCGCCGGTGGGGAGGGGGTGTCCTCTGCCCCTAAACCCCCGCTCCCCAAACCCCGCCCTGGAAGAGGATTCCACCCTTGCGCCCTTGCTGAAGCCTGTTTGGCTGGGGGGGCCGGTGGGTCCCCTATCGGGCTCCTAGTAAGGCTCAGGGCTCTGGTGGATGGGCCAGGCGAAAAGCACTCTGGTGGTCTGCACCGCCGAGTGCGTGGTGTGGAATCCCCCCCCCCCGCAACAGGCCCCCCCGCCGCCTCCCACGTGATGGCCGTCACCTGTGACTGCAGCCATTCAGTCCCCCTTGTCGCTGCCGCCGCACGTTGCCTGTCCATTAAGTCAGCTATGTCGGCCATGCCGCCCAATACCCCACACTAAGTCCAGTAAGCCAGTCACAGTCCCCCCGCCCTGCCGCCAATACCCCCCCCCGCTCTGGCCCTCGTTCCGTCTGTGCTGTGCACCGCTGAGTACCTCTCTCTCCAACTTCCTGAACCTTGTGACCCACGCTTGCCGCTCGACTCCTCCCCACATTTAAATAGTGTTCCGCCCCCTTTCCTCCTGACTCTCAGCTCCGCCCTCCTTCTCTTCTTCTATCTTTAATTTTAACCCTGCAGGGGTTTTACTTAGCATCAGTCATGCCAGCCCTGCACCTCCGTCTCTGCCTGTGTTTCCATGCCTCCCTGTGATCTCTAACTCAACCCCCCCCCCCCCCCACCATCACCAGTGTTGTGTGCTGAGAGAATCGGGAGGTGGAGCTCACTGCAGCTACTGTCGGGCTGGCTGCTGCTCATACCACATGCAGGAAGGAGGTGAGCAGAGGTTTTTTTTCCCAAGAAAAGGTTCCTATGGTGGAAATTGCAGTTTCAGGATTTATTGTGCATTTATTGCATTGAAGGGTTAAGATAGGAAGAATCGGAAGAGACAGTGAGTGAGTGTGGGGGGAGGAGGGGGGGCCCAATTACAACTGACAGATATCCCCCAAGCTAAAACGCATATCAGTCTATACAATAATACCCCAATCACTCAGTACAGATAATATAAAAGTAATTTATGGACATTCATGTAACCCTGTGTTTATGTGGTGAGTTTACAAACTCAGAACTTGGATAACACTAAGTGAATGATCATACATTACCTTTGCATCATCTGGGCATACAGAGTGCTAATTGCTGGCATCTTATAACAGGAGGTTTTCATTGAGTAGGACTGTTGTATGATTTATTGTTGTGTATATAGTAGTGGATGAGCTTTTTTTAATTATAAACATCTATATCTAACCACTTCTCAGCCCCCAACTGCCCCCAGCTTGCATCACCATACATCCATACATCCAGCTGACACACATCACTCAGAGCTGCTTGTTACCCCCCAGCTGGGGGACATCATTCCATGGTCATTTCCTTCCCTCATCTTCCCAACATCACTCCCTGGTAACCCCACAGACACTGCAAGAAATCCCTCCTCATTCTGCCACTGTCATATCCTCCGCACTCTTCTGTACATATTGCCCCCGCCATACCCTCCCCACTCCTCTCCTATACATACTGCCCCCATCAGACCCTCCTCACTTCTCTACTGTACATACTGCCCCATCATACCCTTTCCACTCCTCTCCTGTATATACTGCTCCATCATACCCTCCACACTCCTCTCCTGTACATACTGCCCCCATCATACCCTCCCCTCTCCTCTCCTGTACATACTGCCCCCATCATGCCCTCCCCACTCCTCTCCTGTACATACTGCCCCCATCATGCCCTCAGCACTTCCTTTGGTAGCGCTGAGGTTAAAAAAAAACCCTTTTCTTTACAGGGGGTGTCCAAGGGGAGATCCCTGCGGGATTTGTTTGTCTATAGGCAGCAACAAGGAGGAGGAAAACAATAAAAGACCACAAATTACTATCTATACCATCATTACGTTCATTACCATCCCTTTCTCACGGGAGCCTTGGACACTGGGAAGACACGTATTCCACCTATCTGGTCTGCTGTTTTTAATTAAATATCGCTTTACGTTCATACGACACTTTATCTGGCTATGTGAGTACTAACCGACACAATAAGATATGATTATTTTTGTTCCACCGTGCTCCTGTTCTAATAACTTGTCATTTATATCCTTCACTAGAACTATATTTCATGCTGTTTCTCTACCCCAGAAGAAGGAGACTATATTAGCTCCGAAACGCATAGGGTGAACAACTCTGTAGCCGATCTTACCTTGTATAGGTGATTTGTCCTATTGTACTTTATAAGTTGTCGTGATTTGTATAAATCATTTTTATTTTTATTTACTTTTCTTACTATACTCTATGCCTGTACGAGCCTCTAAAAGTCCACCACCAGGGGTTCCCCTATTTTTGTACTCTTCTGTACATACTGCCCCCATCATACCCTCCTCTCCTTTACATATTGCCCCCATCATGCCCTCCACACTTCTCTCCTGTACATATTGCCCCATCATACCCTCCACACTCCTCTCCTGTACATACCGCCCACTGTCATACCCTCCAGACTCCTCTTCTGTGCATACTGCCCCATCATACCCTCCTCACTACTCTCCTGTACATACTGCCCTATCATACCCTCCTCACTACTCTCCTCTAAATACTGCCCCTAGCATATCCTCCCCACTCCTCTCCTGTACATACTGCCCCCATCATACCCTCCACACTCCTCTTCTGTACATATTGCCCACTGTCATACCCTCCAGACTCCTCTCCTATACATACTGCCCCCATCATACCCTCCTCACTACTCTCCTGTACATAGTGCCCCATCATACCCTCCTCACTACTATCCTGTACACACTGCCCCCATCATACCCCCCTCCCCACTCCTCTCTTGTACATACCGCCCCCCATCATACCCTCCACACTCCTCTCCTGTACATACTGCCCCCATCATACCCTCCACACTCCTCTTCTGTACATATTGCCCACTGTCATACCCTCCAGACTCCTCTCCTGTACATACTGCCCCCATCATACCCTCCTCACTACTCTCCTGTACATAGTGCCCCATCATACCCTCCTCACTACTATCCTGTACACACTGCCCCCATCATACCCCCCTCCCCACTCCTCTCCTGTACATACCGCCCCCCATCATACCCTCCACACTCCTCTCCTGTACATACTGCCCCCATCATACCCTCCGCACTCCTCTCCTGTACAAACTGCCCCCATCTTACCCTCTGCACTCCTCTCCTGTACATACTGCCCCCATGATACCCTTCCCACTCCTCTCCTGTACATACTGCTCCCATCATACCCTCCACACTCCTCTCCTGTACATGCAGCCCACAGTCATATGCTCCACACGCCTCCTACACACTCCTTTGCTGCAGATTCAGATGTAAAGGAAATTAGGAAAACTCTGTGGAATCAGATGTAAGAGGAAAAGGCAGAATCAGATGTAAAGGGGAATGAACCAGCTGTGGAAAAAGGCTGAAATCTGCACTCTGTGTGTAATACATTCCTGGTATTTAACCACTTCAGCCCCGGAAGGTTTTACCCCGTTCATGACCAGGCGATTTTTTGCGCTACGGCACTGCATTACTTAAACTGACTGATTGCAAGGTTATGCGATGCTGTATCCAAATAAAACGTATGTCTTTTTTTCCCACAAATAGAGATTTCTTTTGGCGGTATCTGCAGTTTTAATTTTTTTGCGCTATAAACAAAAAAATATATATTTTTTACTTTCTGCTATAATACATATCCAATAAAAAACATGTAAAGAAATCTAATTTCTTCATCAATTTAGGCCACTATGTATTCTGCTACATATTTTTGGTAAAAAAAAAAATCCCAATAAGTGTATATTGATTGGTTTTCGCAAAAGTTATACAAATTATGGGATATATTTATGGAATTATTTTTTTTTACTAGTAATGGCGGCGATCAGTGATTTTTCATGGGGGAATGGCGGACATCGTGTCCACCTGACCTGCTGATTGCCTCCCCCTCTGTCCACTCGGTGCGCGCTCCCCCAGAGGCTACTGCACAAAGTGACGTACAGGTATGTAGTTTCGTGCAGCTGGGCCGCCTTGCCACAGTAAAATGGATGGACCCTATTATGGAATCACATGCGCCTGAACAGACCACCAGGTCTAAATTGGTCAGATCCCAAAGAATCACAGGTAATTTTGGTGTCTCAAACCGGTATGATGGGACAGGAAGTAAACATGTACAAAATGCAGGAGAAAATCCACATAGCGTAAAACCGTAGACATATATTTATCAATGCAACAGAGTTAAAAGTACTCACATTAGATATTATAAAAAAACCAGTGCTGTATAAGGTCCGTATCTGCATTCAGTGCATAGAAGGGATCCAGATCATATGCAGGATAAACAAACAAGCGTGGTGATGTGACATATGTTGGCTCCCCCTACACATTTGGTCATAAGTGACATGATAGGGGGTATGCAATATCCCAAAAAAACACAAGAACCATAGGAAAATATTCCTTTTTGGGATACTATGCACTATTCGGATCATGGTCTCTACACTCAGGACTACAAGAATGCTCTTGGAGATGTTTACTGTATCACTAATTGGGGACAACACTTCCATAGATGTCTGTCTATTGTTGCTTGTGTTGGCTTGTTGCTGCTGACCAAACTGCCACAGCTCCCAGAAATTATGCCCCCCAGTGTACCGCGCTGAGCTCTTTTGGCTGCTGCGTTATCACAAACGTACTTATTATTTAGATTATATACATTAATTCTTTGCAATAATGAATCATCTTTGCATAAATTTTGATGTGGATTAGAGTTTTTAGGGTACAAATCAACATTATCATATACAATTGTATTGTGCTATGATAAAATGTGTACATTTATGAATTTATAAATGTGTTAAAAATCAGCAATACCATTTAAAACTGTATTATGCTATGATTCAATGACTTAGGTTTATGCCAGAGCCAGAAAAATGCTTTTACCTACACTCTCTTCTAGTAGCACTAGAGGGTATATTACCCAATTTTTTTACAAAATATAAAAGATGAGGTTGTGCCGAGTAAATAGGTAGCCAACATGTCAAGCCTTAAAATTGCATGTGCCCACGAAGCGGCGACAGACTTTGGTACCTATATTTTCCATAGGCGATACTTTAAAAGTCCCTACAGGTCATCAGTTTAAAGCTAACCATGAGCAATGGGTCTGGAATTATTCCCCCCACTACTGCACACTCAGCAATATGTTTTATGGGTATTGCAATCAACATTCAACACATCAACATTTTTTGTCCTAAAGTTTGGGGCATATTGGCTAATATGCTTCAAGGTAGGAGAGGGATGCACATTCACTGCCCCTCCCTTTCCTGGTCAGCTGGGCTGTATGTCTAGATAAGGTCTGGTGTGGATTTTTAGGGGAACCGCACAACCTTTTTTTGTTTGCTCTTTTTTAGGGCTGTGGAAATTAAAGATGAATTTCTCGATTAATTGATACATTTTTTTGATCGATCAAAATTCTTTTGATTGGTACTCACCTCTCCGCCGGCTTCCGGGTCTTCAGGGAGTTCCGCCGGAGATCCGGTGATGTCACTGGACTCCTCCCCCTTCCCCAAGTGCCTCCATCTGCTAATGAAGGGAAGGGAGGAGGAGTCCGGTGACATCAAAGTTCTGATTGAACGTAAAGCATACAGGGGAGGAGCTACGCATGACGCCACCCGCTGCTGCCCTATGGAACTAACACGATTGTCGGCTTTACATGCTGTGTTTTCATCATCTTTATGTGAGTAGTTTGTGTTTTGAACAAAAAATGTAATCTTATACTTAAGCGGTGAGCACTTAGATCTTTTCTTTCTACCCATGACCTGGCGTCCTTGCTGAGATCTAAAGAGATGTGACAGAAGTTTATGGTCTGTGTTAACCCTATTGATACCCGCTTGCATGACCACCTGTTTGAACAGGGGTCCATGCCATAAGGTGAGAGTGATTAGTTAGACCGGAGGTGGAGGGATTGTCATGCTACTGTGGAAAAAAAATTACTTACGTCAGTGCTACAGTTTGAATTTAAAACATATTTGTGTGAACTGTGAAGTTAAGTCATGGATTGTGGAAACAAACTAGTGTCAGGGGATTGTATATAGTGTGTACCACATTTACCACAGACTAAAGCAGAGTTGCAATGCAAGGAGATCAGCTAAAAGTAGCGTTATAATTAATCGAAATAAGTTGATTAATCGATTTTTAAAAAAATGGATCGAACATGAAAATTTTAATCAGTAACAGTCCTACTCTTTTTACATAGTTAGTCAGGTTGAAAAAAGACGCAAGTCCATCCAGTTCAACCATGAAAAATAAATAAATACAATAAAAATATCATACAAACCCATATACCCAATCCTATACCCACAGTTGATCCAGAGAAAGGCGAAAAAAAACAGAAAAGCAGGATCCAATTTGCTACAGCAGGGGAAAAAATTCCTTCCTGATCCCAGAGAGGCAATCAGATTTTACCTAGATCAACTTTACCTATAAATGTTAGTACCCAGTTACATTATGTGTATTTAGGAAAGAATCCAGGCCTTTCTTAAAGCAATCTATTGAGCTGGTCAGAACCACCCCTGGAGGGAATCTATTCCACATTTTCACAGTTCTTACTGAGAAGAAACCTTTCCGTATTTGGAGATTACATTTCTTTTCCTCTAGATGTAAAGTGAATAACTCAACACGAAGTTCACTATATGGACCCCTTATATATGTATACATAGTGATCATATCCCCCCCCTTAAAAAGGAGCTGCACCTTTAAAAAAAATATTAAAAGCCAGCAGCTGACTTTTAATAAATTGACACTTACCTGCCCCAGGGTCCAGCGATGTCAGCGGCAGATGACAAGCAATCCCTCATCTCTATCTGCACCCCCCTCCCCGCTGAAAGGTGCACCGGAGGGGGGGGGATCAGATGAGCGGAATTTCCACTTCAGGGTGGAGGTCCGCTTTAATCTCCTTTTCTTAAGAGAATAAATTCAGTTCCTCCAATCTTTCCTCATAGATCCATGCCTCTTATCAGTTTGGTTGCCCTTCTCTGCACTTTCTCCAGTTCCACGTTATTCTTTTTGAGAACTGGTGCCCAAAACTGAACTGCATATTCCAGATGAGGTCTTACTAATGATTTGTACAGGGGCAAATTGATATCTCTCTCTCTCTCTCTCTCTCTCTCTCTGGAGTCCATACCTCTCTTAATACAAGAAAGGACTTTGCTCGCTTTGGAAACAGCAGATTAGCATTGCAAGTTATTATTGAGCTTATGATCTACCAAAACACCCAGATCCTTCTCCACCATTGGTTCCCCCAGTTGTACTCCCCCTAGTATGTATGATGTATGCATATTCTTAGCCCCTAAGTTCAAATCTTGACTAAAGGATTTGTCAACCTTGCTCCTTAACATTAAATTAAAGACACAGACCGCATGGCATGGATATATAGCTATGTGTGTGTGTGTGTGTGTGTGTGTGTGTGTGTGTATGTATGTATATATATATACATATATATAAAATATAGTTTATTTATTTATTGAAATAACAAATAAAAAAAAAACATCAAAACATAACAAATTCACTCAACACCATAGACACCAATAAGCCCATTACCTGTCTAGTGTGCTAACTCCTAACACCAGGGTGGGAAGTTGTCTCTTCTCCTAACTTCTTGGAATGATGAAGAATCCTCCCCCTACGCAAGACCCTCTCCTCTGGACCCTGTCCCTTCTGGCTTCTACCTCTAATCAGGTAAGATATACACCCATACCCCTACTTCTGACCTAGCTGATCGTTACCTGACCTCTGTTCCTCCCCAAGTCATGCAGCCCCTCCGTCCATTTTCTTCTACAGGTCTCACTTTACATTTATCAATATTAAAGCTCATCTGCCACATAGTCACCCCATTAGTGCATTGAGGTTGGCTTGTAAATTGGAGACATCCTGTAAGGACTTTATTCCACTGCATAGCTTGGTGTCATCTGCAAAGACAGAAATTTTACTTTTAATCCCAGACCCAATATCATTTATAAAGATATTAAAAAGTAAGGGTCCCAACACTGAACCCTGGGGTACACCACTGATAACCTTATTCCTTTTGTGGGGAATAACGTCTGAGTGAAGCACTCAGTGGTTCAGAGGGGTGGCAAACTGGCTAAATCTGTTTATTTAGTCCATTCGCTCAGCGAAATTCAATCAGCTAGAGTTGGGGTTGAACTTATCGTAGTCCTGAACCCGAAACTCCTCTGTACATGTATCAGTACATGTACTGATAGAAAAAATGGAGCTGCTATTTCCCAAAATCCAGCAAATATTGGTGTTTTCTATAACTCTCAAACTCCTGTTCATCCTGAATTACTAATGATTGTTAAATGTCACACCGCCATCTGCAGCGACCACACAAAGATTCTTTAAACTGATATTAATGAATTTCTGTTGGAAGTGACTTTTAGGATTGATTTATGGGGCCTGTCCTCCAATTCTCCATCACCCATTGAATGCCTGTGAATGAAAAGTAGCCGGTATTTACTTAAGAATAAAAGGCTACAGATGATTCTGTATTCCAAGCTCATTTTCCCCATCAATAACTGTGATATTTCAAGAAAAATAATAAATCAGTAATAACGCGCAGCTTGCATAGCATGCCTCCAACACTGTCACTCTTCTAAGGCTCTGAAAAAGTGTTCCATAGTAAATAGTTTTATTTATTTAAAGCTGAATTCCAGGCAGCCATTGAAGACTCAAATTAATGCAGCTTTGTATTCATTAGTATATCATGAACTACTTTACCCCCTTCCTGACCAGAGCATTTTTGCGATTCGGCACTGCATCGCTTTAGCTGACAATTACAAGGTTGCGCGACATTGTACCCAAACAAAATTGACGTCCTTTTTTCCCACAAATAGAGCTTTCTTTTGGTGGTATTTGATAACCTCTGCGTTTTTTATTTTTTGCCGTGTAAGATCTTCTGAAATGGGCCAAGATTTTCCTTGCCTGCCGCAAGATGTCCTGGACCCCAGCGTATTTGACAACGAATCGCTGCACGACCAAATTTAAGACGTGTGCCATGCATGGCACGTGTGTAATTTTTCCCTGTTTCAATGTGCTAAGCAGATTGGCACTGTTGTCACACACCACTTTACCAACTGTCAAATTGAGCGGTGTTAGCCACTGATCTGCCTGTGAATACAAAGCTGAAAAGGAGTGCAAGGCCAGCGTGGCTCTTGGCTTCCAGGCACAACAGACGCAGCACAGCATGGCAACGTCTCACGTGGCATGTCAAAAAGGTTCTGGGGTTCTTGGGCGGCGGCAGCGTAAGAGACACTAGCAGCGAAAAAGGAGGAGTCAGCCTAGGAGGAGAGCCAACCAGTTTATATGGCAGTAGTTGGCGGGCTATCAGTTCTGAAAAGCCAGCGGTCAACCGTTGGGCAAGAGGGTTATCCGGCGTTATCATTTTTTTACGCTAGAACATTTGACCCACGGAAGCCTGCCTTTTCCCAGAAAAACGTGAGGACGGCATGATGGAAGGTGGAGTGGAGGACAATTCTGAGGAGAGGGAGAAGTAGAAGAGGCTGGATGGTGAGAGCCTGGAGTGTGGCTTTGTGGGTTCCATTGCTCCCACTGGGCTAGGTGATGGCAGCTCATGTGCCTTCTTAAGGCGGTCATCCCTAGGTGAGTGTTGGGCTTACCGCGACTTATGCATTGACTGCAAAGGCTGCAGATGGCAACACTATTGTCAGCAGCGGACACGTTAAAAAAAGCCCACACTGCGGAGCCATGTGCCGGCGTCCTGGGAGCGCCAGATGTGACCGTACATGGTTGATACCTCGCTCCTGATACATTACCAGTCTGGTTGGTCCCTCCTGTGCAATGTAAGTTCTGCCTGCTCCTCCTCCCTATCTGCTGGTCCATATCTCCCTCTGAACTCCCCTCCTCTTCCTCTCTTGTGGGCACCCACGTGACATCCCTAGACACGTCATCATCGATGTCACCTTCCCCACCGCTATAATTAGAGATCTCAGAGTAGGCAGTAACAGTGGGGACCAACCTCCCTGGGCTGATCTGGGTACTGTCCTCAGACTGCTGAGTGGCGGTTGTTGCTACCTCCTCTTCCTGATCCAATGCCAAGAGTGGCTGCGCATCGGAAATGTCTTGTGATGGATCGGAGAATAATTCCTGTGACTCAAGCGGAGGGTATATGGTGGTGCTGGTGTTGGGGGTAGTGTCTTTCGGGGTGCACACAGCAGAGAGTGAAGAGGGTGCAGATCAAGAGGATGAGGAGGGTGCAGAAGAGTAAGGCTGAGTGAGCCACTCAACCAAGTCTGGTGCGTCCATTGACGTAATCAAATGCACCTTCTGCAATTTCCCATTTTGGCTCAAGCCTGTTGCTCCTGCCCTACCCCTACCACCCCTGCGGAAGGCCCTGCCTCTTCCTCTGCCTGTCATTTTTTAAATGACCCTGTGACTAAAGTCTCTAGAGAAGTGCAGTATATGTGGAAGAAGGTATATAACACCCCACTTCAATCTGTCGTTTTGGGGGCCACTGGTCTATCACACCAGTTATAATACTTTTTTCTAATTGCGTTTGTCACTCTTTGTAGTATCGCTGCAGAACCGCTCAGCAGTCACAATGCTGCACAGTGGAAATGCACTATACTATACTTTCTATTTTTGAAAGTATTTTATACGTGTATTACACCCCTATATACTGCACACCAAATAGTACACTTATACCAGTCTTTAAAAGGACGTTTGTGGACCTAATAGTAGCTAGCTAGTGAATTACAGACTGTCCCTGCTCCAAACAGCAAACTCTATCCCTACACTGAGAACAGACAGCTGCAGAATCGGTCAGCACTGCAGTGCACTATAATATGCTTTCTATATTTGAAAGAAAGTGTATTATAAGTGTATTACAACCCTATATACTGTACACCTATATCAGTCCTTAAAAGGACATTTGTGGACCTAATAGTAGCTAGTTAGTAGCTATTGAATTACAAACTGTACCTGCTCCAAACAGCAAACTCTTTCCCTACACTGAGGAAAGACAGCTGCAGAATCGGTCACTTCAGCACTGCAGTGCACTATAATATGCTTTCTATATTTGAAAGAAAGTATATTATAAGTGTATTACAACCCTATATACTGTATACCTATACCAGTACTTAAAAGGACGTTTGTGGACCTAATAGTAGCTAGCTAGTAGCTAGTGAATTACAGACTGTCCCTGTTCCAAACACCAAACTGTCCCTACACTGAGAAAAGACAGCTGCAGAATCGGTCAGCACTGCAGTGCACTATAATATGCTTTCTATATTTGAAAGAAAGTATAATATAAGTGTATTACAACCCTATATACTGTACACCTATATCAGTCCTTAAAGGGACCTTTGTGGACCTAATAATAATAATACGTAGTGATTACAGAGAGACTGTCCCTGCTCCAAACACCAAACTGTCCCTACACTGAGAAAAGACAGGTGCAGAATCGGACACTTCAGCACTGCAGTGCACTATAATATGCTTTCTATATTTGAAAGAAAGTATATTATAAGTGTATTACAACCCTATATACTGTACACCTATACCAGTCCTTAAAAGGACTTTTGTGGACCTAATACTAATAGCTAGTGATTACAGACTGACTGTCCCTGCTCCACACAGCGTCCTTTCCCTAGACTGACAAAAGACAGAATGTAAAATGGCCGCCAGATCAGATCTATTTAAAAGGTAGGGGGTATGTCCATGTGCTGAAATGTCTCAATTGGCTGTCCTCTACCCCATGAGGGATGTGTCATGGGTCAAAGTTCTTCACAATGTAAACAAATATGTCCGCTGCGAACAGCGCCAGGCGAACCGCAAGGCCATCTCTAGTCTTCAATAAATACATACTTAAAGGATAATGCACAAGGCCAGTGCACCCTCTTTTTTTCTTTTCTCTCTTTAACTCTTAGGGTCCCCCACCCTTGAGGGCAGCAAGGCCAGTGTTGTTTTTTTCCATAGCTGGTCTGGTGTTCTGCCTACGCTCAGGAGTGCTTTCTTTTTGTTGTTGTAATTGACCTGGCTTGAGCCGGACTACGATCCTGCCTCAACCCAGTACTAGATTCTGCCTGCCATGTATGATCCTGCCTGCCTGACCTTGCTACTTGCTGCTGTCATCTGCCCCTGCTGCCACCTGTTGGTTTGCTGAAGTCTCCCTTTGTCTGCACTCTGGCGCCTTCTGTTTGCTCTATCAGGGGCCCTGAGTCAGAGTGGTAAGGGAGGCCTTGCTCATCCATTCAGACTTCATTACTGGAACCATGTCCTGTGATCTGATAAGACCAAGATAAACTTATTTGGTTCAGATGGTGTCAAGCGTGTGTGGCAGCAACCAGGTGAGGAGTACAGAGACAAGTGTGTCTTGCCTACAGTCAAGCATGGTGGTGGGAGTGTCTTGGTCTAGGGCTGCATGAGTGCTACCGGGACTAAGGAGCTACAGTTCATTGAGGGAACCATGAATGCCAACATGTACTGCAGGGCTGTCTTTAAGGCAGGGCAAAAGGGGGAGCTGCACTGGGCCCTGTTTATTGTTGTGGGGCCCAAAGCAGCTGCCACATACTTGCCAACTATCCCAGTTTAAATTCCCTTGTCTCTTGAAGTTTTAATCCTGTGCTGTGTCCCGATATCTCAGTGTGAAGTGATGGTACTAATGCTGCCCAGCTCTGCCCTATTGTTGTGTACAGATGACTCAGCTGCAGACCCTGTGTTTACATGTAAATAACCGGCATTCATTTGTAAATAGCAGCAGCATTATTTAGTAAATAGCTGTGACCGGTGGCATTAATATGTAAATAAAGGTGGCATTCATATGTATATCATGCTCCCCTGCAGTGAGGAGATGTAACCTCTAGCAATAATCAGTGAACTCTAATGTGTACTGTAACCTCTAGCAACCAGTCAGTTAAGTCTCGCTGCTATTTATTGTATGTCTCAGAACAGGTGGAGAGTGAAATTGCATGGGGGGCCCGAAGAGAATTTTTGCCCAGGGTCCAATCAATATTAAAGACGGGCCTGATGTACTGTGACATACTGAAGCAGAGCATTATCCCCTCCCTCTGGAGACTGGGTAGCAGGGCAGTATTGCAACATAACGACCTCAAACACACCTCCAAGCCCACGTACACACGGTCTGAGATTTTGTCAACCAAATCCGTCGGATTTTGTCCGTCGGATTTAGTCCGACAGATTGTGTCCGAAACTGTTGCATACACACGGTCGGGCCAAGTTGTCTGATTTAGCGGTTGCCAAGAACACGGTGATGTCATTTCGTTGCGATGGGACTACATTCAGGGTAGTAGCCAATAGCTTTGATGTAGGAATTTGATCTGAGCATGCGTGGCACTTGGTCCGATCAAAATTCGCTACACATGATCGGATTAGGTCCGACCGGCCCAGTTGGTCGGGAAATATTTCCAACATGTTGGAAAATTGGGTCCGACGGAGATTCGGATGGAATCAGTCCGATGCATACCACACACAGTCGGATTATCTGACGACACGGTCCGATAAGACGCATTCCGACGGATTCTCCGACCGTGTGTACGCGGCACAAGAGACCACTGCCTTGCTAAAGAAGCAGAGGGTAAAGGTGATGGACTGGCCAAGTATGTCTCCAGACCTAAACCCTATTGAGCATCCGTGGGGCATCCTCAAATGGAAGACGGAAGAGAACACAAGGTCTCTAACATCCACCATCTCCGTGATGTCATCACGGAGGAGTGGAAGAGGACTCCAGTAGCAACCTGTGAACCTCTGGTCAACTCCATGCCCAAGAGGGTTAAGGCAGTGCTGGAAAATAATGGTAACCATACAAAATATTGCCACTTTGGGCCAAATTTGGACATTTTCACTTAGGGATGTAATCCCTTTTGTTGCCAGCGGTTTAGACATTAATGGCTGTGTGTTGAGTTATTTTGAGGTGACAGCAAATTTACACTGTTATACAATCTGTACACTCACTAATTTACATTGTAGCAAAGTGTATTTTCTTCAGTGTTATATGAAAAACGGAAAATTTATATCAAATACTTACCGTAATTTTCCTTTCCTGATAGGCTCCATGGCAGCATACGTGTGGGTAGCCCCGCCTCCACGATTACCCAATAGGACCCAACTCCCATAAATCTTTGCTCCTGGCCACTATCAGTGTTCCGTAACTAGCCGACTCCAGACATTTGGGAGGGAACTCCTGCTGCCATGGAGCCTATCAGGAAAGGAAAATTACGGTAAGTATTTGATATAAATTTTCCGTTTTCCTGAAAGGCTCCATGGCAGCATACGTGTGGGAAATAACTCGCCAAACACACCCGGGTGGGCAAAATGTCGAGCAAAGAACAAAAGTTTATTTAGCATTGTCAACCGACAAAACTTGCAAACCAAAATTAACAGAAGACAGAGCCGCTGGCTCTACACAGTAATGAGAAACAAAGGTATTAATAGAAGACCAAGAGGCCGCTCTGCAAATAAACTTCAGGAGCCACATGGCGAGAAGCTGCCCACGATGTTGAAATACTCTGTGTTGAATGAGCCGTTAGTGCCTCAGGAGGAGCCAAGCCCTTTGCTCTGTACGCCCTCTGAATGATCTGAACAATCCAGGTAGAGATAGATCTAGCCGAAGCTCGCAATCCTTTATTCTTGCCATGAGGGAGAACAAAAAGAAATTTCGTTTGTCTAAAGGGAGCTGTGACTTCCAAATATTGTTTCAGCGCGTGTCCTACGTCCAGAGGATGAACATCCTGACTCTCTGAGTTTTTGAAAGTGGGAAGCACAACTTCCTGATTCTCATGGAAGACCGAGGTTACTTTGGGATGCGATCCCAACATGGGAATCAATACTGCCCTATCTGGAAAGAAAGTCAGAAAGGGTTCTTCCGAACCTAGATTCCTAATCTCAGAAACTCTCTTGGCTGAGGTTATAGCTACCAAGAAGATAGTCTTGAGAGTGAGATCCCTTATGGACAGAGGCTCCGTAGAATCCTTTCCAAGGTTTGAGAGAAAATCCAGCACTAAAGGGAGGTCCCATTTAGGAAACCTTGGTTTTCTTTGGGGTCTGAGCCTAGTAGCTCCCTTGAAGAATTGTTGTACCAGTGCATGGTTTGCCCAGGAAATACCCGTAAAGGCTGAAATAGCCAATACTTGGACTCTCAATGAACTGATAGCTAGAGGTAAATCAAGGCCTGTTTGAAGAAAGCTTAGTATGTCTTGTATTGTTGGAGAACTGCAAGAATTTTCTCTGGAGGACATATGGGCCGAAAACTTGGACCATATACGCTCATATACCCTATTAGTACTCCCGCGTCTGGAATTGAGAAGGGTTGGGATGACCTCTTCCGGACAACCAAGAGCTTCTAGCCTTTCCCTCTCAAAAACCATACCTTGAGGTTCAGACATGATGGGCATGGATGTAACCTTGTGCCTTGAGATAGCAAATCCGACCTGAGAGGCAGGGGAACTGGCTCTTGATAACTGAGGAGCAGCAGTAGAGGGAACCAAGGTCTGTTGGGCCAGAAAGGAATTACTGCGAGAATCTCCGCCTTCTCTGACCTGAGTCTCCGAAGGAATTGCAGGATCACCGGAACTGGAGGGAAGGCGTAAGCTGTCTGAAACTTCCAATGTTCTGTGAGGGCATCTATCCCATATGCCTGGGGATCCCTGAACCTTGAGTAATATTTCGGAAGCTTCCGATTGCACGGGGAAGCGAACAAGTCGACTTCCAGGGACAATCCTAAGGTCAGGAGCCAATCGAATACTTCCCGGTGTAGAGACCACTCGTTGTTGTCCAACTCGACACGCGATAGGAAGTCCGCCTGAACATTCTGCACCCCTGGGATGTAGACTGCAGAAAGGTTGGACAAATTCTTCTGAGCCCAATTCATTATTGGCTCCGTCTCCTGTAACAGGGACCAGCTGCGAGTTCCCCCTTGCTTCTTTACGTAAGCCACCGCGGTTGTGTTGTCCAACCTTAGCATGACCGAGGCATTCGCTGTCAGATGATGGAATGACCGAAGCGCCTGGAAGGCCGCTCTTAGCTCCAGAACATTGGAGACGACTCTCTGTGATGGAAACGTCCACCTGCCCTGAGCGACCTCCGAAAGGCAGTGAGCGCCCCATCCTCAGTTGCTGGCATCTGAAGTTACCGTGACCCATGAGATGGGAATGATTGAATGGTGGTTGCGCAGGTTCTTCCCCTGTAGCCACCAAAGAAGAGACGTCCTCATGGCTGGAGTGAGGAATATGCGCTGTGTCTGGCTGGATAAGTCCCACTGTTGTAGAAACCCCTTCTGAAAGGGACGAGTGTGCCACTGGGCCCACTTTACCATGGGAATGGTGGCTGACATTGTGCCAATCACCCTCAGACATTGGAGAGCCGAGAGATGGGATGCTGCAAGGGCTGCATGAATCCTGTCTCGTATGACTCCAACCTTCTCTTCTGGAAGGGCGATAGTACCTTCTGCTGTGTTGAACTGCGCCCCTAGGAAAACAAGAGACTGAGTTGGATCTAGGTGACTCTTTTCTAAGTTCAGAAGCCACCCGAACTCCTGTAGAGTGGAGATGACTAGGTCTTTGTGCTCCAAGAGCTGATCTTTGTTCTGGGATAGCAGAAGAAGGTCGTCGAGATAGTGATGGAGACGAACACCTTTGACTCTGAGAAAGGCCACAACTGCCAAAAGAACTTTGGAGAAGACCCGTGGGGACGTTGTTAACCCAAAGGGAAGACATGTAAATTGAAGATGTTGAATGCCTACTGCAAAGCGGAGGTATTGTTGAAACTCCTTTGCCACGGGAACATGGAAGTAAGCGTCCTTCAAATCGACTGATATCATCCAGTCCCCCAGATACACGGACTGCTGGATGGTAAGCAGAGATTCCATCTTGAACTTCTCTTTGCGAATGAAGGAATTGAGATGGGTCAAATCTATTACCGGCCTCCGTGTGCCGTTTTTCTTTTGAACCAGAAACAAAGGGGAATACATGCCCTCTCCACGTTCTTCTTCTGGAACGGGAACGGCTGCGCCTTGATCCAGTAAAGAGTTCACGTAGGTCAATAGGACTTGTTTCTTCTCTTTTGATTCTGGAAGATTTGTGGGAATAAATCTTAGCTTTGGGGTGCTGATAAAACCCCACTTGTGACCTGAGGAAATTGTTTTTACAGTCCAAAAATCCCGAATTGAGGCCGCCCAAACATGCCTGAAGTGGAGAAGACGAGCCCCCACCTGACAAGTTTGAGCGGGCCCAATTTCAAAAGGATTTCGCGGAATCCTGCTTGCCGGACGAACCCCCTTTTGAGGTATTTTTGAAAGAAGATTGCCTGGATCTCCATGACCTTGAGAATTCTCGACCAGGTCTATAGCTCCGCGCCTCCCTGGCACGATCAGGGCCTTGTCTTCTAGGAAATGGACGCCTTTGATTTTGAAGACGTCTGTCCTGGGGAAGAAACCCAGATTTCCCACCTGTAGCCCGGGATATGGCAGTATCCAGCTTGTTACCAAACAAAGATGACCCCTCAAAGGGAATACGGCACCAGGCCTGTTTGGATGCTGGATCCGCCAGCCATGGACGGAGCCATAACGCACGGCGAGCTGAGACTGCTGCTAACATATCCTGAGATATCAGGCGGATAACATCAATAGATGCCTCCCCCAAAAAGGCAGACGCCATTCTGATTTCTTGAATAGGGGAGTCTTTTGCTGATTCAATAGAAATACCCCTCAGGAATTCCTCTACAGAATCAGCCCATGATTCTATGGCCTTGGATACCGCTGCCATTGCAAGCACTGGTTTGCAAGCCATTCCAGAAGTCAGATATATCCTCTTAAGGTCTGAATCGATCCGCCTTTCCAAAGGATCTTTAAAGGATACCGTATCCTCTAAGGGTAGGGTTACATATCTCACCAAACGCATGAGCGCTGCATCCACCAGTGGTGCTGACTCCAGGTGCTTCACATCCTCTTCTTTAAAGGGATATAATTTCAGGATTTTTGACTGCATGGAACCCTTTTTATCCACCTTGCTCCATTCCTCGGTAATAATGTCACCCAACTCTGAAAGGAAGGGAAAAAATTGTCGCTCCTTATTGAGCTGTTTAAAGAACTTTCTCTGCTTTGGTGGGGAAGTAACAGGGTCTTCCCACTTCAGAGCCTCTCTCACTGCTTTGACCAATGAAGGCACCAGTCCATAGTCAAAACCTAAACTAGGATCCTCACAGTCAGATTCACTATCTGAGATGGGAGCAGATAGGCGGCTTGGCTGAGAGGATTCCCATGTCTCCTGCAATGGGTTCTCTCCAGGTGGAGGAGCCAATAATTCTGACGGGGATTCACACAGCTGTAGAGCGTCTCTCTCCTGCAGAGACTCCTTCACAACCCGTCTTACTATTGACTCCAAACGCTGGTCTGCACCATCCCTTTCATCTGCAGCTTTGGAGAAGCAATGATCGCATAAGGATACGTCCGAAGGAACAGGCATCCTGCACCCCCAGCATGATTTTTCCGTACGCTTGCTGGAGTGAGCAGCAGGGGGGTGAGAATAATTCTTATTATGCTGTTCAGATCTTGACCTATGCTGGCTAGATCTTGAGGAGGATTTATGGCGGTGTGATCTTGATGATCCACTGCGTCTAGAAGTGTTAGGTTGTGGATCAGACCCAGAAGGGAAGGGCTGTAAGGGTAAAACAGACAGAGAGAGAAAAGGATATACAGTCAATCCTACCTATGCCAAACACTCTCTCCAATATATAAAAAGCATAAATACTAAAAGACCTACCTAACATGAGCGGGCTGGCCACTAGGAGGCAGTAAGGCGTCCATATTCACAATAAACCCACAGTTTAAGAAACACTGCAACCAAAGAGAAAAATAAAACACACATTTTTTTTTTTTTTTTTTTTTTAAAAGCATTTCCCCAGCCTAAGGGACACGCTCTTACCTTAAACCGCCGCGCTGACAGCCCCGGGAAGTCGCTGCGACCACTGCAAACATTCCCAGGGTTCTGACAGCTTCCAAAGCCTTTTAAATTTGGCGCCCGTGACGTCATCGCCGACGTCAGACGCGAGGCGCTCGCGCGCATGCGCGGGAACCAAGCCTCGGTCTCATACCGGGTTCGCACATGCGCAGAACGCCTGCATAACCCGGAAGTAGGAGAGAGGTTTGCTGGAACGCGGAAGCGAACGCAAACGGCATGGAGGAGACCGCAAGACAAACAAAAGAAATACACACAAATACAATGCTGCCATGGATAGATAAAAGGCTCACCACTCCACCAACGATCACCTGGCCGAACGGACTGGAACACACACGCCATACCTCCAGCAGATAATGGTCACCCATAACAACGGGACACAGACCGTGCGCACTCAGGTAGGAAATCCTTTCTTCAGCGCTACTCTGCAAATACTCTCCATACCCTGCTTAACAGTCAGGGCCTATCGGAGGAAAATTTCTCAGTCAATCAGCCAATCGATCGTCGTGAAGTTTTATTTTCAGGAAAGAAACCATCTGGTCCTACTGGGGAGGACAAAAAAGGAACACTGATAGTGGCCAGGAGCAAAGATTTATGGGAGTTGGGTCCTATTGGGTAATCGTGGAGGCGGGGCTACCCACACGTATGCTGCCATGGAGCCTTTCAGGAAAGATATAATAAAATATTTAAAAAAATGTGAGGGGTGCACTGATATATATATATATATATATATATATATATATATATATATATATATATATATATATATATATATATATATATATATATATATATATATATATATATATATATATGTAGATAGATATAAAATCATTGTTTTATAAATAAACATTTAACATAGACCAAAGGACTTCAAGAGTTTTTGTCTCCTTTCAAAGCTATCGCTCATTAAGACCTCATAATTAGCCATACAGAAAAGTTGGTGAATTATACATAAGGGTTGGGTCACTGTTGACTTAATCACTTATTTATACTACTCAAACTATTGAACTCTGGAAACAACAGGATTTTTACAACAGTCTGTAAGGAGAAACTGGAAAATGCCTTAAAGCAAGCATCAAGCGTAAAAATTAAACAAAAATGAATAGCCCGGTAAAAAATAAAATAAAAAAATAAAAACTCTTTTGCTGCAATACTCAGAATAATTCAATTGTTGCCCCCACAGTGATTCCGTTATACAACTACTGTATATTCAGACAGTCTTGCACAGTGATGTAAGTAACTCGGACGGAGTTACCTAACGTAGTTACTTTAGAGGGTAACGAGCAATCTAACTGATTACTCTTCCCCTCATGGTAACGCAGTTCCCATTACTTGGGCCAGGTTACCGCAATTACATCTACCGCCCGGGACCAGGTAGACGGGACTAGTGAAGGAAGTCAATGTTGCCGCCTCCATTGGCGAGATTGACACCTCTCTAGCCCCGTCGCCTGGTATGGATTTAAAGGGGAACCCCTACGCCGAAAAAACTGCGTGGGGGTTCCCCCAAAGTCCATAGCAGACCCTTATCCAAGCACGCAGCCCAGTCGGTCAGGAAAGGGGGTGGGGGTGAGCGAGCGCCCCCCCCCGAACCGTACCAGGCTGCGTGCCCTCAACATGGGGGGGGGGGTGCTTTGGGGAAGAGGGGCCCTGCAGCCCCCCACCCCAAAGCACCTTGTCCCTATGTTGATGAGGACAAGGCCTCTTCCCGACAACCCTGGCCGTTGGTTGTCGGGGTCTGCGGGCAGGGGGCCCCAGATCCGGGCCCCCCACCCTATGTGAATGAGTATGGGGTACATCGTACCCCTACCCATTCACCTGGGGAAAAAAATGTCAATAAAAAATACACAACACAGGTTTTTAAAGTAATTTTTTAATCAGCTTCTTCCGACTTCGGGGGTCTTCTTTACGGCTTCTCCGCTCTGTTCAGCCTCTTCTCCGGCATCTTCTCCTGCTTTCTCCGGTTCTTCTTCTGGGCTCCTCCGCTATCTTCTTGCAGCTCTTTTACTAGCGGAGGAGCCCGGTCTCCTCCGTCCTTCTTCCCTCTTTTCTCTTCACTCTTCTTTTTTCTTCTGATGTTGACACAACGCTCTCTCCCTCTATAATGCCGTGTGAGCGCTGCAGGTCACTTATATAGGAATGGGGCGTGGTCACCGAGTGATGTCACATGGTAGCCCTGCCCCTTATGACGTCAGGTCCCGAGGCATGCTGGGGCTGTGATGTCATAAGGGGTGAGCCACCGTATGACATCACCCGGTGACCATGCCCCATTCCTATATAAATGATTGCAGAGCGCTCACACAGCATTACAGTGGGAGAGAGCGTTGTGTCAACATCGGAAGAAGAGGGAAGGATGGAGGAGACCGGGCTCCTCCGCTAGTAAAAGAGCTACAAGAGGATAGTGGAAGAGCACCGAAGAAGAACCTGAGAGAGCGGGAGAAGATGCCGGAGAGTGGGAGAAGAGGCCGAACAGAGCGGAGAAGTCGGAAGAAGACCCCTGGAGCTAAATTACTTTAAAAACCTGTGTTGTGTTTTTTTATTAACATTTTTTCCCCCAGGTGAATGGGTAGGGGTACATCGTACTCATTCACATAGGGTAGGGAGACGGAATCTGGGGGCCCCCTTATTAAAGGGGCTCCCGGATTCTGATAAGCCCCTACCCGCAGACCCCGACAACAAACGCCCAGGGTTGTTGGGAAGAGGCCCTTGTCCTCATCAACATGGGGACAAGGTGTTTTGGGGTGGGGGGGCCGCAGGGCCCCTCCTTCCCCAAAGCACCCCCCCATGTGGAGGGCACGCGGGCTGGTACGGTTCAGGAGGGGGGCCGCACGCCGTTTTTTCGGCATAGGGGTTCCCCTTTAAATTCATACCATGCGACGGGGCTCGCAAGGTGTCAATCTCGCTAATGGAGGCGGCGACATTCACTTCCCTCGCTAGTCCCGTCCATAGAATATAAAAAAAAAGTCACAGTTACTTTGCTGAGTAACTAATCACTTTTCCAATGTAGTAACCGAGTTACTAACACAATTACTTTTTGGGAGAAGTAATTTGTAACCTAACTAATTACTTTTTTTAAAGTAAGATGACCAACACTGGTCTTGCATGACTTCAGGCATCATCCATCCATTAAATTTTATCATCTTTCTAATGGTCCTTTTGTTATATAACAGTATTTGGTCTTATGTAGGGGAAGTGTTATTTCAGCACCTTTAAAGTTCTCTTTTTGCTATGTCAATTTTTGTTCTGATACATGTTATGACAAGGTGCCTAAATAATTCAGTCCAGTTCAGTTTGTTCTATGGTACTGCCTGTTGGCTATAAAACAAAATGCAAAACATTAATAAAGCAATATTTTTTTTGTACCTGAATACAAAAATATATATTTTAGCAAATTTTACTTTTTAGACCTGACCGTAATAAATAATTAAAGGAATATATCCAAGACCATGATGCAGTCCAAAGAAACTGGCAAGCCTATTATCACTATTGTGTCGGTGCTCATTAAGATTAGAAAGGGAATGTGCCAAGATCTAAGAGCATAAGGAGGCACAGACATTTTTATAAGACAAATGGTTAAACAAAGAATAAAACAAAACAGAACTTTAAGGTTAAGACTCATATCCTAATAGACCTCATATAGCGATGCAGCGAAGTGAAACTATGGCATAATATTTGATACCAGCATGCCCGTGTTGTTTGCCGGTAGACCTTTCTTTTTTTCTGCCGGTCCATTCAACAATCCTCGAGGTGCAAACAGTAACACGGTAAAATCTGGAACTTTGAAATTATTTATATATGAAATAAACCCACAAAAGGATGTTTGAATCCCGTTAATGACTAGCCTACGGCTTTTCCAAAGCGTTGCGAGACTCTCAGCAAACACCTGGGATTGTCATCAAACGACAAAGGTTTTTTTACACACCGCTCGGGATCATCATCGGGAAACTAATATTGCATGTAGATGGGTTTAGGCAAAGCAGAGGAGACTTGGGGTATGAATTACATCTCCTCTGATATGAAGATGGATTATGGATTCGGCGGATGTTAAATTAGTTTTTTTTTTCTTTGTCTTTACTGTTCTTCTAAATCAACTTAATAATGTACAACAGTACCGCATTGCCTCTTTTCAATTGGGGGGGCTCCAGTTTTTGTCAGGCAAGAAAATCAAATGCATCATATATTAAATGTCATTATAGCATTCACATAGAAGCAGCTCTGGGAGTGCTAATGTGTGGCTGGAGTTTTTGCACGCTGACAGATCCAGGATAATAAAGAAGAGTGTTTGATATTGTGTCAATGTGTATCTCATTCTCATAAATCATATGCTTGGGATCTACTTAAATAGACAATTAAGGGTTGACTTACTAAAGGCAAATACACTGTGCACTTTGCAAGTTGCTCCAAAGCTTAGTTAATGAGCAGAAGCTCTGTTGACTTCCATCATCCAAACCTGTGCAAGCAAAAATGCTGTATTTTTTTATTTTCCTTGCATGTAATTGGAAAATGAAGCTTTACCTCATTTACTAAGCTCTGGAGCAACTGCACATTGCAAAATGCACAGTCTATTTGCATTTAGAAAATCAACCCCTGACTATAGCTCACAACCTTAGACTGAAAATAGATTGTAATGGTACGGTCCCTTCTGGAGTTCTCATTTCCAATGCGATCCCTTTAACCAGTTCCTGCCCATTCTATAGCCAAAAGACGGCTACAGTACAGCCTTACAATGCCAGGAGGGCGTAGATGGACGTTCCTCCCATAGTTCTTCAGACTGGGTTGATCACAGATTGGGGTAAAGGGCCAATTACAGCGCTCCTTTACCACGTGATCAGCTGCCAGCCAATGACAGCTGATCACAGGATGTAAGCAGAAGCCAATTAAAGAAACATTGATCCCAACATTGCCCACCAGTGCTGCTAATCAGTACCCACCAGTCCTGCCAACCAGTACCCACCAGTGCCACCTATCAGTGCTGCCAATCAGTACCTCATCATCAGTGTCACCGATCAGTACAGCATCGTCAGTGCCCACTAGTGCTACCTCATCAGTGCCTATCTGTGCCCATCAGTACAGCCTATCAGTGCCAATTAGTGCAGCCTCATCAGCGCACATCAGTGAAGGAGAAAAATTACCTGTTTGCAAAATGTTATAACAAACTATAAAAACTAAATACCACCAAAGGAAATCTCTATTTGTGTGAAAAAAAATGATAAAAATATCATATGGGTAGAGTGTTGCATGACCGCGCCACTGGAACAGGAAAAGGTTTGACTGCACTCACAGGTTTGAAGAAAAAGTGAAGACTTTATTGAAGATAAAAATCATCAGACAACATTGTAGACATCGATGCTGATTATGACTAAGCAAATTTTAATTCGTGGAACACGTTAATCTCTGCTAGGTCTGCATTGATCTTATGATGTCTACAATGTTGTCTGATAAATTTTGTCTTCAATAAAGTCTTCACTTTTGCTTCAAACCTGCGAGTGTGGTCAAACATTTTCCTGTTCCAGTGGCTCCTATCCAGATTGCAGACTGGACCTGCACTGTAAGGTTGAAGCGTGGGATTGCTCTTACCTGGAGCGGCTTGGCTTTGCTTTCTACCAGATTGCATGACCATGCAATTTTCATTCACAGTGTGACAGTGCTGAAAGCTAGCCTGGGCGGCAAGGGAGTACAAGTTCCCAGTAGGCAAGTGGTTAAATCAGATTATAAGAGAGACTCTGGCCAAGGACAAGTGGTGGGCAGGAGGAATAGCTGTCCTGGGCACAGCAGAGCAAGGGGCAGAGTATGAACACAGGGCAGTAAACCCATTCTACGACATGCATTAACAGTGGGGATAGGGTACAGTTCCGAATTCTTGCCCTGAACACTTGACAAACCTGCCCCAGCACTGGAGACACTAGATCAAATAATTAAAGTATAATGGTCCTGCATTGTACGGGATGGTGTTGGACAGGTCTGTGAAGTGAGTTAAAACAGAAATTAAAGGGTATCTGAGCACCACAAACGACTGAAAACTCTCATTTAATTTTAATATTCAAACCAAACCATGTCTTGTGGCTTTATTTTGTTGAGAAATCACTTTGACCCCACCTTCTATTTCTACTTGTGGCCATCTTAAAGCGGCGTTCCAACCACATTTTTCACTCCTCACCATGCAGCACTAATGTGCATCCTTAAAATTAATTGGCAATTTATTTTAATTTTTTTGTGTTCACTTACTTATAGTTACACTTATAGTTACTTACCTGATTTATGCCTGTATCTAATTGCACTTCCTCCTTTCGGGCCGCGGCGCCAAACGTAATTTCTGGCTTTGCATTGGCTCCTGGGAGATCTTGGTCAGCTTGACATGGCATGGCTCCAGTAACATTTAATTTTGGCATCTATGGAAAATCTTGGTTAGCTTGACATGGCACGGCTCCCGTAACATTTAATATTGGCATCTATGGAAAATCTTGGTTAGCTTGACATGGCACTGCTACAGTGCCATATCAGTCTGACCAAGATTTCCCGAAGAAGCCCATGCTAAATGTTACTGGAGCCATGCCATATCAAGCTGACCAAGACTGCACCGCAGTGCACATGCGCAAAATCGGCAGGTGCATGCTGGGTAGCCAGCATGCACGGAATCCAGGAAGAAGGACACTGCGGCTTCATATGCCCACACTGGAGATGGCCGCACTGTGCGGGAACTTCACAAAGTAAGACAACGATGCTGCACAAATAGAAAACTGGGCATAGTTTACAGCATACCTTTATTACATTACACAAGGCATGAGTATTCTGGGGGTATTTTTATCTTAAAAGGCATATTTCAGCCGGAATTCCATTTTAAGAAAGGGCAGATGCTTAATCTAGAGTTGAGTTCCTGGAATCTATCTACCTTTAGTTCAAGCATGCAAACTGGAGGACCCCCAAACCATCGTAATTACCCTTTGAGCTATAGAAGCACAGGCAATCAGCTTACCAGACAACTGATATAAATGTGAAGGACGTATAACCTAAACCTCATGTCCAACATTCAAATATTTAATTTATTACCTCAACATTTGCCATCTGTAAATCATTGTTAGTCTCTTGGGCATTCCAGAAAAAATGTGACGCTAATTAAAAAATAATTTAAAAAAATTACATCAGTTGTACAGTTTATGCATTAATATGAGCATCCTTCACCAAGCATGCAACATGGACCTCTGAAAAGTGATCTAATTTTAACAGCAGCAAGCAGGATACTTAATCAACTCTAAAAGCAATGCCTACAGCAATTTAAAGGGTTAGTCCACCCGAAAGTATTATTTTATTTATAAATGGAATGTGGTGAGATGAATTCAAGTGAATCTTCATTTTATGACTCTTCATCATCATCATTATTATACCTTTTTTCACAAATGTATGAGGCTTTTGTTTTAGTTATAAAATGGCTGTTTTTTTTTTTCCTTTGCAAGCTGCTAAATTCACAAACATGCAAAATAAAAGTTAGATTTTTTGTATTTACTTTTAAATAGTTTTTTTAAATACTGTAACTGTATCCTGCAATTACATTATTAAAAAGATGCAAATTGTCATTATCAGGCTACAGTGCCATCTACAGGCTGAAGCCTTGTTTTAGTCAGTAAAGACCCCAGCCTGCATTTGATAGCTGATAAAATTATCATATGCTTGGTAACCACTCTGATTGGCTCCTGATTGTTAGTGGAACCAGAGCAATCAGTGGCATATAGTTTTTACAGGTAGCAACAACGCAAGGTGTCAGCTGATATCTGTCAAACAGGAAATGTAAATTATTGCTCTCTCAACATTGGCATTTTGCAGGGGAATGTTTACTTACAGGGTGCTGATGGAAGGGGGGAGGTTTTAACTGGAAGGTCAACTGTATTTTTTAATCATTGCATCTAAAAGTTTGTAATCTTTTCTTCTAATTTCTTCTCAATGTCCCCCCATCCTGGTATACGCCGTATGTTAACTATAAGAAGGAAATGCATGGGAAAGGAGATTGTTGATGAAAACATCATCAAAATGCTAATTTCCCCATGATTACCTAGAATTAAAACCATCTGCTGTGTCTGGGAGAGAAGTATGACAGATGATCATTGTTCCTATAATGCTGTGCATACAATGTTCACATTGTTATAGCTGAGTCCTGCGGAGGCTTACACAAGAACTCTGCTCTAACTAAAAGGTGTCTTGTTAAAGAATGAGATGGCCTGCTTCCTAATAGAGGAGAAAAGAGAGCATTTTCCACAGGCCTACATGAGAAGACAATCGTCCAAGGGACTTCTCTGATATTTGACAGAAACACTGACTCTTGCGAGTTCCAGAACAATGGCATACTGACACCTGGGGGACATAGAACAATTATGCACTGACACTTGGGGGACCCAGAACAATGGCACACTGACACCTGGGGGACATATAACAATGACAAACTAAGAATAAGTTGGACCCAGTACAATGACACACTGACACATTGGGTGACACAGAACAATGACACACTGACACCTGGGGGACCCAAAAACAATGACACCCGGAGGACACAAAATATTGACACCTGGGGGACACAGAACAATGACACACTGGCACATTGGGGTCCCAAAACTTTGACATACAGATACTTGGGGGATCCAAGAACAATGATACACTGACATCCGGGGGACCCAAAACAGTGACACCCGGGGGACCTAAAACATTGACACCTAGGGGATGCAGAACATTGACACCTGGGGGACCTAGAACATTGACACCTGGAAGACCCAGAACATTGACACCTGGGGAACCCAGTACAATGACACACTGGCACATTGGGTTCCAAAAACATTGACATACAGACACTTGGGAATCCAAGAACAATGACACAGTGACACTTGGAAATTCATAACAATAGCACACTGACACTTGTGTTTTAAGAGCAATGATACATTGTTCCAGAACTTTGATACACTGACACTTGTGTTTTAAGAGCAATGATACATTGTTCCAGAACTTTGATACACTGACACTTGAGGTTTTAGAACAATGAAAGTCCAAGAACAATTCACATGGAGGTCTTTGGATACTGTCACATTGGCAGTTGGAGGCCCCATACACTGACATGAGACATTTTCAGTTCAGGATTTACTGTATGAACAATGGCATAGCACCATGACATTTGGGAGTTCCACAACAATGAGACACTAGGGTTGATTTATTGAAGGCAAATAGGCTGTTCACTTTGCAAAGGAATTTGTACTTTGCAAGCAAATTTTCCTTTAGCTTGGTAATTTGCTGAAGCTCTGTTGACTTCTACCATCTAATCACACGCAAGCAAAAATACTGTTTATTTTTTTTTTTTCCTAGCATATGATTGAGTATTCTTTGCAAAGTACATTTTCAAGTGAACAGACTATATACCATTAGTAAATCAAATCCCACACACATTTAGGAGTTGAAGAGCAATGATACACTGGCACTTGAAGGTCTCAGAACAATTACCTTAACTCCCAGGGTCCCAGAACTATGACACACTGACACCTATGGCCAAAAAAATGTCAAACTGACACTTTGGGGCCTAGAGCAATGACACCCTGACACCTTGGGGCTTAAAACAATGACACATGACACTTGGAGATCATAGAACAATGATACACTGACACTTGGAGGTCCCAAATGATGACACTTTTACCCCTGCAGCCCCAGAACAATGTCACACTGACAGTTGGAGGTCTTATGTAGTAACACACTGACACATGGGGTCCCAGACCAATGTAAATTGACATCTGGGGTTCAAGAACAATGACACAGTGGGGGAGATTTCCTAAACTTGGTGCACACAGCATCTAGTGCAGCTCTGCATAGTAATCCATCTGCTTCTAACTTCAGCTTGTTCAATTAGGCTTTCACTAAAATAACTTTGAAAATGGTCATTATGCACAGCTGCACCAGATTCTGTGTGCAACCAATTTAGTAAATCTCCTTCACTGGTACTTTGAGGGCCAAGAACAATGACGCACTGCTTGGTGGATCCAGAACAATTACACACTGCCACTTAGGAACGTGGAACAATGACACATTGACACTTGGTGGACCCAGAATAGTGGCACACTGACACTTGGGTGGATCCAGAACAATGACACCCCACCACTTGGAACTTGGAACAACGACACACTGACACTTGGTGGACCCAGAACAATGACACACTGACACTTGGTGGACCCAGAACAATGACACACTGACATGTGGGTGGATCGAGAACAATGACACACTGACACGTGGTGGACCCAGAACAATGACAAACTGACACTTGTTGGATCTAGAACAATGACACACTGACACTTGGTGGACCCAGAACAGGGACACACTGACACTTGGTGGACCCAGAACAAGGACACACTGATACTTTGAGGCTTCAGAGCAATGACACACTGACACTTGGGAACTCAAAACAATGACAACCTAACACTAGGGGACCCAGAACAAAGACACATCAATACTTGGGATTTCTGAACAATAATTCTTTATACGAAATTAAGAAAAAATAATATAATGTAATGCCTAACTACATTCAGTTTTGTAGGCCATTGGTGGTCAAATCCACTGCTTCAGTCATTTGCTTCAGTCATCTTTTTTATACAATGTTAAACTGACAACACAATAATCTTTTTGGGATTGAGCCCACATTTCTGCCCCATAGGAAGTGGTTTGCTATGGGGGCAGACAGAGAAGAGGGGGAGAGCAGACAGCACTCGAGGGGGACCAAAGAAGAGCAGGTTCAGGGCCGCTCTGTGCAAACATGACTGCACAGAGCAGGTAAGTATGGCATTTTTGTTACTTTTAAAAAAAATTGTAAGCTTTACAATCACTTTGTAATAATGTTGCTTGAGCCATGTTTATTGTTGCAATTGTTTGAATAAAACTTCTGTTACAGGCCTTTATTCCGCCTTAAAATAAAACCCAATTTCTGCTACTGGTGTGTTGGTGAGTGCTGAGGTTAATGAAAGGCAGGTCACCATTAAGGGATGGCAGAAGGACCATCTGTCCATAAGCTTCCTAGGGAGTCAGTTCTACACTGGAAAGAATAGTCATTTAGCTACAGATCCATTAGAAATACATTTGTGATCTAAACCATATGTGTACATGATAAAGAGGAAGTCAGCCCCTTCCTTATGGTAAGCTCTTGTTTTCTGTCTCTCCTAAGCAAAAGGACATAGGATGAAAAACAAAAGTTTATAAAAATATTTTACAATTATTTACATATTAGTAACATATGGCTTATTGTTGTGTTGTTTACCATAGTAAAAGCCCAACTCTAGTTAGCAGTAAGGGCCCAGTGGGACCATTGCAGTGCGTTAATGCAGTTCTACACATTGCATTACATTAAGGGAACCCATTTAAAATGAATGGGGTGCCAACACATCAAAAAAGGTGTATGCACCAGTACTGGGAGCGGACCATAACGCACACCTGTCAGCATGATGTGTTGGGGTGTCTTTGAATGACTCTGCATTACATCAATGCATCTAACTTGCAATGCTGGCATTGTGCAGTAACATTAGTGCAGTAACACAGACTGTACATGATCATCTAAATGACTTTTAATTGTAAAGTGTATCTAAAGCCAAAACTTTTTTTTTGTATTATTATTTTTTTCTTGGAGTAGAGATTCGTTAAAGCCAATTGTTGAATTTAAAAAAAATAAGGAAAAAATAACAAATAAATTCTTCATATTTTTAAAGTTGCTATTTGGACACTTTGCAATTTTAGCAAAATGCTGTCAACAAGGAACATGAAATTACATTCCTTTTGATTTAAAGACAGGAGATATGTGATTTGTGAGTCAAGTGAGGACCTACTGATCATGTTACTACTGTTTTAAAATGGCAAATATAGTAATTTTGCCTATTTCATTGACTCCAACACATTTTGCCAACGTTGCAAAGTTTTGGTAAAATATTGAAAATTGTCAAATGCCTTCATCCATAGTAACAACAGGCTATGGCTCATTTTCTCTACCAATACTGCAGTAATGGTGGAGAAGAAACATAACTGGAGTAAGTTATGGTCAGCCTGCCCACCCTTGGCATTCAATTAAACAATGAGGTTATTTTACTAAAGGCAATTAGACTGTGCACTTTGCAAGTACAGTTGCTCTAGAGCTTAGTAAATGAGGTAAAGCTTCACTTTGCAAAAAATACCCAATCACATGCCAGGAAAATTTAAAAAAAACAGCATTTTTGCTTGCACATGATTGGGTGATGGAAGTCAGCAGAGCTGCCCCTCATTTACTAAGCTCTGTAGCAAATGCTCTTGCAAACTGCACAGTCTATTTGCTGTTAGTATATCAACCCCACCAGCTGTACATTGTCAGACTTGCTATTCTTGTTAAAGGTGTTTTTAGTATTTATTTTTTCTATAATGGTTCTTAATTATGTAATCCAAATTGACAGTATCCTTTCCTTTTTTTTTTTAAGCCATAGTTAAGCTCCTATAATATAAACAATATCTATTAGAGAGATAATTACTCAAAAATGATGGACAGATCTGAGAAAACATGATGTTGTTATTGATTTTTTTTCTCTCAAATTCAACAACTGCAAATAAAGAATTGTGGAAGTGCTTACCCTGACAATGTGCCGTCGGAAAAAAATAATTTATATTTAATCACTGGACTCATCTGAGGTTTCTGCTTCTTTAATTCTGAAGATGGCGGCTCCCGAAGAGCCAGAAATTCTCATTAACAGGAGATTTAATCCATATTATCTTTCATTATAGAGTAAGCTGCTGCTGTTATCACACAGAAGAAAACAATAAGGTTGGAGAAGATGTCTCTCAATAAACAGAAGATAAATTTGCAAAGGTTATTAATGAACGTGTAAGTTATGAAAAATGAACCCTGGCTTAAAAAATAGATTTAATAGAATTAGAGATTTATCCTTGTTCTTTATTCTCAAGTGTCAGTATTTAATTTTTCTGGACCACAAAATGCAGGCAGTGTCATTGTACTGGGTTCCCCAAGACTTAATGTGTCACTGTTTCGAATCCCACATGCCTGAATGTCATTGTTTAAAACCCCCATGTCAGTGTGCCCTTGCTCCCAGTTCCTAAGTTTCAGTGCACGATTATTGTGGTGTCATTATGTCATTATTCTGGTACACCCAAGTATCAATATGTCATTGTTCTGGGATTCCCAAGTGTCACTGTGTCGTTGTCCTGGGACCCCCAAGTATTAATGTGTCTTTGTTCTAGGACTCCCAAGTACCATTGCTCCGGACCACCGAGTGTTGGTGTGTCATTGTTGTGGGACTCCTAAGTCCCGTAAGTGTCAGTGTGTCTTTTTTCTAGACCCCAACTTTTCAGAGCGTTATTGTTCTAGGATCCCCAAGTGTCAGTGTGTCATTTTTCTGGCATCCTCAAGTATCAGTGTGTCATAGTTCCAGACTCAGAGGTGTTAGTGTGTAATCTTTCCGGTACCCCCAAGTGTCATGGTGTCATTGGTCTGGACCCTTAAGTGTCAGTGTGCCATTGTTCTGGACTCCCAAGTGTCAGAGGTTATTGTTCTGGACCCCCAAATATCAGAGTGTCATTGTCCTGGACCCTCAAGTGTCAGAGTGTCATTGTGCTGGACCCTCAAGTGTCATTGTTCTGGACCCTCAAGTGTGAGAGTGTCATTGGTCTGGGCCCTCAGGTGTCAGTGTGTCATTGTTCTGGACTCCCACGGATCAGAGTTCATTGTTCTGGGCCCCCAAGTATCAGAGTGTCATTGTTCTGGACCCTCAAGTGTCAGAATGTAATTGTTCTGGACCCTCAAGTGTCATTATTGTTCTGGACCCCCAAGTATCAGAGTGTCATTGTTCTGGACCCTCAAGTGTCAGAATGTAATTGTTCTGGACCCCCAAGTGTTCAGTGTGTCAGGTTATGTGCCCAGCAAACCCAGCAGCACGCAGGCTCTGGAGAGAAATCTACAAATCAGTGAGTACTGTACGCAAACTGCTGAAAGATGGCAAGTGGTTCAGATGTGAATTTTGCAATAGAAAAGCTGAACAATGCCAAATACCAGCTGTGGAAGTTTAAACTAGAAAAGCTTTTTAGCATGGATGACTTGTGGCAAGTGCTGAATACAGACAGACCCACAAACAGAGAGACGTAGAATTGGGACAGGAAGGATAGACAGGCAAAAGCAACTATAAGCTTATTAGTGGAAGATGACCAGCTTATCCACATAAGAACAGAGAACATGGCTAAAGGTATGTGGACTTCATTACAGAAACTGTATGACCATTCAAGTCTAAACAGCAAGCTATTTTTGCTAAGAAAGCTGTATAAGATGAGACTAGAATAAGACCAGCAAATGTGTAATCACGTGAAAGCTATGCTAGAAATCATGGAGCAGCTACATACCATTGGATAGGACATTAAAGATAACCATATTGTTGACCTGCACCTCTGCAGCCTTCCAGAGACATATACTGCTCTTATTAACGCTTTAAAAACCAGACCCAGGCAGGAACTGACACTGGAATATGTCAAAGGCAAATGAATCAATGAATATGACAGAAGGAAAGAAAATATGCACTATGATGAAAAAGCTTTTAAGATTTACAAAGGCACAAAGCACAACAAAAAAAGCAGAGCCTGTTTTCACTGTAAAAGGACCGGTCACTTAAAAAAAGAACTGTTCTGTCTGGAAAGTCGAGCAGCGAAAAGCTACAGCTATCCACAAATGAAAGCAATCACAAAGGAAACTGAAGACACATCATGGAGTGGCACCTTTAAAGGGACACAGATCGGCAAGTCACATGGCTGGTGCATTGACTCAGGAGCAACAAGCCACATGACTAGCGATGAGACCTGCTTCACAAAAATTGATTACTGTGCAAAAGACAAAGTTTTCCTAGCCAACGGGAAAAGCATCAGTTCAGAAGGTAAAGGCCAGTTCTTTATTTAGAACTGCATTACACCACAAGGCGAGCAGAGTATCCTTGTAAAGAAAGAGCTGTATGTTGCAGAACTAGAAGGCAGCCTTCTATCAGTGAAAAGTCTTGCAAACAACGGTCTCACAGTTAAGTTCCAGGGTAATGAATGCACAATTCACAATAATAAGCAATTCCTTGAAAAAGGAAAACTGGATGATCACCTATACAAGCTTATCACCACAGACCAGCGAGCCAATATAGTCTCTAATGACCTACACAGCAAATGTATTCACTTATGACACAGGCGACTGGGGCACATAAGTGCAGAAGCTATACAGGACATTATCAAAAGATTTGACAATAATGCCTTGCAAAGTGCTCATGAAATCCAAATGCTGTATTGAAGCAAAAGCCCCACGTGCTCCCCTTCCACAGGCATCTTAAAGAAAAAACACTCACCCCCTGCAGCTCATACACAGTGACGTATGTAGTCCAATGAAAACTCCCACGTCAGGCGGGAACAGATATCTACTGATTTTCATTGATGATTTTTCCAGGTACACAACCACTTATCTGATTAAACATAAGAATGAAACATCAGAGAAACGTCAAGAGTTTGCTGCCATGTCTAGCAACAAATTCCAATGGAAACCAGGAATAATACGCACTGATAATGGGGGAGAATACATAAGCAAAGAAGTGGCCTTATACCTGAAAAGACAAGGAATAGTACACTGTACACTCCTAAACAAAATGGTGTAGCAGAAAGGAAAAACTGCACTCTTATAGAAATGGCCAGGTGCAAGTTTTCGGATGCCAACCTACCTCGCAAGTACTGAGGAGAAGTAGCCATGACTGCAACCTACCTACATAACAGAATAACCTCAAGAGCCATTAAAAGTACTCCATTCAACTGTGGCATGGATCAAAGCCTAGCATAGGGTACATCAGAGTGTTTGGATGTAAAGCACATGCCTATATTCCAAGTGAAAAGCGATCCAAGCTGGAAAACAGAGCCATATAGGACGTCACCACCCGGGGCATGCTGGGACTGTCCCATCATAAGGGGCAGGGTCACCGGGTGAGGTCACCCGGTGACCCGCCCCATGCCTATATATAATTTGTTGTGCACCGTGTACACAGCATTACAGCGGGAGAGAGTGTCGCGTCAACATCGGAAGAAGAGAACAGGGAAGAAGACGATGGTAAAGACTGGGCCACCGCTAGCAAAAGAGCAGCAAAAGAGCAGAAGATAGCGGAGGAGCCCGGGAGAAGAATCATAGAGCTGGAGAAGAGGCTGGATAACGGGAGAAGAACCTGAGACTGGGAGAGAAGGCCGGAGAGCGGGAGAAGAGGCCGGAGAGAGCGGAGGAGTCAGAAGAGACCCCCGAAGACGGAAGAGACCCCAGAGCTGCCTAATAAATTACTTTAAAAGCCTGTCTAGTGTGAATGGGTAGGGGTACCCCTTATTAAAGAGGGCTCCCGGATTCTGATAAGCCCCCCGCCCACAGACCCCAACAACCCATGGCCAGGGTTGTCAGGAAGTGGCCCTTGTCCTTATTAACATGGGGACAAGGTGTTTTAGGGTGGGGGGGCCGCAGGGCACCCCTTTCCCCAAAGAGCACCCACCCCCCACGTTGAGGGCATGTGGCTTGGTACGGTTCAGGAGGGGGGGCACTCGCTTGTCTTTCCTGACCAGCCGGGCTGCATGCTCGGATAAGGGTCTGGTATGGATTTTGGGGTGGCCCCCGTGCTTTTTTTGGCATAGGGAGTTCCCCTTAAAATCCATACCAGGCGCGGGCTCCTGTGACGGGGCTCGCAAGGTGTCAATCTTGCCAATAAAAGATAAAAGATTGACTTCCTTTTCTAGTCCCATGGTACCTGGAGTCACGTTCCAAATGAATGGACTTTAGTCCGTGTGTGGGCAAGTCTGTTCATTTGGAAGTCCGTCGTAACTCAGTCGAAAGTCAGTTGGGAAGACCATCAGACCTAGCCTGCCGGAAAGCCGGTTTCCTGTGTGCACAAGTCTGCTCGTTTGCAAAGTCCATCAGAACTCCGGCGAAAGTCTGTCGGGAAGACCGTCAGACCTAGTCCGCTGGAAAGTCCGGTCGTGTGTACGCAGCATTAGGGTTATAGAATCCTACACCCAAAGACTGACAAAGTGACAATAAGGCCGCGTACACACGGGCGGACTGTTCGCCCAACTTTGTCCGCTGAACAGTGTTTGGGCGGACAGTCCGCTCGTGTGTGGGCTTTCAGCGGACAGTTTCAGCGGACAGTTTGACGAACAAGGTTTTTCGGAAATTCCGTAAAACTGTCCGCTGAAACCTTGTTTGAGCGAACAGTCCGCCCGTGTGTAGGCTTGTTCGTCAAACTAAGTTCCGCGCATGCTCAGAAAGGATTTACACGCCGAAAGTTATAATGCAGTGTATAGGACGTCGTATTTTTCGTCCCGTCGTACGTGCCGTTCACGTCATCGCGCACGGTTTCAGCAAACTGTTCGTTCGTCGTGTGTGGGCATGTCCGTCCATGCTAATTTTGAGCGGACTGTTTGCCGAAACTGTTGGACGGACAAAGTTGGGCGAACAGTCCGCGCGTGTGTACGCGGCCTAAGCTGTCGTGTTTATTTTGATGAGAGCCCATCACCAGAAACACTGATCCCTGAAAGCTATGAAGTTAAAATCCCCAACAAACCAGAAGAAAATGTCAACCAAAACGAACCTGTGCAGGAGTCAGAACAAGAGGTAGAACTCACATTGCCTAAATCAAGTTCCCCACCAGATTCTGCTGAACTGCCTGAAGTCAGAAGATCCACTCAAGCTACAAAGGAGATACCACCTCACAGGCCAGTGGGGGCCTGTCTATAGGGAGTGCACGGGCACCACCCTCCACCCAGCAGTCACAGTGCACTATGGGAAGTACCACGTCAATGCAATCACGAGATTTCAGACAAGGCGCTTCATTTGCAGGACTACAGTGAGGCTGCATATGATGGGGCGCAGTGAGGCTGCATATGATGGGGCACAGTGAGGCTGCATATGATGGGGCACAGTGAGGCTGCATATGATGGGGCACAGTGAGGCTGCATTGAATGGGGCACACTGAGGTTGCATATGATGGGGCACAGTGAGGCTGCATATGATGGAGCACAGTGAGGCTGCATTGAATGGGACACAGTGAGGCTGCATATGATGGGGCAGAGTGAGGCTGCATTTAATGGGTCACAGTGAGGCTGCATATGATGGGGCGCAGTGAGGCTGCATATGATGGGGCACAGTGAGGCTTCATATGATGGAGCACAGTGGGGCTGCATATGATGGGGCACAGTGAGGCTGCATATGATGGGGCACAGTGAGGCTGCATATGATGGGGCACACTGAGGTTGCATATGATGGGGCATAGTCAGGCTGCATATGATGGGGCACAGTGAGGCTGCATTTGATGGGGCACAATGAGGATGCATATGATGGGCACAGTGGCAGCATTTGATGGCATAGTGGCAGCATTTCATATGGCACAGTGGCTGCATTTAATGGGCACAGTGTCTGTGTTTGGCACAGTGGCGGCAATCGATGGGCACAGTGGCTGCACTTGATGGCGCAGTGGCTGTGTTTGATGGTACAGTGGCCATAATTGATGGGCACAGTGGCTGCATTTGATGGCACAGTGGCTATTTTTGATGGTACAGTGGCCGTAATTGATGTGCACAGTGGCTGCGTTTGATGGTACAGTGGCAGAAATTGATAGGCACAGTGGTTGCATTTGATGGGCACAGTGGCTGCATTTGATGGGCACAGTGGCTTAGTTTGATGGCACAGTGACAGCAATTGAAGGTGTTATACCTGAAGGGTTTCACGTGTACTGCCACTTTAAGGCTGGCTCCACCCAGGAGTGATGCCAAGGGTCAAGGGGTATGGTAGCCATCTTGGACACATGTAAGAGCCTAATAAGATGTACTGTCCTGAGATGCATGTTGCAGTGTACAGTGAGTACTGGAAATAAACTTCCATTGTTCCAGACCAGAGTCTTGTGTCTCTCACAACACAGAGGATATAACAGTGGCGACGAGGATGGGATTTACAAAGTGTCTATCAGTCTGAGAGAGAGACAAAGACATTGTGGATTGTCACCTGGATAAAAGCAATCACAGATCCCAGCAGGAAAATGTCATTGATCGGGACATTAAGTGAATTTGATGGAGAACAGACATCCTGGAGTTCCTGGGTGGAGAGACTGGAACAGTATTTCAGTGCAAATGGCATCCCAGGTGAAAGGCAAGTAGCAGTATTTGTGACAGTGGTCGGTGCTCAGACATATGACACTCTCAGGGATCTCCTTTCCCCTGTAAAACCAGCAACTAAGACATTGGCAGAGCTCCTGACACTGTTAGAGGGTCACTTCCAGCCTAAACCACTAGAGATTGCAGAAAGATTTCGTTTTTATCAGAGGCAGCAGCAGCCAGGTGAAGAAATTAAAGCTTATGTGCTCGCCCTTCGCAGACTAGCCTCTACTTGTTCTTTTGGGGAGTACCTACCTACTGCACTGAGAGATAAGTTTGTCATGGGACTGAATTGTGACTCTAGCCAAAAGAGACTGTTAACAGAGAAAGACCTTACCCTTGCAAAGGCAATTGAGATAGCTTCAATGATGGAAATGGCTGTGAAAGATACAGAGGAATTGAACCCCCAGGGCAGAAGAGAAGAGGTGAAACAAGAAGTTTTCAGAACAGCAGTCAAGCCCACAGTTGTAAACTGGAAATACAGACCTCCACCAAGCCGGGGGTCAGCTTGCTACCGTTGTGGGAATACAGACCATGATCACAAAGTCTGCAGGTTTAAGGATCAGACCTGTCATAACTGTGGTAAAACAGGACATCTGAAACGAGTTTGCCGGAGCAAGAAGGTGCGAGATAAACAACCTCTGAACCCCAAGACAAAGACCTATATGGTGGGAAGATATACATCATCATCTGAGTCAGAGGATGAGGAAGTGCTCCACAGTTTAGACATACATCATATGCATTCAGCACCCTCTGCAATGACTGTAGAGGTAACCATTGAGGGAAAGAAACTAAAGATGGATGTAGACACAGGAGCAGCAGTTTCAGTTATCACTCAGAAACAATGGAGACAACTTCAGACCCGAACAACTGTCCGCCCAACGCCAATCAAACTGCAGACATACTCAAAGCAGATACTCCACCCACTGGGTTATGCAAAAGTGCAGGTATTGTACAAGGGGCAGACAAAGAGACTGCCATTATATATACTAGAGAATGGGGGACCCCCTCTCTTTGGGAGAGACTGGATTGCTCACTTTGGTATGCCAGACATCACCATAAATCCCTGTAACACTGTGACAATTCCATTAGGAGATAATGAGGGATGGGTGGTGTCCCTGAAGCAGCGGTTCCCAAAGATCTTTGATGACCAGTTGGGGAAAATAAAGCATGACTGTGTGAGACTCAAGCTGAAACCCAACGCCCAGCCTAAATTCTTCAAAGCTCGCACAGTACCTTTCGCACTCCGAGCAGGAGTGGAAGCAGAACTAAGTCGGCTGGAGGAACAAGGTGTCATCTCAAAGGTAGAGCACAGCGAGTGGGCATCACCTGTTGTACCAGTGAAGAAAGCGAATGGGGACTTGCGCATTTGTGGCGATTTCCGCATGGCACTGAACTCCCAACTGGAAATAGACCAGTACCCTCTACCCAGAGTAGATGACATTTTTGCTTCTCTTGCAGGGGGTCAAAAGTTCACCAAGCTTGATCTCAAACAAGCATATTTACAGTTTGAGATCCATCCTTCTTCCCGCAAGTTTCTGACCATCAACACCCACAAGGGACTGTATGAGTACAATCGGATGGTGTTTGGTGTAGCCTCTGCCCCAGCCATTTGGCAACGGAAGATGGATGAGATTTTGGCGGACATTCCTTTCACTCAGTGCCTGTTAGATGACATGCTCATCACGGGACGGACGGACCAGGAACACAAGCAAAACGTGGAGCTTGTGTTGGAAAGACTCCAAGAGCAGGGTCTGAAAGTGAACTTAGCAAAATGCCAATTCATGGTGCCGAAATTGGAGTTTTGTGGCCACCTTGTGGATGCAGACGGTATACACACCACAGAAGCCAAGGTTGATGCCTTAGTCAAAGCTCCTGCCCCAACCAATGTCCAGCAGCTGCGATCATACCTTGGCTTGCTGAATTATTACCACAAATTTCTGCCAGATCTGGCACACACCTTGTTTCCGTTGAACAAGCTTTTGGAGAAACACTCCAGATGGGACTGGTCGGCTGCATGCCAACGCGCTTTTGAAGTCTCTAAGCGGAAGCTGTTGGCGTCACGCATGCTTGTTCACTATGACCTCCAGAAGCCTCTGACCTTGGCTTGTGATGCCTCACCCTATGGTCTGGGGGCTGTACTGTCTCACATCTTACCTGATGGGTCAGAAAAACCAGTGGCATTTGCCTCCAGGTCTTTGACAAAAGCAGAAAGCAATTACTCTCACATTGACAAAGAGGCTCTTGCGCTGATATGGGCAATTAAGAAGTTTCATCTTTACCTGTATGGTAGGGAATTCACCATACTGACAGACCATAAACCACTCCTTCAGATCTTTAGCCCTGACAAAGGCATCTCTCAGACTACTGCGGCCCGCCTCCAACGCTATGCCCTGTTCTTGGGAGCGTACAGTTATAAAATCCAGTATCGCGGTCATGATGCCAATGCTAATGCGGACGCAATGTCCCGACTGACAGGGAGGTCAATGGACTCCTCTCCACCGGTCAATAGTTGTGGTTACACCAGCCTGTCCTTCTTGTCTTCTGGGGAGATAGCAGCCCATACAGCCAAGGATACCTTTCTGAAAACAATACTCTCCTGGGTACGGTCCGGTTGGCCTGCAACCGTCACACAGGATTATGAACCTTATTTCCGTAGGCGTATGGAATTAACTGTGGCTGGTAACTGTGTTTTATGGGGAGACCGAGTGATCATTCCACAGACCCTCCGGAGACACATTCTGGACTTGCTACATACTGGTCATCCCGGGGGCACACGTATGAAACAAAAGGCCCGAGGCTATGTGTGGTGGCCAAACTTAGACTCGGATATCACAACATATGTGAATGCTTGTGCTGGATGTGCACAAACTGCAAGAGACCCTCCTCGAGGGTGCGTCCAGCCCTGGACTTGGCCCACGGTTCCTTGGTTTCGCCTACACTTGGACTTTGCAGGTCCGATCAGAGGACACACCTTCTTGATCATAGTGGACGCCCATTCAAAGTGGCCTGAGGTCATTCCTGTTACTCAGCCAACAACTAAGGCAACAGTTTCCATACTGTTACATCTCGCTGCTACATTTGGATACCCCAGAGAAATCGTCACAGACAATGGTTCACAATTCACCAGTCAGGAGTTTCAGCGTTTCTTGACTGCCCACAACATCAAACACAAGTTGACCGCACCTTACCACCCAGCTACAAATGGTCAAGCAGAGCGGTTTGTGCAGACTTTTAAACGCTATTTCAAAGCTACAGTGGCTACAAATAAACAGCAGTCCCTGTCACCCCAGCAGCTGGACTCCTTCCTTTCTGCTTACAGAAACACACCACATGCAACCACCGGGAAAACTCCAGCAGAACTCCTTCTGGGTCGGCAGCCATGGACTGTTTTGGACATGCTCCGCCCACAAACAGTCCAGGAACATGTACTGCAGTCCCAAGACAAGATGGTCAGACACCATGAGATCCCCCGATTCACAGCCCAACAAAAGGTATGGGCCCGATCTTATGGGGCTTCCAACACCCGTTGGCTTCCTGCTGTCATTGCAGAGACTTTGGGACCCAAGATGTATAGGGTCTGCCTGGAAGATGGTTCTATTTGCAGAAGGCATGCGGACCAACTGCGCCCTCGTTTTCAACTGCATGAATCCCTGACGCCGGCTGAACCACCAGTGTTGCAAGGAACTGCTCCCAGCGGATCAGGATGCATGGGAACTGATGATTGGGGGGACTCTGATCTTTTGAACTCAGCTCCAACAGAGCCCTCCAGCACTGGTCCGGAGGTTGGTTCACCCACTGAGCTGGGGGATCCCTTCTTGGCACTGCCAGTGCCCATTCCAATCGACCCTGTTTCCTCCGATCCCGAGTCGATGGGTGCCCGCCCTCAACGACACTGTCGCCCTCCTGACCGGTTTCAGCTTCAAGACCGGTTACAAGACTTTCGACGGGGCCGCCGAAAGTGATCCAATGACATTGTATCCCCGCAACTGTCCCTGGAATCTTCCTCTCACATCTGGATGCAGGGAAAAGTCCTGTGCATCTCCTGTGTTTGGAGGACTGTTATTGGACAGTTATTAGTTAATGTTTTGTGCCTTTTCTCGTTTTGTTTTTGTTTTTTTTTTGTGTTTTTTTTGTTTTTTAGGGATGGATGGAAGGTGTTATACCTGAAGGGTTTCACATGTACTGCCACTTTAAGGCTGGCTCCACCCAGGAGTGATGCCAAGGGTCAAGGGGTATGGTAGCCATCTTGGACACATGTAAGAGCCTAATAAGATGTACTGTCCTGAGATGCATGTTGCAGTGTACAGTGAGTACTGGAAATAAACTTCCATTGTTCCAGACCAGAGTCTTGTGTCTCTCACAACACAGAGGATATAACAGATGGGCACAGTGGCTGCGTTTGATGAGGTTTATTTCAGAATGGAGTGGCACTGTGAATGGAATGGAATGGAGTGGGGTAAAGTAAGGCTACATATGATGGGGCACAGTGAGGCTGCATTTGATGGGGCACGGTGAGGCTGTATATGATGGGGCACAGTGAGGCTGTATATGATGGGGCACAGTGAGGCTGCACATGATGGGGCACAGTGAGGCTGCATATGATGGGGCACACTGAGGTTTCATATGATGGGGCATAGTCAGGCTGCATATGATGGGGCACAGTGAGGCTGCATTTGATGGGGCACAATGAGGATGCATATGATGGGCACAGTGGCAGCATTTGATGGCACATTGGCAGCATTTCATATGGCACAGTGGCTGCATTTAATGGGCACAGTGTCTGTTTGGCACAGTGGCGGCAATCAATGGGCACAGTGGCTGCATTTGACGGCGCAGTGGCTGTGCTTGATGGTACAGTGGCCACAATTGATGGGCACAGTGGCTGCGTTTGATGGCACAGTGGCTGTGTTTGATGGTACAGTGGCCGCAATTGATGGGCACAGTGGCTGTGTTTGATGGCGCAGTGGCTGCGTTTGATGGTACAGTGGCAGAAATTGATAGGCACAGTGGCTGCATTTGATGGGCACAGTGGCTGTGTTTGATGGGCACAGTGGCTTAGTTTGATGGCACAGTGGCTTAGTTTGATGGCACAGTGGCAGCAAATGATGGGCACAGTGGCAACATTTGATATGGCACAGTGGCAACATTTGATATGGCACAGTGGATTAGTTTGATGGCACAGTGGCAGAAATTGATGGGCACAGTGGCTGTGTTTGATGGCACAGTGGCTGTGATTGATGGGCACAGCGGCTGCGTTTGATGGCACAGTGGCAGCAATTGATGGGTACAGTGGCTCTGTTTGATGGTACAGTGGCTTTGTTTGATGGCACAGTGGCAGCAATTGATGGGCACAGTGGCAACATTTGATATGGCACAGTGGCAACATTTGATATGGCACAGTGGATTAGTTTGATGGCACAGTGGCAGAAATTGATGGGCACAGTGGCTGTGTTTGATGGCACAGTGGCTGTGATTGATGGGCACAGCGGCTGCGTTTGATGGCACAGTGGCAGCAATTGATGGGTACAGTGGCTCTGTTTGATGGTACAGTGGCTTTGTTTGATGGCACAGTGGTGGCAATTGATGGGTGCAGTGGCTGCGATTGGTGGGGTTTTTTTCAGAATTTTTCAGTTTGTTTGCGCCACCCCAAAAATTTTGAGCATCAGCCTCCACTGTCGCAGGCTATCACACAGTGTCAAAACACACAGCATACTTGAAGAAATAATGAACTGTTGAGGACGGGAATTGCATCCTCTCACCTCCCCCGCCAGATAGGGTGACAGCTCAGTATACATGAAATGTGTGAACAAAGAAAGTCTGGATGGCCACACTCCAAATTAATTCCTTTATTGAAAATAGTCCATGCAACAATCAGAATAAAAAGCACAACTGACGTGGTTAATAAAAACAAAAAAATAGTGCTGCGCTGTTAGGTGGTACTAGGGGTAATGTGTGATAACTGGTGTGCAGTTAAAGTAGAAAGTCTGTGTAGTAGAAACACCTAGTAAATCTACATAATGTGACTTGTTTGTGTTACAAGGTCTCAGGTGTGAATGGGAAGCAGGTGTGTTAAATTTGGTGTTATCGCTCTCACTTTCTCATACTGGTCACTGGAAGTTCAACATGGCATCTCATGGTAAAGAAGTCTCTGAGAATCTGAAAAATATAAATGTTGCTCTACATAAAGATGGCCTAGACTAGAAGAAGATTGCCAAGATCCTGAAACTTAGCTGCAGCACGGTGGCCAAGACCATACAGCGGTTTAACAGGACAGGTTCCACTCAGAAAAGGCCTCGTCATGGTCGACCAGAAGGTGAGTGCATGTGACCGGCGTCATATCCAGAGGTTGTCTTTGGAAAATAGACGCATGAGTGCTTCCAGCATTGCTGCAGAGATTGAAGGGGTGGTGGTTCAGCCTGTCAGTGCTCAGACCATAAGCTGCACACTGCATCAAATTTGTCTGCATCACTGTCCTCCCAGAAGGAAGCCTCTTCTAAAGATGATGCACAAGAAAGCCCACAAACAGTTTGCTGAAGACAAGCAGACTATGGACATGGATTACTGGAACCATGTTCTGTGGTCTAATGAGACAAAGATAAAAACCTATTTGGTTCAGATAGTGTCAAGCATGTGTGGCGGCAACCAGGTGAGGAGTATAAAGACAAGTATGTCTTGCCTACAGTCAAGCATGGTGGTGGGAGTGTCATGGTCTGGGGCTGCATGAGTGCTGCCGGCACTGGGGAGCTACAGTTCATTGAGGGAAGCATGAATGCCAACATGTACTGTGAGATACTGAAGCAGAGCCTGATCCCCTCCCTTCAGAGACTAGGCTGCAGGGCAGTATTCCAACTCTGCGCACTGAGTCCAGGTGCAAGCCCCACCATCCAAGTGGACATACGGTAGCACATAGTAACAGGGCCACTCTTCGGGCACGGCCTCGCTTCGCTATTTTTTATTCTAACTCTTTGTCCACTTGGATGGTGGGGCTTGAACCTGAACTCACGGCACAGACGCTGTTCATCTTCGAAGACCTTCGGCGTCTCCTTGTCCTCCGTACTGCGCAAGCGCAGTACAGGGCGGACACTATCTGATGGGGGACAGTATTTGACACATCACCGGAGCCCCGGGGACACAGACATTCAAATTAGGAGATAGGAGCAGTGAGTGACACATACTGGCACAGTGGCACTCGATAAATGACGCACCCGGGGCCACAGCACCCCCTGCACCCTCCACACTACTCCACTGCATGAAGATGATCCCTTAAACTGCGTCCAAGGGAGATTAGGGACAGGCAAAGGTAAATGGTTATGCGAACTGGAGTGAATGATCGACTCGGGTTCATAGGTGGGCCCCTCATCCAGAGTACCACATGACCTAGAGAGTGCATCAGTCCAACTATTGCAGGACGCATCCCAGAGATCGCTATATACAGCGGGAAGAGCAGAAGATACTGGGATGGTGGTAACAGGAAGTTTCTCCTTTGGGGTACCCTTGAGTAGGCAGGAAGAGGAACAGGAGGAACCCCAAGCCAGTATCTGCCCAGCAGACCAGTCAACGTGTGGAGAATGGAGCAGTAACCAAGGAAGACCTAATATGATAGGAGATGAAGCCTTAGGTAAGACAAGGAAGGATATCCACTCCTGGTGGAGTGTCCCTACTGACATCTTAACAGGAAGGGTCTGGAAGCGGATAGGGCCCCCTGGGAGAACAGTGCCATCAATCGCCAAGACCACCAATGGCGTTGTAAGGGGCAAAAGGGTAAGTCTCATGGAGGATGCAGTTTCCCAATCCATGAAATTGGCAGCGGCTCCGGAATCCAGATGTGCTGAGACCGAACAAGAGGAAGCACCGACATGAAGCAACACAGAAAGAAGAAGACGAGAAGGTGAAGGTGATATTTCAGGGTCTAATACTCCACCTTCCAGATGTATTAGCCCTGAGCGTTTTTCCAGACGAAGAGAACAAGTGTCACGGAAATGACCTTTGGCCCCACAATAGAGGCATAGGCCCAGAGTTCTGCGATAACTTAGTCCAGCCCAACTGCATAGGTTCCTCGGTAGGCAGGGGGTGCTCCTCGGATCGAAGAGAAGGGACTGGGGGCTCAGGCTGCCTAAAGAACGGGGAGTGCTGGCGTCTTTTTTCCAGGGCCCTCTCCTGAAAGCGAATATCGATCTGGTTACACAAGGTGATGACACTGTCCAGATCAGCAGGAAGGGATCTTCCTGCTAATTCATCCTTTACTCTATCATAGAGGCCATGTAAAAAGGTTGCAACTAGGGCCTCATTATTCCAGCTCAATTCAGCTGTGAGGATACGGAACTGAAGAGCATACTGTCCCACAGACACGGACTCTTGACGGAGACGTAAAAGAGCGCTAGCCGCTGAGGAGACACGACCCGGTTCCTCGAAGATATTCCGAAAAAGTTTCAAGAAATCAGACAGGCTAAAAACCACTGGATCATTCAGTTCCCACAGAGGGGCAGCCCAAGCTAGTGCCTCGCCGGACAGGAGGGATATGATATATGCTACTTTTGCCCGATCGGACAGGAAGTTTTGGGGCTGAAGTTCAAAATGAATTGTGCACTGGCGAAGGAACCCCCTACAAGCCTTGGAGTCCCCAGAGAAACGGAACGGAGCTGGCAGTAATAATGCATGCGTGGATGCGACTGGTGCGATAGGTGCAGCTGCTGACTGTACTTGAGGCTGCAGGTTCAGGGTTCCCAAGGAAGCCTGTAGCTGCTCGAAGCGGGAAGCCAGATCTTGAAGGAATCGCATCACCTGGGTCTGATGCAATTCTTGGGTCTCAAGTCTGCGAACTAAGCCCTGCAACTGTAGGAAGCGGCACGTCAGCCGGGTCCATGGCTGATCAAACTGTCAGGTCACCTTGAGGAGAGGTGACGGATGCACACCGTAGGGATCAGGAGTGCACCGCAAGGTTGGGGACCCTATGGCTGACTGCTGCGGACGAGAGACAGGTCCCACCGGGGTTAGAGCGTAAGATTCCCTGGGGTGCGGAGTCTAATGCCCCGTACACACGAGAGGACTTAAGTCCGACAGACTTCCAAAGGAGTTCCGTCGGAGTTCTGCTGGAATTCCGACGGAGTTCTGACACACTTTTCGGCCGAACGGACTTGGACACACACAATCACACTAAACTCCGACGGATTCGAACGTGATGACGTACGACCCGACTCGAATAAGGAAGTTCATAGCCAGTAGCCAATAGCTGCCCTAGCGTCGGTTTTAGTCCGTCGGAGTAGCATACACACGAGCGGAGTTTTCGAAGGGGACCGGGTCCGGCGGAGTTCCTTCGGGAAAATTTGAAGCATGTTCCATATTCTAAAGTCCGTCAGACTTTGGTGAATCAAAAGTCCGTTGCAGCCCACACACGATCGGATAGTCTGACGGACTCGGTCCTTTGGACTTTGGATGTTGAAAAGTCCGCTCGTGTGTACGCGGCATAAGAGCCAGCAGGTGTTCACCAGAGCCTCAAGTGGTGAGGATGGACTTGGCTGCAACTGGCTCCAGGTCGCGACCCCCAGGGTCCCCCAGCTCACACCCACAGTAGGCAACAGGAGGATAGGGATGGTGAGGGATAGAGCCAAGGTTGGGCCACAAGCAGACGGGAATAGTCTGGGACACGCCAAAAGGTCAGGATCACAGGCAAACAGGGATAGTCAAAGACACGCCAAAGTCGGTAACGGAACAACAGAAGAGTACACGGCAGGTAACAGGAAGCTAAACACACAAAGGAATACACAATGGTTGATCAGCACTCTTGGCTTGCAGTGCACAGGTTAATATAAGGTTCCCTGATAGGGCCTGGGGTGGAGCCATGCTTAGAGGAGAGGTTATAAAAACCACCAGGTGGAAGTAGCTGGCCTCTTAGTCTGAACACATGAGGGGAGGTAAGCAAACAGGAAGATCACTGCATAACCATGACAGTAACAAACTCACCGCTGTCCATGACCTATTTATCACAAACTCCCTGAACCTACTTGCAATTACTGAGACCTGGATTCAAGAATCTGACCCTCTTTCTCCTGCTACTCTCTCCTATGGTGGCCTCCTGTTTACTCACTCTCCCAGGCCTAGCGGATTGAAAGGAGGTGGTGTTGGAATCCTCCTATCCCCTCAAAGCACTTTTCAGGTTCTTCATCCACCCCCCCTCTCTGTCCCTCTCCTCATTTGAAGCTCACTGTATTTGTCTATTTTCTCCAGTTTCATTGATAAATGCTGTGATCTATCAGCCCCCCGGACTGGTATCCAACTTCCTTGACGACTTCTCTGCCTGGCTACCCTACTTTCTCTCTTCTGAAATTAAAACAATCATTCTCTGTGACTTAACACTCCCGCTACTTCAAAGCTGCTGAGCCTAACCTCCTCTTTTGACCTAAAACAATGGCCCCATGCTTCTACTCCCTCTGTTGGCAACTGTCTTGACCTCATATTCTCCTACCTATGCACTCCGCACAACCTCTCCAATATTCCTTTTCCTCTCTCTGATCACCACCTTATTAGTTTCACTCCTTGTCTGCCTCCTCCTTGCCTTCCAACTACCAAACTATTACCCGTAGAAACCTTCGCCATCTTAACCCTTCTCTTCTTTTTTCTGCTATAGATTGTCTCTATGACAAAATATCATCCTTGTCCTGCCCCAGCTTGGCCACTTCTGTCTGCTACAGTTTACTGTCATCCACCCTGAATATCTTCGCCCCATCACTAAACACAGAATCAGTCCCAACCACTGCAACCCTGGCAGACAGACAATACCAGAAGCCTCAAAAAACATAGCTGTGCTCCTGAGCTTCTGTGGCATAAGACTAAGTCACAGCAAGATTTCAGCCAACATAAAACTGCCCTTCAAAAATACCATTCCTGCCTCCACACTGCCAAACAGACCTACTATATCACTCTCATTAACACCCTCTCATGCAATCCCCATCAACTCTTTTCTACCTTTACCACTCTACTTTGTCTTCCATTACCTCCACCCACTAACTTACTCACTGCCCAGGAGATTGCTAATCACTTCAAAAATAAGATTGAGACAATTCGTCTCAAGATCTCCGCTCTACAGATATCTCCTTCACTTTACACTCCTTGTCCTCCTACACAATCAATACTTCCCTCTTTTAATCCAGCTACTATAGAGGAAGTCACTAAACTTTTTTTCTAACGCCCACCTAACCTCCTGCCCCCTGGACCCTGTTCCTTCTCAAATACTACGGTCACCATCTGACTCTATCCTACACTCTTTAACGCATATCTTCAACCTCTCACTCTCTACTGGCATCTTCTCCAACCCTCTAAAACATGCACTAGTCACTCCCATACCAAAAAAGGCCTCACTAGACCCCACTAACCTTAACAACCAAAGACCCATCTCTTTACTCCCTTTTGCCTCCAAACTCCTTGAACATTTAGTCTACGACCAAATGATCAACCACTTTATTGAGAATAACCTCCACAGAAACTGCCCTCTCAAAACTCACAAACGACTTACTAACAGCCAAAACAAACAGTCATTATTCCATACTCTTACTCTTGGATCTTTCCGCTGCCTTTAAGACAGTTGACTACCCCCTCATAAAATAAAAAATGAAATTTGCTTGGTCTCTATGGCTGCACTCTCCATTGGTTCGAATCTTACCTATCTCATCGCACCTTCAGTGTCACTTACAACTCCACTTCCTTCTCCCAACACATCTTACCATTGGGGTCCCCCAAGGTTCTGCCCTTGGACATCTACTATTCTCGATCTCCAGGTCCTCCCTTGGTCAGCTAATAGCCTCCCATGGCTTCCACAACCATTTATATGCTGATGACAACCAAATCTATCTCTATGCCCCTCAGCTCACCCCATCATTCTCCTCACGCATCACTGATTTACTAACAGACATATCAGCCATGGATGTCAAACTGAATCTAAAACTGAGCTCTTAATATTTCCTCCCCCACATGCCCCTTCCCCTCACTTCTCTATCAAGATCAATAGCAAATCTATCAGTCCGTCCCCACATGCCAAGATGCTAGGGGTAACCTTAGACTCTGAACTGTCCTTTCAGGCCCACATACAACTCCTGTCCAAATCATGCCCCATTGGCCTCCGCAGCATTTCCGGAATACGCCCATTTTTAACTAATGACACCACCAAGCTTATAATTCACTCCCTGATTATCTCTCACCTCGACTACTGCAATGCCCTCCTCATTGGATTACCTTTACATAGACTATCCCCCTTATGTCCATAATGAATGACTCATCCACCTTACCAACTATTCAGTGTCCTCCACCGCTCTCTGCCAATCCCTCTACTGTCTTCCACTCACCCAACAAAAATCCAAAGTACTAACAATAATTTACAAAGCCATCCATAACTCTGCCCCCAGCTACATCACTAACCTACTCCCAAAATACCAAGCAAGCTGCTCTCTTTGGTCTTCCCAAGACCTGCTGCTCTCTAGCTCCCTTGTCACCTCCTCCTATGCTCACCTCCAGGATTTCTCCAGAGCTCCTCCCATCCTTTGGAACTCCCTACCCAAATCTGTCCAACTGTCCCCTAATCTATCCATCTTTAGACAATCCCTGAAAACCCTTCTCTTTAAAGAAGCCTATCCTGCTTCTAACACTCTTTTACTTCCTCCATAAGCTCATCCCCCACAGCTATTACCTTTTGTATCAAATGACCCTTCCTTTTTAGATTGTAGGCTCTAATAAGCAGGGCCCTCTGATTCCTCTTGTACCAAATTGTAATGTAACTGTAATGTCTGGCTTTATTTTGTTAAGCGCTGCTCAAACTGTTGGCGCTATGTTAAACCTGTATTATAATAATAATAATAAGAGTAGAGACACCTCTGACTCATTCAAAGTCTGCTGGGATAAATTGAGGACATTGGTGGTTACCGTTGGGAGCGACCCCGGAGCTGGTACCGGATTCCATTGACACCGTTTGTGTTTTCTCCCTCCTCTCCTTGTTTTCTTGTAGTTTTCTTTTTCTTTTTGTCCCCAAGCTTTAACATCTGTAAATTGGATGCAGCGACTGTTAAGGTGTCATTGGTTGAATTTTTACGTGGACGGTAAGAGAAATAGGGTTTCTTCCAGGTGTAGACGTTATTAATCTCGTAAGCAATAAAATCTCTAGTCATCTTATCTTTTAACCTGGTGATGATATCTCTCTCCAACTTATCCATTTTACTATTCAAAAGGTTATCCAACTCAGAGAACCTACTGTGGCTTTGTAGTCCTGATAAATCTTTCTGGATAGTGGACATTTCACCTTGTAGCCATTCCAAATCCTTTGTTTTTGAGCTAATAATAATCTGCATTAATTTGGAGGAACAGGCATATAGTGTGTCGGTCCACTCCTTCTTGAGATTATTGTCATAAAGATCAAAGGTTGGAAACTTTTTGATTCTTAGGCCACGGGGAATATGCTCCAGTGTAAGATACTCTGTAAGTATGCTTATATCCCAAAAGGCTCATATCTCTCTGGCCATAAGATTTTTTAATCTCCAAAAGGACCGTTGCAATGTAACACTGTCATCGCCTGATGCTTGTAACATGTGAACATGTTGGCCCGATCAGAGAGGGTTGTCAGATAGTGCAGTAAGGGTTCTACTGAAACTGGGTTCCAAAGTTGCAGGGACCGATGTAGGGTCATCCATAATGAATGTGGAAACACGGGGAACAAACAATGAAGTAAACGTCCTGAAAAAGGTGGTGTTTTGTTTTTAGGCTTTTTATGTTTGTGGCCCTTTTGAGAAAAGATATCTATCAGTAAAGGGTTAATGCATCAATTGAACGATTTCAGTTTCAGCTGTTTCCATTACCAGTAAGAGTGTTCTCTACTTGATCCCACATGATGGAGTGGGTGTTAACTTGCACGATGATTAAGTCTTTTAACTTTGTATATATACTACTGATTTTTAATCTGTTATTTGAGTATGACTAAGCACCAGTAAAGTGGTGTGAAACGCGTCAGTGTTGTGCTTTTTGGGTCTGATTGTTGCATGGACTATTTTCAATAAAGGAATTAATTTGGAGTGCGGCCATCTGGAATTTCTTTGTTCACTCACAGCATACTTGAACCAACATCCTGGGAAGACATAGAAAAACTGCCAAAACGTGAAGCCAATAAATGGAGAAATGCAGCTGAAGAAGAATTAAAGTCACTTCAAGAAAATAAAACCTGGACACTCACAGAGCTCCCTCCTAACCACACAACTATAGGAAGTAAGTGGACTTTCAAAGTAAAGTTTCAGTTTCAGCTGTTTCCATTAATATCAAGAGTGTTCTAATTGCTCTCACATGATGGAGTGGGTGTTAATTTGCATGATGATTAAGTCTTTTAATTTTTGTATATATACTACTGATTTTTAATCTGTTTTTTGGCTATGACTAAGCACCGGTAAAGTGGTGTGAAACGTGTCAGTGTTGTGCTTAGGACTTAGGACTTAGTCTGGCGGACTTCCTGCCGGACTGTCCGTCCGACTTTCCGAACGGGCTTTTTGCCCACACATGGCACTTTTTCAGCGGACTAATACAGCGACTAAGTCCGCCGTACTTTTGAAATGAACAGACTCGCCCACAAACGCGGAGGAAAGTCCTCTCATTTTGAGCGTGTCTCCAGGTAGGCGGGGCCCGCGAAGGAGACGTCGTTTGCCCCGCCACCTGGTATGGACTTAAAGGGGAACCCCAACACCGAAAAAAATCAGCGTGGGGTTCCCCCCCAGGTCCACATCAGACCCTTGTCCGAGCACGCTACCCGGCCGGCCAGGAAAGGGGGGGGCGAGCGAGCGGCCCTCCTCCTGAGCCGTACCAGGCCGCGTGCCCTCAACATGAGGGGTGCCTTGAAGAAGGGGGTGCCACGCGGCCCCCCACACCAAAGCACCTTGTCCCCATGTTGATGAGGACAGTGGCCTCTTCCCGACAACCCTGGCCGTTGGTTGTCGGGGTCTGCTGGCGGGGGGCTTATCAGAATCCGGGAGCCCCCTTTAATAAGGGGGCCCCCGGTTACCGGCCCCCCACCCTATGTAAATGAGTATGGGGTACAATGTACCCCTACCCATTCACCTGTGAAAAAAGTACAAAAAAAAACACAACACAGGGTAAAAATAGTTTATTGCACAGCTCCGGGGGTCTTCCGTCTTCGGGGGTGTTCTCGTCGGACTCCTCCGCTATCTTCTGCTAGCTCTTTTACTAGCGGAGGAGCCCGGCTTTCTTCCTCACCGCCGCCCTCTTCTTCCGACTTCGGGGGTCTTGTCCCCCTCTTCGGTCCTTCTGCCGGGCCACCGCGCCTTCTTATAGCTCTTTTACAGGCGGTGGTCCGGTCTTCTGTCGCCGCTGTCGTCGCCGCCTTCTGTTCTTCTGTTCTTCTCTTCAGATGTTGACTCGTCGCTCCCTCCACTCACAATGACGGGGACGGGTCTCCTTCGCGGGCCCCGCCTACCTGGAGACGCGCTCAAAATGAGCGGACTTTTCTCTGGGCGGGAAAAGTCCGTTCATTTCAAAAGTACGGCGGACTGGCATACGCACGGCCGGATTGTCCGCCGAAAATGCAAGTCTGGCGGGAAGATTGGAGTGCAAAACTACTTTCTAAGTCCGCCGTACTTTCGGGTAAAAAAAGTCTGCCGGAGGCTACACACGGGGGGATTGTCCGGCGGACTTGAGTTTGCTGGACTTTTCCACCCGATTGTTTGATCGTGTGTACGCGGCATAAGTCTGATTGTTGCATGGACTATTTTCAATAAAGGAATTAAATTGGAGTGTGGCAATCGGCATTTACTTTGTTCACACACAACATACTTGAACCAACATCCTGTGAAGATATAGAAAAACTTTCAAAATGTGAAGCCAATAAATGGAGAAAGGCAGCTGAAGAAGAATTAAAGTCACTTCAAGAAAATAAAACCTGGACACTCGCAGAGCTCCATTCTAACCACAAAACTATAGAAAGTAAGTGGAAAGTAAAGTAGAGTCAGATGCAGTCCCAGAAATTCTGTGAAGATTATGATGCAACATTCGCTCCCTTCGTAAAACATTCCACCATCAGAGCGCTTCTTAGTGTTGCAGCCTGGAATGTACACGGCAGGTGCTGGTAGGGGCCAGCACAGAGGTGGGTGGAGACAAAAAGGTGCAGGCAATAGAAAAGAGTAGATGGGTGACAGTCAGGAAGGGTAGAGGGCAAAGTACTAGGGAGGCCGATCCAGGGCTGAAGCATCCCAATAAGTATGCTCCATTGAGTGACATTGGTGAAACCAGTTAGGGACCAGCACTGCTGGAGCTGAGGCACTCTCCTAGCTGCCAGGTAGGGATGAGCTTCGTGTTCGAGTTTAAAGCGGTTCTGCACACATTTTTGTATCCTAGTGCTATTGTTTTTCCTAACCTCCACATATTGCACAATGCCCCTTCATTTTTATTTTTATTTCTCCTACCTTAAGTTCTATGCACTTGTTTTCTTCTTCCCCTGCGGCTATGGGCGGGGTTTATGCGGGGATCAGCATCACTTCCGCTGATCCCCGCACTGTCTCCTGGGATCTCGTCCGAGTAATCCCAGGAGTCATTGCGGCTAACACTTGCGAAATCTCGCGAGATTTGGCCGACGTGACGTCATCACGCCGGCCACGTTTGGCTTCACATGAGAACGGGGGCGGAAATTTGCTATGTTGGAACGCACGGCGCGAGTGTTTGGAACGCATCGCGCATGCGCAGTACGCAATTTCTGGCGGCAACGTCACTTCCGCAGCATCCTGTGATAGGCAGCAAAATGTGACACTACACCGCCCGTTGTCCTAACATTCTTGAATTACACCGCTCGTAGCTGTAGCTACTGAGCATGCACGGGAACCGGCAAAGCATGCTGGTTCCTAACAAAGGAAGAAAGGCGGAAGTTATTGCTTGTGGGCTTCAAATGCCCACAAGAAAAATGACATCTGCCGAACAATAAGAATAAAAAGCAAACTTTGGACCAAAAAACGGACATGCTTCACTGACAAATGCAGGAAAAGTAAGCGGTTTTATTTAAAGAGATACATTTTAAAGCTTAAACATAAAAAATATTTTTTTTCCTCAGTGCAGAACCACTTTAACATACATCCGACTCGAACATCCGCTGTTCGCCCGTTCGGCGAATTCCCAACGTTATGGGACGTTCGCGCCAAATTCGTGTGGCGCTCATGGCCCACAATGCACTGCGCCATCGCACTGCATTGCTGGCTCATGATTGGCCAAGCATGCACTGTGACCATGATTGGCCAATCCCAGCGCCGACAGCAAGGAGAGCCATGATTGGCCACAGGCAGGATGCCTGTGGCCAATCATAGCTCAGGCTGTGTAGTACACGCCCCACACTATATAAGGCTGCCAGCGCGGCGGCCTTGTGTAGTGTGTTGGCGTCTGTAGGAGTTAGTGGGTGTTCTGGGTACCTTCAACACAGTATACACCGATCGTTATCGGCCTATTTTTCGTTCTTGCTCTTCTGTAGTGGTTGTTGTCTGCGTGCCCTGACCGCAGTATACACCGCTATATTCACCTATATAGCTAGCTATATTTCTCTTTTTAGATAGAGCTTGCAGTCAGTGGTAGGAGATTGTGCGTGCTGTCTGCGTGCTCTGAACCCAGTATACACAGCTATATCCATCTATATAGCTAGCTATCTTGCTCGTTTTAAATAGAGCTTGCAGTCAGTGGTAGGAGATTTTGCGTGCTGTCTGCGTGCTCTGAACCCAGTATACACTGCTATATCCATCTATATAGCTATCTATCTTGCTCGTTTTAAATAGAGCTTGCAGTCAGTGGTAGGAGATTGTGCGTGCTGTCTGCGTGCTCTGAACCCAGTATACACCGCTATATCCATCTATATAGCTAGCTATCTTGCTCGTTTTAAATAGAGCTTGCAGTCAGTGGTAGGAGATTGTGCGTGCTGTCTGCGTGCTCTGAACCCAGTATACACCGTTATATCCACCTACATAGCTCTTCTCTAATTGAGCCATCTGCAGGAGTTAGTGGATGTTGTGTGTGCCTCCAGCACAAAATACACTACCCAATTGCTGGTTTTCCCAACTCCGTTCAGGCCATTACCATGTCTGGAAGGCCAGCAAGGAGAGGCAGACAGGCGCGAGCCGATAAAAGAGGGCAAGCAGGCTCTGTGTCTAGAGACAACAGTGCTGGTCGTGGACGCGGTGCATAGTCATCATCAGCACGTGGCCATGGGACACGCTTGTCCTTCTTTTCGGCAGCTGGACATGTTGAGCCGCAACATGCCAACGACTTGGTAGAGTGGATGACCAAGCCCTCTTCATCCTCCTCATCCTCTCTCACCCAGGCTCAGGGTACTAGCAAAGCAGCTGCCAACGCATCGTCTTCCCTCCTCTCAATGTCATCATCAGTGACTCCTTCCCTAGACCCACCACGTCCTCCTGAGGAGTCTCCTGAACTCTTTGAGCACAGTGTTGGGTACATGCTCCAGGAGGATGCCCAGTGTTTTGCAGGCTCTGATTATGATACTCAGCTAGAGTAAGGCAGTAGCGTGATTGCAGAGAGAGGGGATGCTCAAGAAGGACAGCAATCTGGCAGTCATGTTCCACAAGCTGCAGCATACTGCCAGGTTTGCTCCAGCGATGAAGAGGGAGGGGATGATGAGGGCACTGACTCCACGTGGTAGGTGAGAGGAGGAGGAGGAGGCACATGTCCAATGAGGCAGGATGCCCTCCGGGGGCCAGCTTAGGGGCAGCACACCGACTGAATCACACCGCAGAGCTCCGCCTGTGCAGGGCACTGCCTCTGCGCGTTATTCTAAAAGTTCTTTGGTGTGGGCCTTTTTTGAGACAAGTGCATCAGAACGCACCACTGCTATTTGCAGCATATGTCTCAAGCGTATCTCGCGTGGCCAAAACATCAGCCGCTTGGGCACCACATGCTTGACCAGACATATGTTGACCTGCCATGCAGCTCGTTGGCAAGCGTACCTCAAAGACCCACACCAAAGAAAAAAGCGGACCTCTCCTTGCTCCTCATCAGCTGGGATCTCCAACCCCACTAGACCTTCAGTCCTCTCTGAAACCTGCTCTGAGAGGAATGAAGGTGTACAATTAGGTGTGTCACAGCCAAGTGCTTCCGGGCACTCTCCTAGCAGTACACCCACGTCCGATTATAGCAGGCAAATGTCCCTGCCCCAGCTGCTGGACCGGCGAAAGAGGTTCACTCCCAGCCATCCACATGCCCAGCGGTTGAATGCTAGCTTGGCTAAATTGCTAACACTTTAACTGCTGCCTTTTCAGTTGGTAGACTCGGCCCCCTTCCGTGAGTTTGTACAATGTGCGGTTCCTCAGTGGCAGGTTCCCAAACGCCACTTTTTCTCACGGAAGGCAATTCCGGCTCTCTACCGGCATGTGGAAGGCAATGTCCTTGCCTCGCTGGACAGGGCGGTCAGCGGTAAGGTGCATATTACCGCTGACTCATGGTCCAGCAGGCATGGACAGGGACGTTACCTGTCTTTCACGGCCCATTGGGTCCCTCTTCTGGCAGCTGGGAAGGATGCAGGACAAGGTGTAGTAGTGTTGGAGGTTGTTCCACCACCACGCCTCCAAAATGCTACTATTGGTTGTGACACACCTCTCTCCTCCACCCCCTCCTCTTCTTCTTCCTCCATGGCCTCTTCCAGTGCTCTGTCCTCAGAACCAGCGGTGCTCTGTAGGCATTCCAAGGTCTAAGCAAGTACGCAGGCAAAACGATGCATGCAGTGCTTGCGCTGGTTTGCTTGGGGGACAGGAGCCACACTGGGGCGGATGATTTGTCAGCTCTGCAGGGGCAGGCTGAGAGGTGGTTGACGCCACGCCAGCTTAAGCCAGGAATGGTGGCTTGCGACAATGGCACCAACCTCCTCTCCGCCCTCCGACAGGGACAACTGACCCATGTGCCCTGTGCAGCTCACGTCCTTAACCTGGTGGTGCAGCGGTTCTTGGGCAGGTACCCCGGCTTACAGGATGTCCTGAAGCAGGCCAGGAAAGTCTGTGTGCATTTCCGCCGATCATTTAATGCCTGTGCTCGGCTGGCTGAGCTCCAAAAGGAGTTGAACCTGCCCAAGAACCGCCTTATATGTGACATGCCCACCAGATGGAACTCAACATTGGCCATGCTGCAGCGGCTGCACACGCAGCAGAGGGCCATCAATGAGTACCTGTGCGACTACGGCACCAGGACAGGGTCAGGGGAGCTCGGTTTTTTCTCACCACGCCAGTGGGGCATGATCAGGGATGCATGCACTGTCCTGTCACCGTTTGAGGAGGCCACAAGGATGGTGAGCAGTGACAGTGCATGCATCAGTGACACTGTACCTCTTGTCCACCTCTTGGAGCATACGCTGCATGGAATAATGGACAGGGCACTTGAGGCAGAACAGAGGCAGGAAGAGGAGGACTTCCTTGCCTCTCAAGGCCCCCTTTATCCAGACAGTGTTCCTGCTGTGCCACCCATCACACAGGAAGAGGATGAGGAGGAGGAAGAGGAGGAGGAGGATGATTGTTTTAGCATGGAGGTGGAGGCTGGCACTCAGCATCAGCAGAAACAGCAGCAGTCTTGTAGGGATGATTTACAGTCCCAAGAAACCCGTGGACTTGTACGTGGCTGGGAGGAGGTAGCTGCGGATCATGTTGTCCTTAGTGACCCAGAGGACTCCGGACCGAATGCCTCAGCTAACCTACGCTGCATGGCCTCCCTGATCCTGCAAAGCCTGCGGAAGGATCCTCGTATTCTTCAGATCAAGGAGAGGGACCATTACTGGCTGGCCACTCTCCTTGATCCATGGTACAAGGGTAAGGTTGCCGACCTTATCTTGCCATCGCAGAGGGAGCAGAGGATGAGACATCTCCGGGAGGCCTTGCAGAAAGGTCTGTGCAACGCGTTCCCAGAGACTGGGAGGTTACAAACTCCTGGTCCTGGACAACGTGTTGCTGAGGCATCGGTCAGAAGGAGCGGTGGAGAAGGTGGCCATCTGACTGATGCTTTCAGACAATTTTTTAGTCCACAGCCCCAAGGTATGATCGGTTCCAGCAACCATGGCCAGCGTCTGATTTACATGGTGCAGGAATACCTAGGGGCAAGGTCAGACTTGGACACCTTTCCCACCGAAAATCCTCTGGCTTACTGGGTCTTGAGGATGGATCACTGGCCAGAGCTTGCACAGTATGCAATTGAGCTACTGGCCTGTCCTGCATCCAGCGTTCTTTCGGAACGCACCTTCAGTGCTGCTGGTGGCTTTGTTACCGATCACAGGGTGTGCCTGTCCACCGAATCAGTTGATCGACTGACCTTCATCAAGATGAATCAGTCTTGGATAACCCACAGCTACCAAGCACCTGAAGCTGATGTAACCGAATAATTTTTTTGCAAATATCACATTCCTTCAAGACTGCCTATGCTGATGCTGAGTGACTGTCCTGTTATGTTGATTGTCTATCCTCTTCCTCCTCCGCTGATATGTTGGAAGAACATTTCTGGTTCTGGGTGATGCCATCAGCCCAATTTTTCTGCCCCTGTTTAACAGGGGCGTTTAATTACAATTTTTGATGCAATGCTTTGCAGCAGGGCTAATTCCTGCAATAAAACTAGAGTATATGGGAGAGGTTGCAGTGTCGTGGCACCAGCACCAGTGCCTAAGGCCCAATTTTTCTGCCCCTGTTTAACAGGGGCGTTTAATTACAATTTTTGATGCAATGCTTTGCAGCAGGGCTAATTCCTGCAATAAAACTAGAGTATATGGAAGAGGTTGCAGTGTCGTGGCACCAGCACCAGTGCCTAAGGCCCAATTTTTCTGCCCCTGTTTAACAGGGGCGTTTAATTACAATTTTTGATGCAATGCTTTGCAGCAGGGCTAATTCCTGCAATAAAACTAGAGTATATGGAAGAGGTTGCAGTGTCGTGGCACCAGCACCAGTGCCTAAGGCCCAATTTTTCTGCCCCTGTTTAACAGGGGCGTTTAATTACAATTTTTGATGCAATGCTTTGCAGCAGGGCTAATTCCTGCAATAAAACTAGAGTATATGGGAGAGGTTGCAGTGTCGTGGCTCCAGCACCAGTGCCTAAGGCCCAATTTTTCTGCCCCTGTTTAACAGGGGCGTTTAATTACAATTTTTGATGCAACGCTTTGCAGCAGAGCTAATTCCTGCACTAAAACTAGAGTATATGGGAGAGGTTGCAGTGTCGTGGCACCAGCACCAGTGCCTAAGGCCCAATTTTTCTGCCCCTGTTTAACAGGGGCGTTTAATTACAATTTTTGATGCAATGCTTTGCAGCAGGGCTAATTCCTGCACTAAAACTAGAGTATATGGGAGAGGTTGCAGTGTCGTGGCACCAGCACTAGTGCCTAAGGCCCAATTTTTCTGCCCCTGTTTAACAGGGGCGTTTAATTACATTTTTTGATGCAATGCTTTGCAGCAGGGTTAATTTCTGCACTAAAACTAGAGTATATGATATGGGAGAGGTTGCAGTGTCGTGGCACCAGCACCAGTGCCTAAGGCCCAATTTTTCCGTTTAATTACAATTTTTGATGCAATGCTTTGCAGCAGGGCTAATTCCTGCACTAAAACTAGAGTATATGGGAGAGGTTGCAGTGTCGTGGCACCAGCACCAGTGCCTAAGGCCCAATTTTTCTGCCCCTGTTTAACAGGGGCGTTTAATTACAATTTTTGATGCAATGCTTTGCGGCAGGGATAATTCCTGCACTAAAACTAGAGTATATGGGAGAGGTTGCAATGTTGTGCCACCAGTACCAGTGCCTAAGGCCCAATTTTTCTGTCCTTGTTTAACAGGGGCATTTAATTAAAATTTTTGATGCAATGCTTTGCAGCAGGGCTAATTCCTGCAATAAAACTAGAGTATATGGGAGAGGTTGCAGTGTCGTGGCACCAGCACCAGTGCCAGCAGCCCAATTTTTCAGCCCCTGTTTAACAGGGACATGTAATTACAATTCTTCATATAATATTTCACAGGAGGGCCCGTTCCTGTGACCACCCAGAGTAACTGTGAGGACTTATAGTGTTGTGGCACCAGCACCACAACCACCAAAGGTCAATTTTTCTACCACTGTTCAACAATGGCATGTAATTACAATTCTTGATATAATCATTCACAGCAGGGCGCTCCAGCGCCCACCAAGAGTCACTTTGAGGGCTTACAATGTTGTGGCAAAACCAACACCTTGTTCCGCCATTTCTGCAGAGCATATAGGGCCGGCCCCTACTTTCACACATCCAAGATGAAAAAAGACAGATGGCAAAACAAATTATACAGGGGTGATAACCCCTCCCTATGTTTTCCAAAAAGCTTAAAAATAGTTTTTTTGACTGGAGCTACACTTCAAAAATGTACCAGTTGAAAATTACAAACAGATTCAACTTAACACAACAAATCTACACAGTCCCTGTCTTGTTTGCACTGCCTGTATACTGCTGTTCTGAGTATATAGGGCCTGGGGGCCACACGTATTTCCTTTTTTTAATATGGGTACGGGGTTAGCCTTAATATCCGTACAAGACCCAAAGGGGCTGGTAACCGGCAGGGGGGGGGCTACCCATGCCATTTTTCTCAATGATTTTCAACCATATTGCAGGAACCAGATATAACATTAAAACCGCAAGCAGTTTTGAAATGACGTTATTTCCGTTAAATGCCATTTTGTGCAGGGACTGTTCTAAACACGGGAAACACGTGGCACTTCACAGGCATACTATAGACACCCCCAGGCACGATATTTAAAGGAATATTTCACTTTTTTTTTTTCACTTTAATCGTCATTAAAATCAGTGCTCCAGCCAAAACGGCCGTTTTTAAAACTTTTTTTTTGCATTGACCCATGTCCCCTGGGGCAGGAGCCAGGTCCCCAAACCCTTTTTAGGACAGTATCTTGCATATTAGCAGTTAAAATTAGCACTTTTAATTTCGAACGTTCGAGTCCCATAGACTTCAATGGGGTTCTAACGTTCGTACGAATTTGGGGTCCGTTTGAAAGTTCTGGTGCGAACCAAACCGGGGGGTGTTCGGCTCATCCCTACTGCCAGGGGAAAAAATCCTCCAGTGAGTGTGGGGGGAAGCAAAGGGAAAAGAAAGACAACGTGGGCAACGTGTAACAAAGACCTGAAGCGCCGATCTGTATGTTGTCTACAGGGCGCTTGGGTTCAGCACATCACGGACCTGGTGGACAGATTACTTGGAGGAGCTGGGGAAGACCCGGCTGCACATGCTGTGGAGAAGGGGTGCTGAAAGAACAACAGCATGTAATGTATATTACTGTAAACTTTGTACATGGATTACACCTGTCTATCCACCAGGTGGCACTGCAATGTTATAGTGTGTTAGCTATGGTAATGTGATCACAGGATGTTCTGTCTTTGTTCAGTGTGTGTAGTTGTATGCTCCTTGTTCCTGGTCATGTTTCTTATGCTGTAAGACATGCATTGCTAATCCTCCTTAAAATTAAAGTCGTTTGCTGTATCCAAGAAGATTCCAGCACATAATTTCAATACTCTGGCAACATTCTGGACCCCAAAGTGTCAGAACATCATGGTTCTGAAACCCCCAAATGTCAATGTGTCATTGTTCTGAACCCCAAATGTCAATATGTCACTGTTCTGTGACCCCCCAGCTGTCAGTATGTCATTGACTCCAAAGTATTAGAGTGTCATTGACCCTAAAGTCACTTTTCCAGAACCTCAAGTGTAAGTTTGTAATTTGTTATAGGACTACGAATGTTGGTGTGTTTTGGTTTTATAGCCCCTCTGTGTCAGTGTGTCATTGTACCAGGACAAATAAAGAGGGTACATTTTCCCAGCGGGGACAAAGACAACAATACAAAACTGAGAGGGATTCTAACCCTTCCTTACTTATGTAGCACCCTCTTACGCAGGTTGCTAGGATGATAGGTACATTTTGTTCTTTTTTGGCTCCTCTGTAATCATTGGAGCAGCTATTGATTTCTCTGGGCTGTTCTAGATCTCACAGGCTGCAGGTTTGATGGCTCCCCCTGCATTCTGGAGGCTTCCAGAACATAGAGGGCTGGGAGAGTCAAATGGGCAGCTTGAACATTTATTGTGCTGCAGCCAAATCCCTGGGGAAGTGTGCCCAGTAGGAGGCTGAGGGAACATAAAAAATCTGGGTCTGGAACAGCATGGTTCCTGTCCTGCTGGAGACGTTCCAGCCTATCTCCACTGACATCTGCCTGCCCATAGGAGTAAATGGGTGACCTGCTTGATTCCGCCTGAAAAATGGACAGGCATATCCGTGCAGGTTTATCGCCTGAAAGGGGCCCAAAGGACATTCATCCTCTCTATTTGTCCTGTTTACCATTAACATTGAAAGTGAACATAAAAGAAAATCCCTAATTTTGTCCCCAGAAAAGTAATAGATGGTTCTGTCCGAAACATGTTAGCATTTTAGATGTTAGTGCTCAATAAACATAGTATCGTTCATCCTAGAAGGTGCTATATAAGAACATAAAAGCCAATATGTGTCTGAAGAATAGTGGGGAGCCCTCACAGCTGTACCGTAATTATATTTTGAGTAAAAATCATGTGAATGTTCAGAAAATTTCAATAGTTTAAAACATAATTCCCAATGCAATTTTGTAAGGTTAGCAAAGTTGCATAAAGTGGCAGTGCTGGATATAAAGAAGGTCCGTGCAGGTAACTACTACATCATATAGTGATTTAAATAATATATATAAAACAGTCAACAAGATATATAGTGATTCCCAATGCGATTTGTTCAAACTTGATAAAGTCGCATAAAAGTGCTAGTGCCAGACAGAGAATAGATCTGTGAAAATATCTATTACATCCAAATATGAAAATATAATGTACAAAAAACAGTCACTAACTGAAAACAATGGTGCAAATAATGGTTGACTTGTGACTGAAGAAATCGCATAAAGTGACAAATGCCAAAAAAAGGGGGGGGGGGAGTGAATATGTGCAAGTGTCCTATGTGGTAAAGAATAGTATCAGCTAAATACTATCATCAAACACAACAGAATATTAAATCCAAAGCAGAACAAAATAGAAAAAAACACATAAATTAATCTTGGTGTTAGGGGAAAGGAAAGAACCTTCTAAGAAATATATATATAATCCGAACAAGAGAAGGGGGTGTGCATAATGTTTTAGACTTAGTAAATACAAAAAATTGAGCAATAATCTTTGTTAAAAATGTCCATTCAACTTGTGCGACACCCGATAGCGATTATCTCAAAAATCGCATATAACGAAGCAATCGCATACAGTGCTGGTGCTTTAAATATCTGTGCACTACAAAGTAACAGCTTAAGTGGTGGTGGTAATAGTGATGGTGAATGTATCCCACGTGGTCCTGTGTGATCGAAATATGGGTGTCCCCTTACCTTACGGCTGTAAGGTAACAGCGTATGATATATATGTCCTCAGGGTCCCTGATGATCGTTATCCCTCGAGGTCCTGCTCCTATGTCCCCGGGTCGTGGCGTCTCCTGCCGTCTCCTGCCTATTCTGCCGTACTGGACTCTTTATGTGGTCGCTCAGCAGTACTTCAGCGTGGGGGGGGGGGGGGGGGGTACCTCGGCGGTGGGTGTTTATGTAAGGGGTTAAACACATAAGGAAGGGAGCCCCATAGTGTAATAGTTTTTCAAACAATATTGAAGTTTATTCATAAAAACGGATTGAATACTGACAAACAGATAGGTTTCTTATCTGAGGTATAAACGAGCCTCGAGCTCGATTGCGTCACTTCCGGTAGCGTCCCGACGCGTGTTCGTCACGGTCACGTGATGAAGTCCCCTGATGAAGTCACGTGACCGTGACGAACATGCGTCGGGACGCTACCGGAAGTGACGCAATCGAGCTCGAGGCTCGTTTATACCTCATATAAGAAACCTATCTGTTTGTGAGTATTCAATCCGTTTTTATGAATAAACTTCAATATTGTTGGAAAAACTATTACACTATGGGGCTCCATTCCTTATGTGTTTAAAGCGGAGGTCCACCCTAAAATGGACCTCCGCTCATTGGAATCCCCCCCCCTCCGGCGCCACGATTGGCACCTTTCAGGGGGGAGGGGGGTGCAGTTACCTGGATAATCCAGGTAACTGCACCCACTTCCGGGACAGCTCTCTGCGGAAAGGGGCGTAACTTACGCCCCTTTCCGCAAGTGCCCGCCCCTTCCCGCAAGTGCCCCGCTGCCTGCTGGGAAACACACAGCTCCCAGAGGCAGCGGGGAGCGTCCTCATTGCGCAGCGCAATTCGCGCATGCGCAGTAGGGAACCGGGAAATGAACCCGAAAGGCTCTATTTCCTGATTCCCATACCCAAGATGGCGGCGGCAGGACCCGACAGACGACCTAGCGATCGGCTTCGGGTGCCGACATCGCGGGCGCGCTGGACAGGTAAGTGTCACTATTTTAAAAGTCAGCAGCTGCAGTATTTGTAGCTGCTGGCTTTTAAAAAAAAAAAAAAAAAACGCGGTGGACTCCCGCTTTAACCCCTTACATAAACACCCACCGCCGAGGTACCCCCCCCCCCCCCCCCCACGCTGAAGTACTGCTGAGCGACCACATAAAGAGTCCAGTACGGCAGAATAGGCAGGAGACGGCAGGAGACGCCACGACCCGGGGACATAGGAACAGGACCTCGAGGGATAACGATCATCAGGAACCCTGAGGACATATATATCATACGCTGTTACCTTACAGCCGTAAGGTAAGGGGACACCCATATTTCGATCACACAGGACCACGTGGGATACATTCACCATCACTATTACCACCACCGCTTAAGCTGTTACTTTGTAGTGCACAGATATTTAAAGCACCAGCACTGTATGCGATTGCTTCGTTATATGCGATTTTTGAGATAATCGCTATCGGGTGTCGCACAAGTTGAATGGACATTTTTAACAACGATTATTGCTCAATTTTTTGTATTTACTAAGTCTAAAACATTATGCACACCCCCTTCTCTTGTTCGGATTATATATATATTTCTTAGAAGGTTCTTTCCTTTCCCCTAACACCAAGATTAATTTATGTGTTTTTTTCTATTTTGTTCTGCTTTGGATTTAATATTCTGTTGTGTTTGATGATAGTATTTAGCTGATACTATTCTTTACCACATAGGACACTTGCACATATTCACTCCCCCCCCCCCCCCTTTTTTGGCATTTGTCACTTTATGCGATTTCTTCAGTCACAAGTCAACCATTATTTGCACCATTGTTTTCAGTTAGTGACTGTTTTTTGTACATTATATTTTCATATTTGGATGTAATAGATATTTTCACAGATCTATTCTCTGTCTGGCACTAGCACTTTTATGCGACTTTATCAAGTTTGAACAAATCGCATTGGGAATCACTATATATCTTGTTGACTGTTTTATATATATTATTTAAATCACTATATGATGTAGTAGTTACCTGCACGGACCTTCTTTATATCCAGCACTGCCACTTTATGCAACTTTGCTAACCTTACAAAATTGCATTGGGAATTATGTTTTAAACTATTGAAATTTTCTGAACATTCACATGATTTTTACTCAAAATATTATTACGGTACAGCTGTGAGGGCTCCTCACTATTCTTCAAACACATATTGGCTTTTATGTTCTTATATAGCACCTTCTAGGACGAACTATACTATATTTATTACCTAATCATTTGAGAACCTAGTGTACCTATTAACCTGTTCCGGCCAGATTTTCCACTATAGTACTGCGCATCACTACTTCTTTGCCCCCTTTTTTCTTTTATTGGGGTTCTAGTACCCCATCCCAGTGTGTGCAGCGGTACAACAATCAGACTTCTTCCTGATCAGGCACAGGAATAATTCCCTTTACATTTAGTGCTCAATAGACATTTAAGAAGAAGCAATCGAGGTGCCGGAATTTTTATTGGGAAAAATGAGCAGATCCCATGGAGGTAGCTCTGCTTTAGATACTTAGATAGTTTTAGCTTAAGATAAACGCTACCTGAATTTTTGTTTCCTTTTAGCTGATACAAAGTTTATCTGCCTAACGTTTTTGGTCTAACTTTTGTTTCTGACCGCTTTTATAGGATATAATTAAAAAACAGAAATTGAAACAATATGCAAAACAAAAACAATTTTACTTAGGGTGAAAGATTACCTGCCAGACCAGTAGTACCCTGTATATACAAATTAATCACAGTTATTCATTTACCGGAGTTTATCTGGAACAAAGGAGTGCAATCCCGAGTGTGGGCTTGATTTGCATTTATATGGAGTCTGATTAGAGAGCGGAGCAGGCGGTCATTAAAAATGCCGTTAGAGCGCCTTGTGTTTATTAACATCGTGTCACCTAAAATGCCTTCTTCTTTGGAGAGGATGAACGTGCCGTGTCAATGCAAAGCATCAATTGCTGGAATACATATCGTTGATTATTAAATGAGCTCAATTTCAAGCTGAACTTTAGGTAAGCAGCTACATATACACTCACCGGCCACTTTTTCAGGTACACCTTGCTAGTACCGGGTCGGACCCCCTTTTGCCTTCAGAACTGCCCTAATTCTTCGTGGCATAGATTCAACAAGGTGTTGGAAACATTCCTCAGAGATTTTGGTCCATATTGACATGATAGCATCACACAGTTGGTGCAGATATGTCGGCTGCACACCCATGATGTGAATCTCCAGTTCCACCACATCCCAAAGATGCTCTAGTGGATTGAAATCTGATGACTGTGGAGGCCATTGGAATACAGTGAACTTATTAGGAAAAAATGCAGTGGAACACCGCTCTGGACTGTGAAACCAAGGATGTGATGAGTGAACAGTAGCAAACCCACTGCATGTACACTGGCTCAGATGTCCTCCCGTACATCCATAGACAGTAGTTCAAGCACACAGAGGGGCCAGCAACTCTGGAGATTCCATCTAAAGTCTTTATTATAACATAACCCTGTTAAAAGTAACAGCTAATGCATTTCGGCAGCAAGCCTTGTTCACAGCACCAACAAGGCTTGCTGCCGAAACAAGTTAGATATTACTTTTAACATGGTCATTTTATAATGAAGACTTTAGATGGAATCTCCAGAGTTGCCGGCTCCTCTGTGTGCTTAAACAGTGAACTCATTGTCATTTTTAAGAAACCAGTGAGTATTTGAGCTTTGTGACATGGTGCATTATAGACATGTGCATGAAAAATGAGTTGTGTTTCATTTAGATTTGTTAATCTAGTTATTTTGTTTCATTAAATTCAGTTGATTCATTCAATTCCTATTTGGGATTAGTATTCGGAATTTATATTCGGAATTCTTTTTATGTCTGTTTCAAATTTTCTTCCAATTTACCAATTTAGTCATTCAAAACATTCAAATCAATATATTTTGAATCCTCCGAATAGAAAACTTTAGATTTTTTTTATTTTTGATTCAAATGTGGCAAAGTCAACAAATAAAAGAAAAATCTTCATCAAATGATTACGACTCTTCAAATCACCTTTTGGCTTAACTAAAACAGCATTGTTTCGAAATGGTACTCTAATAACACAGACAGGGGGTTATTTACGAAAGGCAAATCCACTTTGCATTACAAGTGCACTGCAAGTGCAGTCGCTGTAGATCTGAGGGGGACGCGCAAGGAGAGTAAATAACAGCATTTTCGCTTGCACATGATTGGATGGAAACAAATCAGCAGAGCTTCCCCTCATTTCAGATCTTCTCCTCAGATCTACAGCAATTGCACTTCCAAGTGCAGTGCACTTATAGTGCAAAGTGGATTTGCCTTCATTAATAACCCCCCACAGTCTTTGATTTCAGAAATATGTTTACAGTTCGAATTCAATGTAAAATTTGATTCTAATTTCAATTTGAATTTTGGAAATTTGAACAAATTTAGTTTTGTTATTCTAAGCATTCGGGAAACTTTGTTTATACTGTACAACATTGAAGAAATGGCTGCACTCCAAGATCCATCAAAATTCTTTAATAAACGAACATCCCAAGTGTTACAGACAGTTCAATTGGTAGACGCGTTTCACGCACTAACAGGTGCACTTATTCATTACCAGCGAATTACCAATTACCAATGGTAAAGAATAAGCACACCTGTTAGTGTGTGAATCGCGTCTACCATTTGAACTGTCTGTAACACTTGGGATGTTCGTTTATTAAAGAATTTTGATGGATCTTGGAGTGCAACCATTTCTTCAGTGTTGATCGTATGCGGAGGCGAGCCGAGGCGGGCACCTGTGATATCATTAGGCTTCCTGTCTCACCTGGAGCAGCAAGTTCTTTTGTTTGGATATTTGTTTATACTGTAATTCGGGTATTTGGATATATCTGAATCTCTGAATAGTATAACATTTGTCAGAATATTTATTCGGAACAAACCGCACATGTCTAGTGCATTATCCTGCTGGAAGGAGCCATCAGAAGATGATGGCTTTCCCTTTATGACTGCTGATAGCTTCATCCCTTTATGACTACACTGTAATCATAAAGGGATGGACATGATCAGCAACAATACTTAGGTAAGGCGTGGTGTTTAAACAATGCTCAGTTGGTACTAAGGGGCCCAAAGTGTGCCAAGAAAATATACCCCCCCCCCCCCACACCATTACACCACCACCAGCCTGAACCATTGATACACGGCAAGATGGATCCATGCTTTCATGTTGTTTACACCAAATTCTGACCCGACCATCTGAATGTCGCAGCTGAAATCGAGACCAGGCAAAGTTTTTACAATCTTCTATTGTCTAATTTTAAACCTGTGTGAATTGTAGCCTCAGTTTCCTGTTCTTAGCAGACAGGAGTGGCACCCATGTGGTCTTCTGCTGCTGTAGTCCATCTGCTTCAAGGCTTTGTACATTCAGAGATGGTATTATGCATACCTTGGTTGTAATGAGGGGTTATTTGAGTTACTGTTGCCTTTCTATCATCTCAAACCAGTCTGCACATTTCCCTCCATACAACTGCCACTCACTGGATATTTTCTGTTTTTGGACCATTCTCTGTAAACCCGAGAGATGGTTGTATGTGAAAATCCCAGTAGATCATCAGTTTTGAAATACTCAGACCAGCCCCCAACAACCATGCCACATTCAGTCACTTAAATCCCCTTTCTTCCCCATTCTGATGCTCGGTTTGAACTTCAGCAAGTTGTCTTCACTACGTCTAGATGTCTAAATGCATTGAGTTGCTGCTATGTGATTGGCTGATTAGCAATATGTGTTACCAAGATATTCAACAAATATAATTAATAAAGTGGCCGGCGAGTGCATATATAGGAGCTCTTTTACCTGCCAAAGCTTTCACCTTTCTTTTCAGCCAATCTTGGGATCAAGATACCCACATCAGACCTGCATCACTAGATCTTGAACTTTATTGCAGACCAAACTACCGCTGAACAATACAGCTTGGTTACCAACTTACTTAATCCTCTCCCACCTTAACCTTTAACCCTTCATTTCCATGGAAGCAAGAAATACATCTGTGGCAGCATAGACCTGTAAACTGACTCCTGGGCGCTATAGCAGACAGAAGTCTGTTAACGTTTAACTGTTTACTTTCACACTCGAATAATCACCCAACTGGTCTACCTCCCCCCCACCGCCATGTATTCCAGGCTTTACTGCCCTTTCTGGGCACCCTGGGCAACCATGGAGGGTCAGCAGGGAAAGCACAGAATGAAGCTGGAAACAACATTTCCAGGTTCAGAGCTGTGGCGAGGTAAGAGGCTAATCAAGCATAAATTGTGCTTGATCAGCTTCAGTGAGGTCTAGAGGTTAGATTAGGGGCCTAGACTTCTGATGTCTCCTCAAAACTGACCTTTTTTCCCCTTTCCCCAGATTTCACATCGACATGCATCTCTGCAATTGCATCTGTGAAATCGACTAACACCTTTTTTTTATGTTTTTTGTTGCTGTGCTTACCTTTTTTAATTCTTCTGCTTCCTGGCTTCCCAAAAAACAGTGAGCAGTGGTGGCAGTGGCCCCTGAGCGACACCCAACCCCCCCACACTACCTGATTGGCCAGGAGCAGGATCGGTGTTTCAACAGAGAATGTTCATTTGTTGTTGTAACACACCTGGTTTGGCTGAGAGCACAATCTCTGCGACCCAAGCCCACCGTATATTGAAGCCTATTGGAGCCCCTGGCTTCAAAAAAAGCCCCTCCCCGTTGGAATTCATGCGCCAGTGTCCTGAAAGGCACCAGACTCATGGATAGGGGAGGCAGTGATGGGCGGTGGGGGGGCCACCTGGCAGTGGGAAAGGCCACGTCACTATGGCCTTCAGAGAAATCCTATACCTAAATTATGAGATCTCGCAAGATCATGCATTATTGTCATAATGTGCTTGCGCAAGATAAAGTGCATGACGTCATGCGCAACATGAAGAACATGCACCATATGGCACTACAGGCACTACAGGCATCTATTGGGGGAGGACACAGACACCTGATACACACAAGTGTTAGATGGAGCGCATGCCGTCATGTACTTCATGTCAATCATGTGCAATATTTGGGCATTTTAAAAAGGGCAGTGGGGGAATGGGGACCCGGGCACCACAGAGGCAGGAAAAAATAGTATGTATGAAGAAAAAGTCACAAGGATATAGGTAAGTATATATATAGGTAAGTATAAATGATTATTACCACCCGCCCCCATGCCACCATATCAGGTTTAAATGTTTATAGGGTATGGGCTTGGGGAAAGGGGTCCCTCCTCCATCTCCCTATGTGATAGTAATAAACAAAAAAAATATGAAAGTTGCAATAAATACAATTTAAAAAAAAACTCAAAGCAATTTCTAAAGCCTGATAGACCATAAAAAAAAAAAACATTTAACTGTCAAAAGTGTTTTACTGCAATACATTTCTCTAAATGGTTACATTTATTTTTAATAAATGGCAATATAAAGGTGAAAAAATATGTTTTTTTTAAAGTATTCTTTATCCAAAATAAAAAAATAAAAATCATGCACTTGCAAAATACAATTGTAATTCATCACAATACCTGACTTATAATAAAACATAACATTTAGAATAAAGGAAAGGACGGTAGAACGAAGGGGAGGAAAGGTACAAATGAGCTTTGGAAAAGTATACAAAAGAATATTTTTAAGCATGAAAATGTATATACACTATATTACCAAAAGTATTGGGACGCCTGCCTTTACACACACACACACATGAGCTTTAATGGCATCCCAGTCTTAGTCCGTAGGGTTAAATATTGAGTTGGCCCACCCTTTGCAGCTATAATAACTTCAACTCCTCTGGGAAGGCTGTCCACAATGTTTAGGAGTGTGTTTATGGGAATGTTTGACCATTCTTCCAGAAGCGCATTTGTGAGGTCAGCCACTAATTTTGGACGAGAAGGCCTGACTCACAGTCTCCACTCTAATTTATCCCATAGGTCTTCAGTTAAGTTCCTCCACCCCAAAGTCGCTCATCAATGTCTTTATGGACCTTGCATTCTGCACTGGTCCAAAACATTTGATAGAGCGGAGAAGGAACTCTTAAGGCATCGGCATACCAAGGCATTTTGAACAATTTCATGCTCCCAACTTTGTGGGAACATTTTGGGGATGGCCCCAACTTATTCCAACATGACTGCTCGCCAGTGCACAAAGCAAGGTCCATAAAGACATGGATGAGCGAGTCTGGGGTGGAGGAACTTTACTGGCCTGCACAGTCCTGACCTCAACCCGATTGAACACCTTCGGGATGAATTAGAGCGGAGACTGCGAGCCAGGACTTCTTGTTCACATCAGTGCCTGAACTCACAAAAGAATGGTCAAACATTCCCATAGACACTCTCCTAAACCTTGTGGACAGCCTTTCCAGACGTGTTGAAGCTGTTGTAACTGCAAAGGGTGGGCCAACTCAATATTGAACCCTACGGACTAAGATTGGGATGCCATTAAAGTTCATGTGGGTGTAAAGGCAGGTGTCCCAATACTTTTGGTAATATAGTGTATATGGCCACAAAATACAGCGTGATAAACCCTGAGTATATTACTTTTTCTTATTCTTGTCCAGATGAAAATGGGGGAGTCAAGCATATGCTTTTTATACAAGATGTGTAATTATTTCTTCTACTACAGATAGTCAAGAAATCAAGAGAACTAAAAAAAAAAAGAACTAAAAATGGATTTGTTGAATGAGGATTGTCCCAGTTATTCTTGTCTTTGTGAAAAGGTCTAAGCTGTTTGTTTTTGGTTAAGAATCACAGGTGCAATTCTGTCCACAATTCCAAATCGTGGTAAACACACAACGCTCGTTTAGGTTCCTGAATCGTGGTGCGATTTTTCTGCAATTATCACACAATAAAACGTGCATCTAAAATCTCATCTGGTTCAAGGCCAAAATTTGGTCAATGAGCTTCTTTGCAGCAAAAAATGCACACCAGGCAGCCCATTTAATTGAATGGGCTACCCTATGTGTGGCACGCCTGATCGCTTGAGAATCACCCACACAAAATTGTGACCAGGAACGTGAGTTCCCCCTACCCGAACTGTAAACAGGACCTTAAAGTGTTACTAAACCCAGGACCCTGCATTCACTATATCTGGTCTCCCACAGTACACAGAACATGGAAATGCAATTATTTTAGTAAATATAAACTGCTAAATACCCTTTCTCATCAGAAATTATATAGCAGTTTTGTGACTTCTATCAGTGTTTGGTTAAAGTTTGTAGGAGGAGTTTTCATTCTCCTCTGACTGTCCTATAAGGATGCAGGACCCCTGACCCTCTGCCTGGACAGTGCAGACTGGCTCTGTGCCGATCACATGCACCCTCCCAAGACAAAAACAAAACCTCTCTAGCAATACGCACCAAACTGAGCATGTGCAATTTTTCCCCCAAGGCTCTGATCTATTAGCAGATAGATTGGTGATGGTGTAATAAGGGGAGGATCAGAGAAGACAGGATCAAACAGCCTTTTTTTGCACAATGCGGAGAATTAATCCCTTAGGTTCCTCAGTGAGTATAACAAGTATGCTTTACTACATATACACACTGATTTTACTGGTGCAGGCTTAGTAACACTAAAAGATTGGAAATATCTTGATTCCCTTGAATCTTTCCAGTCTTTAATAGATGGACTATCTGTAGACTTCCAATATTTTATTTATTATACATTTTGCATAACAAAAAAAGAGCCTTAACATTTAAAGTGGTTGTAAACCCCGTTTTCGGGCAAATATCTCCTAAACCATATAGGTTTAGGAGATATTACTTGGACCTACAGGTAAGCCTTAATCTAGGCTTACCTGTAGGTCCAAGTAATATCTCCTACACCTATATGGTTTAGGAGATATTTGCCCGAAAACGGGCACCGCTGTCTACGGCACATGAGCCGTAGACAGCGGCGCGCAGGCGCACTGAGCGCGGCATTTCAAAGAATGGAGCTGCCGCGCGTGTTGACTCCCGTGCGCATGCGCGGGAGTGACCTCATCGCGGCTTCGCCGAATGACAGCGGCGGAGCTGCGAGACACCACCAACAAGATGGATGCGGCGGACTACAGGGGACATCGGCGACTTCGCTGGCTCCTGTGTCAGGTAAGTGACACATAATGGGCTACTATGCGATGCATAGTAGTCCATTATGCTTTGCCTTTGCAGGGAATGAAAGAGGAAGTAAACCCATCAGGGTTTACTTCCTCTTTAAAAGGGGTCTTTTCACATTGTGGCACTTAAAAATGTGATATGCATTTTTCAAAAATGCATATTGTGTTTTAATGCACTTTAAATGCATTTTTGGTGCACTTTCTAGTTTCCTGACTCCCAGCATGCACCTGTGAAACATGGACATGTGAGTGAAAAAAATGCACCAAAAACACAGATGCAAAGCGCTTTTGATACACTTTTGATGTATTACCATTCATTTACAATGGAAGGTCCCCTTTTAGTGTGATTTTGAAAAACTGCACCAAAAATGAAGCATGCAGGACTTTTCAAAATGCAGCGCACTTGCAGCGCAGTGATGTGAACAGTTACATAGGATTTAAATGGGAATAGTTTTCATGCAATTGTGTCGCCCTGGAAAAGCACACCAGTGTGAAAGGGGCCTAAAGCCAAAACATTTTGGATGTAGTGTGGAAGGCTTATGCCGCGTACACACGAGAGGACTTATGTCCGACAGACTTCTGAAGGAGTTCCGTCGGAGTTCTGACGGAGTTCCGACGGAGTTCTGACGGACTTTTCGGCGGAGCGAACTTGGCCACACACAATCACACTAAACTCCGACGGATTCGAACGTGATGACGTACGACTGGATTCGAATAAGGAAGTTCATAGCCAGTAGCCAATAGCTGCCCTAGCGTCGGTTTTAGTCCGTCGGAATAGCATACACACGAGCGGATTTTTCGAAGGGGACCGGGTCCGGCGGAGTTCCGTCGGGAAAATTTGAAGCATGTTCCATATTCTAAAGTCCGTCAGACTTTGGTGAATCAAAAGTCCGTTGCAGCCCACACACGATCGAATAGTCTGACGGACTCAGTCCGTCGGACTTTGGATGTTGAAAAGTCCGCTCGTGTGTACGCGGCATTAGAACCCCTGTCAGGCCTCTCTCTTCTTGTCCTGTTGACTGTAGTCACTGACAGAGAGGGGTTGATTTACTAAAACTGGACAGTGCAAAATCTGGTGCAGCTCTGCATAGAAACCAATCAGCTTCCAGGTTTTTTTTTGTCAAAGCTTAATTGAACAAGCTGAAGTTAGAAGCTGATTGGCTACCACAAAACCTGAAGGGAAACCCAAACATTTTGCAAATGTTATCAGTACGGTAAGTGAGAAAATATCTACCATTTTGGAGAGGTACAGGCACAGAAGATAAAAATAAAAATATGAAATTTTAACCATCTTCTATTCTATCCGAAGCCAGAAAAAAAAAATCATTGATAGATAAACTTTATGTTAAACCTGAAAACTTTAATTTACACATATTTATTTGTCAATAGCCACACATGATATAAATGCACGTTGTGATCGTAAAATGCCTTTACAAACCCAGATAATAATTTGTAGTAGCAGTGACATCATTACTGTGCTGTACATAGCCTGTGCAGAGCTGTGAGAGAGGCCCAACAGGCTCCTGCTCGGTGATGTCACAATGGGCCTGGGCCACTCAGGTGACTTCATTGGGTGACTCCTCCCCTAATTAACCACTTGCCGCCCGCCCTATAGGCAATTGACGGTGGCAAAGTGGTTGCATAATCCTGATCGGACGTCATATGACGTGATCAGGATTATGAGCCGCCCGGGGGCGCGCATCACGACGATCGTTGTTGCGGGATTACAGTCTGACACCTGGCAACTACGATCTCGGTAAAGAGTCTCCGACGGAGACTCTTTACCACGTGATCAGCCGTGTCCAATCACGGCTGATCACAGTGTAAATAGGAAGAGCCGGTGATCGGCTTTTCCTCACTCGCGTCTGTCAGACGTGAGTAGAGGAGAGCCGATCGGCTGCTCCTCTGACATGGGGGGTCTGTGCTGATCGATTATCAGCACAGCCCCCCCGAGGATGCCCACACTGGACCACCAGGGACGCCACCAGACCACCAGGGATGCCCAGCAAAAGGTAATCCTCCCTAGACCACCAGGTATGCCAGTCAGTGCCACAATGGATGCCAATCAGTGCCCATAATGGATGCCAATCAGTGCCCACAATGGGCATCACTGATTGGTATGCATTATTGTTTGGCACTGATTGGCATCCATTAGTACAGTATAACATAATACAATGCCGCCTATGAGTGCCCACCTGTGCCGCCTATCAGTGCCCACCTGTGCCGCCTATCAGTGCTGCCTATCAGTGCCCACCCATGCCCATCTGTGCCGCCTATCCATGCCCATCTGTGCCACCTATCCATGCCCATCTGTGCCGCCCACCCATGCCAATCCGTGCCAGCTATCAGTGCCAATTTGTGCCACCTATCAGTGCCCATCCGTGTTGCCCAACAGTGCCACCCATCAGTGCCGCCTATCAGTGCCCATCAGTGCCACCTATCAGTGCCACATATCAGTGTCCTTTAATGCCACCTCATCAGTGCCACTTCATTGGTGCCACATCATCGGTGCCCATCAGTGCCGCCTTATCAGTGCCCATCAGTGTAGCCCCATCAGTGCCCATCAGTGAAGGAGAAAACGTACTTATTTACAAAGTTTTGAAACTGAAACAAAAAAAAACATATTTTTTTTCAACATTTTCCGTATTTTTTTATTTGTAGCGCAAAAAATGAAAACCGTAGAGGTGATCAAATACCACCAAAAGAAAGCTCTATTTGTGGGAAAAAAATGATAAAAATTTCATTTGGGTACAGTGTAGCATGACCGCGCAATTGTCATTCAAAGTGCGACAGCGCTGAAAGCTCAAAATTGGTCTGGGCAGGAAGGTGTTTAAGTGCCCGGTATTGAAGTGGTTAAGAACTGTCAGAGCAGGCAGTCGGCGGGAAGCCTTTGTCAGGGCTGGAGATTTTTTTTTATTTTTTAGTTGTGGCGGGCGTCGTGAATGGTGTTGGATCTACTTCGGGGCAATTTTTTTTTTTTACTTAATAAAGGAATTGTCAAAAACTGTGTGCATTTTATTTTTTTTCCTTTTTTGACACATTTTTTGGTGAATGAGTAGGGGTAATGTACCCCTACTCATTCACATGGGGGGGGTCAGAATCTGGGGGGTTTCCAGATTCCGATAAGTCCCCCGCTCAACCCCCACAACCACAGCCCAGGGTTGTGGGCAAAAGGCCCTTGTACCCATCATGGCCTGGTATAGTTCAGGAGAGGGGAGGGGGGGCGCTCACTTGTCCCCTCCCTTTCCTGACCTGCCGGGCTGCATGCTCAGATAAGGGTATGGTATGGATTTTTGGGGGACTTTTTTTTAGCTTTGGCATGGGGTTTCCCTTAAAATTCATACTGAACCCAAAGGGCCTGGTAGGCATTGCGGGGGCGACCCCACGCTGTTTTTTTTTCATAATTTTTAATTGCCGGCATGTTTTCTTTACATTCAGCTGTTAGCGGGGAACTGGAACTATTCTGGAGATGGGGAGAGATTAGGGCATTCTGTAGTTCTAACATACCTCCTGTACTAGGTTGACAACACTGGTCCTCAATAGATACATAACGGTGAGCGTTATCACCATAGCACAATATTATAATAGAAAGCTTGAGAAAAAAAACAACTACAAAACATTACATTTCTGTTCTTGGGTTTACACGGTTGTGTTGAATCTTATACAGTAAGAGTTTAGGTATCTGGCGCAGAAAAGCGATTGTACTCATTTCAAAACAAAAGATTTTACTTCAGCCCTCAATGAAAACAGAAATCAGTCTGGTATGGTCTTCGGTCACAGGCATTCTGTGCTGCATTGTTAGAAGCTTTCTCCCAGCTTGCGTTAACCCCACACTGGGCTGCTTTGTATGTGCCTCTTTTTTTCTTTATTTTTCAAGGAATTCTGCCAATGTAGAAGTGAACTTATGACAAAGACCCAGGAAATAATACATTTTATGGTGCCTTTTGTTATAGAACTAAAAGACCCAATTATATTCTTTTTTTTTTTGTTAGAAATTCTTTAGAAAATGATCCACACAATAAAGTATATAAAAGTTTTATATAAACTGCATAAGGTGTAAGGAACCTCTAAAGAACATAAAAGTAGACGTTCACAGTCTTCTGTTAGAAATCAGAGACAGCCATGGGCAGAACACACTTTGCAGAAACAAAATACTTAAATACTATCTCCTGATAGTACAGAGCCTTGTGGGCACTCTGCACATGCTCAGTTTGGTGTGTATTGCTAGAGAGTTTTTTTATTTTCTTGGGACAGTGCATGTGATCAGCACAGGGCCGATCAGCACTGTTCAGACAGAGGGTCATGGATTATCATAGGACAATCAGGAGAGAATGAAAACTCCTCCTACAAGCTTTAATCGGACACCGAGAGAAATCACAAGACTGCTATATACTGCTGGTTAGGGATGGGAGCGAATGGTTTGGCCAGAGCATGAGTTCAGGACAAACTTTAGCTGTTTGGCCGTTGTCTGAACAACTCAATTATGGGGTCTTTCGACTGTTTGTTCGGCCTGCCGAACAACCACAATGCACTGCTCTGCCACAGAGTGCATTTAAAGCCCTGATTGGCTGAAGCAGTGAAAGCTTTGCCCAATCAGGGCACAGAGCACTGTCATAATGGATGCTGTCATTATTATTATTATACAGGATTTATATAGTGCCAACAGTTTGTGCAGTGCTTTACAACATGAGGGCAGATAGTACAGTTACAATACTAATCAAATGTCATGATGACTGTATCAAATCATGATGGCTCATTGCTCTTAATCCCGCCCCACACTATAAAAGTATTCTTTCCATAGCGGCCATTTGTAGTGTGATAGCTTGTTGGATGTGAGCTTGTTTTCGGAAAGTCCGACCTTGTGTATGCTCCATAGAACATTTGTTGTCAGAATTTCCGCCAACAAATGTTTGAGAGCAGGTTCTCCAATTTTCTGACAACAAAACTTGTTGTCAGAAATTCCGAGCGTTTGTACACAATTCCGACGCACAAAGAATTTCCGATAACATTTGTGTGACCGTGTAAATGCAAGACAAGTTTGAGCCAGCATCCTTCAGAAAAAAATCCACTGTATTGTTGTTGGAAAATCCTATCGTGTGTACAGGGCATTAGTGTGCTATTCTGATTCTATTGTCAGTGTAGAATATCAGTTTAGTGTGTATCTAGGGATAGTTCAGTGTGAATGTAGTGCAACCATTCATCTTTACATTAATGTGAATGTAGGGATAGTTCAGTCAGTGTGAGTGTAGTGACCGTTTAGCACAGTGTATTTTATTACGTTACTACAAGTTTAACGCTTTATATTTCAGTGCTTTATGTGCCATTTAACGCAGTACATTTCTGTGCGTTAGTGTACACTTAACGCAGTATATTTCAGTTGTGTTACTGTAAGTTTAACGCCCTATATTTCAGTGCATTACGTGCACATTTCTGGGCGTTACTGCACGCTTAACGAAGTATACTTCAGTTGCATTACTGCAAGTTTATTGCTGTACATTTCAGTGCCTTAATGCAAGTTAACGCCATATAGTTCAGTGCGTTACTGCATGTTTAACGCTGTATATTTCATTGCGCTACTGCAAGTTTAACGTTGTATATTTCATTGTGTTACTGCAAGTTTGACGCCATATAATTGTGTGCGTTACTGCAAGTTTAACGGAGTATAGTTCTGTGCGCTACTGCAAGTTTAATGCCGCATATTTCATTGCATTACTGCAAGTTTAACGCCATATATTTCATTGCGTTATTGCAGGTTTAGCACTGTATATTTCATTGCATTACTGCAAGTTTAATGCCATATAGTTCTGTTCATTACTGCAAGTTTAACGCCATATAGTTCTGTGCATTACTGCAAGTTTAATGCCATAAATGTCATTGTGTTACTGCAAATTTAACTCCATATAGTTCTGTGCATTACTGCAAGTTTAATGGGATATAGTTCTATGCGTTACTGCAAGTTTAACTACATATAGTTCTGTGCGCTACTGCAAGTTAATGCTGTATATTTCATTGCGTTACTGCAAGTTTAACGCCATATAGTTCTGTGTTTTACTGCAAGTTTAACTCCATATAGTTCTGTGCGTTACTGCATGTTTGATGCAGTATATTGTGTTTGTGTCTGTGTAGTGAATACTCAAATTAAACTGCACCAAACACCACTTTCCACTGATTAAAGTGCATCTACTTACACATTTACACGTATTTATTAAAGGAGAGGCGGACATTCTCATGGCACTGTAAGGGGGCCAGCAGCATATGTGTCCACAGGCAAAGGTGGATGTGATCGGTCCTCAGGCAGGGCATCATTTGCCAGGGTGTCCTGATCCTTGCAGCACATCTGCCAGCAGCACACCACCAGCTGTAGACTATAGCCATCAAATTTCTCTGCCCCATCTGCTGCAAAAAATGCAAGCTTAAATTGTCCCATGAACCTCAAGTACCCTCTAAGTGTTCAAAGGGCTAGTCAATGAGTCAGGCTAAAAGGTGCCATGCAGTGCTTCAGCTGGTGTGTCTAGGGGACATGAATCACACAGGAGCAGAGATTCATGCAGCTCTGCAGGGACAGGCCCAGAGGGGGTTCACGCCACACCAGCTGGAGCCAGGAATGGGGGTGTGTGGTAACCTCCTGTCCGCCCTTAGACAGGGAAAGCTGACACATGTGCCATGCCTGGCACATGTCCTCAATTTGGTGGTGCAGCATTTCCTAAGAAATGCAGCATTTGGAAGATCTACTAAAGCAGGCCAGAAGAGTCTGTAGCCATTTTAGGTGGTGATACACAGCCAATGTTTGGTTGGCTGAAATTTAGTGGGCATTCCACCTGCCTGTAAACCACCTGATTTGTGACATGCCCACCAGGTGGAACTTGACTTTGGCAAAGCTGCAGTGGCTGCACCTGCAGCAGAGGGCTGTCAACGACTACCTGTGTGAGTATGGCACAATGACAGCTTTTTTTCCCCACTACTATTGGTTGGCAACCCTCCTTGACCACCATTATAAGGGGGAAAGTCTCAGAACTCATCCCATCCCAACAAAGAGTGCAGAAGATGAAATCTCTTGAGGACACCTTAAAGAGGAGTTTATCAAACGCTTTTCCCCGACTCTGATAGGTTACAGTTTCATAAAAAACTTAGTTTTGAGGCTTCTGTTACTCAAAAGAGGAGCAGTGAGAAGGCTAAGTAATGCATTTCTGAATTTTTTTAGTCCTTGTAGCCCAGGGCTGTCAGCTTCCATATCCCATCGGCAGCATTTGCATCACATGCTGGATGATCATCTAGGGGCGAAAATAGAAACGGAAAGCTTTCCAGCCAATGATCCACTGCCTTACTGCATCATGAGAATAGACCACTGGACAGAACTTGCCCAGTATGCTATTGAGCTGCTGACTGTCTGCATTCAGCGTGCTTTCTGAATGGGCATTTAGAGGTTTTGTTACTAATCATAGAACGCGTCTGTCCACAGACTCTGTGGACCGTCTGACTTTTATCACATTAATCACTGCTGGATTACTAGCAGCTATGAAGCCCCTGATGCCAATGCCGCAGCTTAAGTGTTTTTGGAATGTGGAATCTCTGCAGGACTTCTAGACTGCTTAGTGTTGTGGATGTTGATTTCAACTTGAAGAATGTTTTTGGTGTAGGTTTCATGGGCACAATTAACACCCAAAGAACAATTTTTCTGCATCTGTTTGACAAGTGCATATCATTGCAATTTTTGACAGAAAGGCCAATTTTTGCTTTCAGCAAAAGTACCTGTATACTGTTACGGTGTGAAGATGCCACCGACAGCCAAAGAACATTTTTTCCGCACCTGTTTGACAGGTGCATATCATTACAATGATTTCGTTGGTTTTAGTCTCATCTGACCATAACACATTTTTCCATGTGGCCTCAGAATCTTCAAGGTGCATTTATGGCGGTCAGATGACCATTTTTTCTGCCTTTAACCCATTGCTGCCTAATATACCCCACTCACTTTTATATACCAATCTAATCAGATAATCAGTGTTATTCACTTCTAGGGATGGGCGAACGGTTCGGGCCAAACTTTGGTTGTTCGGATGTTCTGCGAACATCAAACAATATGCGGTGTTCGGGGAAAATTCGGAAACCGCCAGAACACTGTTAAAGTCTATGGGACACTAACATGAAAAATCAAAAGTTCTAATTTTAAAGGCTTATATGCAAGTTATTGTCATAAAAAGTGATTGGGGACCTGGGTCCTGCCCCAGGGGACATGTATCAATGCAAACATTAATATCGTGCCTGGGAGGTGTCTATAGTATGCCTGTAAAGTGGCGCATTTTTCCCGTGTTTAGAACAGTACCGCAGCAAAATGACATTTATAAAGGAAAAATTGTAATTTAAAACTGATCGTGGCTGTAATGAATTGTCGGGTCTCGGCAATATAGATAAAACTCACCCCCCCCAGTCCACTACCAGGCCCTGTGGGTCTGATATGAATATTAAGGGGAACCCCTAACCAAAAATGTAAAAAAAATTGCGTGGGGGTCCCCTGAAAATCCATGCCAGGCCCTTCAGGTCTGAAATGGAAATTAAGGGGAAACCCTGTGCCAAATTTTAAAAAATGGCATAGGGGTCCCCCCAAAATCCTTAAGGTCTGGAATGAATTTTAAAGGGAACCTTGCACCAAAATTTAAAAAAATGGCGTGGGGCCCCCAAAATCCATACCAGACCCTTATACGAGCATGCAACCTGGCAGGCTGCAGGAAAAGATGGGGACAAGGGCCTCATGCCCACAACCCTTGCCGGTGATTGTGGGGGTATGTGGGAAGGGGCTTATCGGAATCTGGAAGTCCCTTTAACAAGGGGACCCCCAGATCCCGGCCTCCCCTCTATGTGAATTGGTAACTGGGTACATTGTACCCCTACCATTTCACAAAAAAGTGTCAAAAATGGTAAAAAAGACAAAAGACAGCTTGGGACCAAAAAAATGTCCCGCAATGTAAATCCACACCGCCCAACTGAAAAACAAAGAAGCTGCAACTGTTCAGCCTCCATGGGAGGCTCCCGCCGACTGACGCTTCTTCTGGGTGACAGTTCTTATGTAGCTGAGGGCGGGGCCATCCGGTGGTGACTCCGCCCCCTCTGACGCCATGGGGAAGCCACGCGGAAGCCCCTGTGGTGTCAGAGGGGGAGGTCACCCGTTTACGGCACCGGGTGGCCCTGCCCTCAGCTATATAAGAACTGTCACCCAGAAGAAGTTGGCGGGAGCCTCCCATGGAGTCGGAATGGTTGCAGCTTTTTTTTTCTTTTTCAGTCCGCCAGGCAGCGTGGATTTACATCGCAGGACATTTTTATGTTTTTATGTTTTAATAAAGGACTTGTCCCAAGCTGTCTTTTTGTTACCATTTTTGACACTTTTTTGTGAAATGGTAGGGGTACAATGTACCCCGTTACCAATTCCCATGGGGGGGCTAGGATCTGGGAGTCCCCTTGTAAAGGGGGCTTCCAGATTCTGATAATCCCCCCACCCGCATACCCCATCAACATGGGGACAAGGTGCTTTGGGGGGCTACTCCAAAGCACCCTCCCATGTTGAGGGCATGTGGCCTGGTACGGTTCAGAAGGGGGGCGCTCTCTTGTCCCCAAATCTTTTCCTGTGGCCTGCTAGGTTGCGTGCTCGGATAAGGGTCTGGTATGGATTTTGGGGGGACATTTTTTTTTATTTAGGCGCAGGGTTCTGCTTAATTTCCATATCAGACCTGAAGTGCCTGGTGTGGATTTTATGGGGGACCCCACTCAATTTTTTTTTTTCATTTTGGTTTGGGGTTCCCCTTAATATTCATACCAGTCCCTAAGGGGCTGATAATGGATGGAGGGAGGGGGGATCCAATTGCTCTTTTTTTCAATTATCTGTATCTATATTGCCGAGACCCAACAATTTTCATCAGTTTTCAGTGCCAAATTTTCCTTTAGAAATTTCATTTTGCTGTGGTACTGTTCTAAACAGGCAAAAAATGTGGCACTTTATAGGTATAGTATAGACACCCCCTAGGCATGATATGGAATGTTTCATTTTTATTGTTTCACTTTAAGCATTAAAAAAAATCACTGCTCCCGAAAAAACTGTTGTTTTTTTAAAAAAGAATGTTGCATTGATACATGTCTCCTGGGGCAGGACCTGGGTCCCCAAACACTTTTTATGACAATAACTTGCATATAAGCCTTTAAAATTAGCACTTTTGATTTTTCATGTTTGTGTCCCATAGACTTTAACAGTGTTCATGTGCTCTTTCAAATTTTTTGTCTGTTCGGTATGTTCTGGTGCGAACCGAAGCGGGGGGGGGGGGGGGGGTTCGGCTCATCCTTATTCACTTCATCTGCCAGTGGTCCTAATGTTATGGCAGTGTATGTATATAAAAAAACGAATAAAAATAAAGATATATGTATATATACGTAGGCTGCTAGTTTTTTGGGGCTGTTTGTAAAGCAAATTTAGTTTTAGGCTATTTTCAGCCTAGCAGAGCAAAATTGTTTGCTTTAGGCTGCTCTGGGCTCTGCAGGCTTCTAGTCTGGCTGCTTCCTCCTGTCTTCTGGAGCTTTCCAGAATATAGTAGGTGGAATATCTAGATAGGCATTGCTACTTTCGCAATGGAATTAATTTTTAACAACTGTGTTGCCTATGCTATGATTGGCCCACAGCTATCAAATGGTACATGGTCCAAACACAGCACTCTGTACCATGTGATTAGCTGTACCAATCACAGATCACTAGCGATCACAGCTGTTACAAATAGTTAACCCACTGATCACAGTTGAAAACTTTGATCTTCATTGTAACAACAAAATGTAAAATAAAAATAAAAATCCCTGATCACCCACCAGAGTAGTGCAATGTTTCTATGATGACACTGAACTACTATGATGACAGATATTAGAGGTAAAAGGGGAAGGGGAATATGGGACTTTAAATGAAGCCATGGCCTGGTAAGGCCACATGCTTCCATCCCTATCAATATGGTACAAAAAAGACCCACCCCCTTGCCCATGTTTTTTTGTACAATACTCTGATGACAGGATGTAAAAAAAGAAAAGAAATTAAATAAATATATATATATATATTTGTCTTCTTTTTAACATACTGTCACCAGTCAGTGTCCCTGATCAACCTACACCAGTCATATGATAACACTATACTGTACAAGTGACAGTATGTAAAAAAAAAAAATTACAACTTAAAAAATCTTGCTGTGCCTCTTACTAAATACCCTGGACTGTCTACTTTCCAAAAGGGGGTTATTTGGGGGAAATTTGTACTGTCCTGGCATTTTAGGGCCCCAAGAAATTAGATCAGTAATCAATAAATCAGAACTGATTAATTTTCAAAAGTATATACCGTAGATTGTAGACATGCTGACTTTTACACAAACCAATTAATATACACTTATTGGGATTTTTTTATCAAGGACATGTAGCAGAATAAATTTTGGCCTAAATTTATGAAGAAATTAGATTTTATTGGATATGTTTGATAACAGAAATTTGAAAATATTGGTTTCTTTCTTCAAAACTTTCAGTCTTTTTTTGTTAATATCGCAAAATTAAAAAGCGCAGAGGTGATCAAATATCACCAAAAGAAAGCTTTATTTGTGTGAAAAAAAAAAGTATATAAATATTGTCACACTCTATGCCAAGTCCCAAATTGACATTGATCATACAACCATTGCAGCCACTGTAACGGTGGAAAATATTCCTTAACTCCTGCACTGACAAACAATTTACAATAAAGTACCCTTCCCACTTGAAAATTTTAAAATTTCTTGTACCCAATATATCCCTTAGGTTGTTTTCATACTGAGGCAGTTTTAGCATTAGAATTAGCCTCTAACTAACACCTGAAAACCGCCTCCCCATTCATTTCAGTGTGACCTTTTACACAGGGGCGGTGCGCTTGCAGGACATTCTGAAAAGTCCTGCAAGCAGCATCTTTGACGTGGTGTGGGAGTGGTGTATACACTGCTCCCAAAAAGCCCTGCCCATTAAAAGGAATGGGCAGTGCTGCTAAAGTGCCTGAAAAGTGCTTAGTCAGTGCTACAACACGGGCTTCTACCAGGTGCTAAAAGCACCCCGCTAGCAGCCAAAAAGTGGCACTAAGAATAGCGGCGCTTTACCGCTAACGGTGTGAAAGTAGCCCTAAAAATTGGTCAACACTTATGCCGCTTACACACGACCGGACTTCCTGTCAGAATAAACTCTGACGGTCTTTCCGACGGAGTTCCGATAGAGTTCCACTGAAACGGACTTGCCTACACACGATCACACCAAAGTCTGTTCGTTTAGAACTCAATGACGTACAACGGGACAAGAAAAGGGAGTTCAATAGCCAGTAGCAATAGCTGCCCTTGCGTCGTTTTTGGTCTGTCAGAATAGCATACAGACGAGCGGTTCTGCCGATAGACAAACCTTTCCGACTGAATGAATTCCTATGTCATGTTCTATTTCTAGGTCCCTCAGAATTTTTGAACAAAAAAATCTCATGAAGCCCACACACAATCGAAATATCCGATGAAATGATTCTGTCTGACCTTTTCTGCCAGAATGTCCAGTTCTGTGTACACGGGATTAGACATACCAAACTAGGAATGCTCCTAAAGAACAATAAACTCTTGCATTTTACTGAGCTGCAAACTAGCTTCCAAATTCCATCTCAAAACTTGCTTTCTTATAGACAAATTACATCATACCTCAACAAGCACCCAACTCCAACAGTAATCCTGCCTAAAATAGCCTGGTGATTTTGGTCCTCGGACTCCCCCAAGGTGAAATGCATCACATTCTTTTAACATACTACAAGCTAAGGATAACGTTGTAAAGTCCTCTGTCCTTGAGAGATGGGAACATGATATAATAAATGCATCCATTTTGGACGCTCAGTGGCAACAGGGCATTTATTATAACCAGAGTGCCTCTAAATGTGTAAATTACTGGGAGCTGTCCCAAAACCTCAGACATAGATGGTACCTCGCCAAAGTCCAAATGTATAAATTTGCCAATATAGATAATAAGTGTTGGCAAGGATGTCCCCAGACAGTATCCTTACCCCACATTGTGCTCACACCTATGATGTTTTTGGAACCGGATATTTACCCTCATATCTGGGGTCACGGGTTGCTTGTCAGCACCTTCCCCAGCACTGGCCATACTCAGCATAGGCATAGAAAGGTTCCCCTTTTCAGTTCAGAGACCTGGTTCTGCACATCCTATTTACAGCAAGATTGATGGTAAAGAACAGGCCTGGAGCAAAGGGAACATGGGTGGAGGATCCACATGACTGGGGGTTGCTGTTAATGCTTGCACAGGGTGTATCCTGGAAGGGGGTGGTTAAAAAGGTTTTAGAATGGGTTTGGTGCAATGAGAGAGATAAGAGGTGTGGCTTACATAGGTAACATGCTCAGTGGGGGTGGGGATTAGTCAGTTGGGGGTGAGCAGGAGAAGAAGCAAAACTATAGAAACGTTTTGTTCATCCTCCCTCCCTGTAGTTGATCCTGATAGTTTTGATGATATGTTTTCTGTTTCAGGTGGTATGCAGGGGTCTCTGGTTCGTAAAGATCAGAGTGGTGGAAGGTATACAGTATATGGTGTGGAACAAGTTGGGCCTATCTCAGTATGGGTACCTTCCCTATATGGTAATCATGGGCTATCGGTCATCTGGTTGTATTGGGCAACGAGGTGGCAATATTTGTCCCTGAGCTCCTGGGATCGCAGCTAGGGGCCAGGATGCGGAAGTGGTGGTGGTACAGTTGATGCGATAGAATACCTTCCTTCATGAACCTGACATAACAGCCAGTATATATATATATGTTAAAAAGTTGTTATATATATATATTTATATATTTAAATGGAAGTTAATTTATGGAATTTTGTTATGGTTATTAATAAAGGGGCCATTTAATCCAGAAGGTGGGGTGTGTTTTATTGGGAAGGTAAGGGTAATGCCGCGTACACACAATCAGAACTTTCCGGCAGAAAAGGACCGACGGTCTTCCCGACGGACTTTCGACAGAGTTACGACGGATTTTCGACCGAGCGGACTTTCCCACATGCGAACAGACCAAAGTCCGTTAGTTTTGAACGTGATGACATACGACGGGACTAGAAAAGGAAGTTCAATAGCCAGTAGCCAATATCTGCCCTTGCGTCGTATTTGGTCCGTCGGACCAGCATACAGATGAACGGTTTTCCCGATAGAAATCTATTCCGTCGGACAGATTTGAAACATTCTATTTCTAGGTCCATCGGAATTTTTGAAGAAAGAAATACGATGAAGCCCACACACGATTGTCGGAACTTTCCTGCCGGAAAGTTTGGTCGTGTGTACGCGGCATAAGTAATACAAGAGCGGGGTGGTTAACAGGTTAGAAAACCATACATCAGCATACACCAGTGGCGGCCCGCCCATAGGGGGCGCCCGGGCGCCGCCCCCCCTCCCCCTAGGTGTAAAAAAAAAAAAGTAAAAAAAAAAATGGTGACCCCGCCCCTTACGATGTCACAGCCCCGGAGGATGCTGGGACTGTCGCCATGTGACATCAACCCATGTGACCAACCCATGTGACATCAACCCATGTGACACCGCCCCATTGTCCCTATATAAGTAGCAGCGCAGCGCATCCCTGGCATTCCGGCTGGAGAGAGCGTCGAGTCAACATCTCCTGGAGAAGAAGAAGAAGAAGAACGGGCGGCGGCGGCGACAGAAGACCGGGCCACCGCCTGTAAAAGAGCTATAAGAAGGCGCGGTGGCCCGGCAGAAGAACCGAAGAGGGGGACAAGACCCCCGAAGTCGGAAGAAGAGGCCGGCGGCGAGGAAGAAAGCCGGGCTCCTCCGCTAGCAAAAGAGCTACAAGAAGATAGCGGAGGAGTCCGGCGAGAAGACCCCCGAAGACGGAAGACCCCCGGAGCTGTGCAATAAAATATTTTAACCCTGTGTTGTGTTTTTTTTGTACTTTTTTTCACAGGTGAATGGGTAGGGGTACATTGTACCCCATACTCATTCACATAGGGTGGGGGGCCGGTATCCGGGGCCCCCTTATTAAAGGGGGCTCCCGGATTTCGATAAGCCCCCCGCCCGCAGACCCCGACAACCAACGGCCAGGGTTGTTGGGAAGAGGCCCTTGTCCTCATCAACATGGGGACAAGGTGCTTTGGGGTGGGGGGCCGCACGCCCCCCTCCCCCAAGGCACCCCCCATGTTGAGGGCACGCGGCCTGGTACGGCTCAGGAGGGGGGGCCGCCCGCTCGTCCCCACCCCCTTTTCTGGCCGGCCGGGTAGCGTGTTAGGATAAGGGTCTGGTGTGGATCTGGGGGGGACCCTCACGCCGTTTTTTCGGCGTAGGGGGTTCCCCTTGGAATCCATACCAGACCTAAGGGCCTGGTATGCTCTCGGAGGGGGGAACCCATGCCAATTTTTTTTTCAGATTACATAAGGGGCGTGGTTTATGAGAAGTAAGAGGGGCCAAAATGATGGGCGGGGTCTGGCGCCCCCCCATCCAAAAACTTCACCAGCCGCCACTGGCATACACCAGTCATGAGGAAATGGAGAAGTACTGCAGGTCCAAATCTGTCTGACGACAAACTTCAACGGAACCTGACATTAGAAAGTGAAAAATTCCTAGCTCTACAGTCTGGTTCCCTTGTGAAGTTCTACAAAACATGGGATCCTTGGCTTAAAGCTCACAAACCACAGTAAGGGTCCTTTCACACGGGGCGGATCAGTTCTGATCCGCCCCGTGGATATCCGTTTGCTCAGCGGGGATCACTCCGTCGATCCCCGCTGAGCAGGGAGATGACAGGTCTGTCTCTGCACACTGTGCAGGGACGGACCTGTCACAGCGCCGCTCTCCCCTATGGGAGATCGGATGACGACGGACCGTAGTGCCCGTCGTCACCCGATCCGATCCGCAAACGGATGGAAAAATAGCTTTTTCCTCCGTTACACTTTTTCGGATCGGAGCGGGTCGGATGTCAGCGGACATGTCACCGCTGACATCCGACGCTCCATAGACCTCTATGGAGCACCCGTTCAGGTCCGCCTGAAAAACTGACAGGCGGGCCTGAACGGGACGTCAATGTGAAAGGACCCTAAATGTGAAATTTTGTAGCGTGTACAATATAGATCTAATACTGAAATGTAAATATCATCCTTAAAAAGCCTCCAGTGACTCTCCTAACCCCTGACTGCTTTGCTTTGTTCTAATTTGACTGAACATAATTTAAAGTGAATTGCTCCATGCTTTATCACAACATTCCATGTATATTACTATTACTCCAGTTTGAAAACTCAACTTACAATGTATGTTTTATTTTTTGTCAAAAAACCTAATAAACATCATAGTTTTAAAATGAGATGTGAACTTGTTGTCTGAAAGTCCGACCGTATGTATGCTCCATAGAACATTTGTTGTCGGAATTTCAGCCAGCAAATGTTTGAGAGCAGGTTCTGAGCGTGTGTAGACAATTCCGATGCACAAAAGTCCATACATGCTCGGAATCAAGCAGAAGAGCTGCACTGGCTATTGAACTTAATTTTTCTCGGCTCGTTGTACATGCTGTATGTCACCAAGTTCTTGACGTTTGGAATTTCTGACAACATTTCTGTGACCGTGTGTATGCAAGACAAGTTTGAGCCAACATCCTTCGGTTTTGCTGTTGGAAAATCCTATCGTGTGTACATAGCCTTACTTTCAGTGTTCCTGTAGGAGTATTTTTTAGTCCCGCTTTCTATACTTATAAGAAAAAAAAATGCACACCTTGCCTCGTTTGGCATTATCCAACCTTATCTCCGTCTTTTAACAATACTGATTTTATGATGGCTAAAAATGGGCAGGTTCCAGCGCATGGGCCAAGCTTAAAAACATTTCCAAATATAGCCACCGAGGGCGAAAAAGTCAGCAGAAGAGAATGATTCACTTCATCAGCCGAAACTTTAAAAAGCGACTAAATTGGCGCCGGCTTACATCAGAGCGTCCGAGAGCGCATTCGATAATGCGCTCCTCTCGTTTAGGTCACGGACCGTCAGGCTGTGATGCCGGTAAAAGCAATTATGGGACATCATTGTTCGCCCCGATAATGTAATATTCTGTTTCTTTTTTTTCACAATTGGTACAACACTGACAGGCGAGCCGTCTCACATAAAGAGCGTCGCAATTATTGGAAATAATAGCCGAGGCACGTCAGGCCAGTTTACTGTGTTAATACAGATGCTACCAAGCAGAATATTGAATATATTAGCAAATATGTTTTTCTTTTTTTTTTTAAGTAATTTAAACCATAAACTTGAAGCCATGAAAATAATCAGCACAGAAAATTATGTTCTGTATTCCACTATTGGTTTGTTTAGATTGTAGGTCTCCAAACTACGGCCTGTGGGACAAAATCATCCCGCTGCAAGATTTTATCTGGCCCTCTGATGTAAGAGAAGACTCTGATGGGGACTCTGATGTAAAGGGGGGGGGGGTGCGCGCTTATGGGGCTTTGATGTAAGGGGGACTATGATGTAAAGGTGGACTCTGGGACTCTGATGGGGACTTTGGTGTAAGAGGGCTCAGATGGCAACTTTGATGTAAGGGGGGACTCTGGTGTGAGGGGGGGCTCTGATTTAAAGGGGAACTTTGATGGGAACTCTGATGTGAGGGGACTTTAATGGGGACCCTTAATGTAAGAGGGAACTTTGATGGGGACTCTCAAGTGAGGGGAGACTCTGATGTAAAGGGGACTTTAATGGGGACTCTAATGTAAGGAATCTCTGATGGGGACCCTGGTGTAAGAGGGGACTCTGATGTAAGGGGAGATGCTGATTTAAAGGGGGACTCTGTTGTAAAGGGGGACTTTGATGGGAACTCTGATGTAAGAGAACTTTAATGGGGACCCTTGATGTAACAGAGAACTTTGATGGGGGCTCTCAAGTGAGGGAAGATGCCGATGTAAAGGGGGACTTTGATGGGGACTCGATAGTAAGGGGGCTCCAATGGGGACTCTGGTGTAAGAGGGGACTCTTATGTAAGGGGAGACTCTGATGTAAAAGGGGACTCTGATATAAAGGGGAACTTTGATGGGCGACACTGATGTAAGGGGACTTTAACGTAAGAGGAAACTTTGATGGGGACTCTCAAGTGAGGGAATACTTTGATGTAAGGGGGACATTGATGGGGACTCTAATGTAATGGAGCTCTGAGGGGAGCTCTGGTGTAAGAGGGGACTCTGATGTAAAGGGGGACTTTAATGGGGATCCTGATGTAGGGGGGACTTTAATGGGGACTTGAATGTAAGGGGGCTCTGATGGAGACTCTGATGTAAAGGGGGAGATTGATGAGGAATGGCTGCTGACTGTTGACATCTTTGGCCGCTCGGCACCTGGGTACCGATCTCCGGACATTTTCATTGACCAGGCTGAGATTACGGCATTGCCAAAATTGTACACTCAAATGCACATGCACATGTACAAAGTGGACAAGCAGGTAAGAAACCACAGAAGAGATATACAATATATTGTCAAAAGTATTTGGACATCTGCCTTAACACACGGTCGGACATTCCGACCACAAAATCCGTTGTCCTAAACTGGTGTTGCATACATACGGTCGGACAAAGTTGTCGGAAAATCCAATCGTCCGGAACGTGATGGCGTTCGTTCGTTGCAACGGGACTACATTGAGGCTAGTAGCCAATAGCTTTGGTCTCATAATTTGAGCTGAGCATGCGCGGCACTTTTTCTGATCAGAATTCTCTCCTGCTCTCAAATTTTTCCGGTCAGAATTTCCGACGGAAAAAGTCCGATAGAGCCGACACACGATCGGATTTTCTGACAATATAATCCGATCGGACCTTTTCCGTCAGAATTTCTGACCGTGTGTGGCATTAGTTTGTAGGTTTGCCTATTAAGTTGGCCCACCCTTTGCAGCTATAACAGCTTCAACTCTTCTGGTAAGGCTAAAGTTCATGTGCATGTAAAGGCAGGTGTTCAAATACTTCTGAAAATATAGTGTAGTCTGTCTCTTGTGCATTAAAAATCCTGCCCGTTTGCCATTTTCTTCCTTCAACTCGCTGGTTAAAGGAAAGAAAATGCTAACTGTATGGCCAACCCTACCTTTGTGCCTTCTATTATCTTGTCTGAAGGATGTGCAGGGTAAGCAGCACAGTAGAATACAATGTGAAATGTCTGGATTATTGCTCCGGTACACCGGGCTGGGCTCTGCTCCCCGGAGGGATGCTGGGAGTAGAATTTGGCATTATATCACATTAGAGGAACAGAACGGCGCACCTGTAATCATAATGCATTCTATTCTCCTCATTCTTCTTCTGTGCTTTGCGTGAGGTTATGTATGCAAGCTGTAATTCTATCCCAGACACAATATACTGTGTATGAATGAATTGGAATTTCAACAAGATAGATTATTGTGAATAGAAAATAACAAAAAAAATGTGCAGTGGAACTCCCGGCACTTTGCAAGATAAAGGAAGAAATGCATTGCCTGTCTTGTGAGTGTTTTGAATATATAGCCTCAAATGTATGTAAATCCACTAGAACTATTATTACATATGCACATTAAATAAGATCCTAACAATGACTGCCTACAAATCACATAATTTACCTTTTTTGCCTCTTTTATCTTTCAGTCATGTAGCCTGTGTAGTTCTGCACCTTCACTGTCCGATAGTAGAGCAGAGATTCATTTCAGCATGTGATAAAGCTCTTATAAGAAAGCCTTATGGCTGGGTTCACATTGCAGCGATGCGGGAACGCCGCAAATCTGCGGCGGGTTCCCGCATCACATGCCTCCCGGCGGCAGTTCACACTCCCCTATGGGAACTGCTGGGAGTGTCAGTGAAACATTAATGACACCCCCAGATCAGTTCGCATATCGCAGTGCGATCTGCAAACTCAGACAGGAATCTCTGCTGTGGACCAAAAAAAGGGTCCTGTGCGAGTTTGGGCCGGGTCCGATGCGAATTCAGCCATACTATGTGTATGGCTGAACTTGCATCGCACAGAGATCGGATGTGATTTGCACTGCAGTGCGGTGCGAATCACATCCGATTCTCGTCACCGCTGCAATGTGAACCCAGCCTTAATAAAAGCTTTTATAAAGCCATATATAAAACAACACATGCTCAGGATCTCTTTAGATGTGCATGCACCTCCCTGCTGGTCACTGTGAGGTTGATTTACTGAAGGCAAATAGACTATGCACTTTGCAAAGTGCAGTTGCACTCTGCAAGTGCAGTTGCTCCAGAGCTTAGTAAAAGAGGTAAAGCTTTACTTTACAAAGACTACCCAATCATGAGCAAGGAAAATTTAAAAACATTGCATATGATTGGATGATGGAATTCAGCAGAGCTTTTCCTCATTTACTAAGCTCTGGAGCAACTGCTCTCGCAGAGTGCAACCGCACTTTGCAAAGTGCACAGTCTATTTTTCTTTAGTAAATCAACCTCTGTGTGTTGCAGGTGTTAGCTGTGTTAGCTGTGCAATCTACTGATTGGTTGCTTGACTTCACTCTATCACAGGGGTACCCAACCCCAGGGCCGTGGACCGGTGCCAGCCCGTGGCATCCTGGGAGCTGGGCCGTGCGTCGGGGGTTGGGGGCGGGCAGAGCAAGCTGCTCCCCTTGTCCTAGCACCTCTACTCTCTTCCCTGTCTGGGGTCACAAAGAAGAAGGAGGAGTTATGAGAACCAGGACCGAAACCTCTTAGCACTGGTGAGACCCAGGCTTTACCCCCCCCAATCACATACACACACACACCCATGCCCAGGTGATAAGCTGCATCCCCTCCCTCCCTCCCCCGAGGAGGCCGGCTGCAGCAACCCCTCCCTTAGGATGACAGGTTGGAACAACCCCCCCCCCCCATCAGGTGATAAGCTGCAAATCCACCCCCCCCCCCAAGATGATAGGCTGCAACACCCCCCCACCTTGACAAGCTGAAAACCACCCTCACCCCCACCATGCACCTCCTCAAGGTGATAGTTGCCTTGGCCAATTGATAGGAGGTCAATTGATTTCACCCTAATTCTGGAATTGCTGCACTTCTCTCTTCTGTCACTAGATAGCCGGGTATCTGGTGGCATTAGATAAGAAAAGGGCATTGCAAGGACAGATTAAGAATGAATGGGGTGTCTCAGCCAATGGGCAGGGATTTTCTTGGGTCCCTTGACCTGCTGGGATAGCCTATTTATTTGGGGTGCAGTCAGGTGATCGGGGCTCTTTGCCACCTGGACGGTTGTCTGGGTGGACTTGTGTTGTATTGCCCCGGGTTGCTAGGCCAGAAACCTAAGGTCTATCCCAGGACCATCTCTCTGCTAGGCTAACTGAGAGCCTATCCAGAAGTAGTGCAGGGTTGGGACTGCGGGCTTGTAGTCCAACCAGAAGTAACGGTTCTGCCGGCTGAGGAACTTGTCCTGGTAAGAGGTTGCCACAAAGGGACCAACCACCTTGCTACCGGAGACAATTGTGAGTAAGCCGAGGCCAGTACCAGAGCAGACTTCTCACCAACTGGGGATGGTGAAGAAGTGGGAAAGCTTAAAGCGGAGGTCCACCCTAAAATGGACCTCCGCTCATCGGAATCCCCCCCCCTCCGGCGCCACAATCGGCACCTTTCAGAGGGGAGGGGGGTGCAGTTACCTGGATAATCCAGGTAACTGCACCCACTTCCGGGCTAGCTCTCTGCGGAAAGGGGCGTACATTACGCCCCTTTCCGCAAGCGCCCGCCCCCTTCAGCAAGTGCCCCGCTGCCTGCTGGGAAACACACAGCTCCCAGAGGCAGCGGGGACCGTCCGGATTGCGCCGCGCGGCTCGCGCATGCGCAGTAGGGAACCGGGAAATGAAGCCGAAAGGCTCCATTTCCTGATTCCCATACCCAAGATGGCGGCGGCAGGACCCGACAGACGAGCGAGCGATCGGCTTCGGGTGCCGACATCGCGGGCGCGCTGGACAGGTAAGTGTCACTATTTAAAAGTCAGCAGCTGCAGTATTTGTAGCTGCTGGCTTTAAAAAAAAAAAAAAAAAACGCGGAGTCCCGGTGGACTCCCGCTTTAAGCAGGTGCCAAGTCAGGGACCCAGTGGGACAGCAGAGGTGACACTTGTGGTGTACCAAGCCAGGGACCTAACGTATCAGCAGGGGTGAAGCTTGAGGAGTATCTGTGAGTGCCAAGGCAGGGACCCAGCAGTGAAGCGGGGGGTGATGCTTGAGGAAGATACTGAGTGCTACTTATGGCAATGGGTTCGGTTGTGCTTTGGCATATAGGGAGAGAGAGGATTTGAGATGGGGGGGCAAAGATATGTGCCGGAGGGGGGATTTCAGGAGGGTGGATTTGTACTGGAAGGAAGAGGAGATTTTCTGCTGAGTTGAGCATGCAGGTTAGTGGATGGATTTTTGCTGGCACATAATCATACATCTTGAAGGGGGGGGGGGGCAATTTGGCATATTTGACCTTTACATGACCTTATTATGGCACTGCACATAACTCTAATTCATGACATGCAGGGCAGCCTCCAGAATTCAGGATAAAACAGAAGTCACCTCCTCCAGACCTCTTCCACCTCCTGCTGGAGCCAAAGGGTAGGACTCTGATGAGGGGACTTTATGATTGTAGGGTCTCTGTGCTGGGGGGACTGTGTGATTGAGTGGGTTGTGTGGGGGCCTGAGATGGAATGACTCTGTTGTGATGGGGGACCTCATATATATATATATATATATATATATATATATATATATATATATATATATATATATATATATATATATATAGAAAGGCCAGTATGGTGGCCTGAAATTATGGGAGGAGCCCGGTGGTGTATATAACCTGCCGTCCGCCCATCTTCCTCGTCGGTTCCGGTGCGCGATACCTGATACGTCAGATATCAAGGGCCGACTATCCAGATCAGACGCAGCGAGCCTGTTCGGCGGTTCCCGCGTTTTTCGTCTTCAATTTGACAATCCCGTCTCGTCCACCAGCGTCCGTAGATTCGTCGTCGTTATACCCATCGAATTTGTCGCTCGGGCCGGCTGTCGCAGGTAGGGCTTCGGCACCCTCTTTTCATTACGTTTTCGATGTACCGTTATTTTGCTTGTACGCACGAGCTGCTCTGTTCTGTCATATCGAATGTTTCGGTGGCCTCGTACGCTTGTCACTGTATGCTACTTTCGACGTAGGCGTTGTCATCATTCGACACGTTCGATTACGCCACGTCAGGCGATTCATTCGCAGCTACGGCATTCGAAACCGTTCGACTGCCCGTGCATTTCTATTATAGCGGTCGAATCGTTCGACCCACAGCCGACTGCTTGTTACGACAAGGCAATCAGTCCGCACGTTTCGCTTGCTCTGCTCCAGTTCGAATGTGTCTCTTCATTTCTTGCAATTATGTTATGTGTCTCATTTCACCTCGTTCAAACATTTCAGTCCCAGTCATTTCTGCTGCTCCAATATCATTTCTGTCACTAGTCGCGCTCCGTCGCGAATCCTGTCGCACCGCTGGTGCACCGATTCGCTTTGAAGTGCCCCAGGGTTCGGCCTCATTTCTGTACATGCTCCAGAGACTGAATCACTTGCAGGTTCACGCTCGGTCCCTGATTCTTGTCTTTGTCATGGCATATCATTTCTGTCACTTATTACGCTCCAATTCGAATCCTGTCGCATTCCTCTATGCACCGATTCGTCCTGGTGCGCCCAGCTGCTACGCCTCATTTCAGTACATGCTCCAAAGACGGGATTCATTTGTTAGGTGCATGGGCTCGTCTTCTGATTCCAGTCTTTGTCATGGGTTTCATTTCATTTCACCTATCACGTTCCGGTACGAATAGTCATGTTCATGGACCAATTCGTCCCGGCGTGCCCCAGGAATGGCCTCATTTCAGTACATGCGCCAGAGACGGATTCATTATTTGCTACCATCGGTCCACTCGTTGAATCTTGTCTCTGTCATGGGATATCATTTCTGTCACTTATTACACTCCAATTCGAATCCTGTCGCATGTTACTATGCACCGATTCGTTCTGGCGTGCCCAGCTGCTACGCCTCATTTCAGTACATGCGCCAGAGACAGATTCATTATTTGCTACCGTCAGTCCAGTCGTTGAATCTTGTCTCTGTCATGGGATATCATTTCTGTCACTTATTACACTCCGATTCGAATCTCGTTGCATTTATTTGATGCACCGATTCGTTCCGGTGTGCCCAGCTGCTACGCCTCATTTCAGTACATGCTCCAAAGACGGGATTCATTTGTTAGGTGCATGGGCTCGTCGTCTGATTCCAGTCTTTGTCATGGGTTTCATTTCATTTCACCTATCACGTTCCGGTACGAATAGTCATGTTCATGGACCAAATTTGTTCCGGCGTGCCCCAGGAATGGCCTCATTTCAGTACATGCTCCAGGTTCCGTTTCGTGCTCGGTCGCAAGTTTGTGGCATGGCGATTCGGATCTCTGTCATGGCAGATTCACTCATTTCACGGTCACGTATCACTTCCCGCTTCTAGTCCAGTTGATTCTTCAACGTTGGATTCTTATCGGGGGGCCTTGCTCATCAGCCTCATTTCACTAAAAAAAAAAAAAAAAAAAAAGAGGGGGGGAAGGAAAAGAAAAAAAAAAAAGGGGGGGGGGGGGCGATTCAGGGGGGTGGGAAAGAGGAAAAATTTATTTCCTTCTTTGGTGTCGTTTATCTCGTGTGTGACGTCTCACTTCCACTGTTAGCTAGCCTTCATCAGGTGGGAGTCTCAAACAAACTTCACCTTCATCTCCTCAGGTCAGTCGAGTTCAGTAGGTCCAGCCTGCACCTGGTCAGACGGTGCCTTCTTAGGTAAGCATAATCATCTAGCGGGGAAACGCCCTTCAGCAAAGCTGCCTTCTTTGAAACAGGTATTTCTTTAGGAGTCTCCAACCAGTTGTAATCCATCTCACCCCTTATAGGTCCGTATTAGGAGAAAGACTCGCATCAGAGGGCTTGTGGCCTCGTCAGACCCAATTTCCGCCACCATGTCCCAGGCCGGCAGCGAGGACCTCACGGCTCCATTGTCTCCATCCGGTTCAGAGAATGGCAGCCAAAGGGCCTTCAGAGCTTGGACCATTCCCAGGCTAACAGCCGAGCTCCTGTTTCCTCCTCCCGCGGCGGTGGAGGCTTCTACTCAGCAGGCCTCCTTAGGCTCCATCGCCTCTTCTATCTCCCAGCTCCACACCCTGGTGTCATCCATCACGACCTCGATGACAGATCTGCAGGGCCGAGTAGCCCTCCTCGAGACCCAACCCTCTGTTTCTCCGCCTGTACCAGCATCCCTACCAGTTGTGAGCCCTCCTGCAGGTATCCCCGGAGCTGCACCAATAGTGTACCCATCTCATATGGTGTCAGCAAACATCAGGAAGGACATCTTAGAGGGAAAGGACGTCAATTTGGCTTCCCTGCTGATCTCAATTCATGAGCTGGCAGAGAATAAGGCCTATACTTGGGGGGACGTATCAGTGGTCCTCAAAGCTAAGGACCCCAGATTAGATAGGAAGCTCTCAGTTACTGAGTTTACCTTAGCTTTTGGCATGATGAGGGACATCATTTGCTCAGCCTCCCCTGGCAGGAGGGAGGAGCTGGATCGGTACCTCCATGTGGTAGTTGACCTGGGCTACAAATACGGCGGATCTTCTTTTTATGACTACCACCGATCCTTCTCCGCTAAAGCAGCCGCCAGGCTTTCCCAGTTCCAGACCCCTACGGATTGGAGCACCATGGACACAGAACTGTTCTGCCGCCACTTCGCGGGGCTTCGGTCCCCTCTGTGTACAATCTGCCAGTCAGCAACACATACTGCGGCCTGGTGCGCTACCTCAGTGGCAGCCCCGCCCTTCGTCGGCCCATCTACCTCGGGGGCCGCTCAGGGCCTGCAAGTGCCAGCTCGCCCGCCACAGACCGATAAGCTAGGGCGCCCAGTTAAGACCATGGGCGGTGCTTCGATCTGCAATAATTATAACAGTGGGTCGTGTAATTTCAGCCAGTGTAGGCTGCTCCATGTGTGCACCCAATGTCATAGAGCTCACCCCCGGCTCATGTGCGAGATCAAGCAGCTCAAAAGGTCCTGACTAAGCCGGCTCAATGTGTCGTGGCTTAGCGTCTACCTATCCAGCCACCCTATCCCCTCACTGTCCACCTTCCTCGTCCAGGGCTTCACGGAAGGCTTTCACACTGGACTCATCTCTCTCCCTCACGTCACACACGAGTGCCAGAACCTCCGCTCAGCAGCCACGGATGAGCTAGCCATCGACCAACTGCTGCAATCTGAACTAGATCAGGACTTTGTCATCGGCCCTTTCGTACAGCCCCCATTCGTCACCTGGCGAGTCAGCCCTATTGGGCTTGTCAAGGGCAAGTTCTCTAATAAACTCAGATTGGTTTATGATTTGTCAGCGCCTCATTCCTCTACGGTCCCCAGTCTCAATTCCCTTATTCCCTCTGAGGAGTTCTCCCTTAAATATGCATCAGTAGACATGGCCATCCAGGCCATTCTTAAGACAGGCACAGGTACCTGGCTCTCCAAGGCCGACATCTCAAATGCTTTTAAACTTCTTCCTATCCATCCTTCCCTCTGGTGCTGGCATGGAATCAAGTGGAGGCAGCAGTACTACTTTGCCACTAAGCTCACGTTCGGGTCCAAGAGTAGTCCTTGGCTCTTCGACACCTTCGCACAGGCTCTTGCTTGGATCTTGTTACATGTAGCCCAGTGTCGGGAAGTCATTCATTATCTGGATGACTTCCTGCTGATAGAGCCGCCCGGCTCTCCCCCACAAGATCTGGCTAAGTTGAGGGGAGTCTTCAGTAACCTTAATGTCCCCATTGCGGAGCACAAGGTGGAGGGTCCGTCGCAGGCTATCACCTTTCTCGGGGTCAGCCTAGACACTAACACCATGCAGGCCAGCCTTCCCCCGGATAAACTGACCCGCATCAGGACGGTCCTGAGGGACTTTACTCATGCCAGGACTTGTACCAAGAGACAGCTCCAGTCCCTCCTTGGTATGCTCAATTTTGCTATGCGCATCATCCCCCAGGGGCGCTCGTTCGTGTCACGCCTGCTGGCCTTATTATCCCACTCTCAGGACCCGGAGCAAGTACTCAACCTGGATTCCGCGGCTATTGCAGACCTAGCCATGTGGGAGGAATTCCTGTCCTCCTGGAACGGAGTGTCCCTGTTCGTCCCCTCCGTGTCCGCCCTTTCACCTCGGGTGGTGACCGACGCAGCGGCCTCCACGGGCTTTGCGGCTATTTTTGGCAACCTCTGGCTCGCAGCCCCCTGGCCTCCACAGATACTGGCTATTCCTGGCTTCACTGAGACGTCCTCCCTGTTTGAGCTATATCCCATTGTAGCCGCTGCACACACCTGGGGCCGCAGCTGGTCAGGCCAGACGGTGGTCTTTTCTACAGATAACCTGGCCACTGCGGAGATTGTCAATAAAGGCAGGTCCAGATCTCTACAGATTATGTCCTTCCTGCGGCGACTGACCCAGCTCTCATTATTGTTTCAGTTCAACCTTCATTGTTCTTTTGTCCCCGGCAAATTTAATCAGGCGGCGGATGCCCTCTCCCGCTTTAACTTTGTTTCGTTTTTTGATCAGGTACCCGGAGCCGGACCAACTTCTGCAGCTATCCCGGACTGGTCTCAACTGACATTGGATTAGCCCCGCACTTGTCAGCAGCGACTCAACTTATTGATCACTCCCTCTCAGACAATACCCGCAAGGCCTATCAGTCGGCCTGGAGGGCCTTTACTCGCTTCATATCATCCCACAATACAGAGACCTCCCGGGTCAAGCAAGTCCTTGCCTTCCTTTCCTACTGCCATTCGGACTTGGCATTATCGTTCAACACAATCCGATTGTACTTGGCCGGGGTACAACACTTCACGTCCCTCCAGGACCCTACTAAGCCCTCCTTATTCACCTGTCACGCCGTCCGGGCACTCATGCGCGGCATTCAGAAACGTCGGCCGGTTTCCAGCATCAAACGGCTGCCTATCACGGGCGAAGTATTCAGGGACATGTCAGACATTCTGGCCTCCTCACCTTTCGGTCTCCATGTCAGTGTCGTCCTGCAAGCAGCCATACACCTGGCCTTCTACGGCTTCTTGCGGCCAGGCGAGTTTACCTGCAGTAGCCCCTCGGCACGTATGCTGTGCAAACACCATCTAGTAAGGTTTGAGGACCATTTCATCCTACATTTAGCGGTCTCAAAGACACAGCAGCTTGGCCCAGGTACGGACATACATCTCTATAAGACCCACAACCGCTGGTGCCCGGTCGCTGTCCTCACCCGCTTGCTGACCCTTTTGGCCGATCAACCAGGGACTGGCCCACTTCTCCCCTTTCACTCCAAACCTCTCAACGCAGCCCAGTTCATGGAGCATGTCAGGATACTCCTGGGCATCCTTCACCTCAATCCTGCGCACTACTCGGGACATTCGTTTCGCATCGGGGCAGCTTCAACGGCCTCCCGCCAAGGGGTCCCGGTCCACGTTATCAAAAAGTTGGGTAGATGGAAGTCCTCCTGTTTTGCCCGTTATGTACCCAATCCGCAAGTTGAGATGGCTCAGGCCTTTGTCAAACTTACCCAGTAACAATCTTGGTTCAATAAAATGCATTCCCTACCTGAGTGTTTTGCCCCCTTATTTTGGTATACCGTACGTTAGACCAGGGCACACTTTCAGGTCCATTTCAGGTAGCGAGTTTATGTTGTCCTTGTCTATCATCCTTGTCCGTATCGGTCAGAGGGCTCTTCACCATAAATAGAAAGGCCAGTATGGTGGCCTGAAATTATGGGAGGAGCCCGGTGGTGTATATAACCTGCCGTCCGCCCATCTTCCTCGTCGGTTCCGGTGCGCGATACCCGCCCACCCGTCCCCTTTTATCAGGCCTTCACTCTAGCATACTCCTCATATGAGTACTCATTTCACCCATTTCATATTCATTTCATTTTAGGGTATGCCCCCTTATTTTGGTATACCGTACGTTAGACCAGGGCACACTTTCAGGTCCATTTCAGGTAGCGAGTTTATGTTGTCCTTGTCTATCATCCTTGTCCGTATCGGTCAGAGGGCTCTTCACCATAAATATATATATATATATATATATATATATATATATATATATATATATATATATATATATTAGTAGCTTCTGATGTATAGGGGTTCTCTGATGTGATGGGGGGCCTTTGGTGGGAAAGGATGAGGGACTTCTGACATGATGAGGGGCCTCTGATGTGAAAGGGGGCTTCTTATGTGAACTTACTTTTCATCAAGGTGGTTGTGTGCATTGTCCCAACTATTAATAAGTAATGTTCTTTAACAAAAGAACATACATTCCACATTAATAATTAAGCCGTCATTTTGTTAAAGCCCAGATCACTCATTTTCTTATTGGGAGTTCCCCTCCCTCCTTGGTCTCAAAAACTATATGTCACTTTCCTCAATTAAAGCCTGTACATTTCCAGCATTGATTGTAGTCTTGGCTCTGATAGAGAAGAAGGCTGACAGAAGCTTTATGGAGTTCAGGCTGCAGACAATGGTGTCTGTTTTTTTTTGGTTTTGGGGAGTAGCAAAAAAAAACCTCCCCGCGGCACCTCAACCCCCCCCCCCTACAATGTTTGGCGGTCCACTGGCACTTATCCTATGGGCGGGCACATCAGGGATCATCGGACAGGGGGACAGGCTGCGGCAGGCATCTTGCAGCGTGTTCAGTGTCCTCTTCCCTCCTGAGATCATGGCAGCTTCTGCCATGCTCATCCCCTCCTCCTAGGCATCCAATAGGATCGCTTTTCCTTTCAGCCAATCGGGAAATGGGTAACAGACCCACGCTTCCTTATTGGCTGAGAGGCGATTCAGTGTTAGAAAAGCAAATATTAATTTGCTTTTCTAACACATCTGGGTGGACTCTGCCCAATGCTCTATGCCTGGAGCCCACCCTATTTTGAAGCCTATTAGAGCCTATGGCTCTAAAACACCATTCTTCCAAGGTTACATTTTTTGTCTTCCTGGCAGCAGAGTTTGTCCTGTCGCATTCCCTGCTCTTCTTTTCTCCCTCCCTAATCTGTGTTCCCTCCTGACCGTCTGTGTCATTCCTGTTGATTTCTTTCCCCTTCAGCAACAGTAAATCGTAAAGCTATCAGTTGATTGTTGGTTCTAGTGGCTCTGGCTTTGGGCACAGTGATGAGAATAGAGAGCAACTGAGCATGTGCAGAGCAGGGTGAGACAGCGTATTTCTGGATAACTGCTTCCCGCCCACGTCATTGTAAAATGATGGATTGGCGGGAACCCTATTTTTCTGGGATCATAAAATAAAAGAAAATATATTTTAAAACATTTAAAAAATATATTATTTATTTATTTTACATGCTGTCACCAGTCAGTGTCCCTGGTCACCGCCACACCAGTTATATGATGACGCTGTACTGCACTGGTGAAAGTATGTAAAAAAAAAAAATTTGGGAAGGGATAGTAGGTGACCTTCCATTTTAAGTTTTTACATTTTATACTGAGGTACCTCAAAATTGCATACTTGAATACTTTTAGGCTGTGTTCAGATCAGTGCGAATCGGATGCATTTTTAACTGCATCCAATTTGCATGTCATGTGAATGTGACCAGCTCTCATCCACAGTGCGGTTTCAATGGGTCCTGTGCATTTTTGGGTCCAGTTCAGGTGTGAAATCAGGCAAACATTTGCACCCGAATCCCACCTGAACCGGTGAACAGAAACGCACCCGACCCAGACGGCAAACCGCAGCCACACATATGTGAACCCAACCTTAAAGTGTGGCAAGACTGAGAGAATGTTGAGAAATTTTTAGTTTGGGGAAAGGGTGCAACGATAAGTGCATAGAGCTGCATTTATTAGTATATTTTATATCAGCCTGGAGGTTAGCAATGATAGTCCTCCTAGATCTCTCCTTTCTTCTATAGGATTTCTTTGACTAAGATCAAACAGTAAAGCTTAGGTTACATTTCAAACTTTAACACGTTTTTCAGAGATAAATCCCCACGCTGCACTGATTTCATAAAAGGAGATTGTGGTGAAAGGTCTCAGCACAGGGATAGAATACAATGGGAGAGCTTGGATGATCCAGATGATGATTCACACATGTATTTCTTGTTTAAAACAAAAACTCTTTTATCGTTTAGTAAGGACGTGGGTGGAAAGTGGAACTTCAATGAGGATGTAATTTCTGGGAAACATCAATAATTTCCAAGTTTAACCTGATCAGATAAGTTTCCAGAATTAGAGGGGAGGATCTAGAATTTAAAGGACCTTGTACTTGCAAAAATACGATGGCTGCCATTGCTGACCTTCTTGAAATTTATTTTCCACTTTTCAATAGGATGGAATCCTTATTTGTGCCCCATCGGAAGGATTTTCCTTTAATTCCAGTACCAGAGACACAACATGTAAGTAAAATCTCCCCAATGTGGAAGGAAATTTTTAGAAAGCCAACACCGATTCATGCACCCCCATTAGAAAATGTCCCCTCACCTCTGATGACAATTGTAACATTCTGGCAGCTAAAGCTAAACTGGACCAACAAAGAGGGTGAAAATTCCCAATAGGTACACAGTTATGCAAACCTAAAAGTGGTTCCAACCATTCCCACTCAGTGCAAAACTAAAAATTATTTAGAAATGCATCAACTTCCAACCAGCAATCTGTATATTAGGCTCCGCTGTGCTGGGATATGTTAATGGATTTTCCCCCTTTGAGAGCCACAGATGACTCATTGGGGTTGATTACTAAAACTGGAGAGTGCAAAATCAGGTGCTGCTGTGCATGGTAGCCAATCAGCTTCTAACTTCAGCTTGTTCAATTAAACGTTGGCAAAAAAAAAAAACTGTAAGCAGATCGGCTTCTATGCACAGCTACACCATATTTTGCACTCTCCACTTTTAGTAAATTAACCCCACTGTGTAGCTAGGGGCTAGCTGTCAGAGACAGTTCAGATCTCTCATGACATGGAGAATTATCATAATCATTCCTGATCATGTGATCACTATGTCAGCTATGAAAAAATTCAGTCTGGGGTTCCTTGATAAAATAAGCCTTTAGGGTCCGTTCACACAGGGGCAACACGACTTGTAGACGACTTAAGTGAGGCTACTTGGACACGACTTGAGTTTAGATCACAGCGCGACTTGGGACGACTTCAACAGGACTTGTGATGACTTCAACCTGACTTGGGACGACTTACAAGTCGCCCCAGGCCAGGCGACTTTTGCCGTGGCCAATCAGAGAATGAGCTCTGAAGGGGGAACTCCACGCCAAATTTCTGAAAAAAATTTGGCGTGGGTTCCCCCTCCGAGAGCATACCAGGCCCTTAGGTCTGGTATGGATTCCAAGGGGAACCCCCTACGCCGAAAAAACAGCGTGGGGGTCCCCCCAGATCCACACCAGACCCTTATCCGAGCACGCTACCCGGCCGGCCAGGAAAGGGGGTGGGGACGAGCGGGCGGCCCCCCCTCCTGAGCCGTACCAGGCCACGTGCCCTCAACATGGGGGGGTGCCTTGGGGGAGGGGGGCGTGCGGCCCCCCCACCCCAAAGCACCTTGTCCCCATGTCGATGAGGACAAGGGCCTCTTCCCGACAACCCTGGCCGTTGGTTGTCGGGGTCTGCGGGCGGGGGGCTTATCGGAATCCGGGAGCCCCCTTTAATAAGGGGGCCCCCGGATACCGGTCCCCCACCCTATGTGAATGAGTATGGGGTACAATGTACCCCTACCCATTCACCTGTGAAAAAAAGTACAAAAAAAACACAACACAGGGTTAAAATATTTTATTGCACAGCTCCCGGGGTCTTCCGTATTTTATCTCGTGTGTTGTGTTTTTTTTGGTACTTTTATTTTACAGGTGAATGGGTAGGGGTACATTGTACCCCATACTCATTCACATAGGGTGGGGGGCTGGTATCCGGGGGCCCCCTTATTAAAGGGGGCTCCCGGATTCCGATAAGCCCCCCGCCCGCAGACCCCGACAACCAACGGCCAGGGTTGTCGGGAAGAGGCCCTTGTCCTCATCGACATGGGGACAAGGTGCTTTGGGGTGGGGGGGCCGCACGCCCCCCCTCCCCCAAGGCACCCCCCCATGTTGAGGGCATGCGGCCTGGTACGGCTCAGGAGGGGGGGCCGCCCGCTCGTCCCCACCCCCTTTCCTGGCCGGCCGGGTAGCTTGCTCGGATAAGGGTCTGGTGTGGATCTGGGGGGACCCCCACGCCGTTTTTTCGGCGTAGGGGGTTCCCCTTGGAATCCATACCAGACCTAAGGGCCTGGTATGCTCTCGGAGGGGGAACCCACGCCAAATTTTTTCAGAAATTTGGCATGGAGTTCCCCCTTCAGAGCTAATAATTCTGTCAAAGTCGCCTCCGTATAGACAGAAATCCGACTTGGAGGCGACCTTCATTGAAATCAATGGGTACCGGTCGCCTACAAGTCAGATTCAAGTAGTACAGGAACTTCTTTTGAAGTCGGAGCGACTTCAGTAGCGTGCATTAAGACAGCTCTCATTCACTTACATTGGTTTTTAAATGTTGTCCGACCTGAGGCGACTTGGGGCGACTTGAAGTCGGATCCCAAGTTGCCCCTGTGTGAACGGACTCTTAGCCTGCAATCAAACACCAGATACCACTTAAGTCTGAGGGTGACACTGTTTATCTGTTTAATACTGTAATAGGCAGATACAAATGCAGCATAAAAAAAAAAAGATCATTTAAAAAAATAGAAAAAAGTTGTTTTTTTGTACATTTGTCAGTATATCCAAAATTCAGAACAGTTTTTTTTTAGCTAACAATGTATTAAGTTAAAGTAAAATATAAAAAATGTTTAGATTTGAAAATTAGTATTGCTTTTGTCAAATTAATTGATGCTTAAAGGAGAAGTACAGCCAAAGTTCGTTTGACTGTATTTCTTCTGTGGCTCACTCCTGTGACCCGTTTTCTGAAGCCCGCTGTCGGCTGACGTCAGAGAGCTGTTCCAGGCTCGGGCAAGATCGCGCCAATGAAGTTGGGATTTGCCTACATGCCTGGACCAGTACCCGGCTCAGCCTCTCAGCGAGTTGATGAGAGACTGACCCTGGTCGCTCTGGCCCCCTCCTCAGCACAGCACTTCAGTGAGCGAGTCCCCTCAGGCCGCTCGTGCACGGGATGACGTCAATAGACGTCGTCCTGGCAAAGCAGGTCCGCGCTGTAGCCGTCATTCGGCTATAGCGCGGATCTCAAGAAGTTAAAATATATGTGAACCCTTACCTTGTAAAACAACCTGTTCAGTTTAAAACAGAAATGAAGAGCAATACATTGGTGTGTATTAGGGATGAGATGAACACCCCGGTTCGGTTTGCGGCAGAACATGCGAACAGGCAAAAAATGTGTGCGAACACCATTAAAGTCTATGGGACTCGAAGGCAAAAAATCTAAAGTGATAATTTTAAAGGCTGATATGCAAGTTGATGTCAAAAAAAGTGTTTGGGGACCCGGGTCCTGCCCCAGGGGACATGTATTAATGCAAACATTTTTTTTTAAACGGCCGGTGGTGGCACAACACTGTAAAGGCTCACAGATACTTTTGTTGAGCGCAGCCCTGCTGTGAAATATTAGATCAAAAATTGTAATTACATGCCCCTGTTAAACATAGGCATAAAAATTGGGGCTTAGGCGGTGGCACAACACTGTAAAGCCTCATAGATACTTTTGTTGAGCGCAGGAACAGGCCCTGCTGTAAAATATTAGATCAAAAATTGTAATTACACGCCCCTGTTGAACAGGGGCAGAAAAATTGGGCCTTAGGCAGTGGTGGTGGTGCCCTGAACAGAAAATATTCCTAGAAGCTACCATCATGAAGATTGAGGAGGAATAGGATAGTCACGCAGCATAATAGGATAGTCACTCAGTATATGCAGTCTTCCAGGGATCCCACATCAATAGAAATTCTATCTCTAGCAGCACTGAATGTGCGTTCAGAAAGAACGCTGAATGCAGGACAGGTGAGTAGCTCAATTGCATATTGAGAAAGCTCTGGCCAGTGGTCCATCCTCAAGACCCAGTAACCCAGAGGATGTTCTGGTGAAAAGGTCTCCAAGTCTGATCTTGCCCCTAGATATTCCTGTACCATGTAATTCAGACACTGGTGATGGTTGCTGGAACCTATCAGACCTGGGAGCTGAGGACTGAAGAATTGTCTGAAGGCAACGGTCAGCCAGCCACCTTCTCCACCTCTCTTTCTGTGACTGAATGAAGCCTCAGCAACATGTTGTCCAGCACCAGGAAATTGTAACCTCCAAGGCTCTGGAAATACATTGCACAAACTTTTCTGCAAGGCCTCCCGAAGATGTTTCATCCTCTGCTCCCTCTGATAAGGCTGGATAAGTTCTGCAACCTTACCCTTGTAACGTGGATCAAGAAGGGTTGCCAGCCAGTAATGATCCCTCTCCTTGATACCATGAATCCTAGGGTCCTTTCGCAGGCTTTGCAGGATCAGGGAGGCCAAGCAGTATAAGTTTGCAGAGGCATTCGATTCTGAGTCCTCTGGGTCACTAAGGATCACATGATCCTCAACCACCTCCTCCCAGCCACGTACAACTCCATGGTTTTCTGGGGACTGCAAACGATCCCTTGAAGACTGCTGCTGATGCTAAGTATTATCCTCTACCTCCATGCTGACACAATCCTCCTCCTCTTCTTCTTCCTGTGTGAACGGTGGGCCTGCAGAAATACTAGTATCTGGATAAATGGGGCCTTGAGAGGTAAGGAAGTCCTCCTCTTCCATCTGCTGTTCTGCCTCAAGTGCCCTGTCCATTATTCCACAAAGCTTGTGCTCCAACAGGAAGACAAGAAGGACAGTATCACTGATGCATGCACTGTCACTGCTCACCATCTTCGTGGCCTCCTCAAATGGGGACAGGACAGTGCATGCATCCTTGATCAGTAGCCATTGGCGTGGCACAAAAAAGCCAAGCTCCCCTGACCCTGTCCTGGTACCATACTCACACAGGTACTCATTGATGGCCCTCTGCTGCAAATGCAGCCACTGCAGCATTGCCAACATTGAGTTCCACCTGGTGGGCATGTCACAAATGAGGTGGTTTTTGGGCAGCTTGCATTCTCTTTGAAAGTTAGCCAGCCAAGCACTGGCATTATATGACCAGCGGACATAACCAAAGACTTTCCTGGCCTGCCTCAGGAGATTCTTTAAGCCCGGGTACCTGCTCAAGAACTGCTGCACCACCAAATTCAGGACATAGCCAAACAGAGAACAGAGGGTGGAGAGGAGGTTGGTGCCATTGTCGCATACAACCATTCCCGGGTTGAAGCTGGCATGGCATCAACCACCTCTGAGCTTGCCCCTGCAGAGCTGACAGAATCTATGCTCCAGTGTGGCTCCTGTCCCCTAAGCAAAAAGAAAGGTAACGTCCCTGTCCATGCCTGCTGGACCATGAGTCAGCAGTAATATGCACCTTACTGCTGACCTCCCTGTCCAACAAGGCCAAGACATTGCCTCCCACATGCTGGTAGAAAACCGTAATGGCCTTCCGTGAAAAAAAATGGCGTTTGGGAACCTGCCTCTGAGATACCGCACATTCCACAAATTGACGAAAGGGGGCAGAGTCTAACAGCTGAAATGACAGCAGTTGCAGTGCTAGCAATTTGGCCAAGCTAGCATTCAGACATTGAGCATGTGGATGGCTGGGACGGTTTAGCAACTGGGGTAGGGAAATTTGCCTGCTAAAATCTGATGTTGGTGTAATGCTAGCAGATTGGCTGCAAGTATTTGGGACACCTATTTCTATACCTTCATTCATCAACCTTCAAGGTTTCTGAGAGGACTGGAGGTATAGTGGGGTTGGAGATCCCAGCTGATGAGGAGCAAGGACAGGTTCGTCTTGCTCTTTGATGTGGGTCTTTTAAGTGCTGTTGCTAATGGACTGCATGGGGGGATCATCATATGTCTGGTCAAGCATGCGGTCTGATCTGCTGCACACATGTCAAAAAAGGCCCACACCAAAGAACTTTTCAAAATATGTGAGGAGTCAGCAGTACCTGCTTAGCTCTGCAGTGTGATGCAATAGGGTGGCTGCCCTTAAGCATCCTCCCTCATTGGAGATGTGCCTCCTCCTTCTCTCTTCTATCAGGCACCCAAGTAGAGTCAGTGACCTCATCATCCCCTCCCTCCTCATCACTGGAGCAAACTTGGCAGTATGCTACAGCTCGGGGAACATGACTGCCAGTTTCTTGACCTTCTTGGCCACCCCTTCTCTCTAAGCTCACGTTACTCCCTTCCCCAACCTGGGTACCATCATCAGAGCCTTCAAATTGCTGCGCATGCTCCTGCAGCGTGTACCCGACACTGTGGTCAAATAGTTCGGGGGACTCCTCCTTGCATGATGGTGGGGCTGGGGAAGGAGTGACTATTGACCTGGAGCCAATGGAATAGGCCACTTTGGCAGCTGCATTGGCAGGCAAACTACTCTGAGCCTGGGTGACAGAGGTTGAGGAGGATGAAGAGGGCTTTGTTATCCATTCCACCAACTCTTCTGCATGTTGTGGCTCAATAACATGGCCAGCTGCAGAAAAAAAGGACAAGCATGCCCCACGGCCACATGCTGAGGATGCACCGTGTCCACGACCAGCACGGTCGACTGTAGACACAGAGTCTGCTTGCCCTCTTTTAGTGGCCTGTGAGCGTCTGCCTCTCCTTGGTGGTCTTCCGGACATGCTGTAAATTTTGTTTAGCAAAGCCACACTACACTTTATTGTGTACTGTGTACACCACCAGGAAAGTAGTAGCAACTGCACTAGGGTGCATGGTACTGTATACACCAACAGAAGTACAATAACAACTATGGGTGCACTGTATGTATTGTGTACTGTGTACACCACCAGAAAAGTAGTAGCAACTGCACTAGGGGTGCATGGTACTGTGTACACCAATGGAAGTGTAATAACAACTATGGGTGCACTGTATGTATTGTGTATTGTGTACACACCAGAATAATAGTAGCAACTGCACTAGAATTGCACGGCACTGTGTACGCCAACATAAGTGTAATAACAACTATGGGTGCACTGTATGTATTGTGTACACCACCAGGAAAGTAGTAGCAACTGTACTAGGGGTGCACGGTACTGTGTACACCAACAGAAGTTTAACAACAACTATGGATGCACTGTATGTATTGTGTACCATGTACACCACCATAAAAGTAGTAGCAACTGCACTAGGGGTGCACAGTACTGTGTACACCAATGGAAGTGTAATAACAACTATGGGTGTTTTGTATGTATTGTGTACTGTGTGCACCACCAGAAAAGTAGTATCAACTGCACTAGGGGTTGCACAGTACAGTGTACACTAACAGAAGTATAATAACAACTATGGGTGTACTGTATTGTGTACACCACCAGAAAAGTAGTAGCAACTGCATTAGGGGTAAACAGTATTGTGTACACCACCAGAAATCTAACAGCATCTATGAGAGCACTGTCTGTATTGTGTACTGTGTACACAACCATAAAAGTAGTAGCAACTGCCCTAAGGGTACACGGTACTGTGTACACCAACATAAATGTGATAACTATGGGTGTACTGTAGACCCTCAGATGATGTCAATACGACGAAACGCATCAGCGTGGATTCTACAACACGAGTAGAGTGGAATTGACAGGAGGAAAGACAGACATCCAGCCAAAACCGTGAGCCATTAATGGTTACCATTTAGGAGCTGTGAAGGATAAGATTGTCTCTCACCCTGGTCGATTGAATGAACCATTCATTTAGAATGAATCAATGTCTTTAAAGCTTTTATGTTTGTGAGTGCAATCTATTTGGGATTTTGTTTTTAACTAAATAAATTTTGCATATAACGGAATTACGCTATGTGTGCTTTGTAATATTGCACTTTTCCGAGATTCCGCACACCTGTGGCCAACGATGTTGATGGAACCCAGCATTTGGAGCCAGCAAAAGTGATTTGTAAAGGCCTGTGAAACCAGCGAGGTCTGGTAAGAGCAACACCAAAGGGGGATCTGTTTATCTCCACATTTCTCTCAGTGTGGCTTTCGTGTATACTTGTGCACGTGTGGAGGTGTATTCCTGGTGGAAGGGCTACATAATTGACTTATATTGAAGCCGAATCACAAGTCGGATATATGTGTCATTTTTATAAAATTAGTGCACACTAAGGACTTACAGAGGACTATTTGTAGGATTTGATATAGAGGATTGCACCCGACTATTATAGCTAATGTAGTGCTATGCGCTGTTTTCTATTGGTGGATTAATTTATCTATTGATATATTTATTCATTGTGTAGATTGTTTGTATGTATTCGTATGGGTTTAATACCCCTTTTAAAAACAGCTGCTAATTAGAAATAGATTATAAAATTCCACAGCCCCCAGGTACAAACACGCATATTGAGTGTAAGCGCCTGGAATTGTTCAGTTAATGGGGCGGAGGTTACCTGTAACAAAAGGGTTGATAGAAAAGTAGAAGCAACTGCACTAGGGGTGCACGGTACAGTGTACACTAACAGAAGTGAAATAACAACCATAGGTGTACTGTATTGTGTACACCACCAGAAAAGTAGTAGCAACTGCATTAGGGGTAAACAGTATTGTGTACACCACCAGAAGTCTAACAGCATCTATGAGAGCACTGTATGTATTGTGTACTGTGTACACAACCAGAAAAGTAGTAGCAACTTCCCTAAAGGTACACAGTACTGTGTACACCAACAAAAATGTGATAACTATGGGTGTACTGTATTATGTACATGTACATATGGGTGTACTGTATTATGTACATGACCAGAAAAGTAGAAGCAACTGCACTAGGGGTGCACGGTACATTGCACACTAACAGAAGTGAAATAACAACCATAGATGTACTGTATTGTGTACACCACCAGAAAAGTAGTAGCAACTGCACTAGGGGTGAACGGTATTGTGTACACCACCAGAAGTCTAATAGAAACTATGGGTGTACTGTGTACACCACCAGAAAGGAAGTAGCAACTGCACTAGGAGTGAACGGTATTGTGTACACCACCAGAAGTCTAATAGCAACTATGGATGCACTGTATGTATTGTTTACTATGTACACCACCAGAAAAGTAGTAGCAACTACACTAGGGGTGAACGGTATTGTGTACACCACCAGAAGTCTAATAGAAACTATGAGTGCACTGTGTACACCACCAGAAAAGTAGTAGCAATAGCAATAGGGGTGAACGGTATTGTGTACACCACCAGAAGTCTAATGGCAACGATGGGTGCTCTGTATGTATTGTGTATTGTGTACATCACCAGAAAAGTAGTAGCAACTGCACTAGGGGTACACGGTACTGTATACTGTGCACCAACAGAAGTGTAATAACAACTATGGGTATACTGTATTGTGTACACCACCAGAAAAGTAGTAGAAACTGCACAATGGATGCACGGTACTGTGTACATCACCTGAAGTATATTAGAAAAAGTACACCAAGAACGTTTAGTCAGATATAGCTAAACTGGATACAGTGGATAGATTATATATATATATATATATATATATATATATATATATATATATATATATATATATATATATATATATATACAAGACTGTATATATAAATCAGTATATATACGGACCGTCCGTATATATATATATATATATATTAAATACACTGCAGCTAACTGAATAACCTCAATCTAAATGACATTCTCTCTCCGTCCACGCCAACAACACACAACATAGGGCTGACGTGCAGGTAGCCTTATATAGTGTGGGGCATGGACTTCATCCCCCTGAGCCATGATTAGACAAATTGGCTCTCTTAGCTGAGGGCACCGGGATTGGCCAAAGCTTGCAGGTCATGGTGCATGCTTTGGCCAATCATCATACAGCAATACACTGTGTTCCCGCAGTGCATTATGGGCCATTATGCGCCACTTGAATTTGCCGTGAACGGCCCATAATGTTTGGTGTTTGGCGAACAGCCAATATTCAAGTCAAACTCATGTTCGACCTGGACACAAAGCTCATCCCTAGTGTGTATATTTGTGTGTATATCCAATATAAATACCTTATATAATATCATAATGTCGCGTACGCAGATGTGCGTACTCGGCTTCCGGGGGGTATACTGGGATGATGCCCGCACCTGCAGGCATTATCCCGGTACCGTTTTTTACAGCGGACGATTGGCTATCCAGTCATAACAGCCGAAGCAGCTAAAAGCCGCTCGGCTGTTATGCCGGAGAAGCGGGAGGGGACTCCCCCCTTCCCGCCGATGTTACCGGTGCTCCCGCTCAATCGGGAGCACCGATTAACAATCTGATACCTCCGGCTGCTGGAGAGGAACTGGAATGATGTCGTAATCCAGTCTCCTAATAGTAAACACGGAAGCGACATCATGACGTCACTTCCCGTTTACTCGGCTGCCAATGGCACCGGTTTAAAAAATATATACAGTATTCAGAATCGCTGTTTTCGACGGTCTGAATACATTGAAGTGCAAAGGGGGGATTGGAGGTCTTTTAGACCCCCGATCCCTCCATAAAGAGTACCTGTCACCACCTATTACTGTTACAAGGGATGTTTACATTCCTTGTGACAACAATAAAAGTGATCAAAATTTTTATTTATTTTTTTAAAACTATTTATTAATTTTAAAATAAATAAAATAAATAAAAAAAATTCTAAAGCGCCCGCCGTCCCCGCGAGCTCGCGAAGCAAAGAAAATGCATACGGAAGTCGCGTCCGCATATGTAAACAGTGTTCAAATCACACATGTGAGGTATTGCCGCGATCGTCAGAGTGAGAGCAATAATTCTAGCACTAGACCTCCTCTGTAAAACTAAACTGGTAACCGTAAAAAAAAATTAAAGCGTCGCCTATTGAGATTTTTAGGTACCGTAGTTTGTCGTCATTCCACGAGTGTGTGCAATTATAAAGTGTGACATGTTTGGTATCTATTTACTTGGCGTAACATCATCTTTCACATTATGCAAAAAACTTGGGCTAATTTTACTGTTTCTTTTTGTTTAAATTCATGAAAGTGTCCCTTTTCCCAAAAAGTTGCGTTTAAAACATCGCTGCGCAAATACCGTGTGACATAAAATATTGCAACAATCGGCGTTTTATTCTCTAGAGTCTCTGCTAAAAAAATATATATACCGTTTGGGTGTTCCAAGTAATTTTCTAGCAAAAAATATGGATTTTAACTTGTGAACACCAAATTCCAAAAATAGGCTTAGTCATGAAAGGGTTAACACAAGTACATGGTACGACGCTCATATATCAGGAATATGAAATATTGGAGTAACATATTCATAAGCTTCATACAAATATAACACCAGAATATTTACTGGCATCTCAGAAAATGTAGCCATATTTTATTGTAGACATTCATTATACCCAACTTAATACCTAACTTTTGATTCTTTTTTTCTTTTCTTTTAGTTTTAATTACAGTGAAATGATGGATCGGACAAGGTGAAAATGGTCACACAAAATTACTCACCATTATGAAAGAAATACATCCTATCCATTCTGTCATGTGGACAGCGCTGTGTAAAGTTTGAGGCTGTGAAGCCCGCTGACTTTCTTTTTAATTGTCTGCAGAAATAAAAGCGACGTTTAGGAGGAATAGATTGACGCCCACCGGGGAGGAGGTAATGTGATTTGGGAAAGGGCAGCCTCGCTCTGCAAACATGAAAGATACAAGTTGTCAAGGGCTCAGGTGACCCCTCTGGGGAGAACTGTCACATCCAGTTGCTGTCTTCATGATGCTTTTGTCTTCCTTCAGATGGTACAGGCTGTGATTTAAAGTGTAACAAGTGGAAACAAAAAAAGAGTTTTAAGAGTTTCTGGAAGATGTCAATAAATGAGGATGGTAGGAGAATTTGGGGCACAACTGAGCTTCCAGTTCTGCCCTCTTTCCCATCCAGTTTAGATATAGTAGCACCAGTAAAGTTGATCCAGAAATTCTGATGATGTTAGGACCAAAGTTCCTGCCCAAGCCCGAATTTGAATGATAAGGTCATTTTTGGCAGCTTGCATTCCCAAAAGCAGTGGCAGCTGGTGCTCTATTTTTTTTTAGGGGCGGCAAACAAACCTGGACCACAAACATCCCCTCCTCCTGTCACTCTATCAATCGCATGCTCAATCGCCAATTCACTCGCCCGTCACCCCTAGCCCACCAGCCCTGCATTTACCCCATCCAGGTCGTAGCTTCGGCGGCTTCCCGCCTGTACCTCCTCCTGAGTCCCGGCAATTGCTTAAAGCGGAGGTCCACCCTAAAGTGGAGCTTCCGCTCATTGAAACCGTCCCCCCTCTCCGGCGCCACAATTGGCACCTTTCAGGGGGGAGGGGGGTGCAGATACCTGTACAGTACAGGTATCTGCACCCACTTCCGGCATAGATATCTGCAGAAGGTACGCCCCTGTCCGCAGAATCTACGCTCCCTTTCCAAAGCTCCCCCGCTGTCTGCTGGGAAACACACGGATCCCAGAGACAGCGGGGACCATCCTTATTGCGCAGCGCGACTCGCGCATGCGCAGTAGGGAACCGGAAATGAAGCCGCAAGGCTCCACTTCCTGATTCCCATACCCAAGATGGCGGCGCCAGCACCCGAGAGACAATCGAGAGATCGGCTTCGGGTGCCGACATCGCGGGCGCGCTGGGCGGGTAAGTGTCATTATTTTAAAAGTCAGCAGCTGCAGTATTTAAGACTCCTGGCCAATCAGGTCTTAGCTTCCTGATTGGTCGGAAGGAAAAGCAGGATGACATTAGCAAATATTAATTCGCTAATGTCACACAAGTGGTTGGGCTCAGGGCGCAGAGCCCACCCTTTTTGGAGCCTCATGCTCTAATTATGTGCTTCCAAAAAAAAATCCCTTTGAAATCCATGCATCTGGCTCCCTGCATGGAGATTAGGGATTAGCAAATGTACTTAAATCTATTTTTCAGATAATAAATTGACCTCATACGTCAAAAAGAAATATGGTTATTATCAGTGTTTCAAAAGTGCAGTCCTCAGGAAGATTAACATCAAAGCCCTCTTGCTGTAGCCAGTGGTGGGACTTAGTGATGGACGAACGTTTCGCCCGGCGGTCGTTTCGCGGCGAATTTCCGACATTCGCGGTCCGCACGTTCGAACGCCTTTTTCCGTCGTTCGCCGCGGCGGACTTACGTGTTTAATGTATACAAGAACTTTAACCTTTGGTGACACGTTTATCATGTGATACAGGACAGCCAATTGAGACATGACAGCACATGGACACTTGGACATTCCCCCTAACCTATAAATACACCCGATCCGGTGGCCATTTTACATTCTTTCTTCTGTTACGATAGGGACAGGTTCCTGTGTGGAGTAGGGAGAGATAAACCACTAGCTATTTGGTACACAAAAGTTCTTTTCAGGACTGGTATAGGTGTTAGGTGTTGATAGGTTTGCTGTGCTGCTGATTCTTGCAGCAGCCTGAGTGTCTTTTGTTAGTTTAGAGAAAGGGAAAGGACGGTGTATGCTACAGGGACAGCCAGATTAGTCTTTCATCATCATCATCATCATCATCATCATTAGCTGTTACTATCAAGGTCCACAAAAGAGCTGTTCCAGTAACCACTAATCGTTCTCTTTTTTTGCCAATTTGTATAGGGACAGGAAGGAAGCAGTGTTGTAAGGCAGTGAGGGTAATTTTAAAGACTTGCTGTTATTATTAGTTCCACAAAGGTTCTTTTCAGGACTGGTATCAGTGGTACAGTAATAGGCTTGTACATGTATAATATTCTTTCTTCCAAATATAGAAAGGATATTATACTTGACTGCTGCCCTTCTGCTGCAGTCTGCTAAACATTCACAACTCACTTGTTCCACAAAAGTTCTTATAAGGACTGGTAACTTGGTATAGGGTGCTACGGTACATAGGCTTGAGTGCGGTACAGTCTGCTGTTCTGTAAGGACCGCTATCGGTCCACAATAGATAGGGTTGACGTGCACCACTGCTGACCGCTGCCCTATACTGCAGCAGTCCTTCAGCGGTATAGGGACTGACGTACAGTCTGCTAATCACTAACACACAACCTGCTTGTTCCACAAAAGTTCTTATAAGGACTGGTAACTTGGTATAGGGTGCTACGGTACATAGGCTTGAGTGCGGTACAGTCTGCTGTTCTGTAAGGACCGCTATCGGTCCACAATAGATAGGGTTGACGTGCACCACTGCTGACCGCTGCCCTATACTGCAGCAGTCCTTCAGCGGTATAGGGACTGACGTACAGTCTGCTAATCACTAACACACAACCTGCTTGTTCCACAAAAGTTCTTATAAGGACTGGTAACTTGGTATAGGGTGCTACGGTACATAGGCTTGAGTGCGGTACAGTCTGCTGTTCTGTAAGGACCGCTATCGGTCCACAATAGATAGGGTTGACGTGCACCACTGCTGACCGCTGCCCTATACTGCAGCAGTCCTTCAGCGGTATAGGGACTGACGTACAGTCTGCTAAACACTAATACACAACCTGCTTGGTCCACAAAAGTTCTTATAAGGACTGGTAACTTGGTATAGGGTGCTACGGTACATAGGCTTGAGTGCGGTACAGTCTGCTGTTCTGTAAGGACCGCTATCGGTCCACAATAGATAGGGTTGACGTGCACCACTGCTGACTGCTGCCCTATACTGCAGCAGTCCTTCATCGGTATAGGGACTAAGAGTTTTGTCACAGGGTCATTTAAAAAATGACAGGCAGAGGAAGAGGCAGGCCCTTCCGCAGGGGTGGTAGGGGTAGGGCAGGAGCAACAGGCTTGAGCCAAAGTGGGAAGTTGCAGAAGGTGCGTTCAATTACTTTAAAGGATGCACCAGACTTGGTTGAGTGGCTCGCTCAGCCTTACTCTTCTGCACCCTCCTCATCCTCTCGATCTGCACCCTCTTCTTCACTCTCTGCTATGTGCACCCCCAAAGACACTACCACCAACAACACGACCACCACCACCACCACCACATACCTTCCGCTTGAGTCACTGGAATTATTTTCCGATCCATATCAAGAGGACATTTCTGATGCGCAGCCACTCTTGGTATTGGATCAGGAAGAGGAGGTAGCAACAAGCGCTACTCAGCAGTCTGACGACAGTACCCAGATCAGCCCAAGGAGGAGGTTGGTCCCCGGTGTTGCTGCCTACTCCGAGATCTCTACTTATAGCGGTGGGGAAGGTGACGTTGATGATGACGTGTCTAGTGATGTCACGTGGGTGCCCACAAGAGAGGAAGAGGAGGGGAGTTCAGAGGGAGATATGGACCAGCAGATAGGGAGGAGAAGCAGGAATAACTTACATTGCACAGGAGGGACAAAGCAGACTGCAAATGTATCAGGAGCGAGTCATCGACCATGTACGGTCACATCTGGCGCTCCCAGGACACCGGCACATGGCTCCGCAGTGTGGGCTTTTTTTAACGTGTCCGCTGCTGACAATAGCGTTGCCATCTGCAATCTTTGCAGTCAACGCGTTAGTCGCGGTAAGCCCAATACTCACCTAGGGACGACCGCCTTAAGAAGGCACATGAGCAGCCATCACCGAGCCCAGTGGGAGCAACGGAACACACAAAGCCACACTGCAGGCTCTCACCGTCCAGCCTCGTCTTCTACTTCTCCTTCTCCTCTCTCCTCACAATTGTCCTCCACTCCACCTTCCATCACGCCAAGCTCACATTTTTCTGCAAAAAGGCAGGCTTCCGTGGGCCTAATGTTTGAGCGTAAAAAAATGATGACGCCGGATAACCCTCTTGCCCAACGGTTGGCGGCTGGCTTGTCAGAACTCATAGCCCGCCAACTACTGCCATATAAACTGGTGGACTCGGAGGCCTTTCGCAAATTTGTGGCCATTGGAACACCACAATGGAAGGTCCCAGGAAGTAAGTATTTCTCAGAGAAGGGCATCCCAGAGCTATATGGCCATGTTCAGCGGCAAGTGAATGTATCTCTGGCACACAGTGTCGGTGCCAAGATACATCTGACCACAGACACGTGGTCTAGCAAACACGGGCAGGGAAGGTATATCAGTTTTACTGCCCACTGGGTGAACCTTCTGACGGCCGTCAAGCATGTAACCCGTGGCACCCGTGTAGATTTGGTTTTACCGCCACGGATTGCATGCAGGCCTGACTCTTCTTCTCCTCCTCCTACTCCATCCTCCTCCCTCTCCTCCTCAGCTGCCTCCTCCTTTTCCGCTGCTAGCGTCTCTTCCGCTGCACCGCCCAAGCTCCCCAGAACCTATTCCACATGCCAGGTGAGACGTTGCCATGCCGTGCTGCGTCTGTTGTGCCTGGAAGCAAAGAGCCACACTGGCCCGGCACTCCTTTCAGCTTTGCGTTCACAGGCAGATGAGTGGCTAACACCGCTCAATTTGACAGTTGGTAAAGTGGTGTGTGACAACGGTGCCAATCTGCTTAGCGCATTGAAACAGGGCAAAATCACGCACGTGCCGTGCATGGCACACGTCTTAAACTTGGTCGTGCAGCGATTCCTTGTCAAATACCCTGGGGTCCAGGACATCTTGCGGCAGGCAAGGAAAATCTCGGCCCATTTCAGAAGATCTTACACGGCCATGGCTCGCCTTGCTGACATTCAGCGGCGACACCATCTGCCGGTCAGACGTCTTATTTGCGATTGCCCGACGCGATGGAACTCAACCTTCTATATGCTTGATAGGCTGCTCCAGCAGAAACGTGCAGTTAACGTCTACCTGTATGAACTCTGCGAAAGAAACGGTTCTGGGGAGCTGGGTTTTTTTTCACCGCGCCAGTGGCTGCTCATGCGCGACACATGCAGACTTCTGCGGCCATTTGAGGAGATCACCAAACTGGTCAGTCGCAGCCATGGCGCCATCAGTGACATGGTACCTTATGCCTTCTTTCTGGAGCGTGCATTGCGTCGTGTCATTGATCAGGCTGTGGAGGAGCAGGAGCGGGAAGATGAGGAAGTCGCAATGCTGGATGAATTCCCAGGGGGGGCTACTCTATCTGAGACAAGTCAACAACAGGAGTCTGATGAGGAGTCAGAGGAGGATGGTGCCGGGGCGGATGAGCAGGAGCAAGAAGAGCATGCTTTAAACCTTTCTGGGATCCCTGTTGTGCGAGGATGGGGAGAGGAGAATGAAGAGGACGACATTATCCTGGATGATGAGCAGGAGCCAGGCCACCACACCGCTTCCACTTTAGTGCAAATGGGGGCCTTCATGCTCCAGTGTTTTAATAGGGACCCCCGTATAAAAAGCATGAGGGTCAAGGACCAGTACTGGGTGGCAACGTACTTAGACCCCCGGTACAAACACAAAATGGCGGAAATGTTACCGCCGTCGCAGAGGGCTGTCAGAATGCAGCACTTCCAGGCCTTGCTTCGAGAAATGCTGCATTCTGCTTTTGCGTGCGCTGGCAGAGGAGCAATTCCCACTCCCAGAGAAGGATTTGCGGGTACCAATCCAACAGCGCCTGCAAGAAGAGGCCGGTTTGAAGATGTGTTGGTGACTTCGGATATGAGGTCATTCTTTCAGCCGACCCATCGACAGGTGTCATCCGGATCCAGCATCAGGGAACGCCTAGACCGTCAGGTGTCCGACTACATTGGGTTAACGGCCGATGTGGACGCTCTGAGGAGTGATGAACCCCTAGACTACTGGGTGGGCAGGCTTGACCTCTGGCCAGAGCTTGCCCAATTTGCAATCGAACTGTTGGCTTGCCCCTCATCCAGTGTCCTGTCCGAAAGGACGTTCAGCGCAGCAGGGGGGATTGTGACCGATAAGCGTACTCGCCTAGCTCACGACAGTGTTAACTACCTCACATTTCTAAAAATGAATGAGGCATGGATCTCGGAGGAATTCAACACATGTGACCAGTAGACCATGTATATGTCTATAAACTATTTTTTTAATCAAGCACACAGACCTTCTTAATTCATTTGGCTCACTTCCTTGACCCAAAAAAGCACACCGTACTATATGCCCCTACCCTCCTCTTTGAAGAGGTTGAGCGGTGTCATATTTCTACTGGGGCTGCTTATGATATCCCTGTGCTGTGCTGACTTCCTCCTGGGGGTTCTTATTATGAAGGGATCACACTATCCCTGTGCTGTGCTGACTTCCTCCTGGGGGTTCTTATTATGAGGGGATCACACCATCCCTGTGCTGTGCTGACTTCCTCCTGGGGCTGCTTACGGTGCTGCTGTCAGTGCTGTATGTCACGGTGCTGCTGTCAGCGCTGTATGTCACGGTGCTGCTGTCAGCGCTGTATGTCACGGTGCTGCTGTCAGCGCTGTATGTCACGGTGCTGCTGTCAGCGCTGTATGTCACGGTGCTGCTGTCAGCGCTGTATGTCACGGTGCTGCTGTCAGCGCTGTATGTCACGGTGCTGCTGTCAGCGCTGTATGTCACGGTGCTGCTGTCAGCGCTGTATGTCACGGTGCTGCTGTCAGTGCTCTGTATTACGGTGCTGCTGTCAGATGCCTCTATCACGGTGCATGTGTCATTCCGGTATGTCACGCTGCTGGTGATCATCTCCTGCACCCTCTTCTTTGCCTACCCTGGTCCCTGACCTTCCCTCTCCTCCATTGCCTTCATTAGCTCCATAGTCCTGAATTGTTAGAACAATTTCCCAAATAAAATAAAAATGCTTGTAGTTATCGATCCCAAATTCACCTCATACATGTATTATGTCATTGTCCAGATGGTGGGACTACGTTTTACCCCCTAATAATTACCACGTGGCCGCAAATTCGACATGAAGGTTTGCAAAGTTCGCCTCCCATTGAAGTCAATGGGGCCCGCGGCGAACGTTCGGTTTCGCGAACGTTTGGGTCCGTTCGCATTTCGCTTTCGCGAAACGTCCCGTCGGAAGTTCGTCCATCACTAGTGGGACTTAAAGAGGTAAGACAAGAAGGTTAGAGTTCTTCCATGCACCTGTTTTTGGGTTGCATGACCGGTAACATGCACTCTTGTTCATTATACCTGATGGTGTTTCCAAACCCTTTCTAAATAGCAGAAAGACTTTTGTTCTTTTTTTCTTTACCCAATTTTGGTACTTATACTGTTCATCCACTGAAAAGACTAGAAGAGCGTTAACACTTGAAAATGTATTTTTCTTTTGCTCTCGGTGGTTCCTGGTATTAAAGTTCTCTGAGGTTATTTCTGCTGAATGGGACCATTACTAATGAAAAATTATCAGCCGTTTCTTATGACATCCATGAGAAACTTCTCAAAATTTGATCTCTGTGGATAACCTATTCTCAACCAGATCAAAGGGTGTTAAACCTTTGTGGATACCTAAAAGGAAGCCCATGGGAGGAGGGAAATGCATCTTCCCTTGTTCGCTTCGCACCCTTTTTCCCTTTCTTCTTCTCCTCATCATTATTCCCCATTACTTTTCTCTCCTCTGCACTCCATTGGATGACCTCTCTGCCTTTACTTTCCATATTTTTTTTTTTTTTTTTTGTTTTGCTCATTCACTCCCTTGGAGCCTTTCTGAAATGATGCCCAATTTGCTCACGTTAAGTTTCACTATGAATTCTCATTTTACTTTCCCCATTGTTAAAAGAAGTGGTTCAGGCTGATTTCACCCTGTCACCTCGCCTCGAAGAGCTACCAGGAGCTCCTCCATCTATTCAGCACAGTTTGTACGTCACTTTCTGCTCTGTAATACATAATTATTTGGAACTGGATTCAGATTCCCATTGACTTCCCTGGGACTTCTGGTTTGTGAAACTCAAAAGTTCAGAGGTTTGCAACTTTTCAAAAAGTTTCGACAACAATTGATTGAACTTTTCAGAAGTTCACTCATCTCTCACCCCCAGTAGCATTTTGTGAAAGGCACTGTTCCCAAAACCAATCCCAAGAACAGTTTCTTGCAAACAAAGAGGTACAAAGAGGTAACAATTGGTAAAGAGACACTGTTATCTCCCCAAAAAATTATCAAAAGCTGTTCCCTGCAACAAAAAAAAAAAGGTATTGTACTCACCTTTCCGATGGCCTGTGTCTCCTGGCATTGCTCTATTGAAGAGCTACAGCCTCCGTTAGACTCTTAAACATTTGACACATCCGGCAATGTGGAATATCTGTGTTCCTTGCTGAATACTGCGGCCCCGTGCATCCTCTGACCCCTATGTTACAACAGAACACAACAGTGATATAGAGGCCAGCAAATCCAATCACAGAGCACAATAGGGGACACAGACATCCAACACTCATGGAAATGTCAAAAGTTGAATATTGTGATAGGATTGTAGCACTTCAGTAGAGCAAAGCTAGGAGAGATGGGCCACCAGAGAGGTGAGTACAATACCTTTCCTTTTTTAGGAAACAGCTTTTTTTTTGGGGGGGGGGGCACTTTAACCCATTATTCATAGACCAGGTGTAACCAAACCCTTTTAGGATTGGATATGTAGCACCCTCTAGTGTGCTACTAGTGTTAGAGTAGGGAAAATATAGTCTGGCTCAGGGCTAAGTCTGAATCATGATATCTGTGTCAGGTTTTACTAGAGTTCAGTGCTGGATGACTCTCTAGTGCCTCCCCCTGGTTCTGGAAAGTTGGTGGACAATCTGGAAACTGGAGGGTGCAGAGGCTAGGAGGGTTGATCTGCACACTCAGGGGAGCTTGGTCAATCTCTGGTGGGCCTGGCAGGGGGCTAAGCCAGCCTTTAAGTTTGGATGAGTCATGGTGGCAGGGAGAGTTGTGTGGAAGATGGAGATGGAGCTAAAGAGACTGTCAGTGGCACTTGAGGTGAATCCCCTTCAGGCTGGAGCAGGGGCTGATCCAGAGTCTAGTCTTGGAGGGGCACTGCTATAAAATGTTTTTTTTGGGAGCAATTTATATTGGAAATGGCTGGTATTACGGCACCGTGGTGGTTAAGGTGTTAGGATGATTGAAGCGCATTATTTCTATTAATACATTGTAATATAAAATTAAATGGTTCAACTCACCATAATGCAGAATCAGTGGGAGCCCTGAAGGTGTCATTTGCCATGTCGTCTGCCACCAAATACGGATTGTTACTTGCCACGTCACTTGTCACCAAATGCAGATTGTTACTTGCCACGTCACCTGCCACACATTGCGGATTGCCACTTGCCACGTCACCTGCCACACATTGCTGATTGTCACTTGCCACGTCACCTGCCACACATTGCTGATTGTCACTTGCCACGTAGCCTGCCACACATTGTGGATTGTCACTTGCCACGTAGCCTGCCACACATTGCAGATGGTCACTTGCCATGTTGCCTGCCACACATTGCGGATTGCCACTTGTCACATCGCCTGCCACACATTGCGGATTGCCACTTGCCACGTAGCCTGCCACACATTGCGGATTGTCACTTGCCACGTCACCTGCCACACATTGCAGATTGCCACTTGCCACGTAGTCTACCACACATTGCGGATTGCCATGTAGCCTGCCACACATTGTGCATTGTCACCTACTGTGTCACTTTTCTGCTAAGGTGTTCTTTTGTTGAGTCCCAGAGTGAAGATAGGCAGCAGAGAGATGATGTAATCTCTCTGCTGCACACAGCTTCCCGCACAGTGAGGGCGGAACTGGAGGGATGCAGGGCAGTGAGAGATGATGTAATCTTCCTGCTCCCCTGCCTACTGGCTTCCTGATTGGCCAGCAGCCCTCCTAAGCTGCCCAGCTGCCCCCCCTCCCCCATCCACTCAGAGCTGGCACCCGCGGAACCGGCCGCGCTGGCACCCGCGGAACCGGCCGCACTGGCACCCACGAAACCGGCCGCACTGTCATCCGCTGGCCGTATTCTCAGAGGGTGCAATTGCCCCGTTGCCCCCCCTGGATCCGCCCCTGGGCTGGAGCTTAGTCTGGCTTGGGAGGACACAAAGTGATGGAATATCCCCCCCTAAAGGAGACAGACAATAACACATTTTTAAACTATGTTTTCCAGCTTCACCCTGTATGGGGTTTACAGGGGCAGGAAGTGAGGCAAAATCTCCCCAGTGAAGTCACAGACAGAAATAGAAACCAATCAGCTTCCAGTTTTTATGTAGCACTGCCCCTTCGAGGGTTGCTTGATAATGTATATTCTCTTATGCCACCTTGACAATGTGAACTCTCCAGTCCCTCTGACGCTCTAGGTTCAGACAAATGTGAGGTTTAACTAGAATTATACATCCATATCCTGGATTCATTCAAGACTGGTTTGAATTGACATTTGTAGCAATGACAATTAACAATGACACATGAATGCAGTAGTATACACAATCACCATGGGGTATTAAAGAAAGGCTATCAATGAATCTAGGGAACTGCGTCCACTTTAACAGCTTGCCAACCAACTAGCCACCACATTTATAGTGCAGCAGGTTGGCCTGGCTGCGCAAATCGCAGTATGTGTACGTCAGGCTCATACATGGCTTTCTGCAGCGCGATTGGCCATATGGGGGGCCAATCATTGGGTCTGGCGGACTCAATGTCCGCTGGGCACCCACGATAATTCCCCGCAGAAACAGAACGGGGATCTGCCAGAGTAAACAGGGCAGATCTCTGTCCTGTCGGGGGTGATTCAGAGATCATGCCTTTCTGCTATGCAGGAAGACAGATCTGTGTGTTGTCCCAGGCAGTGTTGCAGTCACAATAAAAATTGCTGATCACCGCCATTGCAAGTGTAACTTATTTGATACATGAGGTGACAATCTCTTCTTCAGCTAACTATTATGTTGTGCTGTGGGTCTGCTACACACACACAATGTTTTTGTTGTTAATGTATGTAATGCATTAATGCTAAAAAATAATTATCCTTTTCCTATGTTGGACACCAACATATTTGTATCTTTGAGGTTAAAAAATACAAGATAATAATGGTGTGTGGTGGTAACTTGACACACAATGGTGGTAACTTGACACACAAAACAAAAAAACTAATTATTATGGAGATCACAAGGAAAAAAAAAGATTATTCTGGAAATCACGAGAAAAAAACAACAAAAAAAATATATGGAGATCACTAGAAAAAAAAGATTATTCTGGAGACCATGAGAAAAAAAAAACAACAACAAAAATTATGGAGATCAGTAGAAAAAAAAAAAAGATTATTCTGGAGATCATGAGGAAAAAAAATTTTTTTATGGAGATGACTAGGAAAAAAAAGGAAAAAAAAAAGATTATTCTGGAGATCACGAGAAAAAAAACAAACAAACAACAAAAACAAATATTATTCTGGAGATCACTAGAAATAATAAAAATTATGTTTGTCAGAACTCTGTGAATATCAGCTGCAAAGCAACTTCATTATTATAGCATTATAAACAAGAAGAGAATACGCTACATTGAGAGATTTCATAATTTGCCGCGTCACGAATGTGATATCTCCATTACGAACCCTAGTTTTACAAGACCGAGCCCTCTTTGCTTGTACTTGATTCTGAGCATGCATGAACTTTTGTGCGACAGACTTATGTACACACGATCGGAAAGTCCGACAATAAAGTTTCAAACGTTCGATGGAGCATACACACGGTCGGACTTTCAGCCAACAAGCTCACATCCAACATTTCCCGTCGGAAAATACGATTGTGTGTATGCGGTATTAGGAACTTCAGTATTGAGTAGTAATACCCTGTTGAAGTTTTATTTTTAAAAGTGTAACTATTTAAAATGAAAAATGTAACATTTATAAATTAAAAATGTTTATCTTTTTAAATATTTAAATATGGCTGGGGAATTTTCTGCAAGGATCCCTGGGGAGAAGCTAACAGGTGACCAACCATAATTGGGGCTCATTACATATATTTTCATATTAGTTAACAATTCAATTCCTTGTTCCGTTTTGCCATAAACAGAAGACAAATTCTGATTGGTTGCTATATGCAGAGACTCACCTCCAGTTGTCATAAAGGCCCATTCACACTGTGCTTTGTGTTAATCTACATGCGGTAATGTGATGCATTGTCATTCTTTAGGGTTTGCTGGGCTAAGATTTGCTGTGTTAAAGCAGTCCTTTTATTTTGAATGGGCTACCAATGCACCTTAACACCTTAAAATACATGACCCTTGTCTAAATGCTGCGTGCTGCATTCCACAACATTTCCATTCTAGTAATGCTGCAATATGCTGTGTATACGGGTGCCATGTTAACCTGTTGGTGCCGTGCGCACATAAATATGCAGCCTCTCGATGGCCTGGCCTTGGCAACAAGCCACTACATATTTGTGTGCAATAGCGCCAATAGAGCTGTGCTGAGAGCACGCACCATGTGTGCTCCCAGCACAGTGACCGTCAGTTTTCTAATCATGCAACAGCCAATCACAGTGGTCACATGGCCATAAGCCCTGCCCTGCCTTCTGGCACTCTAAAGCCCTTAAAGGACTGGCGGGGGCTGGCGCAAAGGGGTTAAATCAACATAATTGTCATTGCAATACACAGACCATTAATTAACTGCAAATATTCTGACTTAAAGGGTAATCCACTTTCCTGGGGAAAAAAAATTGCTAAATGTATATAGTGTATACAATTGCAACTCAAGTCATATTGAAATTGAATGTTATTAAAAATGACCTTTCCTTTCCAATCTGCAGCTCTGTAATTGTCTGTACAATGCAATACAATATGGCTACCTGGAGGTGTTCTGTATACAAATGGTGTACAGAACGCCCCCCAGATACATAATTTCCTGCTTGTGCGGTTGGCTCACTGATTTTCCCAGAAGTCTGCACCAAGATACAAGTCAGATTTTTGGCACCCCCTGCAACACAAATGAGATACTCTCAAATGGAAATCACATCTAAAGGGATACAGATCCTACCAATTTCCTCATTAGAGCCCTGCAGGTGCAGCAGCTGACTGGTAATTATAAGACCACTGCCTTACAGATTCACATGGACAAAGACAGATAAACAGCTATTTCCTCAGAATAACAAAAGATAGGAATCTGCAACAGTTTATTAAAATCCCTGCAATGTACATAGATCACCCGGAGGGGAATGTTTTTTTCTCAGCCTGCGTTCACAATATAGCGATGCGGGAATCAGCGCGATTCCAATGTGGATTCCTGCATCACATTTCTCGCACAGGCAGATGGCATTGTCCTCTTCGAACCACTGCGGATATCAAAACAATGTTAAAGTGGAGGTCCATCGAAATTTTTTTTTTAAAGTCAACAGCTACAAATAATGCAGCTGCTGACTTTTAAAATATGGACACTTACCTGTCCAGGGCGCCTGCGATGTCGGCACACTAAGCCGACCTGTCCCTCTGCTCTCGGATGCTGCCCATGTGTTTCCCAGCAGACGGGGGGGGGGGGAGTCTATGCCCGGAAGTGTGTGCAAATACCTGTATTATACAGGTATCTGCACCCCCTCCATCCCGAATATGACACTGGAGCGGGGGGTCCAAAAAGCAGAGGCTCCATTGTGTGAACTTCCGCTTTAAGGACACCCCCAGATAGGTTCCTAGGCCATGGTGCGAACTGTGCATTCAGACAGGAATCAGACACCCAATGCGATCTGATTCCAGTGCATGGGGAAAAAAAGTCATTGCATCTTTTTTGTGCAAATCCAATGCGAGTTCAGCCATACAAATTATATGGCTGAATTTGCATTGCACAGAAATCGCATGTGATCAGCACAGCAATGTGGGTGTGAATCATATGTGTGAACCTGGGCTCAACATTAAGTAATTTAAAGCAAAACTCTAGACAATAATAAAATAAAAAAGAATAGCTTTTGCTGCAAAATTCACCTTAAATTCAGAGATTTCCCCCAAGTACTTGTTTTCTGCTGCCTGATGTCCTCAGTCTGACAGCCATCATCACTGAACCCACGTCCCCTGAGCCCAGGTTATTTTGGGCCTGCCCCCCAGCCTGTGCCTGGAGAAGTATAGAGATAAAATCATCTCTGTCACTCTGCTCTCTCTTTCCTCCTATCGCCATGCTTCTTGTCAGCACATAGTCTGATTGTCACCTTGTGCTGTTTTAGTCCTCTCATCCATTAGCCCTGCTGTACAGTAACTTTAGGAGGCTGATACCAGATCAAATCCAGGTACTTACATGACTCTTATATTAAAAAACAAACAAACATTTAACCACTTGCTGACCAGCCACCATCATTATACTGCGGCAGGACGGCACGATCCCGCGAGCCATCGTAGCTGTACGTCAACTCCTTTAAATGGGATAGCAGGAGTGCCAATGCTCGTCAGGATGACCGCCGGCCGGATCGTAGGCACAAGAGGCAGAACAGGGACGTGTGTGCGTGTAAACACACAAATCCCTGTTCTGTTCTGTTCGGAGTGACAGATGGTGAGTTCCTAATAACTAGGAATCACGATCTGTCATTTCGTCTAGGTCAGTCCCCTCCCGCTACAGTTAGAAACACACTCAGGGAACACACTTAACCCCTTGATTGCCCCCTAGTGTTAACCTCTTCCCTGCCAGTGACATTTATACAGTAATTAGTGCATTTTTATAGCACTGATCGCTGTATAAATGGCAATGGTCCCAAAAATGTGTCAAAAGTGTCCGATGTGTCCGTCATAATGTTGCACTCCCAATAAAAAACGCAGCTCGCCACCATTACTAGGAAAAAAAAAGAATAATAAAAATGCTATAAATCTATCCCCTATTTTGTAGCCGCTATAACTTTTGCACAAACCAATCAATATACGCTTTTTGCGATTTTTATTACCAAAAATATGTAGAAGAATACATATCGGCCTAAACTGAGAAAAAAAAAATATTGCTTTTTTAAAAAGAAAATGGGGATATTTATTATAGCAGAAAGTACAAAATGTGTTTCTTTCTTTTCAAATTTTTTGTTTATAGCGCAAAAAATAATCAAATACCACCAAAAGAAAGCTCTATTTGTGAGAATAAAAGGACATCAATTTTGTTTGGGCGCAGAACCGCGCAATTGTAAGTTAAAGCGACGCAGTGCCAAATCGCAAAAAATGGCCCTGTCATTCAGCAGCCAAATCTTCTGGTGCCTGAAGTGGTTAATGAAGAAATTAATCATTGTAGATCTGCATTAATTTGTGTCCTTTATATCTAACTAAAGTTCAGCTTTAAAACTTTTATAACAAAATAAACGTTATCTCTTAAAAAAAAAAAGCAAAACTTAAATGGCAGAGAAACCAAATTATTTTTTAAGGACCACGATCGGGGCAACTGGTGGTTTTTGCAAATCCTCTGAAGATTCTTCTTAAAATTCTGTTTTTAAGCAGTAAATTAATCAATCTTCTTTCTTCCGATTTTCAAAACACTTCACGTTTTTGACTTGCTAAGTAGTCATGAAAAATTAATTAATCTGCTTGCAGACTTGAGTGCATTGTTGAAAGTGTTTTTAGTTTTTTCCGATGGTTTTAGGAGAAAGAATGTTGTCCATACGTAAAGACTATACTGTATAATGCCCCTGTGAGTATGGAGACATGAATGATGGATATTAATGGGAACTGTCATAGGCAATGGTATGTATGTATTGAGTGAGAGAAGTCCTGTCTGAAACGTACTGGAGGCTACATTTATGCCGCGTACACACGACCGGACTTTCTGGCAGAAAAGGTCAGACGGAATCATTTAATCGGATATTCCAATCGTGTGTGGGCTTCATCAGACTTTTTTTTTCAAAAATTTGACGGACCTAGAAACAGAACATGTTTTAAATCTTTCCGACGGAATCAATTCCTATCAGGAAAACCGTTCGTCTGTATGCTATTCCGACTGACCAAATATGACGCAAGGGCAGCTATTGGCTACTAGTTCCATCGTACGTCATCGCGTTCTAAACGAATGGACATTGGTGTGATCATGTGTAGGCAAGTCAGTTTCAGCGGAACTCCGTCGGAAAGACCGTCAGAGTTTATTCTGATGGAAAGTCCGGTCGTATATATGTGGCATGACACAAGTGTCATGGAGGGTCACAATTAAAAAATGTAATAGAGAGCTTGGGCCTAGAGATTGAAGGCATTAACACCTAGCTGCTAACATGCACTGTATTACCAGAAGTATTGTGACACCTGCCTTTACACACACATGAGCTTTAATGGCATCCCAGTCTTAGTCTGTAGGGTTCAATATTGAGTTGGTCCATCCTTTGCAGCTATAACAGTTTCAATGTGAGTGTGTCTATGGGAATGTTTGACCATTCTTCCAGAAGCGCATTTGTGAGGACAGGCACTGATGTGGACGAGAAGGCCTGACTCTAATTCATCCTAAAGGTGTTCTATCGGGTTGAAGTCAGGACTCTATGCAGGTGAGTCAAGTTTTTCCACCCCAAACTTGCTCACCCATGTCTTTATGGACCTTGCTTTGTGCACTGGTGCGCAGTCATGTTGGAACAGTAAGGGGTCATCCCCAAACTGGTCCCACAAAATTGGGAGCATGAAATTATCTGAAATGTCTTAGTATGCTAACGCCTTAAGAGTTTCTTCATTGGAATTAAGGGGTCAAGCCCAACCCTTGAAAAACAACCCCACACCATAGTCCCCCCTCCAACAAATGATTTGGACCAGTGCACAAAGCAAGGTTCATAAAGACATGGATGAGCAAGTTTGGGGTGGAGGAAATTGACTGGCCTGCACAGTCCTGACCTCAAAACCGATAGAACACCTTTGGGATGAATCAGAGCGGAGTCTGCGAGCCAGGCCTTCTTATTCTGCATCAGTGCCTAACCTCACAAATGCGCTTCTGGAAGAATTCTCTAAGGCCGCGTACACACGCGGGGACTGTTCGCCCAACTTTGTCCGTCAAACAGTTTCAGCAAACAGTCCGCTCAAAATTAGCATGGACGGACTTGCCCACACACGACAAACGAACAGTTTGCTGAAACCGTGCGCGATGACGTGAACAAAACGACGGTACGACGGGACGAAAAATACGACGTCCTATACACTGCATTATAACTTTCGGCGTGTAAATCCTTTCTGAGCATGCGCGGAACTTAGTTTGACGAACAAGCCTACACACGAGGGGACTGTTCGCTGAAACAAAGTTTCAGCGGACAGTTTTTCGGAATTTCCGAAAAACCTTGTTCAGCGGACTGTTCGCTGAAACTGTCCGCTGAAAGCCCACACACGAGCGGACTGTCCGCCGAAACACTGTTCAGCGGACAAAGTTGGGCGAACAGTCCCCGCGTGTGTACGCGGCCTAACATTCCCATAGACACTCTAAGGCTGGATTGCCACCTATGCATTTTTTGTGCTTTTTGTTTTTTGCAGACTGGCACTACAGAACATGTTCCATAGGAAACCATGTGAAATGGACTGTAGTGCACATCTGCAAAATGCAAAAATCACTAAAACTGCATAGGTGTGGATCCATCCTTAAACCTCTTCTTCCCAGACATGTTGAAGCTGTTATAGCTGCAAAGGGTGGGCCAACTCAATATTGAACCCTACGGTCTAAGACTGGGATGCATAGTTGCCAACATTGTAAAAAAAAAATGCGGGACACTTTTTTGGCAGCGGGCGGAGTCGTAATATAATTAGGGGCGGGGGCATGCGTTTATGGGTGTGACATAGGAAAAGGTAAAACGCGTGCCTGGGCGAGAATGGGCGTGGTTTACGTAAAATAGTGGGCGTGGCTTACATGGGGCGTGGCTCAAAGGGGTGTGGTTAGAGTCTGAGATGAATGCAGGATGAAGAGGGAAAGGAGGGGGGTGGAGAGAGGGAAGGGGGGGAGAGGGATGGAGGGACAGCAGCCCCCCGATCCTACACCACAATAGCAATATGTGTTTTCCAGAGTTTGACAATCAGCAGATAAAGATACTCCAAATACCTGGTGTTGGCGCTTCAATCATGCCGGCGCCATGATTGTTATGGTGTCAGGATGATTGAAGCGCATTATTATTATAAAATGAAATCATTCAACTCACCATAATGCCGAATCAGTGGAAGCCCTGAGCGCGTCACTAGCCACGTTGCCTGCCACCAGATGCCATCAGGTGTCCCAAGCGGAGTCTGTCCTTACATCGGGTGCCCCATCAGTGGTACGTTCCGCACATCTGTGTCCATCAGTGGAGCCCCTCCTTACATCTGGTGCCCCTCTGACATCCACAGACCGGCCCCCACATACACCACAGACCGCCCCCCACGTCCACAGACTGGCCCCCACATTCACAGACTGGCCCCCAACTAGGGATGAGCTTCGTGTTCGAGTCGAACGTACGTTCGACTCGAACATTGGCTGTTCGTCCGTTCGGCGAAGTCCGAACATTTTGGTCCGTTCGCGTCAAATTCGTGTGGCGCTCACGGCCCACAATGCACTGCGATGGCGCAGTGCATTGCTGGCTCATGATTGGCCAAGCATGCACTGTGACCCCGCATGCTTGGCCAATCGCAGCGCCAGCAGCGAGGAGAGCCATGATTGGCCACAGGCAGGATGCCTGTGGCCAATCATAGCTCAGGCTATGTAGTGCACGCCCCACACTATATAAGGCCGCCAGCGCGGCGGCCTTGTGTAGTGTGTTGGCGTCTGAAGCAGTGGGTGTTCTGTGTACCTTCAACACAGTACACACCGATCGTTTTCGGCCGATTTTCTATCTTGCTGTTGTGTAGTGGTTATTGTCTGCGTGCCCTGACCGCAGTATACACCGCTATATTCACCTCACCTATATAGCTAGTGATCTATCTTTAATAATAGAGCTTGCAGTCAGTAGTGTTAGGAGATAGTGCGTGCTGTCTGCGTGCTCTGTACCCAGTACATACCGCTATATCCACCTACATAGCTGTTCTCTATTTGAGCCCACTTGCCATCTGCAGGAGTTATTGGAAGTTGTGTGTGCCTCCAGCACAGCACAGTATACATCTGTATATACCCCTTTATCTCTGGTGTTCTCTGGTTATTGTCTGCGTGCCCTGACCGCAGTATACACCGCTATATTCACCTCACCTATATAGCTAGTGATCTATCTTTAATAATAGAGCTTGCAGTCAGTAGTGTTAGGAGATAGTGCGTGCTGTCTGCGTGCTCTGTACCCAGTACATACCGCTATATCCACCTACATAGCTGTTCTCTATTTGAGCCCACTTGCCATCTGCAGGAGTTATTGGAAGTTGTGTGTGCCTCCAGCACAGCACAGTATACATCTGTATATACCCCTTTATCTCTGGTGTTCTCTGGTTATTGTCTGCGTGCCCTGACCGCAGTATACACCGCTATATTCACCTCACCTATATAGCTAGTAGTAGTGATCTATCTTTTATAATAGAGCTTGCAGTCAGTAGTGTTAGGAGATAGTGCGTGCTGTCTGTGTGCTCTGTACCCAGTACATACCGCTATATCCACCTACATAGCTGTTCTCTATTTGAGCCCACTTGCCATCTGCAGGAGTTATTGGAAGTTGTGTGTGCCTTCAGCACAGCACAGTATACATCTGTATATACCCCTTTATCTCTGGTGTTCTATAATAAAGGCATCTGCAGGAGTTAGTGGGTGTTGTGTGCCTCCAGCACAATATACACTACCCAACTGCTGTTTTACCCAACTCCCTTCAGGCCATTACCATGTCTGGAAGGCCAGCAAGGAGAGGCAGACAGGCGCGAGCCGATAAAAGAGGGCAAGCAGGCTCTGTGTCTAGAGACAACAGTGCTGGTCGTGGACGCGGTGCATTGTCATCAGCACGTGGCCATGGGACATGCTTGTCCTTCTTTTCGGCAGCTGGACATGTTGAACCGCAACATGCCAACGACTTGGTAGAGTGGATGACCAAGCCCTCTTCATCCTCCTCATCCTCTCTCACCCAGTCTCAGGGTAGTAGCAAAGCAGCTGCGAAAGCATCGTCTTCCCTCCTCTCAATGTCATCATCAGTGACTCCTTCCCTAGACCCACCACGTCCTCCTGAGGATTCTCCTGAACTCTTTGAGCACAGTGTTGGGTACATGCTCCAGGAGGATGCCCAGTGTTTTGTGGGCTCTGATGATGACACTCAGCTAGAGGAAGGCAGTAGCGTGAGCGCAGAGAGAGGGGATGCTCAAGAAGGACAGCAATCTGGCAGTCATGTTCCACAAGCTGCAGCATACTGCCAGGTTTGCTACAGCGATGAAGAGGGAGGGGATGATGAGGGCACTGACTCCACGTGGGTGCCTGGAAGGAGGGAGGAGGAGGAGGAGGAGGAGGAGGCACATGTCCAACGAGGCAGGATGCCCTCCGGGGGCCAGCTTAGGGGCAGCACACCGACTGAATCACACCGCAGAGCTCCGCCTGTGCAGAGCGCTGCCTCTGCGCGTTATTCTAAAAGTTCTTTGGTGTGGGCCTTTTTTGAGACGAGTGCATCAGATCGCACCGCTGCTATTTGCAACATATGTCTCAAGCGTATCTCACGTGGCCAAAACATCAGCCACTTGGGCACCACATGCTTAACCAGACATATGTTGACCTGCCATGCAGCTTGTTGGCAAGCGTACCTCAAAGACCCACACCAAAGAACAAAGCGGACCTCTCCTTGCTCCTCATCAGCTGGCATCTCCAACCCCACTAGACCTTCAGTCCTCTCTGAAACCTGCTCTGAGAGGAATGAAGGTGTAGAATTAGGTGTGTCACAGCCAAGTGCTTCCGGGAACTCTGCTAGCGGTACACCCACGTCCGATTATAGCAGGCAAATGTCCCTGCCCCAGCTGCTGGACCGGCGGAAGAAGTTTACTCCCAGCCATCCACATGCCCAGCGGTTGAATGCTAGCTTGGCTAAATTGCTAGCACTTCAACTGCTGTCTTTTCAGTGGGTAGACTCGGCCCCCCTCCGTGAGTTTGTACAATGTGGGGTTCCTCAGTGGCAGGTCCCCAAACGCCACTTTTTCTCACGGAAGGCGATTCCGGCTCTCTACCGGCATGTGGAAGGCAATGTCCTTGCCTCGCTGGACAGGGCGGTCAGCGGTAAGGTGCATATTACCGCTGACTCATGGTCCAGCAGGCATGGACAGGGACGTTACCTGTCTTTCACGGGCCATTGGGTCACTCTTCTGGCAGCTGGGAAGGATGCAGGACAAGGTGCAGTAGTGTTGGAGGTTGTTCCGCCACCACGCCTCCAAAATGCTACTATTGGTTGTGACACACCTCTCTCCTCCACCCCCTCCTCTTCTTCTTCCTCCATGGCCTCTTCCAGTGCTCTGTCCTCAGAACCAGCGGTGCTCCGTAGGCGTTCCAGGGGCTACGCAAGTACGCAGGCAAAACGATGCCATGCCGTGCTTGCGCTGGTTTGTTTGGGGACAGGAGCCACACTGGGGCGGATGTTTTGTCAGCTCTGCAGGGGCAGGCCGAGAGGTGGTTGACACCATGCCAGCTTAAGCCAGGAATGGTGGTTTGCGACAATGGCACCAACCTCCTCTCTGCCCTCCGACAGGGACAACTGACCCATGTGCCCTGTGCAGCTAACGTCCTTAACCTGGTGGTGCAGCGGTTCTTGGGCAGGTACCCCGGCTTACAGGATGTCCTGAAGCAGGCCAGGAAAGTCTGTGTGCATTTCCGCCGATCATTTAATGCCTGTGCTCGGCTGGCTGAGCTCCAAAAGGAGTTGAACCTGCCCAAGAACCGCCTTATATGTGACATGCCCACCAGATGGAACTCAACATTGGCCATGCTGCAGCGGCTGCACACGCAGCAGAGGGCCATCAATGAGTACCTGTGCGACTATGGCACCAGGACAGGGTCAGGGGAGCTCGGTTTTTTCTCACCACGCCAGTGGGGCATGATCAGGGATGCATGCACTGTCCTGTCACCGTTTGAGGAGGCCACAAGGATGGTGAGCAGTGACAGTGCATGCATCAGTGACACTGTACCTCTTGTCCACCTCTTGGAGCATACGCTGCGTGGAATAATGGACAGGGCACTTGAGGCAGAACAGAGGCAGGAAGAGGAGGACTTCCTTGCCTCTTAAGGCCCCCTTTATCCAGACAGTGTTCCTGCTGTGCCACCCATCACACAGGAAGAGGATGAGGAGGAGAAAGAGGAGGAGGAGGATGATTGTGTCAGCATGGAGGTGGAGGCTGGCACTCAGCATCAGCAGCAGCAGCAGCAGCAGTCTTGTAGGGATGATTTACAGTCCCAAGAAACACGTGGACTTGTACGTGGCTGGGAGGAGGTAGCTGCGGATCATGTTGTCCTTAGTGACCCAGAGGACTCCGGACCGAATGCCTCAGCTAACCTACGCTGCATGGCCTCCCTGATCCTGCAAAGCCTGCGGAAGGATCCTCGTATTCTTCGGATCAAGGAGAGGGACCATTACTGGCTGGCCACTCTCCTTGATCCACGGTACAAGGGTAAGGCTGTCGACCTTATCTTGCCATCGCAGAGGGAGCAGAGGATGAGACATCTCCGGGAGGCCTTGCAGAAAGGTCTGTGCAACGCGTTCCCAGAGACTGGGAGGTTACAAACTCCTGGTCCTGGACAACGTGTTGCTGAGGCATCGGTCAGAAGGAGCGGCGGAGAAGGTGGCCGTCTGACTGATGCTTTCAGACAATTTTTTAGTCCGCAGCCCCAAGGTATGATCGGTTCCAGCACCCATCGCCAGCGTCTGATTTACATGGTGCAGGAATACCTAGGGGCAAGGTCAGACTTGGACACCTTTCCCACCGAAAATCCTCTGGCTTACTGGGTCTTGAGGATGGATCACTGGCCAGAGCTTGCACAGTATGCAATTGAGCTACTGGCCTGTCCTGCATCCAGCGTTCTTTCGGAACGCACCTTCAGTGCGGCTGGTGGCTTTGTTACCGATCACAGGGTGCGCCTGTCCACCGAATCAGTTGATCGACTGACCTTCATCAAGATGAATCAGTCTTGGATCACCCACAGCTACCAAGCACCTGAAGCTGATGTAACAGAATAATTTTTTTTGAAATATCACATCCCTTCAAGACTGCCTATGCTGATGCTGAGTGACTGTCCTGTTATGTTGATTGTCTATCCTCTTCCTCCTCCGCTGATATGTTGGAAGAACATTTCTGGTTCTGGTTGATGCCATCAGCCCAATTTTTCTGCCCCTGTTTAACAGGGGCGTTTAAGTACAATTTTTGATGCAATGCTTTGCAGCAGGGCTAATTCCTGCAATCAAACAAGAGTATATGGGAGAGGTTTCAGTGTGGTGGCACCAGCACCAGTGCCTAAGGCCCAATTTTTCTGCCCCTGTTTAACAGGGGCGTTTTAATTACAATTTTTGATGCAATGCTTTGCAGCAGGGCTAATTCCTGCATTAAAACTAGAGTATATGGCAGAGGTTGCAGTGTGGTGGCACCAGCACCAGTGCCTAAGGCCCAATTTTTCTGCCCCTGTTTAACAGGGGCGTTTAAGTACAATTTTTGATGCAATGCTTTGCAGCAGGGCTAATTCCTGCAATAAAACTAGAGTATATGGAAGAGGTTGCAGTGTGGTGGCACCAGCAGCAGTGCCTAAGGCCAAATTTTTCTGCCCCTGTTTAACAGGGACATGTAATTACAATTCTTGATATAATATTTCACAGGAGGGCCCCTTCCTGTGCCCACCCAGAGTAACGGTGAGGACTTACAGTGTTGTGGCACCAGCACCACAACCACCAAAGGTCAATTTTTCTACCACTGTTCAACAATGGCATGTAATTACAATTCTTGATATAATCGTTCACAGCAGGGCGCTCCAGCGCCCACCAAGAGTCACTTTGAGGGCTTACAATGTTGTGGCAAAACCAACACCTTGTTCCGCCATTTCTGCAGAGCATATAGGGCAGGCCCCTACTTTCAAACATCCAACTTACAAACATCTACTTGCAAAAGGAAGGAGACAACAGCAAGTGAGATGAAAAAAGATGGACGAGAAAACAAATTATACAGGGGTGATAACCCTTCCCTATGTTTTCCAAAAAGCTTAAAAATAGTTTTTTTGACTGGAGCTACACTTTAAAAATGTACCAGTTGAAAATTACAAACAGATTCAACTTAACACAACAAACCTACACAGTCCCTGTCTTGTTTGCACCGCCTGTATACTGCTGTTCTGAGTATATAGGGCCTGGGGGCCACACGCATTCCCTTTTTTTAATATGGGTACAGGGTTCCCGTTAATATGCGTACAAGACCCAAATAGGCTGGTAATGGGCAGGGAGGGCTACCCATGCCATTTTTCTCAATGATTTTCAACCATATTGCAGGAACCAGATATAACATTAAAACCGCAAGCAGTTTTAAATGGTGTTATTTCCGTTTAATGTCATTTTGTGCAGGGACTGTTCTAAACACGGGAAACACGTGGCACTTCACAGGCATACCACAGACACCCCCCAGGCACCATATTTAAAGGAATATTTCACTTTTTTTTTCACTTTAATCGTCATTAAAATCAGTGCTTTGACGGCCATTTTTAAAAACATTTTAGGCATTGACCCATGTCCCCTGGGGCAGGAGCCAGGTCCCCAAACCCTTTTTAGGACAGTATCTTGCATATTAGCCGTTAAAATTAGCACTTTTCATTTCGAACGTTCGAGTCCCATAGACTTCAATGGGGTTCTAACGTTCGTTCGAATTTGGGGTCCGTTCGAAAGTTCTGGTGCGAACCGAACCGGGGGGTGTTCGGCTCATCCCTACCCCCCAACATACCACTGGCCCCCACATTCACAGACTGGCTCCCGACATACGACTGACCCCCACGTCCACAGACTGGCTCCCACATTCACAGACTGGCCCCCAACATACCACTGGCCCCCACATTCACAGACTGGCCCCCGACATATGACTGGCCCCCACGTCCACAGACTGGCCCCCACATCCACAGACTGGCCCCCACATTCACAGACTGGCCCCCAACATACCACTGGCCCCCACGTTCACAGACTGGCCCCCACGTTCACAGACTGGCCCCCACAATCACAGACTGGCCCCCGACATACAACTGGCCCCCACGTTCACAGACTGGCCCCCACGTTCACAGACTGGCCCCCAACATACCACTGGTCCCCCACATTCACAGACTGGCCCCCCACACCACATTCACATACCATGACTGTCACTGGCCCCCGACATACCACTGGCCCCCACATTCACATACCATGACTGTCTGTCACTGGCCCCCGACATACGACTGGCCCCCGACCCGACATCCACATTGTAGACTGACTGGCCCCAGACATGATGCCGCCGTTGCCGCGCACAGATGACTGTGGCGCCGCCCACCGCCCTTTACACTCTGACTGACACAAACAGTAACACACTAGCAGCGGGGGTGGGCGGCGCCACAGGTGTAGACCAACTTCTGGTCTTCTTAATAAATAAAAAAATGGTGGACCTCTAGCGGCCGGCGGCAAAAAAACGGGAAATTCAATCTCCCGGGACAAACCGAATTTCGCGGGACATTTCCCGGGACAAAATTAATTCGGGACAAATGTCCTAATGGCGGGAATGTCCCGCGAAATTCGGGACAGTTGGCAACTATGCTGACATGGTTCTCTAGGATTGTGTGCAGGTAAGGGTCGGTTCACACTAGGATGACTTGTCAGGCGACTTAGCCGCCTGACAAGTAGCGTCCCGTTCTGTACAATGGAACCGTTCCAAGTCGCTCCGACTTAGAAAAAGGTTCCTGTATGACTTTGGGGGCGACTTGCATTGACTTCTATACAGAAGTCGTTTTGCAATTCGCCGCAGTGGTCGCCTGAGGCAGTCGCGCTGTAAGTCATGCTGCTTCAGTGTGAACCGGACCTCAGGGTGGAAAACTATAATTTCACAAGTCATCAAAATAGTCCTACAGACCCGGCAACTGCAAAATTAACTTCCAGGTTTTTTTTTGTCAAAGCTTAGTTGAAGTTAGAAGCTGATTGTCTACTATGCACAGCTGCACCAGATTTTGCACTCTTCTGTTTTATTAAATCAACCCCAGTGTGTATCTCTTTCTTAACACTTTACAGTATTTAGGAATAAATAGAGGGGTCCTATGTACCCCTTACTCATTCACATGGGGAGAGAGGGCATAGCTCCCAACTGTCCCTGATTTGGAGGGACTGTCCCTGATTTGGCGCAATGTCCCTCTGTCCCACATTCCTCCTCATTTGTCCCTCATTTTGGTCTGATCTATATAGATGTACCGTATTTATCGGCGTATAACACGCGCCGGCGTATAACACGCACCCCAAGTTTAGTAGGGAATTTTAAGGAAAAAAACTTTTAGGGGGGAAGTTTAAGGGGAAAAAAAAAACTTACATTTATATGCCCATAAGTGTCATCTGCAGCCTTGTCCACCATTGCAGCCTTGTCCACCATTGCAGCCTTATGCAGCCTTGTCCACCATTGCAGCCTTATGCAGCCTTGTCCACAATTGTAGTCTTGTCCCCCATTGCAGCCTTATGCAGTCTTGTCCCCCATTGCAGCCTTATGCAGTCTTGTCCCCCATTGCAGCCGTGTCTATTTCATTTGCTATTTGTATTATTTTTTTTTTAAATGCCGCCGACATACAGAGCCGGATGTGTATCTCGGCGGTGTGCGGCCGCCTTCGGCTCTTCTCACCAGCTTTCGGCCATTCTCGGCAGCTTTCGGCCGCCGAGCAGAGCCAAAGGCGGCCGAAAGCTGTCGAGAACGACCGAAGATGGCCGAAAGCCGCCGATAATGGCCGAAGGCGGCCGAAAGTCGCCTTGAAGAGCCGAAGGCGGCTGAAAGCCACCCAGAGGCTCAGAATTTCGGGGGATCGGCGTATAACTTGCACCCATGATTTTCCCCTGCTTTTAAGAGGAAAAAAGTGCGTGTTATACGCCGATAAATACGGTATATAAAATGCACTTTTTAGCTATCAAAATGTGTTTTTCCGGCATTAAACCTTTCATCTGATTTCGAAATTTCTGCATTTGTAAATTCCAAAAGCCAATATAAAGGAAAAGTAGTGTTAAAAAAAGCATTTGTGGGTTTAACCAATCTTGTTTTTTTTGTACAATTCTCCTTTATGGGGGTGTGGCAAGGGGTGTGTCCTATACCTGCATACTTTTGCTGATAGGTGTCCCTCATTCCCATCTCAAAAATTTGGGAGGTATGGGAGAGGGTGATATCTGGGTGTGACTTTATTGGTAAAGGGGACATCCAGGTTCTGATAAGCTCTCCACCTGCATACCCCCACAACCACCAGGCCAAGGTTTTGGAGAAGAGGCCCTTATCCTCGTCAACAAGTTACCTATGCATGAGTTGAAAGCATGTGGTTTGTCTGTGTTATCTGGTGTGGATTTTTGGGGAGACCCCACATTTTTGGGAGGGGTTCCCTTTAAAATGTTTACCAGACCTGAATGGTCTGGCATAAATTTGAGGTGGGTGGACCTCACAGTTTTTTCTGTTCTTCAGTGCATGGGGCCCCCCTATAATTCATACCAGACCTGAAGGATCTGATATGAATTATGGGGGGAACCCAAAGCCATTGTTTAAAAAGTATACCTGCCCCTTTTGCCAGAGATTCCCAGCTATGTAAATGAATGGGGCCAGTGACTGCCATGCATAATAGCCTAAATGTTCGGGCATTCGCCTGAATCCCAAAATGTTCAAGGTTTGGTCCAAACTTGTAATCAGACCTTAAGCTCATCCCTTCTGCTGCTTTAGTAAGGAGATATGTTTGTGGGGTGGAATTGTAATGGCGTTGTATACATTTGAATTTTGGCTGTACTCGTGTATATGGCAGCACAGTGGTGTGTTTTAAAGTAGTTGTAAACCTCTGAAATGAAAAATTAATAAAGTATATCCTTTTATAGTGTGTGCTTACCTCAATCTATCACATTAAGAGTGGTTCCTGTCTGCTATTTTCTTCCTCTGCTATCTGCATGAACCACTTCTGACACGTTTCCCTGACACAAGCCAATCCTAGTACTTGGCCTTCACCCCTCCTCCAGCACACAGAAGGTGATTGACAGGCCCAGATTTGCATGTTTCCCTGTAATACTCTGGATATGGAGATGTGTCCGTTGCCTCCACTCAGGTCTCAGATTACACTCAGCTCCCTGCTCTATGCTATGCAGTGTGTGAGGTCAGATTCCTGCATCCTGTAAGCCGAGGAATACCCTTTCTTCAGTGTATTTTGAATTGCTTTGGAGAAGAAAGGGCTGCAGAAAAACAGGTATAGTTTATGTAAGCGGATTTAATTCATCACAGTGTATCACCTGAGGCCAGTCACTTTAGTCGGCTTATGTAAAGTTTATTATCACTTTAGCACTGAGCTACCACATATATTTGTTCAGTTGGCATCACTGTTCTTTGCTGGAAGAGTATCCCCTCACTTCCACCACTCTATGATCACATTTTCACCAACAGGCTCCCAATAACATAATCACAGTGTCTGTTGTCTTCAATAGGGGCTACTATGTCAATTTAGTTTTTGGATAGGCTGTAGTTAGCTCAGACCGATTGTATAGCTTTTCACCATTTTTATTCCCTAAGCTTAAGTTGGCTTGTGATTTCTAGGTTAAGGCCTGAGGTAGGAGGTGCTGCTGGATGGAGATTTGCTGTTGGGCCCAATAGCCTGTTTTGAGGCCCAACACGTGCTGAAGTGGTCCTGAAGCTCTCTTGCCTGGTCTAGAGGAAGCTGTGCCAAGGAGGAGACCCAGGGAAGGTTCCTTCCCAGACATAGCCAGGAAGAAGGCTTGTCTGTCAGAATGGCCTGGTGACTTACTTGGAGGACGCACTGAAATTTGGAAATGTATTTACAGTGTCGCTGGGTTGGCTTAAAGGTTCTGACACTGTGAAATTGGACATTGATCTGGAGAGTCTGTAATTGATCTGCTACGGTATCTGGGACCCCTAACTCTCACTTCCTTAACCCTTCTGAAATAAGGCTGGGTTCACATCCATCGTACAGCAGGGGTCTGGTGCATGCTGGTTCACCATTTCAGGTCCGACTTCAGCCCGAATTTTGGGCTGAATTCGGACCTGAAACGGACCAAAAAGGGCACATGTTTTTCCTGCAAAATGCACCTGACCTACTGCGATGATATGTGAACCGGCTCCATAGAGAGCCAGTCACAATCTCCTGCTATGAGAATTGGATGCGGGAAAAACTTGCATCCAATACGCATAGGTGTGAACCCAGCCTAAAACTTTAAAAAGACAAAAGTGACTGATGCCCAACAGGGGCATTGCTAGGTCTGCAAAAGATCTGGGGCCAGCCTTTTTGCAGGCCCAGTGGTGGCACGCAGGTTGTAAACCGTTTTTGGTGGGTATTGGCTGGTGCAGGCTCTTAAATCATCATGGCACCATGGTTGATATGGTGTCAGGGTGATTGAAGTGCATTATTTCTATTGTTACATTGTACTATATAAGTGCTTCAAATTACCATAATGCAGAATCAGTGGGAGCCCTGGGTGTGTCACTTGCCACGTCGACTGCTACCAGATGCAGTTTGTCACTTGCCACCATTGCCTTTCACCAGATGTGGATTGTCACTTGCCACTATCGCCTGTCACCAGATGCAGCTTGTTACTTGTCACTGTTGCCTGGCAGCAGATGTGGATTGTCACTTGCCAAGCCACCTGCCACCAGATGTGAATTGTCACTTGCCATGTTGCCTGCCATCAGATGTGGATGATTGCTTGCCACGTCACCTGCCACTATTTTTTTCATTTAGCACAGAGGCAGGTGCAGATGTCGATTCTGAGTGAGGGCAGGAGAGCGGTGATGCGGGGCAGGCAGTGAGAGATGATGTCATCTCACTGCTCCCCGCCGCATCTCCAACATTGAAGATGCCCGACTGTAAGTGTGGAAGAGCAGTTATGCAGGGCAGGTGGACAGAGATGATGTCATCTTGTCCACCCGCTCGTTTCTCTTATCTACCTGCCTGGCTCTCTCATGCAGCCCGCCCACCTGCTGCACCCGTGGCCCAGCTGCAGAGAGGCTACGCCCTCATGGTTAGACTTAATAGCCACCACCTAGCGATGCCACTGATGCCCAATATCCTTTCTCAGGCCCCCCCCCCCCCCCATTTTAGCCATAGAATCAGCCCTCAGGTGAAATGCTAGCCCACCCCTGCCTCTGGAGGTGCTACCCTGCCTTTGGGGTGTCAGAGGGGTGCTACACAGCCAATCACAGTGATCACACGACAGAGAAGTTCATGTAACATCTTCGTTGTTATGAATAATTAATGCTGCAAAGGGTTATTAACACAATTGTATTAGTGCCAAGTACAGCTGTTCGGAGTCTTGCTGGTTATTTTATATAGAAACTGCAAGCAGGAAATTGTCAGATACTTCTCCATCCTCCCAAGAGACCTTCTGCTTCATATTCTGACTGGTATGTGGATGGAGATGACCCCAGAGATTTGCAGTTCCCTGGCACAAGCAGACAGAGCCGATGAGCATGGGTGTCTGGGAAGAAAGAATCGAATCGGACAGGAATCCCAGAGAGAGCTTTCTGGACGAGGAAACCTGACAGACATGAACATGAGGAGCAGGTGATCAGAGACATGCCATGCCTGGCTCTCTGCAGTCTCAGAGGTATCATTAAGGAAGATGGAATTGACACGCCTTCTCTCTCAATTCCACATTTTCATCTGTCAGTCAGCAGCTGCCATCTCGTTCTCTCCAGTAGCAGACAAGGACTTAGAGAGCCAGCGCCGGCTCGATTTGTGACCAAAACACCTATTCTTTATTCATTCTACTGTATCTGCCATAGTTTGTAATACTGTTCAGCTACTCTCATGGCTACCATACACCTGCCACACTGCATAGGCAGGATGGTGACACCTCATCTTTACCCTTTCTTTGCCACCGCCTTATACAGAATTGTGAAAGGGGATTATCACATTGGTTATGTCCTGTGCTAATCAAGAATACCATGTTGATCTGATTGTGTAAATCTACTACTAAATCACCTTCCTGGTGAAGCAGATTTTAAGTGGTTATAAAGGCAGAAGTTTTCCTACCTTAATGCAGTCTCTGCATTAAGGTAAACAACCTTCTGCATGCCCCCACCCCCCATTATACTAACCTGAGCACCATCTTGATCCAGCAATGTGCAGAAGAACAGCAGCTCTCTCAGCTGTCTCCCTACTCATTGGTGATACATTGCTACTAGCAGATTTCCAGTGATTCAAAGGTAAAGCCTTACTGATTGCTTTGGATGATGGCTTTACTTGGATAAGTTTTCATTTCCTGCATTGATTATGTAGCACCATCTTAGCATAGGTTGCTAGGCAAATTTAGTTTTGGCTCCTTCTGTAATCAAGGGAGCACTACTTGTTTTTATTCTGGCCTGCTCATGGTCTCACAATTTGGGAGTTTGATTGCTTCTCCCTGCCTCTGGAAGACGTTTCCAGAGCTTAGAGTGGGAGATTCAAATTAACCACCCTGAATATTTATTGGGCTCCAGCCTTTCCTGTGATAAAAAGTGTCCAGTAGGAGTGTTGATAAATAGTCTGAGACGCTGGAGAGCAGGGTTCGTTCTCCCCAGGAGGGTTCCAGAGGTGCAGAGGCTGCTTTTTGCTTTTGAATATCTGTTCTAGAAGGCCGCGAAAGGGCCATGAATAAAGATTCAAATGGACTTTGCTCAGAGCTGACTGCAGAACCACATCACAAGGGATCTGGTCCTAAGCAGTGCCACTTCACTCACTGGTTTGGAAGGAAGCTGGAAGGAGACAGCTGCCCTGGGTATGTATGAGTAGTGATCTTAAGTTGATCCCTGAGACTGTGTTCTGGACGCTGCAGTGGGTACTAATAGTTTGCGCATTGGCACAGGGTAACCAGATGCCCAAATACTTGCCAGATGGTCTTCAACTGTAGGACTTTGGACTATTCACTATTACCTACTACTAATATTAGAGAGACTGTCCTTTTGTTCACCAACTATTGTGGAGCGTTTTGGAGAATCTCATGCCCTAATCCCCATCCTTTTCTCAAGTGTACCAGCAATAAACCACAAAAAGACAACCCTTGACTGTTTATTGGAGCTGGAGTTAATGGACTGTTGCTTGTATGAACATAGTTCTGTGCTGTTGGAAGAATCAGAAACAAACAGCACTACAATTACACAGCTAGCGCCCTGATGATGCAACATGAAATCTTGGAGATGCACAGTGAGAGATCTAGTAGGTTGGTGCAGTCCACTTTCTTCACTGCAGGTGGCACTCAACGGCAGCAATGCAGAAGGAGAGAAAGTCTAGAGGAACATGGTTCTTCTATGGTTTCCTGGGTCACGGAGGGCAGCGATCTGGTTACATGCTGGCCAGCCATGTGACTCTGGGGGCCCTCTTAGTTGTGGCAGAGTCTATTGAAGAACCTGGCCCCTGGATTTGGCACGCATTCTAGGGTGTGGGTAGTCAAGGACAGTATTAAAGGTAGGAAAAGGTTCCAGATGAGGCATAGTGTAGGGATTTGCCATTCTCCTGGAGACCTTCCCACTTGGGCTCATACTGGCCAGACTGGATTACGCCCTGCAAGACAGACGCTGTCAGCTCGACTGAGACCTTCTTCGCTACATGCTGTTGTCATCCATGTTTCTCGGCTGGGCCTTCTTCCTTCAGGCTTGTTTGTGAACTGTTATACCTTGACTTCAATACTAGTTTTCAATTGCACATGGACTGAGTGTGTGTGTTACTGCCGCCGCACCATGCTGCACCCACCCACATGCAGTGTTATTGTTTATTGCAGCGGAAGCAAGAATTTGTGGCATTTTGGAGTGAAGAAGCTACTGCCTCCTGGGATATGTGGCATAGGAATTAGATGGATGCAGGAGGGTAGTGTACATGGCACCATCTCCTAAGCAAGAAATAAAAATGTTTATAACAAAAACAACCAAGGATAAATCCAAGGAAAATTTCAAACCGGTCAGTAAGTAAAGTTTGGACTTTTCCTTGGATTTATCCTTGCTTGTTTTTTGTTATCATATGTTGCCCTCAAATGCTCCTCACTGTATAGGCCAAATATAGATGAGGGCAGCGGTTCACTTTTTGTATGAGAAATAAGAAATTTTGAAGGTCCCATCATTAGAAAGGAAAAAAAAGTAACTTCTCATTGATAAATTATAAATTGCACGTTCTTGTAAGGAGGGTGGGGAAGGAAAGTCATGATACCTTACATACTTTATTCTCTGCTAAAAGGTCTACTTTAGGTGGAAGTTTGACTTTAGCTTGGTTGCAGTAGATCCTGGACAACGTTAGTGTTTACCTGACTGATTTCACACGTTGCCTAGAATTACTATCTAATACTTCTGAGTCCTCTCGTGTTCAATTGCAACTAACTAAAAGATATTAAAAATGAAAATTCTAGGAATCCTTCACTCGTTATTAAATGGATTTGTTCCTTCTCTGGTAAGCCTCCTGCTCGTTGTTAGACAGGTTGTTCTCTATATTAAGTGTAACACTTTAATTAAAGTATCCAATTTCTGTGAAGAAGCAACCTATTCAAAGACCACAGAAAAATAACACCTTTATTAATCAAAAACCTGAAATTCATTTACAAATTCAAATATGCCGAGTAGCTCTCGACAGTGTTAAGCTGGTCGTTTAGAAAAAAAAAAGAAATTACATTTAATAAGCCTCAGAAATCATAAATAAATATACATGACGGCATTAGCTATCTTCTCCGGAGAAATAACTCTGACATTTGCCCCTGAAAATTAAGTTGCAAGTTACCAACCGTAATTCTTTTCTGCAAGTTGGACAGCATATTGCGACAGACTGGGTTCGGGCAGCTTAAATCCCAGATGCCCAAAGAAATACAATGTAGTGCTTTGTAGAAATGGAATGCAAAATTTATTAATCTACACGCCGATGGATTTGATGAGCGCTGCGTTTCATTACTGCCGTCCGAAGGTAGCTTGATCTGAAATTAGATGAAAAGGCTGAAAGCTTTGGAGGATTATTTTGTGAACTTTTATTTCCTAAGCAATTATAAATCAGATGATGTGATACATTATGTTAGGTGCTCATGTACATATCTCCCTTTGTGAGGTGAAAAGAGGCGACTTTAAATTGCTAGCAATTTCCTTTTTCCGGCAAAAGACATGGCCATTGTCACATACCTGAATGCAGAGCTTGAAATGATGAAGGTGATCTCCCTTACTGCTCCAGGCCAAACAAACCTGAATTTGTGGTCAGGGAATGTAGTGACTATGAGGTGCCATGGGTGCTGATAAAGGAATGTTGGTGTTCCTGGAGCTGGAGAATAACTGAATAATTTCTTCAAATAGGTTGGGGTATCAGGATAATACAGGTCACCAATCAAGCTATAGTCTGTGTTGCATCTGATATGTTTCATATAAATATACTATATACAGTATCTCACAAAAGTGAGTACACTCCTCCCATTTTTGTAAATATTTTATTATATCTTTTCATGTGACAACACTGAAGAAATGACACTTTGCTACAATGTAAAGTAGTGAGTGTACAGCTTGTATAACTGTAAATTTGCTGTCCCCTCAAAATAACTCAACACACAGCCATTAATGGCTAAAACGCTAGCAACAGAAGTGAGTACACCCCTAAGTGAAAATGTCCAAATTGGTTCCAAAGTGTCAATATTTTGTGCGACCATCATTATTTTCCAGCACTGCCTTAACCCTGGCAAAGCACACTGCTCGAGGCCAAATCAGGTGCAGGATGGATCACAGGTGCAGACCTCAGCTCACCACTGTGGAAGACGAACAAGACAAGAAATTGGTCGCACGCTGGAACTCCAAATTATTTCAATGTCATCTCTATTGTTAAAAGGGTCAGACAGATACAGGCAATGGTAGACGTTTCACAATCGATAGCTTGCTTGTGGGTTGGTTGTGAATAAGCAAGCTATCGCTTGTGAAACGTCTACCATTGCCTGTATTTGTCTGACCCTTTTGACAATAAAGATGACATTGAGATAATTTGTAGTTCCACTGCGTGACCAATTCCTTGTCTTGACTGCCTTAACCCTCTTGGGCATGGAGTTCATCAGAGCTTCACAGGTTGCCACTGGAGTCCTCTTCCACTCGTCCATGACAACATCATGGAGCTGGTGGATGCTAGAGACCTTACGCTCCTCTACCTTCCATTTGAGGATGCCCCACAGATGCTCAATAGGGTTTAGGTCTGGAGACATGCTTGGCCAGTCCATCACCTTTATCCTCTGCTTATTTTTAGCAAGGCAGTGGTCATCTTGGAGGTGTTTTTTGGGGTCGTTATCATGTTGGAATACTGCCCTGCAACCTAGTCTCTGAAGGGAGGGGATCATGCTCTTCTTCAGTATGTCACAGTACATGTTGACATTCATGGTTCCCTCAATGAACTGTAGCTCCCCAGTGCTGGAAGCACTAATGCAGCTCTAGACCATGACACTCTGACCACCATGCTTGATTGTAGGCAAGACACACTTGTCTTTGTACTCCTCACCTGGTTGCCGTCACACACACTTGACACCATCTGAACCATATAAGTTTATCTTGGTCTCATCAGGCCACAGGACATGGTTCCAGTAATCAATGTGCTTAGTCTGCTTGTCTTCAGCAAACTGTTTGTGGACTTTCTTGTTCATCATCTTCCTTCTGGGACGACAGTCATGCAGACCAATTTGATGCAGTGTGCAACGTATGGTCTGAGCACTAACAGGCTGACCCCCCACCCCTTCAACCTTTGCATCAATGCTGGCATAAGACTTTCACTACTGATGCCTGAAAGGGTCCCACTGGCAACAGCGAGCGTCAGCAGAACTGTGTGGCTGAGCACAATTTGCACTGCAGGACCATACACTGGTGGAGGTGCTTGTGCCATTATCTGTGGCCAGCGTGATTTTCCTGACCCCTTCTCAATTTTCTCCACCCATGCCTATTTCCATTTAAAAGCCATGGCCCGGAGTCCCTGATGAAGGGCATCCTAAGACCCCTGAAACACATCTTTTATGATTTATTTTTATTTTTTTGGCTAATAATAAACTCTAAATATCCTGTTTCCAGAACTTATTCTTATGGCTCTTCTACACACCAGCTCACCCTGAATTATGATGGCCCCAATCAATGAGGACAGACCTTACTTTGACAGTAGCCTAGATTGAAACCCCCCAAAACCCTTCATAGGCAATTTTAATACTATCATCACCGTACCTCATTTGATTCAGCACAACCACCACTATCAGTACTGATAATAACGTGGTTTGACAATTTTTATTTTTACTTTTTTATGCTTGCATCAATTTCATTTAGTGTTTATGTTTATAAAAATGTTTTAAACGTGGCCTCTTTTTTTAACTAATTATTTTTGATCGTTTTTTTAATTTTCAAATAAAGGTTTATTACATGCATCTATGTGCATCAATAACATACTTTATAAAACAATTTGGAGATTTTTCTTTAGAAGGCCAAGTAAGTGTTTCTGCTTTCTGGATGACTAAGTTAATCCACTAATTACGTGTCACCATCATTGCTATGAGAGGAGGAAGGGGGTTTTGTCCCTCTCATTCAGTATATTTACATATATGTCTATTCCTGACATGTCACAAGACACAGTAACTGTATCATTTTTCAGAAGAACTTTTATCATTAAAAAATACATCCTAGAGCTTCAGTCAAGTGACATTTTCTAGGCTAGCCATTCTCAACCATGGTTCTGTGGAGGTTCCTTCAGAAGTTTCTAGGGGTTTCTTGAGATCTGGCTGATTGACCTCATTTGAAGGTGCCTAGATGGGTCTGGGTCCAATGCTATTTGGCAAAGCCAGCAGCATGACACCCATGATCTTTTTAGCAATTCTTTCCACCATTGTAACAGTTGCATTCATCCTACTGGCCTCCAAAGTAAGGGACATTATTCCTATTGACCGCAATTTATTGATTTAAATAAGGGTTATCAGGGACCTGAAATTAATTTTAAGGGTTAAAGATTCAGAAAGATTTGTGTAAGCTGGTATGATAGCATAATTGAGCTGTAGGCAGGAGGAAGCATCCCCTCAGTCTTTCCTGCCCCCAGTGATTGGACTGCAACAATGCAATGTTCTAGAAAATCACAAGAGACTAATCTGAGTCAGACATTTATAAACACAGCCAAAGTAGTGCACAAGCCAGACCTGGATTTATAGCGTAGTGTAATTTCTGAGCCATCTCAGTCCAAAAAGTAGATGGTGATGCTTTTCTGTAAGAATCCACCTCAGTCCCTTTTGTTGGTAGTCTGGTGATCTTTGCTGTCACTCACATATGAAATCTCTATTTTCACTGCAATATTCAAAGGTCAGAATCACCATAAACAGCATAAGTTCATTGATCCACCCTATCTTGTGTCTACAGTTCAGGCTGTTGTTGGGGGAGATTTTTTTCTTAGAACACAATAGACACCTTTATTTTACCTGAGCATTTTCTAGGATAATGCAATGAATTCAGATTGTTCTGAAGTCCTACTCAATATGTCATCAATGTACCCTTGAAAGCAGGGGGGAACTACATGCAGCAAATTTTTATGATTGCATTCGGGGCCCCAGACCAGAAAAATATTATTATTATTATCATTATACAGCATTTATATAGCGCCAACAGTTTGTGCAGCACTTTACAACTTGAGGGTTTACAGTAAAGTTACAATACAATTCAACACAGGAAGAATCAGAGGGCACTGCTTGTTAGAGCTTACAATCTAGAATAGTATTTTTCCACTAACTAGTGCCAACTGTCCTGGCACTGACTACAGAGACATTTTGAGAGATTCTGGGTTTCCTGTGGATTCTCTCCTCCAGCTCTTTTGCAGAAGTTATGCAATACACTTTACTCTCTTCAGCCTGAAGACATGAAGAGAAGCTGCTGTATACTACCCGAGGCCTTGCGCACTGTGGTCCGGGCCAGGTCCCTAGGAAGGTTCAGTTCTGCAGTGGGCCCTAATATGGGGATCCTGCCACTCAGAAGGGCAAACCACACACCCACCAATCCACCCCACCTTTGGAATGGAACCTCCATCTTTAGGTCACCACTACCTACTCTCCTGAGCTGGCTGCTCGTCCTTCCTTTTACTTTTTACTCACCAACAACCAGAAGGCTAACATGAAGGTTTACACTTTTTTCCCCATTCCTATTCACTGAAGGAGCTCAATGTCACTCTCTTTGCAAGTAAATCAGACCACTTGATCCACTTAACCAGAAACTGAAGAATTCAGCTGTTCAAACAGTTTTAACATTTTTAGTAGAATTCACAGAACAGTACAAGTTCAAGAAAACATACCATTTTACATTTTTTTTTTAAATTGCAGTGCTTGGGCTATGCTATGGTGTCCATACCTTAAGTTAAACCTCCTCCAAAGGATTGGGAGGCGGTTAAATTTTTCAGCAGTAATAAACATAAATAACAACATTTGTAAAAAAAAAAAATGTTTTTACTTACTTTATCATGCCTGTTGCTATGTGGTCCCTTGAAATCTGTCCCTTCCTCTCCACGGCACCTGACGTAATTTCCCTCTGCGCCTGTGCTCACTAGTGCTCCTAAGAGATGTGTGTCATCATTTCCCACGAGTCACTGGGCAGAGTCGAGGGCTAGAATTGTGGTATTTGATAGGTTTATTACTGTTGCCAATGGGGTCAGCACTTCCAACGTCAACGCCTGTTGTGATGGCAACATCAGACGTTTCCTGCACCAATTGCCGTGCTTACTGCGCATGCGTGAGTATTGGCGGTGCATGCTGGTAATACAGCAATGCCATATCCCAGAAGTGTATGCTTTTAGGCTTTGCCTGCCCACAAGTAAGATGGAAATTCACTAACAGCAAAAATCTAAGGTAATTTTTTTTCTAAAATATGTAAAAAAGCGGCGCTAATAACGAGACTATCCATTAGTAATTATACATTGGATGCTAGTAAGAGATATATATATATATTTTTTAAATCATACATGTGGAATTCTGCTTTAAGACACCTGTCTTCATCCTGGCCACTATGTGTATGCAAATAGTAAGCCCATTTCTGTGGTAGGGACAGGGTCTCTATTAATCTGCCCACTAATTTATCTTCAATCAAGAATTTTATCCTTTTTGCTGTAGATTGCACTGAAAAGCCAACGATGCAATCAGTTGCAAAACAAAGCTTTTTGTCATTTTGCAGCATATTTCAATAATCTTCTCAAACAAGGACTATTATGTTGGTAAAAATGAACAGATTTTAGGTAATAGGTAAGAGGAATTGCCAGGAGTGGAAGTTATTAAAGTGTCATATTGTGTTCTCGAAAATAATATTGTGTGTTTACCTTTTGTGCAAGAAATGGTTTCTATCAGATAAGCAGTGGCTGATAAGAGGCATCAGAATTACATGACGGGGCCGGTGTGTTTGTTAAGATGAGCGATACGAATGCAGAAGGGCTGCAAGAGATGTGCAGATTATTGCCTTTTGTGCAAGAGACATTACAGCTTGTTATAAGCAGTAAATAAACGTCGCTAAGCATTGTTTGTACCCAGAATGGGCAAAAAAAAAAAGACTTTAAAAAAAATAATAGTCATGTAATGTTACATCAGTTCTTAGCTTTAACTCTCACTGACAGTCATCAGTCTTTAGTAGCCAAGCAAATCTTAACCAGATTATATTTATACTGGATATATAGAGATGATTATTCTCATAAACAGACAATAAAAACAGACTCATTACAAATATCAGCTAAGAATAAACAAGAATCACTGTTCATATGCTCAGAAGGGCTGGGATGGTGCTACAAAGGCCTGCAGACCCTAACGCATTTTGAGGGTGCAACACAATACAATCTCCTACACACGGGTCCATGGATGGACATGGTGGGCGGTGCAGCAGGCCCTGGAGGGTGTTTATCTATACATGTGGCTGTGGGTATAGAGCAGGGGTGGCCAAACCAGACGAAGACCAAGAGCCACATTTTTTACCGAGTTACCGCAAAGAGCCACATCATACGCATGGGCACACATGAACATCACCCCATCCCTTCCTCATACACACATACTTTTGCTCAGCTGGATTTATTGTAAATGTCACACACTGTTTTAACACTACAAAGACCACAAGTCAGTAATCTTCCTTTGAAAGTACATCCATGTGACAGAAGACAGCAGCTCATCTAATTTCCAAAATACAAATTGTCTTACAAACAGTGAACTGGTCAGGATAACAATAAACAGTTAATGGGTCTTCTAGCCTGAACTAGCAGTAAATTCTTCCAAAAAACATCACAGAAAGCATGCAGCACACACAGAGCTCTGGATAAATAAGTGAAAAGAAGCTGAAATGGTTAACAGCCAGCAGTGTGTCACACTATCAACAGACAGAGAATGTGCTGAGCAGATCTTATCAGTGTTCAGGTGAAACAGTTATTAAAAAAAAAAAAAAAGTACAGAGCAAGACAGAGGGAGAAGGGAGGACAGATCAGTAACCTGCACACTTGTGGCCATACCTTTTTGTATCTCATCGGCTTCAGATACAGCGTGTTTCTCCTTCCTGTGCCCCCCTTCAGCCTCACTCCAGCGCCTATGTATTCAAATGTGGCGGGCTGGGGACACTACATGCTGATTGGCTGTTGATGTGTGGGAGGAGCGGAGGAGTGCAGAGACTCGGGCTGCCTGTCACCGCAATAAAACAGCCCGAACCAGCCCGAACGCAAGAGCCGCAGGAAACCGATCAAAGAGCCGCATGCGGCTCCAGAGCCACGGGTTGGCCACCCCTGGTATAGAGGAAGCTCAAGGGTGTGGCTCTGAAGAAGAGGATTCTCCCTCGTAACGCGTAAGCCACTTGTGATTCCATCTGGTTCCTCCACATATCTGGTCCAGGTTGCAGGCGTCTAAAGATAAAGCTGAAGTATTGATAAGACTTGTTTTAAAGCTTGTTTGTGAGTATAATTCTTGTTATATTTTACAAATAAATGTTATCTTTGGTAATGCACAGGGTCGGTGTGCCCTCCTTGTCTTTTTGCATTTTGAGGATGCACCCTTCCTCTTTCTGGTCTCTTTGAAAATGAAAAAGTGGGCATAACTTATTACAGGTACTTATTTAGTACCATCAATTTACACAGCGCTTTACATATACAGTATATTGTACATTCACATTCGTCCCTGCCCCCAAGGAGCTTACAATCTATGCTACCTAACTTCCATTCATCAAAACAAAAAATAGGGCCAATTTAGACAGGAGCTAATTACCCTGCCAGTATATCTTTGGAGTGTGGGAGGAAATCAGAGTACCCGCAGGAAACCCACACAGGCAGAAGGGAGAACATGCAAACTTCCTGCAGGTAGTGCTGTAGTTGGGATTCATACCAACAACCCTAGTGCTACTAGGCGCAAGTGCTAACAACTTAACTTTTTTTATTACCAGCATAGGTCATTCAAATTTCACATGTTGGTAGAGTAAATCTTCCTCAATAGTAACTCTTCTTTTTTCATTGCAGGTAAATAATGGATTCCAAGCAGAGGCAACTTGCCATCATTGAGTTATTGACAAAGAAGGGGTGCAGGCTGTTCCACATCTACAGAATGCTTATGGAGATGACACTATTGACAAGAGCAATGTCATTGATGGTTCTTGTCAATGGTGTCATCTCCGTCAACATTCTGTGTAGCCTTCTGTGGATGTCAGACAGCTCCTTCGTCAAGAACTCAAGGAGCACATTGCTTCTGCTTGGAATCCATTACTTACTTGCAATGAAAAATAATAAGAAAAAGAGTTATTGTGACAGACCCAACTGGGATAGAGTGTTTTGGAGGGTACTAGGAGCTAGCCTCCTACCCACTTATTATGGCCCATGAAGGAGACCGGGGATTATGTCTGCTTCTCCTGGTCAGAGCATTGAAAAGAGCTCAGTTCAGCCTCTGATCCCACGAGGAGAGCAAATCATTCTCTAATGATGGATATTAATGTGATGAACGCTGAGAGCAAGGTTTGGATTAATTCTCTGAATAAAGACAACAAAGCTTCACTTCTGTAGTGGATGGGAAGGTGTAATATTAACCTTTTACAGGTTAATGGTCAGAGGGAATATGGTTGCCCTCCTACAGACTGGGTTGGAGAAGCTCAGCTACTTGGTACAGAAATATTTATCAACAATCCCCCTCAAGAAATCTAAGTTAAATTATTTCCACTTTTTCAGACTGCTGGAACATTGTATGAGTTTTGTCTCATAGACTGTGATAGACTGGTGCCAGACTGTCTAAGGTGGGGTGGGATCCTTGATTAATCAAAGCATTATCTAGGAGACTAGTTGTTAATTAGCTTACTGTTTAGTTAGATTACTGTTTATGTTTATGTTGTCTGTTCCTTAAATGTGCCAATGATATGACTGTTTACAGTTTGGATTGTCATGCTAATATCCCTAAGGCTCGGTTCACACAGGGGCGGCATGACTTGCAGCACGACTCACAGACGCGACCTGCACATGACTTCAGTGGCGACTTGCAAAACGACTTCTGTATAGAAGTCAATGCAAGTCGCCTGAAGTCGCCCCAAAAATAGTACAGGAACCTTTTTTCTAAGTGGGAGCGACTTGAGTCGCTCCTATTAGAACGGTTCCATAGTACAGAATGGAGCGTGACTTGTCAGGCGGCTAAGTCGCCTGGACAAGTCGCCTCTGTGTGAACCGAGCTTAAGAGGGGAATGTCCTCCTGGGGGTATAAAGTATGTGTCTGAGTTTTAATAAAGAATAATTCCTTTGGTTTTTACCTCAACATCTCGTCTGTGTATGATGCTTTGGGTAAAGGGGCAGGTATTAGCTCTTGGTCTGCTGGAAGGGTTTGGAGGGCAGGAGGCATTGTTTGGCAGAAGCGCCCAAGTGTTCCATTATAGTTGCTATAAAGGATGAGTAACTCTACCATCATGTGAAATTTACACGGCATGTGTAAGTTAATAAAAAATATATACCCACTTTTGCATTACTTTAGGTACAGCCCTGATATACAGTACATAACCCGCTATTGATCTGCATCAGATGTAGGTGATTGTCATACATCCATCCACTTCACAGTCAGACATCTGCAGCTACATTTAAAATGACTTAAAGGCATAAGATGCAGACACTTCAGATTTTCCAGTCTTTATCAAGATGTAGTGCAGTTGGCTGGAGCCCTTTAAAACAATAAGAAGCACATTGCCACTGTCTGTATTCTCAGGTTAATAGCCCACCTTTCCATAGGTTTTCGTATGCACTCTGTTATCATATAGTGGAATCTTTCCATAAACTATACATGAAACATAAATAAAACATATCTGTAAAACAAGTGCTTACAAGATGCCACTGCCTGTATTATTGGCAACACACTGCCACTGTCTATACTCAGGCCAACAGCCCACTTATATCATAACAAGCAGTTTGTCATGTACCTGTATAAGGGGCCTAAGATGACAAGGTTGGCCTCTCACACAATTTCTGCCCAAGCACCCCTAAAAGTTGGGATATGGGCTACAAGGTCAATAGAAGGTGTGACAGTGCGAGGGCCCTGCCATGGTGAAAATGTAGGAGAAAACTACATAGAATTTGATTAGGCTTATTATGAGATTCCAGACTATTGTTTCCAAGCAGAGAAAGCTGTTTTTGGCTTCCTTTGGATTCTGTGAACGTGGATTAGGACCAGCAGTTTGAAGGGTTCAAAGTGTCTTGGGTGGGATAGAACCTTCAATCCCTTGTCTGGATTTTACTGAATGTCTGCAGTGTGTGTGAGTACACAGGTGTGCAGGGCCATTATATACTTAAAGCGGTGTTGTACTCACATTTTAAAAAGCTCACAAGCCATAGTGTTTCTCCCATAGATGCCAAAACGAACCTTTATAAAAATCCGATCGCTGTAATTAACTTTTAATTTACATTTCAAAGGTGACTTCCGGGCTCTCCTCCCGTGGGAGTAGGCATGGTTATCGCCTTTCCCCGGCTCCTCAAATTCCCCTGGGAGCTTTCTCACATTGTTCCCATGAATCAGTGGGGAACGCTGTCCTGCCGAAATCTCGTGAGATTTCGGCATCGCATGACGCCGGTCATGTGACGAGGACGTGTCAGAAGGCACCATTGTTTATTTCATTGCCATCACAACAGGGCGGGAACTTCCGAGGACGCCACCCGTTGTGATGGCAACCCGAAGTTTTACGGCGCTGCTCGCTGCTAACAATGAGCATGCGTGGGATCGAGCGGTGAATGCTGGGAGCACAGCATCACCGCATCCCGGAAGGAAATGCTTGTAGGCTTCAAATGCCCACAAGCAACATGGAAACAGCCGGCATGAATTTTTAAAACTGTTTCTTCCGCAAGAAATCGGCAAGCAGGGGAGTAAAAAGCCACAAGTAGTGAGTACAAAAACACATTAGTAAACGCATAACAAAGACACAGAAAAAAAAAAAAAGATTCGGCAGCGGAATCCCGCTTTAAGCCAGTTTGGAGACAGGAGGTCTCAACCAGGGGTCAGAGGTGCTCCAGCTAGGAGACAGGAGGTCTCATCCCAGGAGTCAAGTTGGCTCCTATAGGGGTGTCAGGAGAACCCCTATTCAGAGGTCATGAGGGGTAAATGCAGCAGGTCAAACGAACACAAAATGGGTCAAATGAAAACCCGGTCAATAACATGATTACACAGGTTCAGGATCAAGAATCACAGGAACTCAAGCATAAAGACTATTCAGGAATAATCTCAATACTTATCTGTTGTGAACATGTTTGTGTGTTCACAGGCATGCCATGATGCATATTTTCCTATGTGTGCCTGCGAGCAGAAATGGTTTGTTATTCCCATGTAATGTTCCACGGATATATTCCTAAAATGTTCCTGTCCTCTATTAGTTTTGAATATATTTTTTCATTAAAATTATCATCTAAAATTGTATATTTCTTTATTCTTATTTGGTATTCTCATGCAATGTCCACTATTTTATGTTTTTTATATTTTGGAATCAGGCAATCAAATTCCGCCACTCATGATTCACAACGAGGTGTGGTTGCCTGTTATTGTATTTAAAGCGATGAGTCAGTGCATCGCCCGTTCCCCAAGACAACGTAATTTTATAACGAAACGTGAGTCGGGAGGTAGACCTGCTGATGTGTTTTTTGCACGGAGGGATGTTTATTTCATCCTCACTCACATCACTGGACTGTTTTCTACTTAATTATTTGAGGACTTTTAATTTGTTGTTTATAGTGGTATTCAATCATATTTGTTTGTGTAAAGCCGCGTACACACGGGCGGACTGTCTGGCCTACTTAGTCCGCCGAAACACATTTCAGCGGACAGTCCGCTCGTGTGTGGGCTTCAGCTGACTTTTTCAGCGTGCAGTCTGGTGGACTAAGTATTTCGGAATTTCCGTAATACTGTCCGTCGGACTCGCATTTCGGCAGACAATCCGCCCGTGTGTGTGCCAGTCCGCCGTACTTTTGAAATGAGCGGACTTTTCCCGCCCGGAGAAAAGTCCGCTCATTTCTATCGGGTATCCAGGTAGGCGGGGCCCGCGACGGAGACGTCGCTGGCCCCGCCGCCTGGTATGGACTTAAAGGGGAACCCCAACGCCAAAAAAAATCAGCGTGGGGGTCCCCCCCAAGTCCACAACAGACCCTTGTCTGAGCACGCTACCCGGCCGGCCAGGAAAGGGGGGCGAGCGAGGCCCCCCCCCCTCCTGAGCCGTACCAGGCCGCGTGCCCTCAACATGGGGGGGTGCCTTGGGAAAGGGGGGGCCGCGCGGCCCCCCCACCCCAAAGCACCTTGTCCCCATGTTGATGAGGACAAGGGCCTCTTCCCGACAACCCTGGCCGTTGGTTGTCGGGGTCTGCGGGCGGGGGACTTATTGGAATCCGGGAGCCCCCTTTAATAAGGGGGCCCCCGGATACCGGCCCCCCACCCTATGTGAATGAGTATGGGGTACAATGTACCCCTACCCATTCACCTGTAAAATAAAAGTACCAAAAAAAACACAACACACGAGATAAAATACTTTATTGCACAGCATCGGGGGTCTTCCGTCTTCGGGGGTCTTCTCGCCGGACTCCTCCGCTATCTTCTTGTAGCTCTTTTGCTAGCGGAGGAGTCCGGCTTTCTTCCTCGCTGCCGGCCTCTTCTCCCGACTTCGGGGGTCTTGTCCCCCTCTCCGGTTCTTCTGCCGGGCCACCGCGCCTTCTTATAGCTCTTTTACAGGCGGTGGCCCGGTCTTCTGTCGCCGCCGCCGCCTTCCGTTCTTCTTCTTCTTCTTCTTCTTCTCCAGGAGATGTTGCCTCGACGATCTCTCCGGCCGGAATGCCAGGGACGCACTGCGCGGCCACTTATATAGGGACAAGGGGCAGTGTCACATGGCTTTATGTCACATGGGTTGGTCACATGGGTTGATGTCACATGGGGACTATGACATCGTAAGGGGGCGGGGTCACCATGTGACACCAACCCATGTGACATAAAGCCATGTGACACCGCCCCTTGTCCCTATATAAGTGGCCGCGCAGTGAGTCCCTGGCATTCCGGCCGGAGAGATCGTCGAGGCAACATCTCCTGGAGAAGAAGAAGAAGAAGAAGAACGGAAGGCGGCGGCGACGGCGGCGACAGAAGACCGGGCCACCGCCTGTAAAAGAGCTATAAGAAGGCGCGGTGGACCGGCAGAAGAACCGAAGAGGGGGACAAGACCCCCGAAGTCGGGAGAAGAGGCCGGCAGCGAGGAAGAAAGCCGGACTCCTCCGCTAGCAAAAGAGCTACAAGAAGATAGCGGAGGAGTCCGGCGAGAAAACCCCCGAAGACGGAAGACCCCCGGAGCTGTGCAATAAAGTATTTTATCTCGTGTGTTGTGTTTTTTTTGGTACTTTTATTTTACAGGTGAATGGGTAGGGGTACATTGTACCCCATACTCATTCACATAGGGTGGGGGGCCGGTATCCGGGGGCCCCCTTATCAATGGAGGCTCCCGGATTCCGATAAGCCCCCCACCCGCAGACCCCGACAACCAACGGCCAGGGTTGTCGGGAAGAGGCCCTTGTCCTCATCAACATGGGGACAAGGTGCTTTGGGGTGGTACGGGTCAGGAGGGGGGGCCGCTCACTCGTCCCCCCCTTTCCTGGCCGGCCGGGTAGCATGCTCGGACAAGGGTCTGATGTGGACCTGGGGGGACCCCCACGCCGATTTTTTTCAGCGTTGGGGTTCCCCTTTAAGTTCATTCCAAGCGGTGGGGCCAGCGACGTCTCCTTCGCGGGCCCCGCCTACCTGGAGACGCGCTCGAAATGAGCGGACTTTCCTCCGCGTGTGTGGGCGAGTCCGTTCATTTCAAAAGTAGGGCGGATAGTATGGCGGACTTAGTACGCCGTATTAGTCCGCTCAAAAAGTGGTGTGTGTGGTCAAGTCCGTTCATTCGAAAGTATGACGGACTGTCCGTCGGATTGTCTGACGGACTAAGTTGGCCAGACAGTCCGCCCCGTGTGTACGCGGCTTTATACCACATTTATTCACTCACTTCATTTTTATTATTTAAATTTTTTTGCACAGCTTTTTCTCCTTTATTAAATTCCCTGTGTTTGTGCATATCTCACAAATGTGAGCTGCAGCTATTTATTAATATTTTTTTCTTTAGTTACTATTAGGCTAGCGCGGTATTCACTTTTTACTACACCATACATTTGTGCACTGTTGCATGTTTAGTTAACGGCTTTGTGAACCCATTTGTATAAGTTTATGCCAGCCCCTCTATTAGAGGCTGGCATAGCACACTGTGTAAAGCATGTTTAAAAGTGGGCGCTGTAAATATCGAATTACAGCTGTCTTCGGGCCGGTCCTCGGACGTTAGCTCCCTCTGAAGTCAGCCGGGGAGATCAGGTGGCTGCTCGGCTCCACCCACAGAAGCTCTGTCTCATAGCTGTAAAGCGGCCGAGAGTCATGTGACCGACCTGAAGACAGCTGAAATTCTGTGTTTAGGACGCTTGCTTTTAAAAATGCTTTACACATTATGGTATGCCAGTCTGTAATAGAGGGGCTGGCAGTGACAATTATAGTTTTTTTTTTTTCAATAATAGCAGCGGGGGGTGGGGCTGAGCGGAGAGAGACAGAGACGGAGATGACAGGCAGGAAGGAGGGGGTGAGGGGGGAGGAGAGAGGAGAGCAGAGCAGGGCAGCTTATGATGAAAGGACGTACTTTGACCGATCAGGTGATCAGGGCGGAGCAGCCCTGGTTATCGTGGTCTTTTTTTCTTGGGCTTAACAAACGCTTTAAGCCTCTATAGCCAAAACCATGTACATGTTTTGGAGGGGTTAACACTGACCCCCGTGTTATGGGGGTAACACTGACCCTCGCATTACAAAGGGGGTGACACTGACCCCTGTATTATGAAGGGGGGGAGTGACACCTAGGATTGCCACCTGTCCGGGATTCACCTGAACAGCCCAGGTTTTGAGTCATGTGTCTTGGTTTCAGCCTGCCTAAAACCCATACACATTATTCAGACCAGACTGTGGCTCCCCAAGTAACCAAGATAGTCACTCACCAATCTGTTGTCATCTGTTAATGCAAATTGGCCACACCCACAGTTTGCCACAGTGCGCTAAGTGTGCCTCATTATTGCTCTACTTAGTGCACCGAAAGGTGTCCCAGATCTTTACAATCCATTGGTGCATACTACAAAAAAATTTGCATGCGCCACTAAAGTGTTTGGGTTTGGCTTGAAGCAAAGATGGCAACCCTAATTATTATACATATATATATATATATATATATATATCAGCAACAACAGGTGGGTTACTGTCTTCTTCAAACTTCTCTGTAGTCAGAGTGGCTCAAAATGTATCCACCAAATTCAGATAAGGACAGAAAAGGGGACAATTGCTCTAATGCTACAATCGATTTACTGAAAAAGTTCAAAAATACAAACTTGTAATGCCAATATGCTACTTCAGTTATGAACATCACTGTTCTTCATCAGGCTTGTAGTAACCTTCTGTTAGATATCATCATGCCTTTATCCCAACCCATGGTTTAACATCACAGGTGTAATACCCAATACATTAATCGAAAACCTCATGTGTATTAACCCCCTATGCGAAAGTCAATCACATGATTAGCAATCAGTATACGACAGAGGCACACATATTCGATATACGAGAAAGAAACAAATAATAATAAATATGTTTAGATAATAAACAACTGCAAGAAAGTTGCAAAAAAACAACAAAAAGAGAAAATAAAAAAGAAGAAAAAGAAAAAGACACTAAATGTATACAATACTATACACTCAGACCAAAAATGATGTGCACAAAAAACGTCATCACAAATATTGTACTTACACCATCTACACAAAATCACTAGTGTCGATAATATTCTGCTTCATTTATGAATAGACTGCATAAAGGTCTATATTCAAGTTGATCATCTTCAATTATATTCCATGTATCCAGTCCTGTATAGTTCCTGTATAGTAAGAAAAACCTGAGGTGTAGATTCAGCCAATTTTCATAGAAACAAATACAAGTCATAGTATCTATTCATTCTGTTAGGATATAGAGACTGCAACGTGTTAATCCACCACACCTCCTTTTTTTTATTTTTTTTATTTAAGTACCCTGTCTTTGTCCCTAAACACTTCCCCCAGGACTATAAAGTGAAGGTCCAAATCCTGATGTCCCTGTTCTAGGAAATGTAGGGATCCCAGCAAACCGGGTTGTTTGTGTCTGATTGTACTTCTATGTTGAGCTATTCTGTCTTAGATTTTTTGGGTTGTCTCCCTGACATAAATCAATTTGCAAGGGCATGTGAGGATGTAAATCACATATGGGGATTGACATGTGTGAAAACCATTTATTAGAACCTTTTCCCCACTGGAGGGGTGCGTGTAATGATCACCTTTGAGTAATAGATTGCATTGAATACAGTTAAGACAGGGATAACATCCCTTTTTTTTTTTCCCGAAAAATGTCATTTTTTGTTTCCTGTGTCCTAACTTTATGTTCAGATCTAACTAGGGAATCCCTTAATGTTTTATTGCGCCTATAGACTTTAACCTGTTGAAAAATGTCAATCTGGGGGTAAGCACGTTTCAGGAGAGGCCAATGTTTCTTAATGATTCTAAATATTTTTTCACTATAACTATGAAACTGAAATGAAAAGGGCAGTCTCTGTATGTCCTGTTTCTGTTTCCATGAATATGGTCTCACCCCCCTCACATTGCAATTTTAAAGCCTCCTGTGAAATAATCCTCAATGGATACTTTCCTTCCCTGAACTTCTGGCACATTTCTTCCAATCAGGTTTTTCTAATATTCTCATCACTGACTATGCGTGTCACCCTCAGTTACTGGCTCCTTACAATTGATCTAAACACATGTGGTGGATGGTAACTGTCAAACAATAAAAGTTGGTTTCTGTCAGTCAGTTTTATATATAGATCAGAGTTGATCTGATTCCGATCTATATAAATCCTTGTGTCCAAGAAAGGAACTGATTTTCCACCAATATTAATTTTAAACTGAATATCGGGACAGAATGGATTCAACATTTCATCAGATACTTTTAACGACTCAATGTTGCCCCGCCATATCGCAAACACTTTGTCTATATAGCGCCACCAGGTGGCACAATATCTCTTAAAAAATGAATTCAGAAAAATGTGTTTTTGTTTGAATTCACTCATGAATGTGCAAGCATATGGCGGGGCAATATTCAAGCCCATCGCAACCCCGTTGAGTTGTACAAACAAATGATCTTTAAACAAAAAGTAATTGTTGAATAAAACTACTCGCAACAGTTTCTCAGACAACACAATTTGGGCTTCAGAATACTCTTTACTGTTCCTGATCAGTCCTATTGTCGCATCAATGCCATTCTGGTGTGGGATTGATATATACAGACTCACAAAATCCCATGTTACCAGAATTTCATCTCCATGAAAATGTGAATTTTCCCAAATTTTTTGCAAAAAGTCATTAGTGTTCCTAATGTATGACTTAGTGTTCTTCACCAGGGGGAACAGAATCTTGTCCAAAAATTGAGCTGTGGGAACAAAAATAGAGTCTCTTCCCGAGACTATGGGATGTCCTGGTGGTGATTGACTGTCCTTATGTGTTTTGGGCAACGTATACAGGACTGGAATACGTGTGTGTGATGGTAACAAGAATTCAAAGAGATCACAAAAGATAATCCCTTCTTTCAATGATGGTTTTAAAATATTTTCCAATAACTTTCTTATGTCCCAGGTAGAATCACTAGTCACCTTTTTATACTGTCAGGGATCCGCTCGTCCTGCGCGATCGGCTCTCCGTGCGCGCGTGCACGTTCGTGCAGCGGGTCGTCGTAGGTACGAGCGTCTTCCAACGCGCGCGGGTGCACGCCGTTCGTGTGTGCGCGCGGTACACGCACGCACGGGCGAGCGTTAGCACGATTGGCGCCAGTAGCCCTTTTTAAAGGCACAGTTGCAGCAGCTCTGTGCTGTCTCGTCTGCAGCTTGTGCCTGTGTATACCTGCTTGTCTACCTGCTACCTACCTGATATCCGACCCGGCTCCGTCTGACCTTGTTGACCTCTCCTGCTTCGACCCCGGCTTGTTTTGACCCTTCTTGAACTGATCTCCTGTTGCCGAACTCTGCTTGTACCTGACACCTCTGCTTGTTCCTGCATCGCTACCCTGTATCCTGAGGACCCATCCAACCTGATCCAGTGGCCTGCAGTCCTCAGCCTTCCTACTACAGAGAGTCCCTGCTTCTGAGAACCCTCATCTCCGGATACCTGCTACTGCTCCTGGCTGGACTCTCCTACCCCACTGCGCTCCGGTCTCCCTGTTCCCATTCCAGTGAGACCAGAACCAGAGCCGTAAGAGAGGTCCCCTTCTACTAAGACAGACTCAATACCTGAAGTTCCTAACAGTACGAGACAGCCATGTCTGAGTCTGCAGAAGGGGCCTCCGCCATGAAGGAGATTTGCTCTCACCTTGCGGCTCTCACCCAGGCCGTGAAATCCCTTCAAGACGGCTACACCAGATTGGAAGAGCGGGTCCAACATCTCTCCATTTCGGGATCCCCGGACACTGCACCTCAGTCTCCTCCAGTCCAGCCTGCAACTCATCCGGCAGTCGTGATGCTCCCACCTGAGCCTAGGGTTCCCATTCCGGAAAAATTCTCTGGGGACCGTTCCAAGTTTCGGGGTTTTCGTAATGCTTGCCAGCTTTACTTTGCCCTCCAGCCCAGGACTTTTTCGCTGGAAGCAACTAAGGTGGGATTTGTCATTTCTCTCCTGCAAGAAGAACCTCAGTCATGGGCCCACCATCTCCTGGAGAATGACAGTCCTCTTACACAGACTCTCTCTGCCTTCTTTGAAGGGATGGCACAACTCTATGATGACCCCCAGCGGACTGCCACCGCAGAATCCGCATTAACTGCGCTCCAGCAAGGCCGTAGGACGGCCGAGGACTATGTCTCGGACTTTAGGCGCTGGAGTGCAGATACCTTATGGAACGAGTCGGCCCTTAGACACCAATTTCGCATGGGCCTGTCTGAAGGCCTCAAGGACGAACTAGCCCGAGTTGGTATCCCAGATGCCTTAGAGGACTTAATTGCCCTAGCCATCCAGATCGATCGTAGACTCCGTGAGCGGAAGGCCGAACGCTCTTCTCAACCTCTGAGACCTGCCTGGATAACCGCCAGAACCCCGTCTCCCAATCCGTTCTTCTCTCCGCCCCCTCAAAAGGGGCCTGCCAGTACCTCTCTTGCTCCTGAGGAACCTATGCAGCTTGGACTACTCCGACCTACTCTGTCTCCGGAAGAGCGTGCCCGTCGTCGACATATGAACTTGTGTCTATACTGTGGCGGCTCCGGACATTATGTGGCCAACTGCCCTGTGAAGCCTCGTAAGTGCCTCTCTTCTGTGTCCCGCAGTTTCGTTAACTCACCTTCCAACTCTCTACATGTTGCCCTTCTGCTTTCTTTTCAGCTTCATGGAAGAACGAACGATTCACGTCAACGCCATCCTTGACTCCGGAGCCTGCGGTTGCTTCATCGACGCTGCCTTCACCAACCTGCATTCCATTCCACTTCAGCCAAAATCTCATGGACTTTCTATCTTCTTGGCCGATGGTTCTCAGATCAAGTCCGGCCGGGTCACCCATGAGACCCTTCCTCTACCCACCTCCACCTCCTGCCGACATACGGAACTACTAACTCTTGATGTCATTTCATCACCACTCTTTCCTGTGATTCTGGGCATACCATGGCTGCAAGCCCACAACCCCTCCATTGACTGGTCCTCTGGGGAGGTAAGATTCCTCTCCGCCTACTGTCAGGACCACTGCCTCTCTGGGGCTCCTGCACAATCCAGAACACTTCTCTGTCTAGATCCAGACCTGGACCTATGTCAATCGGTTCCAGAGCCTTATCATCAGTTTCTGGATGTCTTCAGTAAACGGGGGGCTGACTCCTTACCTCCGCATCGTCCTTACGACTGCCCCATTGAGCTCCTCCCTGGGGCTGAGATTCCTTTTGGACGTGTCTACCCCTTATCCGAGAAGGAGCAGGAGGCTCTGAAGGCTTACATCTCCGAAAACCTCAAGAAGGGGTTCATCCGTCACTCCACATCCCCTGCCGGGGCTGGGATATTTTTCGTCACTAAAAAAGACCAGACCCTCCGACCCTGTGTAGACTATCGGGAACTGAACAGAGTCACGATTAAAAACCGCTATCCCCTACCTCTGATCCCAGAACTTTTTCAAAAATTGAGGTCGGCTGTTATCTTCACCAAACTTGATCTGAGAGGAGCCTATAACTTGGTCCGTATACGAGCAGGCGACGAGTGGAAGACTGCGTTCCGAACTCGTTTTGGGCATTACGAGTATCTGGTGATGCCTTTTGGATTGTGCAATGCCCCAGCCACCTTCCAGCACTTGATTAATGATGTCTTCCGGGACTTCTTGGACATTTTTGTCATCGTTTATCTTGACGATATCTTGATCTTCTCCAGGTCCCTGGAACAGCACCGGGGGCACGTCAGCAGAGTTTTACTTCGGCTCAGGCAACATGGACTATACGCCAAAGCCGAGAAATGTAAGTTCGAGCAACAAGAGATCCAATTCCTTGGCCTTGAAATCTCCCCAGCAGGCGTCAGGATGGATCCGCAAAAGGTCGCTGCTGTTCTCGAGTGGCCAGCCCCCACCGACAAGAAAGGCGTCCAGCGCTTTGTGGGCTTCGCCAATTTCTATAGAAAGTTTATTAAAGGGTTCTCGGCCATTATCTCCCCCATCACCCAGCTTACTAAGCAGAATATGCGCTTTCTTTGGAGTCCTGAAGCCCAGGTCGCCTTCGAAAAACTCAAGGACTTGTTCACCTCTGCCCCCATCCTCAGTCATCCGGATCCATCTAGACCCTATATTCTGGAAGTAGACGCCTCTGAGATAGCAGTAGGGGCGGTGGTCTCCCAACGTTTTGGTAAAGACGACCTGATGCACCCCGTAGGGTTCTTCTCCCGAAAACTCTCTCCAGCGGAGAAGAATTATGATGTAGGAGATCGGGAACTACTTGCCATTAAATCGGCCTTGGAGGAGTGGAGATACTTACTGGAGGGGGCGGTACACCCCGTGCTCATCTACACGGATCACAAAAATCTCGAATACCTCCGCACCGCTAAACGACTGAAACCTCGGCAGGCCCGCTGGGCCCTCTTTTTCTCCCGATTCAGTTTTCACATCACCTATCGCCCTGGATCAAGAAACACCAAGCCGGATGCACTCTCTCGCATGTTTGACAATCCTAAGGACTCTGCACCTCCGGATACTATCCTCCCTGCTAATTCCTTTCTTCTCATCCAACCGGGCCTAGTTTCTCTGCTCAAGAGTGCCTCTTCCACATCTTCCTGTCCCCCAGGAATCTCATTAACATCCAGAGAGGGCCTGCTCTGGAAAGACAACCTAATCTTCGTTCCTGAGGAGGTGAGAGTTAAGGTTTTGGGGCTCCTCCATGACCATCCACTCGCAGGACACTTTGGTGTCCGCAAGACCTTAGAGCTGATACAACGTTCCTTCTGGTGGCCAGGCATGAGGGAGTTCTGCAAGCAGTACGTGAACTCTTGTCCAGTATGTTGCCGGAATAAGATTCCCAGGAATCGGGCCTGGGGCCTGCTTAAGCCTCTCCCCGCACCCGACCGCCCCTGGCAGATGATTACTATGGATTTCATCGTAGAACTCCCCCCCTCTGAGAACTGTACCGCCATCTTTGTTGTGTGTGACCGTCTGTCTAAGATGGCCCACTTTCTTCCCTTGAAGGGGACTCCTTCTGCTACCGAAACGGCTCACGTTTTTATTAAGGAAATAATCAGGCTTCACGGGGTACCCACCAACATTGTATCTGACAGAGGAGTGCAGTTCACCTCCCGTTTCTGGAGAGCCTTATGCGGAGCCCTGAAAATTGAATTGGCCTTGTCCTCCGCCTACCACCCACAGACTAACGGGCAAACAGAACGCACCAACCAAACCCTCGAGCAGTATATCAGATGTTTCTCTTCCTTTGTCCAGGACGATTGGGTTTCCCTGTTACCTTTGGCGGAATTCGCCTACAACAATGCCAGCCATGCTACCACCGGGCAGTCCCCGTTCTTTTCCAATTATGGTTTTAACCTATCTTTTCTTCCTGATATCCCTACAGAATCGCATGTACCAGCAGTTCAGGACACAGTATCCTTTCTTCAGCAGAACAACCGGATCCTGCAGGAGGCTATAACCAAGGCTCAGGCTGACAGCAAGAAGAGTTTCGATCAAGGAAGAAGGGGAGAGTTGATCCTTCAAGTCGGGGACCAGGTATGGCTGTCTTCCTCTAATTTAAAATTAGCATGTCCCTCCAGGAAGTTGGCACCAAAGTTTCTGGGTCCATTTCCTGTTAAAAGGAGGATTAACGAGGTTTCTTATGAGTTGTCTTTACCCGATTCCATGAGAATACACCCAGTCTTCCATGTAGCTCTACTTAAGCCTGTCATACCTGACCCCTTCCCTGGTAGAGGAACAAGACCACCCGATCCTGTGCTGATTGATGGCAGTGAGGAGTTCGAAGTGGAGGCTATCTTGGATTTCAGAAGACGACGGGGACAAGGTCAGTTTCTGATTAAATGGAAGGGCTATGGCCCAGAGAGTAATTCATGGGAACCTGCTACTAACATACATGCCAATAGACTAATACAGGCCTTCTTTGCTGCACACCCAGAGAAAAGAGCTACTAGGGGCACCCGGAGGTTGCCCCTTGTGGGGGGGCAATGTCAGGGATCCGCTCGTCCTGCGCGATCGGCTCTCCGTGCGCGCGTGCACGTTCGTGCAGCGGGTCGTCGTAGGTACGAGCGTCTTCCAACGCGCGCGGGTGCACGCCGTTCGTGTGTGCGCGCGGTACACGCACGCACGGGCGAGCGTTAGCACGATTGGCGCCAGTAGCCCTTTTTAAAGGCACAGTTGCAGCAGCTCTGTGCTGTCTCGTCTGCAGCTTGTGCCTGTGTATACCTGCTTGTCTACCTGCTACCTACCTGATATCCGACCCGGCTCCGTCTGACCTTGTTGACCTCTCCTGCTTCGACCCCGGCTTGTTTTGACCCTTCTTGAACTGATCTCCTGTTGCCGAACTCTGCTTGTACCTGACACCTCTGCTTGTTCCTGCATCGCTACCCTGTATCCTGAGGACCCATCCAACCTGATCCAGTGGCCTGCAGTCCTCAGCCTTCCTACTACAGAGAGTCCCTGCTTCTGAGAACCCTCATCTCCGGATACCTGCTACTGCTCCTGGCTGGACTCTCCTACCCCACTGCGCTCCGGTCTCCCTGTTCCCATTCCAGTGAGACCAGAACCAGAGCCGTAAGAGAGGTCCCCTTCTACTAAGACAGACTCAATACCTGAAGTTCCTAACATATACATTGATTGGTCATTTAACTGCCAAAAAATTTCTTCCTCATACATATATGTGTATGTTGATTTCTTCTTTTTTTCTTTTTTTGTTGTTTTCTTGCAACTTTCTTGCAGTTGTTTATTATCTAAACATGTTTATTATTGTTTGTTTCTTTCTTGTATATACTGAATATGTGATATTGTCATCTACTGATTGCTAATCGTGTGATTGACTTCCCCATAGGGGGTTAATACACAAGGTTTACGATTAATGTATTGGGTATGACACCTGTGGTGTTACACCCTGGGTTGGGATAAGGCATGATGATATCCAACAGTAGCATATTGGCATTACAAGTTTGTATTTTTGAACTTTTTCAGTAAATGGATTGCAGCATTGGGGCAATTGTCCCTTTTTTTGTCTATATATAAATATATAGGTATATATATATATATATATATATATACAAGAAATTAGTGAAGATGTCCTCCACGCTACTCTGAGTAAATAAAAATTGTGTCTTAGGCTGGATTCACACCTATGCATTTTAGTGCATCCTGCATTTTGCAGATTTGCACTACAGAACGTGTTCCATAGGAAATCATGCTAAATGGACTGTAGTGCAAATCTGCAAAATGCAAAAAGCACTAAAAATGCATAGGTGTGAATCCAGCCTTAGGGCAGAAATCGGTGATAATAATGTGTAAAACCAGCAGCAAAATCTAAAAGTGTTCACAATACACAAACTTAAAAATAAATACTAAAGTGATCTTGCGCGGTCATATAAAATCACCAAAAAAACAATAGTATCAAACAGTTGCTGAAAAGTGCCAATATATAAAGCGCAAATAAGAACAAAAATAAAGTGCACAATGTGAAATGCACACTTCAAGTATACCATCTAAGGTGTACCAGAATAAAGTGCAAAGTGAAATAGCTCCAAAGGGATGTGCACCCTACATAAGTCACTCCATCCGTTTAGGTGAACTAAAACAGACTAAAATACATAAACGATAAATAGGAGTAATAAATGATAGTCCTTCCAGGAGAGCAAAGTTCAAAAGTTGGATGTATATAAGGTGGCTAAGTGCAGGAATGGAAAAAAAACTAGAAAAGTCCATGAACAACTTCACCGGTGGTCTCCTTAATGGCAGTGGTCTCACAGAACTCTCACCTCATACATATGAAGAAATAAGCATCAACAGATATCACCAGGTAAGTTGGTCTTTCTACAGCATCCAAATGGAACCTAATCAGATTCCCATCCATTAACCATGGCTCTAGAGGCTTCTCCACAATCTCTATTTATCTCCATGTAGCTGTTATAGTATACTCTGGTATAATGTAGACAATGCAATTATAGAGAGAAGAGAAAAAAAATGCCTCCAATAGTGTAGTATGTTTAAATGAACTAAGAATGGGAGTGGTCGTTAACAGACGAATACTGGAAGTAATGTAAAAAGGCGATCTGAGCGCTGATCTTTCTGTTTATTTGCCTATTTTAACTGTTTTTAACGTAAGAGTCCAATTTACAGCACTTTAATAAATGTATTCTTAGTTCATTTAAACATACTACATCAATGGAGGCATTTTTTCTCTTCTCTCTATAATTGCATTATCTATTCTGGTACACCTTAGATTGTACACTTGAAGTATACATTTCACATTGTGCACTTTATATTTGTTCTTATTTGCACTTTATATATTGGCACTTTCCAGCAACTGTTTTATACTTCTGTGTTTTTGGTGATTTTATATGACCGCGTGAGATCACTTCAGTATATATATATATATATATATATATATATATATATGACTGGGATCCGGTACAAGGGGAGCAGAAAAAAGGCAGCAGGGCATAGGATGTAGGGCAAGAGTAGGAGCAGGATAAATGGCACACAATATCTGGCTAGCAAAGCAAAACATTGACGTGAGGTAGCAAGAGTCTCTGGAAGGGAGCCTAAAGTTGAAGTCTAAAGTTGGGTTTGAAGTATAAAGGGTTACTAAATCCTTGTTTTTTTGTTTTTGTAAAAATATTCATAATTTCCTCCACTGTGCAGTTAGTTTTGCACAGAGTGGCCCCGAACCTCATCTTCTGGGGTCCCCTGGCACTGCACAAAGCTCACTAAGAGGAGACTTTTCTTAATAGTGGGTGGAATTTTAAATGACCATCAACTCCGGACACAAATGGACACAATAATATACAATTTTTATTCATAAATTACACAATGTACATAATATTTATATTATTTAATATAATATTTTTTTGATAAGTATATAGGGATTGGACCACTTCACCGTTATTTGACCCATTTTCAGTTCTTTTCTTGTTTTCTTAATAGTGGAGTTACACTTTAAGACCATTAGCTTAAAATATCTAAAACATTATTTTAAGAAAAACTAATAGCTGCTTAATTAGTCCTGAATGCCAAAATTCTCATCTAATTGGCTTCCAGCAAGGATTTTATATCCATAAATACACTCCAGTAAAACAGCAGACTACAATCCCCTACGGGAAGCAGCACCCGTCTGGTTGATGGAATGAAAGGCTTATTTACAAGGAAAGCGGTCAGACTAATAGGTAGAGAATCCGGAAAAAAAAATCTCTTTTAAACCCACAGACAGTAAGTGCAGTCGGGAGCAGCGCCTGCTCAACACATTTCCTTCTTGTTGGGGGGACAAATATACTTCAGGTGTCAAGTTCAGAAAAGAAAAATAGATTTTTTCAATTTACTGTATGTAAAATATGGATGCCTCATCTGATTTTTTGCATGTTCCAAACTTGTTACAGTTCCTGTGCAACATTCAGCTCACGTGGTGAATGGTCTCTATACCAAACAAGTAATGCAGAAGTGTTTAATACATTCTGCATCCACATTGATCGTAACTGAATTTTTATAGTGTATTTTAACCACTTCCGCTCTCGTACCTGTAAACCCCTAAAGGCCAGAGAAATGTTTACATTTATAGCATTTAATCATTTGGCAATAAATATGTCATTACTTTAAAATGCAAAATGTTTGGGTTTTTTTTTTTATGCAATCCATACAAAAGAAAAAACATAACAAAACTGAAAAAAAAAAAAATCTTTATAAAAATGTACTACTTAGATAAAAGTTAAACATTCATTCTATAATATGTCCCATTTAAATTGATATTACAATTAAGATTCTGGTACAAAGTATTGCAAAGGTATTTTGAAATAAAATAAAGTTTTATTTTTCCTTTCAAGTTTGACATTTTTAATGTGACAATTAAAACAATTAAGGGAAAAAGGGGGAAAATTTGTCAATCATGACTGATTATGGTAAACCAAGGGTTAAAAAGAGAAAAACCTTTTTTTTTTAATATTGATTTGTTTATTTAAATTGCTTTAACCACTTGCCTACCGGGCACTTTTACCCCCTTCCTGCCCAGGCCAATTTTCAGCGCTGTCACGCGTTGAATGACGAGTGCACAGTCATCATTCTTTTCACACAAATAGAGCTTTCTTTTGGAAGTATTTTTCATTTTTTGTTATACAAATGACCTAAAATTTTGAATAAAATAAATAAAACATTTTGCTATAGTTATAGTTTGTTATAAAATTTTGCAAACATGTAATTTTTCTCCTTCACTAATGTGCTCTGATGAGTCCTCACTGATGGGCACTGATAGGCTGTATTGATGGGCACTGATAGGCTGCACTAATGGGCACTGATGAGGCGGCACTAACAGGTGGCACTGGTGGGCACTGATAGAGGCACTGATGGGCAGTCATAGGCAACACTGATGAGGAGGCACTGGTAGGCGGTACTGGTAGGTGGCACTGATCGTCACCATTGGCAGTCCTGGTGGGTACTGATTGGCAGCACTGGTGGGCACTTTTGGGACTGTACTGATAATCAGGACACTGATCAGTGTCCTGATACTCAGGACACTGATCAGTGCCCTGATTATCAGTGTACAAGTCTCTTTAACAAAAGCCGGTTATCATCTTGTATTGACATGCGCGATCAGCTGTTATTGGCTGACAGCTGATCACGTAGTAAAGGGCTGCTGTTATTGGCCCTTTACCCCGATCTGTGATCAGCAGGGTGTGGATGGCGAACAGTAACCGCGATCAAGGGAGGACATCCATAGATGCCCTCCGGGGAAAGTAAGCCCGCGCTGTAGCTGACATTTGGCTAAAGAGCGGATGGGAAGGGATGAAAGAAGTCTATCTGTTTCAATTCTTTCTGGCCTACTCCTAATATTCTGAACAATCTCAAAGTTTGTAAAGTTACTTTGTGAAGATCCCCACATATTTACACCTTTGAATTCTGTGACACGTAGTCACTATGCCCTGTGGGTAGGCCCTGTTGTCTCAGATTTCACAGAGCCCACCTTCTGAACTGCAGAGGTTTGTGGGGAAAATAAACAAATAAAAATGTCCAAATTGTAGTGCCTCATTACACAGGTGGTCAGTGAAAGGAAGAATGCCCCATTACATTAAAGTTCAGTTATAAAGTTCCCACTTACATTGGAGGTCAGTGGTAAAGTGTCCTCTAACATTAGTGGTCAGTGGAGAAGGAGGTCAGTGTAGAAATTCCCACTTACATCAGAGGTCAGCGTAGAAGTGTCCCCTTACATTAGTGGTCAGTAGCGAAGTGCCCCCTTACAGTAGTGGTCAGTGGAGAAAGGCCCTTACATTGAAGGTCAGTGTAGAAGTGATTCTTTACATTGGTGGTCAGTGTGGAAGTGTTCCGTTTACCTTAGTGGTCAGGAGAGAAAGACCCCTTACATTGGAGGTCAATGGTAAAGTGTCTCTTTCATTAAGGGTCAGTAGAGAAGGATCCCCTTACATTGGAAATGGGTGGTGATTTATCCCCTTATATTGGTGGTCTATGGTAAAGTGACCCTTTACAATGGAGGTCAGTGGTGAGGTTTTCCTTACACATTGGAGTTCAGTGGTGAAGTGTCCCCTTTTGGTGGTCTGTAGTAATGTGTTCCCTTACATTGGAAGTCAGTGGAGAAGGGCCCCTTTACATTGGTGGTCAGTAGTGAAGGGCCCCCATACATTGGTGGTCAGTGAAGAAGGGGCCTCTTACATTGATGATCAGGGGGAAGAAAAGCACCATTACGGACAGGACAAAATTACACTGTGTCAGTGGTTACTCATCTGCGAGATGAGAGGAGAAGTTCCACTGGTCCCCCACTGGCTCTGCCAAGTGACCCTGGCCCCAAAATGTATAATTCTGGGGCCAGGGTAACTTGGCAGAGCCAGTGTGGGCCACACACACCACCAGGAGGGAACCCAGTCTGCCACGACTCAAGGAACCACTAGCAACCTCTCAAAAAACCCTAGTTCAGAAAGGCTATTCTAGTGAGTCATTTATCCAGAAAAAAAAAACCTCACATACATACCTTCTGCTGTTGCTCCTATTGGTTGCTCCATTCCTATCAAATCTATGCACCGTGCCTATCACTCTTTGTAACTCAGTTAGATGGATCACCCGAAGTACTACTTAAAGATCTACTTCAGACAAAAAAGAGTTTAGCATTGTATTTGTTAAAGCAAAACTATTCTTCCTAAAAATGCTAGTTGACTGGCTGTCATATTGATCATCTGACTCCAGTAGGTTCCCAAAAATACTGGCCCAAAACAAGTATGACTTTACTAGCCGCATGCTTGCTCCAGGTCATTAAACAAAAAAACGCTAAAACCAGAGCTAGTTAGGCAAGTAGCAATATTTGTTTTTATATTTTTTACATTTTAGTTTATATGTATTTTTTTAACTTTATTGAGAATGTACAAAGTTACACTACATTCAAGTCTCCACACTGCAGCATGCTGCTGAATGGAGCATAGGCTTGTGCAATTCGTTTCGTAACTAATCGAAATTCGGCCGAATTTTGCATCTTTCGGACATTCGGATGCATCCGAATGTCCGAATAAAAAAATAACGAATTACAACGAATACGAAAGAAATATAACAAACTAATTTGAATGAATTCAACATGATTCTGTAATTCTTTAAAGATCTAATGAAACAAAAGGTCAGCTCAAAGTAAATCTTATAGTCCAATCAGCTAATTAATTTTGTGCCGGAGGATGGATTACTGGCAAAGTGCATTCCTGAGAACTGAGTTAGAAGGGTGTTGTATTGTATTTGAGCCGAGGAGAAGAGACGTTGTCATTGTGTGTGTTAAAAGATTCAATAAACAAACGACTTTCCAAACTACAAATCATTATCACGAATGTCTATATATACATAAATAGCGAATTTCAAAGAATATGAACGAATGAATTCGGCACTCTACGAATAATAACGAATTATCTGAAAACGTATTAACGTAACATAAGAATATAACAGAACGAAATGATGTATAACAACGAACCGAAACTAAACAAAATTTTCCGTTGTGCACAAGTCTAATGGAGCATATTCCGGAAAGTCTATTCAAGATGAGTGGTGCATCTGTATGGAGCATCTTCTGGAAAGTCTGCTACCTGTATGGAGCATCTTTAGGAAAGTGTGCTCTGCTGATACATTTCCTGAAAAGCTTAGAGGTTACTACTGCCAGAGGACATTGCATGTAGACCTCATTACTGAACACCTAAGATACTATCCTGTGACAACTTGCCTAGTCAAGTGTCCATAGTTGTTAGAATGCCATATTGTCATATTGATCCTCTGACTCCAGTAGGTTCCCAAAAATACTGGCCCAAACAAGTCTGACTTTACTAGCTGCATGCTTGCTCCAAGTCACTGGGCAGCAAGTGCTAAAACCAGAGCCAGTTAGGCAAGTAGCAATATTTGTTATTTATATTTTTTTCAATTTTAGTTTATATTTACAATTTTTAATGTATTTTACATTACACTACATTCAAGTCTCCAAACTGCAGCATGCTGCTGTATGGAACATCTTCAGGAAAGTCTATGGAAGATGGATAGCTACCTGTATGGAGCATCATGTTGATACATTTCCTGAAAAGCTTAGAGGTTACTACTGCCAGAGGACATTGCATGTAGACCTCATTACTGAACACCTAAGATACCTGTGACATCTTGCATAGTCAAGTGTCCATAATTATTAGAATGCCACTCTTAAAAGGCCACTGCTCTGACTAGGAGGCCTGGTATATTTTGCACATTTTAGGGCATTGTGTGCCCCCGATTCTCACTCCATGTGTTTACTGATCAAATAAGCAAGATACAGACTATAGACGAGCCTAAAGTGACTGGCGCCCACAGTAAGCAAAAAGCCCACCCCGAGATGTTAAATGTTAATCTGCCTCACTACTTTGAGGGACATTCTACACTGCCTAGTTGAGATGCTACATATAGTACAAAAAAAATCTAAAAAATCTAAACATTATTATGCTGAACATCATATAACTATGCAGCCAAGATTTTTGATTAAATCTGAAGCTTCACATAGCGAAGCATGGATTTCCATCAGTCACTCCTGCACAATGCCTACTCTTTCATTGAAAGATATAACTATTTTAGACACCTCCATTTCCACCACAATGAAAATTCTACCTTATGGGAGGGTGTTGATCAGAATTTAGTGCAAAGAAGAAAATGTTAACACTTAACATGGATTTAAAAGTAAATTCCACCAAAGTCAAGGTCACCATTTCACAGTCACCCCCAAAGCTGCTAACTTCAGCCACTGATGATGGGACAACTTCAGGCATTAATGTCTACAATGGATAATGGCTACCTGTATGGAGCATATTCAGGAAAGTCTACCATAAAAGATAACTACCTGTATGGAACATATTCAGGAACATCTACTATGAAAGGTAGCTACCTGTATGGAGCATCTTTGGGAAAGTCAATGGAAGATGGATGCAACCTGTATGGAGCATCTTCTGGAAAATCTGCTACTTGTATGGATCATCTTTAGGAAAGTGTGCTTATTGCAAGGCAATAATGTAAAGGGCCACACACCAGTTTCCAACTACAGAAATCCAAAAAACTTAATTGGACTCCACTCACTGATCCCTTCTGACATTTTGCCTCCTGCTTGGGTTTAAGTGAAACATTTAAATGGTGAAGAATGAGCGAAGAGTGCCTTCCATTTGTTCAGTAAAGTTTTTTGTATTTACGCAGATGGAAAGTAGTGTACAGCCTCACATATTTGCTTTTGCAGAGAGGAGAAGTCAACTCCACATAAAATTTATATTTCATCCTTGCGTAGCTGCTGGCAAATGATTCAACATTATTATTTTTTTGCCATGTTAAAAAAAGCAATTTTCCTGTTGACAAGTCTGCTGTCTGTTATGAATTTCCGAAATTTATGGTACATTGGAATTTCAGTGTTTCCAGTAAGAGCAGCTTCTATTCCGATGCTTAATGATCCACATTAATTAATCAATATTAATTATTCAGACAGGATGAACAACACAGCCCCGGAGGAATTCATTCCAGTAACAAGGGATTCAGTTTCTGCAGAAAAGGGCTTAAAAATGAGTTGATTGAAAAGTGTTATATATTTCTGATATTATGTAAAGCCAGTTTTATGGCATCATTCCATGTCTAGAACAGCCTTTCTTAACATGAAGGAACCCTTGAAATAATGTTCAGGTCTCAGGGAATGTCTGATAATAATTACTATTGTAACAATATGCATTGTTACTGAGAATGAAGAGCTTTGCTCATCCACAAGAGGGCTGCATTCAGCACTTGTTCTTGCCATAGCTTAACCGCTTGCCGGCACGATCCAGCGAGCCACAGTAGCTATAGGTTGGCTAGCGGGATCGGGATAGCAGGCACCCGCGCACACCCGCTGCACAGCAGGGGTGCCGATGCTCTTGGCCAATGGTTATGATGACCGCCGACCCACAAGCAATTATGGGCACGTAAGGCAGAACAAATCCCTGTTCTGTTCTGTGAGGTGTGACAGATCGTGAGTTCCTATTAGCTAGAAACCATGATCCTTCACTTCCTCTAGGTCAGTCCCCTCCCCCTACAGTTAGAAACACACATAGGGAAAACAGTTAACCCCTTGATCGCCCCCTAGTGTTAACCCCTTCCCTGTCAGTGACATTTTTAAAGTAATCAGTGCATTTTTATAGCACTGATCGCTGTATAAATGCCAATGGTCCAAAAAATGTGTCAGAAGTGTCCAATGTGTCTGCCATGAAAAATCGCAGATCACTGCCATTACTAGTAAAAAAATAAAATAATAAAAATGCTATAAATCTATCCCCTATTTTGTAGATGCTATAACTTTTGTGCAAACCAATCAATATACACTTATTGTGATTTTTTTTTACCTAAAATATGTAGAAGAATACATATTGGCCTAAACTTAGAAAAAATTTGCTTTTTTAAAAAAAAATTGGGATATTTATTATAGCCAAAAAGTAAAAAATATTGTGATTTTTTTCAAAATTGTCACTCTGTTTTTTGTTTATAGCACAAAAAATAAAAACCACAGAGGCGATCAAATCCCATCAAAAGAAAGCTCTATTTGTGGGGAAAAAAATGACATCAATTTTGTTTAGGTGCAGCATCGCACGATCGTGCAATTGTCAGTTAAAGCGACGCAGTGCCAAATCGCAAAAAATGGCCCGGTGGTTAATACAGGTATTCAGAGACTTCTATGAATTGTAGGCTGGGAGCACAACTTTCTTTACAGTTTAGCTGAAATTAAACTGCAGAGCCCATAAGCAATCACCAAGGGGCATGAGCATATAAAAAAAAAGCACAGGAAGGCACAGGGGAGTTGGAGAGCAGCTTTGAGTAAGGAGTAGGGATGAGCTTCGTGTTCGAGTCGAACGTACGTTTGACTCGAACATTGGCTGTTCGGCCGTTCGGCGAATTCCGAACGTTTGGGCCGTTCGCGTCAAAATTCGAGTGGCGCGCGCGGACCACAATGCACTGCGGTGGCGCAGTGCATTGCTGGCTCATGATTGGCTAAGCATGCACTGTGACCCCGCATGCTTGGCCAATCGTAGCGCCAGCAGTGAGGAGAGCCATGATTGGCCACAGGCATCCTGCCTGTGGCCAATCATAGCTCAGGCTGTGTAGTGCACGCCCCACACTATATAAGGCCGCCTTTGAGGCGGCCTCGTGTAGTGTGTTAGCATCTGAAGCAGTGGGTGTTCTGTGTACCTTCAACACAGTACACACCGATCGTTTTTGGCTGATTTCCTATCTTGCTGCTGTGTAGTGGTTGTTGTCTGTGCCCTGACTGCAGTATACACCACTATATTCACCTCACCTATATAGCTAGTGATCTAGCTTTAACCACTTAACAACTGCCCATTGCCGATTAACGGCTTCAGGGCGGTTGTCTAACTCTGAGAGGCCGTTAATTAACGGCCTCCCAGAATTCTGCTCTTGCGCGCCCCCTGGGGCGCGCACTCAAGAGCATCCGTGACCGCCGGGTCTACAGGACCCGGCGCATCACGGATCACGGTAAACGGCCGCTCGTCGTGGCCGTTTACCACGTGATCGCTCCGTCAAATGACGGAGTGATCACTTGTAAACAAACCGGCGTCATGTTATGACGCCGGTTCCTCCCTCCCCTCTCTGTACCGATCGGTACAGCGGAGGGGAAAGAGATCGGTGTCAGCAGCGATGTGGGCTGCATCTGCAGTGCCCACATCGCTGCTCACCGAATTTAACCCCTCAATTCCCTGCCAATACTCTGCAATACCAGTGCATACTCTGCAGTACCCTGCCATTACTCTGCAGTACCCCGCCATTACTCTGCGGTACCCCGCCATTACTCTGCAGTGCAGTACCCCGCCATTACTCTGCAGTGCAGTACCCTGCCATTACTCTGCAGTACCCTGCCATTACTCTGCAGTACCCCCCATTACTCTGCAGTACCCCCCAATACTCTGCAGTACCCCCCAATACTCTGCAGTACCCGCCATTACTCTGCAGTACCCCGCCATTACTCTGCAGTGCAGTACCCTGCCATTACTCTGCAGTACCCCGCATTACTCTGCAGTAACCCCCATTACTCTGCAGTACCCTGCCATTACTCTGGAGTACCCCCCAATACTCTGCAGTACCCTGCTATTACTCTGTAGTACCCCGCCAATACCCCGCCTATACTCTGCAATACCCTGCCATAAATTGCCATACCCAGCCATACTCGGAAATACCCAGCCATACTCGGTGATACCCTGAAATACCCAGCCATAGACGCCCCCCACCCCTCACCGCCCTCCGGTGCTTCTACCAACTCGCCAGTACGATCAAAGCCAGAATCTTTTTTTTATTTTTTATTTCAGGCTCCCCAGCCTAGAGGTGAGATGTGGGGTCATATTGACCCCCAGATTTCACTGTAAAGAGGACCTGTCACCCCATATTCCTATTACAAGGGATGTTTACATTCCTTGTAATAGGAATAAAAGTGATCAAAAATATATTTTTGGGGAAAAAAATGTCAAACTAAAATAAATAAAGTAAAATAAACAATAAAAAAAAAAAAAAATTTTTAAAGCGCCCATGTTCCCATGTGCTCGCATGCAGAAGCGAACGCATGCGTAAGCCCCGCCCACATATGAAAACGGTGTTCAAACCACACATGTGAGGTATCGCCGAGAACGTTAGAGTGAGAGCAATAATTCTAGTCCTAGACCTCCTCTGCAACTCAAAACATGTAACCAGTAAAAAAAAATTTAAGCGTCGCCTATGGGGATTTTTTAAGTAGCGACGTTTGGCGCCATTCCACGAGCATGTGCAATTTTGAAGAGTGACATGTTTGATATCTATTTACTCAGCATAACTTCATCTTTCACTTTATGCAAACATTGGGCTAACTTTACTGTTTTTTTTGTTTGTTTTTTAAGCACAAAACTGTTTTTTCCCCCCAAAAAACGCGTTTGAAAAATTGCTGTGCAAATACCGTGTGAGATAAAAATTTGCAACGACCACCATTGTATTCTCCAGGGTCTTTTGGTATGCATATGCTGTGTGTGTGAAATAACCTGATAATATGACAATTTTGTGAAAAAAAAAAAAAAAAAGGAAATAGGCCGTCAGTACTTCAGGTGTGATCAATTTTCAGATATTGGCACCATAGCTTGTGGACTCTATAACTTTCACAAAGACCAAATAATATCCACCAATTTGTACTTATTTTTACCAAAGATATGTAGTAGTATGAATTTTGGCCAAAATTTATGAAGAAAAAATTACTAATCTGCTAAATTTTATAACAGAAACGAAGAAAAATTCATTTTTTCGCAGAATTTTCGGTCTTTTTTCTTTTATAGCACAAAAAATAAAAAACTGAGAGGTGATTAAATACCACCAAAAGAAAGCTCTATTTGTGTGAAAAAAAGGACAAACATTTCCTATAGGTCCAGTGTTGCATGACTGAGTAATTGTCATTCAAAATGTGAGGGCACCGAAAGCTGAAAATTGGTCTGGTTATTAAGGGTGTTTAAGTGCCCAGTGGTCAAGTGGTTAATAATAGAGCTTGCAGTCAGTAGTGTTAGGAGATAGTGCATGCTGTCTGCGTGCTCTGTACCCAGTACATACCGCTATAATATAGGGCAGGCCCCTACTTTCAAACATCCAACTTACAAGCATCTCCTACTTGCAAACGCAAGGAGACAGCAGCAAGTGAGATGAAAAAAGATGGACGACAAAACAAATTATACAGGGGTGATAACCCTTCCCTATGTTTTCCAAAAAGCTTAAAAATAGTTTGTTTGACTGGAGCTACACTTTAAAAATGTACCGGTTGAAAATTACAAACAGATTCAACTTAACACAACAAACCTACACAGTCCCTGTCTTGTTTGCACCGCCTGTATACTGCTGTTCTGAGTATATAGGGCCTGGGGGCCACACGCATTTCCTTTTTTTAATATGGGTATGGGGTTCCCCTTAATATGCGTACAAGACCCAAATAGGCTGGTAATGGGCAGGGAGGGCTACCCATGCCATGTTTCTCAATGATTTTCAACCATATTGCAGGAATCAGATATAACATTAAAACCGCAAGCAGTTTTAAATGGTGTTATTTCCGTTTAATGTCATTTTGTGCAGGGACTGTTCCAAACACGGGAAACACGTGGCACTTCACAGGCATACTACAGACACCCCCCAGGCACCATATTTAAAGGAATATTTCACCTTTTTTTTTCACTTTAATCGTCATTAAAATCAGTGCTCCCGCCAAAACTGCAGTTTTTAAAACTTTTTTTTGCAGTGACCCATGTCCCCTGAGGCAGGAGGCAGGTCCCCAAACCCTTTTTAGGACACTATCTTGCATATTAGCCGTTAAAATTAGCACTTTCCATTTCGAACGTTCGAGTCCCATAGACTTCAATGGGGTTCGAACGTTCGTAACGAACGCGGGGGTCGTTCGCAAGTTCTGGTGCGAACCGAACCGGGGGGTGTTCGGCTCATCCCTAGTAAGGAGTGTGTGAGAGCTTGTGTTGAACCTGGACCAGGCCGCGTTGAGCTGCGGTGTACAGAATAGCTGGAGAAACTGAGGAAGAGACTGTTAAGCCAAATAATGTGAGTAAAGAGCTGCTTTGGGGAAACTTTTTAACTGCAGGAGTGTGTAAGTCGCATGCACCACTAGCACATCTTCAGTTAAAGGGGGCCTCCCATTGTAGAACAACTGTGGCTTCTCTGGATTGTCACAGAAGGACTGGTGAGAAGGTCCCTGACCCAAGCATTGTTGCTAATTGTTGTTGCCAGACAAAAGGTACAGTATAAGCATTCTTCAGTACTCTCAGTGACAGATATACCACCATCCCCTCACTGTTTCTAGCTGCCATTCCTTGTTTGCCATTGTGGTCACAGCTAGAAGGTTGCAGAACAGAGTTAACCCTTAGTCATTCAATGAAGTTGCCTTTGACACTTTTTTTAAAAATAATTTTTATTAAGTATTTCACATTTAAAGCGGGAGTCCGCCGGGACTCCGCGTTTTTTTTTTTTTTTTAAAAGCCAGCAGCTACAAATACTGCAGCTGCTGACTTTTAAAATAGTGACACTTACCTGTCCAGCGCGCCCGCGATGTCGGCACCCGAAGCCGATCTCTCGATCGTCTCTCGGGTGCTGCCGCCGCCATCTTGGGTATGGGAATCAGGAAGTGGAGCCTTTCGGCTTCATTTCCCGGTTCCCTACTGCGCATGCGCGAGTCGGGCTGCGCAATAAGGATGGACCCGCTGCCTCTGGGATCTGTGTGTTTCCCAGCAGGCAGCGGGGGACTTTCGGAAAGGGGCGTAATCTTCGCCCCTTTCCGCAGAGAGCTATCCCAGAAGTGGGTGCAGATACCTGTACTGTACAGGTACCTGCACCCCCCTCCCCCCTGAAAGGTGCCAATTGTGGCGCCAGAGGGGGGGAGGGTTCCGATGAGCGGAAGGTCCACTTTAGGGTGGACCTCCGCTTTAAGATAACAACAAGGTGGTGATTACAATAGAAATTGCAGTGGAGGAGGAATCCAACCTTGCCTGCCAAACCATAGTAAATTTCTTTTCACAACCCCTGGAGATGTATGTGGCTTTATAGAAAGGGATCATGGAATTGACCAAGCCTTTCTAGAAGGACACAATTGGAGGTGCAGGCTTCTTCCAATGTAAAAGAATAGTCTTGCGGGCATAGAATAATAGAACAATAAGTAGGGTTCTATGTGCATTACAGTGGACCACAGCATCCACTAAGCCCTGCTTTTGCCACTTAAAGTAGATGTAAACCTGATTCATGAAATTTGACTTAAGCACATGTAGCGCCGGCTCCTGAAGAGCAAGAGCTATGTGTTTTTGTCATTTAACTTTACCCTTAAACCACAGTTTGGTTTTGGGTTTAATTGTTTTAAATTTTGACCTCAGCACCAGTCTGGACTGCAGGGTGTTCTGCCTATCCATAGATGGCGTTGTCACTTTTGGCAGGTATTGAAACACAGTCTAGTTGGGTGCATTAAGATTATTCTCTCTCGGAACCAGCCCAGTGGGAGTGTCTCTCTTGATGTGCTTCCTGGGAGAGGGTACTTAAGGTGCGGATGTCACGTGTGTCGGGTTCCAGTCCAGAAGTGGTTTCTGGCTGATGGTCCTGGTCCTCCTGACCAGCCCCTCAGTCCATCTGAGTACCCGAGTACCTGTCACAGCCTAATTGAGTACCTGAGTCCCTTATTTCATTGTCCTGGTGCTCCAAGGCCTTTAAAAGTGTAATAGGTCGTTAGGGAATTAGATGTGTAATTTATGCTCCTAGAACATCTGACGGTGCTCCCTGCATGGTGGGCCTCTGTATGTGGCCAGGCTGTGTAAAAGTCTCACACATGTGGTACCATCATACTCAGGATGAGTAGCAGAATGTGTTTTGGGGTGTCATTTTTGCTATATACATGCTTTGACTTAGAAATATCTTATAAACTGACCACTTTTTCATTTTAATTTTCTTTCAACGATTTCCGAAGACTTGTGGAAAAAAATGAACCATTCAAAAGACTCATTATGCCACCTAGAATAGACGTTGGGGTGTTTGCTTTCCAAAATGGGGTCATTTTGTGGGTAAATCCACTGTCCTGGTTCTCCAGTGCCTTCACAAATGTAATAGGTCGTTAGGAAATTAGATGTGTAATTTATGCTCCTAGAACCCCTGCATGTTGGACCTTTCTGTGTGGCCAGGCTGTGTAAAAGTCAAACACATGTGGTATCGCCATACTCAGGAGGAGTAGCAGAATGTATTTTGGGGTGTAATTGGAAGTATGCATATGCTGTGTGTGAGGAATAACTCGTTGTATGATGCCAATTTTGTGAAAATTTTTTTTTACATTTTTTCCAAGAATTGTAGGAAAAAATTACAACTTCAAAAAACTCACCATGCCTCTTACTAAATATCTTTGACTGTCTACTTTTCAAAAAGGGGTCATTTGGGGGGTATTTGTACTTTCCTAACATTTCAGGGCCTCACGAAATGGCTGTCAGTGCATCAGGTGTGATAAATTTTCAATGATTTGCACCACAGCACGTAGACTAAATAATATCCACTAATTTGGGTTATTTTTACCAAAGAGATGCAGCAATATAGAATTTGGGCCAAATTTATGAACAAAAAATACTTATTTGCAAAATGTTATCATAGAAACAAGTGTTTTTTTTTCAATATTTTCGCAGAAAATACAAAACCCAGCAGTGATTAAATACCACTAAAGCTCTATTTGTATGAAAAAATTATAAAAAATTTGTTTGGGTACAGTGTTGCATGACTGAGTGAGAGCGCTGAAATCTAAGGCTCGATTCACAACTATGCATGTTGCTTTTTTAGCGTTTCTGCAGTGCTTTTTGCGGTGCTTGCCTCGTTTATGGACACGCATTTTTACCACGTTTTTGCCGCGGTTTGCATTTTGCGTTTTTTTTTACTTATTTTTTACAGTGTGGTTGCTTAGCAACCAGCTATATACAGTGTAAAAAAAGTGTGAAAAATAAAATGAAAAAAAAAAAACGCAAATTGCGACAAAAACGCAGTAAAAACGCGGTACTTGCATTTTGGATGCGGGTCCATTGACTTCTATTACATGCAAAACATTGCATTTTGCATGAAAAAAGTCCCCGACCCTTTCCAGAAACGCAGAGGCACAAAAATGCATTTATGTGAACATGTTCCATAGGAACCCATGTTAAAAAATGTCCCTGCCTTTCTGCAAAATGCAAAATGCATCAAAAAACGCATTAGTGTGAATCAAGCCTAAAAATTGGTTTGGGCAGGAAGGGTGTATAAATGTCCTGTATTGAAGTGGTTAAAGTGTCTCTGGCCCACAACTCAATATCTTAAAGTGACCCTTCCCAACAATTTAGCATTTTGAAGTGAACTGTGCCAACCACCATGCCTCTTAAAGGGAACTATCCTGCTTCATCCACAAGTTAAAGGGACTGCACTTTTCATTACATGCCAACATAAGGGCCCCAACTAAGCCAGCAGAAGAACTAATCTTCAGATTGTTCATCCCAAGGTTCTGTCTTTTTAGAAGTACTGGTGTTCAGGAGGTCTAACAGCTTCCCCCAGGATTAAACCAAGACTATCCTGACTGAGAGCCTACAAGTGAGCTAGCATGTTTAAATTCCTTAATGTTCGTACACTTGAGGAATGATCTCCCAGATGGAGAACTATAATTTATTCCCCTGGTCCTGCAGGACATATAGTAGGTGGCCACACTTTAAAGGGTATTTGTCTTTACTGTATTGGTTCACCTTGGTCATTGGCTACCTTTTGAAATGCTGTACTGCTTTACTGTTTTACTGCCTCCAATACAAAATGGCTATTTCCTTTTATCACAGTAGTGTGTATCTTTCTTGTGTAGCTGTCTGGAGATTCCCCGGTCAAGGTATGTTGGTGGTGTCAGGAGTGGTAATCCGTTTAGGGTCAAGGAAAGAGCACAGGACCCAACTCTATCAGTGGCTTCTTTGGGGGTAGCGCTACACTATATCTACATTTCACAGAACATTAGCAAGGTGGGAAGTATGCATCTTACATCGTCAGTAGGAGGAATGTCCCTTACGGTACTGGTCAGTGAGAAGAATACCACTTACAAGGCCCATTGGTGGTCAATGGGAAGAATAATCCTTACATTGACGACAGCGGGGAGAATGTCCCTTACATTGCTGGGCATTTGATCAAGAATGCTCTTTACATTGATGGTTAGTGGGAAGAACGCTCCTTAGATTGGTGGTCATTGGGAAAAACGGAAAAAGGTCATTAGCGTCTGGTCGCTAAAGAGGCAGAAATTGCTCAAGGAAGCTCTGAAAGAAATATGATGAGAAAGGTGGGTCTAGATGGGGTAATCAGTCACTGTACACCAGCTGAAAGCTTACAGAAGCCTTGCTACAGAAGAATCTGCTGGGTAATTTGGAAGGTGGTAATGGGAGATACATAGATGGAATTATGGGTGGAGGGAAGAGAAGTGAGCATCACCCAAGTTAAGGCTAGTGCAAACTCAAACTCTGCAGATTAAATGTGTGAGAAAAAAACCCATGTATCATGGCCATCAGATGGCGATGAGTATCTGTCAGGGCTGGCTTAGCCCTTCCTTCTCTGGGCTGGCTGCTCAGCTGTCGGCTAATTGCTAGCTCTCTTCTCTCTCCACAGTTACCAGCTGTTCCTTATCCAGCTGGTCTGACCTGCCTACTTAAAGCTGTCCAGCTCACTTCACCTCTGCCTTTGCCTTGGTCACATCACAAGAAACCATCACCTGCAGTTCTGTTACTGGCTTGCTGAAATCCCTTCTGGCTCCTTATCCTGCTTGCTGTTGCTCTACTTGGATCCTTGACTTCTGGCCTGGCTGATTACCCGATCTGGTTATTGAACTTTGGCCTGGCTGACTACTCGATCCGGTTACTGGACTCTGGCTATGCTTTGACTATGCTTTTTCTATTTACCTTTTAATTTTTTTTAATAAACAAGTGTGATTTAATTGTACTTCTGTCTCGGTCTGATTCATGGTTTCTGACAGGTTCATAGGAAATAAGTATGCTCTTCAGTTCCATCCAGTGGCCATAGTGTGGCATTTTCCCCTTTCACACATTCAATCTGAAGAGAATATAGCCTTAGAACATTCAATTTTGCTCCATTCAGACAGAACAAATTTAAACACACTTTTGATGGAGGAACAGCTATGCGATTTTTTTTTATAAATACCGCCAAATATTATAAAAATGATCGCCTCTTATTAAATTAGTATTGTCCTTCTAAAGAGGCATTCATCAAAAAAATTTCAGCACACAGTTAACAGACGACCCCCCCCACTGGGTTTATATGCAGCATCAATGGGCAAACGGCTTTGCAATTTTTTTAAATTCAATCATCTTTTTAGAATCCTTTCTATATTTAACCACTTGACCACTGGGCACTTAAACACCCTTAATAACCAGACCAATTTTCAGCTTTCGGTGCTCTCACATTTTGAATGACAATTACTCAGTCATGCAACACTGTACCCATATGAAATTTTTGACATTTTTTTCACACAAATAAAGCTTTCTTTTGGTGGTATTTAATCACTGCTGGGTTTTTTATTTTTTGTGCTATAAAAGAAAAAAATTCTATAAAAAAATGAATTTTTCTTAGTTTCTGTTATAAAATTTAGCAGATTAGTAATTTTTCTTCATAAATTTGGGCCAAGATTTATACTACTACATATCTTTGGTAAAAATAAGTACAAATTGGTGGATATTATTTGGTTTTTGTGAAAGTTATAGAGTCCACAAGCTATGGTGCCAATATCTGAAAATTGATCACACCTGAAGTACTGACGGCCTATCTCATTTCTTGAGACCCTAACATGCCAGAAAAGTACAAATACCCCCCAAATGACCCCTTTTTGGAAATAAGACATTCCAAGGTATTTAGTAAGAGGCATGGTGAGGTTTTTGAAGTTGTCATTTTTTCCTACAATTCTTTGCAAAATCAAGATTTTTTTTTCCTTTTTTTTTCACAAAATTGTCATATTATCAGGTTATTTCTCACACACAGGATAGGCATACCACAAATTACACCCCAAAACACATTCTGCTATTACTCCAGAGTATGGCGATACCACACGTGTGAGACTTTTACACAGTGCGGCCACATACAGAGGCCCAACATGCAGGGAGCACCATCAGGCGTTCTGGAGCACCCAGGAAAATTCTGACATTTCTCCCCTACATGTAAAAATCATCATTTATTTGCTAGAAAATGACATAGAACCCCAAAACATTATATATGTTTTTTTAGCAAAGACCCTAGAGAATACAATGGTGGTCGTTGCAACTTTTTATCACGCACGGTATTTGCGCAGCAATTTTTTTCGAATGCGTTTTTAAAAACAAACAAACATAACAGTAAAGTTAGCCCAATGTTTTTGCATAATGTGAAAGATGAAGTTACGCCGAGTAAATAGATACCTAACATGTCACCCTTCAAAATTGCACACGCTCTCGGAATGGCGCCAAAACGTTGCTACTTAAAAATCCCCATAGGCGACGTTTTACATTTTTTTACTGGTTACATGTTTTGAGTTACAGAGGAGGTCTAGGGACAAAATTATTGCTCTCGCTCTAACGTTCGCAGTGATACCTCACATGTGTGGTTTGAACACCGTTTTTCATATGTGGGCGGGACTTATGTATGTGTTCGCTTCTACATGCGAGCTCATGGGGACAGGGGCGTTCTAAATTTTTTTTTTCTTTTTTATTGTTCATTTTACTTTATTTATTTTAGTTTGGCATTTTTTTTCCCCAAAAATACATTTTTTTATCACTTTTATTCCTATTACAAGGAATGTAAACATCCCTTGTAATAGGAATATGACATGACAGGTCCTCTTTACAGTGAGATGTAAGACCTTTTATCTCACCTCTAGGCTGGGAAGCCTGAAATAAATAAAAAAGGCAGGGTATTGCAGAGTATTGGCAGGGTATTGCAGAGTATTGGCAGGGTATTGGGTATTTCAGGGTATTGGCAGGGTATTGCAGAGTATTGGCAGGGTATAGCAGGGTATTGCAGAGTATTGGCAGGGTATTGCAGAGTATTGGCAGAGTATTGGCAGGGTATTGCAGAGTATTGGCAGGGTATTGGGTATTGCAGAGTATTGGTAGGGTATGGCAGAGTATTGAGAGGGTATTGCAGAGTATTGGCAGGGTATTGGCAGGGTATTGGAGAGTATTGGCAGGGTATTGCAGAGTATTGGCAGGTTATTGGGTATTGCAGAGTATTAGCAGGGTATTGCAGAGTATTGGCAGGGAATTGAGGGGTTAAATTTGGTGAGCAGCGATGTGGGCACTGCAGATGCAGCCCACAGCGCTGCTGACACCGATCTCTTCCCCCTCCGCTGTACCGATCGGTACAGAGAGGCGAGGGAGAAACCGGCGTCATAACATGACACCGGTTTGTTTACAAGTGATCGCTCCGTCATTTGACGGAGCGATCATGTGGTAAACGGCTGCGGTTACGGATGCTCTCCAGTGCGCGCCCCAGGGGGCGCACGAGAGCGAAATTCTGGAAGGCCATTAATTAACGGCCTCTCGGAGTTAAACAACCACCCTGAAGCCATTAATCGGCTACGGGCCAGTTGTTAAGTAGTTAAATTAAGCTAAAAAGAAAGCAAATATCAAAACTAAGAAAAAAAATGCTTTATATATGGTTTCTTCCATATTAAATTAACCACACTAAAATCAGATATAAAGTGCAAAAGTGCAGTGCAACTAACAGACAATGCTTTGTATCATTAATTTATCCTCAAGGAGTGCCTAACACAATGATATAATAATAAAAAGACTCAAATCCTTCTTAATTGTGTACTGCTATTTTGCAAAAATAAATCCAAAAGGTTTTTTTTTACAATTTAAACGAACCATGTAATACAACTATATGGATTATTTAAACGAGGGAAAAATACTTTTGGGTTTATTTTAGCAAAATAAGAACACACAATTAAGAAGGAGTCGAGTCTTTTTATTATTATATAATAATTATTATTATATACAGTGAGGGAAAAAAAGAATAATCACACCAACTATTGTCACCCTCTCACCAAGCTGCTTGGAGATGGTTTTGTAGCCCAATCGAGGCTTGTGTAGGTCTACAATCTTGTCCCTGACATCCTTGGACAGCTCGTTGGTCTTGGCTATGGTGGAGAGATTGGAATCTGATTGATTGATTGCTTCTGTGAATAGGTGTCTTTTATACAGGTAACAAGCTGGGATTAGGAGCACTCCCTTTAATGGAGTGCTCCTAATCTCAACTCGTTGCCTGTATAGAAGTGCTTTTGTTTGGGTATTTTTGTTGTTATTCTGTCTCTCACTGTTAAAATAAACCTACCATTAAAATTATAGACTGATCATTTCTTTGTCAGTGGGCAAACATACAAAATCAGCAGGGGATCAACATTTTTTTCCCTCACTGTAATAATAATAATAATAATAATGTGAGTTACGGGGAAAGGGGAGGGGAGACAGTTGGAACAGATGGGACTTTGTATGAAGCATACAGTCTCAGGGACAACCAGCTATCAATAATATAATTGCTTATATAAGTACAATAGGACAATAATCGGCAACATAAGATCAATAAATGATAGAGGTAGTGTAACCCCTGGATATGATTTTAAATACACCTACACATGTATAAAATACACAGTCTCAGGGACAACCAATTATCAATAGTAAAAAATATAAATATATTCATTAACCACTTAAGGACCAGCCTTGTTTTGAGATTTTGGTTTTTACATGTTTAACAGTTTTATTGCTAGAAAATTACTTAGAACCCCCAAACATTATGTGTTGTTTTTTTCTAACACCATAGAGAATAAAATGGCGGTCATTGCAATACTTTTTTTCACACCGTATTTGCGCAACGGTCTTACAAGTGCACTTTTTTTGGAAAAAATTCATTTTTGAATAAAAAAATAAGACACAGTAAAGTTAGCTAAATTCTTTTTTTTAAATTGTGAAAGATAATGTTACGCCGAGTAAATTGATACCCAACATGTAACGCTTCAAATTTGTGCCCACTCGTGGAATGGTGACAAACTTTTACCCTTAAAAATCTCCATAGGCAATGTTTAAAACATTCTACAGGTTGCATGTTTTGCGTTACAGAGGTCTAGAATTATTGCTCTCACTCTACCGATCGCGGCAATATCTCACATGTGTGGTTTGAGCACCATTTTCATAAGCGGGCGCTACTCACGTATGCGTTCGCTTCTGCGCACATGCTCGGTGGGACGGGCGCATTTAAAAAAATTTTTTATTATTATTATTTATTTTACCTTTTATTTTTTATTTTTACACTGTTTAAAAAAAAATTCACTTTTATTCCTTGTAATAGAACATCCCTTGTAATAGAAAAAAGCATGACAGGTCCTCTTAAATATGAGATCTGGGGGTAAAAAGTCCTCATATCTCATATTTACACTAAAATGCAATAAAAAAAAATTGTAATTTAAAAAAATAATTTAAAAAAATTGGCTCTTTAAGAGCCGGGGGCGGAAGGGACGTTTTGATTCTGCTCAGCAATTGTATGGAGACGGGTGGGGGCCATCTTCCCCTCACTCGTCTCCATAACAAGCAGGAGACAATATGTGATCACCCCCGCCACTGCCGACAGCTCCGGTAAGCGGCGGAGGTGCCCCTCTTCAGCCACTGATAAAAGTAATCTCACGGCAAATCTGACACAGAGACCACTTTTATCTTGTAACGGAAGGCCCGCTGAAGAAGGTGATACCGGGGTTATGGCAGCTAGCTTCTGCTATAAGAACGATATCCACCTTCAAACAGCCACGGTAAAACTGCGCCGGGCGGTCCGTAAGTGATTAAGATACAATAGGACCATGATTAGTAAAAAAAGAACAATAATTGATAGTGGTAATATAACCCATACATTTCATCTATATACACATACGTGTTGATTGTTAACATATCAGAACAGTATTTAAAATAATGGAAATGGCCTCCAGACTTTCTAGTCTGCCAGGTGTATTAGGAAAGAGACCCTAGATATGGTATCTTGATCCTATACCACAAAATAGGTATAAAATGTAGAACACATGAGAATATAAAATATAATATGTATATCCAGACACGGCTTCAACTAGCTCAACATGTTTCATGGTTTGGTATTTCCACTCATCAGGAGAAAGCACATGATAATGATCTGAAACAAAATAGATACGGTAATTGTCCAATAGTTGACATATAGCAGAATAAATTATATACATATTGGGATGGGACCAGTCCCATAGTAGTACTTACAAACAGGTCTGCTGTGTATAGGAGGCATGGTAAGGCAATGGCTATCGGGGCCCACAGGTAATGTCAGGCACCGGAACTGAGGGAGCGTGTAGACCCAAACCACAACCCCACCGAAGGTGGACAGGCATCCATGGACAACAAATCTGTTCAGGGCTGGGGATAAGTGTAAATAATAATGTCTGTTGAGAACAAAGAAAGTCCAGGGAGCAACAGCCAAAGGCTAAGGGGCGAAGGGACAGCATGACAGTTGCTTTGAAGGCACTGTCGCCGTCTTTAGGAAGAATGAGAGGGGCCGCTTTAAGGATCCCTGGTAGGCGGGGTTGGGGGCGGAGCTGGACATTTAGCCGGGAAGCCGAGCGGAAGCCTGGGTCAGTCGGAGAGCGGAGGAGGACGAGATTGGAAGGGACCCTCGCCGCTCTGACTGTACCCATGGCGTCTGCTGACTTAATGGCCCAGCTTAGGGCGCCGCATGGCTACAGGCACAGATAGTGGCCATTGCGGCAGAGCGGGAGGTGGCGGTGAGAGGGGGGGCGGCGGAGGCTACAGGCACAGATAGTGGCCATTGCGGCAGAGCGGGAGGCGGCGGTGAGAGGGGGAGCGGCGGAGACACCTCGGGCGCGGTGTTCCACGCCGCCCAAGCGGTTTAGCCCTGAAGCAGGCCGCAGGGGGCCTCCACGGACAGCGCACATCACCCCACAGAGCGAGGTCGGCGCGGATCAGCGGGCACAGTGGACGATGGCGACCCCAGCCTCCACCCCATCGGGGGAAGGGAGTAGCAGGTACGCTGCCAGGAGTGGGGCCAGAAGGAGAGGACAAGTGAGTGTGGCTGGAGGGTCGGGAGCATCCCAGGAGTCGGCGCCCCCAGCACGGCGTTGGTGCCTGGGCCAGGCCAGGGCAGCAGAGGGAGCAGCAGAGGACAGTCAGCCGGGGTCAGCAGTCCAGCGGGGGGGCCCGGCCCGATGTGGTGGCCCCCAGTCCCAGGGGCAATGGCGGTGGTCATGTGGTCAGCCAGGGCCGAGGAGGAGTCGCTGAAGTGGCACATGTGGCAAGGAGTCGGCGAGCCGGGAGCCCTTCTCCCAGACGTGAAGGCGGGGCTGGCGGTAGGGGGGGCCAGGACTCTAGAGCTCTGCATCGCAGACCCCTGGACGGTGGAGTGGGCCCATCCGGGCGTCCTTCTTCTGGAACACAGCCGGCTGTGGAGAGCGACCGATCGGAGGGCGAGCTGTCGGAGTCGGATGGTGGAGAGGATCGTAGTGTGGAGACAGCGGTGGGTCCAAGTGCAGCGGCTGCGAGGCCCGGTCCTGGGCAGCCCGGTGAGTGTAACTATTTCTACATTGTTGCATGATTTGTTAGGGCGGAGTAGCTCGCAGGTGGTGCCGGCGGCGGGCGGGGGGAGTGGGTCCGCGGGGCTGGCGGGCCAAACCCCGTCTACAGGGGCCACAGCGGGAGGGAAGCAGGAGGGCCTCGGGGGGTTGTTGTCGGGCCTGAAGGAATTGGTTCAGAGGTATGAGGGGGGTGCGGCGAGTGGGCTGGCCCCCGGCGTGGACGCCGGCGACGGCCTCGGCTGCAGCTGTATCGGGAGACGTCGGGTGGGGTGTCTTCACCCTCCGTAGTTCCGGTGGCCCTAGTGGCTGGGGGGGGGAGACGCCGATGAGCTTGGCTGCCCCCACGGCTGATGGGACTTTTGAGAAGTCAGGGGAGAAGAGCGCGGACCAGGTGGGGCTAGCGGATGCGGCGAGAAGCGAGGTCTACATTTGCTTCGAGGGACCGTTGGGGGCTCACTTGAAGCCAGAAGTGAAAGAGAAGATTTGGAAGGGTGAGTACATTGAGATCTTCACCCTGCTACCGCTGGAAAAATTCAACCTGGATAGGTTGAAGCCTGAGGAGCGGAAGAAGGAAGATGAGGAGAAGCGGAGGTATAGGTTAATCCCCCGTACCTTTTCTACCTTTTCTAATTGGCTACAGGCGTTTGCCATTTTGGCAAGTATAGTGGGTGAGAAGACACCGGAGCATTGCTCAGCGTTGTTCGTGTATCTGGAGGCCATCAGTGAGGTGCACCGGACGTACGGTGGTATGGCGTGGCTCCAGTATGATGAAAAGTTTGGGCAGCGGATGGCGGTCCGACCTTCGCTTCGCTGGGATCACAAGGACGTTAGCTTGTGGATGAAGCTGATGACGGTGGCGAAGGCTCCCAACCAGTTTTTTCAGCCGGGGGTCGAAGGTTAAACTACCCCAGGACAACCGACCGAAAAGCGCTGGGGCTATTGCTGGCAGTTTAATGAGGGCACCTGTAAATTTGGGTCTACATGTCGTTTCAAGCACTTGTGCTCCAGCTGCGGTGGGTCCCACGTCCTTGCCAAGTGTTTTATGAAAGGGAAAGGGCACCCCGGAGATTCTGTCAACAAAAGGGATGACTCCGGTATCAGTGGAAAGGATGCGGCCTTTCCTCAGTAGGTATCCCGACAGGGTGGGGGCGCAATTGCTGGAGGCGGGTTTTACTTCACTCTTTCGGATTCCTTGTTCGTTGTCAGAGGCCCCCCCCCCCCTGGCCAAAAATTTGAAGTCAGCACTGCAGCATCCGGCGGTGGTGACGGAGAAGTTCGACAAGGAGCTTGCATTGGGCCGCATGGGAAGCACCCCTCCCCCACTTGGTGGTTTCTCCGCTGGGGGCGGTCCCCAAAAAGGAGCCCAACAAGTTCCGGTTGATCCATCACCTGTCCTTTCCGAAAGGGGGATCGGTGAACGATGCCATTGCGCCGGAGGATTGTGCAGTAACGTACACTTCCTTTGACGCGGCTGTGTCATGGGTACGGCAGTATGGACAGGGGGCCTTAATGGCGAAGTCGGACATCGAATCGGCATTCCAGCTTTTACCTGTGCACCCGGATAGTTTTTGGCTCCTGGGGTGCTGTTGGGACGGGGGGTTTTACGTAGATCGTTGCCTGCCCATGGGTTGTTCTATTTCATGTGCCCTATTTGAACAATTCAGTTCCTTTTTGGAATGGGCTGTGCGTGATGTGTCAGGCATCAACTCGGTCATCCATTACCTGGATGATTTTTTATGTGTTGGCCCGGCTGGCTCGAACGTTTGTGCAGTCCTTTTGGGACGTTGCAACACTTGGCGGACCACTTTGGGGTCCCGCTGGCGCCGGGTAAGATGGAAGGGCCCATGGCTTGCATTACATTCTTGGGGATCGTGATCGATTCGGACAAGATGGAATGCAGGCTGCCCTTGGACAAACTGGAGTTGTTGCAAGAGGACATCCGGGCGAGCATCGGGGTTCGCAAACTGCAATTGCGGCAGTTGCAATCTTTGTTAGGCAAGCTCAATTTCGCGTGTCGGATTATTCCGGCGGGGGTCCGGGCCCCTACTCATTTCGTGACCCTAAAACAAGATCACAGGGAGGACCTGAGGGTGTGGCAGGAATTTCTGGCTTAGTTTAAGGGACGGGCCCTATGGATGTCGGGTCCCATTAGTAATTGGGATCTGGAGCTGTTTACCGATGCCGCAGGGTCATCGGGCTTCGATGCTTACTTCAAGGGACAGTGGTGCGCTGCACCATGGCCTACGGAGTGGGCTGAGGCCGGGATCCTGAAGAACCTGGTGCTGTTGGAACTATTTCCCATTGTGGTGGCCTTGGAAATTTGGGGGGAGTCTTTTCGGAACATGAAGGTGCGCTACAATTGCGACAACTTAGGGGTGGTGCACGTGGTTAATCGGCTGACAGCGGCCTCCGGGCCGGTGGTCAGGCTTGTACGCCATCTGGTTTTGCGTTGTTTACAGGTGAATGCTTTAGTCTATGCTGTGCACCTGCCAGGGGTTGATAACACGTTGGCTGACGCTCTGTCTCGTTTTCAGTGGGACAAGTTTCGGGACTGGCACCAGAGGCAGAGCGTCACGGATCAGCTGCCCGGCTTGGATGTGGCGCATAGCGGTGGAGTCGCAGCACGGTTGATTGAATTGTCCGTGTGTAGGACTACATGGAAGGCATATTCGAGAGTTTGGCAGGAGTGGTCTGAATGCCTAGCAGCGATCGGCATGGCCCCGGGTGAGGCGGGCATGGCTCAAGCTGTGTTTTACTTCATTTGCAAGGATATGGAGCGGAGGGTTTCGGCAGCCTCCATCGACAGGAAGCTGGCGGGGTTGGCTTTCTTGTTTAAATGGGAGGGGTATCGGGATTATAAAAAAGAGTTCTGGTTGCGGGAGGCGTTAAAGGGCTACCGGAAGGCGCATAGACAGAGGGATGGGCAGTGTCCGGTCTCCTTTCAGGTGCTCCGTGGCCTGTGTCGGGTGGAAGTGACGGTTTGCGGTTCTTTTTACGAACAAATACTTTTTCGGGTGGCCTTTTCTTTATCCTTTTTTGGGGCATTCAGAATTAGTGAGCTGTTTTGCCTGACCAGGTCTAGAATTGGGGGGGTTGGATGTGGGCGATGTTGAGCTGGGCGAGGAGGGGGTTAGGATTTGGTTGCGCAGGTCCAAGATGGATCAAGAGGGGAAAGGGGTGCTGGTGGAGGTGGGCCCAATTGCCGAGAGCGATATATGTCCGGTGAGGGCGGTGGAGGCTTTCAAGGGCATACGGCCAAGGGTAGCGGGCCCCTTTTTCATGCATGGGGATGGTTCTTTTCTGTCCAAGTTCCAGTTCAATGCAGTCTTTAAAAAATGCGTGGTGGCAGCGGGATTCGACCCAGGGAATTTTTCATCCCACTCATTGGGGCGGCTACTGAGGCGTCTAGGGCCGGGCTGACTGCGGAGGCGGTGAGGAGAATTGGTAGGTGGGAATCCGGGAGGTTTCAGCTGTATGTTCGTCCACACTTGCTAACATGAGACTTGGGGGGATATGGTGTGGTGGGGGGGGGGATATATATACATGTATTGGACGGTTGTCTGGTTGGTTTCGTGTATTTAATGGTTTTCGTTTGCAGGTTATGAAGTTGGCTTGGTCTGTATTCTGGGCCATTCTTACGTCTTTTGGGGTTCGAAGAGAGCGGACATTCGACCAAACGGGAGACAGCTTCGCATTCCCAGGCATGAGGCACAGGTTCGATGGATAGGGGTCCCTGGTATGCGTTGGAATAGGGTTTTGGGCGAGGTGCATAGATGCTCTCGCTTGGACTGGCCGCTGGATGTTCTGCTTCTTCATGTGGGAGGCAACGACATGGGGGTCAGGTCCATGAGGGACCTCATCAGAGATATCAAGTGTGATGTTCTTAGGTTGAAGGCTTCCTACCCGGGCATGGTATTAGTGTGGTCAGATATGGTCAGCAGGACGTCGTGGTGGTGGGTGCAGTCTGACAAAAAGGTTGACAGGGCCAGGGTCAAAGTTAATAAGGAAGTGAGTAGGTTTTTTATCAGGAATGGGGGATTGGCAGTTCGGGATCGGGAGTTGAAGTTTGAGACATGGAGGTACTTGAGGAGTGACGGGGTTCATTTAAATGAGGTTGGGATGGATTTGTGGGCATTAGGCCTCCAGGAGGGGATTCAGCGGGGTCTGTGTGTGTGGCGGTGCTCGAAAGAGTAAGGCTTTACCACCTTTCGAGCTGTGGCAGGTTTTTTTGGGGGGGTCAGTTGATAAGGTCAAGTGGTGCAGGTGGAGAATAGGTTGTACCCATCCATGGTGATGGGGGTGGTTGGAGCTGTACTTCACGGTTACATGGGGTTAACCGGGAAGAGTAAAAGGGGTAGGTCACTGCATTGGTTTGGGTATAGCTTCCGAGACAGGGGAGTCCGTCTGGAGGTCAAGAGGTTAAAGGTATTGTGCAGTGACCAGTAGGGTCTTGGGTATGCTAATGACCCATGTGTCAGTATTTATTGAAAGTTTATATTTGTTATATATATATATATATATATATATATATATATATATATTGGTGAATAAATCAAGGCCTTCGGACATTTACTCCAAACATAGTCTGGTCTGGTTAATGGGGAGTGAGGTGGTTTGGAGGAAGGTGAGGGGTTTGGGGGTATTATTGGAGATGTGGGGAAAGTGTCAGACAATACAAATGTCATGTAAACAACAACTATAATAACAATTATAAAAAACTTCCATAGTAATGGAGTGACAATAAGGATAAGAATTGTGATTTATTAATAAACATGGTAAAACCTTCATAGAAAAAGATTTGGAATTGAGTGAGTAAAATCAGTAATTACAATAGCTTGTAAAAGAGGGGAGGAAAGAAGGTTTAATTGAACCGTAAAATAGGACCCAAAATAAGTGATACCTCAAGTGGGAAATAAAAAAGACCAAATCCACTAGAGTGTGATGTGTATAGATAAATCCGACCAGGACAAGAGGCCACCGAGGACAAGATTATATGGGCACAGCCAAGATACGCCCCCAACGTCACACGACGTGCATGTGGGGGAGGGAGGCGTCACCACTCGGGCATCATAGGGAGCCCGGCGATTGGCGCCAAACCATACCCTCATGTTGCACGCAGATAGATAAAAGCTGCACGTGTACTGTTGCCCTAAATAGGACATGCACACATGGAAAGATAGGCGTGACGTCGATACACGCAGTGCGAGGCACCCGCCCCCCCCCCCCCCCCCCATGGGGGAGGGGGTGACCAGCTGTGCATGTTGCAGTTCCCAGCACAGACAGAGAACCTAGGAGGGCCAATCAGTCCAGAACACAGCCAAAGTAGCCAACCAGAGAGTCTGCAAGAAAGAGCAAGCCAGCACAGCCCAATTGAAATCATAACTCTGAAATATGAAAGCAGAGAAGGGAGGAAGGAGGGTACAAAATCCAAAAAGAAAATACATTTGAAATAAACACTAAACAGTAAACATGATGAATGTGCTAGTAATAAGGCGCTTAACATAGTAAGACTACATACTATTTAATTCCTGAACTAAATTTAAAGGAAAACGCTTGTTTGGGACTTTATATGAGGTAAAGTCCTTTTAGGTCATATACAGTGCCTTGCGAAAGTATTCGGCCCCCTTGAACTTTTCAACCTTTTGCCACATTTCAGGCTTCAAACATAAAGATATAAAATTTAAATTTTTTGTGAAGAATCCCCAACAAGTGGGACACAATTGTGAAGCGGAACGAAATCTATTGGATAATTTTAACTTTTTTAGCAAATAAAAAACTGAAAAGTGGTGCGTACAAAATTATTCAGCCCCTTTACTTTCAGTGCAGCAAACTCACTCCAGAAGTTCAGCGAGGATCTCTGGATGATCCAATGTTGTCCTAAATGACTGATGGTGATAAATAGAATCCACCTGTGTGTAATCAAGTCTCTGTATAAATGCACCTGCTCTGTGATAGTCTCAGGGTTCTATTGAAAGCGGAGAGAGCATCATGAAGACCAAGGAACACACCAGGCAGGTCCGTAATACTGTTGTGGAGAAGTTTAAAGTCAGATTTGGATACAAAAAGATTTCCCAAGCTTTAAACATCCCAAGGAGCACTGTGCAAGCGATCATTTTGAAATGGAAGGAGTATCAGACAACTGCAAATCTACCAAGACCTGGCCGTCCCTCTAAACTTTCAGCTCAGACAAGGAGAAGACTGATCAGAGATGCAGCCAAGAGGCCCATGATCACTCTGGATGAACTGCAGAGAACTACAGCTGAGGTGGGAGAGTCTGTCCATAGGACAACAATCAGTCGTACACTGCACAAATCTGGCCTTTATGGAAGAGTGGCAAGAAGAAAGCCATTTCTCAAAGATATCCATAAAAAGTCTTGTCTAAAGTTTGCCACAAGCCACCTGGGAGACACACCAAACATGTGGAAGAAGGTGCTCTGGTCAGATGAAACCAAAATTGAACTTTTTGCCTACAATGCAAAACGATATGTTTGGCGTAAAAGCAACACAGCTCATCACCCTCAACACACCATCCCCACTGTCAAACATGGTGGTGACATGACCAGGGTAGTCTAAAGGTCCCTTTTTTACCTGTTACCCATTCCACTCCAACCTCCACCCCATTATCAACCCATAAAGTAAGAGACCACACCTTGCTTTGGAGTAAAATGGCCATAACAGCCTTTATTACGATACTCAAATACTCCAATCAAAATATATATAAATATATCTATATCTATATATAAATAACCAAACAGTATAAATATAACCATAAATATAACCATATCCATATAACCATAACCCACAACTGGTAACGAATAGCATATAGCTAACATGGCCGGTCTGGTGATCTCTGACGGTGACCCATAACTTTACCAACCAACTTTACCAACCAACCAATCACTGCGGTACCCACTTGTAACTTTTCCAGGCCTCCAGCTGTGACCGCTCGGAGACAACCTCCGCAGTGACAACCATAACGGTATTCCCTCCAACGTTCAGGAATACACCGGAGGGACCCATCCTAGCAATGGGCCCCCCACCCCATATCAGATGACTTCTGATTTACCGCCAACCGTCAAAGACCACCAGACACAACCGCCACAGCCCAAAAGGGTGACTCCCTTACCCTTGAGGGCCACCCCACACCCCCAAGGCCATGTGGATAACCTCCTGCAACCCCAATGACCACAAGTCAATCCCCCCATCCGACAAGTGAACCCCATCCAGTCTCAGGTACATGCCCACATAACCTTCCAGTTCGCAGTGGCGAACCACGATCCCACCCTGTTGGGCCACAAACCTCCCCACCACCTTATTGACCCCAATAAGGGTCCTATGGATGCTCGCCACCGAACGAGCCCAGCGCCAGGCCATCCTCGCCACAGTGCCCGACCACACCAGTGCAGTACCCGGCAAACGGAAGCGCAGCCGCATGAAATCGGACTTGCCGTCCGCAATCAAATCCCTAACCCTCCGTACCCCCAGGTCGTTCCCCCCCGCATGGATTACCAGCACCGCCGGGGGACCGTCCCGAGACACATGTCTCTCAATCTCCTCCATCAACCGTCCCCACCGCATTCCAGGGATACCCAACCACTGCAAGCATGCCTCCCTCCGGGAAATCCCAAGTTGCCTGCCCTCGGGCCTTTGATCACCTCTCCTGGCCCCCCAACATACGTAGGAGTGCCCCACGATCCAGACGAGGCGAGCCGGACCTCCATCTGAAAAGAAAAATCAACAGCGTAAACAGCCTCCACCCAGTAACCCGGCATCCACCCCGACAGGACAACAACCACGCCAGCCCCCCAAACCCAGAGGAAGCCCAAAAGATTTGTGCAGGCGTGCAACCCTAAGAACATAATGTCTGCTCGTTACGTTTTTATTATTCCTGTGTCATGTAAAGTTTTTTTTTTTTTTTTTTTTTTTTTTATAGACCATCAAACCACCAACGGTGGCCTAACATAAGAACGAAAACGCCGAGACTCCCCTCTCCCTATCCGGCGCTCTGCCGCCTCCTCCAAACCGCACCGGGCCGCCTCCGTGGCAGCCCCTATCCGGAACGAATGGGACGCAAAATCCCTCGCCAACCAACCCCACCGCCCGCAAGCACTTCCGAAACACCGAAACAAATTGGTACTTAGACAAAAAAGGACCCACCCTCATGCCACAGGAAAGGGCCCTCGTCTCACTGCCCGAAAAAACCCGCACTGCCGCCACCGGGCACACTCTGGAACCCGGAAACGCAAACAGGGACACCAGAACCCCCTTGCCCAGCCGATCCCTTTTGGACCTGCGGAGCCAGAGCCCCACCCGATCAACTGCAACTCGAACCTCCCCAGCCAACAAACCCCCTGCCACCTTCTTGGACGGGCCAACCAACTCCCCAATCCTAAACGCCCCATAGACGGCCAAAGAAAACGCCGCTGTGAACAGCCGCGTCTCATATTCCAAAGAGCACACCCGCTCCAGCTGAGCACAGATCGCCTGCAAGATGGCAAACGTAACCTGCCTCCGCGTATCCCTCGTCCCGTGTTGCCTCCCACAACCCTTCAGCGCCTGACGAACCCAAAAAATCCTAAGTCCAGGCTACCACCCGCAACAGCTCCAACAAAAAACGTCAAAACCGCCATATGCCGACCGAGCGCAGAAACCGACACCCCCCGTTCCATATTCCGGGCCACAAATTGAAGCACCAACAACCGCCAATCGGAGCCTCGATCACGTACCCCAGCCTCCCGAACCAGACCTGACCTTGCAGACCAACCTTGGAATAGGCCGCCCAGGTGGGCGCACTCACAGACTGCCGGATCCATCCGGCGGCGACTCCAATGGCAACCCCCAAATCCACTCCGGGCAACGGGCCCCTTCCGCTTCCGCGCCCGGAGCCAGCTCCCTGAACCTGTCCCACTGAAAACGAGACGGAGTCAGCCCACTCGAGTTCCACACCCGGTATGTACACAGCGTAAGCAAAAACATTCAACTGTAACCAACGAAGGACCAACTGCCGCATCAACCGTATCACTGGAGGGGATGAAGCCGACACCCGGTTCACCACCTGCACAACCCCCATGATGTCGCAATGAATGCGCAACTTCAGATTCCTACACTCCTCCCCCCACAGTTCCAAAGCCAACACCACCGGAAACAGTTCCAACAGAACCAGATTGCCCAAAAACCCCGCCGTTCTCCAAGCCTCCGACCACGGCTCCGCGCACCACTTGCCCCTGAAAAACGCCCCGTACCCCGTATAACCGGCCGCGGCCGTGACCAAAGCCAAGTCAAAATTGCCGACCGGGCCCGCCATCCACCTGGCCCTCCCATTGTATGAGCCCAAAAACCCGTGCCAAACCCGCAAATCCACCCGGTGCTCCCTTCCCAACCGCACAAAATGGGTGGGAACGCTGACGCCCGCCGTAGCTGCCGACAGCCGCCGGCAGAAAATCCTTCCCACGGGAATGACCCTACATGCGAAGTGCAGCTGACCCAAGAGCGACTGTAACATCCACAACGGTACCTTGCGCCGGCCCCGAATATCCTTAACTACCCGCTGAAGCTCCACCAACTCGTCCTCCGGCAGCCGGCACACCATCCCCCGGGAGTCGATCACGATCCCCAGGAAACTCAGTTCCGACGTCGGGCCCTCCCTCTTATCGTCCGCCCAGGGAACCCCAAACCTGCCCGCGATGTGCTGCAACGTAGACAGAAAATCGCACACACAGCGGAGGCAGGCGGGCCCACACATAGGGAGTCAGCCAAACAGTGGACAACTGACTCCAGACCCGAAGCGTCCCTCACCACCCATTCCAAAAAGGAGCTAAACATCGCACAGTACGCACACGAGGTCGAGCAACCCATCGATAGGCACATAGCCACTAAATACTTGTCACGCCAGTGGCACCCCAACAGCCAAAAGCTATCCGGATGAACCGGAAGCAGCCGGAACGCCGATTCCACATCGGTCTCTGCCATCAGCGCCCCCCGGCCCTAACGCCGCACCCACCGTACCACAGCGTCAAACGAAGCGTAGGACACCGTGCACACCTCAGGGTCACTGAAATCACGCACGGAGCCCCCGATAGGAAAAAAGACAGGTGAGGAATAAGCCGAAACTGCCCTGGCTCCTTCTTGAGGACCACCCCCAATGGGGAAACCACCAAGTCGGGCCACGGCTTATCCCCAAACGGCCCCCCCCATGCGCCCCCACGCCACCTCCTTCCGCGGCTTGTCATCCGCCACCCACGGATGTTCCAATGTGGACTACAAGTTTTCCGCAACCCGCGGCACCTCAGGCAGCGAACACGGAATCCTGAAGCCATCCCGAAACCCCGCCACCAGCAAACGCGCCGCCGCCCCGTCCGGATACCAACTTAGAAAAGGGGTGGGGGCATCCTTGCCAGCATCACCGGCGTCCTCCCCCTCCGGCGCAGCATACCCGACTCGCTTCCCCCTCCGGCAGCACCGGGACCACATGTGAGTCCCGCCGCAACCGGAACACCCGTGCTTGAACGTGCACGCTCCTCCAACTTGCAGGCCCCCACGGTGTACTGCCAGCAAACCCCCCCACTTTGTTCCGGCCGGCAGCCCCAAGGTAAGCGCACTCCTGGCCCCCCCCGAAGAAACTGAGATGGGGGCCCCCGCCAACGACAGAAGCCTCATCCAGAGGCTGATGTCCTTGTGGTCCCAGCGCAATTCCGACCGCACCGCCTTGCGCTGCCGGAACTGCTCATCGTACCGGAGCCACGCCACCCCCATAAACCCGACGGGCCTCCCCGATCGCCTCCATATAACAGAAAAAGCGCCAAGCAATGCTCGGGGCTCTTCCCCCCAATGACGCCAGCCAAAATGGCAAGCGCCCGGCGCCAATTGGAAAAGTGCGCGGTATCAGCCGATACCGCTGCTTCCCCCAGCGGCCCCTCAAAGCATACATACCCCGCACACCGCGCCGTGTCGGCCAACCGAACCATGTCCGACCGCGCCACCGAATCTTGTTTGCCCGCGTCAACCCCCGATGCCCCGCCCCCCCTCTGTAGACGGCACCAAAGCTGCCACCGGCGCCGTACACCCCGGGGTATCAGAGGCCACCCCGAGGCCCCCCGCCGGGGGAGCCACCCATGGGGTCGCCAACGACGGCTAGGCCTGCCCCCCGGTCAAAATGCCCCGCCAAGGCCCGCAACCGCCCCTGTCCCGCCGATCCCGCACCACCTGGCACCGCCGCCGCAGGAACCCCCGCCACCCCGCGTCCCAAACCCCAGGCGTCACTGGCCCCCCCGCGCCCGCCCGCACCACCCCCCAACGAACCCTGCAATGCCTTAGACATAACAATGCATCAGGGGACTCACCTGGCTGACCCGGAACGCTCCTCACAGCCGGACCGGTGACATCTCCCCCTGGAATGGGTAACTCCTCTGCATCCGACAACTCCCCCTCGGACCGGTCCTCCTGGACCCATGGTGGCGGTGGTGCAAGCCCCCCGGGGGAAGAGACCCCGGAAGCCGAATCCGCCACCCGCATAGGTGAGTCCGCGCCCCCGGCTGATTCCCCTGTGACAGCCCGGCGAAGTGAGCCAACCCTGCCAGCCCCTGGGACGGTGGACCATCGGGCGCTCCTCACATCCATCCGGGTGGAGCAGCCTGCAGGCGGACCACGAACCTGCCCAGGCTTACTGGCTGTCCCCCTGCTCCGGGCCGCTGAATCCCTGTGAGAGCCAGCCCGAGCAGCCATCCCTCACCCCACGCTGTGTCCTGCTGCAGCATCCCCCCCGCCCCCCCCCCCCACTGGCTCCTAAGCCGCACGCCGGCCGCGTGACTCACCCGCCCCACCCCCCCCCCCCCGGGCCGCGCCGTGAAGGCCGCTCCGGGCCCCCTGAGTCCCCCTGTGTCCGTTCGGCTGGGGGGAGCGATCCATCCTCCCCAGGGCTGCTGACTACCCGAGGTGGCAGAGGGTCCGGTCCAGACGAAAAAATGCGCCGGAGGCCGTGACCTCCGCGCGCATTGCAAGTGCTCACCCCTCCTCAGGTCCGGTCCCGATGTCCCCGCCAGGCCTCCTCGCTGCTCCCGCAGCCACTCCGGTCCGTGTTCTTCCGCTGGCCGCCGCAGGCCCGCCAGCATGGTCTCGTCGGCCGCCATCTTCCAGAGGAGCAGTGAAAAAACTGCCTCCTCTCTCTGTCCCCTCCGTCGAACTGGACTTTGCTCCGCCCACTCCACCTCTTATAGGGCTCCTCCCCTGTCCCCACACTCACCACCAGCTCCTCCCCCTAAGGCTAATCCCCTTGCAGCTTAACCCTTTAGTTCCCTTAAACATCCCTGTCATGCCCGGCCCTCCATTACTTCCCTCCTAGTCCATTCACTCCGGGCCTCACTGCATCATGGTTTGGGCCTGCTTTTCTTCAGCAGGGACAGGGAAGATGGTTAAAATTGAGGGGAAGATGGATGCAGCCAAATACAGGACCATTCTGGATGAAAACCTGTTGGAGTCTGCAAAAGACCTGAAACTGGGACGGAGATTTATCTTCCAACAAGACAATGATCCCAAACATACAGCAAAATCTACAAAGGAATGGTTCACAAATAAACGTATCCAGGTGTTAGAATGGCCAAGTCAAAGTCCAGACCTGAATCCAATCGAGAATCTGTGGAAAGAGCTGAAAACTGCTGTTCACAAACGCTCTCCATCCAACCTCACTGAGCTCGAGCTGTTTTACAAGGAAGAATGGGCAAGAATTTCAGTCTCTCAATGTGCAAAACTGATAGAGACATACCCCAAGCGACTTGCAGCTGTAATCGCAGCAAAAGGTGGCTCTACAAAGTATTAACGCAAGGGGGCCGAATAATTTTGCACGCCCCACTTTTCATTTTTTTATTAGTTAAAAAAGTTTCAAAAATCCAATAGATTTCGTTCCACTTGACAATTGTGTCCCACTTGTTGGTGATTCTTCACAAAAAATCTAAATTTTATATCTTTATGTTTGAAGCCTAAAATGTGGCAAAAGGTTGAAAAGTTCAAGGGGGCCGAATACTTTCGCAAGGCACTGTATCTCCATCCCTATCCAATGGATAGGGATGGAGATATATGACCTAAATGGTCTTTATCTTATATAAAGTCCCAAGCAATCGTCTTCTTTTCAATAATGTAATATAATGCCCTGTACACACAACCGTTTTTTCCTGTGGGAATAAACTCTGAGGGTTTTTCTGGTGGAATTCCGCTGAAACTGTCTTGCGTACACACGATCACACCAAAGTCCGACCGTCAAGAACGCAGTGACGTACAACATGTATGACGGGACTAGAAAAAGGAAGTTCAATACCACCCAGTAGCCAATAGCTTCCGTCTCGTACTTGCTTCAGAGTATGTGTTGTTTTTGGTACACGGTTTTCCCGATAGAAATTGGTTCCGTCTGAAAAATTTAGAACATGTTCTCTTTCTAGGTCCGTCAGAATTTCCAACGTAAAAATTCCGATGGGGCATACACACGATCAGAATATACGATGAAAAGCTCCCATCAGACTTTTTCTGTTGGCTATTCCACTCGTGTGTACGCGGCATAATAATATACATTGGGTTAGGTACTGCTTGAGGATAGATTAATGATATAAGGTATTGTTTATTGGTTGTGCTGCACATTTACACATTATATTCTTACAAATTAAAGCACACCAAATACTGAAAAAACTGAACACCGAAAAACAAATTTGTGCTGCATACAGCTAAACCTGGAGAAATATTATAAACCTAAAGGCAATAAAATTAAAGAAGTAATTTCGCAGACAGCGTTGACTATTATCCCTTCTATAAAAAAAACTGTTTCAGTTCCGCTCTGAGCACAAATGTGGAAATGAAATGCGCCTTTTCTCCATATCATTATCCATAGGTGTTTAATTTCAGACAGCTTTTATAAAATCACAGCTCCATTATCCAGACGATGATCTGTTATTCACCACGCTCCCGGAATAAAATTTTGTTGATGAAGCGCCTGGCCTCTGAAATGAACCCATAGCAAATGTAGTTAGCACGTAAGAGATCCAACACATCAATACACCACCACGGCCAGCATTCTGCACGGCCTGACTCCCTTCCGTCCGATTTTAATTAGCTTTCTTTTCTAAATTTGGAAAGGTTGTGTTGCTTAACATGTCAGCGCTCGTCCGTCGAAGTGGCCTGGAAGAACCGCTTATTGAGGAAGAGGCTTTGAGAAACTCCATTTCCATTTAATTATTGGTTATAGATGGAGGAATTACATTTCTGCAGCTCAAAATCGTTTCCTGTGCCGTGTTATAATGGAAGATGGCGTTGAAAATGAATCCATTATCTGCTCTGTGCTAATTTTTTAAAAGGCTGAAAGTGATAAGAAGTTGCCATCTTGGGTTTCTCGGGGACTCCGATGGCGAGAAATCCCCACCAGAGCCACACGCCGTAATTGTATCCTTGACATAGGACATTACAGGTGAACTCCAGGCTTCCATTCAGTCTTGCATAGTTGTACAGGCTCCTCTCCTGTACTGAAATAGCTTACTGAACACTGTGAGCTTTTCACAATATGCATTAGAAGCTGCAACATGTCAGATAGAGCCTGTCTTGTTTTTTGGATAAACTACATTTAGCATCATCTAGCCCACATGTGTCAAACACAAGGCCCGTGGGCTGAATCATGCCTGCCAGGTCATTTAATTTGACCCTCGTGGCTTTCCTCCAGCTGTAGCACCCCCTTCATCTCCACCCCCACCTTATCTCAGCAGCCAGCAGCAGAGAGGAGGACAGAACTTCTACTTCTCTGCCTCCCCTGGTTTCAGCATTTAGAAGACTCTGGCAACTGACTCAAGCCCTACTCTGGTCCTCCTCCAGACCTTGCACTTTCTGCTTCCCTGCTCTGTCCCCAGCTTCTTCTCAGCAGCAGCAAAAGGTAAGGAGGGTGGACTATGATGTGAGAGATGATGGGGAACACTTGACATCTGATGTTAAGGAGAGTGGGCTGCCTTGGACATCTAGTCAGACAGAAACCTAGGGTGGTGCACTAGCAAATGCAGCCTGCCTAGGAATGCCCATTACTCTAGAACAGTAGGCCGCATAAGCATTACGGTTGCCCTTAAAGCAGGGTCGGATCCAGAGTCTAGTCTCAGGAGGGGCACTGCCAATAAATTTTGCAGACAATTTGTCGGGGGGCAATGGCTGGTGTTGGCGCTTCAATCATAACGGCACCATGATTGATATGGTGTCATGATGATTGAAGCGCATTATTTCTATTATTACATTGTAATAAAAAAAACTCACCATAGAATCAGTGGGAGCCCTGAGTGTGTCACTTGTCACCGTCGCCTGCCACCAGATGCGGATTGTCACTTGCCATGTCACTTGCCACATCCCCTGGCACCAGATGTGGATTGTCACTTGCCATGTTACTTGCCACATCCCCTGCCACCAGATCCAGATTGTCACTCACCACAGGCTGTATCCCAGAGTAAGGGCGGGAAGTGAGAGATGATTTAATCTCTCTGCTGCCCGTGCCTGCACAGTGATGGCGTTGGGCGGTGAGAAGCTGAGCTGCGGTGATGCAGGATGGGCGGTGAGAGATGTGATCTCTCTGCTCACTCGCCCGTCCGCCTGCTGGTGTCCTGTCCTTTAGCTTGTGAATGAACAGGAAGCCCCCCCCCCACTCCCCGCTGTCAGTCGGTCGGGTCACCTACACTATCCATCCCCCCTATACACGGCATTGTCGGTTTGTCATCCAGCCCCGCACTTACCCCATATAGGTTATTGCTAATGGGTGGCAGCTTGTGGCTTCTATTGGGTCTTCTCTTCCTTTGCATTATGGTGGGTCCCGCTGTGTGTCTCCTTCCTCCTCCTCCTAGGTGTTGTAATATGTTGGTAGATTTATGTGGGATTTTATATTATTATTATTATATATGTACAAATACAGTACAAGATTGACCAGGCCAGATTTCAGTTGACAATGGTTGAGTTGTCAACTGAAGCCAACTCAATTTTAACATAAGAGGACTTGTTGATGTTAATATGCAAGAATACAGATTAGGGATGTAGATATTTCAGGGCAAGTCCATTCTGCACATCAAAGGGTGTTAAGGGGTTACTGTATCTGTTAATCTAATTATACATATCAAAGGGGACAGATAGTGACTCTGGGCTATGTTCAAACTAGGGCAGTTTATGACTGTAGGTGTTTACGGCTAGGGGTCATTGTCTGTCACTCTGAAAGACAGAAGCAGATCATCGCATCGCATTAAATGGAAACGGCCAATCAAATTGCTCAGTCATTCAGTGTTAGGGTAATATAACATGGCGTTCAGTCTATTCACTCTCTGTGTAATTATGAGGGCACAGGTATAGGAAACATGGGGCTCTGAAGGCTAGTATATTTACTAGCATTGTCATATTTACTCTGTTGGATTTTGTCATCTGTTGCAAGACTTTGTTCTGTGTTGGAAGTCAATAAAGTGCATCTCTCTGGAAGAATTGGGTTGCTGTGGAAGAGTACTTACATCATCATTATAATAACTGCTAATTAATTATCTACCCACTATATACTATATCACTACACTAGGCGTCCAATCCGATCGCCTGTCCTTTCATCCAGTCGGGTGACGGGTCTCTTCCTGATTAGCCAGGGGCAGGATCAGTGTTTCAATAGCGAATATTCATTCACTATTGTAACACACCTGGGTGGGCTCGGTTCGGGCCCAGAGCCCACCCTGTTTTGAAGCCTATTAGAGCTTCTGGCTCTAATCACATGCTTCAAAAAAAAAAAACACCACCACTACCATTGGAATCCATGCATCCGGTGTCCTGCATGGGGGCCGGAAGCCCTTAATGTATGGGCCGCCCCTGCCTGGCACACCCTGTGCGGACGCCTATGAAACCAGTGTATTTGGAGATATCCAGACAAGCACCCAACCTTCTTCCCATACTGCTTTGTGCAATTGACTGACTGTCAAGAAAGACGTTCTAGTAATCCAGCTGCTTGTGGAAGATCTTTTTGCAGAATTCCCATCAGAAGAGTCAACCGGCTCACACATCGCACGAACGGGCACACGCGGGTGCGCGATAGTGCGAACGGACGCGCACGAGTGTGTGCAGGTGCGGGTGCGCATGGGTGTGCACAGGTGCATGCAGACACGCCGTGTGACAGCACTTGCCACCAAGAAGCTTATTTAAAGGAGACTGTCACCATGCCTTCTTGCTGTCCAGTCTACAGCGTTCTCTGAGACCCTTGCTACTTGTTATCTACTTACCTGAATCCTGTCTACCCGGCCTGTTCCTGACTATTCCTGTTTGCTGCCAGTTTCTGACCCCGGCTTGTCCAGACTACTCTTCTGCCTCTCCCTTTGGTTTGATCGATGCCCACTTGTTACCAACCCGACCTGCACCCCGACTACTCTCCTGCTTCCATCTGGTACCTGCTCTGCCTGCCAGTGTTGACCCAGCCTGTCTGACTTTGCCAGTGTTCCTGCTGAACTACAGAACACCTCCTCACTGTCTCCTGTTCCAGTGTTCCTGCCAAACTACAGAACACCTCCTCACTGTCTGCTGTTCCAGAGTCCTGCCAATCTACAGAACACCTCCTGTCAATCCCTCTTCAGCCATTTCAGAGGTCCAAACTAACCCCAGCACCTGCCACCTGTCAGGCACTTGTGCTCCTTTGCACTCTTGAGTCCCTGTCTCCTCTACCAGGGGCTCTCGAGCCAGAGGCATACGAGAGGCCGCTCCCTGCATTCTGGACTCCATCACCAGGTATGTGACACTGACACCCATTATTTATGAACATCCAGTGAAAAGAACTAAACGCAGGATGAATGTTTCTGGGATTTTACAGTCAGCATTTTAGATCAGCATCCTTTCAGTCGATTTATCATTAGTGCTACAATAATAACAAATAAGTACAAAAAAAATAAAATCTTCAGCGGTATTGTTTCCCGAGCCTGTATTTATATCATGACATGGATCCAATTTGGCGGTATTTGTCAGTCCCCCCTCCCAGTTCCATAATGAGCTCTATAATCTTCCTCTTCCCCATTCCAGGGATTTGGAGAGACAATTTCAAATGCAGGCAGAATTGAAACGAGATCCAGATCAAAGCTGACCGGCTTATCACATATCGGATGGCAGGCCAGACTGCCGTAATGCACCGGCATAGTGTAGAGCAATTTGAAAAGCATTTCAGTCGTAAAAAACAATCCATCAAATATTTATAAACATCTTCTGTAATAGAAGCCTCCTGTTTTCGTCAGAGATGTGTTACAAAGTAACAGCTTCATTCAGCCTAGAAAGAAGAATCTGTGCGCGGTTAAAAAATAGATGATACTTTTTTATTTTTTTGATATTCAGAAGCAAAACGCTGAACAACCACTAAGGTCCCATTTACAGCTAGAATTTTGTATAGGTTTGATTTTGATTTTTGCATGCACTTTTTACGTTTTCGCACGTTCCTTTCAATGGGATTCCCTATGTTTAACAAAAGTGGTAAAGTTGTTCTTGTAGCTTTTTGTCACGTTGAGCCTTGTAAGTTTTAACTGTGGTAAAACACACATGTGCTTGCTGTGTTTGGGGCGTCGTTAACCACTTTTACCCCCATCCTGTCCAGGCCAATTTTCAGCGCTGTCACATTTTGAATGACAATTGTGAGGTCATGCAACACCGTACCCAAATGAGATCTTTAGCCTTTTTTTCACAAAAATAGAACTTTCCTAAACTAAAAAAGACCAAAAAAAAACATGTTTATGTTAATTTCTGTTATTGTTATTATTATTATTATACATGATTTATATAGTGCCACCTGTTAGGCCAAAATGTATTCTGCTACATTTGTTTGGTAAAAATAACCAAAATCAGTGTATATTATTTAGTCTGCAGGAAAGTTATAGAGTCCACAAACTATGGTATATATCTGAAAATTGATCAATCCTGATGTACTGATGGCCAATCTCATTTCTTGAGGCCTGAAAATGCCAGGACTGTACATATATCCCTCAAATTACCCCTTTTTGGAAAGTAGACAGTCCAAGTTTTTTAGTAAGAGGCATGGCAAATTTTTTTAAGTTTTTGTAATTTAAAAAAAATTTAAAAATTTAAAAAGAAAAATGATTTTCACAATACTGTCACATACTGTCCCAATACTCAATGCTGGTTTTTATAGTATTTTATATAGACAGGTTCTCTTCTTAACTCTTCAATAAAACACAGACATTCAATGCAATGCAATTTTACTTTAAGATAATCGCAGGACAGAGCAGTGGCAGCCCGTCCATAAGGGGCGCACAGGCACCGCCCCCCCCCCCCCCCCCATCCGGCCACTAATCTACATATGGGGAGCTTGATGCATGGATTCCAATGGGGGGGAGTGTTTTTTTGAAGCATGTGATTAGAGCCAGAGACTCTAATAGGCTTCAAAATAGGGTGGGCTCAGGACGCAGTAGGATAGGATGCGCTCCGAGCCCACCCAGTTGTGTGATAAATATTTGCCATTTTCACACTAATTCTCCTCCTGACCAATCAGGAAGCGGGTCTGAGACCAGTTTCCCGCTTGGCCAAAAGGAGATGCTACGCTGGCCCCCAGGAGGAGGAGAGAGGAGACATGAGGAGAGGAGACACAGGGGAAGATAGCCAGCCACCCAGAGGGAAGCCCGGAGTAAGTGTTGCAGCCGGGTGACTGCATAGAGCTTCAGCAATTAGATCTGTCAGAAATTATAGGCAGAGCAGCAGCAGCGGCATGATCCCCAGACTTCCCCCTCTTCCTCTGAAAGATGGGGCCCAGGGGTTGGGAGAAGCATGTGATTGGTTGCTAGGACAGGAGGAGGGCAAGGACGGAACTTCCTCCATCAGGCCTACCCAGCCAGGGAGTGACATCACTGCAGGCAGGAAACTGGGACACAGGGCGGGCTCTGTACAGATGATTCAGGCTGGCCAGTGGCACTGAGGGACTAAGGTGAGTTGAATATGTTGCTGCTGGTACCTGTAAAAATGTCTTCCCACCTCATCCCCCACCACCTAACTTACCCCCCATACAGCCTGCGTGTTGTCATTTGTAATCACAGAATCGGCACAGGAAGCCACTTCTGTGCTTACAAACAGTGCAGTACAGCGTTATCATATAAAACAATAAAATTAATAATAATATTTTTTTTTTCAAATACATTTTTTTTTGATCATAGCCTGGGTCTATAGCCATGCCCTTTCTCTGCTTATGCAGGACCAGAGTAAAGAAGGAGCTTTTGAATAAAATACGACAGTATGCAAACACCATAAGACATATTATTGTCCTGATATGGATTTGATTTTTAACTAAACCTATTTTGTTGAGAATACTTAAAGTGGAACTTCACTCTCTCAATCGACATTGACTACGTTTAATTCTTTTTACATTTCTTCAGTTTCTGGCCTAGCCAAATGATGTTATACATCCCAGAAGTCTTCAGGAGGGGAGGAGGGTTTTCTTTCAGCTAAGCACACCCTTCTGCCTGCATGCCTGAGCTAAGGGCAGATGGATTCCAAGAAGTAAATGCTCCATGAACATAGTTACCAACAGTCCTGATTTGCCCGGGACTTGCCCAGGACATTGACGGAAATCAGACCAATGTCCCTGTCTAAGAATGTCCCAGGCAAAATCCCCGTAATGCGCCTCTGTTCCTGACATTGGGGCGGTGGCAGCGTGGTGGGGGTGTGGCGGATGCAGGAGCACGTGGAGAGGCAGCCCAGGTGATAGAGCGGGAGCCAGAAGCCTGCTGAGCCCGTAGATCATGAGCAGAGCAGAGCAGAGGATCACTCTGACTGCACTGTGACAAGACTGTTGAGACTGCTTTGACTGCTCTGACTGCTCTGATGAGACTGCTCAGAGCACGCTGTGACTGGTGACACTGTCCTGACTTTTACAATGTAAAAATGCAGCAATTTAGAAATTGGATGAAAGGTTTAGCACTGGAAAACACTTTTTGAAAGATAAAGAGTGCATTTTATATACAACTATGTAGATCAGACCAAAATGAGGGACAAATGAGGGGGGACGAGGGACAGAGGGACATTGCTCCAAATCAGGGACAGTTGGGAACTATGTACTGATGAGACTGCTCTGATGAGACTGCTCTGATAAGACTGACTGCACTGTGATCAAACTGATGATCAGAATATCTTTAGAAGTAAAAACAATGCTGTTATCTAACAAAGATAGTGTCTCCTGTTTTCATGTAGCACTGTTATGACTGAGAAATTGGCCAGTACAGTTTTTAAACCAGTTTCTCAGTCACTCCTTGCTGACACCATCACTAAGGCCCCTTTCACAATGCAGGTCCAATTGGGTCTGCCTGGCAATTTTTTGGACTTCATGGGAAGGTCCATGAATCCCCCAGGAAAGGCGGATGTAAACACACCCCCATATAACCCACTCCAAATAATTAGCATAATTTAAACTTTGGTCATCCCCTAATTACCATACTGCTCTGATTACACTGCCTTTCTGCCAAAAAGTGTCCCTAATGCCCCTTTCACACAGGGCGGATCAGTAATGATCCGCCCGGTGATGATCCGCTTGCTCAGCGGGGATCACTCCGTTGTCCCCGCTGAGCCGGCGGCGGACAGGGCGGTCTCGGCACACTGTGCAGGGACCACCCTGTGAGCTCTCCGCTCTCCTCTATAGGGATCGGTTGAGCACGGACCGTCTGTCCGTGTTCATCCGATCCGCTCTGCAGACGGATAGAGAAATAGGATTTTCCTCCGTCTGCAGAATCGGACAGTAGCGGAGGCGGACAATAGCGGGTGTCTGTGGATGTTCATCCGCAGACACCCGCTATCCGATAGGGATGCATGTATGTCCGTATTTTATCTGCAAACAGATGGATGAAATACGGACATAATGTCCGCATGTGTGAAAGGGGCCTAAAACTTTTTTTGGAAATGTTGGCAACTATGTATGAATCATCTTCCCTTACTCAAGATTGCCAGAAATGCTCAGGGGGTGTTTTTCAAAGTGATTTCTCAGCCAAATACATGGAGACATGGATGGATGGGGGAGTTTGCTTTGAATATTAACCACTTCCTGCCCGCCATATAGCAAAATGATGGCCGGAAAGTGGTTCTGTTATCCTGACTGGGCATCATATGACGTCCAGCAGAATAAGCTGCGATCGTGCACCACCCGCGGGGGGCACGCAGCGCGTCAATCGGTAATCCGACACACCGCATTTCTGATCTAGATAAAGAGCCTCTGACATAGGCTCTTTACCACGTGATCAGCGAGTATCAGCCAATCAGCTGCTCTCCTGACAGGGAGGGTCTGGGCTGATAATCAGCGCATTGATTATCAGTGCAGACCCATTGAGGATGACCACCAGGGATGCCCACCCATGACCACCAGGGATACCCAGCCATGACCCCAGCTAAGCCCACTAGAGCACACCAGGGATGCCAATCAGTGCCCACCATTGATTCCTGATCAGTGCTGCCTATCAATGCCATCTATCAGTGCCGCCTATGAGTGCCCATCAGTGCCACCTATGAGTGCCCATCAATGCCATCTATCAGTGCCCATTAGTGCTGTATATCAGTGCCACCTATCAGTGCCCATCAGTGCTGATTATCAGTGCTGTCTATAAGTGCCTCATCATCAATGCCAATTAGTACTGCCTCATCAGTGCACGTCAGTGCAGCCTCATCAGTGCTCATTGGTGAAGGAGAAAACTTACTTATTTACAAAGTTTTGCAACAGAATTAAATTTTGTTTGGGTACAGTGTCACATGACCGTGCAATCATTCAAAATGTGATAGCTCTGGAAGCTGAAAATTCAACTGGGCAGAAAGGGGGGAAGTGCCCAGTATTGAAGTGGTTAAAAATGAATCACATAGCGTTGGTTGGTTTGGTTTGTGATGCTCAGATTCTAGAACATGTTTTATGTTCAACCCCAAGTACAGATGGAACAAGTAAAATGTTCCTAAAGGTGAACTTAGTCTTTAATGCTTTCCGTCACGGCGGTGGCATGTGCACAACCCCCTACGCCTGCTTGGTGGGCGGTCTGGGCAAGAAAACCACTGCCTTTTTTACTGCCATCCCCAGCTGCTAAGCCTAAAACTCCATATTAATATTATTACTATACAGGATTTATATTACTTAAGAAATATAAAGGGAAGCAATACAATTCAATACAAGAGGGTTAGGAGGGCAATAAATAGCACTTGCGGTGCCATTTACTGTTAATTGCACCCAAACTCGGCAATTAGGTGCAAAGTTCTTCACACAAAAAAAGCACTACAAACAAACACAAAATGCGCTATTATAAAAACATTTGCGCATATAGAGCAACCCACTGAAATGCCCTATGCATGTAGTGCAATATAGTGTGAATGGGGCCCAAGAATTTTACATAATATTTATTGGTTTATTTATTGTAAGACTATAAAGAATTGATTTAGAAATGATGAGAATGTTGCTGATCCTTTTAGGATGTTTGGAAGGGTAAACGAATGGAGACATTTTTCTCCGTACTCGCGCTGTTGTGCGGCAGCTCCGATGCTTTGTCTGGGTCTAGCCTCTCGCTTAATAATCATGCAAATGTATTCAAGAAATAGCGGGTTATGTTTTATTTACTAGCGCCTCTTCTTTTTCCCAAATGTAACTTTTCCACTGTAGCAAGCAGAAAGTTAATGAATTCCGAACGTTCGCGGCGTAGACAAGATCTGAAAAGATTCATCTCCCATTCATCACCTGATTTACTTACACATTATCCATTAGGTGTTGACCCTATACACTGCTTGCGCATTGCTCGTTAGTTTGTTATGCAAGCAGGAAAAGTTTAGCTGAGTCCACAAAGTTTCAAGAAAAAAATAATAATGAAAAAAAGTCTTCCACTGCAACAGTGTGATACAATAAAGCTTTATGTTCTGTAAAGATTAATATATTATTCTGTGTAGTTTTAAGGTTAAAATCTGGGCAGCACAGGGGTGTGCACAGGGTGTGCCAGTCGTGCCTGAGCACACCCAAATCACCCTGTGTGGTGCAGATTCCCCCTGTTTAGATCCCTGATATTTCACCAAAGCATCTGTAGCAAGGCCTCCTTTGATCTAATGAGAACCTCCAGGGCCAGGGATAGCTGGCATCCTTCTATATTTAGTGGGTTGTGAGGCATGGTGGGTATATAGTTGTTAACATTATTGAGCGCCAGTCACTTATTGGATGCAAAAGAACGTTTATTTTTCTTAACAAACCTTTTTAAGGGAGAGAGGGTTAGGGCCAGGACACCCTTAGGTGGTCACAAGATTAATTGGCAGACTCCAAGACTTCAATTGGAGGACAGCCATACAGGGAAAGGCATCCAGCAAGATGCTACATCTGCATGTGTAGGAATGCTGTCTCCTATAGCAACAGTCTTTAACAGTTCCAAACACAAAGCTTAACAGTTCCTTCACTTTCACTACAATCTGTCCTTGTAGATCTTCAGTACACTGAGCTCCCAGTCTCTAACTAGACTTGCTGATTCACTGACATTGAATTCCTTAAGGCTTCTCCAATCTTCACAGTGGTATCTTCCTCAAGTATCACCCCCCTTTCTCTAAGAAACCTAACCAAGATTAACGTAACCTTCTCTAACCAAGATTAACTTATTTGGTTCAGATGGTGTCAAGCGTGTGTGGCGGCAACCAGGTGAGAAGTACAAAGATAAGTGTTATGCCTACAGTCAAGCATGGTGGTGGGAGTGTCATGGTCTGGGGCTGCATGAGTGCTGTCGGCACTGGGAAGCTACAGTTCATTGAGGGAACCATGAATGCCAACATGTCCTGTGACATACTGAAGCAGAGCATGATCCCCTCCCATCAGAGACTGGGCTGTAGGGCAGTATTCCAACATGATAACGACCCCAAACACACCTCCAAGACGACCACTGCCTTGCTAAAGAAGCTGAGGGTAAAGATAATGGACTGGCCAAGCATGTCTCCAGACCTAAACCCTATTGAGCATCTGTGGGGCATCCTAAAATGGAATTTGGAGGAGTGCAAGGTCTTTAACATCCACCAGCTCTGTGTTGTCATCATGAAGGAGTGGAAGAGGACTCCAGTGGTAACCTAAAAAGCTCTGGTGAACTCCATGCCCAAGAGGGTTAAGGCAGTGTTAGAAAATAATGGTGGCCACAGAAAATATTGACACTTTGGACCTAATTTGGATATTTTCACTTAGGGGTGTACTGACTTTTGTTGCCAGCAGTTTAGACTTGAATAACTGTGTGTTGAGTAGGGATGAGCCGAACACCCCCCGGTTCGGTTCGCACCAGAACTTGCGAACGACCCCCGCGTTCGGTACGAACGTTAGAACCCCATTGAAGTCTATGGGACTCGAACGTTCGAATTGGAAAGTGCTAATTTTAACGGCTAATATGCAAGATAGTGTCCTAAAAAGGGTTTGGGGACCTGCCTCCTGCCTCAGGGGACATGGGTCACTGCAAAAAAAAGTTTTAAAAACTGCCGTTTTGGCGGGAGCACTGATTTTAATGACGATTAAAGTGAAAAAAAGAAAGTGAAATATTCCTTTAAATATGGTGCCTGGGGGGTGTCTGTAGTATGCCTGTGAAGTGCCACGTGTTTCCCGTGTTTAGAACAGTCCCTGCACAAAATGACATTAAACGGAAATAACACCATTTAAAACTGCTTGCGGTTTTAATGTTATATCTGGTTCCTGCAATATGGTTGAAAATCATTGAGAAACATGGCATGGGTAGCCCTCCCTGCCCATTACCAGCCTATTTGGGTCTTGTACGCATATTAAGGGGAACCCCGTACCCATATTAAAAAAAGGAAATGCGTGTGGCCCCCAGGCCCTATATACTCAGAACAGCAGTATACAGGCGGTGCAAACAAGACAGGGACTGTGTAGGTTTGTTGTGTTAAGTTGAATCTGTTTGTCTTTTTTAACCGGTACATTTTTAAAGTGTAGCTCCAGTCAAAAAAACTATCTTTAAGCTTTTTGGAAAACATAGGGAAGGGTTATCACCCCTGTATAATTTGTTTTGTCGTCCATCTTTTTTCATCTCACTTGCTGCTGTCTCCTTGCGTTTGCAAGTAGGAGATGTTTGTAAGTTGGATGTTTGAAAGTAGGGATCTGCCCTATATTATAGCGGTATGTACTGGGTACAGAGCACGCAGACAGCACGCACTATCTCCTAACACTACTGACTGCAAGCTCTATTATTAACCACTTGTTAGCCCAATGTTTGCATAAAGTGAAAGATGAAGTTATGCTGAGTAAATAGATATCAAACATGTCACTCTTCAAAATTGCACATGCCCGTGGAATGGCGCCAAACGTCGCTACTTAAAAAATCCCCATAGGCGACGCTTTAATTTTTTTTTTACTGGTTACATGTTTTGAGTTGCAGAGGAGGTCTAGGACTAGAATTATTGCTCTCGCTCTAACATTCTCGGCGATACCTCACATGTGTGGCACATGCGAGCACATGGGGACATGGGCGCTTTAATTTTTATTTTATTTTTTTATTGTTCATTTTACTTTATTTATGTTAGTTTGACATTTTTTTCCCCAAAAATATATTTTTGATCACTTTTATTCCTATTACAAGAAATGTAAACATCCCTTGTAATAGGAATATGGGGTGACAGGTCCTCTTTACAGTGAAATCTGGGGGGTCAATATGACCCCACCTCTAGGCTGGGAAGCCTGAAATAAAAAATAAAAAAAAGATTCTGGCTTTGATCGTACTGGCGAGTTGGTAGAAGCACCGGAGGGCGGTGAGGGGTGGGGGGCGTCTATGGCTGGGTATTTCAGGGTATCACCGAGTATGGCTGGGTATCTCTGAGTATGGCTGGGTATGGCAATTTATGGCAGGGTATTACAGAGTATTGGCGGGGTATTGGCGGGGTACTACAGAGTAATAGCAGGGTACTGCAGAGTATTGGGGGGTACTACAGAGTAATGGCAGGGTACTGCAGAGTATTGGGGGTACTGCAGAGTAATGGCGGGTACTGCAGAGTAATGGCGGGTACTGCAGAGTATTGGGGGGTACTGCAGAGTAATGGGGGTTACTGCAGAGTAATGGGGGGTACTGCAGAGTAATGGCAGGGTACTGCAGAGTATTGGGGGTACTGCAGAGTAATGGCGGGTACTGCAGAGTAATGGCGGGTACTGCAGAGTATTGGGGGGTACTGCAGGTTAATGGGGGTTACTGCAGAGTAATGGCGGGTACTGCAGAGTATTGGGGGGTACTGCAGAGTATTGGGGGTACTGCAGAGTAATGGCGGGTACTGCAGAGTATTGGGGGGTACTGCAGAGTAATGGGGGTTACTGCAGAGTAATGGGGGGTACTGCAGAGTAATGGCAGGGTACTGCACTGCAGAGTAATGGCGGGGTACTGCACTGCAGAGTAATGGCGGGGTACTGCAGAGTAATGGCAGGGTATTGCAGAGTATTGGCAGGGAATTGAGGGGTTAAATTCGGTGAGCAGCGATGTGGGCACTGCAGATGCAGCCCACATCGCTGCTGACACCGATCTCTTTCCCCTCCGCTGTACCGATCGGTACAGAGAGGGGAGGGAGGAACAGGCGTCATAACATGACGCCGGTTTGTTTCCAAGTGATCACTCCGTCATTTGACGGAGCAATCACGTGGTAAACGGTCGCTATGAGCGGCCGTTTACCGTGATCCGTGATGCGACCCGGCGGTCACGGATGCTCTCGAGTGCGCACACCTCGGGGCACGCGAGAGCAGAATTCTGGGAGGCCGTTAATTAACGGCCTCTCAGAGTTAAACAACCCCCCTGAAGCCGTTAATCGGCAATGGGCAGTTAAGTGGTTAAAGCTAGATCACTAGCTATATAGGTGAGGTGAATATAGTGGTGTATACTGCAGTCAGGGCACAGACAACAACCACTACACAGCAGCAAGATAGGAAATCAGCCAAAAACTATTGGTGTGTACTGTGTTGAAGGTACACAGAACACCCACTGCTTCAGATGCTAAGTAACACACTACACGAAGCCGCCTCAAAGGCGGCCTTATATAGTGTGGGGCGTGCACTACACAGCCTGAGCTATGATTGGCCACAGGCAGGATGCCTGTGGCCAATCATGGCTCTCCTCGCTGCCGGCGCTGCGATTGGCCAAGCATGCGGGGTCACAGTGCATGCTTGGCCAATCATGGGACAGCAATGCACTGCGCCACCGCAGTGCATTGTGGTCCGCGCGCGCGTCACTCGAATTTTGACGCGAACGGCCCAAACGTTCGGAATTCGCCGAACGCCCGAACAGCCAATGTTCGAGTCGAACGTACGTTCGACTCGAACACGAAGCTCATCCCTAGTGTTGAGTTATTTTGAGGGACAGCAAATTGACACTGTTATACAAGCTGTACACTCACTACTTTACATTGTAGCAAAATGTAATTTCTTCAGTGCTGTCACATGAAAAGACATAATAAAATATTTACAAAAATGTGATTGTCATGTCATTTTTTGTGAGATACTGTATAGGCTCTCCCAGCATACCAAGGGATTGAAGAAAACCCCTGCCCATTGGCTGAGATGCCCCATATACCCATAACCTGACCTTGTGTTGCCCTTCTCATATCTATTCCACCAAGTAACCGGCCACCTAGTGATAGAAGAGAAAAGTGCAACAAGGCCAAACTTAGGAAGAAATCAATAGATAGTCGATCAGGATAACTACTCCTGGCAAGTAAATTTGTGAGGAGCAACCCTGCCTAAAGTCCAGGGTGCTACACTCCTAAACGGGGCTCCTAAAAAAAATATAAAAAAAATAAATATAAAATCTACAATAAAGTATCAAAATGTCTGTGTATAATTTTTAAAGGCAGGCCTAAGCAACAACCTTAATTCCTCACTATCTATCTAAAATATATGTACAATGATAATATGGAAATGGGTTAGTGTTGACAGCAGGTTAGAACCATGTCTCTCCTTAGCTAAGGAAGACGCAACGACACAGCAACACCTAAAAGAAAGAATCAACAGCAATGCAAATGCTTCCTATCCTAAAGTAACATGGTGCAGTATAATACATATGTGATTAAGCAAGTTTCAATTGTCCTCAGCCGAAGACACCCTATAGAATATTTCATTATATACATTTTAAGAAGCAGGCCCCATCTTCAAGGGAGAATGTCACCTCCTTCTCATTGATCAAGCGATTTCCCTCTAGGTGGACTATATTTCACAGTAGTTTCCCTCCTTGCTCAGGGACAACTCCGGGACAAGAGGCACAGCTGCATGCCTCCCAACATTTTGAGAGGGGAATGAGGGACACCTACTAGCAAGCGTATGTAGTCATGGGGCACAGCCCTTGCCACACCCCCTTAAATGAGAATTAACTAAAAAAAGGTTAATTAAATCCACAAGAGCTTTTTTTTACCACTACTATTTCTTTATATTGGCTTTAAAAATTTAGAAATGCAGCAATTTAGAATTTGGATGAAAGGTTTAGTACTTGGACATACTGTTTGAAAGATAAAAAGTGCATCTTATATACAACCATATGGATCATGCCAAAATGAGGGACAAATGAGGGGGGAAGAGGGACAGAGGGACATTGCTTCAAATCAGGGACAGTCCCTTGAAATCAGAGACAGTTGGGAGCCATGCACAGCTGCATTCCAGACAACAAGCAGCCAGGCCTTAATGCAAGGGACCACACTTTAGGACATAGGTCCCCTTGCAAAGACATCCTCAGTCTGTCCACATGATCGCCGTGGAGAAATAAGATTTTATTCTTAGAAGCAGCAACCTGCTGAAGATCACGGGTCGGCCTTCAGGGTGGATCACCCCAACAACTTCAAAATTTAGCCAACATGGCTTCAGATGGGCACTCCATGTATCTGCCGCAAGCATTCATTCCAGCATAGTCCGGACAGAACAGCTCTCTGGAACGTTCTCCACTAGCAACCCTTAAAATGTATGTGTGAAGTGGCTGTCAGCATAGCGTCCTTGACATCATACAACACATATCTGTAATCCCAGGTGGCAGTAATACCGTGACATTTTTCCAGTAGTACCTGGGATCAAGCAAAATTAGACTTCTTATTCACCGTGGTGATAAATTGCTTGAGATCCGTTTTGTAGAATTGACATTATTTGCATTAATTTGCCAACATACGTAACAACAGGTAACAATGGGGCCTGTAATCCCTGGTTCTCTGCTGTATTCAACTGTAACAACTTATTCGTGAGATTCTCAAGACGGGGCTTGTTGCACCGGTTCCGCCAATGGTAGAAATACTTCTTCCCTTAAGGTTAGGAAGTGAACAATATGTGGTAAAGACTTTTCGAGGATTGTTGCATAATGGCTACTTTACCTAACAGTCACTTTATTCATCTCATACATTCTACCTTCGTGCTTCCATCCCTCAGGCTTTCTCACTCAAGATTCCATGAGCAGGGTATATGGGTTCCCATACCTGGTTTGAATCGAAGTATCTAGGGCAGGCGTACTCCGCCATAATGCAAGACGTACTCTGCCCAGTGCAAGATAAAGTATGCTAAAAGAGTAGTAGTTGGGGGGTGGTAAATATGTGGCTCAACTATAGTGTTTTACAGCCCCCTAACCACTAGTGTGAATGAGCCCTAACATTGCTGATGTTGTGTCACAATAAATCTCAACATAAGTAAAGTGAACTTTCCCTCTCACTCAGTCCAGCCCTGGTTCTTAGTGACCAGGAAGAGCGATCTCTCTCCTCCTCCAGTCAGTACACTCCCCCCCACAATTAGTAACACTTCCCAGGGAACACATTTAAACCCTTGATCACCACTAGTGTTAACTCCTTCGCTGCCAGTGGCATTTATACAGTAATCGGTGCATTTTTACTGATCGCTGTAGAAATGTCACTGGTCTTAAAAAAGTGTCAAAAGTGTCCGATCTGTTGCAGTCCCGCTAAAGATCACTGATCATTGCCATTACTAGTGAAAAATAAAAAATATATATTTTTTTAAATAAATATTTCCCCTATTTTATAGACGTTATAACTTTTGCGCAAACGAATCAAACTAATCAATGTACGCTTATTGAGATTTTATTGTTTTACCAAAAAATATGTACAAGTATACATATTGGCCTAAATTGATGAAGAAATTCATTTTTTGGATATTTATTATAGCAAAAAGTAAAAAATATTTTTTTTTTCTGTGGTTTTTATTTTTTTGCACTATAAACAACAAACCTGTCTGTGACAGTGCTGATACCTGAAAATTGGCCTGGGCAGAAATGGGATGAAGTCTCCGGTATTGAAGCGATTAAAGTGGAAAATGCTAAAAAAAAGTATAAAAATAGTAAAAATTGAACAAAGAAAAATGAATATCCAGGAATAAATCCCCCCCCCCCCTCCATGTATTGGGGTTTGCACTGGGTAAGCTCCTGACCAGATCTGTGTGTCTATAAATTTCCCTTTTGCATCCAGGAGCTGCACTGTGCTCGCATCCCCAGGTCACACAATATGAATTACCGTAGCCGAGCCGGGGCCCGTGACAGAATCGGTAATTATAACGCTGACTGATTTGTCCTCGTGCCCCCAGCTTGTCACAATGTTCATAAAAGTGACAGGAGACAAACCCTGGGGAGAAATGAAAAGCTGGAATATATAACACCCGGTGCTGCTCGGGAGGCTCGGATCTCATATAATTGAATTCCGCCGACATTGATAAGTAGCCAATCGGCTGGAATACGCTGACCTCCTCACTTAGCCAAAACGTGTAGTTCCACCCCCAGGGGATAGTGATCGACAGGTGACAAAATCTATTTTTTTTTCCAGTAAAGTCTTTGTATATGTAGAATTATTATCCAAGGGACGTCAAGCTAAGACCTCTCCGGTATTACAGTATAGGGTAGGAGCACACACAGTATATTTCCCAAAAGACATAATACTTGTTATGATACTTTGTATCAATATTATTGATGTTTAAGAAGAAAAGAAGCAATAAGAATTCCAATCAATTTTCCTTTGAGCCCTTTACTTCCACCAGTTCTGAGACAAGGTCATCCAGCGCCCCGGGCAAAGATGCCAATCTACGTTCCCCCCAGGTCCAGCAGAGGGTGTAGTGGTGTTAATAGCAGTGCATGCAACACACCTCACTGATACACACACTATATTGTCAAAAGTATCAGGACACCTGCCTTTACCCGCGCGTGAACTTTAATGGCATCCCAATCTTAATCCATAGCGTTCAGTATTGAGTTGGCTCACCCTTTGCAGCTATAACAGCTTCAACTCTTCTGGGAAGGCTGTCCACAAGGTTTAGGAGTGTGTCTATGGGAATGTTTGACCATTTTTCCAGAAGAGCATTTGTGAGGTCAGGGACTGATGTTGGACGAGAAGGCCTGGCTCGCAGTTTCTACTCTAATTCATCTCAAAGGTGTTCTATCGGGTTGAGGTCAGGGCTCTGTGCAGGCCAGTCAAGTTCTTCCACCCCAAACTCCCTCATCCATGTCTTTATGGACCTTGCTTTGTGCACTGGTCCAAGTCATTTGGTGGAGGGGGGGATAATTGTGTGGGGTTGTTTTTCAGGGGGTGGGCTTGGCCCCTTAGTTCCAGTGAAGGGAACTCTTAAGGCATCAGCATACCAAGACATTTTGGAAAAGTTAATGATTTCAACTTTGTGGTAACAGTTTGGGGATGGCCCCTTCCTGTTCCAACATGACTGCACACCAGTGCACAATAAAAGAATTGCAGCTCAGCTGGATACAGCAAAATCATATACAAAATGTAGCTTGGCCAGGACAGGGGCACCACACAAATTACACTGGTTTTAACCTCTTCCCGCTGACCACCTCTCACCCCTTTTAAGGGATGTAATAGCTGGAAGGCAAAGGCGGGCATTCGGGTCACATGATGAGAAATCTCCTGCTGGCTACCATGCTGGGAGCGTGCTCTCAGCACGGTAAGTTGTTTTAACAGGGCCATGCATATGTGGCCACTCTGCGTTAAGGCCCACCCTTCTAGCAGCCGCATATATGTGTGTGTGCCCATGGTCGGACCGGTGGGCTGGTATGCACATACCTCTTTGCTCTTCAGTGGTGTTGGGCTTTATACATTCATGTACATAGATCTGGTGCAGATAGTAGCACCATTGCAGAGGGCTGTAATGTTTTACAGATATTTTATAATTTTACAAGTTATAACAGCTTCATGTTATGCTGATATTTGTTTTCATGTTTAATTGCACCGCTGGAGATATAAAGAATAAAGAGAATGGAGGAAAGAGAAAAGAAACACAGGGGAAATTCTGTTGTATTGCAGTCTAGGGCTGTTTGACATTAGCAGCTCTTGCTAACCCTCTGAAAAGCATTTTGCGGTGCAATGCTTTTTAGAAAGGCGATTGACAGGCGTCTGTGAGCAATATATCACCTCCTCATTGCTTATTTTAACTCTGAAAAGTCCGTAATTTTTTTATAGTAACATCTTACATTTTTTATATTTAACAATCAACATTCCTACTTTCCTCCACATGCTGAGCCTGCACATCTTGCAAGTTAATGGGGCAGACAAAATGTGGGTGCCTCTATTTCATCCCTTTGGTCTCACAGCCATCTTGTTTCCTTAGAGGGAGGTTATTGCACTTGTGTAATTGCCATGAACTCCAAGTCAATGAGCACACTGCCCAGGGATCTGACACCCCTATTTTGTTATATAGTTCCAGCAGGGGCGGACTGACCATTGGGCTATTCGGGCACTGACCGAGGGCCCCATGCCACTAGGGGGCCCCATCAGGGTTGCCAGCCTCAGTAAAACCAGGGACAGTATGTAAAAATCTGTGTTTTTTTTTTTTACATCTGTCTCTGAAATGTCCCTTACCAACATCCTTTTGGTTTACAAATTCTTAGATTATAGCTACCCCACCTCTCCAGTACCTTCTCAGCTAATAGAAACATGTCTGTATATACTGTGTGATTGTATACTGTGTGTGTGTGTTTGTGTATACTGTGTGGCCCCATAATGTCTGATTGCCTGGGGGCCCCATAATCTCCTATTGCCCGGGGGCCCCATGAGTTGTCAGTCCGCCCCTGAGTTCCAGTATTATTTAGACACAGTTGAGGGTGTATCCCCCATAGCCTATTTGTTCTGCGGGACCCAGCTCTACTTTAGTTAACTGCTCTCCTCCTTTCTAAGGGCTACTAATATGTTAGCCTATAGTGCACTTTTGGTAGGTATAGTAGCTAACCCAAGTCAATTTGACTGTTTGCTCACCTGGGGGACGCTCCAGCTAACTTTACCCTGTAATTACTAGGCCCCCTGTTGCCCCCCTATACACATCCAAGCCTGCTAAATTGGAGAGTGCTGGACCCTTGTAATTTTGCAAGTCCATGTAGCAGACTTTGAGGTTGATTTACTAAAGGCAAATATACTGTGCAGTTGCGTCATAGCTTAGTAAATGAGGTAAAGCTTCAGTTTACAAGAAATACCCAATTACATGCAAGGAAAATGTAAAACAAAACAGTATTGTTGCTTGCAGGTCATTTGGATGATATACATCAGCAGAGCTTCTCCTCCTTTACTAAGATCTAGAGCAAATGCACTAGCAGTTCACAGTATATTTGCCATTAGTAAAATAACACCAATGTGTAGGTGCCCCTGCTGCATCTCTGTGGCCTAACAGCCATCCTGGTTATTACTCAAGGTGTATTGGCTCCCCCACTGGAGTTATTGTGCTTGTACTAGACATGTGCAGAATGGAAACATTTGTTTCATTTTAGATAGATACTTTATGTTATTAATTTTGTTTTGCTGATTCATTTCAGAATTCATTTAGTTTAGTTTTGTTTCATTTATTTTGGTTTGGTTTATACATTTTCTAACGAATTTCACATTTTTGGAACAATTTGAATTTGGATCGGTTGAAAAATGATCGACCAATTAGAATTCTGTGTGAAGAATATCTGGTTGTTAAGAAGCGGGCCAGGAATCTGGCCATTGCGTCCTTAACAACCGATGATTTATCAGCTGTCCCCTACTGTAGATCCATCATCAATCCCGACCCCCCCATGTTGAGGGCATTTAGCCTGATATGGTTCAGAAGGGGGGGCAAGCAGGGCTGGTGCAAGGATTTTTGACACCCTAGGCGAAACCTCATTTTGGCGCCCCCCCCCCCATTAGCTCTGCCCCTGACCCCACCCCTTTTCAATGCCCATGTATATGGTGGAGATGGTGGGGGGAGATTTTTGCAGCACCTCTCCACCTTTTCTTCAGCCCGTGAAGCACAGGCCCACACCAGGCTAACTGTGTAACTGCCTGTGCGTACGAGCAGACAGATACACTGACAATGACTAAAATAATAATAAATGCACATTTTTTTTACCTTTTTGCAAAAAGATCTGCATTTATTATTTTTTCACAAAGGTGAACTTGACCCTGCACACCTCAAATCACCCCAATTCCTGTATTTTCAGCACCTCAGATCACCCCAATTGCTTCATCAATCCCCTGAACACCTGTTCCTCGCTGCACCCCCCCCCCCCCCACAACTCTGTTTATCTCTGTACCCTCCCTGCACCTGTGTACTCTCCCCGCACCTCTGCTTATCTCTGTACCCTCCCCGCACCTCTGCTTATCTCTGTACCCTCCCCGCACCTCTGTACCCTCCCCGCACCTCTGTTTATCTCTGTACCCTCGCCGCACCTCTGTTTATCTCTGTACCCTCCCTGCACCTGTGTACCCTCCCCACACCTCTGTTTATCTCTGTACCCTCCCTGCACCTGTGTACCCTCCCCGCACCTCTGCTTATCTCTGTACCCTCCCCGCACCTCTGTACCCTCCCTGCACCTCTGTACCCTCCCCGCACCTCTGTACCCTCCCCTCTGTATGCTCCCCGCACCTCTGTACCCTCCCCGCACCTCTGCTTTTCTCTGTACCCCCCGCACCTCTGTACCCTCCCTGTACCTCTGTACCCCCCTGCACCTCTGTACCCTCCCTGCACCTCTGTACCCTCCCTGCACCTCTGTTTATCTCTATACCCTCCCTGCACCTCTGTACCCTGCCCGCACCTCTGTTTATCTTTTGTACCCCCCCTGCACCTGTGTTCCCCATTGTATCCCACAATCTGTTCCCCTCTGTAATCACCCCCCACACACCTGTTCCCCTCTGTAACCTCCCCCCCCCCCCACACACACACGTACCCCTCTGTCCCCCTCATACATCTGTTCCCCTCTGTAACCTCCTCCCCCCCCCCACACACACACACACACACGTTTCCCTCTGCCCCCCCATACATCTGTTCCCCTCTGTAACCTCCTTCTCCACACACACACACACACATGTTCCCCTCTGTCCCCCCCCACACATCTGTTCCCCTCTGCCCCCCCCCACACATCTGTTCCCCTCTGTCCCCCCCATACATCTGTTCCCCTCTGTAACCTCCTCCCTCACACACATGTTCCCCTCTGTCCCCCCCCACACATCTGTTCCCCTCTGTAACCTCCCCCACACACACATATGTTCCCCTGTGTCCCCCCCATGCATCTGTTCCCCTCTGTCACCTCCTCCCCCACACACACGCCCACACACACACACATCCCCCCTCCCCCCACACACATCTGTTCCCCTCTGTAACCTCCTCCCCCCACACACACGTTGACCTCTGCCCCCCACACACACACACACACATCTGTTCCCTCGGTCCCCCCCATACATCTGTTCCCCTCTGTAACCTCCTCCCCCCACACACATGTTCCCCTCTGCCCCCCCACACACATCTGTTCCCCTCTGCCCCCCACACACATCTGTTCCCCTCTGTAACCTCCTCCCCCACACACACACATACACACACACACATGTTCCTCTCTGTCCCCCCCCCCACACATCTGTTCCCCTCTGCCCCCCCAATACATCTGCTCCCCTCTGTAACCTCCTCCCCCACACACATGTGCCTCTCTGTCCCCCCGTACACATCTGTTCCCCTCTGTCCCCCCCATACATCTGTTCCCCTCTGTAACCTCCTCCCCTACACACACACATGTTCCCCTCTGTCCCCCCCCCACACACATCTGTTTCCCTCTGTAACCTCCTCACCTCACACACACGTTGACCTCTTTTCCTCCCCCACACACATCTGTTCCCCTCTGTCCCCCCCATACATCTGTTCCCCTCTGTAATCTCCTCCCCCCACACACGCACACATGTTCTCCTCTGCCCCCCCCCACAAACATCTGTTCCCCTCTTTCCCCCCACACATCTGTTCCCCTCTGCCCCCCCCACACATCTGTTACCCCCCCCACACACATGTTCCCCTCTGTCCCCCCCACACATCTGTTCCTCTCGGCCCCCCCACACACATCTGTTCCCCTCTGACCCCTCCAATACATGTTTCCCTCTGTAACCCCCTCCCCCCCACACACACGTTCCCCTCTGCCCACCCACACACACACATCTGTTCCCCTCTGCCCCCCCCAAACATCTGTTCCTCTCTGCCCCCCCCCCACATCTGTTCCCCTCTGACCCCCCAATACATCTGTTCCCTTCTGTAACCTCCTCCCCCCACACACACGTTCCTCTCTGCCCCCCTCACACATCTGTTCCCCTCTGTAACCCCCCGCCACACACACCTGTTTTCCTCTGTAACCCCCCCCCCCCCCACACACACATACACACACCTGTTTTCCTCTGTACCCCCCACCTCTGTAACCCCTTCCCCCACATATCTTTTCTCCTCTCCCCCCCCCCAAGCACATCAGTTCCTCTACGCACCCACCCCCACACCTCTGTCCTGTCCCTCTAACCCCCCCCCCCCCCCACACACACACAACTCTGTCCCCCTCTGTACATAATGCAATATGAACCTGAGAGCAGTAAAAGTTTTTTTTTAAATTCAGGTTACTGGGTGCTGTTTTTTCACTGCCTGTGCGAACGCCATGGTAACCTCACTCCAAGCAGAGCGGCGCTGCTTCCTGTCCTCACAAACTATCCCGACAGTCCAGGAGAAGGAGGGTGGGGAAATTCGCGCCAATCCCGAACTTACATGCAGCCGGGGGCTTCCATCTCATCCGGCCGGTTCCATGTATCCTGCAGGCAAGCACTTCGGGGCCGGCCGGTGCTCTGCTCTTTGTCCAAGCTCTCTCCCCTCCTCTTCTCACTGCCGCCGCTAGGGAACAATAGAGACCCGCGTGTGGTGGTACAGAGACAGGTCACACTCACTGGCAGTGGCACTGTAATCATCAGGGACGCACAGCGGCGCAGGGGATGTTTTCTTTTCTTCCTTTATAATGGATACAGTACCCCGCCGCCGCTGCACTGGCGCCTCTGATACTATATGGAGGAACTCGGGAGCAGAGCGGCTGCTTGTCAAGTTAATTGCTAAGGGAAAGAGGGAGTAAGATCACCAGCGGCCGGGCGCCCTAGGCGGCTGCCTTGTTTGCCTAGTGGTAGCGCCGGCCCTGGGGGCAAGCACCCCCCCCCCCCTTTCCTGGCATGCTGGGCTGCATGCTCGGGTAAGGGTCTGGAATGGATTTTGGGGGCGTTTTTTTTTTTCAAACTTGGCATGGGGCTCCCCTTAAAATCCATGCCAGGCCCAAAGGATGGTTAGATTAAAAATGAGAGGTATCATGTTATGATACAGTGTAATCAATGTCAGCATGATTTGTTTTTGTAATGAGAATACTGAGAAAATTATATTAATAGATGTATTTTGTTGGATTGATAAAAGTCCCATTGTTCTTTAAATTGGTGTTGTAAATGTTGGTACCCCCAAAGACTTCCTGTATGTCTCACAATGGCGCTGAAACTGTTTATTAAACCTAAATCTCCACTGAGAGAATTTACCTACTATTTACTTGCTAGTCATTGGCAAATACAGAATGGTGACATTTACTTCTCTTTTTTTTGGTTGTAGAGATCCTCTGCGGGGTTCATGAAATTTGTTTTGTAATGAAAAGAACGAAAGCAGCTAAATATGGACTTCCAATTTACATCTAATGTCTCATATGCTGAAGATTATTGAAGACATTATGCAAAAGAAGTTTAAAGTGGTAATAGCTGCCATATGGAATTCATGGAAATCATCCTATAAAAAATTTTGAAAGACATTCCAGAATAATAGGAGAATAATCAAGATTCAATATTTTATTTTCACTTGTTGGCTGGAAATTAGTTCCTCGCTGATTGTTTTCAGCAATCGTCATTCATCTAGATTTGCTGGTTTGAAGCTGAAGAGTGTTAACTTTGAGTGGAGAGTGAATACCAGTTTTGCTTTTGACTGCTGGTGATTGCTGTGTTTGCATTTTGAGGTTCTTTTTGGGGTCTTTCCTTGCAGCTTTTTAACACCTTTTTCTATCACTTTTTAACCACTTCAGCCCGGAAGGATTTACCACCTTCCTGACCAAGCCATTTTTTGCGATACTGCACAGCGTCGCTTTAACTGACAATTGGTGGTCGTGCGCCGTTGTACCCAAACAAAATTGATGTCCTTTTTTTTCTCATAGATAGAGCTTTCTTTTGGTGGTATTTGATCACCTCTGCAGTTTTCACCTTTTGCGCTATAAACAAAAGAAGAGCGACAATTTTGAAAAAAAAAAAACAATGCAGGAGCCTTGATTGAAACTCTAATCTCTCTGCTTCGAACTAAATACCATTAAGGCTGTAATTGTTCATTCATCTGGTAAGCGCATCACTTATCTGGTGACGGGCACAGAATTTCGGAGTGTGTGTGTGATCACGGTTGATAGTGCCTGTCTCTATGTGAGAAGCGATTTCAAAGCAAGTGTGAAAGAGGACCTGGAGAGTGTGATGAGTCTGAAGCATTATGGATGGAACTGTACATGGGTGTGTGTACTACAAAGGTTGTCATTGGAGTTTGTTATAGACCTCCCAGTGTTAGTGAGGAGGGGGAGACTTAGCTCCTTGCACAGATGGAAAGGCCTGCAAGGGCTGGGATGTTTATAATAATGGGGGATTTTAACTACCCGGAAATTGACTGGAGTAATGGCACTGTTGGGACAGTTAAACAGCAACAATTTATAAACCTATTACAAGACAATTTTATGGTACAGTTTATTGAGGCCCTGACTAGGAATGAAGCTCTGCTGGACCTGGTAATCTCAAACCATGCAGAGCTTATAACCAATATTCATATAAAAGAGCATCTGGGCAGCAGTGACCATAACATGTTTTCATTTAATGTTAGCTGTAAGCAACAAACACATACGGGTAAGATAAAAACACTTAACTTTAAGAGAGCAAATTTTCCAAGGATGAGGGCTGCTTGGGAGAGAATATTAGCATCAATGGATACAGAATAGAAATGGGAATTCTTCAAAGTGACTGTATGTAAACTCACTGCAAAGTACATTCCCATGGGCAATAGGTTTAAAAGGCTAAAAATAAAACCTATGTTGCTCACGGCCAAGCTTAAAATGGCTATAAATAGTAAAAAAAAGGCTTTTAAATAATATAAAAATGAAGGAACGCTATCATTGTTTAAATTTTATGTAGCACTGACCCCCAAAGGAGCTGCTGGTTTTTATTGGGCTTACCGTTACCTTCTTGACCTCACCTCTGTCTAGGGGTTCCAGTGGTAGATGGCCCAAAGAAATACAGAAGCTGACACTAGATCTTCTTTTGGGTTATTTATTTAGAAGAAAACACAGTCTCTTAATGAAGGGTAGAGGGTTAGGAAGGAAGTTCAGGTACTTTTGGACTACAGAAATAGAAAGTCTCTTATAGAAGAAATCCAGAGAATTACCATTTCACAGCTGGATTCTCACAACCCCTGGATAGACCTCCTCTCACTAGGCCTAGCAGCTGATAGGGTGTTAAGTAAAGCACAGTCTCTGCCACAGACTTGGATGTAGAACATTTGAGAAAGAAAGTCTCTGCCACAGACTTGGATGTAGAACATTTGAGAAAGAAAGTCTCTGCCACAGACTTGGATGTAACTGAGAGACATAGACAAATTTAGAGAACTATCATACGGTACCGGTATCTCTCAGCTGGTTCCGGCGATACCGTATGACAGGGGTTGACAAATTGGCTTGGAATCTAGGAGCCAGCTAAAAAATGTTAGGAGCCAGGTCCGTGACGGCGATCTGAACCTGTCCCTGGCCTGACATGGAGAAGAGTGAGGGGAAGATAGCCCCCAGCCCCCCACCTGTCTCCAAGTCATTGCCCATAGCTCTTAGAGGGACATTTGTTTTGTTTTATTTTTTTCAAATGACGAATTTTTTTTAAATTGCATTTTAGTGTAAATATGAGATGTGAGGTCTCTCTGACCCCAGATCTCATATATAAGAGGACCTGTCATGCTTTTTTCTATTACAAGGGATTTTTACATTCCTTGTAATAGGAATAAAAGTGACACACATTTTTTTTTTTTAAAAGAACAGTGAAAAAAATAAAAATAAAAGTTAAAATAAGAAAAAAAAATCTTTTTTAAATGCGCCCTGTCTCGCCAAGCTTGCGTGCAGAAGCGAACGCATATATGAAAGCGGTGTTCAAACCACACATGTGAGGTATCGCTGCGATCGGTAGAGTAAGAGCAATAATTCTAGCCCCAGACCTCCTCTGTAACTCAAAACGTGCAACCTGTAGAATTTTTTAAACGTCGCCTATGGAGATTTTAAAGGGTAAAAGTTTGTCGCCATTCCATGAGCGGGCGCAATTTTGAAGCGTGACATGTTGGGTATCGATTTACTCGGCGTAACATTATCTTTCACAATATAAAAAAAAAATTGGGCTAACTTTACTGTTGTCTTATTTTTTTTTTATTAAATAAATAATTTTTCCCCCAAAAAAGTGCGCTTGTAAGTCCGCTGTGCAACTACGGTGTGACAGACAGTATTGCAACGACCACCATTTTACTCTCTAGGGTGTTAGAATAAATAATAATAAAAAAAAATTATATATATATATATATATATATATATTATATATATATTATATATATTTTGTTTAGGGGTTCTAAGTAAAGGGAAGGAGAAAGACTGGCAGGCAGGGCAGACAGTCCAGTCCACGGAGACAGGATACCCCCAGCTATGCTGCCCCAGGCGCCAGGTCGCTGATTCTAGTCGCAAATGCGACTTGGCGCCCGGGTTTTGTCTAGCACTGCCGTATGAATATAGATGCGACAAAGTGTCCTTCAACTGAGCCTCCAGGCTCCTTCGTAGGAGCCAGCCTTGTGCATTGGCCCCCTCCAAAGAGTCCTCCCCTGGATGCTTCTCCAGTTGCTGGGCCTCTCCTTAGATGAGACGGCACCGGACCACCTTTGAATCATTATGGCCCCATATCCATTCAGGCCTGTCCCTGCAGTTGCTTCTCCTTGGGCTATCCAGCCCCGAGACTTGGAATTGCATAGATCCGCACCCCAGGCCAGGAGGGCCATGAGGGCTGGTCAGAAGGACTAGGACCAAACAGACAGAAAATATCTTCTGGACCGGAACCCCGAAGTACGTGATCCCTGTACCTTAAATACCATCTCCCAGAATACACAGCAGGAGAACACTCCCACTGGGCAGGTTCCGAGAGAAAGAATGGCATTCAATACGCCCAGCTTAACTGCGTTCTCACACTTGCCATCTGTGACAGCGACACCTGTGGCCAAGGAGAACTCAGTGCAATCCAGCTAGACTGGCGCTAAGACCATAATTTAGCAAAACTAGCCCTAAAACCCAACTGTGGTTTTAGGAATATTCATTTTCAAACATATAGCGCATGCTCATCAGGAGCCGACGCTACAGTTACAAAGATCATAACAGAATATGTAAAAAGGAAATCAAGGATGCAAAAATTCAAAACGAACGGCAGATTGCAAAAGATTGTAGGACAAACCCCAAAAAATTCTTCAAATATATTAATAGTAAAAAGGTCAGGTCTGAGCTTGTAGGCCCTTTACAAAACAATCTAGATTGGGTGGCTGGGCACAAAGAGAAGGCAAATTTATTAACCAGTTGCCGACCGCCGCACGCCGATGTACGTCGGTACAATGGCACGGGCAGGCATAAGGACATACATGTACGTCCCTTGCCTCCCGCGGGTCGGGGGCCCGATCGGGCCCCCGCCCGGTGCCTGCGGCGGTCGGTATTCGTTCGGGAGCGATCCCGGACGAGGGGACGGCCATTCATTCATGGCCACCCCCTCGCGATCGCTCCCGACGAATAGAAATCCCCGGTGACATCACTTCCTCTCCTGTAATGTAAACACAGGAGAGGAAGTGATGTATTCTCTCCTCCGTGTCGGTATTTTTTGTTCCGACACGGAGGAGAGCGGATCAGTAAGTTGCACCAACACTCACACACACAGTAGAACATGCCAGGCACACTCACACCCCCCCTTTACCCCCAGATCACCCCCCCAATTACCCCTGCCCCCCAGTCACAGTGACACCAATGTCATTTTTTTTTTTTTTTTTTTTGCATTGGTGTCATTTGTGACTGTAATAACTGTTAGGGCAGTTAGAGTTAGCCCCCTTTAGTTCTAATGTACCCCCCTAACCCCCCCAATAAAGGTTTAACCCCGTGATCACCCCCCGTCGCCAGTGTCACTAAGGCTGGGTTCACATTGCAGCGGTTTATGAGAACGAATGTGATTCGCACCGCACTGCAGTGCAAATCACATCCGATCTCTGTGCGATTCGAGTTCAGCCATTCGCCGCACCCGCCGCACCCGCCACACCCGCCGCACCCGCCGCAAATTCGCACGGGACCCTTTTTTTGGCCCGCAGCAGAATCGGATCGCATGGGTGTTCACACCATGCGATCCGAGTTTGCAGATCGCACTGCGATATGCGAACTGATCTGGGGGTGTCAGTAACATTTCACTGACACTCCCAGCAGTTCGCATAGGGCAGTGTGAACTGCCGCCGGGAGGCATGCGATGCGGGAACCCGCCGCGGATTCGCGGCGTTTCCGCATCGCTCCAGTGTGAACCCAGCCTAATAAGCGATCATTTTTCTGATCGCCGTATTAGTGTCACAGGTGACGCTAGTTAGGCAGGTAGGTATTTAGGTTCGCCGCAGCTTTTTATAGCGCCAGGGACCCCCATATACTACCGCATAAAGCCCCCTGATTGCCCCCTAGTTAACCCTTTCACCAGTGATCACCATATAACTGTTACAGGTGACGCTGGTTGGTTAGTTATTTTTTTATAGTTTCAGGGCACCCGCCATTTATTACCTAATAAAGGTTTAACCCCCTGATCACCCGGCGGGTGTCATTTGTGACTAATAACTGTTAGGGCAGTTAGGGTTAGCCCCCTTTAGTTCTAAGGTACCCCCCTAACCCCCCCAATAAAGGTTTAACCCCGTGATCACCCCCCGTCGCCAGTGTCACTAAGGCTGGGTTCACATTGCAGCGGTTTATGAGAACGGATGTGATTCGCACCGCACTGCAGTGCAAATCACATCCGATCTCTGTGCGATTCGAGTTCAGCCATTCGCCGCACCCGCCGCACCCGCCGCAAATTCGCACGGGACCCTTTTTTTGGCCCGCAGCAGAATCGGATCGCATGGGTGTTCACACCATGCGATCCGAGTTTGCAGATCGCACTGCGATATGCGAACTGATCTGGGGGTGTCAGTAACATTTCACTGACACTCCCAGCAGTTCGCATAGGGCAGTGTGAACTGCCGCCGGGAGGCATGCGATGCGGGAACCCGCCGCGCATTCGTGGCGTTCCCGCATCGCTCCAGTGTGAACCCAGCCTAATAAGCGATCGTTTTTCTGATCGCTGTATTAGTGTCACAGGTGACGCTAGTTAGGCAGGTAGGTATTTAGGTTCGCTGCAGCTTTTTATAGCGCCAGGGACCCCCATATACTACCGCATAAAGCCCCCTAATTGCCCCCTAGTTAACCCTTTCACCAGTGATCACCATATAACTGTTACAGGTGACGCTGGTTGGTTAGTTATTTTTTTATAGTTTCAGGGCACCCGCCATTTATTACCTAGTCTCACTAGTGTACCCCTAAATTTAGGGGTGTCTACTTTCCAAAATGGGGTCATTTGGGGGGGGTTTGTGCCATCTTGGCATTTTATGGCCTTCAAAACTGTAACGCCCTTAGAAAGCCTGAAGGCGGTGCTTGGTTTTCGGGGCCCCGTACGCGGCTAGGCTCCCAAAAAGTCCCACATATGTGGTATCCCCATACTCAGGAGAAGCAGCAGAATTTATTTTGGGGTGTCATTTCACATATGCCCATGGCATGCGTGAGCAATATATCATTTAGTGACAACTTTGTGAAAAAAAAAAAAAAAGTTTGTAATTTTCCCGCAACTTGTGGCAAAATATAAAATATTCCATGGACTCAACATGCCTCTCAGTAAATAGCTTGGGGTGTCTACTTTCTAAAATGGGGTCATTTGTGGGGGTTTTGTGCCATCTTGGCATTTTATGGCCTTCAAAACTGTAATAGGTAGTGAGGAGTGAAATCAAAAAATTACGCCCTTAGAAAGCCTGAAGGCGGTGCTTGGTTTTCGGGGCCCCGTACGCGGCTAGGCTCCCAAAAAGTCCCACATATGTGGTATCCCCGTACTCAGGAGAAGCAGCAGAATTTATTTTGGGGTGTCATTTCACATATGCCCATGGCATGCATGAGCAATATATCATTTAGTGACAACTTTGTTAAAAAAAAAATAAAAAAAAAAAAGTTTGTAATTTTCCCGCAACTTGTGGCAAAATATAAAATATTCCATGAACTCAACATGCCTCTCAGCAAATAGCTTGGGGTGTCTACTTTCTAAAATGGGGTCATTTGTGGGGGTTTTGTGCCATCTTGGCATTTTATGGCCTTCAAAACTGTAATAGGTAGTGAGAAGTGAACTCAAAAATTTACGCCCTTAGAAAGCCTGAAGGCGGTGCTTGGTTTTCGGGGCCCCGTACGCGGCTAGGCTCCCAAAAAGTCCCACATATGTGGTATCCCCATACTCAGGAGAAGCAGCAGAATTTATTTTGGGGTGTCATTTCACATACGCCCATAGCATGTGTGAGCAATATATCATTTAGTGACAACTTTGTGTAAAAAAAAAAAAAAATTTTTTTTTTTGTCATTATTCAATCGCTTGAGGCAAAAAAATTAAATATTCAATGGGCTCAACATGCCTCTTATCAATTTCCTTAGGGGGTCTACTTTCCAAAATGGGGTCATTTGGGGGGGTTTTGTACTGCCCTGCCATTTTAGCACCTCAAGAAATGAGATAGGCAGTCGTAAACTAAAAGCTGCGTAAATTCCAGAAAACGTACCTTAGTTTGTAGATGTGACAACTTTTGCGCAAACCAATAAATATACAATTATTGACTTTTTTTTTACCAAAGACATGTGGCTGAATACATTTTGGCCTAAATGTATGACTAAAATTGAGTTTATTGGATTTTTCTAATAACAAAAAGTAGAAAATATCATTTTTTTTCAAAATTTGCGGTCTTTTTACGTTTATATCGCAAAAAATAAAAATCGCAGAGGCAATCAAATACCATCAAAAGAAAGCTCTATTTGTGGGAAGAAAAGGACGCAAATTTTGTTTGGGTACAACATTGCATGACCGCGCAATTACCAGTTAAAGCAGCGCAGTGCCAAAGTGTAAAAAGACCTCTGGTCATTTACCAGCAAAATGGTCCGGTCTGAAAGTGGTTAAATATCTTCAGCTCTGTGTATACAAAGGAGCATGGAGGAGCTCATGCTCATAATCGGGGTGGTAGTGACACAGCCCCAAATGATCCACAATGGCTCAAACGTGATACTGTCCAGAAATATTTCTACAAAATAAAGGTGGATAAAGTACCTGGACCAGATGGCATCCACCCACGGATACTAAAATAATTGAGCTCTGTCATTTCAAGGCTATTGTCTAATATTTAGGGCCTCATTAATAAATGGAATGGTACCACTGGATTGGCACAGAGCCAATGTGGTGCCCATATTTAAAAAGGGATCAAAGTCTTTACCAAGTAACTATAGACCTGTTAGTTTAACTTCTATAGTCGGGAAGATACTGGAGAGTTTAATAAAAGACCACACAGGCGACATCTTGCTGGAAAAAAATATTTTAAGCAACAGACATCATGGATTCATGAAAGACAAAAGGTGTCAAACAAATTTGATTTCTTTTTATGAAGAGGTAAGTAAAACCTTGGACAGAGGGGTGGTGGTGGATGTGGCATACTTGGATTTTGCAAAAGCGTTTTAATCAGTTCCCCACACACGGCTCATGTGTAAGGTAAAGTCTACATGCTTGGCAAGATCAATTTGTACATGGATAGAAAACTGGCTAAAATACAGGATTCAAAGAGTAGTGATTAATGATTCTAAAGGTTATCAGCTTGTACCCCAAGGTTCAGAGTTGGGACCCTTACTTTTTAATATCTTTATAAATGATATTGGGTCTGGGAGATGACACCAAGCTATGCAGTGGAATAACGTCCTTACAGGATGTCTCCAATTTACAAGCCAACCTCAATGCTCTGTCTTAAAGGGCAACTAAGTGTCAAATGAGGTTTAATGTTGATAAATGTAAACTTATGCACTTGGGGGCTAAGAACATGCATGCATCATACATACTAGGGGGAGTATAATTGGTAGACTCAATGGTGGAGAAGGATCTGGGGGTTTTGGTAGATCATAAGCTCAAGAATAGCATGCAATGCCAAACTGCAGTTTCCAAAGCGAGCAAAGTCCTTTCTTGTATTAAGAGAGGTATGGACTCCAGAGAGAGAGAGATATAATTTTTCCCCTGTACAAATCATTAGTAAGACCTCATCTGGAATATGTAGTTCAGTTTTGGCCACCAATTCTCAAAAAGGATATTGAGGAACTGGAGAAAGTGCAGAGAAGGGCAACCAAACCGATAAGAGGCATGGAGGAGCTCAGCTATGAGGAAAGACTAGAGAAACTGAATCTATTCTCTCTTAGGATTAAAGGGGATATGATCGACATGTACAAATACACAAGTGGTCCATATAGTGAACTTGGTGTTGAGTTATTCACTTTAAGGTAATCACAGAGGACAAGGGGGCACTCTACGTCTAGAGGAAAAAAGATTTCATCTCCAAATAGAGAGAGGTTTCTTCACCGTAAGATCTATGAAAATGTGAAATAGACTCCTTCCAGAGGTGATTCTGGTCAGCTCAGTAGATTGCTTTAAGAAAGGCCTGGATTCTTTCCTAAATGTACATGATATAACTGGGTACTAACATTTATAGGTAAAGTTGATCCAGGGAAAATCCGATTGCCTCTCAGGGATCAGAATAGTTTCCCCTGCTATAGCAAATTGGATCATGCTTTGCTGGGGTTTTTCGCCTTCCTCTTGATCAACTGTGGGTATAGGATTGTGTATATGGGGCTTGTACGATATTTGTTTTGGTTGAACTAGATGGACTTGTCTTTTTTCAACCTGACTATGTAACTATCTAGATTAGGGGTTACCAATATATTCAGTCTGAGGGCCACATTGTGTATGTTATATTCTTAGGCTGAAAAAAGTCAATTTTATAAATGAATTATTAAACTCTTTGTGCCGGTGCCTCCTGACCCTTTAAGAGATTTATTATGCCGGCAGGCAGGGCTTAAGATCACGTGACCGCGGGGATTGGCTGTCACGGCAGTCCCATGATTCAAAAACTTCTGATTGCAAGCAACGATCAGGAGTAGGGATGAGCTTCGTGTTCGAGTCGAACGTACGTTCGACTCGAACATTGGCTGTTCGTCCGTTCGGCGAAGTCCGAACATTTTGGTCCGTTCGCGTCAAATTCGTGTGGCGCTCACGGCCCACAATGCACTGCGATGGCGCAGTGCATTGCTGGCTCATGATTGGCCAAGCATGCACTGTGACCCCGCATGCTTGGCCAATCGCAGCGCCAGCAGCGAGGAGAGCCATGATTGGCCAATCATAGCTCAGGCTGTGTAGTGCACGCCCCACACAATATAAGGCCGCCATCGCGGCGGCCTTGTGTAGTGTGTTGGCGTCTGAAGCAGTGGGTGTTCTGTGTACCTTCAACACAGTACACACCGATCGTTTTCGGACGATTTTCTATCTTGCTGTTGTGTAGTGGTTATTGTCTGCGTGCCCTGACCGCAGTATACACCGCTATATTCACCTCACCTATATAGCTAGTGATCTATCTTTTATAATAGAGCTTGCAGTCAGTAGTGTTAGGAGTGCGTGCTGTCTGCGTGCTCTGTACCCAGTACATACCGCTATATCCACCTACATAGCTGTTCTCTATTTGAGCCCACTTGCCATCTGCAGGAGTTATTGGAAGTTGTGTGTGCCTCCAGCACAGCACAGTATACATCTGTATATACCCCTTTATCTCTGGTGTTCTCTGGTTATTGTCTGCGTGCCCTGACCGCAGTATACACCGCTATATTCACCTCACCTATATAGCTAGTGATCTATCTTTTATAATAGAGCTTGCAGTCAGTAGTGTTAGGAGACAGTGCGTGCTGTCTGCGTGCTCTGTACCCAGTACATACCGCTATATCCACCTACATAGCTGTTCTCTATTTGAGCCCACTTGCCATCTGCAGGAGTTATTGGAAGTTGTGTGTGCCTCCAGCACAGCACAGTATACATCTGTATATACCCCTTTATCTCTGGTGTTCTCTGGTTATTGTCTGCGTGCCCTGACCGCAGTATACACCGCTATATTCACCTCACCTATATAGCTAGTGATCTATCTTTTATAATAGAGCTTGCAGTCAGTAGTGTTAGGAGATAGTGTGTGCTGTCTGCGTGCTCTGTACCCAGTAGTGTTAGGAGATAGTGCGTGCTGTCTGTGTGCTCTGTACCCAGTACATACCGCTATATCCACCTACATAGCTGTTCTCTATTTGAGCCCACTTGCCATCTGCAGGAGTTATTGGAAGTTGTGTGTGCCTCCAGCACAGCACAGTATACATCTGTATATACCCCTTTATCTCTGGTGTTCTATAATAAAGGCATCTGCAGGAGTTAGTGGGTGTTGTGTGCCTCCAGCACAATATACACTACCCAACTGCTGTTTTACCCAACTCCCTTCAGGCCATTACAATGTCTGGAAGGCCAGCAAGGAGAGGCAGACAGGCGCGAGACGATAAAAGAGGGCAAGCAGGCTCTGTGTCTAGAGACAACAGTGCTGGTCGTGGACGCGGTGCATTGTCATCAGCACGTGGCCATGGGACATGCTTGTCCTTCTTTTCGGCAGCTGGACATGTTGAACCGCAACATGCCAACGACTTGGTAGAGTGGATGACCAAGCCCTCTTCATCCTCCTCATCCTCTCTCACCCAGTCTCAGGGTACTAGCAAAGCAGCTGCCAACGCATCGTCTTCCCTCCTCTCAATGTCATCATCAGTGACTCCTTCCCTAGACCCACCACGTCCTCCTGAGGAGTCTCCTGAACTCTTTGAGCACAGTGTTGGGTACATGCTCCAGGAGGATGCCCAGTGTTTTGTGGGCTCTGATGATGACACTCAGCTAGAGGAAGGCAGTAGCGTGAGCGCAGAGAGAGGGGATGCTCAAGAAGGACAGCAATCTGGCAGTCATGTTCCACAAGCTGCAGCATACTGCCAGGTTTGCTACAGCGATGAAGAGGGAGGGGATGATGAGGGCACTGACTCCACGTGGGTGCCTGGAAGGATGAAGGAGGAGGAGGAGGCACATGTCCAACGAGGCAGGATGCCCTCCGAGGGCCAGCTTAGGGGCAGCACACCGACTGAATCACACCGCAGAGCTCCGCCTGTGCAGAGCGCTGCCTCTGCGCGTTATTCTAAAAGTTCTTTGGTGTGGGCCTTTTTTGAGACGAGTGCATCAGATCGCACCGCTGCTATTTGCAACATATGTCTCAAGCGTATCTCACGTGGCCAAAACATCAGCCGCTTGGGCACCACATGCTTGACCAGACATATGTTGACCTGCCATGCAGCTCGTTGGCAAGCGTACCTCAAAGACCCACACCAAAGAACAAAGCGGACCTCTCCTTGCTCCTCATCAGCTGGCATCTCCAACCCCACTAGACCTTCAGTCCTCTCTGAAACCTGCTCTGAGAGGAATGAAGGTGTAGAATTAGGTGTGTCACAGCCAAGTGCTTCCGGGAACTCTGCTAGCGGTACACCCACGTCCGATTATAGCAGGCAAATGTCCCTGCCCCAGCTGCTGGACCGGCGGAAGAAGTTCACTCCCAGCCATCCACATGCCCAGCGGTTGAATGCTAGCTTGGCTAAATTGCTAGCACTTCAACTGCTGCCTTTTCAGTTGGTAGACTCGGCCCCCTTCCGTGAGTTTGTACAATGTGCGGTTCCTCAGTGGCAGGTCCCCAAACGCCACTTGTTGGAGGTTGTTCCACCACCACGCCTCCAAAATGCTACTATTGGTTGTGACACACCTCTCTCCTCCACCCCCTCCTCTTCTTCTTCCTCCATGGCCTCTTCCAGTGCTCTGTCCTCAGAACCAGCGGTGCTTCGTAGGCGTTCCAGGGGCTACGCAAGTACGCAGGCAAAACAATGCCATGCCGTGCTTGCGCTGGTTTGTTTGGGGGACAGGAGCCACACTGGGGCGGATGTTTTGTCAGCTCTGCAGGGGCAGGCCGAGAGGTGGTTGACGCCACGCCAGCTTAAGCCAGGAATGGTGGTTTGTGACAATGGCACCAACCTCCTCTCCGCCCTCCGACAGGGACAACTGACCCATGTGCCCTGTGTAGCTCACGTCCTTAACCTGGTGGTGCAGCGGTTCTTGGGCAGGTACCCCGGCTTACAGGATGTCCTGAAGCAGGCCAGGAAAGTCTGTGTGCATTTCCACCGATCATTTAATGCCTGTGCTCAGCTGGCTGAGCTCCAAAAGGAGTTGAACCTGCCCAAGAACCGCCTTATATGTGACATGCCCACCAGATGGAACTCAACATTGGCCATGCTGCAGCGGCTGCACACGCAGCAGAGGGCCATCAATGAGTACCTGTGCGACTACGGCACCAGGACAGGGTCAGGGGAGCTCGGTTTTTTCTCACCACGCCAGTGGGGCATGATCAGGGATGCATGCACTGTCCTGTCACCGTTTGAGGAGGCCACAAGGATGGTGAGCAGTGACAGTGCATGCATCAGTGACACTGTACCTCTTGTCCACCTCTTGGAGCATACGCTGCGTGGAATAATGGACAGGGCACTTGAGGCAGAACAGAGGCAGGAAGAGGAGGACTTCCTTCCCTCTCAAGGCCCCCTTTATCCAGACAGTGTTCCTGCTGTGCCACCCATCACACAGGAAGAGGATGAGGAGGAGGAAGAGGAGGAGGAGGATGATTGTGTCAGCATGGAGGTGGAGGCTGGCACTCAGCATCAGCATCAGCAGCAGCAGCAGTCTTGTAGGGATGATTTACAGTCCCAAGAAACACGTGGACTTGTACGTGGCTGGGAGGAAGTAGCTGCGGATCATGTTGTCCTTAGTGACCCAGAGGACTCCGGACCGAATGCCTCAGCTAACCTACGCTGCATGGCCTCCCTGATCCTGCAAAGCCTGCGGAAGGATCCTCGTATTCTTCGGATCAAGGAGAGGGACCATTACTGGCTGGCCACTCTCCTTGATCCACGGTACAAGGGTAAGGTTGCCGACCTTATCTTGCCATCGCAGAGGGAGCAGAGGATGAGACATCTCCGGGAGGCCTTGCAGAAAGGTCTGTGCAACGCGTTCCCAGAGACTGGGAGGTTACAAACTCCTGGTCCTGGACAACGTGTTGCTGAGGCATCGGTCAGAAGGAGTGGTGGAGAAGGTGGCCGTCTGACTGATGCTTTCAGGCAATTTTTTAGTCCGCAGCCCCAAGGTATGATCGGTTCCAGCACCCATCGCCAGCGTCTGATTTACATGGTGCAGGAATACCTAGGGGCAAGGTCAGACTTGGACACCTTTCCCACCGAAAATCCTCTGGCTTACTGGGTCTTGAGGATGGATCACTGGCCAGAGCTTGCACAGTATGCAATTGAGCTACTGGCCTGTCCTGCATCCAGCGTTCTTTCGGAACGCACCTTCAGTGCTGCTGGTGGCTTTGTTACCGATCACAGGGTGCGCCTGTCCACCGAATCAGTTGATCGACTGACCTTCATCAAGATGAATCAGTCTTGGATCACCCACAACTACCAAGCACCTGAAGCTGATGTAACCGAATAATTTTTTTTGAAATACCACATCCCTTCAAGACTGCCTATGCTGATGCTGAGTGACTGTCCTGTTATGTTGATTGTCTATCCTCTTCCTCCTCCGCTGATATGTTGGAAGAACATTTCTGGTTCTGGTTGATGCCATCAGCCCAATTTTTCTGCCCCTGTTTAACAGGGGCGTTTAAGTACAATTTTTGATGCAATGCTTTGCAGCAGGGCTAATTCCTGCAATCAAACAAGAGTATATGGGAGAGGTTGCAGTGTGGTGGCACCAGCACCAGTGCCTAAGGCCCAATTTTTCTGCCCCTTTTTAACAGGGGCGTTTAAGTACAATTTTTGATGCAATGCTTTGCAGCAGGGCTAATTCCTGCAATCAAACAAGAGTATATGGGAGAGGTTGCAGTGTGGTGGCACCAGCACCAGTGCCTAAGGCCCAATTTTTCTGCCCCTGTTTAACAGGGGCGTTTAATTACAATTTTTGATGCAATGCTTTGCAGCAGGGCTAATTCCTGCATTAAAACTAAAGTATATGGCAGAGGTTGCAGTGTGGTGGCACCAGCACCAGTGCCTAAGGCCCAATTTTTCTGCCCCTGTTTAACAGGGGCGTTTAAGTACAATTTTTGATGCAATGCTTTGCAGCAGGGCTAATTCCTGCAATAAAACTAGAGTATATGGCAGAGGTTGCAGTGTGGTGGCACCAGCACCAGTGCCTAAGGCCCAATTTTTCTGCCCCTGTTTAACAGGGGCGTTTAAGTACAATTTTTGATGCAATGCTTTGCAGCAGGGCTAATTCCTGCAATAAAACTAGAGTATATGGCAGAGGTTGCAGTGTGGTGGCACTAGCACCAGTGCCTAAGGCCCAATTTTTCTGCCCCTGTTTAACAGGGGCGTTTAAGTACAATTTTTGATGCAATGCTTTGCAGCAGGGCTAATTCCTGCAATAAAACTAGAGTATATGGAAGAGGTTGCAGTGTGGTGGCACCAGCAGCAGTGCCTAAGGCCAAATTTTTCTGCCCCTGTTTAACAGGGACATGTAATTACAATTCTTGATATAATATTTCACAGGAGGGCCCCTTCCTGTGCCCACCCAGAGTAACGGTGAGGACTTATAGTGTTGTGGCACCAGCACCACAACCACCAAAGTTCAATTTTTCTACCACTGTTCAACAATGGCATGTAATTACAATTCTTGATATAATCGTTCACAGCAGGGCGCTCCAGCGCCCACCAAGAGTCACTTTGAGGGCTTACAATGTTGTGGCAAAACCAACACCTTGTTCCGCCATTTCTGCAGAGCATATAGGGCAGGCCCCTACTTTCAAACATCCAACTTACAAACATCTCCTACTTGCAAACGGAAGGAGACAACAGCAAGTGAGATGAAAAAAGATGGACGACAAAACAAATTATACAGGGGGTGATAACCCTTCCCTATGTTTTCCAAAAAGCTTAAAAATAGTTTTTTTGACTGGAGCTACACTTTAAAAATATACCAGTTGAAAATTACAAACAGATTCAACTTAACACAACAAACCTACACAGTCCCTGTCTTGTTTGCACCGCCTGTATACTGCTGTTCTGAGTATATAGGGCCTGGGGGCCACACGCATTTCCTTTTTTTAATATGGGTACAGGGTTCCCCTTAATATGCGTACAAGACCCAAATAGGCTGGTAATGGGCAGGGAGGGCTACCCATGCCATTTTTCTCAATGATTTTCAACCATATTGCAGGAACCAGATATAACATTAAAACCGCAAGCAGTTATTTCCGTTTAATGTCATTTTGTGCAGGGACTGTTCTAAACACGGGAAACACGTGGCACTTCACAGGCATACTACAGACACCCCCCAGGCACCATATTTAAAGGAATATTTCACTTTTTTTTTTCACTTTAATCGTCATTAAAATCAGTGCTCCCGCCAAAACGGCCATTTTTAAAAACATTTTAGGCATTGACCCATGTCCCCTGGGGCAGGAGCCAGGTCCCCAAACCCTTTTTAGGACAGTATCTTGCATATTAGCCGTTAAAATTAGCACTTTTCATTTCGAACGTTCGAGTCCCATAGACTTCAATGGGGTTCTAACGTTCGTTCGAATTTGGGGTCCGTTCGAAAGTTCTGGTGCGAACCGAACCGGGTGGTGTTCGGTTCATCCCTAATCAGGAGCTTTTGGTTAGGAACCGGTAATTTAGCGCACGCTCTTGGCACAGCTATATTGACAGCAATTCACACAAATATATGGCTTCTCTGCGCCAAGGACTAGGTGCAGAGAACCCACATATTTGCCCACTCTCGGCACGGCTGTATTGACAGCAATTCACAGAAATATAAGGCCTCTGTGCACCAAGGACCAGGCGTGGAGAGCCCGCATATTTGCGTGCGTTGGCACCAAGGAGTTCAACATTTTAAATTAATGATAACCATGCCCCTAGCTTCACATCAGAAGCCTCCCCCCAGTCCCATCAGCGTCCCTTTCACATCAGAGGAACCCCTCCCCATCACATATGCAGATAAGGGTTTCTGATATTTCTACAACTTTTCTATTCTACGTACCTGCAGAAAAAAAATTATTAGTTAAGTGTTGTCAATAACTTTCAAACTCTAGGTTTAAATTCCCTGTCTGCCTCCATCCTAAGTGTTGCTCCTTTCCCCTCCTAGAGGCCCCCTTGATGTGTCTTTGGCTTTAATACTTACCTTACAAAGTCCTCTGGCTTTTTCCTGCCAGGGAACATGAAGTGAATGACATTAGCACTACTTTCTGCAGCATTACACCGTATGTAGGGTGCCATGGTGGCGCCCCTCAGTGGATGGGTCCATGACATCCTACAATCACAGTATGTCCTCGGTCTTGTGGGTTGAATGATGCTTGGTGTCATTCAACTTGAATGACTAAGGGCATCTTGTGGTAGAGAACAGGTATTGCAGCTCTATTAGTGGGGAGATGAATATTGAAGCCAGAGCTGCTCTTTTACTATAAACACTGGCTAGGGCTCCTTAAAAAATGTGCTGGAGTTTGTACGGATTTAAGCTAAAAGATGATGCCAGGAAATTAGGTGGGCTCTATCTGATATGCTGAAGTTTCGAATGCACATTTTGAAATGAAATCAGAGTAAGCCAACTGCGCAAGACTTAAGGGAAGGCTGGTGGTCAGATTAATAAACAAAATGCAGATAAATAGGTAGGTGCCAGTGGTAGTTAGTGCTCAATTGTTTGGGGAGGGGGGGGTACAAAATTTTAAAATTTAAAAATTCTGAGAAAAAAAACATCAATTGCAGCCTCACTGTGCCCATCAAACCCAGCCACTGTGCCCATCAAACCCAGCCACTGTGCCCATCAAACCCAGCCACTGTGCCCATAAAACGAGGCCACTGTGCCCAATCAAATGTTGCCACTGTGCCCAATCAAACACCGCCAATGTGCCCAATCAAACGCCACCTCTGTGGCCCATCAAATGCCGCCACTGTGCCCCATCAAATGCCGCCACTGTGCTCATCCAATGCCGCCACTGTGCCCATCAAAAGTTGCCACTATGAACCCCCTCGCCCCCTCGGTATCTGCCTGGCAATTACCCTATCTTGGTGATGGGTCAGGCAGCGGGTGACGGTGGAGAGCTGTGGGACCTTGCAGCGGCTCAGACGGCTCCTGTGCCCTCCATACGTCTCCTCCCCTCCTCCTGATAGGTGGCCAATCGCAATGCCTAGCCTTTCAGTCAATCGGTTGATGAGTATCAGACCCGCACTACCTGATTGGTGGAGAGGCGGTTCAGTGAATATTCATTTGCTTTTCTAACACACCTGGGTGGACTTCGAGTGCATTGCTTTGTACTCCAATTTCACCTTTTTTTTGAAGCCTATTAGAGCCTATAGCTCTAATCAGGTGCTTCAAAAATACATCCCCACCGCTGTAATTTAGGCACTGGCTCCTGAAAAGGGTACAGACACCTGAATAGGGGGTGGCGGCAGTGCCCATAGATACATTCATGCTATGCATGAATCTATCCATCAGTCATAAAAGGGGGTGGCTGGAGAGGGGAGGTGGCGCCCATGTGCCCTTAATGGAAGCACCACCACTGGTAGGTGCAAAGGCATTCTTAAAAACCTGTGGGCAACACAGTGGTTAAGTAGTTAGCACTTTCACCTAGCAGCATGAGGGTCGTTGGTTAGAATCCCAATCATGGCACTACCTGCTTAGAGTTTGCATGTTCTTCCTGTGCTTGTGTGAGTTTCCTTCCACACTCAAAAAAAAATGCTGGTAGGTAAATTGGCCCTAGGATGTATATGAATTAGGGACTTCAGATTGTAAGCTCATTGAGGGCAGGGACAAATTGCCCCATAATGACCAACCAACCAACTGAATTTACCACGGGTGGAACACAATCAAGTTGTAGAAACATCTCAAGGATGATCAGTGGAAACAGGATGCACCTGAGCTCAATATTGAGTGTCATGGAAAAGGCTGTGAATACTTATGTATGTGTTTTTTTTAATTTTTTATAAATTTACAATTATTTCAAACAAACTTCTTTCACGTTGTCATTATGGGATATTGTTTGTAGAATTCTGAGGGGAAAAAATCATTTAATTCATTTTGGAATAAGGCTGTAACATAACAAAATGTGGAAAAAGTGAAGCGTTGTGAATACTTTCCGGATGCACTGTAAGTACCTAATATTAAATGTGCATTAAACAAAAATCACGGAAAGACAAAAAGTAAAATGATGGCACAGTAGCTGGATTACTTAGAATAACGTCAGTAAATAAAATCCATATAAGATTCATTAGTTTAAAGGTAAAAAACTAAGCTGCAGAGAAAGAACCGAGTGAATTACATTTTAATTAGTGGAATAAAAATGTTGTTTGATCCATCACTTTTTTTTGTTAGCTTATAATTAAAATAATTATTTCTGCTTAATGTAGATAGTTCTATTCTCATGAGAAGCCATTTGTTATGGAATGTGGAATCATTAGTCGGAATGTGATAAAGGCACGCAGAAACATAAAGAGGATAAATGATTTTGAATTGGATTTAAAGTGAAACTAACTTATGTTTTAGGGCCCAATCATAACAGCGTGTACACTTTATGGTGCGCATATGGCACACTGGTGTGCATCATGCCATGTGCAGCTTTTTACATTTCCTGTTTTTAAACTTTTTTAGTCACTTGACAAAGATTAACCACTTACCCACTGGGCACTTAAACCCCCCTAACCAGACCAATTTTCAGCTTTTGGTGCTCTCATAATTTTAATGACAATTACTCAGTCATGCAACACTGTACCCATATGACATTTTTGTCCTTTTTTCCCCATAAATAGAGCTTTCTTTTGGTGGTATTTAATCACCCCTGGGTTTTTTTATTTTTTTGCGCTATAAAAGAAAAAAGACAGAAAATTCTGTAAAAAAAAATGCATTTTTCTTTGTTTCTTTTAGAAAATTTTGCAAATTAGTAATTTTTCTTCATAAATTTTGGTCAAAATTTATACTGCTACATATCTTTGGTAAAAATAACCCAAATCAGTGTATATTATTTGGTCTTTGTGAAAGTTATAGAGTCCACAATCTATGGTGCCAATCTCTGAAAATTGATCACACCTGAAGTACTGCCGTACTCTCATTTCTTGAGACTCTAATGCCAGGAAAGTACAAAGACCCAAATGACACCTTTTTGGAAAATAGACATTCCAAGGTATTTAGAAAGGGGCATGGTGAGTTTTTTGAAGTTGTAATTATTTTTCCCACAATTCTTTGCAAAATCAAGATTTTTTTTTCTTTTCTTTTTTTTTCACAAAATTATCATATTAGCAGGTTACTTCTCACACACAGCATATGCATACCACAAATTATAGCCCAAAACTCATTCTACTACTCTTCCTGAGTATGGTAATACCACATGTCTGAGACTTTTACACACCGTGGCCACATACAGAGGCCCAACATGCAGGGAGCACCTCTAATTAGACATCTAATTTCCTGATTACCTCTTACACTTTTGAAGGCCCTGGAGAACCAGGCCAATGGAAATGTCCCAAAAATGACCCCATTTTGGAAAGTAAACCACCCAACGTATAATCTATGAGGCATAATGAGTCTTTTGAGCATGTACATTTTTTTTACAAATTTTTGAAAAATGTGGAAAGAAAATGAAAACGCATTTTCTTGATCATACATCACGGGACACAGGAGCTCATTACAGAGTGAGTTATATAGTCACCTCTGGTGATTGGACACTGGTTAACCCCAATTAAGGAGAATTCCTCCCCTATATAACCCCTCCCATATGGGAGGCACCTCAGTTTTTTCACCAGTGTCTATGGTGGTTGGTCACGTAAAACATGTGCTATGAAGAAAGCTCTGTGCAGGTGCCTGCGGGGGCCTAAAGGCTACAACAAACCGGATATATCTCGGGCCGATATTTGACTCCCAAGATGGTATGGTACCCGGGCCTCATCATCCGAAGAAACGAGATTTGGCCTGTAAGTCCTCTCCTATTGGAAGACTGGGCTCTGGAAAAACCAGACTTGGTGTACTGTTTACACAGAGTGCACGAAAGTTTCTGGCAGAGTCTTTTACAAGGTCCAGGTAGGAGGCTCTTCTGAGAAAGAGCCCCAGATAAACCTGAAGGTTGGCTAATCTCACAGACTGCTTTTTCCTTCCCAATTCATCCCTTAATCGATAAATTGATGTATGAGGATTGGGGACATCCCGATAAACTGTTTACTCCTCCTAAAAGGTTTTCTATGCATTATCCTCTGGAGGAAAGTTTCACCAAGAAATGGGGGGTCCCATCTGTCGATGCGGCTGTTTCTTGTGTGAATAAAAACCTGACCTGTCCGTTGGATAACGCTCAGGTATTTAAAGATCCAACTGATAAGAGGTTGGAAACATTATTAAAAGCCTCCTTTTCCATGACTGGCGCTGTAGTGCAACCTACAGTCGCAGCCGTGGAGTTGTGTCAGTTGCTCAAGGAAAAGGTTAAGCAGATGCTTGGCCTCCTTCCCAGTGAGGAAGTGGAGAATTATGCAGAAATACCTCAAATTCTGTGTTTCATGATTGATGCGATTTTGGATTCTGTCCAACAAGCATCTCGTTTATCTCTCCTGTTGGTACACATGCGAAGGGCCCTATGGCTAAAGAATTGGGCAGCTGAGCTATCGTGCAAGAAGCATTTGATTGGGTTCCCGTTTAAAGAGGAATGTCTGTTTGGAGAAGAATTAGACAAATTCGTCCAAAAAATTTCAGGGGGTAAATCTACTCTCCTTCCAGTCAAAAAGAGCAAACGGATGGATGAATGAGTGAATGGATGAGTATTGCTGAGTATGGATGGGTGGATAAGTATGACAGAGGTATGGCTGAGCATGGATGGATGAGTATGGATGGATGAGCGTGGATGGCAGGATGGCTGAGTGTGGATGGTGGGATGGATGAGCGTGGATGGCGGGATAGCTGAGCGTGGATGGCGGGAGGGCTGAGCGTGGATGGCGGGATGGATGAGCGTGGATGGCGGGATGGATGAGCGTGGATGGCTGAGCGTGGATGGCGGGATGGCTGAGCGTGGATGGCGGGATGGCTGAGCGTGGATGGCGGGATGGCTGAGCGTGGATGGCAGGATGGCTGAGTGTGGATGGCGGGATGGATGAGTGTGGATGGCGGGATGGATGAGCTTGGATGGCGAGATGGATGAGCGTGGATGGCTGAGCGTGGATGGCAGGATGGCTGAGTGTGGATGGCAGGATGGATGAGCGTGGATGGTGGGATGGCTGAGTGTGGATGGCGGGATGGCTGAGCGTGGATGGCAGGATGGCTGAGTGTGGATGGCGGGATGGATTAGTGTGGATGGCGGGATGGATGTGCTTGGATGGCGGGATGGATGAGCGTGGATGGCGGGATGGCTGAGTGTGGATGGCAGGATGGATGAGCGTGGATGGTGGGATGGCTGAGTGTGGATGGCAGGATGGATGAGCGTGGATGGCGGAATGGCTCATCGTGGATGGCGGCATAGCTCAGCAGGATGGCTCAGGGTGGATGGCTTATACAGAGGGATGGATGGATGCTGGATTTGTCACTGAGCAGCGCTGTGAGCACTACACATCCAGCCCATGCACTGCTTCATCCATACAGTGTGAGCGGAGAAGGGAGAAAGGAACCAGACGTGACACCAGTTTGTTTACATGTGATCGCTCCTTCATTTGACCGTGATCCGTGATGCGCCAGGTCCTCTGGTCACATATGCTCTCATGTTTGCACCCCAGAGGGCGTGCGGGAGCGTAATTCTGGGAGGATGTCATAGTAAGCCCTCCCAGAGTTATCCGACCGCCTTATAGCTGTCATTCGGCTATGGGCCGGTTGGTAAGTGGTTAAAAAAATCTTAGGGGTAGATTTACTAAAGCCGAAGACTAAGTACTTTGCAAGAGCAGTTGCTTCAAAGCTTAGTAAATGAGGGGAAGCTTTGCTAACTTCCATCATCCAATCATGTGCAAACAAAATGCTGTTTTCTTTATTTTACTTGCATGTGATTGGGTACTCTTTGGAAAGTGATGCTCATCTCATTTACTAAACTCTGGAGCAACTGCACTTACAAAGTGCACTGCCTGCCTTTAGTAAATCAATCCCTTAATGTCTGAACACAGCTTTGCAACTGTGACATGTGTCAATAAAACTGTACATATGGTACTTAGGGGGTAGGGATGCACCAAAATTTCGGCCGCCGAAACATATCGGCTGAAAATTGCCATTTTGGCAATTTGCCTAAAAACAAAAATGGTCGATATTGGAACCTAAAATGGGACGGGGCCTGGGCGGGGTTGCTGCCCATCATGGGGGTGTCCTATAGCGCAGAAGAGAGAGGAGAGCCGCCGCCTGGTTGATTAGAGCGCCGGGAACATAATAGCTTTCATTTCAATAGCTGTGTTCCCCCCCTTGTCCGGGGAACTTTGATAGACAGGTCACCCATCCCAGGATTGGACGGTTGATCTGTCTATCAACGTACCCGGAAAAAAGAGGAGGGGCTCATGTAACGGTGGTGTGCGGAAGTGCAGTCGCTCTAAATCTAAGCGGTAGATCTGAAATGAGTGGAAGCTCTGCTGATGTTATCATCCAATCGTGTGCAAGCTAAAATGCTGTTTTTTATTTTCCTTGCTTGTCCCCCTTGGATCTACAGTGACTTTACTTTCAAGTGCACTTGCAGTGCAAAGTGAATTTGCCTTTCGTAAATAACCCCCTTAGTGTATCCAGTTGGATTATGCTTTGTTCAGTTAGGAACAAATTGAGCTTTGTTTGGTGATAATGGTAATGGTTTGCGAATTTGGTTTCTCTTTCCCATTTCAACAGCAGCAAATGAACATGTCTAATCACTCATACAAATGATAGATACAGAAGTTCCCTGAGGAAGCAAATATATTCTGGGAAATGTGTTGGAACAGAACATCTGGAAATATGAATATCAACTCATGTTTCACTGCTTAACTGACTAAAATATAACAAAATGAAGGCCAGATGGTGGTTCAGTTATATAACGTCTTTCAGGATAACTGCCTGTGTGTGCTAATAGAGACTCTCAGCCATGTCCAATCATGGCTGATTACAGTGTAAACAGGAAAAGCTGTGTATCGGCTTTTCCTCACTCGTGTCTGACATTATTCCAAAACTTGTGTGAAATCATGCTTCAAACAAATTATTTCACCACAGTGTACAACCATTGCTCGATGTGGCCCTGAGCATGGTCTCACGAAACGCGTCGTTACTACTGATGCTTGTATATAATTTTGATGCCTGTACACTGTCTCTTATATACGATTTATTTACCAATGTATGTGGATAGTTTTCTCTTCACACTGTATGTATACCTTATCAGACTGCATTTACTGCTGTTGGGTTTTACATGCATTGAGTTTCAATTTGTATGTAATCAGGCAGGCTCTTGCACTACATGGTTTTGGTAAATCTGAAGGAAAAAATCTGGAGAAAATCTGATAGTGTGTATGGGGCTTTACTGTGTGAATACATGCGTACCCAACTGTTTAATCCCCTTATGACGGTGTATCTAGCTTAGTGTAATGATGTGCTTTTACTAAGCAATAATGTTGCATGTACATACTACTACCATACAGCTGCAGGAATTCGAAAACATGATACAGGACATAAAGAGTACTAATGCATACAACACACATGCACACTCTAAACTTCCTAACAAAAAAGCATTGGTAATACCCTGTATGCTATAGGCATACACTAAGAAGTGACTTAGGTTGAATTAAAGCCTTCTGCGATTTTTGTAGCAAATAGGACTCTGGGCATCTGAAGCAATTCCAGGAAACCGTGTTCTTGGTATAGTTTCTCTCTTATAGTGTGGCTTCTACTGTTATCTCCACTAGCAGTGTCTTACAGTATTTGGTCTTATGGAGTCCACCTTCCAGTCCCCTTTCAAGTCCCCCTTCCAGCTTGTGCTACTGCCCTCTTATTTAGAAAGTTTGGGTAGCCATTCCCACATGGGTGTATCTCTTTGTAACTTCCTTTCAGGCTCAGTTTTTCTGGGAGAAGCATATTCAAACAATAGACGGCACTCTAGTATCATATATACCATGGGTCAAATATCTCAAAATTTCAAGCTACTGTTAAGACCTATTTTGTTTCCATTTGGTCCTGAAAAAACAGAAATGTTTTGTGTCTGAAGAAGCTATAGCACACAATGGTTTGCATATTTGTGGCAGGGCACGTGGAGCTTAACACCCAGATTCTGCATATATACATTGCATTCCTGTTCTAGGGGGCACTTATTTGGTGCCCCATGAACTGTGATCAAGTTTCACTGACAGCTCAGGGTCAAATAGTGACAGTCAGAATTCAGCATGCGGGGCACCCAATGACGTCAGCACTGTGCCGCCCATTTAAAGCTCTGGGCTCCAGTAGATATAAAGGGGGTTATCTGCTTGCCGACTGTATAACATAGATATACAGCAGCAAGGGGGCTCGGCTGTGCCAGTTAGACACAAGGGGGTTCTGCTGACACTTCCAGGTAGGGGGCCCGCATGCGGGCCTCTGGCGACACAGCCGCAATGTGATTAAACACAGAAGATGTTGATCACCAGGTGCCGGCCAATGGATTACGGCCAGCATCCGGCGATCATCATGATTTACACAGGACAGAGCCCTGGCTATGTAAACAAGGTAGAGCCCTGTCCTGTCAGCAGGGAAGTAGTTGATTTTCATTCCCAGCAAAGCAAGGAATAAAATCCATTACCTCCTCTAGAACCACACAAAGTAGACATAAACACTGGCTAGACACATATTTAACCTTTTGATCACGCCTGATGTTTAACCCCTTTCTAGCCAGTGTCTTTAGTACAGTGACAGTGTATATTTTTAGCATTGATCACTGTATTAGTGTCACCGGTTCCCAAAAAGTGTCAGTTAGTGTCCCAATGTCCCCCGCAATAGTGCAGTCCCGCTCATTATAAGTCGCTGATCACTGACATTACTAGTAAATAAATAAATAAAAACTCCATTATATATCACACAGTTTGTAGATGCTATAACTTTTGCGCAAACCAATAAATATATACGTATTTGGATTTATTTGGTTTACCAAAAACATGTAGCAGAATACATATTGCCCTTAATTTATCAAGAAATCTGATTTTTTAGATTTTTTTATTGGATATGTTTTATAGCAGAAAGTAAAAAAAAAAAAAAAAAAAAAAAATATATATATATATATATATATATATATATATATATATATATATATATATATATTTTTTTTTTTTTTTTTTTTTTAATTGTTAGTCTTTATTTGTATATAGCACAAAAAAAAACGCAGAGGTGATCAAATAGCACCAAAAGAAAGCTCTATTTGTGAGAAAAAAAAAGGATGTAAATTTAGTTTTTAGCTTTTATTGAGCTATCTTTGGCTGGTTATGTCCAAATGTAACTAGATATAAAAATAGAGAAATAGGTAGAACAATAAAACCCCCATTTGAAGAGAGGCCAGAAGGGAAAACAAAATAAATAAAAGAAGCCTTTACAATGGTGACATCAGAGAGAACAAACATTAGAAATAATGTATCCAGGCGGAGAATTGGACAGATGAAACAATGGAGTGTCCTTGACCCGGTACGTGGGTGAATAGTTCTCTGTTTTTCATTGCCAAATGGAGGAATTAGGGACCTGTATTTACAAAAGTGTTTATCCACTCTGTGAGTTAGAGGGGAAATCAAGAAAAAAAAAATCATAAGTGGGGCATTATCACCCATACATATTGCACTGATAAAAAAACCATGCCATCAAAACACATTGCTGTTTGTCACACAAAGACTTTGTGAGAGACCCTTGACATTTGTAATTTTCCAGAGAAATGGTTCGAAATAAGCTTTCATGTATTTCCATCTTAATTGAATCTCCTTGAAGAAAATGCCAAACTACATGCAAGTTCCTTTGATGACATATAAGAGAACAGACATTCAATCTTTACTAGAAAATCACTTCTAAATTGGAATAAACAACTAGATGTAAGATGTCTACTAAATGCTGAAGTTTAATCTGCTTATATTTTGCCTTCCTTGACCCCCCCACCCATTGAAGCTCCCCTCACTACAGGTCAGCATGTGCACCCTGACAGGCCTGCGACTACGCATCCCCATACACCCACAAACTGCGATGTTCTGCCACTTTTCGATCAGAATCAGAATTACCTTTTTTTTAGCACTTTAAGCTACAGTAGCACTTTTTAAGGATCAGACCAGAGGCATAACTAGAACCTTCAGGGCCCCAGTGCAAGAAACCATGAAGGCCCCCCCTGATCCCCCCTTCCCCTTCCATCCAAGCCACGTGTTACTAGTTCTGGGAGGGTGCCTATGGACATCCTCCCAGAACCCTGGCTCCCGCATACTCCCTGGAGCACTCATCCAGTGCTTTGTGACTGCTGTGTCCTTCAGACACAGCTGATCACAGATCACGGTAAAGGGCTAATCACAGTGGCCCTTTACCGTGTGATCAGCTGATCACATGTAAACAGACTTGCCAGCATTGTTTACACTGATAATCAGAGCACCGAACACCAGTTCCCTAAATATCAGTGCAGCCCAATCAGTACCCATTAGTGCAGCCTATCAGTGCTACCTATCAGTGCCCATCAGTGCTGCCTATTAATGCTCATCAATGCCACCTATCAGAGCCACCTTTCAGTGCTGCCTATCAGTGCCACCTATTAGTGCTCATCAATGCTGCCTATCAGCGCCCTTTAGTGCCACCTATCAGTGCCCATCAGTGCCTTTTCAACAGGATTCTGGGCTGAGAGCGTCTCTCACATACAGGCAAGAGCCTGCAATGACAGTTCCCCCTCCTATGGATGGAAGAGGAGAGAGCCGATTTGCTCCTTCTCCTCCCGCCCCTCTCTTCCTGTGTGCACCGCATGAAATGTAAAGGTAAGCAGCTGAATTTGATCCCCCATCAGTGGCAGAACGGCAGGGCCCAGTCGCAAGTGCAATTTTTGCGACCCTGGAAGTTCAGCCACTGGATTGGACTACACAGGCCAGATTTTCCCTCCCCACATGCATCGATGAGCCTTGGCCGCCCATGACCCTGTCACCGGTTCACCTGTTTTCCTTCCTTGGACCACTTTTAGTAGATCCTGACAATTGTAGACCGGGAACATCCCACAAGAGCTACAGTATTGGAATTGCACTGACCCAGTTGTCTACCCATTACAATTTAGTCTTTGTCAAAGTCGCTCAAACCCTTACACATGCCCATTTTTTCTGCTTTCCACATATAACTTTTAGGGACAACATGTTCACTTGCTGCCTAACATATCCCAACCACTTTCAGATGCCATTGTAGCAAGATAATCAATGTTATTAACTTTACCTGTCAGTGGTCCTAATGTTATGGCTGATTGGTAAGTAAGTCCACACAATAAAACCAGCTGAAGATTTTACTTGCCTTTATCCAGCCCTTGGGAAACTATTCCTCTCACTGACACCATTAATAGGGCACTCTTCCTCCCACTGACACCATAGATGGGGCACTGATCCTTCCACTGACACCATTATTAGGCTTCCTCCAACTGGTACTGTCGATGGGGCACTATTCCTCCAATTGATATCAGCCATGGGGCACTACTCCTCCCATTGATTACTAACCACAGGGCACTGTTCCTCTTACTAAAACCAACAATGGGGCACTATTTCTCCTGTTGAACCAATGATGGGGCAGTGTTGATGCCGGGACATTTTCTACTCACACTGACCAAAGCCTGAAGGACAGTAAACTTACCCATTGTTTAAAAAGTTTGGAGACCCCTGATCTAGCAGATCAGGTTGGAATCCATAACCATGTAGAGCCCTCCTATGTAGGTGCTAGAGTAAGTGTATATAGTTTTTGATTTCTCTGCTTAACAGGGAGACAGCTAGGAAATTTATATCGTGCTGATGTCACCACCTCTTTTCTGTCCTGACGAATAGGTTGTTTGGTATGTGCTGGCCAACACGCCAAACTTTAGGCTTTTATTGCTGCAAGCATGAATTTTTATTTAAATAAACCTAAGGATTTTACACTATTTGGAGCCTCTAGTTTCTTTCCGTTGTCCATTTCCTACCTAATTTCTTGAGTTCCATCGGGAGAAGTGGAGTGACCTTGTGATGTGGAGAAAGGCCCCGGCTGAGTTTTAAGCCATAGGAGTTCACTAACCCCTGTAATAAGGGGTCAACTGGAGCTGGTAAGCAGTTTCGAAAGCTGGTGGTGGATTCACTGTGACACTATTGGTGATGGATGATGGACACTACCATGGAAATATTCACTTTATCCCATTAAATGTGGACTCTTTGTACATTTGAATCATATATTTGGTCACATATATGGACTTTTATAATATTAGTGCAATTTTATTGTTTTTCCAAATTTATATCCTGTCCACTTAGAGTAAAAGTAAACTTCCTCTGCTGACATGTACTTATAGGTAGTGTAAATATCTCCTGAACATGTACTGTTGAGGAGATATTTACATTACATGCAGCAAGTGACATCACTGATGCATGCGCTCTGAAGGAACAGCCACCGCTGTCATTCCTTCCGAGCCCTGTGCCTTGAACTTCAGCTCCCACGAGCATGTGCGGGAGTGACGTAATCTTGGCTCTGGCTAGTCACAGAGCCGGAGCCCGTGAACCCAGAAGCAAGATGGGTGGAAATGGAAGCAGCTGCAATGCTGACATAGCGGCACTGGAACAGCTTAGTTTTAATGCAAGTTTCACATAGTTAGTATAGCTAGCTATAGCTAGTAAGCGATGCACATTATGAATTTGCAGGGGGGAAAAAAAGGTTTAGCGGTATATACAACCGCTTTAACAGAGAGCTGTGATTGATTGGTAGAGTCTGCTCTGTGTGTTCTGATGCTGCTCATGATGCTGCTCATGCTGTTTCACACTGGTCTGGTAGCTATGAGATGTACTGGACAGTGGGAGGAAACCTTGTAGATAAGAGCATGGATGTCTATACAGCCCTGGCCAATTAGAAGTGGGTGTGCCCCAGAGCATGCTGGATAACTGCATTTATATCTGAAGAGCACATGGGCTTTGGGTCTTCCTCTAGGGAGATTGGTCCAGGTGGGGAGGGGGCTGCTGCCTTTCCCCAGCGCAGATTGCCATGCAGCCTTAGGTGGGTGACCTGAGGGCCTGAAACACTGAAGCTGCAATCCAGGGTTCTTGTGAGAGTTGACTGCGGGAGGATGTCTGTGGATCCTGTCTGCATTTTTGTGCATACCTATAATCACTAATTTGTTCCCAGATATTTTGGTTTCAACAATTACTACACCTTCCACCATTGGGTACACTTTCCTATGCTGGTGCTTTCTTTCTGTGCCGGATATCGCATCCATCCGTTTGCCGCCTCAGTTCCCGTGGAGGGAGTGTGTTCCTGGCCCGCCCAGCTCCCACCGCCGCGCGCTGCACTTGTCGTCCGGACTGGTGAGTCCGCCCTGGCCAAACTACCTACTTATATCATATTCTCATGAATCTATTTCTATCTATTGGTCAGTACATTATTCATATATTTTCTACTTTATTCTATAGGAACTTTGTGGTACTATCAGCTCCTGATGAGTGGGGAGACACCCACGAAACGCGTCAAGCTTTTTAATTTGATGTTACTACCTAGTTACACTGTATACGGAACCACACTTATCAGTTCTTGACTATTTACTATAAATTGAATTTTGTTTTACACCTATTGGATGCATATTTACCATGTGGATATATCTGTCGATGTCGGGCATGCTGTCATAGGCATTATTTTGCCACATTACCCAATGAATTTATTTATTATTGTCATGTGTAGTTATATGTGGATACTATATATCATGTTTTTATTGTGTTAATGTCTATACATACTATGAATTGGATTTATTTATAATGAATAGTTTTTTATCGAATAATGAATAATGAACAAATAAACATGGTTAAAAAAAAAAAAGAAAATTCCACTATCCAAGTGCTTCATTTAAAGTCTCAAACTTCCCTTTTTTGTACTGTCTGCATAGTTGGCAACATTGTAAAAAAAAAATTCAGGACACTTTTTTGGCAGTAGGCAGAGTTGTGTTATAATTAGGGGCGGGCAGGCAGTTATAGGTGTGGCATAGGAAATGCGGCAAAATATGGGCGTGGTTTACATAAAATAGTGGGCGTGTCTTACATGGGCGTGGTTCAAAGGGGTGTGGTTAGTGTCTGAGATGAATGCGGGATGGAGAGGAAAAGGGGGGGGTGGAGGGATGGAGGGACAGCAGCCCCCCAATCCTACACCACAATAGCAAAATGTGTTTTCCAGAGTTTGACAATCAGCAGATAAAGATACTCCAAATACCTGGTGTTAGCGCTTCAATCATCCCGGCGCCATGATTGTTATGGTGTCAAGATGATTGAAGTGCATTATTTCTATTATTACATTGTAATATGTAATGAAATCATTCAACTCACCATAATGCAGAATCAGTGGGAGCCATGAGCCCGTCCCTAGCCACGTTGCCTGCCACCAGATGCCATCAGGTGCCCCTAGCAGAGTCCCTCTTTACATCAGGTGCCCCATCAGAGGTACCTTCCTCACATCTGTGTCCATCAGCGGAGCCCCTCCTTACATCTGGTGTCCCCATCAGTCCTCCTACCATCTGGTGCCCCTCTGACATCCAGACTCTGACTGGCCCCTCTGACATCCAGACTGCGCCCTCTGACATCTAAACTCTGACTGGCCCCTCTGACATCCAGACTGCGCCCTTTGACATCTAGACTCTGACTGGCCCCTCTGACATCCAGACTCTGACTGGCCCCTCTGACATTCAGACTCACTGGCGCCCGACATCCAGACAGACTGGCCCCTGACATACACAGACTGGCCCTCGACATCCAGACTGGCCTCCGACATACACAGACTGGCCCCCGACATTCCCAGACTGGCCCCCGACATCCAGACTGGCCCCAGACATACACAGACTGGCCCCCGACATCCAGACTGGCCCCTGACATACACAGAATGGCCCCCGACATCCAGACTGGCCCCCGACATACACAGACTGGCCCCGTGCGGAGACTTTGAACTGCGCCGCAGCATCTCTATTGAAGACCAGCTTCTGGTCTTCTTTAAAATGGCGGCCAGCGGAGACAAACGGGGAATTTGAATTTCCTGGGACAAACCGAAATTCCCAGGAATGTCCTGGGAAATTCGGGACCGTTGGCAACTATGTGTCTGGTACTGCTGAGGAAGGCTGAGTACAGACCCCCCACGGGGGATCCCTGGGACTTGTGCTGGGACAGTAGATCCCTCTCCAGACATCCCAACCTGCAAAAACTTATTTCAGGGAGGTGGCAAACTCATTTCAGGAAGGTGATGCTTCGTGCCCGAAAACGTAAATATTATTTAAATCACTTTCTCAATATTTTTTTGCAGTGCTTCTGGGGTGGGGTGGGGGTGGGTGGCAGTTGATGGTGGCAGTATTTTTTTTTACTTTCAATAATTGATTTTTTTACATTTTAACTTTTTGTTTTTTTTCACAATGCTTTTTTTTAATTATTTTTACACTTTTTTTGAATTTTTTTACAATATTTTATTTTTTACTTCTGGGGGAGCTTTGGTGAGATGTCAGGGGTTTAGAACCCTGACATCTCCCCTTTGAGACAGACAAAGGGACTGAGGACACATTCCCCAGTCCCTTTCTCAGCATTGAAGATGAATGAACAGGAGACAGAGGCTCCTGTCCATTCATAAACTGAGCAGAGTAAACACAGATTACTCTGCTCAGTAATCACAGGACACAGAAGCGATCTTGCTCACTGTGTCCTATTCCTAGTTCCCCCCACAGCTGGTGGGAGAGGAGGGGAGCCGGTTGCGGCGGATGGGGGCAAAGAAGGACACGGAGGGGGATGGGAGAGGAGTACACAGAGAAGCTGGGGATTATTAGTGCGCAGTAGGAGGGACAGCCACCGCACCGATCATTCCCGGGAGATCGGGAGGCGCTAGCGGGTGTGCGGGAGCCACAGCAGAAATGCAGGAGTCTCCCGTACCTTCAGGAAGACTTGAGATGTCTGCCCCTCTGAGTGGTAGAAGTCAGCTTCTGAGTGTGTGAGCTAAATGTCACTGAGTTCAGGGCTGTATTTAATATTGATTGGACCCAGGGCAAACAATATGCAATTTTGCTGTCCACCTGCTTTGAGAAATACAATATATAGCAGCTAAACTCCAAATCAGCTTAGTGTAGCAGATCAGGCAGCAATTGTGATTGGTTGTTGGAGGGGGTGTGATCAGTGGTAGTGTTGGGAGGGAATGGTATTAATGGCAGTGCTGGGGGGGGGGGGGGTGATCATTGGCAGTGCTGGGGTTTGATAGGATTAGTGACAGTGCTGGGGGGGACGAGATCAGTGGCAGTGCAAGGGGGGCTGGGGTGAGTGGCAGTGCTTGGGGGGGGGGGGGGGGGTCAGTGCCAGTGCTGGGTGAAGATGGGATCAGTGATACTCACTTACTGTCACCTGTTAGTCAGTTCCCCTGCCTGCATGCGAGGAAGGGGGGAGAGATGTGTAAGAGAGAGGGGGTGGGTGAAAGAGATAGGGGGGTGAGAGAGAGGGGTTTGTGTGTGTATGTGAGAGAGAGAGGGGGTGTGAGAGTGAGGGGGTGAGAGAAAGGGAGAGAGGCGTGTGTGTATGTGAGAGAGAGAGGGGGGTGTGAAAGTGAAGGGGTGAGAGACAGAGAGAGAAAGAGATAGAGAGGGTGGCTGAAAGAGAGAGAGAGTGTTAGAGATAGAGGGAGGTGAGAGAGAGGTGAGAGAGAGGTGAGAGATAGAGAGGGGGATGAGAGAGAGGGTTCAGAGAGATTAGTGTGTGAGAGAGAGGGGGGTGAGAGAGAGAGAGAGGGGAGTCAGAGAGAGAGAGGGGGACAGACAGAGAGGGGGTGAGAGAGACAGAAGTCAGAGCGAGGGGGGTCAGAAGGGGAGGTGAGAGAGAGGGGGTCAGAGAAGGGGTGAGAGAGGGGTCGGAGAGGGGGGTCAGAAGGGAAGGGGATGAGAAAAAAAGAGAGGGGTCAGAGAGAGAGTGGGTAAGAGAGAGAGACCCCTAGCCCTGTCTGCAGTTCCTCCTGTGCACCCCCTGTCTGTGGGTAATTGTGTGTGATGCCCAGTACCTTCCATAGGACATTCATGCTGGCCAGCAGCAGCTGAGACCCATTCTCCTTCAGGGTGAGGTGCTCTGCTCCATCCAGCGGACTGTCCTGGGGGGGTAGCAGTCCTTGGCTGCCTGCGCCTCCCATCTGTCCTCAGGGGGGCCCAATCCACCTGTCCTCCAAGCCCACTGTCAGAGCTGGAAGTGGAGAGGAGGGCGGCTAGCAGACCCTGGCTGCCTGTGCCTACCGCCAGTCCTCATGGGGCCGCCAATCTACCTGCCCTCTGGGCCTCCTGTCAGAGCTGAAAGTGGATGGGAGGGAAGGTTGCAGTCACTGGCTGCATGCGCATCCTGCTGATCCTCAGGGGGCACCGATCTGCCTGTGCTATGGGCTGATGTCAGAGCTGGAAATGGATAGGAGGTTGGAGGAATCCAGGCTTTGGGTGGTGCCGCCGTGTCAGGTATGCTGCGCCTGCTGCTCCTCACCTCTCTGGTGGTCCGGGAGCTCTTCTCACTCCTGGGCTCTCGCTTCTCCCTACTCCTGCAGACACCGGTCCAGGCCTCCCCATGACAAGGGGCAGCTGCTTTGGGCCCCTCACTGACTGGGCCCTGGTGCCCCTTTTGCCCCAGGTTAAAGATGGCCCTGACTGAGTTCCTTCTGCTACAAAGGGACTTGTTCATACCATACTGCTGCTGTATGGTCCTACAGATAATCTGCTATAAAGTTCTATTAAGAGAGTTGTCCTCAACTGTGAACATTTAATTTGGAGTATCCTACTAAATCCCACTAAATCCATTCTCTTATCCAAGTTTTCCAAATAAAATACAAAAAAAAACAAATCCCCTAGACTGGTCATTGGAAATAACAGGCGGAAGAGTAAGTACACCTGGCTGTGTGAAAATACCCTGTAACTGGCTGTGGATTAATTAATGGGAGACCCGGGCAAACCAATATCCAAATGGCTCCTGCGGGGGGCGGGGGGTACTGCTACAAACAGAACTTAGATTCTGGACAATAAGTCAGAAAGTTTTAATGAAGCCCAATCGTAAAGTAGTCATTAAAAGAAAAATCTCCCTAATGGGACGCAGATGGAAAAGAAAAAAAACTGACAGAGCTTCTCTTACTCTATCCAAAATAAATAAACGCGTTGCCTTGAATTCCATTGTAATATATCGATGTAAATCAAGTACATGTGCAAATTATGCAAATATATTTTAATATTTCCTTTCTCTCGCTGCCCCGCAGAGCTGCTTTGGAATCCCCAGTCGGTTTGCCAGTTGTAATGTTATAAAAATGTTAGTTATATATTGCCTGAAGACGGAGCAGTTGATATATCAAACAAATCAATACATCCAACAAGCAGGAAAATGTTACTGTATGATTACAAGCATCTCCAACTGTTTGACCCCTTTATGATTGTGTGTTTTGCATTTATCTTTTCGGCTACTTTGTGGTAAAGCAAGGAAATGAAAAACCCTGTAGTGTAATAATGTACTTTTACTAAGCAAGAATGTTTCATATGTTTTCTAAAGAAATTATTCTCTAAAGTTGGTAGCTGCTAGCACCACAAAAGGACAAAACACTTGTAGAAAACTGTACAGAAAACATGCTGTGCTAATAAATGATGAATCAAACAACCATAGGAGTTTCACATTAAAAATACATGTAGCACCCTCTACTACTAGAAGTCTAAATATTTTTTTTTTTTCTATTAGAGGTAAATTTATGCAAGCTTGGCCAGCAGCCAAACATGTCTGTTTTTTGTCCTGAGTTGGCATAAATCCAGGGAGAGCTGGATGACTCACAGGCAGCATCATTGAAACCTCCCCCCTTCTTCTCGAATGTTCTGGTGCCTTCTAGAAGGATGGGAGGGGAAGTAAGGTCGAGCTGACTGGAGTATTCTGAGGGCCCTGTCCAACCCCCAACTTGGCAGCCCCCTTAAATATTCAGGGTCAGCCCAGCTGAGGACAAGAGTTTGGGTGGAAGATGGAGATGGAGTTTTAGGCTGTCGTGGCCTTTGAGGGAGCTCCCCAGTTGAAGGTGAACTTGGGCCTGAGCTTGGGTGTGGATAGGGCCCTCCTCAAGATGGATGGAGGTGTCCTGGACAGGAGGCCCTGGGAGCAAGGACAACAGCGGTAGAACACAGTAAGTCTACAGAAGCAACTGGATCAACCAAAAGGGCTGGTGAGGGAAACACAGTCAGGAGGACTGGGATGGAGCAGTCTGGGATGGAGCCAGTCAGAAGGACTGTGGTGGCACGGGCAGTGGAAAGCGGAAACTGCAGCCAAGAGGGCTGGCAGGGCCAGAAGTGGTGGTACTGTGATCAGTAGCCACATGTACAGCTAGCCCTAGGACTACCATACTTTGTTACACCATAGGGGCCTGTGGTCCCTGCCTTGCTGTGCCATTGTTAGGCCTCAACATCACTGCTGGCTGGTCCTGGTAGGGATGGTCTGCAATCAAGTATATGTGCTGGTGGTGGAGAGGAGAGGTTGTATATACCGGAGGTGTATAGTTGGCCACTGTATTTTTCTATCTTCAACCAAGTGGGCATCCTATATGTATCCTATCCCCATCCAAGTTACGTCCCCTTAAAGGGGTTGTAAAGCTTAATTTTTTATTTTCTAAATAGGTTCCTTTAAGCTAGTGCATTGTTGGTTCACTTACCTTTCCCTTCGATTTCCCTTCAAAATGTTTTTTTTCTTTGTCTGAATTTCTCACTTCTTGTTTCTCCTCAGTAAACTTCACTCCATCATCCGAGCGGCGTTTAGTCAGCCAGAACAGCTTACTGAGGAGGAACAGGAAGTGAGAAATTTAGACAAAGAAAACAAAGAAAAAAACATTTAGAAGGGAAATCGAAGAAAAAGGTAAGTGAACCAACAATGCACTAGCTTAAAGAAACCTATTTAAAAAATAAAAAACAAACCTTTACAACCCCTTTAATAAAAAACACAAAAACAAAGTACAAGGACTAATTCTTGACTAAAGTGTGTCTGTAAAATCATGTGCCTGGCTGTTCAGGGTCAGAGACAGACCACAATCACCAGCAGCCCCTACGGGGGTAACGCTACATACAAAATATTAGAATCATTCCATGTAATAATGTAACAAAGTGCCATGTGCAAAAATAAAGTGCAAGATACAAAGAAAAGTGACAGTCCACTTACAGTGCCTTGAAAAAGTATTCATACCCCTTGACATTTTCCATATTTTGTCATATTACAACCAAAATCGTAAATTTATTTTATTGGGATTTTATGTGATAGACCAACACAAAGTGGCACATCATTGTGAAGTAGAAGAAAAGTGATAAATGGTTTTCAACATTTTTTTACAAATAAATACCTGAAAAGTTTGGCGTGCATTTGTATTCAGCCCTCCTAACTCTGATACCCCTAACTAAAATCCTAGTGGAACCAATTGCCTTCAGAAGTCACCTAATTAGAAAATAGAGGTCACCTGTGTGTAATTGAATCTCATTATAAATACAGATGTGAAGCCCTCAGAGGTTTGTTAGAGAACCTTAGTGAACAAACAGCATTGTGAAGGCCAAGCAACACACCAGACAGGTCAGGGATAAAGTTGCGTATGAAGTTTAAAGCAGGGTTAGGTTATAAAAAAGAGATCCACAGCAAACAGGTGGAAAAAGGAGCTCTGGTCAGATGAAATTAAAATTAAACTTTTTGGCCTAAAAGCAAAACGCTATGTGTGACGGAACACTAACTGCACTGGTGAACACACCATCCTCACTGTGTAACATGATGATGACAGCATCATGTTATTGGGATGTTTTTCTTCATCAGAGACAGGGAAGCCTGGTCAGAGTTGATGGGAAGATGAATGAAGCTAAATACAGCGCAATCTTAAAAGAAAATTTGTTGAGTCTGCAAAAGACCTGAGGCAGGGGCGGAGGTTCACCTTCCAGCAGGACAATGTCCCTAAACATACAGCCAGAGCTACAATAGAATGGTTTAGATCAACTCATATTCATGTGTTAGAATGGCCCAGTCAAAGTCCAGACCTAAATCCAATTGAGAATCTGTGGCAAGACTTGTAAATTGCTGTTCACATACGCTCTCCATCCAATCTGACAGAGCTTAAGCTATTTTGCAAAGAAGAATGGGCAAACATGTCACTCACTAGATGTGCAAATCTGATAGAGACATCCCTAAAATAACTTTCAGCTGTGATTGCAGCGAAAGGCGGTTCTACAAAGTATTGACTCAGGGGGGCTGAATACAAATGCACGCCACACTTTTCATATATTTATTTGTAAAAAATTCAGAAAACCCTTTATCATTTTCCTTCCACTTCATGTCTGATGCTGCGTACACACGATCAAACAAGCGGGTGGAAAAGTCCGGCAAACTCAAGTCCACCGGACAATCCCCCCGTGTGTAGCCTCCGGCATACTTTTTTGACCCGAAAGTACGGCGGACTTAGAAAGTAGTTTTGCACTCCAATCTTCCCGCCGGACTTGCATTTCGGCGGGCAGTCCGGCCGTGTGTATGCCAGTCCGCCGTACTTTTGAAATGAGCGGACTTTTCCCGCCCGGAGAAAAGTCCGCTCATTTCGAACGGGTCTCCAGGTAGGCGGGGCACGCGAAGGAGACGTCGCTGGCCCCGCCGCCTGGTATGAACTTAAAGGGGAACCCCAACGCTGAAAAAAATCGGCGTGGGGGTCCCCCCAGGTCCACATCAGACCCTTGTCCGAGCACGCTACCCGGCCAGCCAGGAAAGGGGGGGACGAGTGAAAGGCCCTCCCTCCTGACCCGTACCAGGCCATGTGCCCTCAACATGGGGGGTGCCTTGGGGAAGGGGGGGCCGCGCGGCCCCCCCACCCCAAAGCACCTTGTTCCCATGTTGATGAGGACAAGGGCCTCTTCCCGACAACCCTGGCCGTTGGTTGTCGGGGTCTGCGGGCGAGGGGCTTATCGGAATCCCCCTTTAATAAGGGGGCCCCCGGATACCGGCCCCCCACCCTATGTGAATGAGTATGGGGTACAATGTACCCCTACCCATTCACCTGAAAAATAAAGTACAAAACAAAACACAACACACAAGATAAAATAGTTTATTGCACAGCTCCGGGGGTCTTCCGTCTTCGGGGGTCTTCTCGCTGGACTCCTCCGCTATCTTCTTGTAGCTTTTTTGCTAGCGGAGGAGCCCGGCTTTCTTCCTCTCTGCCGGCCTCTTTTTCCGACTTCGGGGGTCTTGTCCCCCTCTTCGGTTCTTCTGCCGGGCCACCGCGCCTTCTTCTAGCTCTTTTACAGGCAGTGGCCCGGTCTTCTGTCGCCGCTGCCGCTGTCGCCGCCGCTGTCGCCGCCGCCTTCTGTTCTTCTGTTCTCTTCTTCTTCTTCTTCTTCTTCAGATGTTGCCTCGCCGAGTCCTCCGCTCACAATGACGGGGACAGGGCACGCAGCGACTTATATAGGGACATCGCCGGATGATGTCCCCGCCTATTATGATGTTACAGTCCCAGCATCCTCTTGGACTGTGACACCATAATGGGCGGGGACATCATCCGGGATGTCCCTATATAAGTCGCCGCGTGCCCGGTCCCCGTCATTGTGAGCGGAGTACTCGGCGAGGCAACATCTGAAGAAGAAGAAGAAGAAGAAGAGAACAGAACAGAAGGACAGAAGAAGGCGGCGGCGACAGTGGCAGCGGCGACAGAAGACCGGGCCACCGCCTGTAAAAGAGCTAGAAGAAGGCACGGTGGCCCGGCAGAAGAACCGAAGAGGGGGACAAGACCCCCGAAGTCAGAAGAAGAGGCCGGCAGAGAGGAAGAAAGCCGGGCTCCTCCGCTAGCAAAAGAGCTACAAGAAGATAGCGGAGGAGTCCGGTGAGAAGACCCCCGAAGACGGAAGACCCCCGGACCTGTGCAATAAACTATTTTATCTTGTGTGTTGTGTTTTGTTTTGTACTTTATTTTTCAGGTGAATGGGTAGGGGTACATTGTACCCCATACTCATTCACATAGGGTGGGGGGCCGGTACCCGGGGTCCCCCTTATTAAAGGGGGCTCCCGGATTCCGATAACCCCCTCGCCCGCAGACCCCGACAACCAACGGCCAGGGTTGTCGGGAAGAGGCCCTTGTCCTCATCAACATGGGGACAAGGTGCTTTGGGGTGGGGGGGCCGCGCGGCCCCCCCTTCCCCAAGGCACCCCCCATGTTGAGGGCACGCGGCCTGGTACGGGTCAGGAGGGGGCTCGCTCGCCCCCCCTTTCCTGGCCGGCCGGGTAGCGTGCTCGGACAAGGGTCTGATGTAGACCTGGGGGGACCCCCACACGGCGTTGGGGTTCCCCTTTAAGTTCATACCAGGCGGCGGGGCCAGCGACGTCTCCTTCGCGGGCCCCGCCTACCTGGAGACCCGCTCGAAATGAGCGGACTTTCCTCCGCGTGTGCGGGCGAGTCCGTTCATTTCAAAAGTAGGGCGGATAGTACGGCGGACTTAGTACGCCGTATTAGTCCGCTGAAAAAGTGCCGTGTGTGGGCAAGTAGCCTATTCGGAAAGTCTTGTGATTGTGACTGGTAATCATGAAATTCATGTGTTGATCACTGCAGTGAAGATTACCTGCCACCATAGGGGGTTAAATGTGCTTACCAAAGCTTGTGGTTACCAGCAGTGCTGATTCAAACTGGAAGATATACAGTATCTCACAAAAGTGAGTACACCCCTCACATTTCTGTAAATATTTTATTATATCCTTTCATGTGACAACACTGAAGAAATGACACTTTGCTACAATGTAAAGTAGTGAGTGTACAGCTTGTGTAACAGTGTAAATTGTTTGTCCCCTCAAAATGACTCAACACACAGCCATTAATGTCTAAACTGCTGGCAACAAAAGTGAGTATAACCCTAGACCCCTTTCAAACTGGGGCGTTTTTCAGGCGTTTTTCATGCGCTTTAGCGTTAAAAAATACACCTGAAAGAAGCCGCAACTGCAATCCCAATGTAAAAGCCCGAGTGCTTTCACACCGAGATCCCTTTCATACTGGGGCGTTTTTCAGGCGCTTCAGCGTTAAAAAAAGCGCCTGAAAGAAGCTGCAACTGCAATCCCAATGTAAAAGCCCGAGTGCTTTCACACCAAGGCGCTGCGCTGGCAGGGCGTCAAAAAAAGTCCTGCAAGCAGCTTCTTTGCAGCGCTTTTGGAGCGGTGAATACAACGCTCCTAAAGGGCCCCTTCCCATTGAAATCAATGGGAAGCGCCTGTAAAACGCCTGAAAAACGCCTGAAAAACGCTATTGGCAGCAGCGTTTTGTGGGCGCTTTTAACCCTTTATTTGGCCACTAGCAGGGGTTAAAAGCGCCCCAATAACGCTCGAAAAACGCTGGTAAAGCGCTGCTAGTTTAAGCAGCCCTTTACGAGCGTTTTTCGGGCGCTGACATTGTGAAAGGGTTCTTAAAGCACTTGGGCTTTCACATTGGGACTGCAGATGAGGCTTCTTTCAAGCGCTTTACAGGCGCTTTTTTTAACGCTAAAGCGCCTGAAAAACGCCTGAAAAACGCCCCAGTGTGAAAGGGGTCTAAGTGAAAATGTCCAAATTGGGACCAAAGCATCAATATTTTGTGTGGCCACCATTATTTTCCAGTACTACCTTAACCCTCTTGGGCATGGAGTTCACTAGAGCTTCACAGGTTGCCACTGGGGTCCTTTTCCACTTCTCCATGACACATTGTGGAGCTGGTGGATGTTAGAGACCTTGCACTCCTCCACCTTCCATTTGAGGATGCCCCACAGATGCTCAATAGGGTTTAGGTCTGGAGACATGCTTAGCCAGTCCATCACCTTTACCCTCAGCTTATTTAGCAAGGCAGTGGCCATCTTGGAGGTGTGTTTAGGGTCATTATCATGTTGGAATACTGCCCTGCAACCTAGTCTCCAAAGATCATGCTCTGCTTCAGTATGTCACAGTATATGTTGACGTTCATGGTTCCCTCAATGAACTGTAGCTCCCCAGTGCTGGCAGCACTCATGCAGCCCCAGACCATGACACTCCCAACACCATGCTTGACTGTAGGCAAGACACACTTGTCTTTGTACTCCTCACCTGGTTGCCACCACACACGCTTGACACCATCTGAACCAAATAAGTTTATCTTGGTCTCATCAGACCACAGGACATGGTTCCAGTAATCCATGTCCTTAGTCTGCTTGTTTTCAGCAAACTGTTTGCCAGCTTTCTTGTGCATCATCTTTAGAAGAGGCTTCCTACTGGGACAACAGCCATGCAGACAAATTTGATGTAGTGTACGGCGTATGGTCTGAGCACTGACAGGCTGACCCACCACCCCTTCAATCTATGCAGCAATGCTGGCAGCACTCATATGTCTATTTCCCAAAGACAACCTATTTCCCAAAGTGCACTCAACTTCTTTGGTTCATGGCAAGGCCTTTTTTGAGTGGAACGTATCCTGTTAAACCGCAGTGTGGTCTTGGCCACCATGTTGAAATAAATAAACTGAATATAGTCCACAATGTGATGGAAAATAAATATAATCCACGGATGGAAACTGAGGTATGTTGTTAGTCCAGGTAAGTGAATGACCACCTTGAAACATCAATGGAAGGACAGGTGTGGAAAGAAGATAATGGGGGAAGCTACCACCAACATAAGGAAGGCTTACCAGAGCTATTGGACTCAACAAGGTATATGCCTAATGAGTCGTCAAGGCTTATGGTGACAACACACCAGTAAATAGGGGCATCAATATCTGCAGATGTTGGTACAGGCAGATGGTGATCACACTGTCCCTCACTCAAACTCAGGGGGAGGTTGGTCGGATTCTTCCCATATACTCACAGGATGCAACCAAAAATGAAACAAAAGCTCCACATAGTGTGAATCCGCATTACAAAGAATATTTATTAAAATTGAGGAACACTAACATTTGAGCAGGTAAAAAGCGCTTATAAAATAGACTGAAGATTTAACGCAATGGCATCAGCAGGTTCGTCCCAATGCTTTTCCTCTAAGGAGACATCATCTGGGATGTAGACATGCCGTAGTCATTGCGTTTATATAGGCATTGTACCCCAATAACAAGATACAAACCTGTGGGAAATTACTCATGTAATAACGCAATCACTTCCTGGTTTTCAAAATAGAGGTGACGTGTGGCTCAAGCCTCGCTATGGGTAGGAAATCAGCGCACAAGTGGATGAGGTCATCTGAAAATCGTCCTGTGAACTTACAGTGTGAACGCCAAGCCTCACTATCAAACGCCTGGTGCCCTCTGGACATGACGACAATGCTTATTGGACTGCCTACACTCAATCATGAGCATCGGACCACCCGCTGCCACGTCAGACCAGAAGACACGGACATCAGCGGGTCAAGCCTCGCTATGGAACAGCGAGAATGGCCCGCACCGTCTCATCACTGGCTAAACACTGCTGTCGTTTTTTGTAGTAGTGACACCGCGTGACCTTTACACAAATAAACAGCCACAATGACAATGATATACCAAAGTCACATCAGAAAAGTTGGAAACTGTTTAAAAAAAAAGTTTTAAAAAGTTATTTTATAAAAAGTGGTGAAGAAAAATATATTTTATATCCCCACAGGGTTGATGCCGAAATTGGATTTCGGTTTTACAATATATAAATTATGCTTTTACAACCAATCTGGTTCCCCTGTTGTAGTCACGTGACGTAACGCGTAGGGAGTGGCCGGAATGATCAGATGTAAACCAGAAGTGACATGAGAAGGAGCTTAAGAACTCAGTTTGAATTGTTATTGCTTGTTTTTTATGTTTTTAATGTAAGAGTTCACCTCATGGCTATATGATAAATGCACCCAGAGTCTTTTTAACACACTACACTATTGGAGGTATTCTTTCTCTCTCCTCTCCCCATTTTGATTGTGGCACCACATTGGAGCCCATTAGAGCCACCTAATGGAGGATTGGTAAAGATTGAGAATTGTTTGAAGATCCCATCAACAGCATTTGCCAGTAGGAAAAGGCTCCATTAGGAAGCCGTGGAGAGCTTTATCTATTCAATGATGCGATTTATATAAGGTGACAGTTCTGTGAGACTATTGATTCAATCTGTGGATCAGTTTATGGACTATCTGCTGCTATTTGCTCGCTTTGTATATTATCCATTGGCTGCACCGAATTTTTAATTTTTCTTTTTAGGACATCACCCATTGGTCTAGCATTTTTTTGGGACTTCCTTTATTTATAGATTTATTTATATATTTCTACTTCACTCAGGACTTTGAGTATTATTTTTATACATTTCATGCACTATTTGAACAATTAATATTAATATATATTATTTTGTGGAGATTTAATATTTTTCACTTTTTATATTTTTGCACTTTACCCATCCCTCTGTGGATTTTACTTAGTGTTTGAGTGATTAACATTACAGAGCGAGATCACTTTATATATTTTTATCTATTTTTGTGTATTGTGAACACTATTCGCTTTTGCTGCTGTTTTCATACACATTTTTTCACCTATTTCTGTTAATAGGAAAATTTTATTAGTTTCTCCTTGTAGCGCAAAGGACACTTTTACACATTTATAGCCATTCCCACATGACATCTAAACTTCCTAACAAATAAGCATTGACAACACACCTCCATTTCAGCACAGTGCCACTGAGGAGTGAAGGCAGACTGCTCTTCCTGTCTTCCTTTATCATGTGACATATCACATGACCCAAGATGGGAAAGAGAGACACTACCTTCGTTTCTGGCGGGAGCTGTGCTGACACTAAGGTACTTTATCCTCTTAAATCCTGCACTAGCCCTGAATGGGTTGTGGTACTGTCCAACAAATGCAACAGCAGAGATCATTTATGCAAATCATAAAGCATCATTTAGGTAGGCCTTCCTGCTGCCTTTGTTGCTTTAGACGCCATTCACATTAGGCGACTTGGAATCGTGGTAAAATGTGTAATCCTTATTCATCGTTATTGCACCATTCGTCCTTATGCTGCACAATTTTTCTGCGATTGTCGCACAGCAAAACAGTTCGGATTCGTGGCAAAATGTGCTTGTAAAAACGTGCCTGGCTCAGGGCAAAAATTTGGTCTCTGAGCTTCTTTGACGCGACAAATGCGCATAGAGCAGCTCATTCAATTGAATGGGCTGCCCTATGCGCATACACACAAAATTATGAGGGGGAACGCAAGTTCCCGCTACACGAAGTGTGAATGGGACCTTAGAGGGAAGAGTTGGTGCCATAAACTTTCCGTTTTTTTTCCCTTTGCACAGCTGCAGGTCCTCATATTACATTGCAGGTACATTTATAAAACAGTTGAGTCAAAAACTCTGTAGTATTTATAAACTGTCTAATTGGCTTGCATTTTATCTCTCATCTACGCAATCAATTTCAAGATACACATTCATTTTTATTAATGGGATAAATGAAAATAAAAGCCAACCGGAATACCAAGCGCACTGGAGAGATAAACTTGAGCGTCTCGATGTAGATTGGAGCGGCTTGGCAACAAATTGGCCATCGTTTTCTCTCTTCTGCGTGGGAGGAGGGATCCCACTTAATTTCTGTTGTGTGGCTCTTGCTTAAACTTTGCTTATTGCTTTTTCATTGGGAAGAGCGCATATTTTCTCGGCAGAGCAAATGGCTGGCGTTCATCGAGGAACGTGCACTTAATAAAACGCAGTTTAGAATATGCTGAATTCCAAGAAGTGAATCATCATGACAACATCTCCACTCCTCTCCGATCTCATATTATATTAAACGCCGGTGAATCATGAAAGCAGCTTGAAAACGCAGTGGCATCTTGCAGTTTATAGCTGCAAGTGTTTATGTGCGCTGAGATAGGAGAAGGAGACCGACGTTAACATCTTGCTGACCAAGCATACTTTGTGGGAGATTTACTAAGACTGGAGCACTCAGAATCTGGAGCAGCTGTTTATGATAGCCAATCAGCTTCTAATGTCAGCTTGTTCAATTGAGCTTTGAAAATAAAACCTGGAAGCTGATTGGTTTCTATGCAAAGCTGCACCAGATTTTGCACTCTCCGGTTTTGGTAAATCTACCCCCTTGGGTCTTTGTGGCCAAGTTTTTAGAGGCTTTTGGGCTCATTCACATGAAGCAGCAATCAACACAAACTCAGTGCAAGGGCCTATAGAAAACAATACTTGGGCTTAATGCATGTGTGAATGGGCCCATAGCTGTTACATATCTTTTTCAAGCCAAACTCCTATCACATAAATGCAACTTAATATATTTCTCGTTATCCAAAAAGGATAAACCCACTTAGTTTGCACTAAAAGACTTTGCAAACCCAGATACTGTATTATCCACTTGCCGGCCGCCCACAGTATATGTACGTCATCATCACTTTTAATATCGCAGTTACGGCAGCAGCTAGTTGCAATAACCCTGGTATAAAAGTGAACAATTGGTCCTGCGCAAATCTACCAGAAATCCTATATAAAGTGCTACGTGCTAATGAATAATGAATAAAAAATATATATTATTAAAATATATAGAAAGCAGGCAAAATACAAAAGTCCATAAGGTGGATATCAATGTCTAGTTCACTGGCACCAATTAGGAAAATGCAGATACAAACGGTACTTAAAAAATCGGGGGGCTGAAGGCTCCCAGAACTCTCACCTCCAAGTGTAGAAAGATAGGCACATCAAACAAAGCAGACCACCTCCATTCTCGTTCCCAGCCACCAGGGGGTCCTCAGCTACAGCCGACTAGGAAGCAATGATCTCCGCATTGGGCCACAAGGGGGCCATATAATACAATGTAGACTGTACTGTTGCTACGAGGAAGGTTTCCACAGGGGTGTGCAGCTCAAAAAAATAATTAACATGGAGAGATTTTATAGGGTGTCATACCGAAGGAGTTGTATATTGCTTGCAATGTAGTTGTAATTTACAATACATAGGAAGAACTAAGAGAGCCTTGAGAGTAAGAGTAAAGGAGCATATACAAAATATCCTTAACGGCTTTCCCAAGCACAGTGTCTCTAGACATTTTGACCTGGTACATAATAGGGATCCTTCCCACTTACAATTTTGGGGTATTGAGAGATACAATCCATCATGGAGAGGCAGTCATAAAATTAGAACGATTAGCCAAAAAGAATCCAGGTGGATATACACTATGAGAACTTTCTGTCCTGAGGGCCTTAATGTTGAGTTCGACTTGAATTGTTTTTTAAGTAATTTTTAATATATAAAGAAAAATATTTTTTATATATACATTTTCTGATATATATTTTATCTTTTTATGTCCTCTTCTTGATTGTTTTTTTGATATTATTCTGTGTATCTAGTTTACTTATGTATAGTCCCACTTCATTTCCGGTATGCAATTCTACATTTTTTAGCATACTATTCTATACTATGCTATATGCGTGTGTTTGTTTTGTTTTTTTCTTCCATTAAAAGGGAGAATTTTATATATTTCTATATATTTTTATATATTTTTTCATTTTTTATATATATGTAGATATATTTTTCACCATTCAGATTTTATTGGTAAGGTATACGGTCTTTTATACTGATACCATTCCATTAGGATGTTGATTCCATCTAAGGAATCCCCTAATATATTTTCTAGGCTTTGTTTAAGTCATTTGTGAATTTTTATTTGCTCTATTTGATACATTATAATTGTATTGCGGTCCATACACATATATATATGGATGTCGGCGGACATTTAAAATTATATTGTTTTATTAATGGACATTTTAACCTTACTTGGCGATATATGGAGAATGATATTTTCTTCCCTTTCTAATATAGTTATTAGTATTGATATTTAGTATTTTTCTCTACTGCTTCCCATTACTGTACTGTTCCCCGCCGAGAGTACCATGATGGCGGGATCTATACTTCCGGTGGTTCTTCGCTGAGAGTACCAAGATGGCGGAACCGATACTTCCGGTTTTTATCTGTTTTCCTTGATTACCATGACTAAGATGGCCGAATTGGCACTTCCGGTTATGATGTATTTAAGGAATTGGATAGCGGCCAATCACAATCCCCTGAAAAAGTCACGTGATTGACGCAACGCGTAGGGAGTGGCCGTATGTCGTACTGGAAGTTAAGTAGGACTGGCGGAAAACGCCAAAACACCATTTTGCTTTATGTGCTGTTCTTTTGTTTAAATGTGAGAGTCCGATTTTTATACTTTTTTTAATTAAACTTTACCATTTTGAGAATTACTACACTATCAGAGCCTTCCCTCTCTCTCCATGTTAATAATTTTTTTGAGCTGCACATCCCTTTGGAAACCTTCCTCGTAGCAACAGTACAGTCTACATTGTATTATATGGCCCCCTTGTGGCCCAATGCGGAGATCATTGCTTCCTAGTCGGCTGTAGCTGAGGACCCCCTGGTGGCTGGGAACGAGAATGGAGGTGGTCTGCTTTGTTTGATGTGCCTATCTTTCTACACTTGGAGGTGAGAGTTCTGGGAGCCTTCAGCCCACCAATTTTTTAAGTACCGTTTGTATCTGCGTTTTCCTAATTGGTGCCAGTGAACTAGACGTTGATATCCACCATATGGACTTTTGTATTTTGCCTGCTTTCTATATATTTTAATAATATATATTTTTTTATTCATTATTCATTAGCACGGAGCACTTTATATAGGATTTCTGGTAGATTTGCGCAGGACCAATTGTTCACTTTTATTTTTATCTGGTAGTTTGTGTAATGCTATCAGGTTCAGCTGCAGTTTCTAGCACCTTATTGTAATATTTGCACGTGCACTTTATTATATTATTTATTTTTTGCATTTTTCTATATTGATTTTTTATATATGAGGTATATTCACCCTGCTGATTAGCTAAAAATTGTAAAATAGTAGCGCGAAGGCTTTTTTCTCACTATTTGCTGTTTTCAATAACCCTGGTATCATTTTTTTCTGTGGCTGATTCGACATCAAAGTGATCCGAAGGCGGATTGGCCACGGGATCACTTTTAGGGGCGGTGCCCATCTCCCACCACTTTCTGGTCGTTTCCGCATTTACCGGAGCCATTGGTAAACCTGGAAACAATGCGATCCGTTAGGTAGATAGGCAGGAAGTCGAGTGAGATGGCGCTCACTCAGCTCTTTGCCCTTGGAGGACCAGAGCGACCTCCAATGCCACTTCCGGTCCTCGGGAAGTTATACAGGATTTTTTTTCTTAAAGGAGAAGTACAGCCAAAGCTCGTGTGGCTGTACTTCACCTTTGGATCACAGGAGTGCAGTTCGTTCTGCACTCCTGTGACCCATTTTCAGCAGAAAGAGGGCTGAAGTCCGCTCTCTGCTGACGTCACAGAAGTCTGGCTGGGGTCCACTTCAACATGACTATGGAATCGAGACCTGCCAGATTCCTGGACCACCACACAGCTCAGCCTCTCAGTGAGAGCCTGAGTCAGCTGCCCCACCCAAAGCCCAGTGCTCCAGTGAGCGAGGAGGGGGCAAAGCAGAGAGCTGTGACTGACAGTCTTAGGGAGCTGTGAGAACTGAGTGATCAGGAGTGTTCGATCGCTCAGTTCTCAGTGTAGAGGCACCTAGGGACAAATGCAACATCCACCTAGGTAAGTATGAATCTTAAAAAAAAATCAAAACCCATAATTCTCTTTTAAAGTCAAAATGATTTTTTATTTTTTTTGCTTTTAAAGATAAATGAGAGATAAATCTCTCAATAAAGGGGACCTGTCATGCTTATTTCTATTACAAGGGATGTTTACATTCCTTTTACTAGGAATAAAAGTGATCAAAAAAAATAAAAAGTAAAGGGACAATGCAAAAATAAAAAAATTAAAGTAATTAAATGTAGCACCCTTGTCCCAAAACAGGGCTACAGGTGGATTTAGCTGTGCTGGGTGGTAGCCAGCCTGGCTAATTTGTAGTTTTATGGATCAAATGGGCTTCCCCCTAATCCTTTTTCAGCTGTGGCTGCTCCCTGTTAATCAGTTTATGAATAAACATACCTTTCTCAGCCACTCAGACCGGGTGCTTTGCATGCTGTGAGAAGGTATTTATTTGGAGAGAATCAGGTGATTTAGGTCTTCTCCACCCAGACTGCGGTCTGGGTGGGTTTGTGAGGAGAAGCTCCAGCTGGGTAGGTCTGAAGCCTGAGGCCTGACCATTTTCTCAAGGTTCTGCAAGGGAAAGCTTGCTAACTACCTGAAGGCAATGCTGAGAGGGATGCCATTCTAAGGAAGCACCAGAGGTGACTCTTCATGAACCAGGAACTATGAAGTGGCTGGGAGGACTTCAATAGAGAAATGCGTATGATACTGTGAGTAAAGTTTAGGTACTATAGGAGACAGCCAGAGGTGTAACTAGATTCTTCAGGGCCCCCGGTGCAATAAACCATGAAGGGCCCCCACCAGGGGCATTGCTGGGTCTACAAAACATCTTGGGCTAGAGCCCATAGCAGCGAAGTAAAGAAAGTCATAGACATGTATATAATATACGTGTGTGTGTGTTATATATATATATATAAAATCGTTACATATCTGGGTGCAGATCTCCCACTTACATCAGGGTCCCCAGAGCCCCCCTCATTATATCAGCGTCCCCAGGGAGCCCCCCCACATCAGGGTCCCCAGAGAGCCTCCCTACTTACATCAGGGTCCCCAGAGACCCCCTCCCCCACATCAGGGTTCCCAGAGTGTCTCCCCTTCCATCAGGGTCACCAGAGAGCCTCCCCTTACATTAGGGTCCCCAGAGAGCCTCTCCCTACATCAGGGTCCCCAGAGAGTCTCCCCTTACACCAGGGTCCCTAGAGAGCCTCCCCTTACATCTGGGTCCCCAGAGATCCTCCCCCTACATTAGGGTCCCCAGAGAGCCTCCCCTTACACCAGGGTCCCTAGAGAGCCTCCCCTTACATCTGGGTCCCCAGAGATCCTCCCCCTACATTAGGGTCCCCAGAGAGCCTCCCCTTACTTCAGGGTCCCCAGAGAGCCCCCTTACATCAAGGTCCCCAGAGAGCCCCCTTACATCAAGGTCCCCAGATAGCCCCTTCTTACACCCCCCACTTACATCAGGGTGCCCAGAGCCCCCCTCATTATATCAGGGTCTCCAGGGAGCCTCCCTCTACATCAGGGTCCCCAGAGAACCTCCCTCCTTACATCAGGGTCCCCAGAGAGTCTCCCCTACCTCAGGGTTCCCAGAGAGTCTCCCCTTACATCAGGGTCCCCAGAGAGCCTGCCCTTACATCAGGCTCCCCAGAGAGCCCCCCCTACATCAGGGTCCCCAGAGAGCCTCCCCCTACATCAGGGTTCCCAGAGAGTCTCCCCTTACATCAGGCTCCCCAGAGAGCCTCCCCCTACATCAGGGTCCCCAGAGAGCCGCTCCTTACTCCAGGGTCCCCAGAGAGCCTTTCCATACCTCAGCGTCACAAGAGAGCCTCCCTATTTACATCTGGGTCGTCAGAGAGCCTCCCCTTACATCAGGGTCCCCAGAGAGCCTCCCCTTACTTCAGGGTCCCCAGAGAGCCTCCACTTACACCAGGGTCCCCAGAGAGTCTCCCTACTTACATTAGGGTCCCCAGGGCCCCCTCATTACATCAGGGTCCCCAGAGTCCCCCTGATTACATCAGGGTCCCCAGAGTCCCCCTCATTACATCAGGGTGCCCAGAGAGTCCCTCCTTACATCAAGGTTCCCAAAGAGCCCCTTCTTACATCAGGGTCTCCAGAGAGCCCCCCCTTACATCAAGGTCCCCTAAAGAGCCCCTCCTTACATCACGGTCCCCAGAGAGCCCGCCCACCTTCAGGGTCCCCAGAGAGCCCCTCCTTACATCAGGGTCCCCAGAGAGCCCTTCCTTACATCAGGGTCCCCAGAGAGCCCCTCCTTACATCAGTGTCCCCAGAGATCCCCCTCCTTACATCAGTGTCCCCAGAGGGCCCCCCTTACATTAGTATCCCCAGAGAGGCCCCCCTTACATTAGTTTCCCCAGAGAGCCCCCCTTACATTAGTATCCCCAGAGAGGCCCCCCTCACATTAGTGTCCCCAGAGAGCCCCCCTTACATTAGTATCCCCAGAGAGCCCCCCTTACATCAGTGTCCTCAGAGGACACCCCCTTACATCAGTGTCCCCAGTGGGCACCCCCCTGTTACATCAGGATCCCCAGACCGCCCCCAACCCCCCGGGTGCCTGGCTGGTACCTGGGCTGGGGAGGTGGGAGGCGACGATCGGCAGCTCTATAGAGTCCACGGGCGGTGGAATCTCCATGAGGCTAGTAGTTCTCTTCTCCAGTGTATACAGTGGAGAGGGGAGGAGCCTCTGACCAAGCATGTATCAGTAATAGTGTACAAGCAGAGCCGACTCACTTGTACACTGTAGAGTGAAACTGCTAGATGCTCAAGTCAGAGTCCCCTCCCCTCTCCACTGTGTAGACTCAGGAAGAGAACTACAAGGCCCAGGGAGATCCCGCCACCAATGGGCAACAGCGCTGCTGATCGTCGCCTCCCACCTCCCCCTCACTGCATTCTAAATGGACAGCCAGAGGTGCAGGGGGAGATGTCGGGTCTTGGGGCCCCCACAGTGGCAGAATGGCAGGGCCCAGTCACAAGTGCAACTGCAGCGACCCCTATAGTTCCGCCACTGGAGACAGCTTAGTCTACAAAGTACAGATGTGCTGGTTCAGCTTAAAGGCTCTTTTCCTGTACTGCTGTCTAGGGATGAGCTTCGAGTTCGAGTCGAACTCATGTTCGACTCAAACATTGCCTGTTCGCCTGTTCAGCGAACAGTGAACAATTTGGGCTGTTTGCGGCAAATTCGAAAAGCCGGAACACCCTGTACAAGTCTATGGGAGAAATCTAAAGTGCTAATTTTAAAGGCTAATATGCAAGTTACTGTCCTAAAAAGTGTTTGGGGACCTGGGTCCTGTCCCAGGGGACATGGATCAATGCAAAAAAAAGTTTTAAATACGCCCGTTTTTTCAGGAGCAGTGATTCTAATAATGATTAAAGTGAAACAATAAAAGTGTAATATTCCTTTAAATTTCGTACCTGGGGGGTGTCTATAGTATGCCTGTGAAGGGGCGCATGTTTCCCATGCTTAGAACTGTCCCTGCACAAAGTGTCATTTCGCAAGGAAAAAAAGTCTTTTAAAATCACTTTCCATTGTCGGCTCCCGTAATACAGAGAACACTCAATGAGTGTTCTCTGTATTAGCCGACAATTCATTCATTGATTTAAAAAAAAAAAGCGTGGGGGTTCCTCTAAATTCAATTACCAGGCCCTTCAGGTCTGGTATGGATATTAAGGGGAACCCTGTGTCAAATTTAAAAAAATATGACGGATGTTTAGGGGGACCCCCATGTCAATTTATTTTTTTTAATTTGACACGGGGTTCCCCTTAATATCCATACCAGACCTGAAGGGCCTGGTAATTGAATTTAGGAGAACCCCCACGCTTTTTTTTTCTCTCTGTATTACGGGAGCCGACAATGGAAAGTGATTTTAAAAGACTGTTTTTCCTTGCGAAATGACACTTTGTGCAGGGACAGTTCTAAGCACGGGAAACATGTGCCCCTTCACAGGCATACTATAGACCAGTGATGGCAAACCTTGGCACCCCAGATGTTTTGGAACTACATTTCCCATGATGTTCAATAACACGACAGTGTGCATAAGCATCATGGGAAATGTAGTTCCAAAACATCTGGGGTGCCAAGGTTTGCCATCACTGCTATAGACACTCCCGAGGTACAAAATTTAAAGGAATATTACACTTTTATTGTTTCACTTTAATCATTAATAAAATCACTGTTCCTGAAAAAACGGGTCCACATAGACCAACAAGATACAAACATTCCACATGTCTAACAGAGGAGAAGGCAAAACAGGTGATACAACAACAAGTCTCTGCTAACATTAATATTAATATCAAAAACCGTTAAAACCATTGTGGTGGAAGTTAGCGGATTATCACTGTCTCGTGGATACACCTCCCAAGGTCTTTTTTAAATGAGCAACTACTCGGATATAACCCCCAGGAATGCCGGGGGGGGGGGGGGGGGGAGTAGAGCGAGAAGAAGGAGAGAGAAAAAGAAAAAAGGAGGAAAGCAGGGGGGGGCAGGTGGAAGGGAGAGGAGCGGGAGAGCAGTAAGTATGTGGGAGGTAGCGGGAGAGGGGTGGGGGGTGAAGGGAAGGAACGTTTCTTTTTTTTTGTTTAATAAATGTTTATTAAAGATAAACAACAAACATATACTGTAAAGTCCACATACAGCACCCAGTCCCATATACCAGGGGACAGGATTATCAATTAGCATCAGAGCATCTTGGGGCAAACACAGTAAAGCAATAACAGAAGTGCCAGTGAAAATAAAAATAATAAAAAAATAAAACATTCTAGAGAGAATGAACAAAGTGCACAGCCCTGATTCAAGGACCAGGTATCATGTTGTCTATCACAGAAACTGAGAAATGTAATTAAATAACAGAAAGAGGCAAGAGAGTGTAAAGGGGGGGAAGAGAAGAAGAGGAGGGTCAAGGAGGGGAGAGAGAGGGTGAGGGTACGGTGGCTTGCTTGGTAACATGTAGAGGCTTATCTTGCGCTGCTCAGTGGGGTTGTGCTAAGATATCTTTGTAGAATGTAGTGGAGGTAAATTCCCTCCAACAAGACCAAGTTAAAAGGTTTTTTTGTGAGGTATTCTTATTGGCATGAGTAATGTGCTCCATGAGGGGAACTGCCGCCATTTTATGCATCCAACTTTTCAGTGACGGGATCTTCGGTTGGCCCCACAGGGCAGGTATTAGTGCCTTAGCTGTGTTCAGCAGGTGGGGGATGATGGAGCGCTTGTATCGGCCCACAGGGTCTGTAGTAGCATGGAAGAGAATGGTCCAGGGCTCATTAGGGAGGAGGGTGCCAGAAATACGTTGAATAATCTGGATGACACTCGACCAGAACGGCTTGATAAGGGGGCATGACCACCATATGTGTGCATGAGTGGCCTTGAACCCACAGTTCCTCCAGCATAGTGGGGAGTTGTCAGGGAACAGCCGGTGTAACTTCGCTGGGGTGTAGTGCCATCTGGTGAGCAATTTGTAGTTAACTTCAGCCATTTGTGAGGCAATGGATGAGACCTGGGTTAGTTGTAGCACCTTCCTTTTTTGCAGGTCTGTGAGGCTGGCGCCTAAATCTTCCTCCCATGTGGCCAGATAGGGCGGGAATGAGTTGTGGAGGAGACTGATGAGGGCCTTATAGAACAACGAAATGCAATGCAAGGGAGGATCCTTGGGGTAAAACACTACCTCAATTTCATTTAGAGTCTCGGGACCTCTCAGTGGTCGGGGCAGGGCCCGCAGGAAGCACTGTAATTGAGCGTACCTCCACTTGTCCAGGAATGTAATCGGCTTGGCGCCGAGTATTTCTGACAAAGGCTTAGTGGCAGTGTTCTGGAGGACCTGGTGTAGCATCAGGGACCCATCAGAGGACCAGGCATGAAAGCCTGGATCTAGTAGTCCTGGTAGAAAATATCGGTGGTGAAGAAGTGGCATTAGAGGGGAGTTGTAAGACCAGGAGAACTGTTTGTGTAAGTTGTCCCAAACAGCAAAGGTGGAGGAAGTAAGCAAGGAGGTTTCAGTACCAAGATGTCTGTGAACACGAGGGATCCACGGTGTAACCTTGAGGTCTGCCCCACATAAAAAGTGTTCAATGGCCACCCACAGCTTGGTGTTAGCCGCGTACTTCCAATCTGCTATCCTGGTGAGTATATCTGCATGGTAATACATCCTAAAGTTTGGTAGGGCCAGGCCCCCAGCATCTTTGGCACGGTATAAAGCGTCCCTAGATACTCTGGGATGACTGTTCCTCCAAACATAGCGGGAGATCATGGTCTGTAGCGTTGTAAAAAACCTATGGCTACCCCCATGGGGATCATTTGGAATAGGAATAAGACTCTGGGCAATATGTTCATTTTAATAACGTTAACCCTCCCTTGCCAGGAGTGTGAAAGGTTCTTCCATTTTCTCAGGTCCTCTCTGATATTGTTCAGTAGTGGGAGGTAGTTATATCGAAAAAGGGAGTGAATATTTGGTGTAAGGTTGATTCCTAGGTATTTCATATTACGCTGAACCCATTTAAAAGGAAAGAGGGGCCGTATTAGATCTGCTTCTCGTCTGAGGAGATTAATGTTTAGAATTTCCGATTTAGAAAAGTTAATTTTAAAGTTGGAGAGGGTTTGGTAGGTAGAGAGGGCCGACATCAGATTAGGCAGGGAAATACGGGGCTGTTGGACAAAAAATAAAATGTCATCAGCATACGCTGCATATTTATGGGTCGTGGGACCTACCTGAACCCCATGGATATTAATGTTATGTCTAATTGTGGACAGGAAGGGTTCGAGGGTGAGAGCAAATAGGAGCGGGGATAAGGGGCAGCCCTGTCTGGTCCCATTGTGCAGAGAGAATGAGTCACTCAGAGAGCCATTTATGCAGACACGAGCTGTAGGAGTGGAGTAAAGTGAGGTTATGCGGTAGAACATTTTAGGGCCAAGACCTAGGTGATGCAGAGTCGTTTTGAGGTAATCTCAGTCCACCCTATCGAACGCCTTTTCTGCATCCGTAGAAACAAGTAGGGTGGGCTGGGAGCACCTTCGAACGTATTGAATCAGGGAAATTGTCCGGAGGGAATTATCCCTGGCTTCCCTACCAGGTATGAAGCCAGTCTGATCCTTAGAAATCCAGCTAGGTATTAAGGGAAGTAGCCGATTAGCCAGGACCTTGGAGTATAACTTGACATCTACGTTAAGGAGGGAGATTGGCCTGTAGCTGCTGCATGCTGTGGTGTCTTTACCTGGTTTAGGTATGACTGTTATGTGGGCCGCGAGAGATTCCGTGCGCAGACAGGATTTACGAGATATAGAGTTGGCGTAAGCCGTGAGGTGGGGGAGTAGAATGTCACTAGACGTGTTATAGTAGCAGACAGTGTACCCGTCAGGGCCAGGGGCCTTTCCCGTGGGGGATGACTTTAGGGCTGCCCGGAATTCCTCCACCGTAAGGTCCTCTTCTAGGGCCTGAAGTGCGGAAGCAGATAACGTGGGCAAATTGGCCTCTCTTAAATATGCCTGTATGCGATTGCGTTTTTCCCCCGGAGTGAGCGAGGCCGTTGAGCTCTGTACATTATACAAATCCGCATAATAATCGCTAAAAGCTGCGGCTATGTGGGGAGTAGCATGTATTAAGTGCCATTGGGAAGTTTTATTTTGGGGATGAAAGACCTGGTTTGTGTCGCCTTGAGGGATCTCGCCAGTTGCCTACCGGGTTTATTTCCCCACTCATACATAGACTGAGCGAGGCGTTGGAATTTCCCGTTAGTGTCTAGGTCAAGGAGGGTTTTTAATTCCTCCCGTTTCAGGGTGAGGGCTTGTAAATGAGCCATGTGTAGGGTAAGTTTATGCTGCTTGTCCAATTCTGCAATTTGACCAATGACCTGCTCAATCTGCCGACCATGCTCCCTCTTCTTCCTAGATCCCAGTTCGATGAGTCGTCCCCGCATGGTAGCCTTGTGAGCTTCCCACACAACCGAGGGTGAGGACTCGGGAGAAGTATTTTCGGCTAAATACTGTTTCATGTGCGAGGCTAACTCAGATACTTCAACCTCGGTAGAGAGGAGAGAGTCTTTGAGCTTCCAATTATTGGAGCGTTGTGCTAAGGAGGGCATGGTCATGCACATTGATACGGCGCATGATCAGATATAGTGGCTGTACCTATATGAGCGGACTGCAGAAGTTGGAGATGATGGTGATCTAAAAAGATATTGTCAATGCGTGAGTATGATTGGTGTGTTTTAGAAAAGTGAGAGTAATCCCTGTCTTTGGGGTGGAGTATACGCCAGACATCGATCAATTGTAGCTCGATGAGCCTGCATTTAAGTGCGGACAGTCTTTTAAATGGTATGTGGAAACGGCCTTGGGAGGTGTCCATTATGGGGTCAAGAGGTATATTAATGTCACCCGCTAGGATAGTTAAACCCTCGGCAAAGTGGGCTAATTTAGAGAGAATCTGGGAAAGGAAGGCAGGTTGGTGCCTGTTAGGGCAATACACGTTAGCCAAGGTGCAGCGCGTATTGCCCAAAAATCCCTTTAAAAAAATATATCGACCATGATCATCCACTAGCATTTCAACAAGACGGAAGGGAACACTGCTGCTGAAGCCTATGGCCACTCCCTTTGCTTTATTCGTATCCGACAGGCTGTAATACCATTGCGGAAATTGGGGAGAGGTCAACTTGACCGGTGTTGTATGCGTCAAGTGCGTCTCTTGAAGAAAGGCAATTGAGCATGCAATCTTTTTCAATTCATGGGTAATCTGGTGTCTTTTTGCGGCAACATGTAGGCCCCTCACGTTATATGAGGACATTTTTATTGAAGCCATATCATCAGCAGAGTGTTACCTCTAGGCTTAAATTTCCACGCAAGCCACCTGGGGGGGGGAGTAAGAGGGGAGGGAGGAGACAGAGGGAAGAAAGAGAAATTGGAGTAGAAAAGACAACCTGAAGCATCTAAGAATCATTTCTAACGTTAAACCATTGGGAACAGTTAGTATGTCACGCAGCAATCTGCCGTGATCCCTCAGGGGAAGGGGAGAGCAGGCGGCAACCCCGTCCTCAAACCAGGAGTCGGGGTTCAAAAGAGGAATGCCAGCTGCTCCCCTCAACCCCAAAAGGGGGGGGGAGGGTAGGGGGTTTACTGAGCGAGAGGCACATGGGAGCAATGTGCCCCGCCAGCGTTCAGCAAAGCGTACCTGTGGTAAAGAACATAAAAATACCAATATGAAACATATTAAGTTGCAGCAACTGAAACCTTTGTCTTCACTTAAGAACCAGTGAGCCTATTAAACAGCGTCTCGGTAGACAGGGATATATACTTGCAGGGTATTCCCTTCATTCCGGGACATAAAAAAGAAGAAAAAAGGAACACACATAAAAAAAAAATAATAATAAATAAAGAAATACAAAAAAAACTGAAAACACCACAGACCCCTGCTAGGTGAAGTGCTTAAAGTCCACTAATGTGGTGCAAAGCAGTCAAACTGTAAGGAGTTGTGGACCCGCTCTTAACAGGTAGGCATGTTTGTTCCAAACAAGGGCCATGAACGTCCAGTGGTGTTGAACAAGTGATCCGGATCGAGGGATGCAAAGGGCAAAACAGGAGTTGAAAAGGCAAGTAAAAAGAGGGAAAAAACTGAAAAAAAAAAAAAAAAAAAAAAGGGGGGGGGGGGAGGGAAGAACAGAGCGCTCACCGGGTATCTTCATTCATCCGTTCTTTTGTGTAGATCCTGGAAGGGATGTGCGTCTTTTTTTTGACGGGGTTCTCCGCCATTGAGGATCTGAAGTAGAGGAGAACTGAGGGATGTGGGCCTGCCATCCTGGGAGATCAACTTGTGGCAAATTGAGGTCCTTCAGGAACGTGGGTAGATCTTTTGGAAACCGTAAGGTGTGGGTGCGGCCGTTTTTGGTGGCAATGAGGCAGGCTGGGAACCCCCATCTGTAATTGATCCCATCAGCGCGAAGGAGATCCAGCAGGGGTTTGAGGGCTCTGCGACGGTCAAGCGTGTCCTTAGAGAGGTCTGGGAAGATGCTGATGGTGGCCCCATCAAAGTCTATGGTAGGTGTACTCCGCATTTTGAGCATTACTGCATTTTTATCTGAGAAGTAATGAAGGCGGCATATGACGTCCCGCGGTTGGTCCGATGAGAAATTGCGGGGGCGAAGGGCTCGGTGCACACGGTCGAACCGCAGGGGTTCAGTGACCGGGTTTCCCAGGATCGTGTTAAGGATGCCCCGGATCGACGGTTCAAGATCATTGTCTCCAGTGGCTTCTGGGAGACCCCGTATTCGTAGATTATTCCTGCGATTTCTGTTCTCGAGGTCTTCAAGCTTATAAGATGAGGCCCTCTGAGCAAACGCCAGTTGTGTAACCGTCTCTTGCAACTCTTTAATAGCGGAGGCTTGCGAGTCCTGTCTGAGCTCAGTCTCCTCCACTCTATCCAGAATGTGCGCCATATCCGCTCTGACTCCGGTAATCTCCTTCTTTATAGATTTTTCCAGATCATGAAACATCCCCGCCAGCTCCTTCTTAAGACCGCTGACTAAGGTTGACATGTCGGAGCCCCCTGGGGACCCAGGGTCTTCCATAGGCTCAGAGCAGTAGGAGGAGGCCGGTGAGCTTTCCCGGATAGAGGCAACAAGAGAGGAGGGGGAGAAGGTGCGTTTAGGGGTTCTGGCGTGGTTATCCCGTTCGCCCGACCCCGATTTCCCTGCGGCAAGGTAGTGCTGTATCGATCCGGAGCCCGAATGGGTTAATATTGGCCCCTTTCCAGATCCTTTGTTAGTTGTGGAACGAGATCTAGGTTTCCTTGTTGGCATAATTGTGGCGGTGAAGCTGAACGCTGTACGGGGCTCAGGGTCATTTACAGTTAATTAAGCATAACATGTGAGGATTGTAAGAGTCATTAGCCGCTGATGCAGGGGACACTGAGAGTGTAGCGTACTTATCAGGCTACAGTCGGCCCCTCAGACAGGTGGAGCCCTGGAGGTCACTGTGGGGAGCTTCGTGCCAAGCCAGAGGGTGTGCGGAGGGGGCCCGGGCTTTCTAGCAGGGGGGGACCCTGATGTGGCCACAGTGGGGAGATGGGGGGTGTTCTAAGGAGCCCCGGGACCTTGCTGAACTGTCTCTAGGCTTCGGCCAGCCACCCAGGCCTCTGAGGGTGGGAGATGGCTCCGGCAGGGGTACTGGGGTAATGACCGCCGGGTGGTGGCAGGCAGATGAAGATCCGACCCCCGGGGAGTTTATGGGGTGTCACAACAGTCCCAAGCAGCACTCACCCCTGTGTTGGGCACTTGGGCCTACTCAAGATGGTGGCCGTTCGTCCTCTTCCGCGGCTCGTGTGGCTAGGATCCAATAATGCCCTGGGTGCAGGGAGGCTCCTGGTGGCGTCCGGAGTCCGGCTGGGGTCCTCGGGTTAGTGGTGTCTCCGGATCGGCTCCCGGCAGTCCGCCGCTGCCTCCGGAAAGGCGCCCGCGGCGAGTAGGCCGCAAGATGGCGGCGAGCCGCGATACAGGCCTGGGCCGCGCGATCAGGGCACCTAACTGCAAAAATACCGCCGTGGTCCCCTCCCACGGCGGTTCCACTCTCTCCAGGTGTTTGTGGCAGTTCATTAGAGCTACTCAGGGCGGTGGATGGCTCGGGATTGTGGACGGTGGAGCGGAGCTCTGTCTCCACACGTCCTCTCAGCTTCACGTCCGGCCACGCCCCCCGTCCGGCCACACCCCCGAACGTGCCGTTTCTAATGGCGAACGTGCCATTAGTGCCGCCTCCCATGCCGATGCTCGTGAGTCGTGAGTGACATCTTCATGGCTCTGGCATATCACAGCGCCGGAGCCGCGACACCCAGAAGGAAAATGGACGCTTCGTGGAAGAGGAGACAGCGGTGACATCGTAGGCTCCTGTGTCAGGTAAGTGACACATAATGGGCTACTATGCGATGCATAGTAGTCCATTATGCTTTACCTAACCTATCAGGGTTTACTTCCTCTTTAACCACTTAAGGACCGCCGCACATGTAAATATACGTCGGCGCAATGGCACCGACAGGCACAAGCACGTACCCGTACGTGCTTGCCTTCCAGCGGGTGGGGGGTCCGATCGGACCCCCTCCTGCTGGCTGCGGTGGTCCGTTTTTCTTTTAACCCCCTGATTGCCCCCAGGTAACCCTTTCACCCCCTTTTGCCAGTGTCACTAAGCGATCGTTTTTCTGATCGCTGCATTAGTGTCCCTGGTGCCGCTAGGTAGCTAGTTATTTTTTATGTTCACCGCCAGGTTTTTATAGCGTTAGGTACCCCCATATACTACCTAATAAAGATTTTAACCCCCTGATTGCCCCTAGAGTTAACCCTTTCACCAGCGATCACCGTATAAGTGTCACTGGTGACGCTGGTTAGCCAGTTAGTTATTTAGGTTCCCCTTCAGGTTTTTATATAGCGTCAGGAACCCCCATATACTACCTAATAAAGATTTTAACCCCCTGATTGCCCCTAGTTAACCCTTTCACCAGTGATCACTGTATAAGTGTTACGGGTGACTCTGGTTAGTTAGTTTGCTTTTTATAGCATCAGGGCACCCACCATTTATTACCCAATAAAGGTTTAACCCCCTGATCATCCGGCGGGTGATATCAATTAGGTTTTAGGGTCAGGGTCTGCGTCGCCCCAGGCAGCGCTAGGTTAGTACCAGTACCGCTAACACCCACGCGCAAAGCATACACCTCCTGTAGTGGTATAGTATCTGAACAGATCAATATCTGATCTGATCAGATCTATACTAGCGTCCCCAGCAGTTAAGGGTTCCAAAAAAACGCATTGTTAGCGGGATCAGCCCAGATACCTGTTAGCACCTGCGTTTTGCCCCTCCGCCCAGCCCACCCAAGTGCAGTATCGATCGATCACTATCACTTACAAAACACTAAACACATAACTGCAGCGTTCGCAGAGTCAGGCCTGATCCCTGCAATCGCTAACAGGTTTTTTTTTGTAGCGTTTTATATTTAAATCCTGAAGGCGGTGCTTGGTTTTCGGGGTCCCGTACGCGGCTAGGCTCCCAAAAAGTCCCCCACATGTGATATCCCTGTAGTCAGGAGAAGCAGCAGAATTTATTTTGGGGTGTAATTTTACTTATGCCCATAGCATGTGTGAGCAATATATCATTTAGTGACAACTTTGTGCAAAAAAAAAAAAAAAAGAGTTTGTAATATTCCCGCAACTTGTGGCAAAATATAAAATATTTCATGGACTCAACATGCCTCTCAGTAAATAGCTTGGGGTGTCTACTTTCCAAAATGGGGTCAGTTGGGGGGGTTTTGTGCTATTTTGGCATTTTATGGCCTTCGAAAACTGTGATAGGTAGTGAGGAGTGAAATCAAAAATTTGCACCCTTAGAAATCCTGAAGGCAGTGATTGGTTTTCGGGGTCCTGTACGCGGCTAGACTCCCAAAAAGTCCCACATATGTGGTATCCCCGTACTCAGGAGAAGCAGCAGAATATATTTTGGGGTGCAATTCCACATATAACTATGGCATGTGTGAGCAATATATCATTTAGTGACAACTTTTTGTAAACTTTTTTTTTTGTGTCATTATTCAATCACTTGGCACAAAAAAATATATATTCAATGGGCTCAACATGCCACTCAGCAATTTTCTTGGGGTGACTACTTTCCAAAATGGGGTCATTTGGGGGGGTTTGTACTGCCCTGCCATTTTAGCACCTCAAGAAATGAGTCGTAAATTAAAAGCTGTGTAAATTCCAGAAAATGTACTCTAGTTTGTAGACTTTATAACTTTTGCGCAAACCAATAAATATACTCTTATTGACATTTTTTTTACTAAAGACATGTGGCTGAATACATTTTGGCCTAAATGTATGACTAAAATTTAGTTTATTCGATTCTTCTTATAACAAAAAGTAGAAAATATCTTTTTTTTCAAAATTTTCAGCCTTTTTCCTTTTATATCGTAAAAAATTTAAATCGCAGAGGCAATCAAATATCATCAAAAGAAAGCTCTATTTGTGGGAAGAAAAGGATGCAAATTTCGTTTGGGTACAACATTGCATGACCACGCAATTACCAGTTAAAGCAGTGCAGTGCGAAATTGTAAAAAGACCTCTGGTGCTTAGGCTGACAATTGGTCCGGGGCTTAAAGAGGAGGGCCGTTTAAAAAAAAAAAAAAAATTAAAAGTCAGCAGCTGCAAACACTGCAGCTGCTGACTTAATACGCTTACCTGTCCAGGGCGCCCGCGATGTCGGCCGCCCGAGGCCGACCGTCCCTCGGCTCTCGGGTCCCGGCGCTGCCATTCCTTCTAAGGGAAACAGGCAGTGGAGCCTTACGGCTTCACTGCCCATTTCCTACTGTGCATGTGCGAGTCGCACAGCGCTTTGTGAATGGGACGCGCTGTGTTCTGGAACACACAGTTCCCAGAACACAGCGCGACCCATTACCCAGAAGACAACGCGACGAGGAGAGAAGAAAGAAGATCTCCGCGGAGGAGGAAGAGGAAGATTAGGATTATGTGCCTAGCAACAGGCATTTCTGGTAAGTTAAAAAAAAAAAATTTTTTTTTTTTTTAGATTTTTTTGTAATTTTTTATATATTTTTTTTTTCAGATAGGCCCTCCACTTTAAGTGGTTAAAGTGAACTTTTTTGTTCTTGTTGTTCTTGTCACCAGATGGTAGCAAGGAGCTAATCTGAGTGAGCGTTGAGATCTTTATCTTCATATTGATATATATATATATATATATATATATATATATGTGTGTGTGTTTGTTTAACCACTTCAGCCCCGGAAGATTTTACCCCCTTCCTGACCAGAGCACTTTTTGGCACTGCGTCATTTTAACTGACAATTACGTGGACGTTCGATGCTGTACCCAAACTAAATTTGCGTCCTTTTTTTCCCCCAAAATAGAGCTTTCTTTTGGTATTATTTGATCACCTCTGCGGTTTTTATTTTTTACGCTGTAAACAAAAAAAGAGTGACAATTTGGAAAAAATAACATCATTTTTTACTGCTATAAAAATGCACTGATTACTGTGTAAATGTCACTGGCAGGGAAGGGGTTAACACTAGGGGGCGATCAAGGAGTTAATTTTGTGTTTCCTCAGTGTGTTCTAACTATGGGGGGATAGGATGGACTAGGAGAGAAGACATATCGTTTTTTCTACTTAGTGGGAACAAACAATATGCCTCCTCTCCTCTGACAGCACAGGGATTTGTGTGTTTACACACATAAATCCCCGTGCTGACACTTGTGCACGTGATCACACATGGCCGGTGGCGATAATGCCCGCCAGCCACGTGCAGCATGTCCCCCCGCCGTGCAGTGGACGCACGCCCTCTGGTGGCCGCTAAAGGAATGGACGTACCCATACAGGATTTTGCCCAGGGGAGCCATTCTGCCGCAGTATATATGCATGAGCCGGTCGGGAACTTTGTATAATTGTCTTCTTCGGGTGAGGATAGACAACATTTAAAATGTATATACCAATGGTTAAGTTGTGGGGATATTGTTTCAATGGAAGATTATACATTGTGTGTTTTCTATACATTGCATCTTCCTCAGGTGAGGAGAGACAGTGTTTCCAAGTTGCATAATAAATACTTATTTTCTACTACTTAGATACTGTAGATAGACAGTTATGATATAATGTAATTTGCTGATTGCCTTATTCATCTGTTTCGTGTGGAATGCTACACATATTGGTAACTCAAAGTTTATCCTTTAATGTTACCCTTCCCTATCCATTTTTTGCCAGGACACCCACTCTCAGGCTTGAGAGCATATGTTTTTTGCAGACAACGAGGACGTAGTCTTCTTGGCAGGGGGATAATGTAGCACCCTTGTCCCAAAACAGGGCTACAGGTAAACTTAGCTGTGCTGGGTGGTAGCTAGCCTGGCTAATTTGTAGTTTTATGGATCTAATGGGCTTCCTCCTAATCCTGTTTCAGCTGTGGCTTCTTCCTTTTGTCGGTAGGTGGCACTGTCGCCTTAGAAAAAGGAAGTATTCTGGTGCAAAATCAATAGCTGAATGTGCATGCAGATAGTCACATGATGAAGACAGGCAGTTCATATGGCTTATGCACAAAGTGTATGCATAAGCTGTCCAGTGGTTGAACTTCTTGTGGAATGAGGTTGATTGGAAAGCTGCCGCTTTTAAAGAGGAAGTAAACTCTACCAATCTGATGCTTCTTTTCATTTAGTCCATTATAATAAGTAATTATCAAACTATAGCCACTGTAATCCAGCCCAAATCGCATATTACTTACTGTTTAAAGAAACTTTAAAAAACTTGTTTCCAGGGGTTAGGCAGCGCCATCTTAAGTATTGTTTTCTGAGTGTGCAGTGAAGTGTATTTCCACCCTTACATTAAGCACTTCCTGTACTGTTAACCAAGCCTCCTTCTCAATCCAACATTTCTATGGCAACCCTGTTTCCCTGTTCATAGCTGACTTGTTTTATTTCATAGTATTTACTTGTGCCGATTATCTAGCGTTTGCCTGTTGCAGTCTTATCAGCTTCAGCTGATAAGACTGCAGTAATGCTGTCCCATGCCCTCGTTTACACTGCATGTGATGTCACATGGTCACATGGGGTGTAGGAGGAAGCTCTCAGTCTCCTGTGATTTCAGTGTTGTGTGCTGTAGGGAGTCCTGATAATAGATAGACAAGTACACAGAGTGTGCCATAAATCAGGGGAGATCAGGGCATGCTCAGTGACATCATTCTAAAGAACAAAAAGGATTGCAACAGTACTAAGCAAGTAAGGAGATATCTACAAACAGTGCTTATTAGGGTTTGTTATGCTGATTTACATGGGACAAAGTTGTGGGGGAGACTTTAAAACCACTTTAACTTCTAAGAGTAAGCCAGCTCTGAATGAGAAAGTAGGAGAAGAGAGAAGGAAGCACCAGCTCAGTGTAGAGCAGGGATCCTCAAACTACGGCCCTCCAGCTGTTGCGGAACTACGCATCCCATGAGCCATTGTAAAACTCTGACATTCACAGACAGGACTAGGCATGATGGGAATTGTAGTTCCTGAACAACTGGAGGGCCATAGTTTGAAGACCCATGGTGTAGAGGTTTAACATTCCATTTAATTGAAGTTAAAATGCACTCAAATGATTGCAGTGGGAGGGAGAGACTAGCTCCATAGGCATTCTGTAGCCACCAGGAAGTAAAACCAGCGTAGAACGCTGGCGGAAATGATGTCACCAGATGAACTGGTAGATACAGAAAGAGACAGAGAAACGGTCACTGTCGCCTTAGGCATTAGTATAACGAGCTACAGTGAAGTCAGTTTATGAATAAACATACCTTTCTCAGCCACTCAGACTGGCAGCCTTGCATGCTGGGAGAAGTTTTTTTTTTTGGCGAGAGTTAGGTGATCTAAGGCCGCGTACACACGGGCGGACTGTTCGCCCAACTTTGTCCGCTGAACAGTGTTTGGGCGGACAGTCCGCTCGTGTGTGGGCTTTCAGCGGACAGTTTCAGCGGACAGTTTGACGAACAAGGTTTTTCGGAATTTCCGAAAAACTGTCCGCTGAAACCTTGTTTCAGCGAACAGTCCGCTCGTGTGTAGGCTTGTTCGTCAAACTAAGTTCCGCGCATGCTCAGAAAGGATTTACACGCCGAAAGTTATAATGCAGTGTATAGGACGTCGTATTTTTCGTCCCGTCGTACGTGCCGTTCACGTCATCGCGCACGGTTTCAGCAAACTGTTCGTCCGTCGTGTGTGGCCATGTCCATCCATGCTAATTTTGAGCGGACTGTTTGCCGAAACTGTTTGACGGACAAAGTTGGGCGAACAGTCCCCGCGTGTGTACGCGGCCTTAGTCTTCTCCACCAAGACTGCAGTGTGGGTGGGTATGTGAGGAACAGCTCCAGCTGGGTAGGCCTGAGGCCTGACCATGATCTCAAAGTTCTGCAATAGAGAGCCTACTAACTACCTGGAGGCAAAGCTGAGAGGGATGGAGTTCTAAGGAAGCACCAGAGTCAAGTTCAGTTACTATAGGAGACAGCCTATTCTACCAAGTACAGATGTGCTGGTTCAGCTTAAAGGCTCTTTTCCTGTACTGTTGTCTGCCTAATCTCACCTTTTTGTCTAAGGAGTCTGCCTGTCTGCTAATCGTTACTTTTTTTGACTAAGGGTGTCCTGTGCCCCATCCCCTCTCTCCCACATTTTCCTGTTTGTGAGAAATAAACTTCTCTTTGGTCAAGCATAAAAGTGACTGGCGCCCATCTTTCTATCTCTCACCCACTATGCCTAGTAACCTGCACCCCGAGGCAGAATGTCAGCCCTCCCTGTCTCTCGGGCCACCACCAGGGCACCGGAAATGTGGGGTAGGCGCTACATGAATAATAAAAAAGAAAGAAATAAATACAGCGCCCCATCGCTTCTCCTGAAGAAGCGAACACATGCGAAAGTCGCACCTGCATATGTAAACATGTGTTCAAACCACACATGTGAGATATCGCTAGATCGTTATCATGATCGTTAGAGCAAGAGCAATGATTCTCAAGCTAGACTTCTCTGTAACGCTAAACAGGTGACCTGTAAAAAAATGTCAAAAGTCCCCTATGGAGGCCTATAAATTCTGCAGTTATTTTGTAAATAATTAGGAAAGCAAAGAAATATATATGTATTTTTTTAAGACAAACAAGGCTTTCTTTTGGTAATATTTTCTTGCAAAATAGATTTTTAATTTTAAGGGCCGGTTCACACAGCGAGGCGCGGCGAGGCGTCTCCGACTTACCTCGCCGCAACCTGCGGGGAGCTCAGCGGCGACTTGCAGAGGACTTCTGTATAGAAGTCAATGCAAGTCGCCCCCGAAGTCGCCCCGAAGTAGTACAGGAACCTTTTTTCTGAGTCGGAGCGACTCGAGTCGCTCCTCTCAGAACGGTTCCATAGTACTGAATGGGGGCGACTTGCGGGAGCGAGGCGAGGCGAGCCGTGTCGCCTCGCCTCGCCTCGCTGTGTGAACCGGCCCTTATGCAATCCATAGACAAACAGAGAAAGAAAAACTAAAAAAAGAAATGCCCTTTTTTTACTTTCATCAATGGTAATTTAAAAAGAATGAATTACGAAAACAATCTTATTCTATCAGATGTCATTGGTACTTATGTTGTGGAAAATTTTATTAAAGAGGAAGTAAACCCTTCCAAACAACTTGGACCTATAGGTAAGCCTAGATTAAGGCTTACCTGTAGGTCCAAGCAATATCTCCTAAACCTATATGGTTTAGGAGATATTTGCCCGAAAATGGGCACCGCTGTCTACGGCGCATGCGCTGTAGACAGCGGCGCGCAGGCGCACTAAATGCGGCAAATCCATGAATGGATTTGCCTAATTTGTCGACTCCCATGCGCATGCGCGGGAGTGACGTCATCGCGGCTTCGCCGTATGGCAGCGGCGGAGCTGCGAGACGCGACTCCCGTGCGCATGCGCGGGAGTGACGTCATCGCGGCTGCGCCGCTGTGATTCGTCGGAGCTGCGAGACGCCACCAGCAACATGGATGCGGCGGACTACAGGGGACAGCGGCGACTTCGCTGGCTCCTGTGTCAGGTAAGTGACACATAATGAGCTACTATGCGATGCATAGTAGTCCATTATGCTTTACCTTTGCAGGGAAAAAAAGAGGAAGTAAACCCATCAGGGTTTACTTCCTCTTTAATGTATGCTGTCAGATGCTCCCCGGTGTCAGTTTTGCTGCAATACACTCATGTGAGGGTATTCGCACATACAGACATTGATGGAAGACCATTGGATGTGGAAACCTTCCCTTGGGCACGGCGGATCTGTTTGCTCTTTAAGGTTGTTTGTTTATGCTTCACCGAGGAATTGGCCACTCCATGGCGACTGCATTTAAACTCCCAAGTAAGCAGATTGATGTATTTGGGAACCATAGTATAACTATACAAAATGATGGCCCACTGGGCCATAGTTTGGTATGGCTCGCATCACTGGGAGCAGCGGGAATATGCACACGGTTGTGTTCAAAGCCATGTGCTTGCCACATGGTTTTGCACACCACCGTCTGCACACGTCACTACTGTAATTCTGTTTGAATATATGCATGTGCGTCATTGGTTCTTTTGAATGAATACAAGTGTCTGATTGGCTGATTCTGAAGTCAGCAGCCTCTTTTGTTATTGATGTGTTTAGTATAAATAAAAGCCACTTGGCTGTTTTTCATAGAATTTCATACTGAGCTCAAGGTTACACCAACAACTGTTTGTGTTACTTGGAGAGAATGAAGGGCGCGCTTTCCCGGCATTATATAAGAGGGCTTTTTGTGCTTTTAAGCGCAAAGAAATTATATGCTTACAGGGAGAAGCTTTGATTTTCCCGAACACTTATGAATTAAACCAATGATTTTTTTGATTTTATTTATACTTTTTTAATGCAAAACAAAAGAATTAATGAACAAAACAAATAAAAAAACAACACAGTAAATATGAACGTTTATAAAAATCAAAATTTAAAAAAATGTAGGTGGAAAATAATAGTTAAACGGAACTACACTGCTTCTGAGCAACGTAAACCAAAAATGCCATTTCATTTATTTTTAATATTCATAGCAATCCCCCCATCCATTCATGTCTCCATGCTTTATTTTGCTGAGATATCACTTTGAAAAACACCCCCCTTGCATTTCTGGCCGTGCCTACCTTGAATATGGCAGATGATTCATGAAGCATTTACTTCCTGAAATCCATCTGCCCTTAGCGAGCAGGAGGGTGTGCTTAGTTGAGACAACCCCTCCTCCCCTCCTGAAATCTCCTGGGAAGTATGACATAATTTGCCTAGGCCAGAAACCAGGAAGTAACTTAAGAAACGTAAAAAAAAGGTTAAAAACAAGTAAATATGATATATCTATTTACTACTTGGATATCAGCATAAGGATTAAAATAGTCAATGTTGATTGAGAGATTGACCAACTTCAAGTGGAGAAGGGGAAAAATGAGTTAATTAGAGCTGATGAGGATAAAGTATGAATTTATAAGTGGTTAAATATGAACACATTTTATTTAATAAAACTTTTTTTTACTTATCAGGTTGTCTTAATTGACATTATGTGCAGATCCAAGTCCATCCCTTTGATCTGCAGATGAATGAAACTGAGTAGGTACAAAAGTAACAATGTTACTTTGTATCTCTCTATCTCCATCTGAGCAATGTTTACAAACTCTGTGTCAGTCTACTTTGCTAACACAGCAAATCCTGGCTGTCATTTTGACATTCAGAAAGTACCAGGAAATGCAAGGGAGTGGATGTAGCATGGTAGGAGGACAGAGCGTACTACATACACCCTTAAATTGAGTTCTTTGGCCTCCATAGTACATCCATTGTCCACAATTAGTAAATGTATCAACAGTGCATATTAAATGGAATATTGTGGAGGACTATGAAGTGATATGGCTGAAAGGTTATGTTAAGCATCCATCTTGTTTCTGTCAGCCATCTTAATATTCACAAACTTCCATTTCACAATATGTACAGTTTGAACACCCCTTTAACTTCTCAGATAACTGTCTCAACATGAGATTCTTCTAACTCGTGTGTTCTCACACACTTATCTATAACCTTCACACTGTTTCTCAGCATCTTTTAGCTACAGAAGGAATTATGTATCTTTTCTTATATTAATTCAGCTAGCTTAGAACAAAGAACAATAGCGTTTTTGTCTTGACCAGCTGTAATCGTCTTGATGTCTACTGCGCATGTCTTATTCTGTATGACGTAAAATACCCTATATCATTTGCTTTGTAATATCTCAATACAATTAGTTCTCGAAGGACGCCATGGTGTGTGTGTGGTTTTATTTGTCCTTTGAGAATTGATTCCAGATATATCTGAATTTATACAATACATTGGATCTAAGGTCTGAGAGGTTGAAGGGACCACCCTAGACACAGGATTAACCCTAACAGAACTGGGAGCTCGTCCCGGGATGGATGTTTATTTACCCTTAATGGACGTGGAAAGCTGCTACTTTTAACGGCTCGGTAAGTGAATTCTATTCTTATTGAGTGAAATTGACTTGCCGGAGTCCAGGTGTCAGGTGTGTGGCTTGGCTTCCATCCCACAGAGATTGCTGTTGGGTTATAGAACCTCTCATAAGTATACATAAGTTGACCGGTCATGACCTTGGAGGTCATATAGTGTTTTGGGGACACTTGTAAAGGTTTTGGTGACCTTAAAAGAAAAGATCTTGGCGATCTTAGAAGAATAGGTTTTGGGGACCTAGAAAATTTTACAGAGTACTCTAGAGTTTTAGTTCTGTTCGGGACAGAACTGGTGACTTATGATCAATGTATTGTGTAAACTTTGTGTATGATTGTATAACTGCTTTGCTTTAAATGTATCACGCTGAATGAATTGCGCTGAGTGTGTATATGTGGACTGCTATTTTGTTTCAAGAACCAAAAGGCATACTTGGTGAGTAGTATTCCTGGAGGTTATAAAGTTACAATTTGGGTAAAGTTATTTTGTGAAAGGTAAACAGATTAATGTACATTGCAAGTTAAATTCATCTGTGGTTTAAATTTGTCTGAAACAAAACAGCAGGTCCATGAGCAAGATTGTGTGTTTATTGTATGTCTGAAATACTCTTGAACTTGTTCCAAATTTATTCTGTTACAGTCTTGAAGTGATTGTAGCTATATTAGTATAAAAAAAAGTATCACGGACAGTACTGATTTCTTTTTGGTAAAGGAATCTAAGTTGAGGTATTGTCTAATTGTCTGATTCACACCGTTGTCTGATTGTCTGCACCGCTAGGTGGCAGTCAAGCAAGTAAATTGTTTTGTTTTCATAGGAACACTAAATGTACAGAGCGATACCTAGTTAACCCTTAGGTGGTTCATATGGCAGGATGGACAGAAAGCCAGTTTGGGTATTCTGTCAACTTTGGATCCATTATTGATCCAGACTTTCCTGAGTAATCTCAAATCCCATACGAAGGGGAACTTTAGAGGCAGAGGAAATTTTAGAGGCAGATTTAAAGGCAGAAATGGAAGAGGGATGAGTCGCTCTAGAAACAATGGATGTTTCAATTGCGGTGCTGAGGATCACTGGGTGAGTCAGTGTCCTCACCCCACCCCTTCTCAGACTCCCGATTCCAGCTCTGTCCCTAACCAGACACAACAACCACAGGCATCCATCCAACAAGGTCCAACATTTCCAATCAAATGGGGAAATCAACAACAATGATGGGGCCCGGGGGGGTAATGTCCCAGCTTTTCCTTTTGTCTCAGATGATTTCACTGACAGTCCAATGGTTGCTATTTCAATAAATGGGAGACTCCTCCCCTATCTCGTTGATAGCGGGGCCACTAGGAGTACTATTTGTGAAGATCATTTCAGAGGCAAATGGGAACCAGCGGAACCCTCTTTGGGAATTAATGGGATACTGACAAAAACATATAGGACTCCACCCCTACCAATAGAAGATGATGAAGGGTACACCATATGCACACATTCTTTCAGGATAATACCAAGGTGTCCTGTAAATTTGTTGGGAAGAGACTTGTTTGGGCCACTAGGAATCACAATTAGAACCAACTCAGAAGGAGGTCTAGACATTTCCTCAGATAAAATCACTATAGTAGCATGCAAACCAGGTTCATTGATGCTGTCACAACAAAATAGTGAAGAAGATTTTGAGGATATAGACCCCCAGGTCTGGTCTACATCAGATCTGGATGTAGGACTTGTTTCATGCACACCATACAAGGCCACTCTCAAAGAAGGTGCATTTCCTATCTATCACAAACAGTATCCACTCTCTAAAGAAAAGATGGATGGCATAGTGCCAATGGTATAAAAGTTTCTGCAGGATGGAATCCTGGAAGAAATTATTTCTCCATACAACACACCTGTTAACCCTGTAAAGAAGCCGGATGGCTCCTTCAGATTTGTACAGGACTTGAGGGCCATAAATGACCTCATAGTCCCAATAGCACCCATTGTACCTGATGTTCCATCTCTACTGTCCTCCATTCCAGCAACAGCCAAATGTTTTACTGTAATTGATTTAAAGAATGCTTTTTTTCTCTGTCCTTGTAGACAAGGAGACAAGGCCACTCTTTGCTTTTACTGTGTCGATTGACCAACACAATCGCCAGTTTACCTGGTGTAGAATGCCCCAGGGATATATAGACTCACCTGTGGTCTATTCTATAGTACTCCAAGCCACCCTCAGGCCTTGGACTGCCACTCATGGTTCTGTACGGTTGCAATATGTTGATGATCTTTTGATTTGTAGTTCTTCAGAGGAGGACTGCCGAGCTGATAGCCTATCCTTATTGAAATGGTTACATACGTGTGGTCACAAAGTGTCTAAGAAAAAATTACAATGGTGTAAACAGGAGGTTGAGTACCTAGGGTTTGTGCTGTCTCCGGGAGTTAGGAAAGTCAGTCACAAAAGAATTGTTGCTATAGTGGGTCTGCCCCGCCCACTTACCAAGAAAGACCTGCTAACCTTTCTTGGAATGATTGGTTACTGCCGCCAATGGATACCTGACTGTTCTTTCTATGACAATATATTGAGACAAGCAACCCTCTCTGAAATGTCTGATATTGTAAAATGGTCTGATGAAATGTTAAATGCTTTTACCATGTTGAAAAGTGCAATGGTTACCAGCCCGAGCCTCGGCCTCCCTGATTTTGGCAAAATGTTTCACTTGTTTGCTAGGGAAAATTGCAGAACCATGGCAGGAGTACTGGCCCAGGAACATGGTGGGAGACTGTGCCCTGTAGTTTTTTTCTCAAAGGTGGTTCCAGTACAGGTGCAAGGCATGCCTGCTTGTCTCAGAGCGTTGGCTTTTTGTTCTATGGTTGTAGAGTTGACAGCACCATTTACCTTGGGCCATAACACTACTTTATACACCTCACACAGCGTTACCACACTCCTCAAAACTTTACATACTCAGCATATGTCAGCACAAAGATTGAGTGGGTATGAAGTCATCCTCCTGTCCAATCCAAACCTGAAAATAAAAAGTTCAAACATAAACTCTGGCCCAGCTCCAATTTTGAATGCCTTATTAGGTCTTAAAGGAGAACAGGATGACTTACCACCACCTCATGACTGTATACAATCAATACATCAGGACACTTCACCTAGAGCAGATATGCTTTCAGTACCAATTCCTACTGCACAAACAGTTTTTGTTGATGGCTCTTGCAGCAGACCAAGTGATAATGTCTATCATGCAGGATATGCTGTTGTCCAACTGCCGGATACTGTCCTCGAGGCCAATCCAATACCCTATCAGTCTGCACAAGCTACTGAATTGATAGCATTAACCCGTGCATGCCAGCTGTTTGCAGGAAAAGAAGTAAACATTTACACTGATTCCAGGTATGCTCATGGTGTGGTTTGGGACCATGGTGTAATATGGCTTCGCAGAAGATATGTGGCAGCAGATGGAAAGAGCATCTCACACTCTGACCTAGTCACAGCATTACTAGATGCAATTCAGTTGCCTTCAAAACTAGCTATCATGCACTGTAAGGCACATACAGGCCAAATGACTGATATAGCAAAAGGTAATGCACTAGCTGACAGAATAGCTAAAGAAGCTGCATCTACACAAAAGGCAAACATTCAAATGCCCATGCTAACACCTCAGCCATGTTCCCTGAAAGAGACACATTGGCTCACGGAACTACAGGCTTTTGCCACCCCTGATGATATTGCGCAATGGAACTGTGATGGGATGGTACAAAAGGATCCTAAAACAGGATTAATCTGCAAAGAGGGGAAGCCGTGTATTCCTGTTGCTAGCGCCCCCCTGTTCATTGCACAATACCATGGACTGGGTCACAAGGGATGGCATGCCACATGTGAACTTCTAGATGCAGATTTTTTCATTGCAGGATTACCTAATCTAGTCAAAGCTTTTGTAAGGAGATGTGTCACTTGCATTAGGAACAATCCAACAAACCCAAAGAAATCAAAGCATGAACATCTTGAATACCCAACAACACCGTTTACCCATTTACAGATAGACTTTACACATATGCCCAAAGAAGGAAAGAAACAACAATATCTTTTGGTTATAGTGATCATGATGTCACGCTAGCCAGAAATTTTTGTCACCAATCATGAAAACGCACAAACTGTAGTGAAGATCCTCACACAGGAAATTATTCCTAGATGGGGGTGTCCATTGCAAATAAATTCAGACAATGGCCCAGCTTTCACAGCTAAAATTTGCCAAGATCTTGTAAAAGTACTAAAAATAGACTGGAAATTTCACCTCCCCTACCATCCACAGAGTTCAGGAATTGTAGAAAGAATGAATAGAACAATTAAAGACAGGATAAGGAAAGCTACGGGTGGGAATTTTGGCAAGTGGAAAAAAGTTCTCCCAGCTGTATTAGCTGAAATCAGAATGACCCCTCACAGTGTGACGGGTTATTCCCCCTTTGAGGTACTCATGGGTAGGCCATTCCCCACACCGTGGGCTAATCATCCCTTGATGGTAGAGAAAGGTGATTTGGAACAAATACAGGAGGAATATGTAAAAAAACTGATTGAAACTCTTGATATTGTCGAAAGAAGAGTTGCTCGCACCTCTCCTTCTTCTTCACAGGTACCAACCCACCCGTTCCAGGTCGGTGATCAAGTTGTGGTCCAGAGGCTTCAGAAAGGTCGAAAGCCGCAAGAGGTTCCATTCAGACCAGTGACCAAAGTGGTAGCAGTCCCCAGGACCGCCATCCTTACAGAGGAAAGTCCTACTTGGATCCATGCCAGCAGAGTAAAGAAGGTTGATCTAAGCCCAGGAATTCAAGAAAGGCTGAAAAGAGGTGAAGCAGGTGTTTTAAGTCCTCAAAAGACAAGCACAGACATAAAGGACAGTGATGTCACTCATTTCACCACAGACTTCTGGGAAGGCCTTTTGCCTTCTGGTGATGTTTCTACTTCTGATCTTTGTCCCAGTGTGGATAATAACTAACTGTATTTTTCATCCTGAAGACTTAGGTGCCTTGAAACTCATATGTGGTAAAAGCGAAATACACACCAACCATACTGACTTTCACCTCAGAAATCGCAGTAAAAGAGATGTCTCTAATGAATTGATCAAAGAAACAAGTTTTTATGCTTATGCTAGAAAGTCAGGATATGAAAAATGCTGGATTTGTAGTAAGTTGCACCCAGAAACTGCTAAAATCCCACTTTTAGCTGTCCCTCTGAACCTCAAGTTATTAAGAATGTCTCGGAAGGGTACCGCAATCAGAGTATTATGTTTTACACTTTAGGAAGGACACATGAACCTGAGTGGTGTGTTCAGTTAGGCAATACATCCAACGGAATAGGTATGTGTTCCAAGTCTGTATTTAACATTTCAAAGGGTATTCCCTTCCACACCAGTAACATTATCATAGGTCATATGTGTAGTTACAAAAATCAATCCCTTAACAACACCATTAGTGAACTTACTACATACAGGAACACAACCTCTGGGATACTTGTGAGTAAACTTGTTAGTGCTGCATTTGAGGCTGGAACTGAGCCCCAATGTAGTTCTCTAAGAAGCTTTTCATTGGGAAACAATACATATGTATGCTGTGCTAAAATTTGTTACCCATGGATCCCCGCAGGAGTGAAAGGATGGTGTTATTTAGCACAGTTGGTACCAGTCATGTCAGCCCTAGGCCAGAATCAGGAACATCACATACAAGTTACTTCAAGTCCAGTACATAGGTTAACTTATAAATACAAGAGAGAAACCCCACCTATGTTTTCTACTTCAGATAAGTCATGGACATGGTTTCCATCCTGGACAGGATGGGGCATAACCATGATGGACAAATTAAATAACTACACTAGTTTAATAAATGATGTTATGGAAAAAAACTCCCAAGATATAGGACTACTCAATGTCGAGCTCAAAGCAATTAGAAGACAACTAGAGTTACACGAATTAGCTATTGAAAGCATGAGTGCAGCTCTGACAGGTTTATGCGAAATGACCCAAGATTATGAATGTTGTACATGGTTTCACAATACCAGCCTGGAAATCCCAGACTACTATGATGTTATTAATCAACACCGAACACAGGTAAATGAATTAATGAAACAAGCAAGGGACATAGGTAATTATGGATGGAACCCCTTTTCTAGTTTGGGTTTAGGTGGAATGTTTTCATGGTTAAAGGACATAGTGATTATGATTATCATAGTACTATTGTTAGGATTGATAGGCTACTTGATTTTCAAGCTTATTCTACTTTGTATTAGCAAGTGTACTACACCAGACCAACCTTCTCACGCATATACACAATATCTGCAGCTTTATGTAAAAGAATATAACAAACGTAGCAAGAACCGTAGATTTCAGGAGGCTGCGGATCTGTAGAAGTCATTCCATGACTTAAAGAGGGGGTTGAAAGGTTATGTTAAGCATCCATCTTGTTTCTGTCAGCCATCTTAATATTCACAAACTTCCATTTCACAATATGTACAGTTTGAACACCCCTTTAACTTCTCAGATAACTGTCTCAACATGAGATTCTTCTAACTCGTGTGTTCTCACACACTTATCTATAACCTTCACACTGTTTCTCAGCATCTTTTAGCTACAGAAGGAATTATGTATCTTTTCTTATATTAATTCAGCTAGCTTAGAACAAAGAACAATAGCGTTTTTGTCTTGACCAGCTGTAATCGTCTTGATGTCTACTGCGCATGTCTTATTCTGTATGATGTAAAATACCCTATATCATTTGCTTTGTAATATCTCAATACAATTAGTTCTCGAAGGACGCCATGGTGTGTGTGTGGTTTTATTTGTCCTTTGAGAATTGATTCCAGATATATCTGAATTTATACAATACATTGGATCTAAGGTCTGAGAGGTTGAAGGGACCACCCTAGACACAGGATTAACCCTAACAATGGCCTCTTGTGCTACAAGCATTGTCATATGAAGATTAATGAGCCTACCACTTCAGAGGAAATAGAGCAGCAATTCAGAAATATATGGCAGCTTATATTGGATTAATTATAAACATCACTATACATTTTGTGTATGCGGTTTAAACTAAGTGTAGTTCCAAAAGAACGTTGTTGCAATTTAGCATGTATGAGTATATCTCTTGAGGAGACAACTAAATAAGTGGGTTACCTGCTGTAGTTTGTTGAATTGCTACAAAAGAAATTAGATTTTTTTAAAAAAAATTTATTGCATGTGTTTTATAGTAGAAAGTAAAAAAAAAAAAAAAAAAAAAAAAAAATATATATATATATATATATATATATATATATATATATATATTTTTTAATTGTCTATCTTTTTTTGTTTATAGCGCAAACAAAATAAACACCGCAGAGGTGATCAAATACCACCAAAAGAAACCACTATTTGTGGGGAAAAAAAGGACATCAGTTTTATTTCAGTACAGAGTTGCACGACCGCGCCATTGTCAGTTAACGCAATGCAGTGCCCTATCGCAAAAGATGGCCTGGTCGTGAAGGGGGGGTAAACCTTCTGGGGTTGACGTGGTTAAAGAGATGGCTTGCATCTCATTGGACCTAACCTATAGTAAACCAGCAGATTTTAGAAAGTGCCTTAATTCCTGGAGTTTGGCTTTAAGAAAAATTTTGTACATTTGAATAATACTGTGGAAGCCATTTCTGCTACAGATAATTGTTTAAAAAAAAAGTTTTAATTTAAAAGTCCTGACTGAGTAAAAGTTTCCTCCTAATAATGTCTCTTTCCTTTGGCCTGTAGGAGTCTGCAAACTGGCTTTGAAAGGTCTACATTTCCCATCTAAAGTCCAAGCCATGGGTGAAGTGTCAGGTTGGAGCGCCGCTATGACTTCTTAATAAATAATGATGGTGTCTCCTCTGACATGACACTCGTTATGGTATTAATATTTCATGATTCGTTGGCTATCTTCATTTACCTCCAATTACCCGCCAGTCAGATCAATGGGTCAAAAACTGTTAATTGCTGAGCCCTACAAGTAGTTCACACTCAGCACATTGGCACCAACTTAGAATGCAAAGCACGGCCACTTGTTTGCAAGTTTAGTGCAGTTTTCTAGCATGTGTATTCTATACACAATGTATTTCATTGCACAATATACATAAAAATTTTGAGAAAATAAACATAGACATGATTATGTACACCTAGTTTATCTTTTTCACATACACATAAAAAAAAAGTAACATGACGCATCTCTTTAAACAGCACTAACAGATCAATAAAAAGTAGACAGGGAAATAGATTCTGCATTTCTTTGGAGGTTATCGAAGCCTAAAGCTGAAATTTAGTCTGCTCATATTTTGCCTTCCCTTGCTTATCCTCCCCTTTCCTCCTATCAACACACTAAATTAAATGTTTAGAGTTGAATTCCAGGAATTCAGTTTCTTTACAAAAAATGAAGGCAACTATGAGTTAAGTCCAGCAAGGTACATGATACCTTCTGGGCTTGGCTCTATTTATTTATTTATTTTTTGTAACAGTTGTATTAGTGAACAAGGCAGTAATACAACTTGAACATACAATAATGAGACATATGAGATATTGAGATAGCAGAAGTAAATACATACAATAGTATATTGCTGGACATTAAGAGATCTAGAAGAGAGAATGAGCAGAGTGAGAAAACTTCTAACAACAGGGTTAATTAATCAAAACAGATTATGTTGAGGTCCAAAAAAAGCATAAGGGTGGGGGGAGGGGTGGATAGGTGTTTTAAAGGAGGATTGGGGTTGTCAAGGGCCCACTCTGAGCATGATCAGTATAACATGTTCTAGATCAGGGAATCCAAAACCCAGCTTAGTCCCAGAATGGGGCTCCACCATCGCACATATCAGTGAGCCCTTATCTAGATATTGAGTGACCTGGCAGCAACCCATGACATCCACACCTTTTCAAATCTCTGGGGACATTTGCGACCCATGTAGAATTGCTGGGGGCACCTTTGCAACTGGGTGTCTTTCGCCAAGTGGGGGATTTCAATAAGTGGAAGCACTTCTGACTCTGCACTTATTAACTGACTATCTGATTATCTGACTGTCTCATCTGAGAATCTCTTCTCTCACCCTACAGGTATGTGCTAACTGAACCATCTCCACCCAAAAACTGAAACACTGCTATCTGCTTTTCATGTTTGTCTTTAAAAATGCTGGTATGTGCTAACTGAACCATCTCCACCCAAAAACTGAAACACTGCTATCTGCTTTTCATGTTTGTCTTTAAAAATGCTGGTATGTTGTCTTTGCTTAACAGTCTGTATCCCTGTCCAAACTACAATGCTTTATTATCTGCCTTGTCTTACCCAAAATTATGGCCCCTCTAACTTTAGTGCCCTCTTGCTAGCCTGTTTCTGAAGTTAGAATTTAGCCCTGTTAACCATCCAAGCTTTATTGCCTCCTGATTGATAATTGAAATCCACCCACACCCCACCCCTATCAGTATAAAGCTAAGCTTTACTTTGGGGGAAGCTATTGCTGGGGGCACCTTTGCAACTGGGTGTCTTTCGCCAAGTGGGGGATTTCAATAAGTGGAAGCACTTCTGACTCTGCACTTATTAACTGACTATCTGATTATCTGACTGTCTCATCTGAGAATCTCTTCTCTCACCCTACAGGTATGTGCTAACTGAACCATCTCCACCCAAAAACTGAAACACTGCTATCTGCTTTTCATGTTTGTCTTTAAAAATGCTGGTATGTGCTAACTGAACCATCTCCACCCAAAAACTGAAACACTGCTATCTGCTTTTCATGTTTGTCTTTAAAAATGCTGGTATGTTGTCTTTGCTTAACAGTCTGTATCCCTGTCCAAACTACAATGCTTTATTATCTGCCTTGTCTTACCCAAAATTATGGCCCCTCTAACTTTAGTGCCCTCTTGCTAGCCTGTTTCTGAAGTTAGAATTTAGCCCTGTTAACCATCCAAGCTTTATTGCCTCCTGATTGATAATTGAAATCCACCCACACCCCACCCCTATCAGTATAAAGCTAAGCTTTACTTTGGGGGAAGCTATTGCTGGGGGCACCTTTGCAACTGGGTGTCTTTCGCCAAGTGGGGGATTTCAATAAGTGGAAGCACTTCTGACTCTGCACTTCAGCGAATGCACAAAGCGAAGGTACACAAGAAAATACTTTGAAAAACGCTGTGCAGACACCAGGTGACCTTGTTTAACACTTTAGCACTTTCTCCTCATAACATGCATTCTCTACCACTCCTTCTGACAGCTCTGTCCTCTATACTAAAATTATCTCAACTCCACCCCACTTCTCCCCCCCACAGCATATATGTATCACCCTCACTTCTGTCCTCTCCTTATTACTGCACCCACCAACTCCTGCTAATTCTAAACCCACACACACTAAAAGTCTCCAAGACCCTGGGGCATGTCCCTCCATATAAATCACACTCCCATATTGCCTCCCTCACCCTCCTGCTTCTCCTAAACTCTGGAGATATATCCCCAAACCCTGGACCTCCATCACTAAACTGTACCCATCACCCTGCACCCTCTGGCAGCAGCCGCAATCAACACAATTTAATTCCGATTTCTATTCTTCCCAAGTCCAGACTCCCTTTCTCTTGTGCCCTTTGGAACTCCCGCTCTGTCTGCAACAAACTCACCTCTCTACATGACATCTTTATCACCAACTCATTTAACCTACTCGCCATCACTGAAACCTGGCTCCACGAATCAGACACTGCATCTTCTGCGGCCCTATCCCATGGTGGTCTTCTTTGGACTCACTCCCCCAGATCCAATGGACATAAGGGAGGAGGTGTTGGAATCCTTCTAGCCCCACATAGCACCTTTCAGGTACTTCAGCCACCTCCCTCTCTGTCACTCTCCCCTTTCGAAGCACACTGCATTCGTCTCTTCACACCAATTTCTTTAAGAATAGCCGTGATCTACAGGCCCCCTGGACCAGTATCAACATTTCTTGATGACTTCTCTGCCTGGCTACCCTACTTTCTTTCTTCTGAAATCCCCACAATCATTCTCGGGGACTTCAACATCCCTATTAATACTAACACCTCTGCTCCTTCCAAACTTCTCAGCCTAACCTCCTCCTTTGACCTGAAACAGTGGATACATGATCCTACTCACTCCGAAGGCAATATCCTTGACCTCGTTTTCTCTCACCTTTGCACTCCATGCAACCTCTCTAACTATCCATTCCCTCTCTCTGATCACCACCTCATTAGTTTCACTCTCTCCCTCTCCTTCACCTCCTCTCCCTCCAACCGCATTAAAGTTACCCGCAGAAACCTACGTCATCTCAAGCCTTCTCTTCTCTACTCTGCTATTGACAACCTCTATGACAAAATCTCACCCCTATCCTGCACCAACCTAGCCACTTCTGTCTACAACACTTCACTTCTGGCCTCTCTGGACTCTCTGGCCCCCCTCACTACACACAAAATCAAGCCCCGACCCCTTCAACCTTGGCAAACAGATGTCACTAGAAGTCTGAAAAAACGTAGTCGTGCTCATGAGCGCTTGTGGCGTAAGACCAAGTCTCAGAGAGATTTCAACCAATTTAAATCTGCCCTCCAAAACTACAATTCTAGCCTCCTCTCTGCCAAGCAGAACTATTTTATCACTCTCATCAGCAACCTATCATCCCGTCCCCGTCAACTCTTCTCTACTTTCAACTCTCTACTTCGTCCTCCACCACCTCCACCCACCAACTCACTCACTGCCCAGGAGATTGCTAATCACTTCAAACAGAAGATTGATACAATTCGCGCAGAGATTTCTACTGTTCTGACACCCTCCACGCTTTACACATCATGCCCACAGTCACAATCATTACTTCCCTCTTTCAACCCCACCACTATAGACGAAGTTGCTAAACTACTTGGTAATGTCCACCTTACCACCTGCCCACTGGATCCTGTTCCCTCGCAAATGCTGCGTTCACCCTCTGACTCTATGCTACACTCTCTAACTCACATCTTCAATCTCTCCCTCTCTTCTGGCATCTTCCCCAACTCTCTAAAACATGCACTTGTCAAACCCATACTTAAAAAACCCTCACTGGACCCATCCAATCCTAACAACCTACGCCCCATCTCCTTGCTCCCCTTTTTATCCAAACTACTCGAACGTCTGGTTTACAACCGACTGAGTGACCACCTCGCTGATAATAGCCTTCTTGATCCCCTTCAGTCTGGATTTCGTCCTCAACACTCCACAGAAACTGCTCTCCTAAAACTAACAAACGATCTACTAACGGCCAAAACCAATCGACATTATTCTGTACTCCTCCTCCTGGATCTCTCTGCTGCCTTTGATACAGTTGACCACCCCCTCCTTCTCAAAAAACTCCACACCTTTGGTCTCCGTGACCGTACTCTACAATGGTTCTCTTCCTACTTATCCAACCGCACCTTTAGCGTTTCTTACAACTCTACTTCCTCCTCTCCTCTTCCTTTCTCTGTTGGGGTCCCCCAAGGTTCTGTCCTTGGACCACTCCTATTTTCAATCTATACCTCCTCCCTGGGTCAACTGATAGCCTCCCACGGCTTCCAATACCACCTCTATGCTGACGACACCCAAATCTATCTCTCTACCCCTCAGCTCACTCCCTCTGTCTCTTCACGTATCACTAATTTACTATCGGATATATCAGTCTGGATGTCACATCACTTCCTCAAAATCAATCTATCCAAAACCGAACTTATAATTTTTCCTCCCCCATATGCCCCTTCCCCTGATCTCACTGTCAAAATTGATGGCACAACCATAAGCCCATCCCCTCACGCCAAGATTCTAGGTGTAGTCTTGGACTCTGAACTCTCCTTCAAGCAACACATCCAATCACTGTCCAAATCTTGCCGCCTCAACCTCCGCAACATCTCCAAAATACGCCCCTTTCTAACCAATGAGACAACAAAGCTCTTAATTCACTCGCTGGTCATCTCTCGCCTTGACTACTGCAACTCCCTTCTCATTGGCTTACCTCTACATAGTCTAGCACCTCTTCAATCCATTATGAATGCCGCTGCCAGACTCATCCACCTTACCAATCGCTCGCTGTCTGCTACTCCTCTCTGTCAATCCCTCCACTGGCTTCCGCTCAGCCAAAGAATTAAATTCAAAATACTAACAATTACATACAAAGCCATCCACAACTCTGCCCCCAGCTACATCACTGGCTTAGTCTCTAAATACCAACCTACTCGTCATCTTCGTTCTTCTCAAGACCTCCTGCTCTCTAGCTCCCTCGTTACCTCCTCCCATACTCGCCTCCAGGACTTTTTCAAAGCCTCCCCAATCCTATGGAATGCCCTACCCCAATCTGTCCGCTTATCTCCTACTTTATTAGCTTTTAGAAGATCCCTGAAAACACTTCTCTTTAGAGAAGCCTACCCCACCCACACCTAACTGTATTTTCATTTTCTCCATCAGCTCATCCCCCCACAGTTAAAACCTTTTGTTTCAACTTGACCCTCCCTTCTAGATTGTAAGCTCTAACGAGCAGGGCCCTCTGATCCCTCCTGTATCGATTTGTATTGTAAGTGTACTGTCTGCCCTCATATTGTAAAGCGCTGCGCAAACTGTTGGCGCTATATAAATCCTGAATAATAATAATAATAATAATGTATGTAAGTTTGTACAGGGGCAGCACAGAGTTTACCAGCATGCACCACTGGGCAGCTGTAGGGGGAGTCACCAATTTCCAGTTCCTTGGGAGTACCTTTCTGACATAGAAACACAGATAAAACAGTAACAGTTTTGTGTGTGTGGAATGTGTCACTGAGTCTGTAATACCTAAAAGAAGCACTTTGGGGTCCATCGACACTGAAAGGTTAGTAGCTATAATGACATCAAATACCACTGTTCTCCTGAAATCTTGGATGGCCAGGTAGTCCCAGATGACATGGAAGTATGTTCCAACCACCTGTTGGAACTTAGGACATATCTCCGATTGTGTACGATAAATTCGGGCTAACCTTTGGGGGATGTAATAGACCCTATGTATGAATTTTAATTGGAAGAAATCATAGTTGATATATATTGTTGCAATACTAGGTCCCATTCTTCCTCTGTCAAGGAGGGGATATCTACCTTCCAGGAGCGAAAGAGGGGAGATTCCCCATTTGAATCACCGCATGTGAGTCAGAGATATAGAGAGGACTGGATTCTATCTGCACATCGGGAAGTGAGTAATCTTTCCTCCATGTGTGGCATCATTGAGATCACTCTGGGGAATTGAGCTTGTGCCACGTGGTTCAGCTGTAGGTAGCAGAACAGCGAAGTTGGAATGCATTCCGCAATTCAGGAAAAGGAAGCAAAACCCCAGCAGGCATAATCTGCTGCAATTTTAGTATTCCAAATCTAGCCCAAATGTTGAGGTCTGAAATGGATCTAAAGTGTGGTAGTTTAGGGTTGCCCCATAACGGGGTACGAGGTGAAAGTGTCTGCTGTTCTAACTGCAGTGGTAACCTTTTCGCACACCTGGACCGTAGTCCTCATAGAGGTTATTGCTTGCGGGCTTGCCTTCACTCCTCTATAGACCGTGTTTGTTAGGGCAGAGTAGGAACCCATAACAGCTGCCTCAAGATTGACCGCTGGGTTAGACCTGGTCTGGGTGTACCACCAGCGAACAGTGGCCAGCACTGCCACCCAATATTACTTCCGGAAACAAGGCAGCATAAATCCGCCCAAAGATAGACGGAGCTGTAGTTTATGTTTTGCTATCCTAGGGACCTTCCCGCCCCAAATTAAGGATATGACAATCCCATCCAACTTGCGGAAGAAAGCAGCAGGGATAGGGACTGGGGTGTTGCTAAAAATGTAAAGGAATTTGGGGAGAAACGTAATTTTTAGTAAGTTCACTCGACCCACCAGTGTCAAGGACAGTGTTTTTCAAGTTTGCATAACCGGATATAAGCTGTCTGTCAGATATCGGGATAGGTCATTACAGATTTCGATGGCAAGAATGAAATTGGGAGACCCTTTGTAGAGGGGTCAAACGGGACAGAGGGGGGGCAGAGCCAGATAGAGAAAACACATTGGATTTACCCCAGTTAATTTTAACCCCAGAGAAGTTACCAAGTTTGGGAACTCTACTGTGTCTAGGTAGGTCGACAGTTCATCCGGGGAGTAGGTAGCCCTGGAGGCATAAAGGTGAGTGTAATATTGCTCAAATCTGGCATTGATTTGTACAGGATCTAACCATCCTCGATGTTTGTAATACAAGAGTTCCCCGACCTCTCCGCCACCAACCAAGCCAGAAGTCGTCCTGGGTGTTCTCCCTGTTCAAATATGCACTGTGTCTGGGTGAGGAGGAAACTCTGTCAGGAAGCAGTGCTAGTTCTCTGTAAGCAGAGAGCATATCCGTGTGTGTACTCTGATTTGGGAAACTCGAATATCGCACCTCCAGTCTCATATCCCATATCTCGGCTTCAGAGAGTTCGAGTCAGGACACCTTTCTAACCTTGGCAATATTAAATTGGTATCTACCTCTAGCATAGGCTTTAAATGCATCCCAGACCACATCAGGAGGTGCGGAGTGGTCATTATGGATCCAATAATATCTAAGCTCAGACATCATCAGTGGTTCCAACTTTTCATCTGTGATCCAATACCTAGAAAGTCTCCATAATCCCGAGCCAGCCACCGAGTCAGTGCTGAGACTGACTAGGACTGGAGCCTGGTCTGTGATGCCACGTGGTAAGATAGAGACTGCAGTAATAGTAAAGGGTAATGGGTAATAAGGAGTCACTGAAATATATTAAGTCTATGCGAGACAGAGTAGCGTGCGTAGCAGGGTGGCATGTAAATTGTCTACTATAGGGATGTTTCTACCTCCATGTGTCATGCAGTCCATTTAGCTCCGCTCAGCGAGACAGGGCCAAGTCGGTCACCAGGCCAGGGCTCAATTTGCAAGCACTGGGATTGGGGGTCATATTGAAGTCCCCTGCCATAATAATATTAGTAATAGGATATTTCAGCCACAATGGCCTGGAGTTTATGTAAAACTGTTAGGTTTGCCGGCGATGTGGCCAACTACGACCACATCTATCCGATCACATAGGGCATACATAACCACATATTGACCATCTGCGTCTAGGTGGAGATCAATCAGCATGAAGGAAAGGGTTTTATGAACCAAGATACTAACCCCACAGGAATGTGAGGAGAAGGTTGAGTGATAATAAGGGATTTTAAGGAAGAGCACCCTGGACCCAGTGAGATGTGTCTCCTGCAAAATACAGATGTGTGGGAGGTATCTTTTAAGGGAGGAGGAAACGAGAGAGAATTTAAATTTAGAATTCAACCCCCGCACATTCCAGGAGAGTAATCTCAAAGGGGCCATAGGAAAAGGGGCATAAAAGTGACACATTCTCCCCTGCCTGGATCACTACCCAGACCCTGCAGTAAGAACAAATACATTGGTACTCTATCCAGCATTCTTAGTACCCTACACATATACCTCAAAGATGACATTGAAAAAACACAAAAACAGCATAAAACATAACTGGTATAACATCCCACCCCCCCCCCCCCCCAAACCTGGGCGCGTCTGACATCCCAAACTGAACATGACTATGAGTCTCTGGGGAGCAGTGCACCAACAGGGTGCCTAGAGGACAAGAGCTGCACACAACCTGGTCAGCAACTGTGCAGCCTATGTATAGAAGAAACCAAATATAGGACAAACAAAACAACCTCCCTGCAGGTAGGTATTCACCCAGGTAATACTGGAGGCACAGTTCTTAGTGAGATTGTAAACCATAAAAGAAGGTACAGTCAGTTATCCAAACGTGGTTACAGAAACAGAACCGTTATTTTCATCCCCCTCATCTCTGTGGGGTATGCATAATTCACTGCAACAGCGGGCTAACATCTAGCACAAGAAACGATTGTAGATGACTCCAGCACAGTGGTAGGCTAGCTGATGAAGCAGGGGTCAGCAGGTAGTAATGCAGTCAAGGAAACAGGAGGCTTTGCTGCAAATCTAGCAGAGCCAAGGGACAAGCCATTACAGTGTTAAGGCACAGTTAAGTAACTCACCCATCGGAGAGGGAAAAAGAAGAAGGAGAGGCTGCTTGTTACCCACGGTGTCAGCACTGTGGAAGGGATTCCAGCCAGTTAGAAGCATCTTCAGGAGATGTGAAAAGGGATGGGACTCTCCATATTGTACTCGCAGATGGGCAGGGAACAACATGCTATACTTCAAGCCTTACTGTCTCATGGTGAGCTTCACATGGTCGAAAGACTTGTGTTGCTTCTATGTTTCCACAGAAAAATCATGAGCCGGGATCCCTCAAAGTGAAGGGCCTCAATCTTCCCGCTTTCCCACAACACCAGATTCCTGTCTCGGAAATTCAAAAGCCTAAGAATAAATGTGCACAGAGGGGTTTCGGGGGCTTCACAAGCCACCAGCATTCTGTGGGCACATTCTACAGCAAAGAACGGAGAGAATGCTGTCTGTGGAAGCAGCTTGCAGAGGAGTTGTTGGGTGAAGGCTACAGGGTTAGGGTCTCTGATCCCTCCGGAAGCCCTAAGATGTGGAGATTGTTTCTCCGATTGTGGTTTTCTGAGTCCTCGGCTTGGTATTCAAGCGCCTTCACTTTAGTAGTAAGGGCATGGAGGGAGGTCGTGTGGTCTCTCAGCGTGTCCTCAGCATCCCCCACGTGGTGCTCAACCTCTGTCAGCCAAGTCTGGAACTTATCCATGTCCTTGCAGATCAGTCCCATCTCCATCTGCATGGAGTAGATTTTCCCTGTCAAAGTGGTTTGGCATGTGGTAATAGCCTGCATTAGGGCAGTAAAGTTATTGTGCTCTCGTATTGCCAGTTCCGCTTCCTCTGTCTGCGACGCTATATTGGAAAGCTTGCAGGGTTCCGCTTTCCCGCCACAAGGCTGTATATGGGATGGGGAGGCTTTCTGGTGCGCTGCCGATTTGCGCTTACTAGGCATACCAGGTCAGAAGACTATAAGGAGAGTAAATGTGGGTCCATAAATATTCAAGTCCGCAGGGAAACAAGATAAAAAACAGGCAGAGTAACGGAGCTCACTATGCCTCTGCACTGGCTTAGCTCTATTATTTATATCTGACAGCTTTATAGTATTCCTGAAAGACAGCTATCATCATATTTATTATTGAGCTTCCATTAAAGAACTGAAATCCAATGACTGAAAGGGGTGGGCCCAGGGACGGTCAGGCTGGTGAGGAATGAAATAGATGATGCCGGATGTTTTCCAGCCAGGAAATGTGTCCCCATACAGCTTCTAATGCACATGGTGAGAAGCCCACAGTGTGCAGTGAAATCAGTGTAAGTGATTTCAGTCCAGGAGAGGAGCCTGTACAACTGTGCAGACTGAAGGTAAGCCGGAGGTTGGCTTTCATTACTACAAATTTAAATATATTTTTTCTACTTCTTATCTGGTCCTTTCAGATGGAGAGCTGCATCCAGCTGTGCTGCAGAGCATCGGAAATCATTTTCCTCTCTAAAAAGCTGTGAAAATTTTCACCTGGGAAGGAAAATGATGGATAATTTGGTTCAGCTGATTGCCGATAAATCTTCCATCTCCTGTATCCATTGTGACAGCAGAATAAGAGTAGGAGATTGGATGTCTTCTTTCCTCCTAATTAGAGTGAGGTCGGGCGCTGTGCGCAGCATAGATAAAGGTCTTTCTTACTTTACTAAATCTAATTTATCAATTTTTTTTCTTTACCACTTAAAGTGGTTGTAAACCCTCACATATACCCAGTGAAGTGACTGGCCTCAGATGACACACAGAGATGAAACAAATCCTCCTACATAAGTATTACTTGTTTATCCACAGCCTTCTCTACCCTAAACCCCCTTCAAAAGGGGTTTAGGGTAGACGTTGTGTAAGTACCCCAAAGACAGCCTCCTTCCAAAGACATTAGCAGAAGTCACTGACCATGAATAGATCTCTCACGCGCCAAGAATTGCTGGTCCTGAGATGACTTTAGAAGGGCTCATGCTGAATAAATGGACGTGGATGGTCTCAAGGCTGGAGCGTACCTTGTAATTCAGTTTTTTACAGTGCCTTGAATCACCCAGAAGTTCCTGTGCTAGTCAGGATCTCCATCTAGGTGGACATGGTAAGGTCCCTCTTTAGCAAACTGCTCATTTGGCTGGTAAGTGTAAGATATGTACTTGTGCTTACTCAATGTGTGGGTGGGTGTGGTAGTTAGATTTGGTGTTGGTGGGGTTGATTTGTTTGGCATCGCCACACATTTGCTTCTGGCCCATGCACACACATCACTTCCTGCATTTGTTCTGCTGTTGTAAATCAGTAAGGACTATGCAAATATAAATGGGAGCTCCTTTCTATTAACCTCCCTGGCGGTATCCCCGAGCGTGACTCGGGTTTGGTTTTTTCTTGTATTATCGGTAACCCCGAGTCACGCTCGGGGTAACATTGCAGAGCGGCGAGCGGAGATCTTACCTTCTCCCGGCGCTCCAGCGATGTTCTCCACTGTCCTCCGTGTCCTCCCCTGTGATCGCCGACGCAATTGCCAGTGAGATCACGGCATGACTTCCTGGTTCCATTCTCTGCGAGCAGCAGCGGCGCACGGGAGCGGAACTGGGCGGGAATTTCAAAAAGTGAACACCACATAAATAGAGGTGTGTGAGGATCAAAGTATAAGAAACCAAGATGGTTGACAGTATGTTTCACTAAATGCTTATCTTGTCTGTTTCATTCTTAGTATCTTAAAGACACCTCATCCTTAAGTCCGGGTGGGTGCAGTCACGTACACATAAGAGGAAACCTTATCTTAAGGACCATCTGCCACATCAGCTCTAAAAGCAGAAGACGCCTAGAGAATTGCCTTTTATGGAAGTTGTTGTTGTGTTTCAACATTCCTGAAGCCTGTCTTTTGTGTATATAAGACCTGTGTTAATAAAGAGTCTCAGAGTTGGGTGCAGTCTTCTGAGTAGAAATACTGAGAACTTCTTTCCGTGTCTCTTTGCTTAGATAAGAACTCTAATAATAATTGGGAAACGGTAACATAACTTGATGAGTAGGTGACTTGCTGTAGTCACACCTAACATTTTGGCGCCCGAACAGGGACTCGCTGAAGAAACTACAAGAGGCGAACGAACATAAGGACGGAACGAAGAGGTCGGGCACATCAGGAACCACAGACAAAACCTGCGCAGGTAAGAAAAGCTTTATTTTCTTATAAACTCTGTGCTTCTTAGATTTGTGCCCACCTGATCTGTCTGAATTGTTCTTCAGGTAAAACCAACCTCTGTAGTAAGCGAGTCTTGAATTTAATATTTGACTTATGTTACCGTTGTTTCTTGTCTGTCTCCTTGTCATCTGTCTGTTGTGACTGAGATAAGCCCTGTTTGTATGGTGTGAATTGAAACATATATCATCCCAATGAGTAACGGAATGCGCCTTTAACTCGTAAGAGTACTTTGGGGGTCCGACACTTAAGTTTGATATACGCTTTTTGATTCATGAGCCTAAAAACGGGTTGAAAGTATAAGTCCTGACTGCCTCGATAAAGCAGGAATAAGAAACGAATGCTGAGAGATTCCATGGTAATGGGAAGGGAATAAGGTCTCCACAAAGTCCGGAGATCTAGTTATATGTGTTTGGCCACCAAAAGGAATGCTTGTATATGTTGTAGCCGTCAGTCTGGTCATAATATTTGTCAGTTGGCTAGCATATAAAGTAATTCGATTTCAGAAATCTCATCCAGGAGAGGTTTTTAGTATTTTGGCACCCTAGGAGGAGAAGGCAACGAGACACTTAGTAAGTGATCCAAACGTCACCTAGGCAAGACTGTCAAAATGGGCCAGACACATGGTAAACCCCAGGAGGAATCTCAGAAATGTTATGCTGTTAAAGACATAATTACAATGTTGTATGGGAAGGACAAAGCACAGGGCACGAATAGAGTTCTCAAGAAATTTGGAATGGATGGGGAAAATGGGCTAAGTGTAGAAGGTTGGGAGAATATAAAGAGAGACAGACAGGGAGAGGTTATAGAACAGATGGGTATCACAAATACAATGTTTAATTAAGGTTTCCAACAGGGCTAAAGAGGAGGGATGGAAGTATTGTCATGAACAGGGTGGATGGGACATGAAGGTCCGACGCAAGAGTCTCCCTTCAGCTCCCGAGGATGGAGTAGAAACGGAAGGTACTCCACCTCCTTATAGCACTACCAAACCGGGTAATGAAAGACCAAAACTTTATCCTTCCTTAAGAGGAAGAGGATGGGTATGCCGAGTATGCGGTACCCAGAATACAGACTGGGCACAGGAATGTGTACATTGCGGAGCTCAAAGACCAGAGCCCGTAGCTCCAGTCCACAGTCGGACTAGGGTAATACAAGTAAATAATCCAAATGCGGGTCAAGCAGGACAGCCACCTACAGTGACTCGACAAGTCGTTCTGAGGACATGGACACCTTGGTCGGCTGACACTCTTATGGCATTAATACAGAATGCTCCTGATCCCGTAGCAAAACCTGCCGCATTCTGTAGATTCGTGACACAATTACTAGACACACATGAAGCAGCTTGGCAAGATGGGGAAGATTTGTGTAGACATAAAATGACACTGACGATGTTTAATCAATTTATGAATGAAATTGCTCCACATAGACCACAAGGGGATCCAGCGGCAGATCCACCAGGAATACACCCCCGTCACATAGACTCTAGACCCCTGTTTATTAATCAGTTACGAGAATTTTGCCAAGGGAAACAGCAGGAAAGGGGTTCGACAGCGCCCATAAAACAGGCCCCAGGTCAGACTGTTACAGAATTTTACCTCAACATGGAAAGCATGATGGCTGACGAAGGTCTAGATTTAGCCTTACCCGTCACCATTAGGGCTTTCAATCGACAGTTTATGGAAGGACTAGTACCCCAAATAGGTGACAAATTGAAGGCATGTACTCCCGAATGGAGAGCCATACGGGACAGAGGAACATTGTTGCAGAAAGCACAAGGCATAGAGGCTGATTTAGCAGAAGCTAAACACAGAAGGACACCGGGAGTTAACACTGTTGCCCGGGTCAATGAAGGAGGGAATTCCTCCCGTAAACCTCTTACCTGTTATTACTGCAACAAGGTGGGACATATAAAAAGAGACTGTAGGAAAAGAATAAAAGACGAACAAGAAGGAAACACGGACAGAGACACGAGGGACAACAGACAGAGGCGTACCGACGATAGGGACGATCCGACAGCATGACTTGCCCCAGTCCTAGCTGAATCAGAGAATAAAATGCTCCACATGTTGATGAAGGTGGAAGGTAAACATATTCCTTGTTTAGTTGACACGGGAGCATCACGCAGCTTATTATCTGATTCAGTAGTCCCTCCACACATGACATCCCGTGACACCATACCCATAAGTGGTTATGACGGTCTTTTGTCCGATGCCCCACTGACTAAACCTTTAAAAGTAAAAATAGGGAATCACATGTTTTTGTCACGCTTTTTGATTTCCAGAGGAGCCCCTACTAATTTATTAGGAGCAGACATTCTTCAGAAAATAGGAGCAAACATTACTTATCATCCAGATGGTATGGTCACCCTAGCAATAGGAGATGACCCTTAAGGGTCACAATTCTGTCACAGGTTCAGCCAAAACACATATCAATGGCGAGGCAGCTGCGTCTGCAATGCACCTTGCTCCTACCTCCCAATGTTACCTTCCAGCGATGCACTTCTTTTAACTTAGCACAACTTTTACCCTTACAGACAGATTTGACAGGGGGGAGTAATGGTGAAGGCACAGCACAAGAAACTCAGGATTCTGACACACTTTCATTTCATGACATAACATCTGATGAACACGATTGTTTTCAACTTATGGAACAAGAGACCACGGGGTTCCCACATGTCACAGACACACCCATTGCAAATGCAGAACACACACTGTACATAGATGGTAGTAGATTTGCCGATGACAAAGGTAAATATCACACAGGTTATGCTGTGGTAACGGACACACAGGTAATTGAGGCAAAGTCACTACCAGCACACATGTCTGCACAAGAAGCGGAACTAACAGCTTTAGAAAAAGCCTTAGAACACTTAGAGGGACAAGAAGGGAACGTTTACACTGATTCTGCATACGCCTACGGTGTGGCACATGATTATGGCCACATATGGAAAGCTAGAGGTTACCTTACAGCAGCAGGCACACCTGTTAAACATGGTGAAGGAATCAAAAGAGTCCTGAACAATCTTCAAAAAGTTAGAAGAGTAGCCATTATGAAGATAGCGGCACACACGAGCGCAAAAACAACTGAGGCAAAAGGAAACGCATTTGCAGATTTAGCTGCAAAGAAGGCAGCTCTAGGGGAAGTAAGCCCTGAGACCTTAGCCACGGTACAGGTGAGTATGCCCGAAACCACATGGCAGCAGCTGATCGAACTACAGGAACAAGCAGGGACTACTGAGAAGGACCATTGGGTTAAGGAGGGAGCTGCACCAGGCCTTGACAATGTATGGAGAGAGGGAGAAAAAAATATGTCTACCCGCTTCTCTATACCCCGCAATGGCAGCGGCTGTCCACTTGCCCACTCATGTCAGCTCCAATTCTATGTATAGGATTGTAAGCCAAGGATGGCTAGCCCCTGGATTCAGTAGTACTGCAAGGAACTACTGTGCTGCATGCCAAATCTGTCTGTTAAATAACCCAGGACAGAGAGTGAAAACCCCACGTAAACATCAGGTCCGGGCCCAATATCCCTTTCAGAGACTGCAAATTGACTACATACAAATGCCCAAGAGCGGCCCTTTTGAATTTGTTCTCGTGTGCATCTGCCTATTTTCAGGCTGGCCAGAAAGTTATCCTGTGAAATCAGCTACGGCAAAAGCCACCGCCAAGAAACTGATTACTGAACTGATACCTAGGTTTGGTCTCCCAGAAACAATAGAATCGGATAGGGGGACACATTTCACGGGAGAAATAATGCAAAATGTGATGGCAATGTTAGGGGTTCAACAAAGTTTTCACACCCCTTACCACCCACAGAGTTCAGGATCAGTAGAAAGAGTAAATGGGACAATAAAGCTAAAAATACAAAAAGCCATGCAAGAGTTAAATAAACCATGGCCTGAGTGTCTACCCTTAGCTTTGTTCTCTATTAAGTACACTCCAACAGGAAAAACCGGGTTATCCCCATATGAAATACTTTTTGGAAGTGTACCCAGATTAGGTTTATATTTTCCTCAAAGTATGCAATTGCAATGTGATAGTTTAACTACATATGTGATACAATTGCAACAGCGTCTAACTAAAATCCACAAGAGTGTGTATTCTTCTCTTCCAGACCCTAATTCTGTCACAGGTACTCACGACTTACAACCGGGAGACTATGTGTATGTAAAGAAACATACCAGGAAGACACTGGAACCAAGGTTCGAGGGTCCTTTCCAGGTGCTATTGACTACAGCAACCTCAGTGAAATTGGAAGGGAAACCTACCTGGATCCACGCTTCACACTGTAAAAAGGAGCCAGTTGGCAAATGACAACATGTATCTTTTTATTCTTTTTGTTTCAGTAATCCTGGCCAATAGTTTGGTTGCCTCACAGAATGAAATTCACAAGGATGAAGGATTTTCTAAAAAAATGTTATTACTGAAGTTTAAATATGCTTATGCTCGGAAGTCAGGATATGAGAAATGTTGGGTTTGCAGTAAATTACACCCCAGCACGGCTAAAATACCACTGATGGCAGTTCCTATAAATTATACTGATCTTGCTAACAGTAGCATTAACATAATTGGAACAAATACCAGCAAGACAGTAATGTTTAAATCAAATGGCCTCGCCTTTCCCCCTGATTGGTGTTTCAACCTAGGGAACACAACGGGAGGAAATAGAGAATGCCAAGACAGCAAGTTTAACTTGTCCATTGTCGTATTAAATGGAAGCTTCTACCCCAGTAATACCAGTACACACCAGACATTATCTGACTTCCTCACTAACATTGTGGATAATAAGGTTAGGTGGTTAGTGTCCAACCTTTCCCTCTATGGATACACCTCTCGTTATAGACGTAATATCAGTTCAAGTCCAGTAGCCTTAGGAAACAATATATACATCTGTTGTGGGGATAAGTGTTATACCTGGATACCTAGAAGGGCTCAGGGATGGTGCTACCTCGCAAGTTTGGTACCAGTAATGGGAGTAGTGGGTGATGAACGAGGTGATCACCTACTAGAAGCTAGTATGCACCCCAGATATCCCCTCAGATATCGTAGCAAAAGAGAAATATTTTTAGAGCAGGACATGGCATGGGCTTGGTTCCCGTCCTGGACAGGATGGGGTATAGACTTAATGAAGCGACTAAATAACTATACTGGAATAATTAATGATATTTTGGAGAAAAACTCTGATGACATTACTAAGTTAAATCTAGAGACCAGAGCCATCACAAAACAAATAGAATTACATGAGTTAGCGATTGAAAGTATGAGTGCAGCATTAACAGGACTCTGTGAGACCACAGAAGACTATGAATGTTGTACTTGGATACATAACACCAGCATCGAGATACCCGACTATTATGACATCATTGCACAACACCGCACGGAAGTAAAGGATCTACAGGAGAAGGCCCGTAATATTGGCCGTGACTGGGATCCTTTTGGTGGAACTTTTAGTTTCTCAGGGTTATTTTCTTGGTTCAAGAAGGCAGCAATGACGATTATAGTAGTGCTTATATTCATATTTCTCATTTATTTGTGTTTTAAGTTGTTTATGTGTTTTTGCAAGAAAGCCAAGGTAAATGCTGTAGAAAAGATGGAACTTTTGTAAGTTGATAAGTTGGATAAGATAGATGGATTTAGTTTCTTGACATCACCCATCTTTCAGAAAGGCCACTCTTCCTGAATTTTAGATGTTGGTACTATCCAGGGGGATGGGTGTATACCCCTCTGACAACTCGCGGTCAGGGAGAGTACTTTGGACATAGGCCGACTAGAACTTGTTCAGGTGGACCCAGGGTAAGAGGGAAGGGTGATGTCAAAGGGGGAAATTGTGAGGATCAAAGTATAAGAAACCAAGATGGTTGACAGTATGTTTCACTAAATGCTTATCTTGTCTGTTTCATTCTTAGTATCTTAAAGACACCTCATCCTTAAGTCCGGGTGGGTGCAGTCACGTACACATAAGAGGAAACCTTATCTTAAGGACCATCTGCCACATCAGCTCTAAAAGCAGAAGACGCCTAGAGAATTGCCTTTTATGGAAGTTGTTGTTGTGTTTCAACATTCCTGAAGCCTGTCTTTTGTGTATATAAGACCTGTGTTAATAAAGAGTCTCAGAGTTGGGTGCAGTCTTCTGAGTAGAAATACTGAGAACTTCTTTCCGTGTCTCTTTGCTTAGATAAGAACTCTAATAATAATTGGGAAACGGTAACATAACTTGATGAGTAGGTGACTTGCTGTAGTCACACCTAACAGGTGATACATTGTAATCTGAGAGGATTACACTGTATCATCTCTATCTGACTGATAAACTATACAGTGCCCCTTGCCTCCAATAAAATAAAATATAACATGGCATACAAAATCGCCATTGGACCAGCTGAGTGACAGCGGTAGCGACACGGAGTTGCTCGCAGAAATTAGCGATAGCAAGTCGTGGGGAGATTTGTCGCCTGACACTGACACGGATCTGACAAGTGACAACGGTGATGATCCTGTACCTGACCTCAGCGATGTGCGCAATTGGTGCCCTATCGACTGCGATACAGACCAGGTAGCGCCGCCAAGATTCCCCTTCACTGGATCACCTGGGATGAAGGTAGATGTTGAACGTGACAATCCTCTGGCATACCTGCAATTATTTCTCACTGAGGATGTAATTGAAAAAATTGTCACAGAGACAAACCGCTACCAGGTACAGCAATCCGCTATGCTGCATGCCAGGTTTTCCTGAAGCAGAAAGTGGGAACCGGTGACCAAAGAGGACATCTGGCAGTTCCTGGGACTCATTATTCTTCAGGGGGTGGTGGGGAAACCGCTCCAGAAATGGTACTGGACCACCAATAAATTACTGGCCACTCCGTTTTTTGGCGCCGTGATGTCCGAATACCGTTTTTCCCTCATCATGAAATATTTCCATTTCACAAACAATGAGGAGTTTGATGAGGCCACGCATCCTGCACCCAAACGAAAAAAAAATCTGGGAGGTATCGCAAATTATTGTGAGCAATTTCCAGCAGACCTACATGCCAGAAAGGGACGTCTGCGTGGATGAAAGCTTGATGGCCTACAAGGGACGCCTGAGCTGGATACAATTTATTGCATCCAAAAGAGCGAGATTTGGCATAAAGTCCTACATGCTCTGCGAATCATCCACCGGGTACATCTGGAATTTGGTCATTTACACCGGTAAAGGCACGAAGTTCAACCCCAGGTACAGCGGCTATGGGATGGCCACATCATCAGTCCTCACACTGCTGGAGCCATTGCTGAACCAGAGATATTGTGTCACCATGGACAACTTCCATACGTCCCTGGACCTTTTTGAGGTTTTGCTAAAAAACAAGACCGATGCGTATGGTACTGTTAGGCCTAATAGACGTGACATGCCATCTCTGTTCTCCAGGAAAAATCTAAAAACCGGAGAAATGGTTGCCTGGCAGAAGGGTAAGATGATGGCAATGCGATGGCGAGACAAGAAGGACGTGTGTCTCATGAGCACTGTGCACAATACCCACTGCCATGGTCTACACCAAACGTGGGAAAGATGTGCTGAAGCCGCAAGTCGTCATAGACTATAATTGCACTATGGGAGGTGTCGACAGAGCCGATCAAGCAATGACATTTTATCCGGCTATGCGCAAGCAGCAAAAAAAATATTATAAAATATTATAAAAAGATTTTCCGGCATCTTCTGGAGCAATGCCTTTGGAATGCATATGTCCTATACAGAGCACAGAGTCGCAAGCCTCTTATTCATGCTGATTTTACCTGGAAGGTGGCTGAGCAGATTTTCCTCGAACACCAGACACCATCAGGATCTGTGATCAGACCTGGACGACATGCTCTTGACGTTGTCAACCCAGAACACCTAACAGGTCGTCAATTTGTGGACTATATACCACCAACCGCCAAAAAGGCAGCACCTACCAGAATGTGTGTGGTTTGCTGCTCAAAGAGAGATAGCAGTGGAAAAAAAGTCCGAAAAGAAAGCCGGTTCTATTGTCCGGATTGTGATGTTGGACTGTGTGCTGTACCTTGCTTCAAAATTTATCACACTCAGGATGTTTAATGAATTTTCTTTGCTTAACAAATTTCATTATTTCGCATTACATTATTGAATAAAATTATATTATTTATCAGATTATAATTCATGATTTTGTTTTTCAAACTTTATCACATCTGAGATGTCTACTATAGTCTTGTTTGGTCAGGTTTTAGTAAGTAATTACTAAGAATTGCAGGCCTATGATACATAACACCAAATTTCCATGCAAAAGAATTGTACCGCTTTTGGAATAGAATTCCTGACAGAATCATACCGCCAGGGAGGTTAAAATATATATGACTTGTTTCACACTTGGGGGACTTTTCCAGCAAATTTGGAACTTTGAGTTGCATGACAAGTTGTATCCCATGATTCTCAATGATAACCATTCATCTGTGCTACTTCAAGTTGCAACAAAGTAGTAGTAGTCAAATAGTCCCTGTACTACTTTGGCGTGGCTTTCATGTGACTTGAGGTACATATGGTGCAATATTACACAGACCTTACCAGAAGTTGGGGCCAAGTTGAAGCAGCAAAGTGGCAGCAAACTAGTATGACTTTCAGGTCGCAGCAGTGTGAAATAGATTCATGGATAATACCTTTGACTTAGACACTATTCTCACTTGTGTATCCTGCAATATAATAGTTGTGTGTCAAATTTATCCCTGCACTACTTTGGTTTGACTTTGATGCGACTTGAGGTCCATATGCCACAAGATTACACAGGCATTGGTCGCACAAGTGCAAATGGGGCCTAATTCAAAGGTGTTATCAATGAATCTCTTTAGGTTCCGTTCACACTTGGCCGACTTTTCATACAACTTGAGGTCCATAATGCCGCGTACACACGAGCGGACTGTATGGCGTACTTAGTTCGTCATACAATCCGACGGACAGTCCGTCGTACTTTCCACTGAACGGACTTGACCACACACGGATGCACAAACAGTCCGTCGAAAACGACGGGACTAGAAATAGGAAGTCCAAGACACAGCAAAGCACCCTTCCGCCGTGTAAATCCTTTCTGGGCATGCGCCATTCTTAGTCCGTCGAACTAGCATACTGACGACCGTATTGTCCGCTGAAACCAAAGTACGACGGACAGAATTTTGAAAAAAACGAAATTCTTAGTACGCCGGACTGCACGCTGAAAAAGTCCGCTGAAGCCCACACACGAGCGGATTTTTCGCTGAAATGTGTTTCGACGGACTAAGTACGCCATACAGTCCGCTCGTGTGTACGCGGCATAAGGCCTTTCACACTTGTGCAACCTGAAAGTCCCGTGATTTTGCAGTGCTCTTTGCCTCAAATTTGATGTGATTTGAAGCAATGCCAATGTAATCTTGAGGTTGATGGACGCAGGACAAGTCGCACAAAAGTGAAAGGGGCCTTACGGCTGGATCACACTGCTGTGCTGTCCGACATCGGACATGATTTGCCCTGGAGTGCAAATCACATACAATGTCTGTGTGATGCAAACTCAGCCATACAGATTGTATGGTTGAATTTGCATCGCATTTGGACCGAACTCACACAGGACCCTTATTTTGGTCCGCAGCAGAATCGCATCACATGGGTGTTGTCTGAATTTGCAGTTCACTCTGCGATATGCAAACTGATTTGGTGGTGTCATTAGCGTTCTACTGACACTCCCAGCAGTTTGCACATGGCAGTGTGAACTGCCTGCGAGTTGTATGTGATGCGGGAACCCACACTGTATTCGCAGGGTTCCCACATCACTTTGGTGTGAACTGGCCCTGACCCTAGGTTCACACCTCTGCATTTTTTTAGTGCATTTTGCAGAAACACTCTACAGTCCATTTAACATGGTTTCCTATGGTATTAGTTCATATCTATGAGTTTTGCGGCCAGTGCATTTTTGAAAATGGTCAGGGACTTTTTTCACGCAATTTGCGGGTAAAAGATTTCAATGGAACTGCATCAGAAATGCAACTGTTGCATTTGTGGTGCAATTTTGATGTGTTTTGCAGTTCTTGTTTTAACACTGTATATAGCTGGTTTCTAACTGGGGGGCCGGAAAGCCACCCTCCACGTCATCAACAACCAATGAGTCATCAGCTGTTCCCCACTGAAAGTAAAAAAAAATGCCAGCCAAAAAAAAAAATTGCCAAAAAACTCCATGGGGTCCTCCCCTTCTGATCTAGTATGGATTTGAAGCGGACCCCCATGCCAAAATTTTAAAAAGATGGTGTGGGGTTCCCCCCAGGTCTATAACAGGCCCTTCAGGTCTAGTATGGACCCCCCCCCCCCAAAATCCATGCCAGACCCTTATCCGAGCACGCAACCTGGCTGGCCGCAGGAAAAGAGGGGGGGAAGAGAGAGCTCCCCCCCTCCTGAACCGTACCAGGCCCCATGTCCACAACATGGGGAGGGTGCTTTGGGGTCCCAAAACATCTTGTCCCATGTTGATGGGGACAAGGGCCTCATCCCCACAACCACCGGGCAAGGTGGGTATGGGGGCTTATCGGAATCTGGAAGCCGCCTTTAACAAGGAGGCTCTCACACCCCCCCCCCCCTTGTGAATGGGTATCGGGTACATTGTACCGCTACCCATTCACCAAAAAAAAGCAGTGAAATGTGACAAAAAACAATAGCCGATTTTTGACAATTCCCTTATTGTAAAATATCTCTGAGTGGTCTTCACAACCAAGCCTTGTCTCCCGCCGTCATCTTCTCCTGGTGCTGTCTCTCTTGCTGCCATATTCTGTCACCGTCTTTCTCGCTACCGCCTACTTCTCCTGCTGCCATGTTCTTCCTCGCCGCCGTCTTCCTCTGTTGTGTTGTCACCCGCTGTCCATCCGTTGACGTGACCATCCGTTGATGTCACATGGAAATCCCACCCCCGCTTCCAGATTGCTATAAGCCCGCAGACCCCCACAACCACCGGGCAAGGGTTGTGTGGATGAGGCCCTTGTCCCCATCAACATGGGAACAGGGTGCTTTGGGGGGTCCTATGTTGAGGGCATGTGGCCTGGTATGGGTCAGGAGCGCCCCCCCCCTTTACCTGACCTGCCAGGTTACGTGCTTGGATAAGGGTCTGGTATGGCTTTTGGGGGGGCCCCTATGCCATTTAAAAAAAAAAAATTGGAATGGAGTTCCCCTTAATATCCATACCAGACTCGAAGGACCTTGTATGGACTGGTGGGGGGATTTTTACTCTATATTGCCGGTAACCAGCAATGCATTACAATGTTAACAATTTTAAATTACATTTTATTCTTTAGAAATGTCATTTTGCTGCGGTACAGTAATAAACACGGGAAAGATGTGCTACTTTGCAGGCATACTAAGGACACCCCAGGCACGATATTTAAAGGAATTAAAAATTTTTATTGTTTCACTTTAACCACTTCCCGACCAGCGCACGACGATGTACGTCGACAGAATGGCACGGGCAGGCATATTGGCGTACATGTACGTCCAATATTCGATGCCGCCCTGCCATCGGGAGCGCGCCGCCGGCGGCGCGCTCCCGCGCTGGTCGGGACCCCCGTGAGTCCGGTCACGGGACCCGCGGACTCGATCGCCGCGGGCATCCCCGCGATCGTCTCACGGAGCGGCCGAATGGAGGAAATGCTGTATAAACAACATTTTTCCATTCTGCCTAGCAACTAGTGACGCTGATCTCTGCTCCATGTGATTGGAGCAGAGATCAGTGTACACTAAATGAAAGCCCAACCCCCCCACAGTTAGTAACACACCCTTAGGAACACTTAACCCCTACACTGCCACCCACTGGTTAACCCTTTCACTGCCAGTGTCATTTACACAGGAATCACTGCATTTATATAGCAGTGATTACTGTATAAATGACAATGGTCCCAAAAATGTGTCAAAAATGTCCGATGGGTCCCCGACAATGTCGCAGTCACAATAAAAATCGCAGATCGCCGCCATTACTAGTAAAAAAAAAAATAATAAAAAATTATTAATAAAAATGCTATAAAACTATCCCTATTTTGTAAACGCTATAACTTTTGCGCAAACCAATCAATAATCGCTTATTGCGATTTTTTTTACCAAAAATATGTAGAAGAATACGTATCGGCCTAAATTGAGGGAAAAAAAAGTTTTTTTATATATTTTTGGGGGATATTTATTATAACAAAAAGTAAAAAATAATGCGTTTTTTTCAAAATTGTCGCTCTATTTTTGTTTATAGCGCAAAAAATAAAAACCGCAGGGGTGATCAAATACCACCAAAAGAAAGCTCTATTTGTGGGAAAAAAAGGACGTCAATTTTGTTTGGGAGCCACGTCGCACGACCGCGCATTTGTCAGTTAAAGCGACGCAGTGCCGAATCGCAAAAAGTGGTCTGGTCTTTGACCAGCAAATTGGTCCGGTCTGAAAGTGGTTAAGCATTATTAAAATCACTGCTCCTAATGCCGCGTACACACGTAGCGGACTATCCGGCGGACTTAGTCCAGCGGACTTCAAGCCGGACTGTCCGCCGGACTTTCCCGAACGGGCTACTTGCCCACACACGGCACTTTTTCAGTGGACTAATACGGCGTACTAAGTCCGCCAGACTATCCGCCGTACTTTTAAAATGAACGGACTCGCCCACACACGCGGAGGAAAGTCCGCTCATTTTGAGCGCGTCTCCAGGTAGGCGGGGCCCCCGAAGGAGGCGTCGCTGGCCCTGCCACCTGGTATGGACTTAAAGGGGAACCCAAACGCCGAAAAAATCGGCGTGGGGGTCCCCCCCAGGTCCACATCAGACCCTTGTCCGAGCATGCTACCCGGCCGGCCAGGAAAGGGGGGGGACGAGCGAGCCGTACCAGGCCGCGTGCCCTTAACATGGGGGGTGCCTTGGGGAAGGGGGGGCCGCGCGGCCCCCCTACCCCAAAGCACCTTGTCCCCATGTTGATGAGGACAAGGGCCTCTTCCCGACAACCCTGGCCGTTGGTTGTTGGGGTCTGCGGGCGGGGGGCTTATCGGAATCCGGGAGCCCCCTTTAATAAGGGGGCCCCCGGATACCGGCCCCTCCACCCTATGTGAATGAGTATGGGGTACAATGTACCCCTACCCATTCACCTGTCGAAAAAAGTAAAAATAAAACACAGCATCCTCTGGGACTGTGACATCATTCTGGGCGGGGACATCATCCGGTGATGTCCCTATATAAGTCGCTGCGTGCCTTGTCCCTGTCATTGTGAGCAGAGAGAGCGACGAGGCAACATCTGAAGAGAAGAAGAGAAGAACAGAAGGTGGCGACAGAAGACCAGGCCACCGCCTGTAAAAGAGCTAGAAGAAGGCGCGGTGGCCCGGCAAGAAGAACCGAAGAGGGGGACAAGACCCCCGAAGTCAAGAGAAGAGGGCAGCAGCGAAGAAAAAAGCCGGGCTCCTCCGCTAGCAAAAGAGCTAGCAGAAGATAGCGGAGGAGTCCGGTGAGAAGACCCCCGGAGCTGTGCAATAAACTATTTTAACCCTTGTGTGTTGTGTTTTATTTTTACTTTTTTCCACAGGTGAATGGGTAGGGGTACATTGTACCCCATACTCATTCACATAGGGTGGGGGGCCGGTATCCGGGGCCCCCTTATTAAAGGGGGCTTCCGGATTCCGATAAGCCCCCCACCCGCAGACCCCAACAACCAACGGCCAGGGTTGTCGGGAAGAGGCCCTTGTCCTCATCAACATGGGGACAAGGTGCTTTGGGGTGGGGGGGCCGTGCGGCCCCCCTTCCCCAAGGCACCCCCTATGTTGAGGGCACGCGGCCTGGTACGGCTCAGGAGGGGGGAGCAAACAAACACTGTAGCTGCTGACTTACCTGTCCAGGGCGCCCGCGATGTCAGACGCCCGAGGCCGACCTGTCCTTTGGCTTGGGTCCTGGTGACGCCATTCTATCTAAGGGAAACAGGAAGTAGGGTCTTGTGGCTTCACTGCCCATTTCCTACTGCGCATGTGCGAGCCGCGCAGCGTTTTGTGAATGGGGCGTGCTGTGTTCTGGGACACACAGTTTCCAGAACACACAGAGCCCCATTACCCAGAAGACAACGCAAGGAGGAGAGAAGACTGAAGATCACCACGGAGTAGGAAAAGGCAGATTAGGATGATCTGCCTAGCAACAGGCATTTTTGGTAAGTTTAAAAAAAAAGTTTTCATTTTTTTTCAGATTTTTTGCAACATTTTAATGTAGTTTTGTTTTTCAGGGTGGCCCTCCACTTTAATTGGGTGCTATTTTCTGGGACAGCAGGATCATTTATTGGTGTTATAGTAAATGACCACCACAATCTCCATGGCTGCCTTTTACTGAATCAACCCACACATCTCCGCTTGTAGATGGCCAATTTAAATGGGTAGGTAGTCACCAGGGGCGGACTGACCATTCGGGCACTCGGTCACTGACCGAGGGCCCCGGAGTCAGGGGGGAGCCCCATGAGCTGCTCAGTCTTCTCCTGGATGTGCCCACAGCTTATTATGAAGGATTGGGGAAACTCCTTACATTGGTGGTCATTGGGAAGGAGGAGGAGGACACACCCAAGGAGCTCTCTGAGAACCACACCTTTTTTCAAGCCTGGGCTTTGCCTACTAGCTCAGCCCAGGAATAATGCCTGATCCTGGGGGAGGTCCTGGGATGGATTCCCCTGATGATACGGGGCCTAGTGAGGAGGAGGAGGTGGAGGATCTGTCTGTGGGTCCAGGCCCTGCTGAGAACGTGGATGCCTACAGACAGAAGATTGTTGACCGTTTTCGGGCAATCGGAAGGGCTGAGGAGAAACTTAAATGTTTAAAAGCTGAACATAAAAACTTCAAGACCAAGTATTTCCAGGCCTGGAGTAAAAACCGTTTGGCCATGAAGCCAGAGTTACAGCAGATGGAGGAGAAGGTGAAGAAACAATCTTTATTTTTGAATAAATTGAAGGACAGAAGCGGAGCTTTTGCTGAAAAATTTAAAAATGAGAAAAGATTTTCCAGCCAGGCATCGCAGAGTTCTGTGGATCAGCAGCCGCAGGTAACAGACAACCCGGCTTCATCTGTCTCTGCACCTCTCCCCCCATGTCAGGCTGGGGAATCGCCAGCGGCAACCAGCCAGGGGGTTGAGAGTCAACATGGCACCCTGCAGTTCATCCAGCAGATGGAGTCACCCCTGAGGGCAGACAGGTCTGTTGGTGAGCCATCGGAGGTCCCTGAGGATGAGCGGAGGGATTGCAGATCGGCAGAGCCAGCACTGGTGGAGGGAACCCAGTGCGCTGTACAGCCTTCATCCAACATGTCTGCCCCACCTGCTGTAGTGGATGGTGTCCCGGCTGAGGAACAGAGAGGGAAGGGGATCTGCAAACAGCTGCCTGCTACAGGGAAACCCGCTGCAGACATGGAGGGAGAACCCCTGGCAGAGGTGTCATCAGCCCACCAGAGCAATGTGGATGGATCTCCATCATGCACCCCACGCCTGGATTTTGCTGATACTGCTGAGACTTGTAGTTCCACAAGCAAGATGGCTGCCAGCTCCAGAGAGCCTGTTTCTCCTTCACCTGGGCTGATTGATGCAGGTGGGGGAGGGGTTCAGCACAGTGCAGCATGTGAAGTGGAGACAGCCATGGAAGTCTCCTGCAGTGATTCACCTGTTGCTGTATTAGGACAACATTCACCCGGCTCAGCTGATAGTCCTGTCCTGATGGAGGAGAAGAGTCGGCCTGGAGGTGAAGTATGTATGGGGACAGCAGTGACTGAGGACACGGCAGGAACTATGAATGTGCCAGGAAATAATGACAGTAATATTATTGATAAGGCAGTGAATGTGGTGGGTGGTGGTGGTGGTGGTGATGGTGGAGGGGTTAATATTGCTGACCAAGATAAAAATGACATTTCTCTTTCTGCTCAGCAGAAGAAAGACTCATCGATTGTGCAGACCAAATCTGTACAATCGATATCTGCTGGAAATGTGTCAGAAGGCTCAAAACAAACAAATGTCTCTTCTGGTGGGAGGAATATGGGGAGTTATGCATCTGTTGTGGGGAGTCGCACCAAGGAGGGTGGGGGGAATGCTGTAAATATTGGTGGTCACAATATAGGGGGGTTTGGTGGTGGGTATAGGAGGAGGAATGTGGTTCAGTTCAAGTGGGAGGGGGAGGGGACCCCACCAGTGAGGGGGAGGGTGGCTGAGTTGATTTTGGAAATGGGTTTTAAAGCTGTGGATATTTTTGCTTTAATTTGCCCAGTGGGAAGTTATGAATTTGATTTATCTTTTGTAAAACCTGAGGGGTTGGATTTATTTTGGGAGCGACATAGGAGGTGCCAGGGCCTTCCGCAGTGGAGTGGTTTGGTGCCAAAGGTGATTTCCAGGCAGCCTCTGATAAAATCGGTGACCATCCTGGTGCGTAACGAATCCATACCAGAGGCTGATTTGATAGTATGGCTACGCCGATATGGTGAGGTCCTCACTCCACTGCGGAAGGTCCTGGATGAACATGGCATATGGACAGGGGCCTGGACGGTGTCACTAAAATTGGGGGTGCTGGGCAATGTAGTCCAACATCTGCCCTGCTCAGCTTTCCTGGGAAGAGATCGGCTGACTATATTCTACCAGGGACAGCCCAAAGTCTGCAATAAATGTGGTGAAAAGGGCCATTTTGCCTCTACCTGCACCCGTAAAAAATGTTCGCTATGCCAGGGTCTGGACCATTTGGCAAAAGATTGTACCCAAATTCGGTGCAATCTGTGCCAAAAGCTTGGCCATCCTTACAGTAAGTGTCCAGAGGCATTACATAACTTGCCAGGATTGGAGGCTGAGCTGCAGAGGCTGGATAAGGAGGATGAGGCCGCTGTAACTGTTGTTGTCCCTCCTGTGTCTGTTCCATCTGTTGTGTTGGGTTCTGTTTCCCCTGGTAATGTTGTCCCTGAGTCTGTCCCTCCTGTGTCTGTTCCATCTGTTTCAGGTTCTGTTTCCCTTGGTAATGTGGTCCCTGAGTCTGTCCCCCCTGTGTCTGTTCCATCTGTTTCAGGTTCTGTTTCCCCTAGTGATGTGGTCCCTAGGTCTGTCCCCCATGTGGTGGTCCCTATTCCTGCTGTACGTAGGTCCTCCAGACTAGCGGAAGCTGCTGGGGGGGCAGGTTTAGCGGATCTTCCTTCTCAGCCTCCAGTCCCTGTCCCTCGGCAGCGCAAACGTGGTCAGGGGAGTGTGGGGGTGCTGGGTGGGGGTGGGGCTGATGGAAGGGTGTCCATATCGCATGTCTCACCCTCTGTTGAGGGGGATTCGGATGATGAGGGGTGGGAGACGTTTAGGAGGAAGAAAAAGAAGAAGAGGAAGACAAATAAGGTGGTTATTTCTTCCTCAGAGTCGGACCCAGGAGGGGTTCCTCCTGGTAACCCTTTTTCAGTTTTGTCAGGTGATGGGATGTCTGATTTATCTTTTTCTTTATCATCCATGGATGAGGGGGAGTCGCATAGTTTGAAGAGAGCTGTTTCTGGTGATGAGAGTGTGGCAAAGGTTAAGAAACGACTACCCCAATCATCCTGATGGCAGTTCCCACTCCGATAAAGGTGGCAACCATTAATGTCGCCAGCATTAAATCTGCAAGAGCTCGTGATATTGCCTTATTTTTTCTCAGCGAGTTTGATGCCGAGATTTTATTTTTGCAAGAGACCTGGCTCAATACTTTGGCCGATGTCCATCTAGCAAAAAGGGAGTGGAGATGCGGTCCCTCCTTTTGGTCTCTTGCGGCTGAGCCCTGCAGCGGAGTTGCGGTCCTTTTTAAAACCGATATGGTAACGTGCCGGCGGGTAATTGAGGTAGAGATTGGGAGATGCATGGTCTTGGACGTCTCTGTTAGGGGGCAGGACTTGCGTCTGATTAATATTTATGGACCGCAGTCAAGATTGGGCAGGAAATGCCTCCTCACAGAGATCAAGCCCTTCCTTTTTACGTCCCAGCAGGTTGTCTTTGGAGGTGATTTTAACACCATAATTAGGCCTGAAGACAGGAGAGGCTCCATAGACAGGCTGGCGTACGATAGCGTTTTTCTTAGAGATATGGTGAGACAAGCAGGCCTGGTAGATGTGCATATTAAGCACTGCCCTGGCAGCACGGGATTCACATTTCAGAGAGGGATTAGTCAGAGTAGGATAGATAGTTTTTTTTTTTTAAAGGAGAACTCTGCTTTCTCGGCTCCTGAGTTGAGGGCGGTGGAGTTCTCTGACCACTGTATGCTGTCTGTGACTCTGAATGCCTCGGACACTCCACCCAGGGGAAGGGGTACCTGGAAACTGAATTCGGCTCTCCTGGAAGACGTAGAGGTAAGACAATCCTTTGAGGATTTTTTTCAGGCACAGGTTTCTATTCTGGACTTTTGCAGCACTAAGTCAGAGTGGTGGGAACTTGTGAAACAAAGGGCGATTGGACTTTTCAAGGCCATAAGTAAGAAGAAGCAGCTTGGTATGTACATTGCCTACCAGCATTTGCGGAGGAAGCTTGATCGTCTTGTCTCGTATAGAGGAGATCCAGGGGAGATCTCTGAGGTGAAGTTTCTTCTTAGAAAGTGTCAATACGACCGGCATGCCTCCTTGGTTCTGGAGAGGGATTATGGAAAATATCACTCGCCTGATCCTTACCAGAACTGTAAGCAAGGCATAGCAGTTAAGACGGTCAGAGGCCTGAGGGATAGTGCGGGTTCCCTGGTGAAGTCCAGATCAGGGATCCTGGAGATCTTCAGATCATATTATGCAGACCTTCTGGGAAGAAAGGACCTTTGTCGGGACAAGATGGAAAGCTTTCTGGATTCTACTCCAGGATTGGGAAATGGTACATTGCCTTTGATGGATTTGACAGAACCAATTTCAGTGGATGAGGTAGTCCATGCTATAGAGAACCTGGCTAACAAAAAATCGCCTGGGCCAGATGGGTTGACAGCTGAATTCTACAAGTGTTTTAAGTCCATTCTGGCTCCCTTTTTAGCGGAGGTTTATAACAGCTGTCTAGAAGAGAGTTCGCTCCCTCCCTCCATGAGGCAATCCGCTGTGATTCTTCTGTCAAAAGGTAAAGACCCCTCAATGATTGAGAACTGGCGCCCCATCAGTCTTCTCAATGTTGATAGAAAGATCTTGGCGAAGATTCTTTTTTTGGCGCTTGTCGTCAGTGGCAGGCGATTTGTTGTCCAGTCATCAGCACTGCTCGGTCCAAGGTAGAAGTACCTTTTCAGCGGTTTTAGCTGTCCGGGAGGCTTTGGAACGATGCAGGGCTGCTGGATGGAGAAAGTACTTGCTGGCATTGGATCAGGCGAAGGCTTTTGATAGAGTCAATCACGAGTACCTGTATTTGCTACTTGGTAGATACGGCCTGCAGGGGAGGTTTATAGATTGGCTGAAGACATTATATAAAGGGGCTGAGAGCTTCCCACTGGTTAATGGTTGGGTTGGACGGCCTTTTGAGGTTGGCTCTGGTGTGCGCCAGGGATGTCCTCTGAGCCCCCTGTTATATGTATTCGCAATCGACCCCTTTATAAGAAGGCTAGAGTGTGGATCTTTGTGCGGGGTGCCTTTGGGCATTGCTGGTGTGCCACCTTTGAAGGTCGTGGCCTATGCCGATGATGTGTCTGTTATTGTCTCTGGAACGGAGGAGGCGCAGGAGGTGGTCTCTATGATAGAGCAGTACACGGAGGCTTCTGGTTCTAAAGTCAACCATGAAAAGAGTGAAGTTTTCTGGATGGGTGAGGAAGGTGAAAGCTTCGAACTTCCGGATGCCTTCCCAGAGCCCCAGCAGGAAATTAAAGTGTTGGGCATCAAATTTGGTCCTGGTGACTATGGTCATCGAAATTGGGAAAGCAGGTTGGTGTGTGCCAATGCCAAAGTAGCAAGTTAGAAGAAATGGAAGCTTTCATTGAGGGAGAGGGTTGACTTGATCAAAACGTACCTGGTCCCAATTTTTTTATATGTCAGCTTCGTTTGTATCTTGCCAGTATCTCTCTATGCAAGGGTGTACAGCTGCTTTTTCCAACTGTTATGGGGAAGTAGGCTGAACCTGATCAAACGCAATGTAACTTACCTGTCTAGGCGGGAGGGTGGCCTAGGAATGGTCAACCCAATAGTTTTCTTTTCTCTGCTGTTTTTAAAGTACAATCTTGGTAACATGCTAGCAGAGAACCCGCCGGGATGGGTGGGTATTTTTCAATCTTGTTTTAGGCCTTTTCTGCGATCCTGGGAAGATGGCGGGCCAGTGAAAAGTCTGAGAGTCCGACATGGCAAGCTCCCGGCTTATGTTGCCCCGTGTCTGAAAATACTTCGGCAGTGGCAGGTGACAGTGGAGGATATCAAGTCCCTCCCCAGGAAGCTTCTGGAGAAGAGGATTTTGGGCTCTGCTTTCAGTGTGTCACTGGCCTTAAGGGATTGCCCAGGCTCTGTAATGAGGGAAGGGTTGCGTTTAATCAATTTAGAAAGAATCCCCTTGAAGTTTAGGGATCAAGCCTGGCTCGCCTTCCATGGAAGGCTCTATGTGAGAGGGAACTTGAAGCATCGCCCTGTGGATGATCGGGATTGTCCTAGAGCGGAGTGTGTTGGTAAAGTGGAGTCTATGGACCACTTTTTGCTCCAGTGTCCCTTTAACATAGAGGTGTATAAAAGGGTGGGGAGGGCTCTAGGCATCCCCTTTTTCTATCGCATGAGTTATGCGGAGTGGGTGTATGGGGCATTCCCGACTCACTGGGATTTTGATTTGGATACACTGTTTTTAGTTAGTATAGTTGTCCGTTACTTCACATGGAATGCACGGTGCCAGATTACCCTGCGGAAGAAAGTCCTCTCTGTTGAGGTGGTGGTGCACGATAATCTGGGTGAGGTTGGGAAAATTCGGGGTCTTGAGAGGGGCAGGGAGCCTCGGGCAGTCTGGATAAGGGCGTGGAGGAATATCAGACCTGCCTTTGGTGAACTGCCCATCTCTGGGTGAGGAGCTCTTTTCTTTTTCTGGTTCTTTCACTCCCTTAGCTTTTGTTGGTTAGTATCTTCTTTTTGAAGAAGGGCTGCATGCATAATGGGTACAGGTTTGTTTCTTAACCTCACAAGTTTGATGTCTGGTGTAATGGTGTGAGTCGTAATAGGATTTATGTTATTGCTGTAAAGTATTTTTTTTTTTTTTGGTTTGAGAGCAGTTTTGCTATATTTATTTTAATTTATGTAAATATGTATATATTTATATATTGTGATTTTATGCTTAATGATTGCAAGACTTTTAATAAAGAAAAATTGGGAAGAATACTCCTTACATTAGTGCTCAGTGAGAAGAATGTTCCTTACATTGGTGATCAGTTGAAAGAATGTTCCTTACATTGGTGATCAGTGGGAAGAATGCTCCTTACATTGGTGGTCAGCAGAAAGAATGTTCCTTACATTAGTTGTCAGTGAGAATAATGGTCCTTACATTGGTGGTCAGCAGAAAGAATGTTCCTTACATTAGTTGTCAGTGAGAATAATGGTCCTTACATTGGTGGTCAGCAGAAAGAATGTTCCTTACATTGGTGGTTGGTAATAAGAATGTTCCTTACATTGGTGGTCAGTGAGAAGAATGTTCCTTACATTAGTTGTCAGTGAGAATAATGGTCCTTGCATTGGTGGTCAGCAGAAAGAATGTTCCTTACATTAGTTGTCAGTGAGAATAATGGTCCTTACATTGGTGGTTGGTAATAAGAATGTTCCTTACATTGGTGGTTGGTAATAAGAATGTTCCTTACATTGGTGGTCAGTGAGAAGAATGTTCCTTACATTGGTGGTCAGTGAGAAGAATGTTCCTTACATTGGTGGTCAGTGGGAAGAATGTTCCTTACATTGGTGGTCAGTGGGAAGAATGTTCCTTACATTGGTGGTCAGTAAGAAGAATGTTCCTTACATTGGTGGTCAGCAGAAAGAATGTCCCTTACATTGGTGATCAGTGAGAAGAATGTCCCTTACATTGGTGATCAGTGAGAAGAATGTCCCTTACATTGGTGCCAGTGAAAATTATATAAAGTAAATAAAAAATATAAAAAAAAAAAAAAAAGTAAAGCACACCCATGACCCCCGCACACACTCTATATGAAAAGCTTTATGTAGGACGAGCACATATGTATGTAAACCTGTGTCTATAGAGGCAAATGCTGGACTCGGGAGCGTGCCCACAAGGTAACCTACCCGGGAGAACACTTCTCCTAGGGGGTTATCTGATGTGGGGAGAAGCCGCAAGAGCCACAAGGGACCCCAGAAGACGAGGATCGGGGCCACTGTGTGCAAAACGAACTGCACAGTGGAGGTATGTATGACATGTTTGTTATTTAAAAAAAAAGAGTCTTTACAAACACGAACGCATGTAGTGTGAGCAGTGCAATATGATTGTGGGGATTTGAGTGGGTGTGGCTTGATTGTGGGTGGGAACACATGGGCAGGGACAGGGGGCCCCAGGATCTCCTATTGCCCAGGGGGCCCCATGAGTTGTCAGTCTGCCCCTGGTAGTCACTCTGCCTGTACTGTGAGGTATGCGGTCATTATATCCGTGTTTGTACCTTGATATTTGCCACCAAATGCATACATTTGTTTTGTTTTTTAGTGGCGGGTCTTGGATTCCATCTTACTTTGACTTCTTTTTCTTCTGTAATATGTTGCACTACTCTGTTATTCTTAGCTTCTGTTATAAAATTTTGCAAATAAATGATCGTTCTTGATAAATTTAGCCCAGAATGTATTCAGCATATATTATTTAGTCTGTATGAAAGTTATAGAGTCCACATACAATGGTATACAGTGGTGTGAAAAAGTGTTTGCCCCCTTCCTCATTTTCTGTTCCTTTGCATGTTTGTCACACTTAAGTGTTTCGGAACATCAAACCAATTTAAACAATAGTCAAGGACAACACAAGTAAACACAAAATGCAATTTGTAAATGAAGGTGTTTATTATTAAAGGTGAAAAAAATTCCAAACCATCATGGCCCTGTGTGAAAAAGTGATTGCCCCCCTTGTTAAAACATACTATAACTGTGGTTGTCCACACCTGAGTTCAATTTCTCTAGCCACACCCAGGCCTGATTATTGCCACACCTGTTCACAATCAAGGCATCACTTAAATAGGAGCTGCTTGACACAGTAAGGTCCACCAGAAGATCCTTAAAAGCTACACATCATGCCGAGACCCAAAGAAATTCAGGAACAATTGAGAAAGAAAGTAATTGAGATCTATCAGTCTGGAAAGGGTTATAAAGCCATTTCCAAAGCTTTGGGAATCCAGCGAACCACAGTGAGAGCCATTATCCACAAATGGCGAAGACATGGAACAGTGGTGAACCTTCCCAGGAGTGGCCGGCCGCCCAAAATTACCCCAAGAGCGCAGCGACGACTCATCCAAGAGGTCACAAAAGACCCCACAACAACGTCCAAGGAACTGCAGGCCTCACTTGCCTCAGTTAAGGTCAGCGTTCATGCCTCCACCATCAGGAAAAGACTGGGCAAAAATGGCCTGCATGGCAGAGTTCCAAGGAGAAAACCACTGCTGAGCAAAAAGAACATCAAAGCTCGTCTCAATTTCTCCACAACACATCTTGATGATCCCCAAGACTTTTGGGACAACATTCTGTGGACCGATGAGACAAAAGTGGAACTCTTTGGAAGGTGTGTGTCCAAGTATATCTGGCATAGAAGGAACACTGCATTTCATAAAAAGAACATTATACCAACAGTAAAATATGGTGGTGGTAGTGTGATGGTCTGGGGCTGTTTTGCTGCTTCAGGACCTGGAAGACTTGCCGTGATAAAAGGAACTATGAATTCTGCTGTCTACCAAGAGATCCTGAAGGAGAATGTCCGACCATCTGTTCGTGTACTCAAGCTGAAACGAACTTGGGTTCTGCAGCAGGACAATGATCCTAAACACACCAGCAAGTCCACCACCGAATGGCTGAAGAAAAACAAAATGAAGACTTTGGAGTGGCCTAGCCAAAGTCCTGACCTGAATCCTATTGAGATGTTGTGGTATGACCTTAAAAAGGCCGTTCATGCTCGAAAACCCTCTAATGTAACTGAATTAGGACAATTCTGCAAAGATGAGTGGGCCAAAATTCCTCCAGGACGCTGTAAAAAGCCTCATTGCACGTTATCGCAAATGCTTGGTTGCAGTTGTTGCTGCTAAGGGTGGCCCAACCAGTTATTAGGTTTAGGGGGCAATCACTTTTTCACACAGGGCCATGATGGTTTGGATTTTTTTTCACCTTTAATAATAAACACCTTCATTTACAAATTGCATTTTGTGTTTACTTGTGTTGTCCTTGACTTTTGTTTAAATTGGTTTGATGTTCCGAAACACTTAAGTGTGACAAACATGCAAAGGAACAGGAAATGAGGAAGGGGGCAAACACTTTTTCACACCACTGTATATCTAAACATTGATTAATCCTGATGTACTGACAGCCTAGTTTCTTGAGGCCCTGACATGGCACTACAGTACAAATGACCCCTTTTTGGAAAGTAGAAAGTCCAAGGTATTTAAGCGGTTTGGTACCTAAAAATGAAACTTCATCTTATTAAAATCACCAGATTGAATACTTACCTAAATGAACCCTGAAAAAAAAAAAATTATTCTTTACTTACCTTTTATTTCAGATGTTTCTGCTGACTTCCGGGTTGTCCTCCCGTGGGAGTAGGCAAGGTTATCGTCCTCGCAATGGTCCCTGGGAAATTTCTAAGCTATTTCCCAAGAATCCATGGGGGCACAATGAAATTGCAAAATCTCGCGAGATTTCGTTAGGACGCCGGTCACGTGACGAGGGCGTGTCCGAATTTGCCATTTTTAAAGTGGGCAGGCAGCTGTATCTGCCATTACCACTATTGCACACTGAGCATGCGCGAGATGGAGCGGAGCATGCTGGGAGCCGAGCATCATCGATACACAGGAAGTAAATGCCTGTGGGCTTCAGACGCCCACACTTAAAATGGAAAACGTCAGAGCACTTTTTTAAAAGTCATCCCGAGGAAAAGAATCGTCGCGCCGGGGGTCAAAAAAACGCCGGACGTGGATGCTAAGCGAAGGTAGCAGTCGCCCACCTGTAACACAGGTAAGAAAAGAAAAAAAAAGAGCGGAATCCCGCTTTAGTAAGAGGCATGGTAGTTTTTTGAAGCTATAATTTTTGTCATAATTTTTTGGAAAATATATACCTTCTGATCATGTAAAAAAGAGCTGAAACTCCAGTAGGAAGGTGAGGTCCGCACATGGTGGGGATAGAAGTTTAGCGCTCAGCACATCAGCAGCTGACGCGTTTGCCAGCAACGGATGACACATTAGCCTCGTCTTTAAAATGTTCCCACAGTAATCTCTCGCTGCATTCTGATGACCCGGTTTCCATGGAGCTACGATTAGAGACGTTGTCAGAACAGAAAGTGTTACCTTTTCCCGTAACTACTGACACCCCCTCCCCACCCATAACAAGCCGCAATTAAACTCGCGGCGGGTTGTTTATCGGAGCCGTGAGATTGTTTGGAAATTGCTTTTTGCTGCTCTGCCTCTCACAGCTGAATAACTCCATCACTCTCCCTTAATCCTCGACCGAGGATCTGCGTTCGTTGCCTTGTTTTGCGTAATTTGCCAGTTGATGTTTAAAATAGGAGTTTTCTGTGTTCCTAGACATAAAATTATAACTTTGCATTGTTCATATTTATAACAAAGGTGCAGTAAGGTCCCCTTGCGTCTAAACCAGCACCCCTCTGAAAAGTGATCAATGTTTAGAGGACTTTTCAGAAGTATTTGACAGGCAATGTGATGCCTCCTTGATGCTTGTTTTTAACCCTGTAATTGTCACACCAAAGCACCGCAACCACATGCATTACTTACTGCCGGTCAAACACGACGGAAGCCAGAACCAAATTTTGGCACTGAGCCAGGTGCATTTAGCATTGCATGTTTTACTGAGATTTTTATGTGTTTTTTCGCATGACATTCATGGAAAAATCATACCACGTTTGGGGTGTCATTAATAAATAATGGCACTGCAAGTGCTTTGAGCATTTTGTTACAATTCTGCCTGAGATTCCAATATGCTCAGATGTGAACGGGGCCTCAGACTAGGTTCACAGTGCAGCATTACAGCAATCCAAGCAAAGTTGCACACTTTCCCAAAATGCACAGAAACGTGCTGCTCTTTTGCCGTCACAAGGCGGTGCCGTTAATTCTTAGGGCTCATACATACCAAAAACTGCTCATAACTTCACAATTTTGACTGCATGTTTACATGCATTTGAAGCGATTGAATGCATTTTGCATTTGTTTGCGCTGCCTTGCAGTGCAATTTTCTATACGTTTTTGTGCTTGGCTTTCGTTGCTTAAAGGGGCACGAGTGCAGTGCGTTTATAGAGCGTTTTCTGCATTTGCGATGTGGTAAAATGCAGCACGCATTAGCTTACTTTACAATGCCCTGACAAAGTAAAAGTATTCATACCCCTTACCATTTTCCACATTTTGTCATGTTACAACTAAAAACGTAAATGTATTTTATTGGGATTTTATGTGATAGACCAACACAAAGTGGCACATAATTGTGAAGTGGAAGGAAAATGATAAATGGTTTTCAACATTTTTTACAAATAAATATGTGAGCATGCATTTATATTCATCCCCCATTAATCTGATACCCCTAACTAAAATCTAGTGAAACCAATTGCCTTCAGAATTCACCTAATTAGTAAATAGAGTTCACCTGTGTGTAATTTAATCTATGTATAAATACAGCTGTTCTGTGAAGCCCTCAGAAATTTTAGAGAATCTTAGTGAACAAACAGCATGATGAAGGCCAAGGAACACACCAGACAGGTCAGGGATAAAGTTGTGGAGAAGTTTAAAGCAGGGTTAGGTTATAAAAAATATCCCAAGCTTTTTAACATCTCATGGAGTACTGTTCAATCCATCATCCGAAAATGGAAAGAGTATGGCACAACTGCAAACCTACCAAGATATGGCCGTCCACCTAAACTGACAGGCCGGGTAAAGAGAGAATTAATCAGAGAAGCAGCCAAGAGGCCCATGGTAACTGGAGGAGCTGCAGAGATCCACAGCTCAGGTGGGAGAATCTGTCCACAGGACAATTATTAGATCCCTTTCACAATGCAGTGCCACTAATGCGCCAGTCATTTTTGTGGTGCTTTAGTGGCGCTTTAGCGGCCCTTTTGTGGTGCTAGAGGGGTGTCACGTGACAACATGACCTTAAAAAACAGGAAAAAAAAATCCAGTTTTGCGGCGCTTTTGAAGCGATGCACATTAATTTCAATGGGCAAGGGCGTTCCAGGAGCGCTATTTATAGCGCTCCCAAGCTGCCCTAAAGATGCTGCATGCGGGCTTTTCCTAACATCCCGCAAGAGCACTGCCTGAGTGGGAAAGCACTCATTGCACAGAATATGAGGCAGTTTTCAGGGGCTTTTTAGAGGCGATTTCTAGCACTAACATGCCTGAAAACTGTCTCAGTGTGAAAGGGGTCTTAGTAATGCACTCCACAAATCTGGCCTTTATGGAAGAGTGGCAAGAAGAAAGCCCTTGTTGAAAGAAAGCCAGAAGAAGTCTAATTTGCAATTTGCAAGAAGCCATGTGAGGGACACAATAAACACGTGGAAGAAGGTGCTCTGGTCAGATGAGACCAACATTTTACTTTTTGGCCTAAAAGCAAAACGCTATATGTGACAGAAAACTAACACTGCACATCACCCTGAACACACCGTCCTCACTGTGAAACATGGTGGTGGCAGCATCATGTTTCTTCAGCAGGAACAAGGAAGCTGGTCAGAGTTGATGGGAAGATGGATGGAGCCAAATGCAGGGCAATCTTAGAAGAAAACCTGTAAAGCACCATACACACTATCAGTTTTTCTGCTGAGTTTTTCCTTCAGGTTTACCAAAACCATGTAGTGCAAAGGCTTGCCTGATTGCATACACATTGAAACTAACTCCTAAGGTTTGACCTCGTATTATATGGTTTTGGTAAATCTGAAGGAAAAACTCAGCAGAAAAACTTTGTATGGGGCTTTAGAGTCTGCAAAAGACTTGAGACTGGGGCAGAGGTTCACCTTCCAGCAGGACAACAACCCTAAACATACAGCCAGAGCTACAATGGAATGGTTTAGATCAAAGCATATGCTAGAATGGCCCAGTTAAAGTCCAGACCTAAATCCAATTGATAATCTGGGGCAAGACTTAAAAATTGCTGTTCACAGATGCTCTCCATCCAATAGCTTGAGCTATTTTGCAAACAAGAATTGGAAAAAATGTCACTCTCTAGATGTGCAAAACTGGAAGAGACACATCCAAAAGGAATTGCAGCTGTATTTGCAGTGAAAGGTGGTTTTACAAAGTATTGACTCAGGTGGGCTGAATACAAATGCACGCCACACTTTTCACATATCTTTTTTTTATTATTATTATTTTTCTTCCACTTCAAAATGATGTGCCATTTTGTGTTGGTCTATCACATAAAATCCCAATAAAATAAATTTACGTTTTTGGTTCTAACATGACAAAATGTGGAAAATTTCAAGGGGTATGAATACTTTTCAAGGCACTGTAACTGCGCTGCAATGATGTGAACAATGGCCATAGGATTACCTTGATTTTGGGCTGTCTATGAGGTTGCAGTGCAGTTTAAAATGCATCCAACTGCGTTCAGTGTGAAAGAGCCCTAAATATCATCCCCACACATCTGCAAACACAAACATTTCCAAGAGTGCCAATAGGATTCCTCAAAAGGGTCAGTGACTTTTAAGAAATTCTTGTGCGTAGAGCAGCCCATTCATATGAATTGTCTGCCCTACATATGACAACTGCAACTTCACACACAATTTGATGGTGTAAACAGAACCTTATGTACACACGATCAGAATTTCCAACAACAAAACAGTGGAATTTTGTTTAAAGGTTGTTGGCTCCAACTTGTCTTGCATACACACGGTCACACAAATGTTGGCCAACAATTACGAACGTAGTGACATACAAGACGTATGGTGAGCCGATAAAAAGGACGTTCAATAGTCACGCGCCACCCTTTGGGCTCCTTCTGCTAATGTTGTGTTTGGTGAGCATCCGACAAACTTGTGTACACATAATCGGAAAGTCCGACAACACACATTTGTTGAAGGAAAATTTGAGAACATGCTAGCCAACATTTGTTGGCAGAAAGTCCGCCAACAAATGTCTGATGGAGCATACACATGGTCGGACTTTCCACCAACAAGTTCACATACAACATTTGTTGCCGAGAAATCCGATTGTGTGTACGCAGCATTAGGCTTCGTACACACTTGTGGTTGGGGGCATTAAAAATAGGTAATTTAGCTGCAGTTTTACCACCTCCTGACCTACCCCTTAACCCAACAAATGGCACAGCCTCAGTAAGTGTTCAGCGAGCAACACTGCTGCCAAATTGAACCTATTAAATTGAATGGGGCCGCCCCACAACTGTTCTGCAACAGCTTTCAGTGCATGAGGTTTCAGCACTGTGTTGCAGGCTTTCAAGAGTTAAAATAGGCATCCAGGATGCAGCACATCATCTCTCGTCAGCTGATTGTCAAATTACAGCAGATCCATTTTTTAAAGGGCAATGCAAGTGTTTTTTTTTTCATTTTGGATAGAGTAGGGAAGGGTTAAAACTACTGACCCATTGACAGTTTTTTATTTTTTCCAACTGTGTCTCCTTAGGGAGACCTCGCTTCACTTCCTGTTTGGTAGACTCAACAGGAAATGAGAGGATATTTTACCAATGTAAGAGAAATCCCCTGTTAGAAAATTGTTGTGGTCACAAGTTTCCTCATGCAAGATTCACCCCCTGTGGAGTTGAAGGGGTCACATTCATTGGGCAATACTGCCCCCCCCCCCCCCAAGTGTGACAGGGCAGTAAATTCTGCATCATAGGTGCAGCATAAGTAAACCCAAGTCTGCTGCCCTTGCAGCTTTAGGAGGAGCAGGTGGAGGGAAGTAAAAAAATGGGGCTAAGCTGCGTGGTAAAGAAAGCCTTCGCCTAGAAATAGAATAACAGAGCAAGCTCTTGTGATCAGTGTGCCGGATATTTGTTGCATACTAATCTGAAATTCCACAAAGTTTTGACATCCCTTCAGCACACCAAAGTCATAGAAATGGATAATATGTTGCTAATAAGTTGCAGCTAATAATTATTTTGTGATTGTGTCCTCCTCCTCTTCATCCTGTCCTCCTCCTCCTCCTCCTTTGTGACGCATTGTGTTTATTATAACCAGTCTTATTAATTAGGAGAGACGGGCCCCCCGGGGGCAGTAGTCTTTACTTAAGTTCCCGATGAGGTTCCTTCGTGGCAAACCTGACAATTCCGCCCTTGTGATATTTCTTGTTCTTGCAAATTAACTAAACGCCTTCTCATCCCCTAAATTGAGCAATGACGCAACGCATTACAGATGAATCAGAATAGGGAATGATATTGTTTCCGAATGGATGGAGATCAGAGGTTATAAAGTGTATTTCCAGCTAAAACTTTTTTTCCGTTTTGGATAGAGTGGGGAAGGATTTGAACCTTTGTTGGGTTTTATTGCTCTCTGGGGGTTCACAATTTACTTAAAAAAAAAAAAAGCAAAATAAAACAATGTATCGATAATTAAGCCTTAAATATTTTTTTTACATATATTTTTACCTTTGCACAGCTACCGGCATCTGTGGAGGAATAGAAAGCAACAGCTAAACAATTTAACGACTATTGGAATTTCCCCAACTGTGGTGGCGCCATAGACGGGAAGCATGTTCACATAAAGCACCCAGCAAAATCTGTCTCCTTCTGTTATAATTACAAAGGCTACTTTAGCATCATCCTAATTGCAATCGTGAATGCAAAGTATGAGTTTATCTTTGTGGAAAAAACGCACTTCTAAAGCCGCGTACACACGGGCGGACTGTCTGGCCAACTTAGTCCGTCAGACAATCCGACGGACAGTCCGTCATACTTTCGAATGAACGGACTTGACCACACACACCACTTTTTGAGCGGACTAATACGGCGTACTAAGTCCGCCATACTATCCGCCCTACTTTTGAAATGAACGGACTCGCCCACACACGCGGAGGAAAGTCCGCTTATTTCGAGCGCGTCTCCAGGTAGGCGGGGCCCGCGAAGGAGACGTCGCTGGCCCCGCCGCCTGGTATGGACTTAAAGGGGAACCCCAACGCCGAAAAAAATCGGCGTGGGGGTCCCCCCAAGTCCACAACAGACCCTTGTCCGAGCACGCTACCCGGCCGGCCAGGAAAGGGGGGCGAGCGAGCGGCCCCCCCACCCCAAAGCACCTTGTCCCCATGTTGATGAGGACAAGGGCCTCTTTCCGACAACCCTGGCCGTTGGTTGTCGGGGTCTGCGGGCGGGGGGCTTATCGGAATCCGGGAGCCCCCTTTAATAAGGGGGCCCCCGGATACCGGCCCCCCACCCTATGTAAATGAGTATGGGGTACAATGTACCCCTACCCATTCACTTGTAAAATAAAAGTACCAAAAAAAACACAACACACGAGATAAAATACTTTATTGCACAGCTCCGGGGGTCTTCCGTCTTCGGGGGTCTTCTCGCCGGACTCCTCCGCTATCTTCTTGTAGCTCTTTTGCTAGCGGAGGAGTCCGGCTTTCTTCCTCGCCGCCGGCCTCTTCTCCCGACTTCTGTCGCCGCCGCCGCCGCCTTCCGTTCTTCTTCTTCTTTGTCTTCTTCTCCAGGAGATGTTACTTCGAAGATCTCTCCGGCCGGAATGCCAGGGACTGCACGGCCACTTATATAGGGACAATGGGGCGGTGTCACATGGCTTTATGTCACATGGGTTGGTGTCACATGGTGACCCCGCCCCCTTACGATGTCATAGTCCCCATGTGACATCAACCCATGTGACCAACCCATGTGACATAAAGCCATGTGACACCGCCCCATTGTCCCTATATAAGTGGCCGCGCAGTGCGTCCCTGGCATTCCGGCCAGAGAGATCGTCGAGGCAACATCTCCTGGAGAAGAAGACGAAGAAGAAGAAGAACGGAAGGCGGCGGCGGCGGCGACAGAAGACCGGGCCACCGCCTGTAAAAGAGCTATAAGAAGGCGCGGTGGCCCGGCAGAAGAACCGAAGAGGGGGACAAGACCCCCGAAGTCGGGAGAAGAGGCCGGCGGCGAGGAAGAAAGCCGGACTCCTCCGCTAGCAAAAGAGCTACAAGAAGATAGCGGAGGAGTCCGGCGAGAAGACCCCCGAAGACGGAAGACCCCCGGAGCTGTGCAATAAAGTATTTTATCTCGTGTGTTGTGTTTTTTTTGGTACTTTTATTTTACAAGTGAATGGGTAGGGGTACATTGTACCCCATACTCATTCACATAGGGTGGGGGGCCGGTATCTGGGGGCCCCCTTATTAAAGGGGGCTCCCGGATTCCGATAAGCCCCCCGCCCGCAGACCCCGACAACCAACGGCCAGGGTTGTCGGGAAGAGGCCCTTGTCCTCATCAACATGGGGACAAGGTGCTTTGGGGTGGGGGGGCCGCGCGGCCCCCCCTTCCCCAAGGCACCCCCCCATGTTGAGGGCACGCGGCCTGGTACGGCTCAGGAGGGGGGGTGCTCGCCCCCCTTTCCTGGCCGGCCGGGTAGCGTGCTCGGACAAGGGTCTGTTGTGGACTTGGGGGGGACCCCCACGCCGATTTTTTTCGGCGTTGGGGTTCCCCTTTAAGTCCATACCAGGCGGCGGGGCCAGTGACGTCTCCTTCACGGGCCCCGCCTACCTGGATACCCGCTCGAAATGAGCAGACTTTTCTCCGGGCGGGAAAAGTCCGCTCATTTCAAAAGTACGGCGGACTGGCATACACACGGGCGGATTGTCCGCCGAAATGCGAGTCCGACGGACAGTATCACGGAAATTCCGAAATACTTAGTCCACCAGACTGCACGCTGAAAAAGTCCGCTGAAGCCCACACACGAGCAGACTGTCCGCTGAAATGTGTTTCGGCGGACTAAGTTGGCCAGACAGTCCGCCCGTGTGTACGCGGCTTTAGTCTACCATCCCAAGAGGACACAGTGGAACTTCATATTTGTTGCAGATGAGGCGTTTGCATTATCTGACCATGTGTTGAAATCATTTGCCCTTAAAAACCTTACACCTGATCAAAAAATCTTTAATTACAGATTATCTCGTGCTAGACAAGTTGTAGAAAATGCTTTTGGTATTGTGGCCAACCGCTTTCATATATTCCATACAGCAATAAATGAAAAAAAATTGACACTATTAGTTCATTGTTGCTGTGTGTTGCATACTTTCTTAAGGTGTACTAGCTCCACCTACATGCCACAATCCCTGGTGGACTGGGAAGATACTCTGCCTGGGGATGTCATGCCCGGTGAGTGGCGTAATGATACAGAAGGGCCATTAAACCTAGGCCGTGCCCCACCACATCTCTCTAGTCAACTAGCCCGTCAGAATCGCCTGGATTATATGCAATATTTTCTGGGTCTTGGAGCAGTAGATTGGCAAAACAATCTCTAAATGATATATGTAAATTTGAGTGGCTGCATTTATGTCTTATTTCAGTACTAAACACAGGTGTCATGTTTTTTTTCCCTTAACCACTTAAGGACTAGCCAGGTTTTGAGATTTTGGTTTATATGTTTAAAACGTTAATATGTTTTTTTTGCTAGAAAATTACTTAGAACCCCCAAACATTATACATTGTTTTTTTATAACACCCTAGAGAATAAAATTTGCGGTCATTGCAATACTTTTTTCCCACACCATATTTGCGCAGCGGTCTTACAAGCGCACTTTTTTTGGAAAAATTACACTTTTTTGAATAAAAACAGTAAAATTAGCCCAATTTTTTTTTTATATTGTGAAAAATAATGTTACATTGAGTAAATTGATACCCAACATGTCACGCTTCAAAATTGCGCCTGCTCGTGGAATGGCAACAAACTTTCACCCTTAAAAATCTCCATAGGTGACGTTTAAAAAATTCTACAGGTTGCATGTTTTGCGTTACAGAGGGGATCTAGGGCTAGAATTATTGCTCTTACTCTACCGATTGTGGCAATACCTCATATGTGTGGTTTGAACACCGTTTTCATATGCGGACGCTACTCGTGTATGCATTCACTTCTGCGCGCGAGCTCGGCGGGACGGGCCGCGTTTAAAACAAAATTAATTATTATTATTTATTTTACGTTTTATTTTTACACTGTTTAAAAAAAAATTGTCACTTTTATTCCTATTATAAGGAATGTAAACATCCCTTGTAATAGAAAAAAGCATGACAGGTCCTCTTAAATATGAGATCTGGGGTCAAAAAGTTCTCAGATCTCATATCTAAACTAAAATGCAATAAGAAAAAAAATTGTAATTAAAAAAATAATTCAATAAAATTGTCCCTTTAAGAGCTGTGGGTGGAAGTGACGTTTTGACGTCGCTTCCGCCCAGCAATTGTATGGAGACGAGTGGGGGCCATCTTCCCCTCACTCATCTCCATACCAAGCAGGAGACAAGACGTGATCGCCTCCGCCGCTGCCGAAGGCTCCAGTAAGCGGTTGAGGGCACCGGATCACAGTGGGAGAGGGGCCCTCACCCACCACCGATAAAAGTGATCTTGCGGCGAATCCGCCGCAGAGACCACTTTTATCTTGTAGCGGACCGCCCGTTGAAGAAAGGGATAGCGGAGTTATGGCAGCTAGCTGCTGCCATAACAATGTTATCCTCCTTCAAACAGCGCCGTAAAACTGCAGCAAGCGGTCCGTAAGTGGTTAAAAGAAAAATGTACAAAGGTACATGTGCTTAAAATTTTGATGTATGTTGGAATTTTGTATGTATTATCTTGATTTTCTTATCTGTACATATAAAATTGTATAGTAAAAAATAATATGATGACTAGGGATGAGCCGAACACCCCCCGGTTCGGTTCGCACCAGAACTTTAGAACGGACCCCAAATTCGTACGAACTTTAGAACCCCATTGAAGTCTATGGGACTCGAACGTTCGAAATTAAAAGTGCTAATTTTAACGGCTAATATGCAAGATACTGTCCTAAAAAGGGTTTGGGGACCTGGCTCCTGCCCCAGGGGACATGGGTCAATGCCTAAAATGTTTTTAAAAATGGCCGTTTTGGCGGGAGCACTGATTTTAATGACGATTAAAGTGAAAAAAAAAGTGAAATATTCCTTTAACCACTTCCCGACCGCCGCACGACGATGTACGTTGACAGAATGGCACGGGCAGGCATATGGGCGTACCTGTATGTTCCTGCCTTCCCGCGGGTGGGGGGCCCGATCGGGCCCCCCCCCCCGGTGCCTGCGGCGGTCGGTAATCGTTCGGGAGCGATCCGGGATGAGGGGGCGGCCATTCGTTCATGGCCACCCCCTCGCGATCGCTCCCGACGAATGAAATGGCAGCGTGACATCACTTCCTCTCCTGTAATGTAAACACAGGAGAGGAAGTGATGTAATCTCTCCTCGTGTCGGTCTTTTTCATTCCGACACCGAGGAGAGAGGATCGGTGAGTTGCACCCAACACTACACTTACAGTAGAACACGCCAGGCACACTTTTCACCCCCCCCAATCACCCCCCAATCACCCCTGCCCCCCCCCCCCAGTCACAGTGACACCAATTGCATTTTTTATTTTTTTTTTGCATTGGTGTCATTTGTGACTGTAATAACTGTTAGGGCAGTTAGGGTTAGCCCCCTTTAGCTCTAGGGTGCCCCCCTAACCCCCCCAATAAAGGTTTAACCCCGTGATCACCCCCCGTCGCCAGTGTCACTAATAAGCGATCGTTCTTCTGATCGCTGTATTAGTGTCACAGGTGACGCTAGTTAGGCAGGTAAGTATTTAGGTTCGCCGCAGCTTTTTATAGCGTCAGGGACCCCCATATACTACCGCATAGCCCCCTGATTGCCCCCCAGTTAACCCTTTCACCAGTGATCACCATATAACTGTTACAGGTGACGCTGGTTGGTTAGTTATTTTTTTTTTGTTTCAGGGCACCCGCCATTTATTACCTAATAAAGGTTTAACCCCCTGATCACCCGGCGAGTGATATAAGTTTGAGGGTCAGATAAGGTCTGCGTCGCCCCAGCGTCAGGTTAGTGCCAGTACCGCTAACACCCACGCGCAAAGCATACACCTCCCTTAGTAATATAGTATCTGATCAGATCTATATTAGCGTTGCCAGCATTTTAGGTTTCCCAAAACGCATTGTTAGCGGGATCAGCCCAGATACCTGCTAGCACCTGCGTTTAGCCCCTCCGCCAAGCCCAGCCCAGCCCAGCCCACCCAAGTGCAGTATCGATCGATCACTGTCACTTACAAAACACAACACACATAACTGCAGCGTTCGCAGAGTCAGGCTTGATCCCTGCGATCGCTAACAGTTTTTTTTGTAGCGTTTTGAAACAGTCGCTGACAGGCTAGGTGCTTTTTTACCTGTGAGTCTCACTAGTGTACCCCTAAATTTAGAGCCCAAAATGGCAAAGCGAAGGTACACTAGTGAAGAGGCCTACACGTTTCTGAGCATGACAGATAGTGAAGAGGACGTCACTCATCTGTCAGATTCAGGCTCAGAATACGATCCTGTAGAGGACAGCGGCTCCATGACAGATAGCTCTGACGACGGAGATGAGGCCGCTGTTAAGAACAGGTGTGCCCAATCCCGAATGTATTCTGTTGTTCAGGTGCAGAAACCGCAGGTCACTCGTATGGAGCAGAGACGTACTAGAGCCGCTCATCCTTCTGGTGAACTGGCAAGCACCAGCGGCCTAGTACATCCTGGACCTACATCCAGCACTGCAGTAACACGTGGTGACGTGGCGAGTCCCATAAGTGCAGTTCAAGCTGGCGAGGTGGCAAGCACAAGTAGTGTCCCGCTGCCACCAAGAAGAAGACAAAGACAGGCCCGTCGTACCCATAGTGCCCTTCCTGCAGGATTCGCCAATCCTATTTGGGTGCCCACATCTTCTGCAGAACCCGTACTTCCCCCCATTCACTGGCCAACCTGGCATTAACGTGGAAACAGTTGATTTTACGACACTTGACTTTTACTCACTGTTTTTCACCGAAGATCTCTTTAGATCTATTGTGGACCAAACCAATTTGTACGCTGGTCAACACATCGCCACTATTCCCCAGTCCGCCCTTGCCAAACAATGGAAACCAGTTACGGTTTCCGAATTTAAAATCTTTCTGGGCCTCTCCCTCAACATGGGCATAACCAAAAAGAGTGAGTTGCGGTCATATTGGTCCACTGACCCAATTCACCATATGCGCGTGTTCTCTGCTTCCATGTCCAGGGCACGATACGAGATAATTTTGCGGTTTATGCACTTCAGCGACAATGAACTCTGTCGTCCTCGTGGAGACCCTGAATACGATCGGCTCTACAAAATTCGGCCCCTCATAAACCACTTCAACCAACGTTTTGCAGACTTGTTTACTCCCGATCAAGTTGTCTGCGTTGATGAGTCCCTGATTAAGTTTTCTGATCGCTTGTCATTCAAACAATACGTCCCCAGAAGCGTTCCAGATACGGGGTCAAGATGTATAAGCTCTGTGACAGGGCCACAGGCTATACACGTAGTTTCATGGTTTATGAGGGTAAAGATAGTCACGTAGAGCCGGAGAACTGCCCTGACTACATAGGAAGCGCTGGCAAGATAGTGTGGGACATGGTGTCACCCTTATTCGGAAAGGGGTACCACTTGTACGTGGACAATTATTACACAAGCGTGCCACTGTTTAGTCACTTGTTTGATCAACAGATTGGAGCATGTGGCACCGTGCCACCTAATCGCCGGGGCTTTCCCCAGCGGCTTGTAGAGTCCCGTCTTAGGCTGGGGGAGAGAGCCTGCTTGCGCAGTAATAATTTGCTCGCTATGAAGTGGAGGGATAATAAGAATGTTTTCGTTCTTACCTCCCTTCATGCAGACACGGTCCAAATTCCTACGGCGACTGGTATTGTGGAGAAACCCCTCTGTGTCCACAAATATAACCTTAACATGGGAGGGGTGGACCTCAATGACCAGTTGTTGGCGCCGTATCTAGTTGCCCGTAAGGCCAGACGCTGGTACAAAAAAGTGTCTGTTTATTTATTCCAATTGGCTATACTGAATGCTTATGTACTACACAAAGCTTCAGGACGGACTGGATCCTTCCTTAAATTCCAGGAGGATATCGTCAGAGCCCTTCTGTATCCAGACGGTGCTCCACCTCGCCTTCCCCTACCAGATGCAGTAAGCCGGCTGCATGAGAGGCATTATTCTTATGTCATCCCGAGTACCCCTACCCAACGAGCCCCCCAAAGAAAATGTCGTGTCTGCAGAAAGCGCGGATATAGGCGTGACACCCGTCATTATTGTCCCCGCTGTCCTGACAATCCTGGTCTTTGCATTGGTGAATGTTTTGAACGCTACCATTCACTAGTTGAGTATTAGCGTAGGGTACAGCATTGCACAGGCTAGGCACACGTTCACAGGGTCTCCCAAGATGCCATCGCATTTTGAGAGACCCAAACCGCTGGAACCGTTACAACAGAAGTGTTAAAGTTACATAAAAAAGTGTTAAAAAAAAAAAAAAATATAAAATAAAAAAAACAAAAATAGTTGTCGTTTTATTGTTCTCTCTCTCTCTATTCTCTCTCTATTGTTCTGCTCCTTTGTACTGTATTCTATTCTGCAATGTTTTATTGTTAACCATTTTTTGTTTTCAGGTACGCCATTCAGCTGTAGCGTGGATTTATTTATCTTGACAGCAACAGCGTTTGCTCCCACGATACGTAAAGCCACGACTCCAGCGCTGTCGGAGGTGATTTCACCACCACAGTTAAAAAAGAGCATATATGCCGAAGCATGGGGGCATAAGGGGTGGAGGAGCGATCTGCTCCTACCTTTTGCGGGAGGATGCCCCCATGCTTCGGCATATATAAATGGTGCATGTATGCCCACCATTAAAAGTGGGTGGATGAAGGGTGGTATCTAATGGAGGGCATACCCACCGATCAATATTTTTTTTTCGTTCAGCCCACCGCTGCATGAAAAAAAAATTACAATATATACATTATTTATTTTTTATTTTTTTGCACAAAGTTGTCATTAAATTATATATTGCTCAAACATGCCATGGTTATATGTAAAATTACGCCCCAAAATACATTCTGTTGCTTCTCCTGAGTACGGGGATACCACAAGTGTGGGACCTTTTTGGTAGCCTAACCGCGTACGGTACCCCAAAATCCAAGCACCACCTTCAGGATTTCTAAGGGTGTAAATGTTTGATTTCATTCCTCACTGCCTATCACAGTTTCGGAGGCCATGGAATGCCCAGATAGCACAAAATCCCCCCAAGTGACCCCATTTTGGAAAGGAGACACCCCAAGCTATTTGCCGAGAGGTATGGTTAGTATTTTGCAGACCTTCATTTTTGTCACAAAGTTTTGAAAATTGAAAAAAAGAAAAAAAATATACATTATTTTTTTTTTTCTTCATTTTCAAAAACAAATGAGAGCTGCAAAATACTCACCATGCCTCTCGGCAAATAGCTTGGGGTGTCTACTTTCCAAAATGGGGTCATTTTGGGGGGTTTTGTGCTATTTTGGCATTTTATGGCCTTCAAAACTGTGATAGGTAGTGAGGTGTGAAATCAAAAATTTACACCCTTAGAAATCCTGAAGGCGGTTCTTGGTTTTCGGGGCCCCGTACGCGACTAGGCTCCCAAAAAGTCCCACACATGTGGTATCCCCGTACTCAGGAGAAGCAGCAGAATTTATTTTGGGGTGTCATTTCACATATGCCCCTGGCATGTGTGAGCAATATATCATTTAGTGACAACTTTGTGAAAAAAAAATAAAAAAAGTTTGTAATTTTCCCGCAACTTGTGGCAAAATATAAAATATTCCATGGACTCAACATGCCTCTCAGCAAATAGCTTGGGGTGTCTACTTTCTAAAATGGGGTCATTTGTGGGGGTTTTGTGCCATCTTGGCATTTTATGGCCTTCAAAACTGTAATAGGTTTTGAGGCGTGAAATCAAAAATTTACGCCCTTAGAAAGCCTGAAGGCGGTTCTTGGCTTTCGGGGCCCCGTGCGCAGCTAGGCTCCCAAAAAATCCCACACATGTGGTATCCCCGTACTCAGGAGAAGCAGCAGAATTTATTTTGGGGTGTCATTTCACATATGCCCATGGCATGCGTGAGCAATATATCATTTAGTGACAACTTTGTGAAAAAAAAAAAAAAAAAGTTTGTAATTTTCCCGCAACTTGTGGCAAAATATAAAATATTCCATGGACTCAACATGCCTCTCAGCAAATAGCTTGGGGTGTCTACTTTCTAAAATGGGGTCATTTGGGGGGGTTTTGAGCCATCTTGGCATTTTATGGCCTTCAAAACTGTAATAGGTAGTCAGGCGTGAAATGAAAAATTTACGCCCTTAGAAAGCCTGAAGGCGGTGCTTGGTTTTCGGGGCCCCGTACGCAGCTAGGCTCCCAAAAAATCCCACACATGTGGTATCCCCGTACTCAGGAGAAGCAGCAAAATTTATTTTGGGGTGTCATTTCACATATGCCCATGGCATGCGTGATCAATATATCATTTAGTGACAATTTTGTGAAAAAAAAAAAAAAAAAGTTTGTAATTTTCCCGCAACTTGTGGCAAAATATAAAATATTCCATGGACTCAACATGCCTCTCAGCAAATAGCTTGGGGTGTCTACTTTCTAAAATGGGGTCATTTGTGGGGGTTTTGTGCCATCTTGGCATTTTATGGCCTTCAAAACTGTGATAGGTAGTGAGGAGTAAAATGACATATGTATGCCCTTAGAAATCCTGAAGGAGGTGCTTGGCTTTCGGGGCCCCGTACGCGGCTAGGCTTCCAAAAAGTCGACCACATGTGGTATCCCCGTACTCAGGAGAAGCAGCAGAATGTATTTTGGGGTACAATTCCACATATAACCATGGCATGTGTGAGCAATATATCATTTAGTGACAACTTTGTGTAAATAAAAAAAGAATTTTTTTTTTGTCATTATTCAATCGCTTGCGGCAAAAAAATAAAATATTCAATGGGCTCAACATGCCTCTTATCAATTTCCTTAGGGTATCTACTTTCCAAAATGGGGTAATTTGGGGGGGGTTTGTACTGCCCTGCCATTTTAGCACCTCAAGAAATGAGATAGGCAGTCATAAACTAAAAGCTGCGTAAATTCCAGAAAATGTACCTTAGTTTGTAGATGTGACAACTTTTGCGCAAACCAATAAATATACAGTTATTGACTTTTTTTTTACCAAAGACATGTGGCTGAATACATTTTAGCCTAAATGTATGACTAAAATTGAGTTTATTGGATTTTTCTAATAACAAAAAGTAGAAAATATCATTTTTTTTCAAAATTTGCGGTCTTTTTACGTTTATATCGCAAAAAATAAAAATCGCAGAGTCAGTTAAATACCTTTAAAAGAAAGCTCTATTTGTGGGAAGAAAAGGACGCAAATTTCGTTTGGGTACAACATTGCATGACCGCGCAATTACCAGTTAAAGCAGCGCAGTGCCAAATTGTAAAAAGACCTCTGGTCATTTACCAGCAAAATGGTCCAGTCTGAAAGTGGTTAAATATGGTGCCTGGGGGGTGTCTGTAGTATGCCTGTGAAGTGCCACGTGTTTCCCGTGTTTAGAACAGTCCCTGCACAAAATGACATTAAACGGAAATAACATAATTTAAAACTGCTTGCGGTTTTAATGTTATATCTGGTTCCTGCAATATGGTTGAAAATCATTGAGAAAAATGGCATGGGTAGCCCTCCCTGCCCATTACCAGCCCCTTTGGGTCTTGTACGCATATTAAGGGGAACCCCGTACCCATATTAAAAAAAGGAAATGCGTGTGGCCCCCAGGCCCTATATACTCAGAACAGCAGTATACAGGCGGTGCAAACAAGACAGGGACTGTGTAGGTTTGTTGTGTTAAGTTGAATCTGTTTGTAATTTTCAACTGGTACATTTTTAAAGTGTAGCTCCAGTCAAAAAAACAATTTTTAAGCTTTTTGGAAAACATAGGGAAGGGTTATCACCCCTGTATAATTTGTTTTGTCGTCCATCTTTTTTCATCTCACTTGCTGTTGTCTCCTTCCATTTGCAAGTAGGAGATGTTTGTAAGTTGGATGTTTGAAAGTAGGGGCCTGCCCTATATGCTCTGCAGAAATGGCAGAACAAGGTGTTGGTTTTGCCACAACATTGTAAGCCCTCAAAGTAACTCTTGGTGGGCGCTGGAGCGCCCTGCTGTGAACGATTATATCAAGAATTGTAATTACATGCCATTGTTGAACAGGGGCAGAAAAATTGGGCCTTAGGCACTGGTGCTGGTGCCACGACACTGCAACCTCTCCCATATACTCTAGTTTTATTGCAGGAATTAGCCCTGCTGCAAAGCATTGCATCAACAATTGTAATTAAACGCCCCTGTTAAACAGGGGCAGAAAAATTGGGCCTTAGGCACTGGTGCTGGTGCCACCACACTGCAACCTCTCCCATATACTCTAGTTTTATTGCAGGAATTAGCCCTGCTGCAAAGCATTGCATCAAAAATTGTACTTAAATGCCCTTGTTAAACAGGGGCAGAAAAATTGGGCCTTAGGCACTGGTGCTGGTACCACCACACTGCAACCTCTCCCATATACTCTAGTTGTAGTGCAGGAATTAGCCCTGCTGCAAAGCATTGCATCAAAAATTGTAATTAAACGCCCCTGTTAAACAGGGGCAGAAAAATTGGGCTGATGGCATCACCCAGAATCAGAAATGTTCTTCCAACATATCAGCGGAGGAGGAAGAGGATAGACAATCAACATAACAGGACAGTCACTCAGCATCAGCATAGGCAGTCTTGAAGGGATGTGATATTTCAAAAAAAATTATTCGGTTACATCAGCTTCAGGTGCTTGGTAGCTGTGGGTGATCCAAGGCTGATTCATCTTGATGAAGGTCAGTCGATCAACTGATTCGGTGGACAGGCGCACCCTGTGATCAGTAACAAAGCCACCAGCAGCACTGAAGGTGCGTTCCGAAAGAACGCTGGATGCAGGACAGGCCAGTAGCTCAATTGCATACTGTGCAAGCTCTGGCCAGTGATCCATCCTCAAGACCCAGTAAGCCAGAGGATTTTCGGTGGGAAAGGTGTCCAAGTCTGACCTTGCCCCTAGGTATTCCTGCACCATGTAAATCAGACGCTGGCGATGGTTGCTGGAACCGATCATACCTTGGGGCTGCGGACTAAAAAATTGTCTGAAAGCATCAGTCAGACGGCCACCTTCTCCACCGCTCCTTCTGACCGATGCCTCAGCAACACGTTGTCCAGGACCAGGAGTTTGTAGCCTCCCAGTCTCTGGGAACGCGTTGCACAGACCTTTCTGCAAGGCCTCCCGGAGATGTCTCATCCTCTGCTCCCTCTGCGATGGCAAGATAAGGTCGGCAACCTTACCCTTGTACCGTGGATCAAGGAGAGTGGCCAGCCAGTAATGGTCCCTCTCCTTGATCTGAGGAATACGAGGATCCTTCCGCAGGCTTTGCAGGATCAGGGAGGCCATGCAGCGTAGGTTAGCTGATGCATTCGGTCCGGAGTCCTCTGGGTCACTAAGGGCAACATAATCCGCAGCTACCTCCTCCCAGCTACGTACATGTTTCTTGGGACTGTAAATCCTCCCTACAAGACTGCTGCTGCTGATGCTGAGTGCCAGCCTCCACCTCCATGCTGACACAATCATCCTCCTCCTCCTCCTCTTCCTCCTCCTCATCCTCTTCCTGTGTGATGGGTGGCACAGCAGGAACACTGTCTGGATAAAGGGGGCCTTGAGAGGCAAGGAAGTCCTCCTCTTCCTGCCTCTGTTCTGCCTCAAGTGCCCTGTCCATTATTCCACGCAGCGTATGCTCCAAGAGGTGGACAAGAGGTACAGTGTCACTGATGCATGCACTGTCACTGCTCACCATCCTTGTGGCCTCCTCAAACGGTGACAGGACAGTGCATGCATCCCTGATCATGCCCCACTGGCGTGGTGAGAAAAAACCGAGCTCCCCTGACCCTGTCCTGGTGTCATAGTCGCACAGGTACTCATTGATGGCCCTCTGCTGCGTGTGCAGCCGCTGCAGCATGGCCAACGTTGAGTTCCACCTGGTGGGCATGTCACATATAAGGCGGTTCTTGGGCAGGTTCAACTCCTTTGGGAGCTCAGCCAGCCGAGCACAGGCATTAAATGATCGGCGGAAATGCACACAGACTTTCCTGGCCTGCTTCAGGACATCCTGTAAGCCGGGGTACCTGCCCAAGAACCGCTGCACCACCAGGTTAAGGACGTGAGCTACACAGGGCACATGGGTCAGTTGTCCCTGTCGGAGGGCAGAGAGGAGGTTGGTGCCATTGTCGCAAACCACCATTCCTGGCTTAAGCTGGCGGCCTGCCCCTGCAGAGCTGACAAAACATCCGCCCCAGTGTGGCTCCTGTCCCCCAAACAAACCAGCGCAAGCACGGCATGGCATTGTTTGCCTGTGTACTTGCGTAGCCCCTGGAACGCCTACGGAGCACCGCTGGTTCTGAGGACAGAGCACTGGAAGAGGCCATGGAGGAAGAAGAAGAGGAGGGGGTGGAGCAGAGAGGTGTGTCACAACCAATAGTAGCATTTTGGAGGCGTGGTGGCAGAACAACCTCCAACACTACTGCACCTTGTCCTGCATCCTTCCCAGCTGCCAGAAGAGTGACCCAATGGGGCGTGAAAGACAGGTAATGTCCCTGTCCATGCCTGCTGGACCATGAGTCAGCGGTAATATGCACCTTACCACTGACCGCCCTGTCCAGCGAGGCAAGGACATTGCCTTCCACATGCTGGTAGAGAGCCGAAATCGCCTTCCATGAGAAAAAGTGGTGTTTGGGGACCTGCCACTGAGAAACCGCACATTGTACAAACTCACGGAAGGGGGCCGAGTCTACCAACTGAAAAGGCAGCAGTTGAAGTGCTAGCAATTTAGCCAAGCTAGCATTCAACCGCTGTGCATGTGGATGGCTGGGAGTGAACTTCTTTCGCCGGTCCAGCAGCTGGGGCAGGGACATTTGCCTGCTATAATCGGACGTGGGTGTACTGCTAGCAGAGTGCCCGGAAGCACTTGGCTGTGACACACCTAATTCTACACCTTCATTCCTCTCAGAGCAGGTTTCAGAGAGGACTGAAGGTCTAGTGGGGTTGGAGATGCCAGCTGATGAGGAGCAAGGAGAGGTCCGCTTTGTTCTTTGGTGTGGGTCTTTGAGGTACGCTTGCCAACGAGCTGCATGGCAGGTCAACATATGTCTGGTCAAGCATGTGGTGCCCAAGCGGCTGATGTTTTGGCCACGCGAGATACGCTTGAGACATATGTTGCAAATAGCAGCGGTGCGATCTGATGCACTTGTCTCAAAAAAGGCCCACACCCAAGAACTTTTAGAATAACGCGCAGAGGCAGCGCCCTGCACAGGCGGAGCTCTGCGGTGTGATTCAGTCGGTGTGCTGCCCCTAAGCTGGCCCCCGGAGGGCATCCTGCCTCGTTGGACATGTGCCTCCTCCTCCTCCTCTCTCCTACCAGGCACCCACGTGGAGTCAGTGCCCTCATCATCCCCTCCCTCTTCATCGCTGTAGCAAACCTGGCAATATGCTGCAGCTTGTGGAACATGACTGCCAGATTGCTGTCCTTCTTGAGCATCCCCTCTCTCTGCATTCACGCTACTGCCTTCCTCTAGCTGAGTGTCATCATCAGAGGCTACAAAACACTGGGCATCCTCCTGGAGCATGTACCCAACACTGTGCTCAAAGAGTTCAGGAGACTCCTCAGGAGGACGTGGTGGGTCTAGGGAAGGAGTCACTGATGATGACATTGAGACGAGGGAAGACGATGCGTTGGCAGCTGCTTTGCTAGTACCCTGAGACTGGGTGAGAGAGGATGAGGAGGATGAAGAGGGCTTGGTCATCCACTCTACCAAGTCGTTGGCATGTTGCGTTTCAACATGTCCAGCTGCCGAAAAGAAGGACAAGCATGTCCCATGGCCACGTGCTGATGACAATGCACCGCGTCCACGACCAGCACTGTTGTCTCTAGACACAGAGCCTGCTTGCCCTCTTTTATCGGCTCGCACCTGTCTGCCTCTCCTTGCTGGCCTTCCAGACATGGTAATGGCCTGAAGGGAGTTGGGTAAAACAGCAGTTGGGTAGTGTATATTGTGCTGGAGGCACAAAACACCCACTAACTCCTGCAGATGCCTTTATTATAGAACACCAGAGATAAAGGGGTATATACAGATGTATACTGTGCTGTGCTGGAGGCACACACAACTTCCAATAACTCCTGCAGATGGCAAGTGGGCTCAAATAGAGAAGAGCTATGTAAGTGGATATAGCGGTGTGTACTGGGTACAGAGCACCTAACACTACTGACTGCAAGCTCTATTATAAAAGATAGATCACTAGCTATATAGGTGAGGTGAATATAGCAGTGTATGCTGCGGTCAGGGCACGCAGACAACAACCACTACAGAAGAGCAAGATCGAAAATCGGCCGATAACGATCGGTGTGTACTGTGTTGAAGGTACACAGAACACCCACTAACTGCTTCAGACGCCAACACACTACACAAGGCCGCCGCGCTGGCGGCCTTATATACTGAGGGGCGTGTACTACACAGCCTGAGCTATGATTGGCCACAGGCATCCTGCCTGTGGCCAATCATGGCTCTCCTCGCTGCTGGCGCTGTGATTGGCCAAGCATGCGGGGTCACAGTGCATGCTTGGCCAATCATGAGCCAGCAATGCACTGCGATGACGCAGTGCATTGTGGGCCGTGAGCACCACACGAATTTGGCGCGAACGGCCCATAACGTTCGGAATTTGCCGAACGGGCGAACAGCCGATGTTCGAGTCGAACGTATGTTCGACTCGAACACGAAGCTCATCCCTAATGATGACTTACTTGACTGCCATTTCCTCAAATGTTCCATCCATGTTCCAACTGTCTAAACTTTACACAGAGGGTTGTGCTTCCTCCTGATCAGTCAGAAAATGTAGACTCTCAAAATACTACAGACATGGCACGTATACTTGATCTGCACCTGCACTAGATCTTTTGGATTCATATTTTTTTTTCAATTCATTTTTAAAGATAGTACGCAGAATTTCAATATTTTTGGTCACATATGACATATCTGCTTTGGCATACACAACAGTGCATAGTTCCACTAATTTAGTATATTACGTTTACATAATATACTAAATTACGTTTTTGACAGTCTGAATAGTCTTTGGAGTGTACTTTCCATAGACATGGAAGGTCTCTGTACATTTCAAGGAATTGTGGCAGGAAATGTGGTGAGGTAAATTTGTCCACCATTGCTCCTGTAATAAGAAACAATGCATCATTGTGCAGTTGCCAAACTACACCTAACAATACCTTAGAACTATTGTACTGGTCTGCTTACCTTCAGTTGTTATGAATCTTCTGTGGATTGGTCAGTGTAATCGTTTGTCTGGTCAGTGTAATCGAACGCGACAACGTTCTGTGTGCCGGGTCGGACAGTACCATGGTGCTTTATGGGAGTTTACAAGCTCCGCCCCTCTTCATCCGGTGCCATCTTTAGCAACGATGGCTGAAGAAAAGGAGCATGCTGTTACCGAATGATTTAGCCTGCAAAGTTTTTAAAAAAAAGGGCAACACCTATGTTCCTGGATGAGATGAAAACTATGGTGAAGATTCTGGAACAAAAAATATTATGATGGGAGGCACAAAAACTACCCCATGCCTAATACAAGAGAACACAATATCATGGAGAAGATTGTCCATGTGCTGAAGAAGTATGGTGTGGAGCGAACAAAGGACCAGCTGCACAAGAGATGGTCTGACTTGAAGCATATGGAGGAAACCCAGTTGCATAAAATACATAGAATGATCAAAAAAGGTATTTTAGCGTATTTTCTGCCATTTTTACTCTCTCAGCTAGGCATGCAATCCATGTAGTCTCTCTACAATGTCTTCATCAATGCAAACTATATTCTTTAGCATGCATGCTTTTTTCATGATTTTTTTTTTTCCTAAACCTAGAAAAACCCAAGAAAGCACACTTTGAGAACAGAACTGTGGCAACACGAATGCATATTGTTCTGGTTGATGACAAAGCTCCAGCTACTGCTATAGGACCAAATGATGATGATGATGATGATGCAGAACCATGCCAAACTATACCAGATGTTGAAGCAGACCAGGCCCAGCATTCCTCTGATACCATCATAAGCAGCACAGTTAAGCCACTGCACAACCAATACCAAACAGTGTCCCACAAATAATAACAGTCAGACAAGTATATACAATAATAGGGGAATGCCAGAATCATAAACGTAGCTAGGCCAGGGTCATAAACGGGAGGTCAGCAGATGGGGACAGAGAACAACAGGACAAGGAGGAGATGGATTGATCAGGCTGGATGGCAAAGGTAAGGTAATGTTACCGGCCTCAAAATGTGAATTAAGAGAGCCGATGATTGTAGACGTGATGAGATAAGGTGATCAGCTTGGCGTGGACTGCAAAGAATCACACAAACAGCATGAGATATGACCACTGACTTTATGGCTGGAAGTAGTTTAATTTTACATAACAATACATCTTTTACATTTTTATAGTCACATGTTTATAAACATTAACAATATATATAATACAGATTTTAACTAAAGTATTTTAAAACGTAGTTATAACAATGAACATTACTATATTTTAATAACATATATATCCCTGTTATTCAGTGTTATAGATAATTATCTTTATCTCTCTGGTACACTTTAAGTGTGCAATAATCATACTAGCAATGCATTGCTTTAATAGAAATATTTTCATGGTAGTACTCTTTTTTAACCACTAGATGGTGCACATTGCATGTCTGTATGATGCAATACATAAGCTTTACATACAATAGGTTTTTTTCTTATTAATAACAGAAAACATGTGCTTCTATAAATCTATGCCATTTTCAATAAATCAGGTTTAAACATACCTATTTAGAAAGGTTTAGTGTTTATCATAGACATTTGTTCTGACTAATGCAGTATTTTCATGTTCTTATGCACTTTTCACTTGTTTCTGACACATGCTGTTCTAAACTTCTAATTACAGCAAAACTATAGCATAAAATCTGCTGAGACTTTTTCTGCATCTGCTCAAGATGTTTAGGAATCTTTCTATCACAGGTTAATACAGATTAGGAACGATTTAGAGTACATACCTGCAAAGAATCACACAAACAGCATGAGATATGACCACTGACTTTATGGCTGGAAGTAGTTTAATTTCCAGTCACATGGTGTGTGGCCTTATATAGACTCTGTTTGTGTACCTTCTCTGCCATCTACTGGTTATTAATAGAATAGAAGGGAGATGTTTAGAAATATATAAAAAAAAATGAGTATGTACTTTGCTTTGGGGTGTCTGTTTTGTGACCATATAAACCCCAGTCCATCACACTCTCCCCTCCTTCAGTTAATGGCTCCCGACATTAAACTCAATTGGTATCTGAACACTATTTAGTGGTTTAAGTAACCCAAATAGGTACTTGTTGTCACCAAGGAGCTACGTTAACTACCTGGCATGTCCTGGGAGTAGCTAGCATTGTAGGAGTTTGTATGGTGTGAATCTGACTTGGTATGTATCTTGGCTGACCTAGTGTGTCATATGTAAAGATCTCTTTAGGCTTAGCTTGTCTGGTAGATCTTCTGACAGGAGTTGAGTCTTCTCCATCAACATCATTCTCCATTTGCATATCTTGGTTCACAGGTAAGTCTTGACTTAATGAGGGTAATTCTGCAGTGTCTAGTCCCACCATATCTGTAGCCCAGATTTGGTCGCCAACTACTGTTCCATCATTTTGTTCTTGTTCAACATTGGGTGTGGTAGTTGTAGGATAGAACTCTTCAGCAGAAACTCTTAATGGGATTTTCTGTACGTTTTGAGAGTTTGGTTGAGACACAATACAATCATGACTTTCTGTAGTCTCTGGTATATAAGGATAATACCATCTTTCTTCATCTGAACATTCCTCCTCCTGGTCCAGATCCATTCTGGTATCCTTTCTGTTACTTGATTGTCTTTGTTTCATCGGTACTCTTGGAATGTGTCCTTCAATTGGTAGGTCATTTACTGGTAGTAAAAGATTTCTGTGCAGTACTCGAATAGTCTTTTTACCACTTTCAGGCTGAATTTTGTACACAGGCCCATCTTTGATTCTTTCTACCACTTTGTGTACTGATTCTTCCCAGTATGAACGAAGTTTACCAGGTCCTCCTCTTTCAGAGAGATTTCGTACTAAGACCCGATCACCCGGTTGAAGAGGTGCTCCTTTTATCTTTTTGTCATAGTACTTCTTCCCTTTAGCAGATGATTTTTTGCTATTCTCGGATGCGATTTTGTAAGCTTCTTGCATTCTAGATGCCCATTTCTGAGTAAATGTTGGTTGACTTTCTGATTCCTTTTCCAAATTTAGGTTGAGCATTAGGTCAATTGGCAAACGAGGAGATCTTCCATACAATAGAAAGAATGGCGAGTATCCTGTGGCTTCATGCCTGGTGCAATTGTATGCATGAACCATATGTGGAAGATGTTCTTTCCAATCTGACTTTTTCTCTTCCTCTAAGGTGCGAAGCATCTGTAACAAAGTACGGTTCAGTCTCTCCACTGGGTTACCCTGTGGATGGTATGGAGTAGTTCTTGAATGAGAAATCCCTGCCAATCGTTGCAATGTCTGAAATAAGTTGTTTTCAAATTCTCTTCCTTGGTCATGGTGGAGTTTCTCTGGATAGCCAAAACGTGGTATGAAATCTTGAAAGATCTTTTCTGCCGCCGTTTTTCCAGATTTGTTCTTAGTTGGATACGCTTGTGCAAAGCGTGTGAAATGGTCAACTATTACAAGTATATACTCATATCCTCCTTTGCTTTTCTCCAAGTGAAGATAATCAATGGATACTAACTCCAAAGGTGAACTGGTAGTAATCGAACCCATAGGTGCTCTTTCGGTGATATTTGGACGCTTTTGTTTGATGCAGCTGCACTTCTTCAGCACATATTCATCAATGTCTTTTTGCATAAATGGCCAGTAAAATCGTTCACGTGCTAGGTGGGTTACCTTGTCAGTACCAATGTGACCCATGTCATCATGAAGATTTTTTAAGACCAATGGTTTTAACTTTTCTGGTAGAACTAGCTGTTTTCGGGTTCCAGAGTGTCGGTAGAGGATTCCTTCATCGACTCTGAGTTTATTCCATTCATGTATCAAACGTCTTGTTTTGCTGGTCATACTCTCCTTTTCTTTGTGGTTTGGAATCCAGTCGTTCTCCTTAAGCCAGACCACTTCTCTAATGTTGGTATCGTCTTGTTGTAATGCTCTGATATTCTCCTGAGTCATTGGGCAGATTGTCTGTCCTTTCAGCAATTCTTCGGCCACATCACTTTCTGAGTGAAGAGTCAATGAAGCCACCCATAATGCCTCTTCTTCGTCAACAGCTTTGCTCCCTTGCCACATAGCTGACACAACCTCAGATGGTACAAGCTCTGTGTACTCACTCAGATTCTTCGTGAGTTCCACCGGAAATCGTGACAGTGTATCTGCGTCTGCATTCTGTTTACCTGGCCTGTACTTGATATCGAAGTGGAAATCAGCCAACTCGCCAACCCAGCGATGACCCACAGCATTCAGTCTGGCAGTACTCAATACATATGTCAATGGGTTGTTGTCTGTGTAAACGGTGAATGTTGGAGCGTAGTACAAGTAATCTCTGAATTTGTCACAGACTGCCCACTTCAGAGCTAAAAACTCAAGTTTACCAGAGTGAAGATGGTAATTGCGCTCTGCTGGAGTCAATGTTCTGGAGCCAAACCCAATAACACGAAGTTTTTCTCCTTGTCGTTGGTATAGTACAGCACCTAGGCCTTCATTGGAAGCATCAGTGTGTAAGACGAAGGGTAAATCAAAATCAGGGTATGCTAGAATTGGTGGATTGGTTAGCATGTCCACCAGTCTGGATACTACAGCTTGATGTTTGGGTGTCCATTGAATCAGTGTTTTAGATGGCACTTGTGCTTTGTTCCTGTTTTTCTTCATAGATTCCATCCGATTGTTTTTGGGGATGGATGTAGCAGATTCTTTCTCAGTGTTCTGCAAAAGTTCATACAGTGGTTTAGCAAGTCGAGAGAAATCTTGAATGAAGGACCTGTAGTAGCTCAGGAATCCCAACAAAGATCTGACTCCTCCCACTGTTTTGGGTTCTTTCCTTTTCAAATGTAATACCGCTTCAAGATCTTTTGGGTCAATTTTTATGCCTTCTTCTGACACCATTCGTCCAAGGTATCGAATCTGTCGTTTAAAGAGTTCACACTTCTTCGGTCTAAGTTTGATACCATGCTCACGCATTCGACTAAGCACTTGCCTAATATCATTGACATGCTCCTGAAAAGTTTTGGAGTAGCAAAGTACGTCATCCAAGTATGGAGAACAACATTTGTCTCTGATGCCCTCTAATACATTCTCCATGCATCTCTGAAAAGCTGCTGGGGCATTCGTTAATCCAAATGGAATACGGTTCCACTCCAGGAGTCCCCAGGGGGTGCTGAAAGCCGTCAGATGTCTGGAGTCTTCATGCACAAAGCCTTGATGATACGCACTACCCTGGTCCAGGATTGAGAACCACGTAAATCCTCCTAAGCTATCCAGCAGATCTTGTATTCTGGGTAATGGATGTCTATCTGGGATAGTCTTTCGGTTTAACTCCCTAAAGTCAACACATAGTCGTAGGCTACTATCCTTCTTTCGAACACAAACAACTGGTGATGAGTATGCGGAAGAAGATTTTGTTACCCAACCTCGGTCAAGAAGGTTTTGGATATATTCTTTCACTTCTTTGTATAAGGGTTTCGGTATCGAATTGTAGCGTTTCTGGACAGGAGTTTCATCTTTCAGATTTATCCTCAGTTTCAGGTTAGGGATGCATCCTATGTCTCCCTCATCTCGAGCAAAGACATCTGATTCATCATATAACATTTGTCTCGCTATCTCCTGTTCTTCTTCTGAGAGATCTTCCAAATTGACAGGTGGGTGCCACTTAACAGATTTGTTAGTGGGTAGCTGATTTCCAGTGTCCACTTGATTCAACTGGTTTACATGAAACACCCTTTTCTTCTGGTCAATTCCCTTTCCATCGTCTTTGTTTGGAGACAATGGTAGAATCTCAGCTGCTGGAGAAATGGTACCCAATACTGTTCTGGGTGGAAGGTAGATGTCATGTTGAGCACGGTTCAGTATAGGTATCTTCACCAGTTTAGAGAACCCATTTGGCACATCTACCACTGAAGGAAATAGTTCAAGTCCTTCCTCAACTGGATATTCGGGAAGTGGTTCAAATGGCATGATTCCTCCTTTCGGCCACGCTCTAATTCTGCATTTGACTTCACAGAGCTCGCCTCCTTTAATCTGGAGTCCCTTCTTCCCCACTTTGACCATACGACTATCGAATATTTCTCCTGGGTCAGTTGCTTGACTGACAGCATTGACAATGTTATTCGCTACACTCTGTCTTACTTTCATAGCTTCAATCAGCAAGATAGTCAGGTTTTGGGTGCTGTTTGGTCGGTCACGGTTTTCTCTGATCAATTCTTCGATAACATTAAACCCAAGAATTGGATTGTCATTACAGCAGTCACTCACCAGCATTGGCACATAAATGGCTGAGTTTCCATGTCCACTACTTTTGAATTCCAGGCAGACTTCAATCCATCCGATGAATGGAATGAGAGAACCATTTGCAGCTGTAATGGATAAGTTGTCATCACAAAGTAAATCTTGTATGTGCCTAATGGAGACACTGGGTAGAAACTTTTCTAACCATGCCTTCCCAACAATGCTGACCTGAGCTCCTGTATCCATCAACATGTCAACCGGTACACCATTCATCCGACATGACAGTAGGCATTTTCCTCCAATTAATTGTGCTACGTGTTGTTTGGAGAATCCATTCTCTTTTGGGAGTGTTCTAGTTGACCGGTGGGTGAATACCCTGTTTACCTTAGCATGGGACAGATCATTTGAGGTGGTCACTGGTTGTCCCTTTCCCAGTGACCGTCTGTCGTTTCCCGACTGCCTTCTTTTCTTCAAGCAATCAACCACTCTGTGTCCTGTCCAACCACAGTAGAAACAATGGTAGCAGTTCTGACTCTCTCGTTTAATGCAATCATCACACCTGGGCTTGCAGTGAGTTGTATCTGGAACTTGAACATTGGTTAGTGGCTTAGTCATTTGGTTTCCAACAATAGGAGTTAGCTTCATCATCTTTTCCAGGTTCTTTGTGAGAGCAGAGACCTGTGTTGTTAGTTCCATTAATGCAGTGTGATTTACTCTAGCATCTCCCTCAACTCCCTTTTGGAAGGTGTCTTTTTCGCTATTCCCTGGTGTCTGTGATGAATGAACAGTAAGAGGTTTATGTTTAGGAGCACTGTTTAAGCGTCTCTGCCTTTCTGTTTCCTCATCAACTGATCTGGTGACTTGCTCTATGATAAAGTCATCCGTTACTGTCAAATCAGACACATAAGGCTTGATATCTCGTCTAACATTAGAATTTTTCTCATTTAGTCCCTGATACAGTGTATGAAGGAATATGCCTTGCACCAGTTTTTTGTCATAGTTAAACTCTTGCCTATCATGTTGTGATGTAGACAGAACTTTTTGTTTTAACCCCACTAGCCTGTCAACAAATTGTTGTGCTGTTTCTCTTTCTTGCTGGGCAGCATTGCTAAGGTCCTGAAATAACTCATTACCACTTCGTTCTCTCATATGTGACTTCAAAAACCTTTTCAATTCAGCAACAGTAAGATCATCTTTGTCAGTCAACATATCTTTAAAATTACCAGGTTTGATTATTCTCAACACTGTGCGTATAATTTCAGATTCAGGGAATTTTTCTGTTAGACCCTCGTCAATTTGTCTGCACACGCTACTGTAACTCATGTCCGAACCATGATCTGAAATTACACCACCATGCATTTTAAATTCTCTACGTGGCAATAAAGCAACAACATCAGTTAATCTCACCACCTCCGATACCTGTTCAGTCCTTGCAGTCCCACTACTTATTTTTTTTGCAGCGGTTGCAATGTCCACAGTTGGTGTACTTTCCTTGTTAAGTTTTAGTTCATTGATCTTGTCTTGGATAATGAGTAGGTAAGACATACCTTGACCTTCCAACTTTTCCAGCTGATCACTTCTCAAGTAATCTTCAATAAATTCAACAAGTTCCATTTCGTTGGTACCAGTCACTGATGGAACGTCCACTTCTCTTTCATCTCCCAGCGTAATAGCAAGGCTATGCAGCTGTTCTTCATTAAGCAGATGAATTTGTTTCCGGATATCCCACATCAGCGCACGATGAGGAGACGCCATCTCTGTTGCAATCTGAAGACTTGCACTCACGAGGCAGACGACTCTCAGGACTCTCCTTGTAGCTCTGTAGCAGGCTCACGCTTGTCTCGCACTTCCTTCTCACTGGTAACACAACGAATCCCGGACGACACCCCCAAAATGTTACCGGCCTCAAAATGTGAATTAAGAGAGCCGATGATTGTAGACGTGATGAGATAAGGTGATCAGCTTGGCGTGGACTGCAAAGAATCACACAAACAGCATGAGATATGACCACTGACTTTATGGCTGGAAGTAGTTTAATTTTACATAACAATACATCTTTTACATTTTTATAGTCACATGTTTATAAACATTAACAATATATATAATACAGATTTTAACTAAAGTATTTTAAAACGTAGTTATAACAATGAACATTACTATATTTTAATAACATATATATCCCTGTTATTCAGTGTTATAGATAATTATCTTTATCTCTCTGGTACACTTTAAGTGTGCAATAATCATACTAGCAATGCATTGCTTTAATAGAAATATTTTCATGGTAGTACTCTTTTTTAACCACTAGATGGTGCACATTGCATGTCTGTATGATGCAATACATAAGCTTTACATACAATAGGTTTTTTTCTTATTAATAACAGAAAACATGTGCTTCTATAAATCTATGCCATTTTCAATAAATCAGGTTTAAACATACCTATTTAGAAAGGTTTAGTGTTTATCATAGACATTTGTTCTGACTAATGCAGTATTTTCATGTTCTTATGCACTTTTCACTTGTTTCTGACACATGCTGTTCTAAACTTCTAATTACAGCAAAACTATAGCATAAAATCTGCTGAGACTTTTTCTGCATCTGCTCAAGATGTTTAGGAATCTTTCTATCACAGGTTAATACAGATTAGGAACGATTTAGAGTACATACCTGCAAAGAATCACACAAACAGCATGAGATATGACCACTGACTTTATGGCTGGAAGTAGTTTAATTTCCAGTCACATGGTGTGTGGCCTTATATAGACTCTGTTTGTGTACCTTCTCTGCCATCTACTGGTTATTAATAGAATAGAAGGGAGATGTTTAGAAATATATATAAAAAAAATGAGTATGTACTTTGCTTTGGGGTGTCTGTTTTGTGACCATATAAACCCCAGTCCATCACACTAACAGGATCACAGGAGGGACGGGTACAGGTACAAGGCTCAGGGTTTAGCTACGGGGATCAGGTTCAGTTTCACAGAGTCAGGGAGCAAGGAAGATACCAAGGCCAGGTGTGTGTGTGCTTGCTGAGTATTTATACAGGCTCAGATGACACCTGATCGCAGGAGATGATGTTGGATCCACACTGCCAGGAACCACTCACTGGTGGGTGCCAGTACTGCAGACCAAAGACCAAATAATACCACCAGCCAGAGAGAGCACCCCTGACAGTTCCAGACTGCCAGGAGACACCCGCTGGTGGACATCAGTACTGCACGCCCAATGTCTGACAATGCTACCAGCAGGTGGAACACTGGGCTGCAGGGTAGTATTCCAACATAACTACCCCACACACACCTCCAAGAAGAATACTGTCTTGCTAAAGAAGCTGAGGGTAATGGTGATGGACTGGCCAAGCTTGTCTCCAGACCTAAACCCTATTGAGCATCCGTGGGGCATCTTCAAATGGAAGGTGGAGGAACGCAAGGTCTCCAACATCCATCAGCTCTGTGATGTCGTCATGGAGGAGTGAAAGAGGTAGTGGTAACCTATAAGCTCTGGTGAACTCTATGGCCAAGAGGGTTAAGGCAGTGCTGGGAAATAATGGTGGCCACAGAATATATTGACACTTTTGGCCCAATTTGGACATTTTTTACTTAGGGGTATACTCAGTTTTATTGCCAGTGGTCTAGACATTCAGACCCCTTTCACACCAAGGGCGTTTTTCAGGCACTATAGCATTAGAAATGGCGCCTGCAATCCGCCCTCAAATTGCTGCTCCTTTGTCTCCAGTGTGAAAGCCCCGAAGGCTTTCACACCGAAGCGTTGCACTGGCTGGATGTCAGGAAAAGTCCTGCCAGCAGCTTCTTTGGAGCGGTGTGTTTACCGCTCCTCCACCACTGCTCCCCATTGAAATGAATGGGGCATTGCTGTATTACCGCTGGCAAAATGCTGCTATTGCTGGCGGTTTTAACCCTTTCTCGGCCGCTAGCGGGGAGTTAAAGCGCCCTGCTAGCGGCTGAAATGCGCTGCAAATCCAACGGTAAAACTCTGCTAAAAATAGCGGTGTTTTACCGCCGACGCTATAGGCTCGGCAGTGTGAAAGGGGTCTAATGGTTGTGTATTGAGTTATTTTGAGGGGACAGCAAATTTAATCTGTGAAACAAGCTGTACACTATTGTAGCAAAGTGTAATTTTTTTCAGTGTTGTCACATGAAATATTTAAATATTTAAAATATTTACAAAAATGTGAGGGTCTACCCACTTTTGTAAGATACTGTATATATTGGCGTGTGCTGAGGTCTACAGCAATGAAGGATTTTTTTATTTGAAACTTTAATGTAAATCTAGACATTTGAGGGGTTGTGTGGTTTCCTGCCATTCACTATACCAATTCAGTGTTTACCAGTGACAGTGATAACACCAGAAGAAGGATGAGAACCAGAGAAAGGCGAGGAACAGAGAAGGACAGGGAACAGAGAAGAAGGGCAGGGACCAGAGAAGAAGGGCAGGGACCAGAGAAGAAGGTCAAGGATCAAAGAAGGTCAGCAGCTGCCGTGCAGGCTGGACCTCCTGGACCAAATACTGCCCCACACCACCACTCTTCAGCAGGTCTCTGAAGGCCAGAGGGACAGCGAACTGCACAGACATGATGGTACCTGCAATAGAATGGAAGGAAAATGTTACATTACTCTACGAAGACATGTGAGAGGAGAACATGACACTGTTCAACTCAGAAAACTGTGGGCAGCCCTCATCCCAGCCAAGAGTGGTGCCCACTGTCCCAATCCACAGCACCCCAAGGGCTCACCCCGAACACCCAGAGGGCCCGCCCCAAACACCCCGAGGGCCCACCCCCCTCACCGGAACACCCTGAGGGCCCATCCCCCTCACCCCAAACACCCCAAGGGCCCACCCCCCTCACCCTGAACACCTTGAGGGTCCACCCCCCTCACCCTGAGAGCCCACCCCCCTCAACCCGAGGGTCCATCCCCCTCACTCCGAACACCTTGAGGGCCCATCCCCCTCACCCCCTATCCCCCATACCCCAAACACCTCTAGGAACCCATATGGATGATGCCTGCAGCTGCACCCGTCACCTTGATATCTACACTGAAAGTCCAGGGCGTCATATGACAGCGACCCCGGGGGAAGTGATTATTATTTATTTATTTTTTAATTATTATTATTTATTTAGCCAGAGGAGCTGTGCGCCAATATGATGACAGGGAGCATGCTGATAGAATGAGAGAGCAGAGTGATGCTGGCTATGAAATGTTCCCAGATACCTGCAGCAGAATTCCTGTTATGAACACACATTAGGTCAGTAGAGATCCCTATCAGTGTCAGGATGGTGGGATGTCGGTGCACTATTCCTGCTGGGGGGAGTATGGGAGTAATATTCCTGCTGGGGGAAGTATGGGTGTAATATTCCTGCTGAGGGGATGTCTGTGCAGGAAGTTCTTGTCATACGATGGACACGGCGAGGCTCTGTTCACACCTAGGTGTTCCAGACTCCTGAATAGCTGCTGCAAAGCAGGACGTGCTTATGATCCGTTTACTTTCAACATCACCCCAACAATTCAGGCATTGCAGTAATTCTGCCCGTGATCCGGAAGGCCTAGGTGTGAGCACAGCCTAAGTGTCTTTTATCAGTTGTTCTATAGATCCTGGGGGAATGATTTCTTCCTCAAACATACCACACATTGGCTTCATTCTTTATTCCACCGCTAACATATGCTCAGCATTGACCTTGTATAACACTTTTCTCTCTGGAGATGGTGTTGGCTGGAAATCGAACACTGGTCAGCTGCTGGGAAGGCAGCTATGTTCACCCCTGCACCACCAACGCAAGGTAGCATGTCTTTATAGTGTGGGAGTAAACCGGATTACCAGGAGGAAAATCATGCAAACACAGGGAGAACATGCAAACTCCATGCAGATAGTGTCCTGGTCAGAATCTGAAACAAGGACCCCAGTGCTGCAAGGCTAACCCCTAAGCCTCTGTGCTGCCCATATGCGGTCTCTGTTCTTTAAGGCTCACCGACGTTGAGTGAAGTAAATTAGTTCTGTCCACTTAAAGCGCATCCAGAAGAAATCCAAATCTATCCTAAACTACTAATAATATATACTGTGTATATATATTATATATGTGTATATATATATATATCTCCAAAACACACCCAAAGAATAACGCACACCTCCACAACATATACAAACTTATCCTAATCTACAATATATAACACTCCTATAATAAAACACACCCAAATAACAATAAAGAGGGGTTCAGTGGTCCCCAAATTAGCAACACAATGGAGCTTAATATTCCATTCACCCTCAGGCCTCATTCACATGGGGGTATGAATCTGTACCCCATGGAAGGGCCATGTTTACCAGAATGGAGATGCACAGCTGTTCCCAGCATTCCGTGTAGGCAGTCCCATTGCTGTCAACTGGGTTGCAGCGGCTGTACCCAATGTGACATCTGTGTGGGTGCCAGTGCACAACCCCAAACACACCCAGTATGCGTATGCGTAAATGCAAAGTTGTCCTTTTTGGGATTAACTCAGCCCCCACACAGGGTACAGATTCATATATCCCATGTGAGTAAGACCTTGGACTTCTCCATGTAGGACCTCACTGGTGGGAAGAGTTCTCATTTCTTCAGCAGAGAAAGTCTAAAGAAAACTGGAAAGACACCTTCCACCTCTGAAGACAAAAAGAGTTCCAACCTCCCCTCATAGCGGGTCCAACACACGCCTCAAAAACATACCGGCCTCCAACCTCTCCCTCTTCTAACTTCAAGCACACGCTAGAGGGTGCCACACACACATATATATATATATATATATATATATATATATATATATATATATATATACACACACACACACACGTATCTATGTTTAAATAAAGTGCAGCGCTAAAACAATAAAGTGCAATTGATGCAAATAGCATAATGCTTGTGATATGTGCAAAACAACCAAGTTTATAATAAAGTGCAATCTGTACAATCATTTATCATAGAAAAAAGCAGTTATCCACAGTAACACAGAATTCTCTGTACAGAAAGGTAGCACACAGATTTTATCACAGGTGCTCCTCCAAGGCACAATCCTGGCAGCAGAAGGGGTTCACAGCTAACAATCATACACTCCAGTTCTGGCGCTTAGCAATTAACATGCCCTGATCAGCTGTGAACCCTATACTATCCAAGGCTGATGGGGAGAGAAGTTTTTCTTTTCTTTTCAATGGATCATAGATCCAACTAAGTGTTTTGTGACCTCCATGAGTAAGGGGTGGGTGTCACTGGTTTTCCGGTAAGCCTTAATTTTGTTTGTGGTAACGGGTATAACGCTGTCAAGTGTTTGATCATCATTTACAATGCACCTTTCCTTCATGGGACTTTTTCCGATGCATATGAACTTTTTTCTGTTTGCACAATATTTTTCACTGGCAATACTGCATATATGTTATAGATTTCAACATTTTAGATATGTTTACACTGTTGATATTTAACCGCTAGAGATCCGCGCTATATCCCTGCTTTGCACGAGCGGCGCGCTCTGTGATCAGCGAGTCTAAGCCCTTGTACACACGGTCGGAGATTCCGACGGAATGTGTCAGATCGGACCGTTTTGTCGGATATTCCAACTGTGTGTGGTCTACATCGGACTGTAGTTTTCTAACTTGTTGGTAAAATTTTCCGACAAAATGCTCCGATCGGACATACTCCGATCATGTGTAGAGAATTCCGATCGGACAAAGTGCCACGCATGCTCAGATCAAATTCCTACACCAAAGCTATTGGCTACTAGCGTGAACGTAGTCCCGTCGTAACGAAATAACGTAATCACGTCGGATTTTCCGACAACTTTGTCCGACTGTGTGTATGCAACAGTTTCAGATAAAATCCGTTGGACAAAATCCGACGGATTTGGTTGTCGGAATCTCCGACCGTGTGTACAAGGGGTATGAGACTCGCCTGATTACAGATCAGAGTAAGGGGTCGATCCCGACCCCTTACCACATGATCAGCTGTCAGCCAATGACAGCTGATCATGTGATGACAACAGAGCCGGTAATCGGCTATTTTTTCTCCTCGCGCTGACAGTGCGAGGAGGAAAAAAAAGTCGATCACCGGCGGCCATGAGAGGGACTTCAGTCCTGATCACGGCGAGCTGGCGCCAGCTCATCAGTGCCCACATGCCCCCTGCCAGTGCCACCTAAGGAAAGGCAAAACTGCCACACATGAGTGCCCACAGCGCCACCCATGAGTGCCCACAGTGCCACCTATCAGTGCCCACAATCTGCCTCAACAACAGTGCTGCACCTCAGTGCCACATATCCGTGCCCATCAGTGTCATCTACCAGTGCCCATCAGTGCCCAGCAGTGCCACCTATCAGAGCCACCTATCAGAGCCACCTATCAGTGCCCATCAGTCCCATCTATCAGTGGTACCTATTAGTGCCACCCATCAGTGCCATCTTATCTGTGCCCATCTTTGCCTATCAGTGCCACCTTATCTGTGCCTATCGGTGCCACCTTAACTGTGCCTATCAGTGCCCACCAGTGCAGCCTATCAGTGCCGCCTCATCAGTGCATTTCAATGAAGGAGAAAAATGACCTGTTTGCAAAATTTTATAACAAACTATTAAACGTGATTTTTTTTTTGCATCTTTTTTGGTTTGTTTAGCAAAAAATAAAACTCCCAGCTGTAATTAAATACCACCAAAACAAAGCTCCATTTGTGGGAAAAAAATGATAAAAATTTAATTTGGGTATAGTGTTGTATGGCCGCGCAATTGTCATTCAAAGTGCATCAGCGCTTAAAGCTGAAAATTGGTCTGGGCAGGAGGGGGGTTTAAGTGCCCAGTAAGCAAGTGGTTAAATGATTGCACAGATTGCTCTTTATTATAAACTTGGATGTTTTTGCACATGTAGCACTAACCCCCGAAGGAGCTGCTGGTTTTATTTGGGCTTACTGTTACCTCACCTGCTCGCCTCTTCTTCTTAGTCCCGTTGGAAAGTAGCCCAAATGATGATAAATCCGACACTTTAGTCCTTTTTGAGGATTTATTTAGGGATAACACAAAAGAAAGAAAGAAAACAGTCCTTTAATAGAGGGTTAGAGGATAAAGGGGAGTTCAGGCACCTAGTAATTGTGGGTTAGAGGTATTAGTCAGATCCAGAGGACAAACAGCTCCATAGACTGGATCCAGCAATCACCGGATAGGTCCCTCTCACTTGACCTAGCAGCCGATGAGATGCTCAACAAGTCTCTGCCACAGACTTGTCAATTAAACTTAGAAATCTTGAGAGTTTTAGAAGAACTACCATACAGTACCAGATTCTTTCAGCCGACCCGGTGATACTGTTATTGATTCGGGAGGCGTCCTCCAACTGAGTTTCCAGGCTCCTCCAGAGACACCAGCCTTGTGCTCGGTCCTCCACCTGAGAAGTCCTCCCCTGGATCCTTCAGTTTTCTCAGCTTCTCCCCGCAGGTGAGACAGCACAGGACCACCCCTGGATCCGCAGGCCCCAAGACATTCCTGGGCCTACACTCTCAATTGCAAAGCCTCGGGCCAGCCAGCCCCGTGGCGCAGAACCATGTGACATAGGCCCCAGGCCAGGAGGGCCATGAGGTCGGGATAGCGGACCCCAAGACTGGGACCGCAAAAATGGTGTCGGTACCTTAAATACCCTCTCTCAGAATGCACAGCAGGGAAACCAACCCACTGAGCTATTTCCGAGCAAGAGGTGGCATTCAATGCATCCAGCCTGTTGCTGTGACAGCGACACCTACGGTCAAGTGGAAATTAGTGCAACCCAGCTGGACTGGTACAGAAACCAGAACTTTTAGAGAGAATTAGTCTGAGCCAAACTGCAGCTTCACACAATTAAATCTGAAAAAATAATAGCGTCTTCCCATCAGGAGCAGGACGCTACACACATATCACATGCATTGTGCTATTCGCATGAATTGCACCTTATTGTTCTAGCTCTGCACTTTATTTAAACATTATTTCTGTGCCTGATATCTGGGTTATAGTGCACAGCTGCTGGTTTCTTTATTAATCCAAGCTCGGATATAGTTTTCACATTTTGTGTGTGTGTGTGTGTGTGTGTGTGTGTGTGTGTGTGTGTGTGTGTGTGTGTGTGTTTATGTTAAAATGTATTGAAACATTGACAGTGTTAGTACAGCAGTGGATGGTGGCAATCAGTTGAGCAGGAGATGGTGTCAGTAGTTTTTTATTATTTTATTTTTTATAATTTTTTTCCATTTTTTTTATTATCTTTTTTTTACCTTTTTCTTTTCTTTTCTACAATATTATCTTTTAGAATTTTTTAGCAGCCCTATTGGGGGCTTTGGTGAAATATCAGGGGTCTAAAGAGACAGAGATTCCCCAGTCCGTTTCCCTGCAGCCTCAGCTACACATGACAAGGAATGAATGGGAAGTGCTCTGTGCTGAGTGGCTTTCTGTTCATTCTCAAACTGAAGCGTAGTAAACACAGTTGGAATGCCTGGTATCGGTGCATCCCTACTTGAGAGGACTGTCAGAAACTGCAGACCTAATAGAGAAAATGATGGTCAGAGAATATGGACAGGATACAATGTTGACTGGGGATATGCTAGAAACGTTACATGAAGCTAGTATAGATCAATGCTATTATCCATATCAATGTTCCCACCAGTGGCGGCTGGTGGTATATTTTATGGGGAAGGTGGCAAATAATGCACCCCGCCAAATGGTTGGTCGGTTGGTCACTAACCTGGCAGCCAGTGATTCCCCTGCATCTCCCCCTCCTTCTAGGTGGCCAATAGAAGCGCTTCTCCTTTTGGCAAATCAGCTGATTGACCAGAAGGGGATTTGAGAAGACAATCGTGAATATTTATTCGTACAGCTGGGTGGGCTCAGGGCGCAGCCCTCTGCTCCCTATCCCCCCCCCCCCCCTTTTTTTGAAGCCTATTAGAGGCTCTAATCATATGCTTAAAAAAACAAACAAACATTGGGATCCATATGTCCATTGCCCTGAATGTAGATTAGGGAGCTGGACACATGGATAGGGGGGTGTCGCCCTTCCGCGCCCTGCATTAGGGGCCACCACTGGTTCCTAATACAGACTGCTGAGGTCCGAGGGCTGCACATCATATACCAAAGAGCCACATACGGCCTTTCGGCCACAGGTTGGACACTAGGGGACTAGAGGCAGTTACTCTAAACCACATTCACTACCACTGGACTGGCATGTGCACATAGCCTGATATTTTGCAGATTTTATGGTGATCTTTCTCCAGTCTAGCACTTTTTAAAAAAATTAAACAAAACCCTCTTGTCTATTTTATTCTTTGGTATCTCACTAGCAGAGAGTTTGTGGAGGTCATGAGATCCCTGTGGCTATTCAGAAGGTGATTTGACGTCCCCCGGCTGTGATCGCCACCTGGCTCAAGACCCATCCTGAATTATGAGCAGGATATCCAATTAGGTTGTGCGCCATCCCGCGGTGCCTCTAGGCTTACTTCTCCAACTCGGCTGAGACTCGGCTTTGTTCTGTGCGCCAACGCTGCCCCTAGAGCTTCAGAACGCCACGTACGAGCTGAACATCAGACACAGAAAAAGGGTCAGAAACATTGATATTCTATTCAGCACTTGCACCATGCGTAAGAATGTTCTGGAAAGGAACGACGTCCTTCTCAAGGTAAGAAAAAAAAAATTATTTGCTTTTAAAAAAAAGTTTAAAAAGTATAAATTACTTTTTTTTGGACATGAGTAGTCAAATCACATCTGTCTTCCTTCTGTATCTAATTAAAGTTGATCCAAATTCAATCACTGAAATGTTACATAAGCTTTAACGTGTTCATGCCATTTCAAAGGTTTTTAGTATTTCAGATATGAAGCATTTATTAAAATAATCCCTGGTGATCCTGCCATGAGGGACCGCGTTCAGGAACTTCATGCAACTGTCTCCCAATTTCTCTCCTGCATTGACATCTGATCACAGGCTGGTGGAGACTGCGTGTGAGGCTCAGCCTTGTTCTGTCCCCGGAGCTTGAGAACACCATGTACAATACACATCAGACGGCCAGGGATGGTCAGATCAATTGATATTCTACTCCGCACCTCCACCAAGCTTTGCAATGTTCTATAAAGCAGCACCGTCCTTCTCCAAAAGGTAAAAAAATAAATAAAAAAAATAACTTTTTCTTTCTGTAAATTTTAAGAGTGGAACTGATTCAATACTGACATGAACAGTCACATCTTCTGAATAATGTATATCTAAATCCAATTACTAAAACGTTACATAAGCTTTATAGTGTTCATGTCATTGCTTTAAGGCTGCATTCACGCTATGCCACTATGAAAACACGGGCACAATCACACGTTTCTGCCTGCATTTTCAGAAATGTCGCAAAATCCACAATGTATTTGCGGTGCCATTTTTTTTCTCAATGGCACCCAAACGCGGTGCGATTTTGCCACATTTGTTGCGCAACAAAAACACGCATAAACAAACACGACTGGCTCAATGCCAAAATTTACAAATGAGCATGCTTTTCTCACATAGGGCAGCTCATTCAAGTGAATAGGCTGCCGTATGCAAGACAACAAAAACACCCATTAAAAAAAACAGGAAAAGCAGGAACACTGACTGGGGCCTGTCTTTTCAACTCTGTATTCGCTGATACCGCAACTGTTTTATTTACACTTCAGCTGTCAGCAATGGTACAAAGCCTTGAAAAATTATTTACAAATTAAATAAATGTATTTTCTTTAAAATTTTGCACTTTTTTCAATGTAAAACATGTAAATATATGTTAAAGGTATAAAAATATTAACAAACAAAGCAAACAAAAAAGTTTTAATTATTAATAGTTTATAAAATAGAAGTGAAAAAAAAATCAGCAAGAAAATAATTTAATTGAGAAGGAGAATAATGAGTTAATTAAGCCCAATTAGAGTAAATTAAGGATTAATAGGTTGTTAAACAGGAACATTTAATAAAAAAAAAATATATATATATATTTTTACTTGACAGATTGCTTTAAACTGACTTCATCTGCAGACCGAAGTTCATCCCTGTGATCTGTAGATGGATAAATGGATACAAAAAGAAAAAAAAATTTTTATCTTCCTGTTTCAGCAGCTGAGCAATGTTGTTGATAAACGTTGCCCAGCTGCTTTTTTTTTTTATAACTTATTTGCCAGGATTTTGTTTACACTTCAGCTATCAAGAGGAAATCCACTGACAGTTGAATTGGTCATCGGTTGTTAGGTCACTTTCACACTGACAGCGTGGGGGCATCGGCGGTAAGTTGTAGCAGAGCTTTACTGCCGTTTTAGAGGTGTTTTTCGACTGCTAGTGGGGAGCTAGTGGCTGAATAAAGGGTTAAAACTGTCCATGAAGCCCAGCTGCCAAGGCGCTGCCCATTAATTTCAGTGGGCAGGGGCACTTTAGGAGTGGTGCACACCGCTCCTAAAGATGCTGTTTGCAGGACTTTTTTATAACATCCTGCCAGCGCATTGCCCAATGAGTAAGCACTTTCCATAGTGTGAAACGCGTCAACTCCTGTTTGTATCGCTTTGCCGTGGGGATCCCGATTTTTCAATGAAAAGCAAAAGACATTTTCTTTGGAGTGCGGCTGTCCAGAGTTTTCCGTTCATCTTCATTTGCAATGCCCAAGTGTGAAAGCATTTGGGCTTTCACACTGGGATTGCAGATGAGGCATTTTTTAGCTCTAAAGAAAAGGAGTTTGCCACAGCTAGCTGGCTGTACTGTGTGTGGACCACATCCCTGGTACATATAGTAAAAAAACGGTTTCTCAAGTTGGGATTTTAAATGGACCACAGACAGTAATCGTAAAAAAGTACAAATTTATTGGCATGTATAACAATGAACAACATTCAAAATTGTAAATAAAAATAAACACGTGTATTGGGGGCAAAGATGGAAGCAGCTGAGGAAGAAGCCCAGAACTGTCAGACAGACAGTGTACAACGTATTTCGAAAAAACACAGTGCCAAGGGCAGACTGACAACTCATGGGGCCCCCGAGCAATAGGAGATTATGGGGCCACACAGTATACACACACACAGTATTCAATCACACAGTATACACAGACATGTTTCTATTGGCTGAGAAGCTACTGGAGAGGTGGGGCAGCTATAATCTCAGGATTTTAAAACCAAAAGGATGTCGGTAAGGGACATTTCAGAGACAGATGTAAAAAAAAGACAGATTTTTACATACTGTCCCTGGTTTTGCGGAGGCTGGCAACCCTGATGGGGCCCCCTAGTGGCCCGAGGCCCTCGGGCAGTGCCCGATTGACCAAATGGTCAGTCCGCCCCTGCACAGTGCAGATCTTAAGCTCCTCTAGTGTGAAAGGGATCTTAAATTGATTGTAAAGTGTTGTTTTTTTTCTATAAAATGTTATACTTGCCTCCTCTGCAGTGGAATTGCACAGAGCAGCCCAGCTCCTCCTCCTTCTTGGGTGCCTCTTCTGTGCTCCTGGCCCCTCCATCCTGTCGAGTGCCCCCACAGCAAGCAGCTTGCTATGGAGCACCCGAGCTGAGTCACAGCTCCCTGTGTCCATTCAGACACAGAGCCACGGCCCGACCCCGCACCCTCTCTCTCCTGATTGGCTAACTGACTTTGATTAACAGCAGCGGGAGCCAATGGCGCTGCTGCTGTGTCTTAGCCAATCAGGAGGGAGAGTCTTGGATGGCCGAGACACTAGTGGAATAGAGATGGGGCTCAGGTAAGTACTGGGGTTGAGGGGGGCTGCTGCACACATAAGGCTTTTTATCTTCATACATAAAATGCATTAAGATAAAAAACAAAATGCTTTTACAACCCCTTTTTAAGGATGCGATGGTGTAACAACCAATAATTGGCAGCTTTTTTTTTTTCCTTTTGCATTTCAGCTATCAGTGGGGGAGTCACGCTGACAGCTGAAAGAACCGAGCCTGAAAGTATCGATTTCAGGTATTGGAGCATTTGCACGAGTACCGATAATCGTGGAAAAGCTTAGATTTGGCACTGATACCAATACCGGTATCATTGCAACCCTAGTTGTCACACGCTCCCCTGGTGGAGACAGCAAGTAACCGCACTGACACTGACACACATTGCGCAGGTGTCGTCTTTTATTTTTATTATCAAGAAGCCAGTCCAAAGCAATGATGTACAGACAACACTGGAGCAAGTGGTGCTTGTTTACCTCCTGTAAAAATCCTCTTCTCAACAGAGCTCAATAGCTCAAGCTGACATTCACACAACACGCTTGAATAGTTAAAAACACTGATTGTCTCCCTTATATGCCCTTTTAGGGCTCTGAGGTTTCCAAGAGAGACATGGTGCCTGTAAGGAGACAGCTTCTACTATGCTGACTTTTTGGCTTACCCATAGTGCTTTGAGAATCTGTTGTCATGCATTCTAGTGGATCTAAACCGGATCACTAAAATCTCATAAGTTCTAGCATATTGGTGTAAATTTAAAGCTGATGTCAGTGTTTCATGTAACTTTAAATAAACTTTGTTCGGACCAAGCTGGTCCAAACTAACTATTATACAGTGACAGTGACAGTGGACAGTGACAGTGACAGTGGGGACTTTCTGCTGTCAGAATACACAGATGGTACAAAAACAGCAAATTCTCCTGCGCTCTGGTTTCTTGGTCTTTAGATGTGATATAGACAGTTTGAAAATGGTGTAGTCACTACGTCTTGCAGCCCTCCTTTAGAACATTGGGTGTTCAAATACTAAAAAGAGAGAATACAAAGAAGGGGAAGGCGCACTGACCTAGTGCATTACCATAAAACAGCTTTATTTAAAATTGAATCAAATAGCAAAATGGCTACTCACAAACGAGTATTGATCACAGGCAAAATCAATACAATAAATCCATCGCACCAAACGTTTGGCGACTCCAGACCAGATGTCCGAGGAATTTGATGAGTACCTCTACGGAAATGGCTAACGCGTTTCGGGAGTGACCCCCTTTCTTCAGAGCCAAAGAGGGCCCTCTTTGGCTCTGAAGAAAGGGGGTCACTCCCGAAACGCGTTAGCCATTTCCGTAGAGGTACTCATCAAATTCCTCGGACATCTGGTCTGGAGTCGCCAAACGTTTGGTGCGATGGATTTATTGTATTGATTTTGCCTGTGATCAATACTCGTTTGTGAGTAGCCATTTTGCTATTTGATTCAATTTTAAATAAAGCTGTTTTATGGTAATGCACTAGGTCAGTGCGCCTTCCCCTTCTTTGTATTCTCTCTTTTTAGAATACACAGATGAGCATTGCAGCCCATTGGCTGCCACTACTGATCAGGAAAATTTTTCCAACAAGCATGTTTGTCAAAAGTTAATAGATTGACTTTTGTTGAGCAGGTGCAGCCACACATGGAGTGAAATTCAGCCCATCCTTATTGAACTTGCCGAATTTCAATCCATCTATGGACAGCTTTAGCCTGTTTTCACACTGATTCATTTTGCTTACATTTTTTGCGTTTAAAAAAAAAACATTGCAATAAAAAGGCATGGTTATTAAGGAATTCTTCACACTGGTCAGTTGTGGAACCGTTGCATTTCTCAAAGTCCTGCTTTTTGGGTGCATATTTGGTGTGGTAAAAAAAAAAACGCAAGGGCTTTCACACTGGAGCGGTGCGCTGGCAGGACAGGAAAAAAAAGTCCTGCCAGCAGCATCTTTGGAGTGGTGAAGGAGCAGTGTGTATACCGCTCCTTCACCGCTCCTGCCCATTAAAATGCATAAGGCAGCGTGGCTATACGGCCGGTAAAGGGCTTTGAGGTGTTTTTAACCCTTTTTCGGCTGCTAGCAGGGGGGTAAAACTGCCCCACTAGCGACCGAATACCGCCGCTAAAATTACGCTAAAAATAGCAGTGTCTTACCGCTGCCGCCCGCATTGCCCCAGTGTGAAAAGGGGCCACAGCAAAAATATGGTAAAAATGCATATGCGTTTTATCACGTTTTTGCAATGGAGTAGCGTGAAAGCAGCCTTAAAGTGTTACTAAACCCATCACTGTAAAATCAGTGTGTATATGCAATAAAGCATGCCTGTTATTCTAACAGTGGAACCTAAGGGGTTAATCCTCTGCATTGTATAAAAAGGTTGTTTTGATCCTGTCTTCTTTGATCCCCCCCCCCCCCTCCACTGTCCCCAATCCATCTGCTGATAGTACAGAGCCTTGGGGGCAATCTGCACATGCTCAGTTTGGTGTGTATTTCTAGAAATGTTTTTTTCAGCACGGGGTAAAGCAGCACTGTCCAGATAAGAGGGTCAGTGGTCCTGCAGTCTCATTGGACAATCAGGGGAGAATGAAAACTCCTCCTACAAGCTTTAACCAGACACTGATAGAAGTCACATAACTGCTATATACGGCTGATGAGAAAAGGTATTTAGCAGTTTATATTTAGTAAAATAATTGCATTTCCATGTTCTGTGTACTGTGGGAGACCAGATATAGTGAATGCAGGGTCCTGGGTTTAGTAACACTTTAAAGAATGTGTTTTTCTTGTTCATCAGATATATCAATGACAAACAGATCTGCTGGTGGAGCCAGAGAAAATAGCAGAGAATCATTCAGGGATGTTATCGAGTGGCACTAATATGCAGCAGGGTCAGTCGTTTTTTATGTTTATTTTTTATTTTTTCACAATTGTATTTTTCACGATTTATTTCTATTTTTAGTATTTTTTACAATTTATATATATATATATATATATATATATATATATATATATATATATATATATATATATTTTTTTTTTTTTATTTTTTTTTTTAAATGCTTTCTTTTTTTGGGGGGGGGGTGTCATTGTTTGTTTTTGTTTGTTTGTTTTGTTTTTTACAATTTAACTTTTAAATATTTCATTTTTTTTATTATTTTTTTTATTATTTTTCCTTTTTCTGCAGCCTTAGCTGTACTGGAGATAGAGGAGACAGAGGCTTCTCTCCATTCATAAACTTAAGCAGAGTAAACACAGGTTACGATACTCCGTTATGAATGGACACTGCATTCGAAAAAGGAAGGAGCCAGTAAATGACCGATTTACCAACTCCTTCCTCCACTCTCCATCCTGACAGATCTGGGACAGGGGGGGACCAGAGGAGCTGGAGAACCGGGGAGGACATAGGAGAACCCAGAGGAGATCATGGATCTGGACCCGTAGGAGGACACAGAGTGTTACCCGGAGGACAACACGGATCAGGACCCGGAGGAGGACACAGGGGACAAGGGGAGCACAGAGGGGGACTCGGAGGAGGACACAGGGGGACAGTCAGTGCGGTGGTGCAGGCAATTACAAGCACCAATCTCCGTGACAGCTGTGGGAGGGAGAAGAGGTGACTGTTGGAAAAGCTATACAGGGAGATCGGTGTTTGTAACTACCCCCACCGCCACACCAATCATGTCTGAAGCTGCCCAGGTATCAAATAAAACATCAGAGCATTTGCACGAGTACAAGTACTCATGCAAATGCTCGGTATCGGCACCAATACTGATACTAGTATCAGTGCAACCCTAGTGTTTCCAATCTTCTGTTGTCCAATTTTGGTAATCTTGTGTGACATATAGCCTCAGTTTCCTGTTCTTAGCTGACAGGAGAGGCACCCAGTGTGGTCTTCTGCTGCTGTAGCCCATCTGCTTCAAGGTTCGATGTGTTGTGCATTCAGGGATGGTATTCTGCATACCTTGGTTGTAACGAGTGGTTATTTGAGTTACTATTGCCTTTCTATCATTTCATACCAGTCTGACCTCTGACATCAACAAGACATTTTTGTCCACACATCCCACGCTCTCTGGATATTTTCTCTTTTTCAGACCATTCTCTGTAAACCCTCTAGATGGTTGTGCGTGAAAATCCCAGATCAGCAGTTTTTTAAATACTCAGAGCAGCTCATCAACAACCATGCCACATTCACAGTCACCTAAATACCCTTTCTTCCCCACTCTGGTGCTCGGTTTGAACTTCAGCAAGTTGTCTTCACCACGTTGATATACCTAAATGCATTGAGTTTCTGCCATGTGACTGGCTGATTAGCAATTTGTGTTACCAAGCAATTGAACAGGTGTACCTAATAAAGTGGCCAGTGAGTATACGTATACAAAAAGTGAACTATTCCCATTGTTTTTTTATATTCTCTCCCCCGGTGCATTCTCCTTGAAGAACACCAGCATTTCTCTCAACACCAGGAAGTGATAAGAAATTGGGGGCACAGACAACACAAAATGGAATTGTTGAAAAAGTATGGTGGAGACACCTATATGGAATTGCTGTTCTGGCTCCCTTACTAGCAACTGGAAGTCTGAATCCAGCACATTTTTCCCAAGGTTTTCTATACAGTGGTTAAGAAATGACATTGCTATCTGGTCTTCATTCTCTGTGACCCCATTGGGGGGGGGTTCCCCAATTGGAGTGAAATCAGAGTAAGCAATATCAGTAAAGGGGAGGTGCTAAACAACTCTGCAAAACTGAAGAGAAGGCTGGAGTTTGGCTTTAACTGCATATGAAATTTCTTTTTTTTAAATAATTTTATTGCTTAACTGCAATAACACAGTGGTGTAACTGCAGCACTTAATGGGTTATTATTTTGTCAGCTATTCACTTAAGCTAAAAGTTTTCAAAATAATATCCATTTCAGATCCTCCATTACCTGCTTTTAATATAACATGTTTGGTTATTATATGTTCGGAGTGAATTTTAGTCATCTTCTAAAAAAAAAAAGTATAAGTAAATAATTATGCTTTTCTTTTTTTAAGCTGAATACTGATTATAACACTCTATAGCCGCCTACTCATTGCTAATATGCCCATACAAAGTGAGCTCATGCGCTGAGTGATGGCCACTATTATTGTAATGGAGTGCATGCAGATTCCCCACTCAGGAAAATTGCTGTGTTCTCAGATGTTTGTAGGATAATATATACACAGAGCCTTCTATATATAGGCAGGAAGATGTGAACATGGGTGAATCAGCCTTGTGGTAGGGAGTTTTTCATAGCATCATACAACTTCAAGTCATCTTTGCCTTTACCGTGTAGCCCAATGGCTAGGTTCGCCATGGGTAGGGAAGATCAGGAGTCTCCCTTTTGGCTTTCTCTAATTACTTCACCATGTAGGCCCATGCTCAACAACCAGCTTCGTATTGGAGAGCGTACTAGCAATTTGCTACCGTTTTAGCTAATTGGGGTTGTGTTGTACTGACGACAACCTCTCTCCTCTTCTTTCCTACCCTCCTCTGCTTTAACCTCTCAATCTTTCACTCTTATTTCTTTCATCTCTCCTTCTCTCTCTCACCCTTCAATACCCTTGACCCCTCGATGCCCTATCCCCCCAAATATCCACAGATGGATACTATCAGAGTACTTTCACTTAAAGCTAAGGGACTAAACTTTTCTGAAAAATGGTGGATACTATTACATGATTTGAAACTTTTGAATGCAGATATTGCATTTATTCAAGGACGACAAACTTTCCATACACAAAAATAGGTTCTTCCCTATGACGTGTCAATCCACCAACTCGGTGGCCATGTCGAAAGGTAGTATCTATTATCATATCGGGGAAAGTGACGTGGACGTGTTGGAATACACTTATTGACCCTCATGGACGATTCCTGTTCCTCAAAGGCACAATTGGCGACGTCAAGATGACCTTGACCACTTTCTGTGTCCCTAATAGTCAACAAGATCTTTTCATTAACTGCAACCTTGAAAAACTTTTCAAGTTTGCTGATGGCTAACCGATACTGAGAGGAGACTTTTTAATGTTCCCCTGATCCCTTCCGAGGACACTTCTTTGCAATCCTCCTCCGTTCCTCCTGGCTCCTGCAAGCTTATCGCACAATCCTTTCACAAAGCACAATCGGTGGAGATGTGGCGTCTGCTACATTCAAGTGAAAAGGACTATGCATTCTACTCCACATGCCACAAACTATACTCACGCATAGGTTATTTCCTGATACCACATAGTCAACTACATGCAGTCTTGGACTGCTCCATCGGCTCCATTATGTGGTCAGATCATGCACCTGTGATCTTGTCCAGATGCTTTCTCGTCCAAAAACTAGGAGGCTAAATGAGTCTACTCCAGGATAAAGAGGTTCTGACAGAGGTCACTAAAGAACTGGACTTCTACTTCCAAACTAATAACACTCCAGACAGTGACCTTGGAATTATCTGGGAAGCCCATAAAGTGGTTATCCACGGAGTGGTTATCAAATATGCATGATACAGTTGACTTCTCTTCTAAGGGACTTACATGCTCTAGAGTCACGTCACAAACATGCCCCGTCACCGTCATTAGAGGAAAAACGTATGACTGTACGCAAATATATTAATTACTTATTACACTTCAAAGTGAAGGCGGCATTACAAATATGCCGAGAAATGTCCTACGGATCCAGGGATAAATGTAGTAGACTGTTGGCCAAATCCCTTAGAGAACAGAAATGAGCAACTTGTATTCCTCAAATCGTCTCCCCTAGCGGACAAAAGGTCACGCTGCCCAAACAAATTGTACAGGAATTCAAGACGTTCTATTCCTACCTCTATAATTTACAGACCGCAACCCCCCGAAAACACATTGAGGAGTACCTAACTTCCTCTCAGAAGCCCCAACTACCTACACCTGTAGTAGAGGCACTGGAAGACCCAATCACATTAGGCAAACTTCAAAGAGCAGTAGGTGCAGCCAAGAAGGGTAAAGCTCCATGACCTGATGGCCTTACCATACAGTATTATAAATCACAGCTACCCTCCAATGATCAGTTTATGATCAGTATGTTTAATGTGCTGGGGTCAAGGTCCACCTACACGTTATAGGATAGATCCCCTCTCTTTTTTTTTTTTTTATCAGGCCAGATTGGATCAGAGGTAGGCCACCTGATCAGATCGCCCATTTAAAAGGGGCCTTACTTTATCCAAAATGGAACACAAAAGGTTTTGCCTGCCTTCTACTTTAAAGTGGGGTTAAACCCCAAACCAAAAATGTAATATTGTAAGACAAAGTAAAGAGAGCGCATCAACCTTGAGCATTACTCAAGTGGTATCTTTAATAATACAATAAAAAGATGTATAATCACAAAGACTCAATAGTAAAAGCATATCAGAGTCCACAGTATACACAAAGCAACCAGGCCACCAAGACTAACTCCAGCAAGCCAGAGGACCTTACAGATGGCTGACACGTTTCGAGGGGAGATTCCCTCTTCCTCAGAGCCAATCTGGGATGTTGCATTGAAAATCTTAAAATAATAAATTATTCTAACCACATGGTGGGTTAGAGGCTCCTCCAATCAATGGGTGGGAGTGGTGACCTTACCAAAAGGGGCTAGTAGCACCCAATAGCATTTAAAATTGAGCTATGCATACAATATGGGGGTGCTCCAGGGATGGAATAGCATCAGATACAACATATAAATCTATGAACAATATGCATATAAATATATAAAAATAAAACACCATATATGAAAAACTGAACTGGCCACGTTATTATTATTCACGATTTATATAGCGTCAACAGTTTACACAGCACTTTACAATGTAGAGCGGGGACAGCACAATTACAGTACAGTTCAATACAGGAGGGCTCTGCTTGTAGAGCGTACATGCTAAAGGGAGGGGATGGTGGTACAAAAGGTAATAGATGCAGGGAATAATTTGCTGGGGGTGGCTTGGGGATCGTTGTTAGGTGGGTGTGGGGTAGGCTTCTCTGAATAAGTGAGTTTTCAGGGATCTCCTAAAGGTGGACAGGTTAGGGGCTGATTGGATATATACCGGGGCAGGGAATTCCAGAGGATGGGAGAGGCTCTGGAGAAGTCCTGAAGGCAAGCATGAGAGGAGGTAACAAGGGAGCTAGAGAGAAGGAGGTCCTGGGAAGAGTGGAGGGGAGGATTTGGGCGATATCTGCAGATGAGGAAGGTGATGTAGCTGGGGGCGATGTTGTCGATGGCCTTGTTTGTTGTGGTTAGCATTTCAAATTTTATACGGTGGGGTAGGGGAAGCCAGAGAAGGGATTGGCAGAGAGGGGCAGCCGTCACAGATTGATTAGTGAGGTGTATTAGTCTAGCAGCAGCATTCATAATAGACTGAAGGGGTGGCCTACGTAAGGGTTATATGTATTTGTGTGCAACACCACCACCCCGCATGACCACATAATAGGTATGTGTAAAAAAATATATATACAGTGCCCAGCATAAATGAGTACACCCCAACAGATTTGTCAGAAAACCTTTACTTTCCTTTCAGAGCCAACATTTTCTATTGGACACTATACTACAAAATACCCCCACAAATGGGGGCCATTGATTACAACCAAGATTTGTTAATTTGCACACACAAAAGTGTTTTTCCTAACAAATTCATTCAAGACCATGTTGCAAAAGTGAATACACCCCAATGAAAGGCAAAATTTTAGACAATAAAATCCTAATTAACAAGAATTCAACTACAGATGAGTCCAATTATTCATTAAAGAGGTGTCCAGCAGATAGCTGATTATAAAAGGTCATTACCAACAAAGAAAACCAACAACCATTCATGCTGTCAGCAATGGCACCACACGGAAGATAAATGTCACAAGGCCTGAGAAAGAAAATAATTTCTTTACACAAGAAAGGTGAAGGCTACAAGAAGATTGGCAAAGCTTTACTTATCAGTCAGAATACTGTAGCAAAAGTGATACAAAAATTTAACAAAGACGGAACTGCAACCATCCCACAGAGATGTCCTGGCTGTCAACAGAAGTTATCACCTCAACACTAGCGTCTTCTGATGAGAAGGGTTGAAGAAAATCGCCATGCAAGTTCACTGCAGTTAGCTAGAGAAGTAGAAAGCCGAAATGGGGTGATTGTTTCCCGTGACACTATACAGCGTACACTGCAGAGGAATGATATGCATAGGTGTCACCCATGAAGGAAGCCTCTCCTAAAGCCCATGCACAAAAAAAGCCCGCCTAGAATTTGCCTCTGTGCTCTGGACTGATGAGACCAAGATAAATGTTTTTGAACTGATGGCTACAAAATGGTATGGTGTCGCAAAGGTAAGGAGTACAAAGAAAAATGCATGGTGCCTATAGCAAACTGGTGAAACTTGGTGGTGGCAGTGTCCTTCTGTGGGGCTGCATGAGTACTGCTGGTGTTGGGGAGCTGCATTTCATTGATGATATCATGAATTCACAGATGTACTGCTCTATATTGAAAGAAAAGATGCTACCATCCCTTGGTCATCGTGCACTTTTCCAACATGACAATCCAAAACACACATTTAAGGCCACTGTTGTATTTCTGAAGAACAGAACCAAGTAGGTCTCCTGACCTGAACCCAATCGGAGAACACCTATGGGGAATTCTGAAGAGACAAGTTGAGCATCAATCTCCATCCAGCATCCAGGCTCTAAAAGAGGTCGTTCTTGAAGAATGGAAAAAGATAGATGGTGCAATATGTTGTTCATCAATTGCCTAGAAGATTTGGTGCTGTCCTTACAAATCATGGAGTTCATACAAAGTACTAGATGTAGTAGTTTTTGTTGTGGGGTGTATTCATTTTTGCATGAACTAATTTGAGTAAAACTGAAGATCTAAGTTATATTATTACCCTTACTTTCATGTAATAAGCTAAACAAATGTTCTATAAGACTCAGTTTTGTCAACTTTTTGGAAATTGTTCTTGTGTGAGATATTAATTCAAATCTTATGCCGTGTACACACGAGTGTTCAACAGAAAAAGTCCTACTGAATCTTTTCATCGTATATTCCGATCGTGTGTATGCCTCATGTCTTTTTTTTTTTTTTTCTAAAATTCAGACGGATCTAGAAATAGAACATGTTTTAAATATTTCCGACGGAACCAATTCCTATCGGGAAAACCGCTCGTCTGTAAGCTGTTCCGACGGACCAAAAACGACACATGCTCTGAAGCAAGTATGAGATGGCAGCTATTGGCTACTGGCTACTGAACTTCCTTTTTCTAGTCCCGTCGTATGTGCTGTACATCACTGCTTTCTTGACGATCAGACTTTGGTGTGATCGTGTGTAGGCAACAAAGTTTCAGCGGAACTCCGCCGGAAAAACCTTCAGAGTTTATTCTGATGAGAAAACCGGTCGTGTGTATGCAGCATTACTTTTCAAAAGGGGTGTACTCATTTATACTGACCACTGTATATGCATCTTATGTACACTACACACTGGGTTCTCCCCGACCCTTAGGGGGCAGCAAAAACTGTGCCCTTATTGGAAGTATCAAGGACCTATGATCCATTCACTACCATTGAACTACTCTTGAGCACAGGAGATTGTTGTTCTTACTCTTTTGAAAAAGATGTAATATATTGCAGCTTGGTGTGGTGGCTGCATCAGTTTTCTTTTCTTTGGCTTTTTCCCCCTCTGTTTTCACCTAGAGATCTGACCAGTAACACACCTCCTGTATTTGTTAAAGACAACTCAGGAGGAATGAAAAGAGGAGGCACAGCAGCATTGTCAGTAGGGGATGGGGGTAGTGTTAAAAGTATTAGCAGTTTTAAAACCACTAACAAATTGAAGCAAACTCCAGCTCACACTTTATAATCTGTTACAGAAAATATTTTTTTTGTTTTTGTTTTGAAATAAAGGTTTTGTGTGGATAAATATAAGCTGATCATTTCAATCACCTCTGCCATTGTTCATAGGTAAAATCATGTAAACTAATACATTTTTCAGGAGAGTTTGTGCTGTGAAAATTCAAAAGACTAAGACCCCATACACACTATTAGACTTTCTGCAAATTTTTGTCTTCAGATTTACCAAAGCCATATAATATGAGGTCAAACCTTAATACTGCGTACACATGATAGGAATTTTGATCGGAAAAAGCTCTGATGGTTTTCCCGACAGAATTCCGACGGGATTTCGCTCAAGCTGTCTTGCATACATGCGGTCACACCAAATTCCAACCGTCAAGAACGCGGTGACGTACAGCACGTGTGATGGGACTAGAAAAAGGAAGTTCAATAGCCAGTAGCCAATAACTTCCGTCTCGTATTTGAATCTGAGCATGCATGAGTTTTTGCATGTCAGAATTGCATACACACGATCGGAATTTCCAATAGAAACTTTTTCTGACAGAAAAATTAAGAACCTGCTCTCAATCTTTTGCTGGCAGAAATTCGGCCAGAAAAATTCCGATGGAGCATACACACGGTTGCATTTTCCGACGAAAAGCTCTCATCGGTCTTTTGCTGGTCAAAATTCCGAACATGTGTATGCGGCATAAGAGTTTCAATTTGTTTGCAATCAGACAGGCCCTTGCACTACATGGTTTTGGTAGATCTGAAGACAAAAATCTGCAAAAAATCTAATAGTGTGTATGGGGTCTTAGGCTCTATTCACACCTGAGAGAATCGATTACTAGCCTTTTTCAGGTGTTTTTTTTTTTTTTTAAGCTTTTTACACAAGCTTTTCTAAAGCATTTTAGAAGTGTATTACAAGTGTTTTACAACTTCAGGCACTTTCGTTTAGCCAATAGAAAGCACTAGGGGGAGGAGAGGGAGAGGAAATTAGTCAAAATATGAGTGGAGAGCTGTTATTTGAGCGTTTTACAAGTGTTTTTCTGCTCAAGTCAGGAGTTTCCATTGAAGTCTAGGGGGCCAAAAATGCTTGTAATCTGCAAAAAAGCTTCAGGTGTTTTGCTTCAGGGTGACAGAATGCGCATATGTGAATAGGAGACATTGAAATGAATGGGATTTTGCTTGAAAAACACATCATAGGAGTGCAGAATGGACTACACTTCTGTGATCCACAGGGGAAGTAAAGTCAAACAAGCTGGATGTACTTCTCCTTTTAAGTGAGATTCCAAACACCAGCAGTGTAAGTGCAAATGAAAGTTTATAGAAACTTTACAAGACCTCGATAAAATAAAGGGGTGAACAACTACATGGCAAATTAGGTTTAACGTTGAAAAATGTAAAGTGATGCACTAAAAATGTAAATGCAAGTTACTGACTAGGGGGAGAATCTCTGGGGGAATCTAGGATGGAAAAAGATATGGGGGTCCTAGTAGATGACAGACTCGGCAATGGTATGCAATGGCAGCAGAATATTGGCATGCATAAAAAAGGTGATTTACTCCAGAGATAAAACAATTAATCTCCCACTCTACAAGTCTCTGGTCTGGCCACATCTTGAATAGGCCATTCGGTTCTGGTCACCAGTACTCAGGAAGGATGTGCTGGAACTGGAGAGAGTCCAGAGAAGGACAACAAAATGAATAATGGCGCGTACACACGATCGGACTATACGGCGGACTTAGTCTGGTGGACTTAGTACGGCGGACGACCCGCCGGACTTTGCAGCTGAAGTCTGCCGGAGTTTCCGAACCAGCGGAACTGCCCACGCACGACCGGACTTTTCTTGCAGACTAGGTCCTGCGGAAATACCCGCCGGACTATGGCAGGAGTCCACCAGACTTTTGAAATGAACTGACTTCCCCACACACTGAGAAAAGTCCGCTCCAGGTAGACGGGACTAGCGAAGGAAGTCAATGTCGCCGCCTCCATCACCTGGTATGGATTTAAAGGGGAACCCCTATGCTGAAAAAACGGCGTGGGGGTCCCCCCAAGTCCATAGCAGACCCTTATACGAGCACTGTGCCAGATCACGTACCTAGTGCATGATCTGAAACTTCGGGGTCTGGGGTGAAAGCTCCCGCTGTGATCAGACACAGCGGGAGTCAGACAGCAGGTCTGGTTGACCCGATGTCTGTCGGGACCTGCCGCTAGCTTGGGAGACATGCAGAACGGGGGTCTGCCTATGTAAACAAGGCAGACCGCTGTTTTGTGAGAGGGGAATGTACTGATCCTGTGTTTCTGCTAAGCAAGAATGTGGCTCTTTACCATCCCCCGTCAAAGCACTTCCTCCACAGTTAGCAAGCACACCCTAGGAACACAGTTAACCCTTTGATCACCCACATTAACCTCTTCCCTGCCAGTGCCATTAGTACTGTGACAGTGTATTTTTTTTCACTGTATTAATGTCACTGGTCCCAAAAAAAGTGTCAAAAATGTCAGTTAGGTGTCCAATTTGTCCGCCAAAATATTGCAGTTCCGCTATAAGTCGCTGATTGCCGCCATTCAGGGTGTCCTCGACTTACAAACGCCCGACCTACGAACATCTACTTACGAACTGGGTGCTGCAGGGACCCTCTGCCATTTTGCGTGGACATTGGCCATTCTGCGCATGCGTGGCCAGACAGAGCCTCGGAAAATGATGGAAAACATTGGAAATGTCCATAATTTGCCGTGCATGCACAGAACAGCATTCGACGGGACATCGGAAATGTCGGTAATTGTGGTTCTGCACATGCACGGCCGACTTACGAACATTTCCGAAGTACAAACAGGAGGACAGTCCCTAACGGGTTTGTAACCCGGGGACCCCTGTACTAGTAAAAAAAAATAAAGAAAAATATCCCAAAGTTTGTAGACGCTATAACTTTTGTGCAAACCAATCAATATACGCTTATTAGGATTTTTTTTTTTTTTTTTTTAACATAAACATGTAGCAGAATACATATTAGCCTAAATTGATGAAGAAATTAGTTTTCTTACATTTCTTTTATTTAGTTTGTTTTATAGCAGAAAGTAAAAAACATTGTTTTGTTTTCAAAATTGTCAGTCTTTTTTTTGTTTATAGTGCAAAAAATAAAAACCACAGGGGTTATCAAATACCACCAAAAGAAAGCTCTATTTGTGGGAGAAAAAGGACAAACATTTTATTTGGGTACAGTGTCATGCGACCGCACAATTGTCAGTTAAAGTAACACAGTGTAGTGACGCAAATAACACTGATCACGAAGAGGGGTAAACTTTCTGGAGCTGAAGTGGATAAACATATTTTCCCTGGAGAGGCTGGGTTCACACTAGTGTGAATTGGATGCAGGCATGTATTGGCCATTGGGACTACAGGGAGTTTCCCGGTGGGCCGATGGCTCAGTGGGCCGGTTTCAGTGACAAAGTAATGGCTGCGTGGATCGCCCTCAACTGCACGCAGTGATGTGAGAAACATGAGAAAAATACAGAGGAGAATAAGTGAAATAAAAAATAAAAAAGGTTAGTGCGGACTCCATATGTTATGCTACTTTTGTTTTTTGCACAGTTGCGTATAGTTTTATATACTGTTTTTGTGCTTGTTTGCAAAACTAAAGTGAGCTGGTCTGGATGAAGTCCAGGGACACATTTTTGTCCCAGTCCAGCCCTGATTGGATGTGGGTTTGGAGGCACAGGGAGCAGATGGGAAGGGGGAAACAAAACTGGGTAGTGGAACAAGGAGGAGCAGGAATAAGGCAGCGGGATACTGGGTACAGAGAACAGCATAGGAGCAGGAACAGGATAAATGGAGCAAAAGGCACATAGTAGGGAAGGGCCTAAATACCCTCCCAGTAGCTCTGTCAGATTGGATGGAGAGCGTCTGTGAACAGCAATTTTCAAGTGTTGCCACAAATTCTCAATTGGATTTAGGTCTGGACTTTGACTGGGCCATTCTAACACACAAATATGCTTTGATCTAAACAATTCTATTGTAGCCCTGGCTGTATGTTTAGGGTCGTTGTCCTGCTGGAAGGTGAACTTCTTCCGCAGACTCTAACAGGTTTTCTTCTGAAGTTTGCCCTATATTTGGATCCATCCATCTTCTCATCAACTCTGACCAGCTTCCTTGTCCCTGCTGAAGAAAAGCCTCCCCACGACATGATGCTGAAACCATATTTCAGGGTGAGGATGGTGTGTTCGGGTGATGTGCAGTGTTAGTTTTCCACCATACACAGCGTTTTGCTTTTAAGCCAAAAAGTTCAATTTTGGTGTCATCTGACCAGAGCACCTTCTTCTACGTTTGCTGTGTCCCCCACATGGCTTCTTGCAAACGGGACTTCTTATGGCTTTTGTTTAACAATGGCTTTCTTCTTGCCACTCTTCCATAAAGGTCAGATTTTTGGAGTGCACAACTTATAGTTGTCCTGTGGACAGATTCTCCCACCTGAGCTGTGGATCTCTGTAGCTCCTCCAGAGTTACCATGGGCCTCTTGGCTGCTTCTCTGATTAATGTTCTCCTTGCCCGGCCTGTCAGTTTAGGTGGACGGCCATGTCTTGGTAGGTTTGCAGTTGTGCCATACTCTTTCCATTTCTGGGTGATCAAAGCTTGGAATATTTTTTTTATAACCTAACCCTGCTTTAACCACTTCAATACAGGGCAGGGCATTTATACCCCCATTCCTGACCAGAGCACTTTTTAGCTTTTAGCGCTCTCACATTTTGAGTGACAATTACTCAGTCATGCAACACTGTACCCAAAGTATTTATCATTTTTTTTCACACAAATAGAGCTTTCTTTTGGTGGTATTTAATCACCACTGGGTTTTTTATGTTTTGCGATATAAGTGTAAAAAAGCAAACATTTTGAAAAAAACACTTTTTTTAGTTTCTATTATAAAATTTAGCAGATAAGTAATTTTGGTTTATAAATGTGGGCCACAATTTATACTGCTACATATCTTTGGTAAAAAATAACCCAAATTAGTGTAAATTATTTGATCTGTGTGAAACTTATAGAGTCTACAAGCACTGGTGCAAATCATTAAAAATTGATCATACCTCATGTACTGATGGTCTATCTCATTTCTTCAGGCCCTGAAATGTTAGGACGGTACCAATACCCCCCAAATGACCCCTTTCTGAAAAGTAGACAGTCCAAGGTATTTGGTAAGAGGCATGGTGAGTTTTTTAAAGTTATAATTGTTTCCCACAATTTTTGGGAATATGAAGAAATTTATGTTTTTTTTATTTTTTACACAAAATTGTCATAATAACATGTTATATCTCACACACAGCATAAGCATACTTCCAATTACACCCCAAATTACATTCTTCTACTCTTCCCAAGTAAGGTGATACCACACCGTGAGACTTTTTTTACATTCTGACCACATAGAGAGGCCCAACATGCAGCGAGCACCATCAGGCGTTTTAGGAGCATAAATTACACATCTAATTTCATTCCTACCTATCACACCTTTGAAGGTTTTGAAGCACCAGGACAGTGGAATTACCCACAAAATGACTCAATTTTGGAAAACAAACACACCAACGTATAATCTATTAGGCATTATGAGTCCTTTGAACATATTTTTTTCCACAATTTTTTTGGAAAATGTGGAAAGAAAATGAAAACTTATTTTTTCTTATACAAAGTTGTCAATTTATAAGATTTTTCTAACACATATCATGTACATAGCAAAAATAACACCCCAAAATACATTCTGCTACTCCTCCTGAGTATGACGATACCACATGTGTGACTTTTACACAGCCTGACCACATACAGAGGCCCAACATGCACCATCAAGCATTCTAGGAGCATAAATTACATTTAGTTTCCTGACAACCTATCGCACCTTTGAAGGTCCTGGAGCAATAGGACAATGGAAACATCCACAAAATCACCCCATTTTGAATAGTAAACACCCCAACGTATATTCTATGAGGCATGGGCTAGTGACGGTGACAGGTATGTGGGTACTCTGATGGGCTATAGACAGGTACTCGGGTGCTCTCATGAGCTGGAGACAGGTACTCAGGTACTCTGGTGGGCTGGTGACAGGTACTCGGGTGCTCTGATGAGCTGGTGACAGGTACTCGGATACTATGATGGGCTGGTGACAGGTACTTGGGTACTCTGATGGGTCTTTGAAGGTCCTGGAGCAACAGGACAATGGAAACACCCACAAAATTACCCATTTTGAAAAATAAACACCCCAACGTATATATTCTATGAGGCATGGGCTGGTGACGGGTACTCTGATGGGCTGGTGACAGGCCCTCGGGTACTCTGAGGGCCTGGTGACAGGTACTTGGGTACTTTGATGGGCTGCTGACAGGTACTAGGGTACTCTGATGGACTGGTGACAGGTACTCTGATGCTGGCGACAGGTCATCTGATGGGCTGTGACAGGTCCTCTTTATTTGGGGGGGGGGCAGTCGGGCACTGTACTGTGTTTTTTTTTATTCAGGTCTCCTCCTCACACACTGAGGAGGAGAACCCGGAAACGGCAATACAGCCAATTGTTGACATTTGTGAACGACTGTGATTGGACACGGCCGGTCATGTGGTAAACAGCCAATTTAATTGGCCCTTTACCCATCGGGGATTTGCTGTGTCCGAGGGACATGTCTCATCCCCAGTCACCGGGCTACGAACTCCCCCCCCAGACGAGAACTAGCACAACGCATGTGGGTGGCTAAGAGTGGACACAGCCGGTCATAAGGTAAAGAGCCATTTTTATTGGCTCTTTAACCACTTCATATTTAGAATGTATAATGAGATAATATTAACCTCCCAATATAACACAGTATAACCTCCTAATGCTTAATCAGTGAATCATGTGCAAAATAAGCAAATGGAGCCTATTATAAATAACATAACATCCTTCACCATAACAGAATCCTAAAACTAAATATCAATGTGATGATAAATGATTAAACACAATAAAAAAGAAAGAAAAATCAGATATAATAATGTGATGAACCACAGCGCACAAATATCTCAATAGGACAGCATACCCCTGTGAAGAAATGTAACGTCTTTAGTGATTGATGAGTTTAGACAGGTTTCAATGAGTAACCCCAATGAAAGAAATGCCTTGCTCATATATTCAGCTGCTCTTTAGCATGGGCTGGCTTCTGGCTTTCAAAGAACTTCCGCAATATGAAACAACAAAAGAAAAAGACCATTGCGCAGATAGTATATTGAATATTCCCTATAAACTAAGGGTAAATTTCGCTTACACTTTCCAGCAGAATGATTTGCATATGGTAAGGTCAGTTGCATACAGCTAACAGCTGGGATCTCCTCACACACCAACAGTGCACACACAGCACTGCTTGTCACTGGCTCCTCCAGGAGAACTTGGCTGGCCTTCACAGAGTCCTGACCTCAATCCGATAGAACACCTTTGTGATGAATTCGAGCTGAGACTCCGAGCCAGGCCTTCTTGTATGGTGTTGGGGTTGTTTTTCAGGGGTTGGGCTTGGCCCCTTAGTTCCAGTGAAGGGAACACATAAGGCATCAGCATACCAAGACATTTTGCACAACTTCATGCTGTCAACTTTGTGGGAACAGTTTGGTGATGGCCCCTTCCTGTTCCAACATGACCGCTCACCAGTGCAAAAAGTAAGGATCATAAAAGACATGGATGAGCAAGTTTGGGGTGGAGGAACTTGACTGACCTCAATCTGATAGAACATCAGTGCCTGACCTCACAAATGCGCTTCTGGAAGAATGGTCAAACATTCCCATAGGCAAACTCCTAAACCTTGTGGACAGCCTTACCAGAAGAGTTAAAGTTGATATAGCTGCAAAGGGTGGGCCAACTCAATATTGAACCCTACAGACTTATGCCCCGTACACACGGTCGGACTTTCAGATGTAAAATGTACGATCGGACTGTGTTGTCAGAAATTTCCAATCGTGTGTGGGCTCCATCTGACTTTTTCTGTCGGAATTTCTGAAACGCAAAGTTTGAAATCTGTATCTAAAATTTTCCCACAACAAAATCCGATTGTTTAAATTCCGATCGCGTGTATACAATTCCAACGCACAAAGTGCCACACATTCTCAGAATAAATCACATGACGAAAGCTATTGGCTACTGGCCTCTTTATTGTCCCGTTGTACGTGGTTTACGTCTCCTCGTTCTGAACCATCGGATTTTCCGACAACTTTGCACGACCGTGTGTATGCAAGACAAGTTTGGGCCAAAATCCGTCAGAACAAATCTGACAGATTTTGTCGTCGGAATGTCTGACCGCGTGACCAGGGCATAAGAGTGCGATGCCATTAAAGTTTGTGTGTGTAAAGGCAGGTGCCCCAATACTTTTGACAATATAATGTAGTTACATTGCTTCAAGCTGTACTAATGGAACTATGTAAAAATATCACTGCATGGAATTCTTCTTTACAAAAAAAAGGCCTTGCATCCTTGGAATCTGATGTCCAAAAGGCAAAGAGAAACCCTTAAATATTCCACGCACTGTGCCATACTGCAGAGATGTTCTGGCTGAATGAAAGGACATATCCTTTGTTGGGTAAAACAGTAAACATAGACTGTATATTTCAGTAATGTATTTCATTGCTCACATGAATTTCCACTTAAAACATGGGCTATGCTTTAGTGAATTTTAGAGTTTTATTTTTTCCTTGGGGAATGAAATGCGTAAGAGATTTTTCTTTTAGTTTTTGCGGTATTGTGGCGCACTCGATGAACTGGATTTTGTTAATGAACATACGAGAAGCCAAATTCTTTGCACGTGTAAAAATAAAAGGTTTCCTAACCTTGAATCCTCCAACTGCCAGAAGGAGAAGGCAAGAGCGGTCCTGATCAAATTACCGCGAGTCTGCTGATAAAGCTTTCAATCTAATGGAGAAGGTCTAATGGATTTATATCTCGCTCTGAGTTTGCATAGAACAAAGAGATGATTCAGAGACCAAAAGAAAAGCCAACGAGACAATTAATAGTAATAGCCGCACTTTTTTTTTTTTTTTTTTTAAGCATTGTATTTTCCCTCCAATGATCCCATGATTGCAGGTACTGATGACTGTTAATATGAACCATGCAGTAAAACATATTAAAGAAGTTACAGCTAATAAAAGAGATTTTTTTTATTTTATTTCCAATAAGGAACAAAGGACGGCTTTTTCTTTTTATTTCTGCTTATAATTGCGAGGCTGCAGAGCTTCTCCTGAACATTTGTTAACCACTTGAGTCCACGGGCCTTTTTCTTTCTAAGGCTGGGTTCACACAAGTCAGGGTTGCCAACCTCCCGCAGCATTTTTTACTGACAAAACATGAAAAATTTACTGGCGGAGCATATTTTTTACTGGTGACCTGAGAAATGACAGAACTCCTATTGAAGGCTAACACAGTGAATATATGAACAGTATAAACATGATATGGAAACACTGACAATACCGATAACAAAGTCATTTGCTTGATTTACACTTAAAAGGTCAACACAGCATGATATTTACTGGCAGTTGTAAAAAAAAAATCACAGATTTTTACAAACTGTCAGTAAATTTACTGGCGGTTGGCAACCCTGACACTAGTGCAAATTAGGTTTCCCCCCCATCCAATTCGCACAACAGGAGACCGGCTCTCTATGGAGCCTGTTGACATATTTCCACAGTGGCTCCAATGCAATATGCACAGGAGCCCCTGTGCGTCTTTTGGTCCATTTCAGGGCGGATTTCAGCCAAAATTTCGGGCTGCAGTCGGACCTGAAACAGTGAACAAGGACTCCTGCTTTGAACCACTACCTACTCATATGTGAACCCAGCCTCAATCCTCTTGAGTCCCAAAGCGTTTTTTCATTTTTGCAATTTCTCAGTTCCACACAGTCTACTTTTTAGTATTCGTAGTCTTCCCTAACGTAGTAAATATATATTTTTTCAAGACCGATAGGGCTTTAATTTGGAAGGAGATTTGGAATGGTGAAAATAAATAGTAAAAAATGCATTTTCCTGACGCAACATTTACATAATATGCGCAACTCCTTATGAGTCTACTGATTAAAATGATATCACAATAGTGTGACTTTTCTATATTTTAGTGGGAAAGGTAGTACAATGGTTAATGTAAGATTAAGCTAAGATTAAGATGAGGGCACAAAATAGCACAACAGGGACTTGCAATCACTGAATATTCAGATAACATTGTGTTCATTTGCATGAGCATTTGATGCTTGCACCGTAAATGCGAATTAAATTCAGATCATCTGACAGCATTGTTGCAACAAGGGAATTATTCTGGGAGAGAGAAGAATATTTTTATTTTTTTTAGGAAATATGCTGTATACTATAATATACTGTGAAATATATTGTGAACTTTAATAGCATCCCAGTCTTAGACCCCATACACACTATTAGATTTTCTAAAGATTATCTTCTAAAGATTTACCAAAACCATGTAGTGCAAGGGCCTGCCTGATTGCATACAAATTGAAACGCTTAAGGTTTGACCTCATATTACATGGTTTTGGTAAATCTGAAGACAAAAATCTGCAGAAAATCGAATAGTGTGTATGGGGACTTAAGCCTCGTACACACGGTATGATTGTTAGACAACCGAGCATCTGATTTATGTCAAAAGGGCGTGAGCCAGGATTTGTCTTGCATACTAACGTTACACAAGTTGTCATGCCACAAACACGAACGTAGTGACGTACTATGAGGAATTTCAGCTCTTGAGCACCACCCTTTGGGCCCCTTCTGCTAATTTCGTGTTTGGTGAGCATTGATTCTGAGCATGTGTGTTTGTACTTTCAACTTTTGTTTTTATCGGATTTGTGTACTGACCATTCAAAAATCTGACGTGGAGTTGTCGTTTGACAAAAATTTACTAGCCTGTCATCCAACATTTGTTGGCCAAAAATTGGAAACCAATTATTGAAAGGAGCGTACTAACGGTAAGAACTTCGAACAACCGCCTGTGGAAACAACAATCCCCTTCTGATTTTCGTACTGTGTGTATGAGGCTTTAGTCCATAGGGTTCAATATTGCGTTGTATGTATAAAAAGAAGGTAACATGGGCGTCCGCAGGTAGGGGCAAGGGGGGTCAAGTGCCCCCCCCTGGAATCAGGGATCAGATCTTAAATTCAGCACAGTTGCATCGCTATCAGGGTGCGGGCAGCCCGCATCTGGGTGCCATCCACCAGTGGGGTAACACCATCAAGATGCTGTCAAGCCCCCCATTAGTTTAGTGTGACTTTGGGCTTTTTTCCTTGCTCAGTCCAGCAGAGAACTCAGTGTCACTGTGACAGGAGAAAGGCGTGCTGCGGGCTATCAAATGTTTACCCCACTTGCCCCCCCCCTTTCTCCTGTCAGGGACAAGAGACGGCGGCTCTCACCAGTTTCCCCGCCCAGCTTCCTGCCCGAGAGACACACTGCCCAGTGCCACCAGAGAGAGAAACGCTGCCCAGTGCCACCAGAGAGAAAAATGAGCCACTACCAGGGTACAGACATGCTACACTACTGACCAGAGTCACCACAGGGGAACCCAGAGTGAGCGATCATCCAGCCGGAGGGATCACTGCTGTAGTTTTACTGGGTCTGGTAAGAGGGACTGTTGGGCATTATCCATTACTTATCCTAGGGACTGTACTATGTCTCTGACCATGATAATGTGATCATGACATTGTCGAAAAGGGGCGGTGCATGGGTGACCCTAAAATGATGCCCCCCCCTGAAAAAAGTTCTGCGGACGCCCATGGAAGGTAAGGTAACAGCGCTAAATTAACACAAAAGGAAAAATGACTAGCAGCTGACACAGTTCATTGATCATTAAACTTAAAAATATATAGTCCAAGGTGCAGCGCTTATACACGTTCCATCATTGAAGAAACCAAAGTAAGAAATAGATGATGAGGAGAGCTCCACCTTTTACAAGAAGTGCAGGAAAGATCACACAACACCAATGTGTATCGAATCTGCTTACCAGATTATAAAGTGGAGCATCAAAAATTATTTCTGGCAACACAACTTCTATTTTCTCTCAGGTAGAAAGATATAGGTATACCACATTAGAATGATCATCTTTCTACCTGAGAAAAAATAGAAGTTGTGTTGCCAGAAATAATTTTTGATGCTCCACTCTATTTTATAATCTGGTAAGCAGATTCGATACACATTGGTGTTGTGTGATCTTTCCTGCACTTCTTGTAAAAGGTGGACGTCTCCTCATCATCTATTTCTTACTTTGGTTTCTTCAATGATGGAACGTGTATAAGCTAAATACTGAGTTGGCTCACCCTTTGCAGCTATAACAGCTTCAACACTTCTGGAAAGGCCGTCCACAAGGTTTAGGAGGGTGTATATGGCAGTGTTTCTCAACTATAGTCCTCAATGCACTCCAACAGGTCATGTTTTCAGGATTTCCCTCAGATGAAACGGCTGTGGTAATTACTAAGGCAGTGAAATTGATCAAATCACCAGTGCAAAATAACGGACAGCCTGAAAACATGACCTGTTGGGGCACCTTAAGGACTGGAGTTGAAATACTGGTCTATGGGCATGTTTGACCATTCTTCCAGAAGCACATTTGTGAGCCCTGACCTCAACCCAATAAATCACCTTTGGGATGAATTTGAGCGCAGACTGCGAGCCAGGCCTTCTCATCAAACATCCGTGCCTGACCTCACAAATGTGCTTCTAGAAGAATGGTCAAACAGTCCCATAGACACACTCCTAAACCTTGTGGACAGCGTTCTGAGAAGAGTTGAAGCTGTTATAGTTGCAAAGGGTGGGCCAACTCAATATTGAACACTACGGACCAGGGCGGATCCAGAGTCTAGTCTCGGCGAGGGGCACTCCTAGAAAATATGCAATTTATTGGGGAAATGGCTGGTATTGGCGCTTCAATCATCACGGCACCATGGTTGTTATGGTGTCAGGATGATTGAAGCGCATTATTTCTATTATTACATTGTAATATAAAAATAAATGGTTCAACTCACCATAATGCAGAATCAGTGGGAGCCACGTCACTTGCCACACACTGCTCATTGTCACTTGCCACGTCACTTGACACACACTGCACATTGTCACTTGCCACGTCTCTTGTTACCAAATGCAGATTGTCACTTGTCATGTCACCTGCCACACATTGAGGATTGTCACTTGCCACGTCACCTGCCACACATTATGGATTGTCACTTGCAACATGTTGCAGATTGTCACTTGCCACATCGCCTGCCACACATTGCAGATTGTGACTTGCCATGTAGCCTGCCACACATTGCGGATTGTCACTTACCATGTAGCCTGCCACACATTGCGGATTGTCACTTGCCACGTAGCCTGCCACACATTGCGGATTGTCACTTGCCACGTAGCCTGCCACACTTTGCGGATTGTCACTTGCCGCGTAGCCTGACACACGTTGCGGATTGTCACTTGCCACGTCGCCTGCCACACATTGCATATTGTCACTTGCCACATCGCCTGCCACACGTTTCGGATTGTCACTTGCCACGTAGCCTGCCACACGTTGCGGATTGTCACTTGCCACGTAGCCTGCCCACACGTTGCAGATTGTCACTTGCCACACGTTGCGGATTGTCACTTGCCATGTAGCCTGCCACACATTGCAGATTGTCACTTGTCATGTCGCCTACCATACATTGCGGATTGTTCACAGAGTGAAGTTAGGCAGCAGAGAGATAATGTAATCTCTCTGCTGCCCACTGCTTCCCGCACAGTGAGGGCGGAACTGCAGAGATGCAGGGCAGTGAGAGATGATGTCATCTCCCTGCTCAAACACTGACCCCCACCCACCCGCGCTGTCACCCGTGGAACCGGCCGCCCGCGCTGTCCCCCGTAGAGCCGCCTACCCGGAACGACACCCGCGGAACCGCCCGCCCGCACTGTCACCCGTGGAGCTGCCCACCCGGAATGACACCCGCGGAACCGCCCGCCCTCGCTGTCACCCACGGAGCCGCCTTCCCGGAATAACACCCATGGAACCGCCCGCCCAGTCACCAGCGGAGCCACCCGCATGCCCCCCGGATCCGCCCCTGCTACAGACTAAGATTGGAAAACTTGTGTTGCATACACACGGCCGGACAAAGTTGTCGGAAAATCCGATCGTACGTAACGTAATGATGTTATTTCGTTACGACGGGACTACGTTCAGGCTAGTAGCCAATAGCTTTGGTCTAGAAATTTGATCTGAGCATGCATGGCACTTTGTCCGATCGGAATTCTCTACACACAATCGGACAAAGTCCGATTGGATCATGTCGTCGGAAAGTTTTAGAGCCCAGCTCTAAAACTTTGTACCTCGGATATTCCAATGGAAACAGTTCGATGGAGCCCACACACAGTCGGATTATCCGAGAACACGGTCCAATCGGACATTTTCCGTCGGAATGTCGACCGTGTGTACAAGGGCTAAGGCTGAGTGAGCCACTCAACCAAGTCTGGTGCGTCCTTTGATGTAATCGAATGCACCTTCTGCAATTTCCCACTTTGGCTCAAGCCTGTTGCTCCTGCCCTACCCCTACCACCCCTGCGGAAGGTCCTGCCTCTTCCTCTGCTTGTCATTTTTTAAATGACCCTGTGACAAAAGTCTCTAGAGAAGTGCAGTATATGTGGAAGAAGGTATATAACACCCCGCTTCAATCTTCAAAATCTTCGTTTTGGGGGGCCACTGGTCTATCACACCAGTTATAATACTTTTCTCTAATTGCGTTTGTCACTCTTTGTAGTATCGCTGCAGAACCGCTCAGCAGTCACAATGCTGCACAGTGGAAATGCACTATACTATGCTTTCTATATGTGCAAGTATTTTATACGTGTATTACACCGCTGTATACTGCACACCAAATAGTACACCTATACCAGTCCTTAAAAGGACCTTTGCGGACCTAATAGTAGCTAGCTAGTAACTAGTGAATTGCAGACTGTCCCTGCTCCAAACACCAAACTGTCCCTCCCTACACTGAGAAATGACAGCTGCAGAATCGGTCAGCAGCACTGCATGCAGTGCACTATAATATGCTTTCTATATTTGAAAGAAAGTATATTACGGTATACGTGTACAATCCTATATACTGTACACCTATACCAGTCCTTAAAAGGACCTTTGTGGAACTAATAGTAATAGCTAGTGATTAAACTGACTGTCCCTGCTCCACACAGCGTCCTGTCCCTACACTGACAAAAGACAGCTGCAGAATCAGTCAGCAGTGCACTCAGCAATCAGCAGCACAGCAGTGAGCAGCAGTGCACCAGAACCCTATATACTGTACACCTATGCCAGTCCTTAAAAGGACTTTTGTGGACCTAATAGCTAGCAATTTGTGTCACTACAGTCTGTCCCTGCTACACACAGCAACCTCTCCCTACACTGACAAAAGACAGAATGTAAAATGGCCGCCAGATCAGGTCCATTTATAAGGTAGGGGGAATGTCCAATTGTCCATGTGCTGAAATGTCTCAATTGGCTGTCCTGTACCCCATGATGGATGTGTCCTTTCACATTGTAAACACATATGTCTTCTGCGCAAACAGGGCCAGAAGTCCGCCGGTTTGGCAAATCGCTAACACGCAAAATTCGCCGCAAAATGAACCACAAGGCCATCCCTACTCAGAACCCCCAAACATTATATATATTTTTTTAGCAGAGACCCTAGGGAATAAAATGGCGGCTGTTGCAACTTTTTATGTCACATGGTATTTGTGCAGCAATTTTTCAAACGTGTTTTTTTTTGGGGAAAAAAAAATTCTTTAATTAATTTTAAAAAACAGTAAAGTTAGTCCCTTTTTTTGTATAATGTGAAAGATGATGTTACGCCAATTAAATAGATACCCAACATGTAACACTTTAAAATTACACACACTTGTGTAATGGTGCCAAACTTTGATACTTAAAAATCATAGGCAATGTTTTAAAAATGTTTATAGGTTACCTGTTTAGAGTTACAGAGGAGGTCTTAGGCTAGAATTATTGCTCTCTCTCTAACATTCGCAGCGATACGCCACATGTGTGGTTTGAATGACGTTTACATGTGTGGGCGCGACGTATGTATGCGTTCGCTTCTGTGTGTGAGCATGTGGGGACGGAGGCGCTTTAAAAAAAAATGATTGCTTATTTTTTTTTACAAATTCCCTTTAAATTTATTTTTATTTAATTTTTTTTAGCACTTTTATTCCAATTACAAGGAACGTAAACATTCCTTGCAATAAGAATAGGGCATGACAGGTCCTCTTTATGGAGAGATGTGGGTTTAATAAGACCTCACATCTCTCCTCTAGGCAGAAAAGACAGAGATCAAAAAAAAAACATCTTGGCATTTCCAGCTTCCATGTTTACTTCCTCCGGGCCAGACGTGATGTCATAACGCCGCGCACAGGCCTCTGAAGGTCATAGAGATTGCTGGGGACTATTTGGTAACTGGAAATCTCTATGGCAAACTTCCAGCGCTGGCGGATTCCTTCTCCAGCTCACCAATCTCACGGGCAAGCCATTAGAAGCACTAGAGTGCGGAGGGAGGGAGGTTACGTCTCTTCCTGCCACCTGTGAAAACGATCAAGTGGCCGAACAGCCGCTATGATAATTTTTTTTTACGGTGCAGAAAAGAATGATATCTGGATGATGCCTGCTTCTGTAGGCATCATTCAGAGATCACCACTCAAACCTCAGGACGTCATATGGCGTACCTTGGGTGGCAAGTGGTTGTCGGCTCCAGTGCGCGATTTGTTACGTCACTAGGCCGACTCTTCCCAGCTCACTTCGTTGATTGAGACTGAGTGTACAATTCACCGAGTGTTGCGACTCTACTGTTTGGGATCATCGTCGGTGGTTCTCGCTCACTATCGCAGGTAGGATTCAAATCTTTATTTTACGTTCCATAAGTGATGTTGCTATTCGTTGTTCCTAGCTCGCATAAACGTAGCTTCACAAGCCTCAAAGTCGTTGCCGGTTGTTGTCCGACATTACTCTGCACAGGCTTTGTTGATTCAAAGTTTGTCATCTCTGTAGCCTCGTTCATTATTTACATAGTTTCATGCAGGCATCCCATAGGGCCAGTGTACCATTACACCGCATTCAGCTTAGTTCGTAAGCCTCGCAGCAGTCGGCAGGTCAATTCCGCACTTTCCACAACAGTCCGATTTGAATCCCGGTCGCGTCTGTAACACAGCGATTCAAATACTCAATTCGACACATCCTGTCTTACACATACACCACAAGTTTCCGCAGCTCGGCCTCCCCCTCGAGGCACCTGCCACAAGCACCCGGTCGCTACTCCTACCACTCATTTGTACGTTCGCACACACTCGCAACTCATACGATGCTCCGGTTCGCAGTTCAAAAACTCTCCGATTTCTCTGCTTTCTTTGTTTTCTGAACAAAAAAGGGGTGCCTCTAAGTGCAATATGTTAAAAAAGATTGTTTAATGATAATCAATCAGCCAAATGGCTACTCACATATCAATTGTGAGAAACAGGCACGGGTTAATCATGTTGTGGAGTGTATAGTCACTCTGCTGTCCAGAGATGCAGCCTCAGTGCAGTCCTGTAATGCTGAGAAAGTACTGGATACTGGGGCTCCAGAAGAAGTTGTCAGCTGAATCTGGGTTTTCTGAACAGGGGCGAGCGTGTTCTGAAGTCTGTAGTAAGCCCTGCCAGTCAGTGGGTTACTCTGCGGCGGCATGCGGGTCAGCTTGGAGCGCACTCGGTGCAGTCTTATTATTTTATTTAATTATTATTATTATTATTTTCTGCCTCTCTCATGAGGTTCCTTTTTGCAGCACACTACTGCAACTCGTCTACCAGTGGCACACGTTCATGGCCATTCATCGTCTACCAGTGGCACATGTTCACGGCCACTCATTCGCATGTCTATGCTTTCTCTCTTAGGTTAGTTGAGTTCAGGTTGATCCATCCTGCACAAGGTTGGCCGTTCTCTTAAGAAAAAAAGAAAAAAAGGGATTCATATATAAACATGCATACGGGGGGAACCAGTAACATTGGGGGGGGGGGGGGGGCAGGGTTGGTCCAGGGAACACTTAGACGCCAGGCTTAAAACTGGGCCCTAATGTCTTTTTTTCACAGGTTTCCTGGTTGTCTAAGTAATCTCAGCTACAACCAGGACTTTTTGAAACCAGGGCATTGAGGCAGGTGTGTTGTGCATTTTTAATGACATTACCTTGCAGCACCTTTACACCTTGTTGTCTTCACATACACAATTTGGCTCTCATCTGGCATTTAACTACTGTCACATTCTTTTCCGATTTTCTAATTTCTGAAGATCACAGGCCTTTTCCACACAGACGCTGCTGCTAAACAGTTGCTTGTGGACAGTACAAGCTTTGGTATTCCTACCATATGTCATGTACTACAGAATGCAGCATTCCACAACCAGACATCAGGTACTCGCCCCAGTACTCCCAGGGGCTCTGGTTTCACAAGTCTGTGCATGACAGAGACTGGGCACCCCCAGCTATTGGTTATCTGGTCAGTCACCTCCTGCTAATCTTGGTTGTCCACACCCTTGAGTTTTCCAAATTTCCACTCCATCAAGCATTTGCCAGGATGCATCGATACTCATCATTATACCTGTTGCTCTGTCTTTTATGACTTTTTATCTGTTCTTGCATACTCCAACTTTTCTCCTCTCCTCTTGCCTTCTCTGACTCTTCTTAACACATACCCCCCTTTTTTTCTTATAGCCAGAGCCATGTCACGGGTGACAGCGAGGATCTCGCCTCTGTGCCTCTGACACCCCCTGGGGATTCAGAGCACAGCACGCTAAAACTCTGAGGGGTTGGACCATCCCCAAACTTACTGTGGAACTACAGTGTAGAGGCATTCTCTACCCCACTGCAGCCAAAAAGGCTGAGCTGTTCTGGCTGTTGTTCCCATCACCAGCAGCAGCTGGACCCTGGACTCAGCAGGAGTCCTTACAGTCCATTTCCCCGGCTCTCATCCAGTTGCTCGCCATGGTTGACACTTTGACCACATCCATCTCTGATGTTCAGGCAAGAGTGGGGGTCTTGGAGTTACACCCAGCAGCAGCCTCCTCGGGCATGGTCACAGCCCTTTTCACAGCACTCCTACCCACAGGTACGATGGGTTGCAGTCCCGCCATCAACCCAGCACATTTCATCCCAGCCAGCATTAGGAAGGACATTTTAGAGGGCAAGGATGTAAACTTGGCCCCTCTCTGCATTTCAGTCCATGATATGTCCGAGAACAAGTCCTACGCATAGGGGGATATCTCGTTGGTGGTGAGGTCCAAGGATCCCATACTTAACTGGTAGTTGTCCATCCCCTGGCTTTTGGCATCTTCAGAGATGTCCTATGCAGGAGGGAAGAGCTGGATATGTACTTCCACGCCGTAGTTGACTTGGAATGAAATTATGGGAATTCCACCTTCTACGACTACCACCGGTCGTTCGCAGCAAAGGTAGCAGCCAAACTCTTTCAATTCCAAGTGGGCACCAATTGGAGCATCATGGGCACTGAGCTCTTCTGTCACCACTTCACGGGCTTACGTTTCCTGCTCTGCTATATTTGCCAATCCTCTACACATACGGCAAATTGGTGTTACAAAACAGATTCCAGATGTTCCCTGACCCTCCCCTCCACCTCCAGTGCTGCCCAGGGCACGCTTGCCACCTCTCAACATTCTTAGGTGGACAAATTGGGGAGGCCTGTCCAGTCCCTGAGGAAAGCGCAGATTTGCAACAATTACAACTACGCTTCCTGCATGTACAGCCAATGCCGTCTGCTCCACATCTGCGTCATCTGCCACAGAGCACATCCCAAGACTGCATGCACCCTCAAACACCCCAATGCCTCATGACTAAGCTGAGTGTACGTACAGTGGCTGGCTTATTATCTCTCCTCTCACCCATCTCCCTCACTCCTCCTTTTACACGGATTCACTTTTGGGTTCCACACCAGGCTCATCACCTTACCTCAAACCTCTCACGAGCAGGAATTTTCTTTCGGCCTCCTCTGACGTACAAACCATAGACACTCTGCTGCAGACTAAATAGGACTGGGGCTTCATCATTTGACCCTTTTCCGTACCTTAAATATCTTGAGAGTCAGCCCTATTGGGTTTGTTAAGGGCAAGTTTGCCAATAAGCTCTGCTGGATTTATGATTTGTCTGCGCCTCATTCTTCCCATGTTCCCAGTCTAAATTCCTTAATTCCATCTGAAGGGTTCTCCTTCAAGTACATGTCTGTTGACCTAGCCATACAGTACAGCATTAGCATAGGCTGGGGCGCATAGCTGTCCAAGGCGGACATTTCGGATGCCTTCAAACTATTGCCTATCGAGCTGTCCTTGTGGCAATGACATGGCATCAAGTGGAAAGGCTCATACTATTTCGCCACCAAACTAACTTTCAGCTCAAACAGCAATCCGCTTTTCCACACATTTGACACATTCATACTATCCCTCTCTTGGATCTTGTCCCACCAAGCACAGTGCCAGAAAGTCATCCACTACCTTGACCACTTCCTGCTGATCGAACAGCCCGGCGAGATTTGGATAGGTAAGGGTAGTGTTTGGCAACCTGAACGTGCCCATCGCAGAGCATAAAGTGGAAGATCCAGAGCAGTCCATCACCTTCTTAGGCATTAGTCTAGACACCGGCTCCATGCAGGCCAGCTTACCTCCCAACAAGTTGTCCTGGATCAGGTCCGTCATTCATGCCTTCACCCGTTCACAAGTCTGTACCAAGAAACAACTACAGGCCTTGTCAGGCATGCTCAACTTCGCAATGAGGATTATTCCTCAGGGGTGTTCCTTCATCTCGCACCTCTTGGTTTTCCTATTGCAGGCACAAGACCCAGATCAAATCCTATAGATAAATAAATAAATAGATATATAAATAGATTGGACCAAGCAGGGAACACTGATCTGGCTATGTGGGACGAGTTATTGGAAAACTGGAATGGTGTGTCTATGTTTATCCTGGTAGCATCAGCTTTGTCGCCTCATGTAGTGACAGATGCAGTGCCCTCCACAGGCTTCGCAGCAATTTTTGGACCTCGCTGGTTTGCAGGACCATTGCCACTATAGATTATCCTGATCCCTGTTTTTTTCTATACTATTCTATTCAAATTAGAATTGATTCTTTCTATTCTATTGTTTTTTTTATTGTATTATTTTGTATTCTATTCTTTTCTATTCGAAATTTAGAAGATGGTCATATTCTCTCTATTTTATGCTATTCTTTTTTTATTCTATTCTATTTGTTCCTAATATATTTTATTCTTTTATTTTCTGTTATATCCTTTTTTATTCTATTATTTTTTTTCTATTCTATTTTATTCTCTTTGGAAATTGGAAAACAAATCGAAAACTATTTGAATTCGAAAACTTTTTGAATTTGAAAACTTTTCAAATTCAAAAACTATTTGAATTTGGAAAATTCTAATTGATTTGAATACAAATAAACAAAACGAATTCCAAAAACAAATTAAACGAATTTAACTAAACTAATTTATGTAAATAACGAATCTCTATAATACAGTGGCGGCTGGTGCTAAACTTTTTTTGGGGGGCAGCAAACAAACCCCCCCCAGCCCCTTCCCGACTTCCTCTGTTTTTCCTCCCGGCCAACCCAATCCGCCGCATGTCCTCATTGGCCAGAAGACAATAGCGACTATTGAGTCACTAGTGTCACAATTGGGTGGGTTCGGGTGCAGTGCTCTGCACCCGAGCCCAATTTTTTTCAAGTCAATTAGAGCATTCTTCTCTAATAATGTTTCTTGAAAAAAAAAAAAACTCAGAAATCTATGAGCGGGCGCCCCACCTGAAAACTTAGGGGGGAGGCGCCCCTGCACCCCTTATGGACAAGCCGCTCCTTTCCCCATATTGATGACGAGAACAATGGCTTCTTCCCCATAACCTTAACCTACTAGTTGCGGGGTCTGTAGATGGGGAGCTTATTGGAATCTAGATGGCCCCCTTTAAAAATAACATACAGCTGCACCATTTTATGAGAATAAGTACCCCAATCTACGAAAAAAGGAAATACTAACCATACTGATACTTTTTGAAACATTCTTTATTAAAAAAAACAACCTCACAAAATACCCCATCGTAATTACATCATCCAGCTATGTAGAGTAACATCAATCATGATGAATGGTGCCCGCTGACCTGCCGAAACAAAAAAAAAGCGCAACGGCCCACTCGCACTCATAATGTAAACAAAGGGGTGGGGACAGTTGATATATTTAGAAAATGGTAGCAGCGCTGGCCCTGCCCATTTGTTTCTCTAGCCTTCAGTTCCACATACACATAAGGGAAGGGGATTCCTGTAATTTCATTGATGGCCTTATTAGGTCAATAATGTCATGAGCATCCTTGTCTCTTTGCGTATGTGCAGCTACAGGGCGGATTGGGCTGGCACTGACAACTTCCTTCCAGGTTCAAACCGAAAACCTAAACTCATCCCTAATATTAAAAATTTTTAATCATTTTTGAAAAACATAATACTGATCTTTTTTTCATCCTTGGTTACATCTTGGTGCCACTGATCTCTTGCAGTCGCTTTTCAACCACTTGTAGTGTCCTTTCGGTAACAACACAGGAGCACAACTGAAAGATAGAGATGTTCCACAAGCCAAAATCCAGAGATATAAACGAGCCATTACAAGATCGCACCCAATTTGAGCACATTCTGGACCCAGCACGTGTTCATTTCAGGAATATTCTGTAAACATCCAAGTCTAAAAAGACAGTACACAATTTATCCCCGTCTTTAGGACTGGAGGTGAGAGCTCTCTGTCACAGCGTACGTGACATTATAGCAATCTCGCCAAATCTCTTAGCATTTCCACAGCACGTACTTCGCGGCAGGAAGGGAAATAAGTGAATGTGACCTTTCTAATAACTAATAAATGTCCTCAAGCCATAATCAAGAAATCCTGACATTAAAATTGAGTTATCATTAGGCGAATGCAGAGATGAAGGCTCATTATCGATAAATAGCGTTTTCTTCCTTGGAATTATCATCTTGTATAAATGTATCATTCTGTACAATTGTAGTGAAATGCTCAAGTCTTTCAGGGAGGGGAAGCACAGAAGAAAAAGGACCCATCGCAGACAGATTGCTCATTTTTTTCCTACAAATCCCCCCCAAAAAACCCACAAATCTAAACAGCCAGAGGGAGAAATAAATCCTTCATCGGTAAACTTTCACATGTTTGTAGATGTAAGATAGAATATTCAGATACATGAACCCATCAGTGACTGGTTTTATTTAAATAAGAGTCTTAAACGTGAAATACTTATCACTCAGAATCAGGCCCGGACTGGGACAAAAAATAGGCCCGGGAATTTTAGACTGAGCAGCCAACTTTTCCAGGGACCGGTGGGGGGGGGGGGGGGCAGGGTCGTTAGACATTCGCGGGGATGGCTGGTGTCGGTCCTCCACACTGTAATGTGCAGGGACACTGTGATGTAAAGGGAACTGCATTATAAAGGGGAACTGCAATGCTTACAGTGCCCCTTTACAGTGCAGTCCCCTTTATATTACAGTGTCCCAGTCCTATTGTGGCCATACAATGCCAGTACTGTCTGTCTCCTATTGTGCCAGTGACACTGACCTGCTCTCTTTCTGGTGGTGCAGTACAGCGTGACTCTCCCTCTAGTGGTGCGGCTACAGCGTGGCTCTCTCTCTCTGGTGGTGTAGATACAGTGTGGCTCTCTCTCTGGTGGTGCAGATACAGCGTGGCTCTCTCTGGGGGTGCGGGTACAGTGTGGCTCTCTCTGGTGGTGTTGGTGGTGTGGATACAGCATGGCTATCTCTGGTGGTGTGGGCACAGGGTGGCGCTCTCTCTGGTGGTGCGGGTACAATGTGGCTCTCTCTCTGGTGGTGCGGTACAGTGTGGCTCTCTCTCTGGTAGTGCGGTACAGCGTGGCTCTCTGGTGGTGCGGGTACAACGTGGCTCTCTCTCTGGTGGTGTGGGTACAGCATACAGTGCCTTGCGAAAGCATTCGGCCCCCTTGCCACATTTCAGGCTTCAAACATAAAGATATCACATTTTTATTTTTTGTGAAGAATCACCAACAAGTGGGACACAATTGTGAAGTGGAACGAAATCTATTGGATTTTTGAAACTTTTTTAGCTAATAAAAAAATTCAAAGTGGGGCGTGCAAAATTATTCGGCCCCCTTGCGTTAATACTTTGTAGAGCCACCTTTTGCTGCGATTACAGCTGCAAGTCGCTTGGGGTATGTCTCTATCAGTTTTGTACATCGAGGAACTGAAATTCTTGCCCATTCTTCCTTGCAAAACAGCTCGAGCTCAGTGAGGTTGGATGGAGAGCGTTTGTGAACAGCAGTTTTCAGCTCTTTCCACAGATTCTCGTTTGGATTCAGGTCTGGACTTTGACTTGGCCATTCTAACACCTGGATACGTTTATTTGTGAACCATTCCTTTGTAGATTTTGCTGTATGTTTGGGATCATTGTCTTGTTGGAAGATAAATCTCCGTCCCAGTTTCAGGTCTTTTGCAGACTCCAACAGGTTTTCATCCAGAATGGTCCTGTATTTGGCTGCATCCATCTTCCCCTAAATTTTAACCATCTTCCCTGTCCCTACTGAAGAAAAGCAAGCCCAAACCATGATGCTGCCACCACCATGTTTGACAGTGGGGATGGTGTGTTGAGGGTGATGAGCTGTGTTGCTTTTACGCCAAACATATCGTTTTGCATTGTGGGCAAAAAGTTTGATTTTAGTTTCATCTGCACCTTCTTCCACATGTTTGGTGTGTCTCCCAGGTGGCTTGTGGCAAACTTTAGATGAGACTTTTTATGGATATCTTCGAGAAATGGCTTTCTTCTTGCCACTCTTCCATAAAGGCCAGGTTTGTGCAGTGTACGACTGATTGTTGTCCTATGGACAGACTCTCCCACCTCAGCTGTAGTTCTCTGCAGTTCATCCAGAGTGATCATGGGCCTCTTGGCTGCATCTCTGATCAGTCTTCTCCTTGTCTGAGCTGAAAGTTTAGAGGGACGGCCAGGTCTTGGTAGATTTGCAGTGGTCTGATACTCCTTCCATTTCAAAATGATCGCTTGCACAGTGCTTCTTGGGATGTTTAAAGCTTGGGAAATCTTTTTGTATCCAAATCCGGCTCTAAACTTCTCCACAACAGTATTACGGACCTGCCTGGTGTGTTCCTTGGTCTTCATGATGCTCTCTGCGCTTTCAACAGAACCCTGAGACTATCAGAGAACAGGTGTATTTATACAGAGACTTGATTACACACAGGTGGATTCTATTTATCACCATCAGTCATTTAGGACAACATTGGATCATTCAGAGATCCTCGCTGAACTTCTGGAGTGAGTTTGCTGCACTGAAAGTAAAAGGGCCGAATAATTTTGCACGCACCACTTTTCAGTTTTTTATTTGCTAAAAAAGTTTAAATTATCCAATAGATTTCGTTCCACTTCACAATTGTGTCCCACTTGTTGATTCTTCACAAAAAATTAAAATTTTATATCTTTATGTTTGAAGCCTGAAATGTGGCAAAAGGTTGAAAATACCGAATACTTTCGCAAGGCACTGTACATACACGTATAATATACTTTCTTTCAACTATAGAAAGCATATTATAGTGCACTGCAGTGCTGCTGACCGATTCTGCAGCTGTCGTTTCTCAGTGTAGGGACAGTTTGGTGTTTGGAGCAGGGACAGTCTGCAATTCACTAGCTACTAGCTAGCTACTATTAGGTCCACAAAGGTCCTTTTTATTTGGTGTTCAGTATACAGGGGTGTAATACACGTATAAAATACTTTCAAATATAGAAAGCATAGTATAGTGCATTTCCACTGTGCAGCATTGTGACTGCTGAGCGGTTCTGCAGCGATACTACAAAGAGTGACAAACGCAATTAGAGAAAAGTATTATAACTGGTGTAATAGACCAGTGGCCCCCCAAAACAAAGATTTTGAAGATTGGAGCGGGGTGTTATATACCTTCTTCCACATATACTGCACTTCTCTAGAGACTTTTGTCACAGGGTCATTTAAAAAATGACAAGCAGAGGAAGAGGCAGGCCCTTCCACAGGGGTGGTAGGGGTAGGGCAGGAGCAACAGGCTTGAGCCAAAGTGGGAAATTGCAGAAGGTGCGTTCGATTACGTCAAAGGACGCACCAGACTTGGTTGAGTGGCTCACTCAGCCTTACTGTTCTGCACCCTCCTCATCCTCTCGATCTGCACCCTCTTCACTCTCTGCTGTGTACACCCCCATAGACACTACCACCAACACCACCACCATATACCCTCCGCTTGAGTCACAGGAATTATTTTCTGATCCATCACAAGACATTGCCGACGCACAGACATTCTTGGCATTGAATCAGGAAGAGGAGGTAGCAATAACCGCCACTCAGCAGTCTGACGACAGTACCCAGATCAGCCCAAGGAGGTTGGGCCCCGGTGTTGCTGCCTACTCCGAGATCTCTAATTATAGCGGTGGGGAAGGTGACGTCGATGATGACGTGTCTAGTGATGTCACGTGGGTGCCCACAAGAGAGGAAGAGGAGGGGAGTTCAGAGGGAGATATGGACCAGCAGATAGGGAGGAGAAGCAGGCGGAACTTACATTGCACAGGAGGGACAAACCAGACTGCTAATGTATCAGGAGCGAGGCATCTGGCGCTCCCAGGATGCCGGCACATGGCTCTGCAGTGTAGGCTTTTTTTAACGTGTCCGCTGCTGACAATAGTGTTGCCATCTGCAGCCTTTGCAGTCAACGCATAAGTCGCGGTAAGAAGGCACATGAGCTGCCATCCCAAGCCCAATGGGAGCAACGGAACCCACAAAGCCACACTCCAGGCTCTCACCGTCCAGCCTCTTCTACTTCTCCTCTCTCCTCAGAATTGCCCTCTACTCCACCTTCCATCATGCTGTCCTCACGTTTTTCTGGAAAAGGGCAGGCTTACGTGGGCCAAATGTTTGAGAGTAAAAAAATGATGGCGTCGCATAACCCTCTAGACCATCGGTTGACCGCTGGTTTGTCAGAACTGTTAGCCCGCCAACTACTGCCATATAAACTGGTGGACTCGGAGGCCTTTGGAAAATTTGTGGCCATTGGAACATCACAATGGAAGGTCCCAGGAAGAAAGTATTTCTCACAGAAGGGCATCCCAGAGCTATATGGCCATATCCAGCGGCAAGTGAATGTATCTCTGGCACACAGTGTCGGTGCCAAGATACATCTGACCACAGACACGTGGTCTAGCGAACATGGGCAGGGAAGGTATATAACTTTTACTGCCCACTGGGTGAACCTTCTGACGGCCGTCAAGCATGTAACCCATGGCACCCGTGTAGATTTGGTTTTTACCGCCACGGATTGCATGCAGGCCTGCCTCTTCTTCTTCTCCTCCTCCTACTCCATCCTCCCTCTCCTCCTTGGCTGACTGCTCCTTTTCCGCTGCTAGCGTCTCTTCCGCTGCGCTGCCCTAGATCCCCAAAACCTATTCGACATGCCAGGTGAGACGTTGCCATGCTGTGCTGCATCTGTTGTGCCTGGAATCCAAGAGCCACACTGGCCCTGCACTCCTTTCAACTTTGCGTTCACAGGCAGATCAGTGGCTAACACCGCTCAATTTGACAGTTGGTAAAGTGGTGTGTGACAATGGTGCCAATCTGCTTAGTGCATTGAAACAGGGCAAAATTACACACGTGCCATGCATGGCACACGTCTTGAACTTGGTCGTGCAGCGATTTGTTGTCAAATACCCTGGGGTCCAGGACATCTTGCGGCAGGCAAGGAAAATCTCGGCCCATTTCAGAAGATCTTACACGGCCATGGCTCGCCTTGCTGACATTCAGTGGCGACACAATCTGCCGGTCAGACGTCTTATTTGTGATTGCCCGATGAGATGGAACTCAACATTCTATATGCTTGATAGGCTGCTCCAGCAGAAACGTCCAGTTAACGACTACCTGTACGAACTTTGCGGCAGAACAGGTTCTGGGGAGCTTGGTTTTTTTTTTCACCGCGACAGTGGCTGCTCATGCGTAACGCATGCAGACTTCTGCAGCCATTTGATGAGATCACCAAACTGGTTAGTCGCAGCCATGGCGCCATCAGTGACATCGTACCTTATGCCTTCTTTATGGAGTGTGCATTGCGTCGTGTCATTGATCAAGCCATGAATGAGCAGGAGCAGGAAGATGAGGAAGTTCACAATGCTGGATGAATTCCCAGGGGGTCTACTCTATCTGAGACAAGTCAACAACAGGGGTCTGAAGAGGAGTCAGAGAAGGATGGTGCCTGGGTGGATGAGGAGGAGCAAGAAGAGCATGCTTTAAACATTTCTGGGATCCCTGTTGTTGTCCGTGGATCGGGAGAGGAGAATGAGGAGGACAACATTATCCTGAATGATGAGCAGGAGTCAGGCCACCACACCTCTTCCAGTTTAGTGCAAATGGGGGCCTTCATGCTCCAGTGTTTTAACAGGGACCTCCGTATTAAAAGCATAAAGGTCAAGGACCAGTACTGGGTGGCAATGTACTTAGACCCCTGGGAAACAAATAAAAAATGGCGGAAATGTTACCACCATCACAGAGGGCTGTCAGAATGGAGCACTTACAGGCGTTGCTTAGAGAAATGCTGCATTCTGCTTTTGCGTGCGCTGGCAGAGGAATTCCCACTCCCAGAGAAAGAATTGCGGGTACCAATCCAACAGCGCCTGCAAGAAGAGGGTGGTTTGAAGATGTGTTGGTCACTTCTGATATTAGATCATTCTTTCAGCCGACCCATCGACAAGTGTCATCTGGATCCAGCATCAGGGAACGCTTATGCCGCGTACACACGATCAAACAATCGGGTGGAAAAGTCCGGCAAACTCAAGTCCGCCGGACAATCCCCCCGTGTGTAGCCTCCGGCATACTTTTTTTACCCAAAAGTACGGCGGACTTAGAAAGTAGTTTTGCACTCCAATCTTCCCGCTGGACTTGCATTTCGGCGGACAATCTGGCCATGCGTATGCCAGTCTGCCATACTTTGGAAATGAGCGGACTTTTCCCACCCGGAGAAAAGTCCGCTCATTTTGAGCGCGTCTCCAGGTAGGCGAAGGAGACGTTGCTGGCCCCGCCACCTGGTATGGACTTAAAGGGGAACCCCAACGCCGAAAAAATCGGCGTGGGGGTCTCCCCCAGGTCCATATCAGACCCTTGTCCGAGCACACTACCCGGCCGGCCAGAAAAGGGGGGGACGAGCGAGCGCCCCTCCTGAGCCGTACCAGGCCGCGTGCCCTCAACATGGGGGGTGCCTTGGGGAAGGCATGGATCTCGGAGGAATTCAACACATGTGAGCAGTAGACCATGTATATGCATAACTCTATAAAAGATTTATATAATCTAGCACACGGACCTTTTCTCTACCTTTGGCTCACTTGTACAAAAAAAGCACACCGTACTATATGCACGTACCCTCCTGTTTGAAGAGGTTGAGCGGTGTCATATTTTTGGGTCCCACGGCGAGTTGTTGGTATCAGTGCTGGTGTCAGTGCTCTCTTTCACGGTGCTGGTGTGGTATCAGTGCTCTCTATCTTGGTGCTGGTGTCAGTGCTCTCTATCTCGGTGCTGGTGTCAGTGCTCTCTATCTCGGTGCTGGTGTCAGTGCTCTCTATCTCGGTGCTGGTGTCAGTGCTCTCTATTTCAGTGCTGGTGTCAGTGCTCTTTATCACTGTGCTGGTGTCAGTGCTCTCTATCACGGTGCTGGTGTCAGTGCTCAGTCTCTATCGCGGTGCTGGTGTCAGACAGTGAGGGAGATAGCAGCGGAGAAGCCAATCAGCAGGCAGTGCCAGTACCATGGCTGAGGATCAGCACTGGACTGGCACCTCCGGACCACCAAAGTGGAGCCCTGCATAGGTGGGGGTAAGGGCTGGGCAGAGGGAGGGGTCAGGGGCTCAAGCACAGGTTGGCACACTAGGACACTGGCACAGGACTGTGCTGCCCTGACTGTGGCACTGATCATCTCCTGCACCCCCTTCATAGCCTGACCTGAACTTGCCTCTCCTCCATGGCCTTCATGCGCTCCTGAATTGTCAAAATTACACAGATAATAAAAGAATGCTTGTTGTTGTTGTAGATCCCAGATTCACTTAATACTTCTGGTATGTCAGTGTCCATGTTGGGGGACTATGTGTGCACCGCTAGTAAGTATTTTGTGGCTGAAAATATGACCGTTCATGGATCGCGTTCGCGAAACGTCCCGTCGGAAGTTCATCCATCACTATTCTCTAGCACTCATATGGCCTTATCTAGAATAGACTTGGCATTAGTTACTTCTGCGATGTTACCAATAATATCTGAAGTGACTTACGCAGCTAGGGGGTTGTCCAATCATCCCCCATTGGTCCTCAAGTCAACTCTATGCCCTGCCCAGATTTGGACTTTTTGAAAAGTTAACCCCTATTGGTTCGACATTTTTCCTTCGAAAGAGAATATTCTGCTCGACATTTCGGCCTATGGTATTGTTAACAAGCCCTCTCTATCTTTGCAGAACTGAAGTTTTGGCAAAAGTGTTCGCTACTAGACTAGAAGCAAAATTTTGGGCAATAGATTTATATTGTCACTCAATGCAGCAAAAGGTTTTGATAGCATAGAATGGGATTTTCTATGACACTGTTTAGAGAGGTTTGGATTTGTACCCCAGTTTATAAATTGGATACAACTCCTTTATGCTGCTCTGGTAGCATGAGTTCAGGTGTCAGCCCCTTTCTCTTTACAATGAGGAACAAGACAGGGATTGTCCATTATTGCCTCTACTTTTCGCCCTGGCTCTTGAACCTTTGGCTGCTGCTATCCGTCAATCATTGAATATTATTGGCTTCCGTAGACCCTTAGGAGAGAACAAGATTGTCCTATATGCTGATTACAAGCTTCTATTTTTGGGAGACACGTTGTCTTCCTTAGTAGCAGTGATGTCTTTAATTAACACATATTGTTCTTTTTCAGGATTTACAATAAACTGGGTTAAATCAGTTATTTTACCTGTGGACCCCTTGGTGAACCATCTGCCAATATTGGCATCTCGAATAACTGTAGTCTCACCACTCAAGCGCTTTAAACAAGTGGGGAAATTTTTTTTAACCAAATAAATACTTTGTTTAGAGACCTTATTTGGAGATACAAACACTCTCAGATTAGATTTGGAACTCTACAGTTGCCTAAGGATGAAGGAGGTTTAGCTGTTCCCAATGCCAGACTATATTATCTGGCATCACAACTTCATCAACTATACTATATCGAGGTGACCCTATACATAAAATGATATTTTCCCAACTGCCGATGGATCCACCAGTGCAGCTAATAATAGCTTATAGGGATGGGTGAAGTTTAGTTGTTCAGACATTTGGCGAACAAACATTATGCAGTGTTCACGGAAAATTCGAAAGTCGCAGAACACCATTAAAGTCTATGGGACATTAACATGAAAAACCAAAAGTGCTCATTCTAAAGGCTTATATGCAAGTTATTGCCATAAAAAGTGTTAGGGGACTCGGGTCCTGCCTCAGGAGACATGTATCAATGCAAAAAAAGTTTTAAAAAAAAACGTTTTTTTTGGGAGCAGTGATTTTAACAATGCTTAAAGTGAAACAATAAAAATGAAATATTCCTTTAAATATCATGTCTGGGGGGTATCTATAGTATGCCTGTAAAGTGTCACATTTTTCCCGTGTTTAGAACAGCAAAATTAAATTTCTAAAGAAAAAAAAGTAATTTAAAACTGATTGAGGCTATAATGAATTGTTGGGTCTCAGCAATATAGATAAAACACATTGAAAAAAACGGCATGGGTTCCCCCCCAGTCCATTACCAGGCCCCTTGGGTCTGGCAGGAACCCTGCGCCAATTGTTTTTAAAAACAGCCCCCCCCCAAAAATCCATACCAGACCCTTATCTGAACATGCAACCTGGCAGGCCACAGGAAAAGAGGGGGGGATGAGAGAGCTCCCCCTCCTGAACCATACCAGGAAACATGCCCTCAACATGGGGAGGTTGCTTTGGAGTAGCCCCCCCCCCCAAAGCACATTGAATGAATGAATGAAATAATTGTATAGCGCACAATGCGAACTGAATCGCCTCTAGGCGCTGTGGCGAGCTTTGATCATCTGCTAAAAGAGGAAGGTCTTTAGTTTTTTCCTAAAAGCCAGGGGATTTTCTTCCCCATGTTAACAGGGACAAAGGCCTCATCCCCACAAATGGAAAAAAAAAAATGGAGCTGCGCTAAAAACATGATATGTATCATGTAAGAACAGTGATAGTGAAACCACTTGTGTATATATATATATATATATATATATATATATATATAAATTAAATAAAAATAAACAAAAACAAAAACGTGATATATATTGCTGATAAACCATGTGAATGATTAAGTGTAAAATAAATAAAATGTACACAAGAGTGACACAAAAGTACACAATATAACTCAGATGGTGGCAAACATTAAATCACAAATAAAGTGCATGAGTACACATTATAATCTAGTAAACGAAAAAGTCCATTCCGTGGGATACGAAACAACCACAGGAGGAAAACCCGGTGTTAGATCCTCGTATGCTTCACCATATTGTGCATCCACCACCTATAGGTATTTAGGCTTACCAGATTGCCAATCACAAACGGCTTAGCTCCTCACCACACTGGAGTGTGATGGGATATGTCTCCACTGACCTGGAATCCTAAAACATCCGTCCACTCCAAGGATATGATTCGCACTGGGCAGGTCTCCCTCTGCACTGCTGTTTGTGGCGCTCAACGGCAGGAATAGTTGAATGTATAAGGTAGTCAGCACTCCAAGGCCATAAAAAGAAAAAATTCAAGGGGGGCCAATATTGGCAAGATCCGAGAGATTTATTTAAACAAAATCTAAATTTTATATCAAAAAACGTATAAAGAGCTTAAAAATCTAAAATCGTAGCCGGAAAACGTATAAAGAGCTTAAAAATCTAAAATCAAAATAATTTGTTCGCCTGTGCAGTATGGAGCGAGAACACACGCGGTGACATCACCATGTCGAATGCCTTACGCGTTTTGTCATACAAAGATCGTAGTCTCGGGGCCTCATCCCCACAACCCTTGCCCAGTTGTGGGCGGGGGGCTTATCGGAATTTGGAATCCCCCTTTAACAAGGGGCCCCCAGATCCCAGCCCCCCCATGTAAATTGGTAATGGGTACATTGTACCCCTAACATTTCACAAATGCACGCAAGAGTCTTCTTCCCGGCAAGGTCTGGCAGCATCTGCCGGACCTTCAGCCGGGGCTTCACATCGCATCAGTCGCTGACATCAGCGGGTGCATGCAAAGTAAATATCTCCTTAATTTTACCTACAGGTAAGCCTTATTATAGGCTTACCTGTAGGTAAAAGTTAAAAAAAGGGTATACAACCGCTTTAATCCATAAAATTTGGACTACCGTTCAACAAGAAACTCTTCATGAGGAATATACCCAATATATGCCCATATGGAAAAATATGCAATTACCTAAGGTAGTGAAACTCAAAAATTTTGACTCATGGAAAAGAGCTGCGATTGTATTACTTCATCAACTTTTTGATAACAAGGTTTTACAACCATTTGATAAACTGGCAGAAAAAAATGAACTGTCTAATAAATTATTTTTCAATATGTACAATTAAGGCCACGACTGTTCTACTAAAATATACTCCATCTTCAATTTTAGCCATGGCAGTAACTATAAGACACTAAACAGGGGCTTATTGGGGATATATATTCTTCCCTACAATGGACAGGTGGAACTAAAATACAAGATGGTAGACTTGGACGATGGAGTAGGGCAGGGGTGCCCAACCTTTTGAAGAGAGAAGGCCATTTAAGCAACATGGTAACCAGCCGTGGGCCACAATGAGCTGAGCAGGCATTTGACAGGTCCATGTCCACTCCGCACATGCAGAATGGACAAAGTCCACTGCCACTGCCACTCCATAGAGGTGAATGGAGGGTCCGATTGGGTCAGACTGAGCATGTGAAAGGGGCCTTTCACATTGATCTGCTGCGGTTTATCAGCACCATGGGTGCAGCGTAGTGCAATTGTGGCTTTCCTGTGGGTTAGCTGCACTTTGCCATAGAATCCTATTATATCCTGCAGGTGTGGTACACTTTCTGAAAGTGCACCAAACCTGCAGGTAATAACAGAAGTCTATGGCTCGGTGCAGGTCACCTGCAGGTGCACTGTGCTGCACCTGTGGAACAGTTTGAAAGTAGCCCAGTAACCACTGCAGATATGCCCATAAATACACTTACCTTTCATTCAGGTATTGCTGGCTGTTGCTGTCATTTGGTCACTCCATCACTCCACCTGTGACAGGAGCCACTATTCAGGAAGAATTGCCTTATGCGGCTCTGCTCTGCAGCAGCTTGCTTCCTCTACCGCCATCTTCGTTCAAAACACTGATGCTCTGGGATGGTGGAACAGCAACGCGCGATCTGGACTTGCCAACTCGCCATCCCAGAACATGAGGTCGCGGACCACATCAGTCCGGTCCACGGGCAATATGTGGCCCCTGGGCCACTGGTTGTACACCCCTGGCATAGGGATTTAGAGACTCTTAGTGTTGAGGAGTGGGACCAAACTTTGAAGAATTGATTTAGAGTATCCTTATCCACCTCACAGTGTCTGACCCAACTGTTTATTATTCATAGATCCCACTATAACCCCTTAAAATTACATTATTGGGGTAAAGCAACTACATCAAATTGCCCAAGGTGTACTAATGATACGGGTATACTTATAAATATATGCTGTAGCAATGTCCCAAATTGCATCGCTACTGGGAGTGTGTACATAGGCGTGCGCACCAGGTGTGCCTGGGCACACCCTAATCAACCTGGCGTCAGCCAGGGCTTTTTTCCGGCGTAATGGTGAAACTGCCAATGGACACTCACTGGCAGTGACAGAGCTGCAAGTGGGACTATTTTGATTAGTATACTGCAAGACTGACCTATGAGGACTGTAGCTGTGGAGTAAGCTGGCAGTCGGCGGCATTTTTCTGATGCTGCATCTATAGATACGGCAGCAGATCCCTTCCTGTAGGCGGCGGAGTGATACAGCTGCACTCTGCCTGCCCTCCTGTGCCTCTTCTTCTTTCAAAAGAACCAAGGTCAGCAGAACCTAGTGGGGAGCATGGCCGAATCTAGGAGGACAAATTTCACTTGAGCCCATTGCCAGTTCTAGGGAGGTGCTGGGGTGGACTGTGCCAGGCAACCCCCCCCCCCCAGGAGGGTTTGCCAACCATCCATCTGGAGGTGCTAGAGCTGCTGTCTCCCAAGCCAGCAAAACCCCCCCCCCCCTTCCTCCCTCCCATGAACAGGAGAGAAGAGAGGGTTTAATCCGCTCCACCTCCTCCCACCCCCCATCCCCTGTGTCTGCCCCACCCACACTGGGGTCCTCCTGTGAAGCCTTTGCCTGAGAAAGGGAATGTGTGATACATAGTAGGAAGAGCTGGCAACACTGAAATCCTTGAAGTGCCATTTATTGGTACATCAGAGTGACAGTAAAACAATAACGTTGACGTGTTTCGGCAATAGTCTTAGTCCAGCTACGACTAAGGCTATTGCCGAAAACGAGTCCTGTGAGTGGATCTGGTGTATGGATTGGGTTGTCCCTGCAGAGAGCACTGTTATCTTGCTCTCTTCCACAAAGGGGATGTGTGGGCGGGAGATTTGAGGTACAGCAGCCAGTAGATCCGTGGTGGCTGCAAGATACCAGCCTTGGGTGAGTGAGACATCCCCGTCTGCCCCCCCTTCCCTCTCCCAGTTGATCTGTCCAGCTAGCACTTGTGAGGTGGGACTCTGCAAGGACATCTGATGTAATGTGGGACTCTGCCAGGACTTCTTATGTAAAGAGGACTCTGCCAGGACTGCTGATGTAAAGTGGGACTCTGCCAGGGCTTCTGATGTAAGGGGGGACTCTGCCAGGACTTCTGATGTAAGACAGGACTCTGCCAGGACTTTTAAAGGAAGCGGGGACACTGCCAGGACTTCTGTTGTAAGGGGGGACTCTGCCAGGACTTCTAAAGGAAGGGGGAATCTGCCAGGACTTCTGACTTAAGGTGGGACTCTCCCAGGACTTCTGATGTAGCAAATCCTGCTGATTTCTTCCAATCTTTTTTATTTTGCCCATACACAATTCCGGCGTCATGCAACACTGTACCCATATGAAATGTATAGAATTTTTTACACACAAATAGTTTTCTTTTGGTGGTATTTGATCACCTCTATTTTTTTTAGTTTTTATTAAATAAATGAAAAAAAGACAATTTTGAAAAAAAATAAACTCTGGACTTCTGATGTAAGGGGGACTCTGCCAGGACTTCTGATGTAAGGGGGACTCTGCCAGGAGTTCTGATGTAAGGTGGACTCTGCCAGGACTTGTGATGTAAGGTGGGATTCTGCCAGGACTTCTGATGTAAGGGGGACTCTGCCAGGAGTTCTGATGTAAGGGGGACTCTGCCAGGACTTCTGATGTAAAGGGGGACTCTGCCAGGACTTCTGATGTAAAGGGGGACTCTGCCAGGACTTCTGATGTGAGGTGGGACTCTGCCAGGACTTCTGATGTAAGGGGTGGGACTCTGCCAGGACTTCTGATGTAAAGGGGGACTCTGCCAGGACTTCTGATGTGAGGTGGGACTCTGCCAGGACTTCTGATGTAAGGGGTGGGACTCTGCCAGGACTTCTGATGTAAGGGGTGGGACTCTGCCAGGACTTCTGATGTAGCGAATCCTGCTGATTTCCTCCAATCATTTTTTTATTGTCCATACACAGTTGTACCATCATGCAACACTGTACCCATATTCTATGTATAGTTTTTTTTTTTTTTTTTGGTGGTATTTGATCACCTCTGGGTTTTTTATTAAATAAACAAAAAAAGGCAAAAAAATGTGACCATTCACTCACTGTGTTCATTCAGAAAAGGAAGGGGGCTGGTAAATGACCCCCCCCCCCCCCCCCAAGGTCCGATCATCCTTTCCCCGCCCTCATCGCCTTGCAGCTGTGCCAATTACCTGCGGAAGCCCCTGGTCTCTGCACACACCACACACTCCACAATGTCTGCCTGGGGGGGGGGGGGAACCCAGCCAGATGATCTCTGAGTATTCCAGATATGAGAGAAATGTGTCCGAAAGACACAATCTGAATTCTCTGATCAAGTCACCGATGCCCAACTACTGATCTGCCTTCCCAGACCGCCGGATGGGAGCACAGGGCAGGACGGAGCTGGAAATTTCTAGCCCCTCCCCATTGGAGAGTGTGGGGAAGTGGGCAGGGTATGTATGCTTGTCTGCTGTACACAGAGCTGGATGGGGATGTCCATGTGATCACTGTACATACAGATGAGTGACACTGATCTATATACTGGAGAGTATAGGTGTGCCATGTGTATCTAGGCACACCATAATGATTATGGTTTGCCCAGGCACATCCGACACACCTTGTGTGCATATCTATGCATACAGCAACAATCCCTTCATTATGGACTCTGGTTCCATAAATAGTCTAGCTGTGCCTTATTTTTAGTTTATTTGCCAGTAGAACTTTGGGGGGGGGGGGGGGGGGTTATTTCTAGTAGAGGACAGCTCTCACTAAGCAGCAGTAGCACTAAAATAGCAATAGCCATTCTATAGCTGCAGCATCAAGCAAGGTAGTCCAGCATCCAGTCTGGAAAGAGGGGTCCAGAGACAAGCAGTTCCCCTTCTCTGCTTGCAGTTCCATCCCCACAGGGAAAGAAAGGCAGAAACCCAGCCACCATCTGGGCACGCTTCATCAGGGTTTGCCTTGGCCCTACTAAGTAAATATTCAGGGTGAGTGTAGGAAGGTGCAGTCTACTTTTTCCACTGGAAGCGACACTCATTTGTAGCAGCAGTGCAGGAGGAAGAATTTGAGAGGAGCCTTGTTCCTCCATTATCTTCTCAGTCACAGAGGCAGCATCCGATTTGATGCTGACATCCAATGTCACTTTGGCTGCCATCTTGGGTCAGGTAGAATCTATGTAGCTATGGCCCGGTAGGGGCTGCTGGATATTGTGGTTCACCTGCCCCCCTACCCAGCCTGGTATTTCTCCCTATTGCACTCAGAGACATAGAACAGTCCATAAGCTTTGTTTTTTTTTGTTTTTGTTGAGGGGATTTAACTTGGATGGGAATGGGAAATAACGGGATGCTCAGAAAGATTCAGCATTACTGGCTTGGGACTTCTATATACACTCCAGTCTTCTCTCCAGCACAACTCTTGCTTAAAGAGGGATTCCACCTACAAAAAAAATATTAAAAGCCAGCAGCTATAAATACTACAGCTGCTGACTTTTAATAAATGGACACTCACCTGTCCCGGGTTACAGCGATGCCGGCAGCCGAGGCCGATCGATCGCTCGGCCCTCGGCTGCTGCCGCCACCATTCTAGGTGAGGGAATCAGGAAGTGAAGCGAATCGGCTTCACTTCCTGGTTCCCTACTGCACATGCGCGAGTCGCGCAGCGCAATAGGAATTGTCCGCGCTGTCTCTGAGACCCGTGTGTGTCCCAGCAGACAGCAAGGCAGGACAGGAAATGGCATAGACTCCCACGGGAGTCTATGCCCGGAAGTGGGTGTAAATACCTGTCTTTGACAGGTATCTCCACCCCCTCCCCCCTGAAAGGTGCCAATTGTGACACCGGAGGGGGGGAGGGTTCCGATCAGCGGAGGTTCCACTTTAGGGTGGAACCCCGCTTTAAGACCTCTTTCCCTTTCTCCTCCAGCACTTCACTTGCTGCATACCGTTACTCCTCCAGCACGTCACTTGCTGCAGATTCCCAGACCAGCTAGCACCACATGGTTGGGCCTGACACTAATTCAGCCATGCCACAGTGAATTGCCTTTTGCAGGCAGGGACTGTGGCCCCCTATAGTGTAGTAAATAGAACATTGTTGGTGCTAACTGTCCTCCACCCAGTTATTGATCCCAGATAGATCTCTTCAGGACCTACCAGCCAGCCTGGCTGCAACAACCTCTATCCACTGCCCTTCCCACAGTCCACTCTTCTGATTCTGCACCTATCACAAGCTGCTAATTACCAGTTTTCTCAGGTGTGTCTCCCCAGTCCTCCTGAATGTTTCACTCACCAGCCCCTCTGGTTGCAACCAGTTGTCCTCCCTGGAATCTCTTATGTCACTTACACATGATCGGAAATCCTGCCAGCAAATGTCTGATGTGAGGTTTTGGTCGGAAAATGCGACCATGTGGAATTCCGCCAGCAAAAGATTGAGAACAGGTCCTCTATTTTGCGGTCGGAATAAGTTCTGACCGGAAATTCTGATTGTAGCAATTCCGACACGTAAAATTCCTACGCATGCTCGGAAGCATTGAACATAATTTTCTCGGCTCATCGTAGTGTTGTACGTCACTTCCATTGACGGGTGAAAGTTCAGAGAATTTCTGTGTGACCGTGTGTATGCAAGCCAAGTTTGAACGGAATTCTGTCTGAAAAACCATCCAAGATTTTTCGGACGGAAATTCCAGTCGTGTGTACAGGGCATTAGAAGGGTTCACTCCCACTGTCCTCTCCTTGCTCTCTCATCTGCCTCTCTCCCAGGATCTCTTCTCCTGGATGCACCCAAGCCCAGGCCCAAGGCCCCCCCCCCCCCCAGACTGGGGAGCTCTCTGTGGGCTCAAACAACCTCCACACTCTCTCACTCTAGCTCTTCCACCCGACAACTCCTCCCCCAGCTAAACTGACCCTGGGTATTAAAGGAGGCCTGCCCCCCGCCAATCCAAGTTGATGATTGGTCAAGGCTTCTCACAAAACTCCAGGCAGCCCAACCTCTCCTCTCCTCCTCTCTTTCTAGCACCTTCTGGACAGAAGAGGGTGGTGACAGCGATGCTACCTGTGAGTTACCCAGCCCTGCCCTGAGCCATTCCCAGCCCAGAAAGAAAACAGGGCTAGCCAACAGCTAGGTCTGTCTAAATTTTCCTGCTCTATAGAAAAAAAAAACTACGCTCTAGCACTTACCTAACTAGAGAGTCCTACATCTATTTAAGACCCTAGCTCCCCAGTTTGGCGTGCATTTTGCATGTGGACAGAGTAGGGACAGGTCACCCATCTGTCATTTGCAGTGCTTAGCGTCAGAGAGAGGTTCCATACGAGTAGGGAAAGTGCAGGGACATGCCACCCTACCTGGGTTTAGACCGGCCAGGACACATTCTGCCCCTCGAGACAGATGCTGTCAGCACAGCACCTGAGACCTACTGCTGCTACTCATTGCTGTACATCCTGTGAGTGCGCCCGGTTGCGTTGCTGGGCTTGTTGGGCATTACTGAACTGAAAAAAATTCAATACAATCCTTTTTCTGCAAGTGGACTCTGAGTGTTTACTGTTGCTTCATCATGCTGTACCTATCCACACTGGTATTTGAATTCTCCCTCCCTAAGCTCTAGAAGATTCTTCTAGGGGCAGGGGGAAGAAATCAAACTCTCAGTCTGTGAAGCCCCAAGCAGACCAATCTAAACGATCTCTGCTCTTGTGATTTACAACAGAAGCCTAAAAATGAAATTTATCTAACAGGGCATTCCATATGTATATTTAGCGGTTTGCCTTGAGTTCACCTTTAAGAATGGATACTATATATTCATTATAGGCTGGAGATGATAGCCTATAGCCTTTGTAGGCTCACTTGTATCTTGTGAATCCTGTCTTTGTTGGATGTTACATAAAAAAAGCAATTATAAATAATCCAAAATAAAGGTACATTGATACATTTTTGTGTATCCCAGAAAAGCAATTACATGAGCGTTCAGCACAGCAGATTGAAATAGACACAAGTCGAGTGTTCCCACTTTAATGTGTAATGTATTTTGCTGTGCGGGACATGTGCTTGAAGCAAAGCACCCAGTTCTTCCTGCTCTAATCGTATCCTGCGCACTGATTAATGGATCAGAGACAGCCCGAGATGTGCGCTAATGCAATTACGTCACCTCATCGTTTCAGTTTCCCGTCATGTCCCCCCCTTTGGCGGCACTTGATCCATTTTTTTCAAAGCATATCACAGCTGCTGATTTCCTCGCTGTCAGCCCCACTAGAGCCGGTGTCAGCCTTTGTGTTCTATCAAACGCATCGAAATCTTCCTTGTATCCCTCTTGCTGTGGGGGCCCTCAGGCGCCCTGTAAGTTTCTTAACAAATAGCGCGATTTTTTTTTCCCCCGGCTGCCATGAACCCATGCCAGTTTGTTTAATAAAAAACAGAAATAAACACGGTAATAAAACTCTTCCATCATCTCGGTGGAATTGGCAGGCTTCTCATCAATGGCGTCAGTTTCCTGGCATCCCTTAGGAGTCTCTCTGGTGCAGTTTATTTATTTATTTATTTTGCCGGAACTGCCCGGCGCTTTTTAATAATGGCGTATTAAAATCAAAGTGATCGAGTATTCTATTTCATTCACATTGAAAAATTTTAATTTCAATATTTTGTTTAGGCAAAGATATGAATGTTATAAGCATGGAGGAGCATGGCGTTAGAAGCAAGCAAAGACTAAAGCCCCATACACAATATTAGATTTTCTTCAGATTTACCAAAACCATATAATGAGGTCAAACCTTAAGAGTTTAAATTTGTATGCAATCAGGCAGGACCTTATACTACATGGTTTCAGTCTGTCTGAAGACAAAAATCTGCAGAAAATCTAATAGTGTGTATGAGGTCTTAGGCTTATTCCACTGCATGTCTCCTGGTTGGATCAGGTGGAGCCCATGTATGTGGACAACGGGACACAGACCAAATAAACAAGAGCTCCAGGTCCTGCCTATGCTAGTAGTACTGCACCCAGTTCTCTACTGTGACCAGGCACCAGAAGTAGATAAGGGAGCAGCCACCCCCACCCAAAGCGCACGCACGCACCCCCCATGTTAAGGACATGTGCCCGTTTGCTCGTGCCCCCCCCCTTACCTGACCTGCCAGGTTGCATGCTCAGCTAAGGGTCTGGTATGGATTTTGGGGCCTTTTTTTGGCATGGGGTTCCCCTTAAAATCAATACCAGACCCAAAGGGCCTTATTATTGTTTCACTTTACGCATCATTAAAATCACTGCTTCTGTGAAAACTATATTTTTTCAAACTTCTTTTTGCATTGATATATGTCTCCCCCAGGGCGGTACCCGGGCCCCCATTATCCTTTTAATAGCCAATACCTTGCATATAAACCTAAAGCCCCATACACACTATCAGATGTTCTGCTGAATTTTGTCTTCAGATTTACCAAAACCATGTAGTGCAAGGGCCTGCCTGATTGCATACAAACTGACACTCCTAAGGTTTGACCTCATATTATATGGTTTTGGTAAATCTGAAGGGGGGGAGCTGAAAATCTGATAGTGAGTATGGGGCTTTAGACCCGTGGAGAATGAATAAAAGTGTTTAATTTTGTTTTGATTTGTTATTTACATAAATTTGTTTAGTTAAATTAGTTTGATTAGTTTGATTAGTTTTCGTAATTAGTTTCATGTATGAGATTCAAATTTTCGTAATTGGAATAGTTTTTAAATTAGTTTAGAAAAGTTTTCAAATTCAAATAGTTTTTCAATTTCCAAAGAGTATAAAATAGAATAGAAAATAAAGGAATGGAATAGAAAAAAAATAGACTAGAATAGAGAATATTATAACAGAAAATAAAAGAATAGAATGTGATAGAATAAAGCAGAGCAACATAGAATAGTAAATAAAAGAATAAAATAAAAAAAAAAAGAATAAAATAAAAAGAATATAACCATCTTCTGAAATTCAAATAGAAAAGAATAAAAAAAAAAATAGAATATAATTTAAATAGAAAATAACAGAATAGTATTGAAAAAAAAAAAACTAGAATAGAATTCTGTTGTTATCGATTTGTCTGTCGTTATTGACTTGAAAGAATATAAACATCTTCCTATTCTAATCTATTATTTTCTATTCAAAGCGAATTGAGTATATTTGAATTTTGGGAAATGGTTATATTCTATTGTTTGTCTAATTCTTTTAAAGTCTATTCTATTTTTTTTCTTATGCATATAAATTTATTCTATTTGAAATTCGAATTTCAGAAGATGGTTACATTCTTATGTGAATCGATTTGAAAACTATTCAAATCGATTTAAAAACTATTTGAATGCCATTAAAAAAAAGTTTTCCTTATTTCAGATTTGTTGAAATGCTGTACTTTTGTAATTCAGAAATTCGAATACATCCGAATTTCCAAAAAACTTAAATTCGTCTGCCCACGTCTAATAAGCCTTCAAAATGGGCACTTTTGATTTTTCAAGCTCAGGTCCCATAGACTTTAACAGGGTTCGCAGTTCAGCTCCAAACTTTTGCAATGTTCGAGAGTTCTGGCACAAACCAAAATGGGGGGGGTAGGGTGTTTGGCCCAACTCTACTGGAGAGGGAATCTTATTTTCTGTTCCATTAAAAAATATATATTTGATTTATGCATTTATAAAAATAAATCATATATATATTCCCCTCCAATATTAATCAGCTCTTTCTATTTTTACACTGTACTTTTTTCTTTTACCATTTCTTTCCAACTTGGGGATTTAAATGGAGTCAGCATAGACCAGACCCAGACACAACCCCCCCCCCCCCCAACCCCCAACCCCCAACCCCATACAACAATGCAGAAACAGATCATTTCTAATTGTGACCTATTCCTGATTGCAATGAACCAGCAATAGTTTACTATACAGTGATCTATTGCTGCAGAGAGCCACTGGAAAGAGCTATAACAAGAATCATACTAAGAAGTGCTGTGATGTCACTCTTCTTGTGACTACACACTCCCGATGTTAACATAACATGAAAACATTGGGGTTGATTTACTAAAACTGAAGCATGCAAAATCTGATGCAGCTCTGCATAGAAACCAATCAGCTTCCAGGATTTTTTTTTTTTTGGCTGAACAAGCTGGTTCAAAACTTTTTATCCTTCAATATATTAGGGATAGTGGCAACCGTCACCCACATTTGAACTAGAATTTGTGGCAAAGCTCTTATGGGATTTTGTCAGCAACCAAACATGTAAACATGGAAATTTATATAAAAATAATTTTTAGTAAAAACATTGGATAGAAAATGGCCAGTAATATTGGCCTTATATTAACCCTTTCGCTGCCAGAGACGTTTTTGCTTTTTTTTTTTTTCTGCACACGTTGATAAAATAATTTTAGGCTTGAAGAGATGTTTTTGCTTTTTTTTCTGCACACGTTTAACCACCTGAGATCCGTGCTATAGTCAAATGATGGCTACAGAGCGGATCTCGATTGCCGGGACTACATCTATTGACGTTGTCCCCTTTAATGGCTCCTGCGCGCTCCCGGGAGCACGCTTCGGGGAAAATCTGTGTTGGCCGCGTCCCCTGGACACAGCCAATCACAGATCGCTGTAAACGGCCAATCACAGCGGCCGTTTACAGCGCGATCGCCGCCTCCAATGGGTGATGATCTCAAATGTAAACAAATGAGATCATCTCCCATTGCCGAATCTGTCTCCTCACACAGAGACAGCGTGTGAGGAGAGAGATTCTGTGAGTTAAGTGCCAAATAGTGATATTAGTGCCATCTGTGCCCACCAGTGCCCATCTGTACCCCGCCAGTGCCCACCTGTGCCATCTGTGTACCATCTGTGCACCGCCAGTGCCAATCGGTGCCCATCTGTACCAATCGGTGCCCATCCGTACCATCTGTGCCACCTCAGCAATACCCATCTGGGCCGCCTCAGCAGTGCCCCACTGGGCCGCCTCAGCAGTGCCCATCTGTGCCCATCTGCTGCCTCATCAGTGCACATCTGTGCAATAAATCTGCACATCTGTGCAATAAATCAGTGCCCATCTGTGCTGCCTCAACAGTGCCCATCTGGGCTGCCTCAGCAGTGCCCATCTGCCACCTCATCAGTGCACATCTGTGCAATAAATCTGCACATCTGTGCAATAAATCAGTGCACATCTGTGACGACCCATCAGTGCCCATTTGTGCCGCCTCAACAGCGCCCATCTGTGCCACCTCAACAGTGCACATCTGTACAATCAGTGCACATATGTGCTGACTCATCAGTGCACATCTGTGCCGACTCATCAGTGCCCATCTGTGCCACCTCTGTGCTGCTTCAACAGTACACATCTGTGCCACCTCATCCGTGCACATCTGTGCGATCAGTGCCCATCTGTGCTGCCTCATCAATACACATCTGTGCCATCAATCAGTGCACATCAGTGCCACCTCATCAGTGCAGGCTTAGCACACACCTGTGCAATCTCAACACCAGCAACCATGTCTAAAAGAGTCTTTTCCGCCGAGGAGGCGTACAAAATTCTTTCCACGGCCGACGAGAGCAACGGGGAGCTCTCTTCTTCAGATTCTCTTTCAGATTCGGATTCTGAAGCTGACATAAATTATGAGCCAGTCCTCAGTAGTGTAACACTGACTGAATCCGAGGAGGAAGATATCTGGCCCATCAAACGAAGGCGTTCTAGTGAGGAAGTGCCGTTCACCAGCACCGCAGTGCCTCGGCAAGAAAGGCCAAGTACCAGTGGGGTGTCATCTCAGCCCCAAAGGGTTAGGAGCCATGCCGGCCTTCCCTATGCCCTTCAGAACCCCTTGTGGCTTCCTCCTAATTCAGGAGAGGCCAATGTTCCCCCTTTCACTGCCCAGCCAGGAGTCCAGGTGGACGCGGAGAATTTTACCCCAATAGATTTTTTTAATTACATTTTTACAGAGGATATGTTGGCGTCAATTGTGGCCCAGTGCAACCTGTTTGCACAACAATTTATTTTGCAAAATCCGACATCTTATTATGCCCGTCCCTACGAATGGAGAGACCTAACAGTGGAGGAGTTCAAGGTTTTTTTTAGGCCTCACATTTAACATGGGACTCGACTAAAAAAATCAATTGCGTACCTATTGGTCAACCCACCCCCTCCACCACACACCGCTCTTCTCCGCGGTAATGCCCAGAACCAGGTATCTGATGATCATGAGGTTCTTACATTTCAGCGACAATACCCAGTGCCTTCCACGAAATGACCCAAATTACGACAGGCTTTACAAAATTCATCCAATACTTCATTATTTTTCACAAACATTCCCCAAATTGTTTACCCTGGACCAATATATATGTGTGTTTGAGTCCCTTATTAAATTTAGCGGTAGGCTTAAAATGAAGCAATTTATGCCCAGCAAAAGGGCCCGCTATGGGGTGAAGGTCTACAAATTATGCGACCGAGCCACAGGGTACACATATTCCTTCATAGTGTACGAAGGGAAGGACACCAAGCTGCAGCCCCCTAATTGTCTGGACTACTTGGGATCCAGCGGGAAAGTTGTTTGGGACCTCATATACCCCCTACTGGATAAAGGCTACCACCTGTATGTAGACAACTTCTACACATCTCTGCCCCTGTTCCACAACCTTCACCGGAAGAAGACGCCAGCATGTGGCACCGTAAAAAGGAATCGGAAGGGCTTTCCCCAAAGTCTTGTGAATAAGAAGCTGCGAAAAGGAGAAACCGCAAGTCTGCCAAACAAGGAGATTCTGGCAGTGAAGTGGAGGGACAGAAGGGATGTATATATGTTGTCTTCTATCCACAATGATACGTTCATGGAAATCCCCAGAAGGAATGGCCCCGTAAAAAAACCAAAATGCATTTATGAATATAATTTGTTCATGGGGGGAGTCGACTTCAACGACCAAATGATGGAACCATACCTTGCCACAAGACGGACATACCATTGGTACAAAAAAGTAGCAATTTATTTTTTTCAATTGGCCATTTACAATTCATATGTCATTTACCGCAACTCCACCCAAAACCCCAAACGCTTCTTTGGCTACCAGGAGGAAGTTTCCACTGCCCTTATTTTCCCCGAACGGCCCACCAGAAAATATCCGATCAGATGTTGTTAGTCGACTCTCCGAGCGCCACTTTCCCGATAAAATGCCTCCCAAACCAACAGGCCAAAGACGTCAAAAAAGATGTAAGGTGTGTACCAGAGCAGGAGTCAGAAGACACATCTTATTATTGTGCACAATGTCCTTCCCAACCAGGCCTCTGCATAGGTGACTGTTTTCGCCGTTACCATACTTCAATAAATCTTTAGCGAAGTATGGTAAACATAATCCTCAGTTCCTGCCTTCATACACCTTCACACCCCTTATGCCACTGCCTGCTCTGTAACTGACCCAGGCTTGTTATTCGACCACTCTTATGCCTACCGATTCTGTACATACCGCTGCCTGATCTGGAACTGACCCTGGACTGTTATTTGACCATGCTTCTGCCTAACGATTCTGTACATACCTCTGCCTGATCTGGAACTGACCTTGGACTGTTTGACCACAATATTTGCCTGCCTCTTGGACTGATCTTGTATTCTGCAACTGGACTAGTGGGATTCAACACGGGGTCTCACATATGTGAGGGGCTCCAGTATAGTTTTTCCAGATGAAGAAAACAATTTTCTTTGTTTTCTTATTCCTAGATTAGGGTCTGGAGACTCGGAGGCTTCAAAAAGATTTGGGAGGGAGAAACCTCTGCCCCTATCCCCATTCTGTCCTAAACGAGGCTCTACTTCTGTCTGCTGCCTGTAGGACTTACTGCCATCATGCCGCACTGACCACACCACAAGGACCTGCCTACTACCAGGACCAATATTTTTGGCACTGCTGACAATATCTCTGCACTGACCCTGGACTGTATCCCTGCCTGCTGCCTGAAAAATTGTGTTCGCTGTTGCTGACCAAGTCCCTGCCTGCTGCCTGGACCAGTGATATCCTCCTGTGGACAACTGCGCTTCTAAAACCACAGGTAATCTTTTCTTTACCCTTTGCTCAGCATAATGTATTTGGGGGTGTAATTCTTGGTATGTGCAGGCTATGTGTCCCTGGAACGCCCGACCGTGTTCCTTGCATGTTGCGCCTCTGTATGTGGCCAGGCTGTGTAAACGTCTCACACATGTGATATTGCCATACTCAGGAGTAGTAGAATGTATTTTGGGGTGTTATTTTTGCTTTGTAAATGCTATGTGTTGGAAATATCTTATAAACGAACAACTTTGTGTAAAATAGAATGCGTTTTCATTTTTTTCCACATTTTCCAAAAACTTCTGGAAAAAAATGAACCATTGAAAAGACTGATTATGCCTCATAGTTTATACGTTGGGGTGTTAGCTTTCCAAAATGGGGTCATTTTCTGGACGTTTCCATTGTCCTGGTGTTCCAGGGCCTTCAAAACTGTAATAGGTGATTGAGAAATGAAATGTGTAATTTATGCTCCTAGAATGCCTGAAGGTGCTACTTCAATTTTAGGCCTCTGTATGTGGTCAGGCTGTGTAAAAGTCTCACACATGTGGTATCGTTATACTCAGGAGGAGTAGGAGTATGTATTTTGGGGTGTTATTTGTGGTATGCACATTCCGTGTGGGAGAAATAAGCTATTACAATGACAATTTTGTGAAAAAAAAAATCTTAATTTTGCAAAGAATTGTGGGAAAAAATTACAACTTCAAATAACTCACCATGCCTCTTACTAAATACATTGGAATGTCTACTTTCCAAAAAGGGGTCATTTGGGGGGCATTTGTACTTTCCTGGCTTGTTAGGGTCTCAAGAAGGGAGATAGGCCTTAGTACATCAGATGTGATCTTTTTTTGCAAATCTTTATGATTTGCCCCATAGCTCGTAGACTCTATAAATTTCACACAGATCATATAATATGCAATCATTTGGGTTATTTTTTACCAAAGATGTGTAGTAGTATAAATTGTGGCCAAAATTTATGAAGAAAAATTGCTAATTTGCAAATTTTTTCACAGAAACGAAGAAAAATTCTTTTTTTTCCAAAATGTTCGGTCTTTTTTCATTTATAGCGCAGAAAATAAAAAACCGAGAGGTGATCAAATACCACCAAAATAAAGCTCTATTGGGAATGAAGAAAAGGACAAAAAAATCATTTGGTTACAGTGTTGCATGACTGAGTAATTGTCATTCAAATTGTGAGCACTGAAAGCTGAAAATTGGTCTGCGCAGGAGGGGGGTTTAAGTGCCTAGTAAGCAAGTGGTTAAAAAATTATTTTAGGCCTGAAGATTACACAAAACCCACAAATAGTATATATTTTCTGAAAGCAGACACCCTAGAGAATAAAATAATGGTAGTTGCAATTTTTTATGTCACAAGATATTACAGCAAAGGTCTAGGAAATGTAAAATTTCAATCAGTCAAAAATACAATAACCTGGTAAATTTTTGGTAAAATATAAAAGATGAGATTGCACTGAGTAAAAAGATGCATGTCAAACTTTAAATTTATGTAAGCCTGTGAAATGGCAACAAACTTCAGTACCCTATATATTCTACAGGTGATGCTTAAAAAGCCCCTTATAGTTATGAATTTAGTGTTAAGCCCCATACACACTATCAGATTTTCTGCTGAGTTTTTCCTCCAGATTTACCAAAACCATATAATATGAGGTCAAACCTTAGGAGTTTCAATTTGTATGCAATCAGACAGGCTCTTGCACTACATGGTTTTGGTAAATCTGAAGGAAAAACTCAGCAGAAAATCTGATAGTGTGTATGGAGCTTTAGAATTATTGCTCTCAGTCCGGCATGCCCGGCGATATGCAATTTTCCTCAAATTTTTTTTTGGGGGGGGGGGGGGAATTTTATGTGCTTGGGTGTAACTTAATTTTTTTGCAAAAAAATACATTTTTTTTTTCAATCCCCTAGGTGATGATTTTTAGGTGACCGGTTCTCTTTATTGAGATATGCCAGGTCTAAAAGACTCTGCATGTCTCCCCTGAATCCACTCCAAAGACATGCTGGTAGGTTAATTAGACCTTGTCTAAAAAAATTGGCCTTAATATGTGTATGTCAATGTTGTATGTGTTTGTAAGCGTGTCAGGACCTTACAAGGTAAAGGACCACGCAAAAAGCCGCAGATGGATTCTGGTGGCAAGAAAGCGCCCTGAGGCGATTCAGTTCGCATAGGTAGCGCTATACAAGTCACTCACACTGAATGTTTAGCAATTCAGATCGTATTGCAACACATCCTTTCCCGGCAAAGCGGGCCAAGGACACTGAGAGCTTATCCTGGAAGTGACATCAGAGAGGTTGCTTTCCAGGTCACACGAAGAAGGGGAGGAGAGCAGACATGTGCCCGGTCTTCTCCTTCCCCTCTACCCGCCGTGGCGGGTGGGGGGACGTCAGTACCAGGGGTGTGTGTGAGTGATTGGGTGGCAGCGGAGCCACCTGAATGCTCTCATCTGACACACAATTCCGGTGGCTACAATGTATGGACCTGGTGACGAAAGGGTTAAAAGAAACATTGCATTACAATTTTACAAGGATGAAAGACCAACAGAAAAAAAAAAAAAAAAATGTCAAATTTGTATTGAACAGACAATGGTACAACCAGTTGTAGTTTACAGATTGACACAACCTCACCACAGCCCATTTCAACTGGAGAGCCAACACGTTTCAAACACATTATATATCGTTCTTCATCAGGGATGACACTACAAAATAATGACATTATCAAAAACAAAATGTTCAAATGCTATGATGTAAGTTAAAAATTTCATATATATTTAAAAATTCTGTTGAAAACAGCATTTGAACATTTGTTTTTGATAATAATGTCATTATTTTGTAGTGTGGTACCTTCCTGATGAAGAACGATATATAATGTGTTAGTAATTAAGAAATGGTGTTGCGCTCCAGCTAAATAAATCTAATTAAACTAAAATAAACTAACATGTACTCAAGTACCAACCAAACAAAAATAAAATAAAGTAAAATGTGGAACTGTATATTTAAATAAGCTCAGACAATGTGCATAAATTCCAAAGTGCAATACCACAGGTCAGATTGTGCACTTAACATAAAAAACTTGACATAAAAAACTTGGTAAAAAAAACTTGGTATAAAAGATCTTCTATTGATGATAGTGAGATAGTGTTGAGTGCACACATATATAAATGGTATGGTACGGAGAACAAAAAAAAAAAAAAAAAAAAAACAATGTGTCGTTATACAAGTGTAATACAAATCAAAAATTGCACAAAATGCTAATAGTCCATGTGCAGTGTACCATGTGTATGAACAAAATACTAATAGTCCATAAACAGTGAAATGTGTTTTTGAACAAAAGCTCCAAAAAAATATATATATATAAGGTGAACTACAATTATACAGAGAGCATGTCCATTTGGTGGTAAAATATGTCCATTTAGTGATAAACAAAGCAGTATCCTGCGTGCTCCAAAAACAAGAAGTGAATTCCACCAGTGCTCCTATGCGTATTGTATCCTCACACTAGGTGCAGTAATTACCTTACCTTACTGCTGTAAGGTAAACAGCATTTCCAAAGTAACGCTTGTTGTCCAGTAATGCAGGTACAATAGGTGATGTAATCCTAGACTCTCATTCACCGTGGACACGTTGTAGCATGCAGGAAAAACAAGGGGAACACTCCAATGGTGAAGTATGTATTCACAATTTATTGGGTATAAAACGAAGATATAGGTACTCACATTTAAAACAATAATAAAAAGCACAGCTAAACGAACGCGTGTCACGCTCGTGCTTCCGGACGTCACTTCCGGTGTCCTTACTGGCCAATTGTGTTCCTACGCGTATCGTCAAATGACTTCATCAGGGAATAACAACATCACATGTATCATGAGTTGTAGGTTTCTAAATTTTAGCAGGGGTTCCCCAAGACTGGAGAACTATTTCAAGGTTTCCTCTGTGTTGAAAAGGTTGAGAAACCTTGGAGCAGCCTTTCTCAACCTTTTCAACACAGAGGAAACCTTGAAATAGTTCTCCAGTCTTGGGGAACCCCTGCTAAAATTTAGAAACCTACAACTCATGATACATGTGATGTTGTTATTCCCTGATGAAGTCATTTGACGATACGCGTAGGAACACAATTGGCCAGTAAGGACACCGGAAGTGACGTCCGGAAGCACGAGCGTGACACGCGTTCGTTTAGCTGTGCTTTTTATTATTGTTTTAAATGTGAGTACCTATATCTTCGTTTTATACCCAATAAATTGTGAATACATACTTCACCATTGGAGTGTTCCCCTTGTTTTTCCTGCATGCTACAACGTGTCCACGGTGAATGAGAGTCTAGGATTACATCACCTATTGTACCTGCATTACTGGACAACAAGCGTTACTTTGGAAATGCTGTTTACCTTACAGCAGTAAGGTAAGGTAATTACTGCACCTAGTGTGAGGATACAATACGCATAGGAGCACTGGTGGAATTCACTTCTTGTTTTTGGAGCACGCAGGATACTGCTTTGTTTATCACTAAATGGACATATTTTACCACCAAATGGACATGCTCTCTGTATAATTGTAGTTCACCTTATATATATATATTTTTTTGGAGCTTTTGTTCAAAAACACATTTCACTGTTTATGGACTATTAGTATTTTGTTCATACACATGGTACACTGCACATGGACTATTAGCATTTTGTGCAATTTTTGATTTGTATTACACTTGTATAACGACACATTGTTTTTTTTTTTTTTTTTGTTCTCCGTACCATACCATTTATATATGTGTGCACTCAACACTATCTCACTATCATCAATAGAAGATCTTTTATACCAAGTTTTTTTTACCAAGTTTTTTATGTCAAGTTTTTTATGTTAAGTGCACAATCTGACCTGTGGTATTGCACTTTGGAATTTATGCACATTGTCTGAGCTTATTTAAATATACAGTTCCACATTTTACTTTATTTTATTTTTGTTTGGTTGGTACTTGAGTACATGTTAGTTTATTTTAGTTTAATTAGATTTATTTAGCTGGAGCGCAACACCATTTCTTAATTACTATCACTTAATTTGGGGAGGGTTTACACCCCTGCTGGTGTTTTGCTGCAACCACACTAGTTCTAGGACACATTGATAGGCGCGAGAATACTTTCACTTCCATTCCTGATATATAATGTGTGTTTGAAACACATTTGATCTCTTCAGTTGAAACAGGCTGTGGTGAGGTCATCTCAATCTGTGAACTACAACTGGTTGTATTGTCTGTTCAATACAAATTTTACCTTTTTTAATCCCTGTTGGTCTTTCTTCTTTGTAAAATTGTACTGCAATGTTGTTCTATTAATAAAAGGCCAATATTACTGGACATTTTTAATCCAAAGTCAATATTTATGTATTTTTTTACATTTATACGTTTATGTTTGGTTGCCGACAAAATCCCATAAGAAGTTTACAACAAATTCTATTTCAATTGAACAAGCTGAAGATAGAAGCTGATTGGCTACCAGGCTGAGCTGCACCAGATTTTGCACTCTCCAGTCTTAAGCCCCATACACACGGTCGGACTTGTACAAACTTTTCCGTGGACTTTTGTACAAAGTGTGTTGTCCACAAGTTTGTATTGCATACACACGGTCGGACTTTTTGACAACAAACACGAACGTGGTGACGTCACAACGTACTGACGCCGCTTCAAAAGAGGACGTTCAATGACTCCAGCGCCACCTTTGGTCAACTTCTGTATTGTAGTCTGATCGTTTGCAATGGTTCTGAGCATGCGTGTTTGTACCTTGTACAAAAGTCCGATGCTTTTGCGTACACACGGTAGGACTTTGCTCCATCGGACTTTTGTTGCCAGAAAGTTTGTCCGTTCGCAGAGCCAACAAAAGTCCGATGAAAACAGAAAAAGTTTGTCCGATGGAGCGTACACACAGTCGGATGTTGCTCCAAAACAGCTAATTTGCATGTTTGTTGTCAAAAAGTCCGACCGTGTGTACGGGCCTTTAGTAAATCAACCCCACTGTGTTTGCAAGGTTTAGCAAAGCGCTCCTAAAAAACACTGTGCATCAAGCTTTTTCAGTTCCTGGGCTCGGTGTCGGATGTTTGAAACTTGAGCAGCACCAATTAATCGCTTGCCGACCGTCTCATGCTGATACACTACGGCAGAAGGGCTCGTACAGGCAGAATCACATACCTGTACCTTGCCCTTTAAGAGGTGGCAAGCTCCATGAGTCAGGTCGCAAGTCCAGCAGACTTTATTTCCGCGGGGATACCCGCGATCGCCTCACAGGGAGGAAGAACGGGGAGATGCTAATGTAAACAAGCATCTCCCCGTTCTGCATAGTGACAGTGTCACTGATCTCTGCTCCCTGTGATCGGAGCAGAGATCAGTGATGTGTCACACACAGCCACGCCCCCCACAGTTAGAAAACACGCCCCTAGGACACACTTGACCCCTACACTGCCACCTTGTTGTTAACCCCTTCACTGCCAGTGTCATTTACACAGGAATTTGCATTTGTATCGCACGGATTGCTGTATAAATGACAGTGGTCCCAAAATTGTGTCAAAAATGTTCAACGTGTCCACCATAATGTCGCAGTCACAATAAAAATCGCTGATTGTCGCCATTTTAAAAAAATAAATTATTAATAAAAAATGCCATAAAACTTTTCACCAATTTTGTAAACGCTATAACTTTTGCGCAAACCAATCAATAATCGCTTATTGTGATTTTTTATACCAAAAATATGTAGAATATATATCGGCCTAAACTGAGGAAAAAAATCGTTTTTTATATATATTTTTGGGGGATATTTATTATAGCAAAATGTAAAAAATAATGCATTTTTTTCAAAACTGTCGCTCTTTTTTTGTTTATAGTGCAAAAAATAAAAACCGCAGGGGTGATAAAATACCACCAAAAGAAAGCTCTATTTGTGGGGGAAAAAAAGGGACGTCGTTTGGAAGCCATGTCGCACAACCACGCAATTGCCAGTTAAAGCAACGAAGTGCTGAAACACAAAAAGTGCTCTGGTCAAGAAGGGGGTAAATTCTTCCGGGGCTGACGTGGTTAAAGAAACAAGTTAGCAATTCAAAATGGTGCTGCCATTTTAAAACAGCACTGGGACTCAAGTAGTTAGTCAAAATCTGAAGGAATCATTTTCTTTAGATTTACCAAAGCAGTAAAGATGCATAGTCAGTTCTGGAGGTCAGGGAGTTGCTGGACACACTTTAGGTGTAGCTTTTTAAAAGTCCTGTGCCAAAAACTACCAGGACAGAAAGCGAAAGTATTGATCAAAATGGCTGCTCCCTCAACTAGACTGGCCATAGACTAACACAGCACAGTGAAATGGATGTTGTAATGAAAATCTACCGAACATTGACAGGTTATTTCATCCAGTCTATTTATAAATGCAGATTCCCCTTATCAGAAATAAGGCCAATTAGGCTCTGGATAAGTATGTGATTAACAAAGACTGCTCTTAATAGAAATTAAATCCATTCTCATTTGAAAAGAGCAAATGGAGTCAATGCTGCCATCTCACAAATGTCCAACCAGTCCAATAAAGCATGCACAGATCTCCCCTCAATCCCTTCCACCTTTTCGTTTCTTTTCCGACGCAACTTTTTCGAGGCTTGGAAGAAAAGTTTTGCTCCTTCAAAACTCTGCTGTGATTTTTATCTCTCAGGCCAGATGTGATATGTAGCGCTACCTCCGCAGGATCCACTGGTGAATGAAGTTATCTCCCACCCTGCACAGCCAGGCACACAGAAATTTCCACCACATGCCGGAGCCAAGATTTAGTCCTTGCAGCTTTTTTTTGTATTTTATTAGGGGTATTGAGCTTGGATTTGGTTGAGGGTGTTGTGAGATGCCCACTTGATCAAAGTAATAGCAGAATTCTTCAGGGACACAAATATATACAGTCTGATATATACAGTCTGTGTTATACACTTCTACCTCCAGCACGATCTTGCTTGCAGAACTCCTCCTAGGACCAGCTGGCACCGTTTGGTTGATCCAAAAAAGCTCAATTAGATCTGTAGCAAATGCCCTTTACAGGCAGGGACCGTGAGCCCCTTTGGCTGTGTAGCAAAAAGTCCCAGTGCTCAGCTGTCCTACTACTGTGGCTACTGATCCCAGCACCACCCCTTCAGGCACTGCTAACCCTCCTGGCTGCAGCTGCCCCTTTCACTAGCCATCCTGGCTACTTCTCCACTGTCCTCCCAGCTTGACTCTGCATCCATCCCAGACTGCTTGCACCCAAGTCCTCTCAGGTATGCCTCTTAGTCCTCTAACACTCACCAGCCCTCCTGGCTGTCTTCCTCCCTGAAGATTTGCCCAGCAGTTTTCTGCTGCTTTCCTCCACCTGCTCCCATGCCTCCTGGTCAGGACACTTCTGTGTGTCATGAAGAAGATGACCCCCCCCCCGACTAGGGGCACCCTCAAGGGCCACCGACAGCCTAACACCCTATCTCCACTGCCCTAGCTGGGCTGACTGAGTATATGTGGGGGGCCTGTCCCCTGCCAACCCATCTGTTGGGGATTGGTCAGAGCCCTCATGAATACTCCAGGCAGCTCCCCCTCAAATCCACTCCCATTCTTCTAGAATATTCTACCAGTTTATCAGTAAGGGGTAGAGGCCAACTGATCAATCGGCCGATATTTGGCGTTTTTTAATTAATCGGCATCGGCCGATTGTGCTGTTAAAAAAGGCCGATTACATCTTCAGCGTGACTCACAAGTGACTTCTGTAATAGAAGTCAATGCAAGTTGCCTGAAGACTTCTCCTATCTGGGCAGTCTGCCAAAAAAAGAGCAAAGAGATACAATGCTTATAATTATCAATGAACTGAACTCTGTGTAGGAGTTCTCAGTTTAACCATTAACCACTTCCCACCCAGCCAATGCATATATACGGCCGGGTGGGAGCCGTCTACTCCTGATAGGACGTTCAGGAACGTCCTTCAGGAGTAGCGGGATCGCGCGCCACCCAGACACGGCACATCTCAGATCGGCAGGAGGGCTCTGTGATTGGCCCTCCTGATCACATGACGGCCGTGTCCAATCACGGCCGTCATGTGATGTAAACAAACAGACGGTTGCTAGGCAATCGGCTCTCCTCTCCTCACACGGAAGTCACCGCTGAGGAGAGGAGAGCAGAACGCTGCAGCCGGCTGATGATCAGTGAGTATGGGCTGCTTTTTACAGCCTTTTACTCACTGATCATCAGTGTAGTGTAAACACACAACACACCACACAGTACAAACACAGTCCCCACATATGTCCCCAAAACACACATGTCCCCAAAACATACATGTCCCCAAATAATAAAAACACATGTCCCTAATAATAAAAACATGTCCCCCACATATGTCCCACTAAAATCACATGTCCCAATGATTATCTGCACACATATGTACGTGATCACCTGCACACATATGTACATGATCATTTGCGTACATATGTCCGTGATCACACAAACCAATTATTATACACTTAAAGGAATTTTTTTTACCAAAAACATGTAGCAGAATACATTTTGGCTTAAATTTATGACAAAATTTGATTTTATTGGATTTCTTTTCAAATAGAAAAAAGAAAAATATTGTTTTTTTTCCAAATTTCCGCTATTTTTGCGCTTATATCGCAAAAAAAAAACGGAGTCGTGAATAAATAACACCAAAATAAAGCTCTATTTGTGCGAACAAAATGATAACAATTTCATTTGGGTACAGTGTAGCATGACCGCGCAATTGTCACTGAAAGCGCTAGAGCGCTGAAAGCTGAAAATTGGGCTGGGAAGGAAGGGGGTGAAAGTGCCCTGTATTGTAGTGGTTAAGCATCAAGTGTCAGAAAAGACTAAATCTTTTCTGACACTTGATGCTTACAAGTAAAAATCCTGTATTTTCTGCTAGAAAATCACTTAGAAGCCCCAAAAATGATATATATATATTTTTTTTTAGCAGAGACCCTAGGGAATAAAATAGCAGTTGTTGCTAAATTTTATGTCACATGGTATTTGCGCAGAGGTCTTTCAAACGCAAGTTTTTGGGAAAAAATACACTAATGATTTAAAAAAATAAATAAAAAATAAAACAGTAAAGTTAGCCCATTTTTTTCATCCAAAAGTTTTGATTACCTGTTTTTGTGTATTTAATATATGGGTTTTTTTTTTAAACCTAAATTATACATACAAGTGAACTGATTGGATGTTTGTTTTGTTTAATAAATGTTTAAATGTAAGAAATTTTCTGGATCACTTATTACTCAAGGCTGCTTTCACAATGGAGTTTTAGTTTTAATGGTGATTTACAGTCATTTTAGCGGCGCTATTCGGCTGCTAGCGGGCGCACTTATAATCCAGCTAGCGGCCGAGGAAGGGGTTAAATGTGCCCCTGAAGAGCCGCTGCCAAATCGCATTGCAAGCGCTTTTGCAGCGGTGCCCATTCATTTCAATGGGCAGGAGTGGTGGAGGAGCGGTATACACCATTCCAAAGATGCTGCTTGCAGGACTTTTTTTTTTTTTTAACGTCCTGCCAGCGCATCTCCTCAGTGTGAAAGCACTCGGGCTTCCACACAGACTGCAGGGGAGCCGTTTTGCAGGCACTTTAAAGGTGCTATTTTTAGCCCAAGAGCACCTGCAAAAAACGCCCAGTGTGAAAGGTGTCTAACGGCTAGATTTTATGAGATGAAGGGGAGAAGAAAAAAAAAAAATCGGCCTAACATATCGGGCCAAAAAAAAAAAAAAATCGGCATCATATATCGGCCGCTGCGATTTCTAAATATCAGCATCGGTCAGAGAAAAACCCATATCAGTCGACCTCTAGTAGGTGGAGGTCTCAGATGCTGCCTGTGAGTCATCCAGCCCTTCCTGAATCACTCACCTCACTCAGATTAACAAAACCACACAGGCTTGGCTACCAGCCAAGCCTGACAATTTACCTACACTAACAAGACCTATTCTCCTTCTAGCACACTAGAGGGTGCTACAGATATAAAAGCCAACAACTGGTATTTCAGTTATCTGATACGGTCGGCAAGCTGAACCATGTACTGGTTCCTTAAATGTCTCAGTGAGACACGTGAACGGATGGCGGACAACAGAATTCCAACTAGCCTGGTCATTTTGAAGTCCAATAATGGCCTATTGTTCCTCAAATAGATACTTCATAATATAGGATAGATAAAAAAAAATGGCGCTTTACCGGTTTCTTAATGACCAATGAAGACATTAATTAATTTAATGACATTAATGTTATGTATTGGTACTTCTCTATACTGTATTGTACAGTTTTATACCTGTATGGTTTATAACCTTAATAAAACAAAAATTTTGCAGAAAACCTTTCCATGAATACATTCCTTACGTCACAACAGGCAACAATAGTATCATTAACCACTTCAATACAGGGCATTTATACAGCTTCCTTACCAGACCAATTTTTAGCTTTCAGTGCTCTCACACTTTGAACGCTAGTTACTCAGTCATGCAACACTGTACCCAAACATCATTTTTATAATTTTTTTCATACAAATAAAGCTTTCTTTTGGTGGTATTTAATCACCACTGGGTTTTTTATTTTTTGCGGCATAAGTGAAAAAAGAGCGAAAATTTTGAAAAGAACTTTTTTTTTGTTTCGATGATAACATTTTGCAAATAAGATTTTTTTTCATAAATTTGGCCAAAATTTATATGGCTACATCTCTTTGGTAAAAATAAACCAAATTAGTGGATATTATTTAGTCTCTTTGAAAGTTATAGAGTCTACAAGCTATGGTGCAAATCACTGAAAATTGATCACATCTGATCAGACCTGATGCACTGACGGCCTAATTTCTTGAGGCTCTGAAATGTCAGGAAAGTACAAATACCCCCCAAATGGCCCCTTTTTGAAAAGTAGACAGTCCAAGGTATTTAATAAGAGGCATAGTGAGTTTTTTGAAGTCGTAACTATTTTTTTCCCACAATTCTTGGGAAAAAAATTTTTTGTTTGTTAGTTTTTTTTTACAAAATTGTCATAACAACAAGTTATTTCTCATACACAGCATATGCATACTTCCAATTACACCCCAAAATACATTCTGCAACTCTTCGAGTATGGCGATACCACATGTGTGGGACTTTTACACAGGCTGGCCACACAGAGAAGTCCAAAATGCAGGGAGCACCGTAAGGGGTTCTAGGAGCATAAATTACACCTCTAATTTCCTAACGACCTATTACATCTGTGAAGGCCCTGGAGCACCAGAACAGTAGAATTACCCACAAAATGACCCCATTTTGGAAAGCAAACACCCCAACGTCTATTCTATGAGGCATAATGAGTCTTTTGAACAGTTAACTTTTTTCCACAAGTCTTCTGAAAACGTGGAAAGAAAATGAAAACATACTTTTTTTTTTTTTTTTTTTAAACACAAAGTGGTCAGTTTATAAGATATTTCTAACTCAAAGCATGTACATAGCAAAAATTACACCCCAAAATACATTCTGATACTCATCCTGAGTATGGCGATACCACGTGTGTGACTTTTACACAGCGTGTCCACATACAAAGGCCCAACATGCAGGGAGCGCCGTCAGGTGTTCTAGGAGCATAAATGACACCTCTAATTTCCTAACAACCTATTACATTTGTGAAGGCCCTGGAGCACAAGGACAATGGAATTACCTACAAAATGACCCCATTTTGGAAAAAAAACACCCCAAAGTATATTCTATGAAGCAACATTAGTCTTTTGAGCTGTTAATTTTTTTACACAAGTCTTCAGAAAACGTGGAAAGAAAATTAAATTTTTTTTTTTTTTTTTACACAAAGTTGTCCATTTGTCCTCCTGAGTATTGCGATACCACATGTGTGAGACTTTTATACAGCCTGGCCATATACAGAGGTCCAACATGGAAGTGGTACCTTTAGGCGTTCTAGGAGCATAAATTACATATCTCATTTCGTTCCTACCTATCACACTTTTGAAGGTCCTGGAGCACCAGGACAATAGAATTACCCACAAAATGACCCCATTTTGGAAAGCAAACACCCCAAATGTGTATTCTATGAGGCATGGGCTGCAAATAGGTACTCGGGTACTCAGACGGGCTGGTGACAGGTACTCGGATGGACTGTGACAGGTACTCGGGTACTCAGATGGGATGGGACAGGTACTCAGGTGGATTAAATTTGGTGTGTATCTACCAGAGGGTGGTCCTGGGGATACACTACAGAAAAATCCACATGCCACGTCCTTATAATAACTTTTTTGGAAAGAAACAAAAAGAGAAAAACAAAAATTGTTGACCATACTGGACTTTTTAGGCATAGATATATATAAAAAAGGAAAAAAAAAAAGAAGAGGGGAGGAAAAAAGAATGTTAATTTAAAACAATTTTTTTTTTTTCTAAAAAAGGGGGAAAAAAACCACACACCCGATCTCAATATTTCATATCCTGTCTAATATATTAGTAAATTCTAGCAAATTCTGTATATATTCCTATACACATCCAATAATAGGAGCATTAAAGAAAAATTAACACTCAATACAGAAACCAGTTTGTATAAACAGGATAACAATTGAAGAACAGGTCAAAGGTATTCTGATGCTCTACATGTTTCGCGTTCATCATAACGCTTCCTCAGGAGCTTAACATTTTTATTTCTTTGGATAGCCCAAAAAAGGAACAAAAGAAAAGAAAAGGGTATCTCTATAGAGGTAGACTGGTATATGACATTAGTGTCAGGCTATTGCATGTAGGGGAGCCCACAGATGAACAAGGAACTCCAAGCGTGTGTATATATGTATATATATATATATATATATATATATATATATATATATATAAAACGACAGAGGAAGATGGTATAAGCCGTAATCTTCTATTAATCTGGTTAAAATATCCCAAAAGTGCCTCTCCCACTGGGTATAGTCCAAATTTTCCGGTATCATTGAAGGAGAGGGGGAGCAGTAAACCCCTCAGTCACCTTCTTCCTTCAACCGTCGGGCTGCTGTGCCAAAAAATTGTTTTTAAATTAACATCCTTTTTTCCTCCCCTCTTTTTTCCATATATATATATATATATATATATATATATATATATATATATATATAAATCTATGCCTAAAAAGTCCAGTATGGTCAACAATTTTTGTTGAGGTTTTTTGTGTTTTTCTCTTTTTTGTTTCTTTCCAAAAAAGGTACTCAGGTACTCGGGTACACAGATGGGCTGGGACAGGTACTCGGGTACACAGGTGGGCTGGGACAGGTACTCTGGTACACAGGTGGGCTGGGACAGGTACTCGGGTACACAGATGGGCTGGGACAGGTACTCGGGTACACAGATGGGCTTTGATGGGTGATGACAGGTACTTTGATGGGTGGTGAAAGGTCCTCTTTATTTGGGGGGGTAATCAGTGTGATTGGTGTACACTGCTGCGGTAACGAGATGTTACCGCAATCTCCTCCTCACAGACGATCAGTGTGTGGGGAGGAGAACCTGGTAACATCTCGTTACCGCGGTTTGTTTACATTCTGTGACCGGCTGTGATTGGCTCTTTACTGCGATTGGGGTTGGGCTTTGTCAGGGTGACAAGCCGCATCCCCGATCAGCGCTCTGCACGCGCCCTATAACGGCACAGTACATGTGACCGGCTGTGATTGGACACGGCCGGTCACATGTATCGGGGGGGGGGGGGTCAATGGGGATGGAAACCACACAGATTGGGGGTGGGCTGTGTCCGAGGGACACAGCTCATCCACGATCGCCGCGCTGCGGCCCGCAGGAACGGCGAAATACCGAGGCTGTCATATGACGTCCACCCAAGATGGGAGATCCCATCTGTGGCCGTCATATGACTATGGCCGGGTATTGAAGTGGTTAAAGAGGATGTAAAGGCAAAAAAATAAAAATAAAAACATACACCCTGTAAGGCAAAGGCATAATGAGCTAGTATGCATAGCATACTAGCTCATTATGAATAACTTACCTGAGAACGAAGCCCCCGAAGCGGTCCTCCGTCTTCCTTCGCCACTGCCATGTATCCCGGAGCGACTTCCATGTCTCGCTGCTCTGGCACTGTGGTTCGCCGGAGCCACGATGATGTCACTACCACACGGGAGCCGACACTCGCAGCATATTGCTGCGATCTGCAGCCTGCCCAGTGCACCGCTGTCTACGGCGCATGCACTGTAGACAGCGGTGGCTGTCTTCCGGTAAATATCTCCTAAACCGTATAGGTTTAGGAGATATTTCTTGGACCTACAGGTAAGCCTTAATCTAGGCTTACCTGTAGGTCAAAGTGGATTGTAAGGGTTTACAACCACTTTAATTTAGAAAATTTCCACCTTTTATCATTAAAAAGCCATCCTCAAATTCCAGTCCAACAACTTTTCCTAGGCTGAGATGATGTCATCAGTCTGCTGCAGGCAAGGAGGAAGCATTTGACTGTGAACCCATTCTTGTTTAAAGACAGATGTCAGGGTAGAGCTTGGCGTAAGGAGACACTTTCTGTGGCTGGCACACCAATCTCTTAAAAATGATAAGTATGTCTTAGTTAATGTCTTACTTGCATAACTTGCCCTGTTGAATTGCGTTTAAAGCGGAGGTCCACCCTAAAGTGGACCTTCCGCTCATTGGAATCCCCCCCCCCTCCGGCGCCACAATTGGCACCTTTCAGGGGGGAGGGGGGTGCAGGTACCTGTACAGTACAGGTATCTGCACCCACTTCTGGCGTAGATTCTGCAGAAGGTACGCCCCTTTCCGCAGAATCTACGCCTCTTTCCGAAAGTCCCCCGCTGCCTGCTGGGAAACACACGGATCCCAGAGACAGCGGGGACCATCCTTATTGCACAGCGCGACTCGCGCATGCGCAGTAGGGAACCGGGAAATTAAGCCGAAAGGCTCCACTTCCTGATTCCCATACCCAAGATGGCGGCGGCAGCACCCGAGAGACGATCGAGAGATCGGCTTTGGGTGCCGACATCGCGGGCGCGCTGAGCGGGTAAGTGTCACTATTTTAAAAGTCAGCAGCTGCAGTATTTGTAGCTGCTGGCTTTAAAAAAAAAAAAAACGGCGGAACTCCTGGCGGACTCCCACTTTAAATAATTTTTAGAATTTATTAAGATTTGTTGGAACCTCATATGGTGTAATAAGCCTGCCAGAATTAGTTATGAATTCGTTCAATAACCAAATGACCAGTGGATCGGGCTATTGGCACCAAATCACTGGGCATATTTTCTGGTGACAACTTCAGCATCTTGCAGGTTGAGAAGTGGGCAGTTTGCATGCATCATCTTACAATATGCTTACTTATTTCACAACTAAAACCCTTTTCCGGCATTAGATTCCACTAGTCCACCTTTTAATCAATTTCAATCCAATTTAATCAATCAATCCAACAATATCATTTATATACAAGCTTTGGCAGTCCACTAAAACAATACAGGTTATTTCGAAATACACAAGATTTATGCCATTATCGTCAAGAGCATTTCTGGAAATTCTACAACTGGAAATGGTAAAGTTGATCTAGGGAAAATCTGATTGCCAAGGAGGAAGGAATTTTTTCCCCTTGCTGTAGCAAATTGGATCATACTTTGCTGGGGTTTTTGACCTTTCTCTGGATCAACTGTGGGTATAGGATTGAGTATATGGGATTGTAGGATATTAATTTTCTATTTATTTATTTTTATGGTTAAACTAGATGGACTTGTGTCTTTTTTCAACCCAAGTAGCTGATATATGGGGGAGCAATAGACATGGTGAAGGGACCCCCAGCCAAAGACCGTCCCCGCCCTAGGGGAAATATGGAGGCGTTTTCAAATATGGCATGAAACCAAGCAAGGAAGGGAGACCCCACCCCCAAGGGTCCAAAATGAGTTGCACATAGGCAGGTGGGGGGGGGGGGGGTAATTACTATGTTGGATGTCCCATAGCAATGGCAACTGAAGGGGGGAGACACAACAAAAAACTGGAGCTCAGCACAGCACATCTTTACTCGTGACCAACACCTTAGACACTGGTGAAAAAACTGAGGACTCCCAGTAATGGGAGAGATTGTATAGGGGAGTACACGCCTTGGGGGAGTGCCAGTGTCCGGCACCTGACAGTCCAATGTAACCCACATAGTAATTACTATGGCTCTGTGTCCCCTGATGTAAGAAAATACAAATCTGCAGGTAGCATCTAAGCCAGGGGTGCCCAACCAGTGGCCCGTGGAGCCCTCTGATGTGGCCCGCGACCTCCTGCACTGAGATAGAATAGAAAGAATACTGTTATTAAAGGTTTATTTTATTTATTACTAAAATCATAGTGTATATATGGGCATATGTTTTCTGCAGTAGTTACTGGGCTGCTTTCAAACTGATCCGCAGGTGCAGAGCAATTTACCGGCGGGTTACCTGCACTGAGCCATAGACTTCTATTATTACCTGCGAGTTTGGTGAGCTTTCTGAAAGTGCACCAAACATGCAGAATTTAATAGAAGTCTATTGCAAACGGCAGGAAAGCCAAAGGTACACTGCGTTGCACACATGGTGCGGTTAAACCACAGCGCAGCAGTGTGAAAGCAGCCTTGGACCACTTTCACACGGTCAGTCTGACAGTCCCACTAATTGGACCCTCTATTCACCTCTAAGTAGTGGCAGACATAAACTTGTGTTCTACCTCTAATACGATCCGTTAAAAAGTATCGTGGGCTGTGTCCATGTCCACTCTCCAAATGCATAGTGGACACGGATGTCACCCACCCGTTCCGCTCATTGTGGCCCGTGACCGGTTACCAAGTCGCTTAAGTGGCCCTCACTCTTCAAAAGGTTGGGCACCCCTGATCTAAGCCTTCTGAAACAACTATATTGCAAAGAATGCATCAAGGAAAATAATAGGGAACAAAGCCCCTCAATGTCCACCAGGATAGTCTATGGATTATCCTGTGTCGATCGCAGAGGTTGCTGAGTAATCCAAACAAGGGGATCACTAGGAGACCTCGGTAGAGCTGACACTTCAAAGATCCTTAAAGGAAAGGGCACATCAAAAAGGCCTCAATCAGCTATATGAGGTAAATATACAATTGGCTAGCTATTCAAGGGCACATAATGCAGGGGGAGATTGGGTTAATCCTGTAAGGACCCTCACAACCATTACTCACGTGACACTTCAGCAGATGAGGCTCGAGATCTCTTCCTGGTTCTCTGCAGGTGGGCTTGTAGGTTACCCCAGTTTGTGATCACGCCCGTGCGGCCTGCCTGGTGGGCAAGGATCAAGAGCCAGTTGAGAACCTGGATGGGACCTGTTTCCAGGTAAAACAAAGAAGGTAGATCTGCCAGTGTGCGCAGGCTAAATGATGCTGTGGCCTTCTGAAATGTGACCTGACCGCTAACGGGTAGCCCCAGGGGTAGGTATATCCCTGTTGGCGTGCAAGATCCAGAACCGGACACAGCATGGCTCTTTATTGTAAGGTTTCTCTGGACAGGTCTGGCAGAATCCCGATAGAGGCACCATTAGAGTCCACCTCTCCATGTTCCCGTGCCTTACGGAAAATGGTCTCCTGAGTATATTGATGTATGGGACAAATAACATTGTGTGGTCTGCTAGTATCAGATGGTCTGGAGCCTAAGGCCCTGTGGACAATATCCAGTTCCAGAGAGGATGGAGGGGAGTCCAGAATCTTGTGAAAAATTGCAATGACTGTCACTGCCAGATTCTCCATGCCTGTAGCCTGGTTCTCTAGGTGCAGCTGTAAGGCCACAGTTGAATCCACTTGTATCCCCTGGGAGCTTTCAAGGGATGAAATTGGATGTTCCAGTGCCGATAGTGATGATTCTCCAGAGTCCACACTGTTGGAAAGTGACTGCACGTTCGTCCTAACTGCCTGTATGTCTTGGCCATATGCATCCTCCACCCGGAGAATGAGTGCCTCAATCTCCGTTTTGCCAAGGAGGGCCTGTAGGAGTGCTCAGATTTCGGTGTCCATTCGGTTCACCCCCGAGTAGTATGGAGAGTTGGATACTTCTGAGAGAAAGGCCACCGGCGTCTCCGCAAGGCTATCGGAGGCTGTAGAGGTGGTAGGAGAAGCAGGTCTTGCTTGGGAGCCCTGGGCCATCTGAGATGCGCCATGTGGTTCCATCATCTTGTTGCCTGAGGACGTTTTCTGCGAAGTCGGGAAAAAACGTTGCATTTACCCTGTAGGTTTAGTTGTACGAGTCACTCGGGTTGCTGAACGTGTCTTGTGTCTTTTGGCTGAGAGCATGCCAGTGTAAAAGAGCTATACAAGCCGGGCTAGGCAGGGGGAAGCAAGGAGCTCATGCAGCACGTGTCTTCAACTGGCTATGTCCAGACCACGCCCCGTACACATCACTTTTAGTTTACTGGGGACCGAACTAATTTGCTCACGTGTTACTTGTGAGTATATTAGTTGTTTTAATAAATGGCTTTATAAGAATTTATTATACTATGTGAGTTTTCTCTGTAGGCAAATAGTCTGGAACAGCCATTCACATAGACAGAGGATTCCTAAAGAGACTTGAGCCTGCTTTTACTCTATTGGGGAGGGGAGACACTGCAGTCGTAGAATGCATGAAGGTAAAAAACTCTGAGCCTTTAGAACCACTTTGAGCTTGGTGGGTTAAAAGCCATTAGAGTGGGCAGTCCCTAGGTGGCGGCTATCCTTGTAGTTAACTGTGAAATAAAATTGTTGATATGGCAATGTCATGGTTATCCTACATTTCAATTGTGCATTTGGTGCACGGATGGCTCCCATTTGGCCCAGCACCCGACTTTTAGGAGAAGCGGGAAGATGCATGGAATTGGTGGATGGTTCTGAATTAGAAATGGTGCCCAGATTTCTCTAGTCCTTTCTATTGGCGCCTTCAGCTAAGCCCACCAAAATTGCTTTTCATGGTTTGCGTGCCTCGCATTCTTTTTTTATTTTTTAAACTAAATAAAGCTGTGTTCTCTTTTATAGTCATAAAAGGTGTATGTTAGAAAAGATTTGATGGAATAACTTTTTTAGGAGTAGGTAATTTGTTGAATCCCCGAAGTGCTGTGTTACATTTTCCAATTTAGTAAATGCAGCCCCCTGCTGGATTATAGTACCCCGTTTGGCATTTGGAATTGTTTGAGTTTGATGTATCTTCTTAAGAGTATGTCAGTCTGTGTGCTTATTACAGAACGAAACTACAAATAACTAACACAAGCAACAGAGATATGTTCATGAATGCGTTTACTGCAGGATTATGTTATTACAAACGTAGAGAAAACAGGCAATGTACATTGAGAAGTGGAGCTGTAGAACATTACTGTTTTTTTTGTTTTTGTTTTTCAAACACTGGCTGTTTTAAAGCTGAACTCCATGTTAATGCAAAATAATGCAGCTCTATAGTCCTCAATATGTTCTACTTTGACCTAGAATCAGTTTTCTTGCATTCTCGGTTAGGCAAAGCTCACATTGGGAGAGGGAGAAGCACAAGGAGCCATTCAAATGTGCTGCAGTGCTCATATGCAAACAAGGAATATGCTGATAGGAGGAGAGATCAGACTGACAAAGATGAGCTCATTCTGCTGCTGTATTTAGTGGTTTGCCTGGAGTTCAGCTTTTTACGTAATAAACTAGACATGTTTGTGATTTGGTAAATTTAGAACAGAATTCTACAAGTTTTTTCCAAACATAGTTTAGGCAAGTGCATATTTTATTTTCCCCAGCTTTAAAAAAATGCGGTGAGTTTACAGATAAGCCATGCACATAATGATGGTACAGAACACAGGATCTATCTCTTGTTCCCCATTCTTGTTGCATCAGTCTTTTATAAACGTGCAGATCCATTCTTTTGTTGGTCTTTAGTCTATGACCAATGACGTTCCTATTTTTTGAGGCGATAGGCTACTACTGTAAGCAACAGGATTGCTAAAGCAATAGATTTTTGAAGAAACAGCCCTATGACAATTCTTAGTAGATTGGACGACTTGAATGTCGCTCAAAAGTAGTTAAAATTTTTGCTTGCTTTTGGACATTTGATTTTGGAATGAATGGCACTCCCTGAACGAACAGCACATACAATGGTAGAAATACGTTTGAGAAAAATTTCCCATCCTCCTCCTTTGAATTTTTTAATCATTGTGGTTGAAAATTATCATCTTAACCCCTACTAATCATTAGAAAATCAAACTTTTTAAGAACCAAAGTACTGCTGTCAACTTAAGTGTCTCTTTCCCTTTCTAGGAGTTGGTTAAAATGTCAATGGCTTCCTTTCATCCTAAACAGGAAGTTCCAACCAAAATGGGTATCAGCTGATGCTGTGACATCAATACGACAGGACTTTGTAGATATGTGAATGAGAGGACAAGATGGTGGCCTTCAGGACCTAAAAAAAAAATATATTTTGCCAAATGGCCCAGGAGGCACCTACCACTCTGAGCAATGAGCAGAGATAGTGGACAGAAGCTCCCTTGGTATGTGCAGGCAGTAAAGCAAAAGTGCCCAAACGGTGGCCCGCAACCTCCTGCTCTGGCATGGTTGCCATTTTGGGGGTTGCTGACCTGCCATCCCAGAGTATCACTGCTGTGAATGGAGTTGGTGCTAAAGGAAGCAAGCGGCTGCAGAGCAGAGCCATATAAGCCAATGCTTACTGTATAACGCCAACTCCCATACCAAATGTACTCTGCCTGGGACAGCAACAGATGGTGATACCTGAATGGAAGTCTGTTATTCAAGGTAAGTTTATTAATAAAAACTCTGTGCGTGTATATATATTATATATCTATCTATCTATCTATCTATCTATATATATATATATATATATATATATATGGACATATCTGCTCTGAAGTGGTTACTGGGCTGCTTTCAAACTGATCTGCAGCACCGTTGCACCTGCGGGATACCTGCACTGAGCCATAGACTTCTATTAATACCTGCAGGTTTGGTGTGCTTTCTGAAAAGCACATCAAAACATCTGAATGCGCCACACCTGCAGGATATCTATTGCAAAGTGCAGCTAACCCGCAGGAAAGCCCCAGGTGCACTGCCCCCTCGGTGCAGGTAAACCGCAGCGCATCAGTGTGAAAGCCCCTTTCACACGATCGGCCAGATAGGGTCCGCCTGTCAGTTTTTCAGACGGACCCTCCCTTCCCTTCACCTCTATGAAGCAGCAGATGTAAACGGACTTGTGTCCATTTACACCCACCTACCTCCAATCTGATTCACTAAAAAAAAAAAAAAAAAAAAAATAATAAGAAAAGAAAAGGGTATGCGGCCCCTTCCATCTGGGCAGCTTGGATCGGAGGGCCCATAAAGTAGAGTGGGCTGTATGCGTTTTTCATATGCAGAGTGGACACAGACCTGTCATCTGGACGCTCTGCTCGTTGTGGCCCACAACCGGTTACCAAGTTGCTTAAGTGGCCCTTCGCTCTTCAAAAGGTTGAGCACCCCTGCTGTATTTCCACTAGAAGGAACTGTACCTTTGGATCTGCTATGTCCTCCAGTGATCACTTGGAGAAACTACTTTATACAGCATGCTTATAATTAAGAAAATTTCTCAGAATAAATCCGTTACATTTATTGCTGGCAATGCAATCATTAACAGTCTTTCAATTTGCTAGACACAATGCAGGCTATAGACCAGCCTTTTTCAACCTTTTTAATGTGGACGAACCCTTGAAATGATGTTCTGGTATCAGGGAACCCCTACAAAAAAAATAATTTCATGTACAGCTCACTGTCCACTAGTGCGATGGCCAAGAAGAACAACGCTTCTTGCATGTGTGGTCAGAGAGAGAATAACCTCCCTCTTACAGATAGCTAAAAAGAAAATGGTTTCAGTAGCAACTTATCTGGATGGCAGAAATTTCTCCTTACTCCACGAACCCCTAACAACCTCTGGAGGAACTCTAGCTGAGAAAGGTTGCTATAGGAAACACACAAAGCAACCATCTTGTAATGTGGATGATGAGTGGTCCGATCACCTACCAAAGCTGTCAGGAAGGGCCAGCCCAGACTAAGCTAGGAAGGATACTGCAAACCTAATTTCATATCCTTAAATAATTCTGATGCTTTCCAACTGAAATAAAGCACATTAGAAGGTGTTTTTATTGCATTAACATTTCCACATGGAAATCCAGTTATTTTTTACTCATTATGTACAGAGGCCCATTCTTTAGTGGTTTTACGGTTACAGTACATAGTTCATTCTTACCGTCAAAGCCAGTAAATGCTACATTTAATCCGCAAGGGAGCATTTAACACTGCAGTGCTGTTAGATTATTGACAGTGAAGTGTTAAAGAGTAGTAAAAGCATTTAGGAGAAGACCCCTTTTAAATAATCACATTAATTTCTATCATCACTACATTTTGTAGCTCTTTGACTCCTAACTCAGTCCAATAGAGAATAAATGCAAGAAAACCTTTTTTATTTTATATAATAAAAAGAAAACTCTAGCTTCCATACATTAAATTACAAATGCGTCTATTTGAAAAATACTCACCGTACATTCCTGTTCTTGACGTTCATTGAATGACATATGAAGCCTGAAACCTTCGGGCTATACTGCCACCTTCAGGGGTCTTGGACAAACAGAAAAATAAAAAACAAAACTAGGCAAGCTTAGGATAACCCCCCACCACCAGCAATCCTCAGTTTTGTAGCAAAGAGGTACAAAGAGCACGATCATAAAACACAGACAGGTGGGACATGTGTCCCTTATTGTACTCCACAATAAATATTTTACGGTAGGTACAAAAAAAAGCAGTTTCTTTCATATCCATTGAGAGACAGAAGACGACATTAACCTTTAGGACATTCAAATTCAGACCAATTGAGGAGTGGGCGACACAGAAAACAAATGCTACCAGGCCCAAGAAAAGAAAACAGAACGGGGGGACTGCCTTCAGCTCTAAAAGGTGCCCAAAGGACCTTATACCCAAACTAGCATCAGATGAGGCCAAAATGTCCACATTGTAGAACTTAGAACAGAAGGCCAGATTGAACATCTAAAAAACTGTTGCCTGATGCCAAAAAGCCCAATAAGCACTCACAGATATACTAGAGCCTGTCTTGGCAGGAAAAAGGGTGGAACCTGATTTTTGAGACCAAGTCTTGGCTGGTCTGCTGAGCCACCTAAAGATAGACAAAAGAGAAGCTGGTGATCCTTTTTGGGGTTCAGTTAGGGTGGTAAAAAAAGGGAATTATTATTTGTGAAAGAAGCAGAGAGAAAGACACTCACAGCCCAAACCACATCCAAACAATACAGGGAAACTTCTGTTGGTTAACTAAAGCCAGATAGAGGGATGGAAGAACAATATTCTAGTTGAGGTGAAAGGCAGAAACTACATTAGGCAAGAAGAAAATCCTGGGCCTCAATACTACTTGTCCCTATGCAAAACCAGAAAGGGTTCCTGGCAGGATAAAGCTGCTGGTTCAGATACTCACCTTGCAGGAATGGCTACAAGAAATACCCCCCTTGGGAATGAGAGGATATTAAGGTACTTGGCATTAAACTTGATCCCAAAAATTACAACCTTAAAAATCTGAAAGGCAAGCTGGAAGTTGCCAATGTCAGGGTTGAGGTTGAAAGGGAAGGAAGCTACTACTGAGAAAATGGTTGATTTAAGACATGCCTGATTTCAGTCTTTTTATATGTCAGCATCTTGCCAGGCTTCTCTATCCTAGAGTCTAATCTATAGTGTGTTCTTCGAGATGATGTAGAGGAGAAGACTGAACATCAAGAGGAACTACACAAAATATTCCCCTCACATACGTTCCTGGGATGGCCTCGAGTAAATAGGTGCTGCAGAAATTATCAGCTGGAAACTGGTTTCAACATGAATCAAAACATGTCGCCAACATGGCGTGTTTTGCCCAGTCAAGAGGAATGTCACCTATCTGTCCAGACCATGGACAGGCCAACTCAACCCAAGCCACAAACCAAACCCAGCTACAGGAATGAAAGGATACACCTCAGAGAAACTCCTCGGTTGGAAGCTTTGAAATTCATACCAGGTGAAGTACGTCTTTCATGTCTAATGAGAAACCTTATAGGAAGTTTACTTCACATCCTATAGCATTGTAGGAATCACAGACTCATATGCCCCTATCCCTCCAAACCTGGACATGAACAGCCATGCCACTAAAGCCAGTGACTGAAGCAAAATGGCAAATCAATCTGTCGGACAGAACATCGTAAGGATCTGGCAGTGCCGTTAGAGTGTCTGTCAGGAATCCAATCAGGTTTGCAAACTACATTTATGTGGGCCGCTCTGAAGCAATGATGATCATCACAATGCCCTCCATCTTGATCTTGCGAAACAGATGAGCTTCAGGAGAGGACAGAAATAGATCAGGTGTACTGATCCAACAAAGCATCTACTGCTTCCAAAGGATCCATGTATGTGGAGGCAAACCTTTCCAGTTTGTTGTTGAACCTGGAAACCCACCACCTGATGTACCCCATCTGTGACACGGGTCATATAACAACTCCAGGTGTAGGGACCAGGCTCCTGGATCCAGGTATTTCCAGATGAGGAAATCTGCTTCTGCATACATAGGAGGGGTTATATTCTGGGCTGTCTTACAGATTTTTTTTTTTGTCAGTGCACAAGACTTATGACCCAAATGGTAACAGATATCCTGTGTCCCTCAATGGATGGGAAAAAAATTATTTCTTCTAAAACTTCAAATTCTAGTCTTCACTAGTCACTTTAAGAACATTCTACTGTGCCCAGTCCAGGCACCCCATAAAATTAGTATGTAGAAGATTGGCTGGACACTTCTAGATGAAAATCTGTAACATACCAAATAACAGTTTTAAAAGATACTCAAAAGGAGATACCGTATATACTCGAGTATAGGCCGACCCGAATATAAGCCGAGGCCCCCAATTTACCCCCAAAAAACTGGAAAACGTATTGACTCGTGTATAAGCCGAGGGTGAGACATGGCTGTCCATCCCTGTGTGTCCGTCCATCCCTGTGTGTGTGTCCGTCCATCCATCCCTGTGTGTGTGTCCATCCATCCATCCATCCCTGTGTGTGTGTCCGTCCATCCATCCCTGTGTGTGTATCCATCCATCCATCCATCCATCCCTGTGTGTGTGTGTGTGTATTCATCCATCCATCCATCCCTGTGTGTGTGTCCATCCATCCATCCATCCATCCCTGTGTGTGTGTCCGTCCATCCATCCCTGTGTGTGTATCCATCCATCCATCCATCCCTGTGTGTGTGTGTGTGTATTCATCCATCCATCCATCCCTGTGTGTGTGTGTGTGTGTGTGTATCCATCCATCCATCCATCCATCCCTGTGTGTGTGTGTGTATCCATCCATCCATCCCTGTGTGTGTGTGTGTGTGTGTGTGTGTGTGTGTGTGTGTGTGTGTGTGTGTGTGTGTGTGTGTGTGTGTGTGTGTGTCCGTGCAGCCTTGTGTGTGTGTCCAGCCTACCTGTGTCCCAAGCCTCCGTCCCGAGCCGCCGTCGTCCCGAGCCTCCTCCGTCCCGTGCCTCCTCCGTCCCGTGTCGTGCCGATGGATCGCCGCTCCAGGATCACCGCTCTTCTCGGCGGCCATTCTACAATTCAAAAGCCGCGCCTCCGCCTCCGATAGGCGGAACACTCAATTTCCCAGCAGCCTGTGTTCCGCCTATCACGGACATCCTCTCATACTCGTCCGTAGTATGAGAATGAACGGATGTCCGTGATAGGCGGAACACTGACTGCTGGGAAATTCAGTGTTCCGCCTATCACAGGCGGAGGCGGAGAAGGAGGCGCGGCTTTTGAATTTTAATGTCCGCCGTCTGTCTGCTCGATACGCTGATCGAGCAGTCAGACAGCGGTGACTCGAGTATAAGCCGAGGGGGCACTTTCAGCCTCAAAAAAGAGGCTGAAAATCTCGGCTTATACTCGAGTATATACGGTACATATAATCTGAAAGATAACATGGCATCTCAGACCAATGACCAGGCCTAGGTACAAAGTTCCAATATCTCTGATGACATTCAATACTGGAGGTCCCCACTGGTCAAAAATCATACACACACACACACATATATATGTATATAATTACATTGTGGGTCCAACCAGCCTATAAATTACATACATTAGACTGAAATAAATGGCCTCCATAAAAGACCAATGAATGAATTCTAGAGCACAGCTGCTGGTACCAACCAACTGCCATCACACAGCATCAAAGCTTAAAGTAGATCTGAACCCAATTACTTACATCTCACATCAGATGTATAATTTTAATGCCATTTCATAAGGTGTTTATTATATTCTTTATAAATCTGCAGCTTTTCTTATGATAATGCTTGGTAATCCTGCCATAAAAGCTTCATGTTGAGGCACTTTCTGTTATAGGGTGACAATCGTCTCCCAGTTGTGCTCCTGTTTTGTCTAAATTAATGATGTGCAGTGAACACTGAGGCAAGTGCATGTAGACAGAAAGTGGCTGACAGAGGCTGGAGGTGATATGAAGAAAGAATATGAAAAAAATAAAAGTGAAAACCCTATTGTATGGGGGAAAAAGGGCAATTGTTTATGATTCACAGAGCAAATGCCCCCTACTTTGGATTTAGATCTACTTTAAATCTCATTGGCTGTTAGAGACACGACTGTACTTTTTTACTTCCAGGATGTATATATAAAAGGGTGGCATCCAACCCCCAGGATGTATATATGAAGAGTGGCATCCAACCCCCAGGGTGTATATGTTAGGGGTGGCATCTTACCCCCAGGATGTATATATAAATGGTAGCATCTTACCCCCAGCATGTATATATAAAGGGTGGAATCCTACCCCCAGCTTGTATATATGAAGGGTGGCATCCTACCCCCAGCATGTATATATGAAGGGTGGCATCCTACCCCCAGAATTAATATATGAAGGGTGGCATCCTACCCCCAGAATGTATATATGAAGGGTGGCAATAAGAATAAAAGGAAAATGGACAAAACAAAAACAGACCACAAAATGCAACACAAGAAGAATGCCGACTTGTCTTGTGTCGTAGCCAAATGACATTACATGAAAAAAGTTTTTTTTTTCTGAGCCCGAAAAAACAAACAAAAAAAATGCAGGCCAAGGAAATAACATACTGAGAAAGTGACGCTAAGGGGGGAAAAAAAAGTAAAGTACCAGAGACGCATAGACCACAATTAACATATGGCAAGAAAATTCTCAGATTTTGCCATTTCATGTGCGACTGGCAGCAATGTCTATAAATAATCTTTTTCCAAAAAAAGGGGGGAGGGGGGGGATTTGTCTTTGACGGAGTCCACAGGTTGTGACTTTGTTATATAAAAAACGTCTCATGCGTTGGATTGTCACAGTAGAGTTGCTGGAAGTTGTTTTTCATGTGTAGTAGGCACTTTTCTTTTGTCAGTGCATAAAATGCAGCGATGGTGCCGGGTTGGAGGGTAGCACAGCCAAGGCGTGGGTGAGCGATGACGGACAATCTCCGAGCATCTACAGAGCCATAAAGCTTACAATGTACTCCAGAAGCTTTTGGCGGTTACACTGAGGTAGGAACGTGCTGCTTAGTTCTAGAATGTTGTCACGGTTTTGCTTGCAGGCCTGAAACACCTGCGAAGAAGGGGAAAGGCAGAACCTGAGTTACAAAAATACATTTTTTTTTTATTATAGCCGTTCTATGACAATAATAGGTCCCCCCCCCCGACAAAGTCTTTATCTTCCTTCCTTTACAAAAGGACGGTGCCATCTTTGTTCAGGCATCATCCTTGGTAGCCAACTACAATGCATCCGCAAAGTATTCACAGTGCTTAAAGAGGAAGTAAAGGCTACAAAAAACAAACAAAAAAAAACCACACCCTGTAAGACAAAGTCATAAATAGCTAGTATGCTATGCATACTAGCTCATTATGAATAACTTACCTGAGAACGAAGCCCCCGAAGCAGTCCTCCATCATGTCTGCCGCTGCCATGGATCCCGGAGTGACTTCCGGGTTTCGTTGCTCCCGTGATGTGATTCGCCGGAGCCGCAATGACGTCACTCCCGCGCATGCACACAGGAGCCGTCACTCGCGGCATATAGCCGCGATCTGCGCCCTGCCCAGTGCGCCTGCGTGCCGCTGTCTACGGCGCATCGGTGGCCGTCTTCGGGTAAATATCTCATATCCCCCACCTGTCTCCAAGTCATTGCCCATAGCTCTTAGAGGGACATTTTATTTTATTTTTTTCAAATGATGATTTTTTTTTTTTTTAATTGCATTTTAGTGTAAATATGAGATCTGAGGTCTCTCTGACCCCAGATCTCATATATAAGAGGACATGTCATGCTTTTTTCTATTACAAGGGATTTTTACATTCCATGTAATAGGAATAAAAGTGACACACACTTTTTTTTTTTTAAAGAACAGTGAAAAAAAATTTAATAAAAGTTAAAATAAGGAAAAATAAATAAAAAATTTAAATGCGCCCTGTCCCTCCAGGCTTGCGTGCAGAAACGAACGCATATATGAAAGCGATGTTCAAACCACACATGTGGGTAACGCTGCGATCAGTAGAGCGAGAGCAATAATTCTAGCCCTAGACCTTCTCTGTAACTCAAAACGTGCAACCTGTAGAATTTTTTAAACGTCGCCTATGGAGATTTTAAAGGGTAAAAGTTTGTCGCCATTCCATGAGCGGGCGCAATTTTGAAGCATGACATGTTGGGTATCGATTTACTCGGCGTAACATTATCGTTCACAATATAAAAAAAATTGGGCTAACTTTACTGTTGTCTTATTTTTTTTTTATTAAATAAATTATTTTTCCCCCAAAAAAAGTGCGCTTGTAAGTCCGCTGTGCAAATATGGTGCGACAGACAGTATTGCAACGACCACCATTTTACTCTCTAGGGTGTTAGAATAAAAAAAAAATTATATATATATATATATATATAGATATATATATATATATATATATATATATATATATATATATATATATATATATATATATAGTGTATGTATGTTTAGGGATTCTGAGTAAAGGGAAGGAGATGGCTCCATTAGCATTGCTGGTTGTAATTCCAACGACCACCACAAGAGGGCGCCAGATTCCAGAAGGAACCATAGGATCACAGAAGGCCTCAAAGCCGGGGGCTCAATTACCGGCCGCGGAGACGAGATACCCCCAGCTGTGCTGCCCCAGGCGCCAGGTCGCTAATTCTAGTCGCAAATGCGACCTGGCGCCCGGGTTTTGTCGAGCCCTGCTGTATAGGTTTAGGAGATATTTCTTGGACCTACAGGTAAGCCTAGATTAAGGTCAAAGTTGGTTGTAAGGGTTTACAACCACTTTGACTTTTTCCACATTTTGTTGTGTTACAGTCTTATTCCAAAATGGATTAAATTCATTATTTTCTTCAAAATTCTACAAACAATACCCCATAAGGACAATGTGAAAGAAGTTTGAAATCTTTGCAAATATATTCAAAATAAATCCCATGTACATAAGTATTTATAGCCTTTGCTCAATACTTTGTTGAAGCACCTCTGTCACCAATTACAGCCTCAAGTCTTTTTGAGTATGATGCTACAAGCTTGGCACACCTATTTTTGGGAAATTTCTACAATTCTTTTTAGGACCTCTCAAGCTCCATCGGGTTGGAAGCATCAGTGCAAAGCCATTTTTAGATCTCTCCAGAGATGTTCAATGTTCGAGTCTGGGCCACTCAAGGACATTTACAGAGCTGCCCCATAGCCACTTCTTTGTTATCTTGGCTGTGTGCTTAGGATCATTGTCCTGTTTGAAGATGAATCTTCACTTCAGTCTGAGATCCAGAGTGCTCTGGAGCAGGTTTTCATGTTATGTATTGCTGCATTCATCTTTCCCTCAATCCTGATTAGTTTCACTGTTCCTGCTGCTGAAAAACATCCCCACAGCATGATGCTTCACTGTAGGGATGGTATTGGGCAGGTGATAAGCAGTGCCTGGTTTCCTCTAGACATGATGCTTGCCATTCAGGCCAAAGAGTTCAATCTTTGTTTTATCAGACCAGAGAATTTTGTTTCTCATGGTCTGAAGGTCCTTCAGGTGCCATTTGGCAAACTCCAGGCAGGCTGTCATGTGCCTTTTACTGAGCAGTGGCTTCCGTCTGGCCACTCTACCATACAGGCCTGATTAGTGGAGTGCTGCAGAGATGGTTGTTCTTCTGGAGGGTTGTCCTCTCTCCACAGAGAAATGCTGGAGCTCTGTCAGAGTGACCATCACCTCTTGGTCACCTCCCTAAGGCTCCATTGACACCTGAGCGTTCTGCAGCTTGAAGCCTCAAGCTACAAAATGCTGGAGGGGGAAAAAAACAATTATTCTCCATGGAGATGGTTCACATCTCCACTCCAAAATGGCTGAAGCCAGAAGCTCCAAAACGCCTGAAGCTTAAACAAGTTCTGGAACTTTTTTTTAGGACGATTTGGGCGTTTTTCTGCGCTTTACATTGGTGACCTTTTGACCTGTACAAAATCGTAGTAAAACCGTGGCAAAATCGTGCGACTTTCTGCCTGAAAACGGCATGCTCAGATGTGAATGGGGCCTAAAGCCCTTCTCCCCTGATCGCTCAGTTTGGCTGGGCTCTAGGAAGAGTCCTGATGGTTCCAAACATCTTCCATTTATGGATGATGGAGGCCACTGTGCTCATTGGGACCTTCAATGCTGCAGACATTTTTCTGTACTCTACCCCAGATCTGTGTCTTGGTACAATCCTGTCTCGGAGGTCTACAGACAATTCCTTGGTCTTCATGGCTTGATTTGTGCTCTGGCATACACTGTTAACTGTGGGACCTTATAAAGACAGGTGTGTGCCTTTCCAAATCATGTCCAATCAAATGAATTTATCACAGATGGACTCCAATCAAGTTGTAGAAACATCTCAAGGATGATCAGTAGAAACAGGATGCACCTGAGCTTAAATGTGAGTGTCATGGCACAGGCTGTGACTACTTATGTACATGCGATTTTTTTTGTTTTTTTATTTTTAACAAAGTTGCAAAGATTTCCTGTGGCAATCACATCCAGCCAGATTCAGTAGAATATTTTTACGCAGACCTTGGACACACACAGGGGACTTGCCTGCCCAGACTTTTATACATACTATCTGGCGGCTATGCTTGTTCAATGCCCACAATTGTCTAATGTCTCAGTAGTTCTAGATGCAGCTCACTTAGGTTTTTCGAGACTCTTCATATCAACGCCTGGTATATTACCATAATTAAAACCAATCTCACGAAAGCCCGTTGGTCCCCAGATATTCCACTATGGTTTAATCCAGATCTGACAGAACTTCAATCCCTCCCGGACCCCAGTCTATGGGCTACTAAAGGAATTAAACTTTTAGCTGATATTTGTGATGGAAGCACAACGTTCACATTTGACAGGCTAAAAATGTAAACTCCCTAATGCTTTCTTCTTCAGGTTCCTGCAACTATGGCATGCCTATGAATCGCAGTTCAAGTCTCTTATGATTAGTTTAGAGCCGGATGATTTGGAGGCTCTGCTGCAGGATGCCAATCTTAGTAAACAAGACATTACAAGATACAAGACATTGCCTTCTATTCAGGTGGTGGACCTAATTGGACAGTGGCTGCGAACTGGTGTCCCTATGATGACAAGTCCCACTGTATAGGAGGGAGAGGGATTTTCCTGAGATATATTACTACTTCTGATTGATGTTGAATTGGGCAATGTGTATTTATGGTTAGATGTTACGTATGCAAGTCATGTTTACTTTTATTTTAGGTACATGGTTATGTACTCTTTCTAGCCGGGGTATGCCCCAAGGCTGTGTTTTGTACTAAATACATTATTTTCCAATAAAGAGAATAAAAAATTTTTTATAAATAAATTAGCAAAAATTTTAAACAAACTTCTTTCATGTTGTCATTATGGGGTATTGGTTGTAGAATTTTGAGAAAAATAATGAATTCAATCCATTTTGGTATAAGGCTGTAACATAACAAAATGTGGAAGAGAAGCGCTGAGAATATCTGGATGCTGTACGTCCTGGACTGAGATGCCTGCTCAGAGATAACATAATCATGTAAATCCTAGTGCCTCTGCTCACAAAGATCTGACACCTTCCTGCAGTCTCTTCTTTTGTGACTTGCTACAAAGTTACAATGTACAGTCTTGATCACTGCAAGAGAGGAGACTGAGGAAATGCTTCATCATGTCCACAAAAGACTGATGGCATCATCTCAGTCTAGGAGATGCTGGACACCCACCCCCCCAACCAAGGAATGAGGCAGGCTTTGACTTGCTGTGAGAAGCTCACAGTGTGCAGTGAAATCAGAGCAAGAAATTTCAGTGCAGGAGAGGAGCCGGTACAGCTGTGCAAGACTGAAAGAGAGGCTGGAGTTTAGCTACAAAGTGTACTAAAGACAAAACTTTCTTTTCATTTTGTAGGGTTAGAAACCCTGCCAGGTTTTTATTTCTGTCTCATTTGTGCCCCCATTGGGAAGACCCATCCTCTCCATTTGTCCTGGTGACCACTGTTAAGAAAAGAAAAGAGATGGGAATTTCAAAGGTTTACTGCTGTCACCTGAGCAGGAAGTAAGAAGAAAGCTTCCAATGGGGACACCTGTTCCACTGTGTGATATAACCACTCGGCGACCGCAATACGTATGCGGCTGGCTGAGTACAGAGGCGATCAAAGACTAGATTGTTTAATCGCCTCTATGGCCTTAGAGGACTGGAGCGACGCCATGCGCCACTTCCAGTTCAGGGCAGAAATAAACAATGTTTTTTTTTATTTTTAAAGCAAAAGATCTAAAAAAATATATATATATTTGATCTTTAGCTTTAAAAGATAAAGGAGAGATTTGGGGTCTTTTTTTAACCAGGATCTCTCCATAAAGAGGACCTATCATCATTTCTTTTACAAGGGATGTTTACATTAGTGATCAAAAAAAAAAAAAAGTAAAGCGCCCCCATCCCTTCAAGCTCACGCACAGAAGTGAGCGCATACCCAAGTCGCGCACGCATATGTAAACAGTGTTCGCACCACACATGAGGCATTGCTGCAAACTTTAGAGCGAGAGCAAAAAATCGAGAGCAAACCTGAGTCATCTATGGAGATTTTTAAACGGAGTTCCACCCAAAAGTGGAACTTCCGCTTTAAGCACTCCTTGCCACATTACATGCCCCATTTGGCATGTAAATTTTTTTGAGGGGAGGTACCTAGTTTTGACAGGTACCCAGCTCCCACTTCCTGCTCTCATCGCCTCACCGCCTAGGCGACTCCACCTCCATCTCTGCAATCTTCTGGGAGATGTCACAGTGCCTGGGCACTAAGAAAGCGCAGCATGACGTGCGCACCAAGCTGTCACAGCTAGGTGCTCATGCTTGCAATGCTGGTGCCGGGGAGAGGCAGAGGAGAGGAGCGGAGTGGAAGGAGCAGTTTGTTTTTTTAGAATTCATTAGTGTATTGTTTCCCTAAAAAATTGTGTTAAAAAAAAAAAAAAACGCTGTGCAAATACCATCTGACATAAAAATAATTATAACAATCACTTTTTTTTCCCCTAGGGGGTTTTCTAAAAAAATATATATGTAATGTTTGGGGGTTATAAGTAATTTTCTAGCAAAATTTGTAAACAAAAAGTGCCAGAAAAGGCCTGGTCTTCAAATAGATAAGGAGAGCTCTTTCACTTTGGAGAAATTTTCTTCTCACGTCCTGTTGTATATTCAGGACAGGATTTGAAGGAGAATCATCCCAATGGGACACAGACTTCCCCCACAAAAAGGGAGTTTATCTCTTCCTTGCTTTGGCTTGAATGCACTAATGGATTCTATGATTCACAGACAATGCCGCCCTCCAGGTAGGTTTGTTACAGATGCCTGCTTTGTCTGAGGTCTTAATCCAACGACTGAAGCCGAGTAAAGATCCGAAATAAAACAAGAGAAGATACAAATGAAGAAATCTGCCGCTCCAGCCCATCACAGTGTGATTGCAGCTTTCAAAGCTCTCCAGCTCTGCTCATACAGGGAGGCGCTGCTTTCATTCTGCACTACCATGCCTTGTTTTCCTGCGGTGTACATACAGCACTTAGCCCTGGCCCGATACACACCAAATCACTGGGGTATGAGAACGTACAAGGGCTCCCGCTTTTAGATGGCAAGACATACATCTCTAAAGGTTTGAAAAAAAATAGAACACACAAAACAGCAGCAGAATGCTGTTCAAAGGAATTGGATTTACAAAGAACAGACCGCCAGCGTACAATGGACCAGTCCGCCTGATGGCTGCACATGGACGACAGCTGGAAATTCTTTAATTGAAGTGAGATGGAAAGCGACTATAAAGGAGAATTCCTCTAAAAGATGTTTGTATGTAAAACGGACACAAAGACAACAGAAGTACAAGAGCCCGACAAGACTACAACCTTTTCCCAAAGGGGATAGAGATAGATAAAGGGAAAGACATGAAAAAGGGAGAGAAAGAGGAAAAAAAAAGAAAGAAAAAAAAAGGGCTAGAGAAAGAGAAAAATTAAAATGAAAGAGGGGGAGAGAAAAAAAAACAGGAAAGTGAACGTGGGAAAGGGAAGGAAGGAAAGAAAGAAAGAAAGAAAGAAAGAAAGAAAGAAAGAAAGAAAGAAAGAAAGAAAGAAAGAAAGAAAGAAAGAAAGAAAGAAAGAAAGAAAGAAAGAAAGAAAAAAAAGAGAAAGGAAGGAAGGAAGGAAGGAAGAAAGAATGAAAGAAAGAAAGAAATAAAGAATGAAAGAATGAAAGAATGAAAGAATGAAAGAATGAAAGAAAGAAAGAAAGAAAGAAAGAAAGAAAGAAAGAAAGAAAGAAAGCTACTCCAGATAAATAGAAAACAAGGGATAAAAGAGCTTTTATAAAATAAAACTCACCCCCAGGTCCACAAAGGTTTTCACAGCATTTCTTGCCAGACAAAAGGTGGCGCTCTCCGCTGCAAGGGAGAAAACCAAGACAAGGTATAAGGACAGATCTGTGTATGATGGAATCAGCTTCACCTAGCATAGGAATTATCATTGAACACCCATCAGACTACTCCCATGCAGGAAAAATTATAAACGGATAAAAAGATCACATTCCCTTTACAGGAAGCATTGTGTATGGTCAGGGTGAACACATTTTTTCTGTTACTGTAAAAAACCTCTCTCTGAGTTCATTGAAGGACACAGCTCTTCTGACTCTTGAGCATAGGGTTATATCGCCACCTACAGGAGGACACTAGGCAGAAAAATACAGCACCTCCTACGTACAGTCCTAGCTGGTATACAACCCCCTCTCTGCTACAGGCAAGCCAGTTAGTTACAAAACAGTGACAGAAGAATAAACTGCAATAGAAAGGTGGGTGCTGTGTCCGTCAATGTACTCAGCTCACTGTTGTCACCATCAGGAAACCCACCCATAGAAATGCCATGCAGCCATCGCTGGAGTTTATGTACAATGAGGAGAAGAAAGCATTTGAACCCTGCTGATTTTGTATGTTTGCCCACTGACAAAGAAATGATCAGTCCCTAATTTTAACGGTAGGTTTATTTTAACAGTGAGAGACAGAACAACAACAGAAAAACGCATTTCAAAAAAGTAATAAAATTGATTTGCATTTTAATGAGTGAAAACAAAACCCTTGTTGGCAATCACAGAGGTCAGATGTTTCTTGTAGTTGGCCACTGGGTTTGTATACATCTCAGGAGGGATTTTGTCCCACTCCTCTTTGAAGATCCTCTCCAAGTCATTAAGGTTTCGAGGCTGACATTTGGCAACTCAACCCTTCAGCTCCCTCCATATATTTTCTATGGGATTAAGGTCTGGAGACTGGCTAAGCCAGTCCAGGACCTAAATGTGCTTCTATTTGAGCCACTCAATTTGTTGCCTTGGTCGTGTGCTTTGGGACATTGTCATGCTGGAATACCCATCTACGACCAGTTTTCAATGCCCTGACTGAGGGAAGGAGGTTCTCACCCAAGATTTGATGGTACATGGCCCTATCCATCTTCCCTTTGATGCAATGAAGTTGTCCTGTCCCCTTAGCAGAAAACACCACTCAAAGCATGTTTCCACCTCCATGTTTGACGATGGGGATGGTTTTCTTGGGGTCATAGGCAGCATTCCTCCTCCTCCAAACACGGCAAGTTGAGTTGATGCCAAAGAGCTTGATTTTGGTATCATCTGACCACAACACTTTTACCGAGTTCTCCTCTGAATCATTCAGACGTTCATTAGCAAACTAAAGACAGGCCTGAACATGTGCGTTCTTAAGCAGGGGGACTTTACGGACACTGCAGGATTTCAGTTCTTCACGACGTAGTGTTACTAATTGTTTTCTTGGTGACTATGGTACCAGCTGCCTTGAGATCATTGACAAGATTTTCCTGTGTAGATCTGGGCTGATTTCTCACCGTTCTCAAGATCATTGAAACACCACGAGGTAAGATCGTGCATGGAGTCCCAGACTGATGGAGAATGACAGTTATTCTCGGTTTACTATATTTGCGAATAATCGCACCAACTGTTGTCACCCTCTCACCAAGCTTCTTGCAGATGGTCTTGTAGACCACTACAGCCTTATGTAGGTCTACAATTTTGTCCACTAAATCCTTGGACAGCTCTTTGGTCTTGGCCATGGTGGAGAGATTGGAATTCGATTGATTCTGTGGACAGGTGTCTTTTATACAGGTAACGAGCCGAGATTAGAGCACTCACTTTAAGAGAGTGCTCCTAATCTCAGTTTGTAACCTGTATAGAAGATAACTGGGAGCTAGAAATCTTACTGATTGATAGGGGGTCAAATACTTGTTTCACTCATTAAAATGCAAATCAAGTTATAACTTTTTATTTCTTTTTGTTGTTATTCCGTCTCTCACTGTTAAAATAAACCTACCACTAAAATCATAGACTGATCATTTCTCCCTCGCCCCGTCATGTAAAAAAATCAGCAGGGGATCAAATACTTTTTTCCCTCACTCTAGAGAGGAAATGGCTAAAAGGAGGCTGCAGGGGATCAACAGCCTATGTGTCTGTGTGCAAGTGGTGGGACATTAGAATGCAAGCTTCTCTGGTGCAAAGGCTGATGTGACCGGCTTAGTGTTCTTTGTACAGTGCCATGGAATGTGTCAGTGCTATGTAAAGGTTTTAATGCTTCAATGTCCTGTGCAAAGGTCTGCCAATAAACGGTCAATGCTACACATGAAGAACATTGTCTCCAGGACACCGCAGTCCACTCCAGAGACAAGTAGAACAATTTTACAATGTCACTCAGTAAAGCGGACTAGCTGCAGGACTCTATCAGTGTACAGACAGCTGTATAACAAGACGTCTCTGAGCGGGCTCAGGGGAACAGAACTAAGAGCCTTATGTAAAACTCCACAGTCCGTGATCAGAGCTACAATACTGCCATCCACTGGGCACTCCTACTACTGCAATTTACCTCCCCTGTCCCAAAAAAGTGCACGTCTCTCTAATCTATGTAATGCAAGGCAGCCTTGTTTAAAATATAGAACAGCAAGCATGAAAAAATGTTACAGGGAAAAATACTTTCAAGGTTATATTTCAAAAATATAATAATTTCTGTAAAGACTTAACAAATTAGCACAATGTAAGGAATGACCCGTAAACAAATTATCACCAAAGCATATATGCAAGAGCAGAGCAAAGGGACTATTGATTTGTACCCAGATTAGCCTTCTTTAGCTATAACCCACTACAATGAAGGGGCAGCCACATACAACAGTGGATCATTTCTATTTCTGCAGAGGTGCTTAGCATTATGTGGCATCAGAAGCCTGAACAATATGACAAGAGTTGTAGATATATTCATTAACAATAAGGAAAATTATCTTATATAAAAATGCTTATTTGTAATTGTTTGAAACTCTGGGATTTGACATTTTCTAATAGTAGAACCCCATTTGAACTATAAAGTTATTCGGTGACAATATCTTTGCAATTGAGAAAACGTAGGGCAAGGTGAGAAGACAGGGCAGGGCAAGGAGAGGGAGAAAAAGCAAACCAAGACGTGAGCAAGAGAACTCAAAGAAGAGAAGACGAGGAGATAAGGGAGGGGAGAGGAGGCCAGGGGAGAGAAGAGAAGAAGAGGGAGAAGAGGAGACGAGGGAGAAGAGGCCAGGGGGGAAAAGAGAGGAGACGAGGGAGAAGAGGCCAGGGGAGAAAAGAGAGGAGACGAGGGAGAAGAGGCCAGGGGGAGGGGAGGGGAGACGATGGCAGGGGAGGGCAGGGGAGACAAGGGGAGGGGAGGGGAGACAATGGGAGGGGAGACAATGGCAGGGGAGGGGAGGGGAGACAATGGCAGGGGAGGGGAGACGATGGCAGGGGAGGCATATAACAACAGAGGAGCGCCACTTCAGTAAAATTGCTTTTATTTCATATAAAGAAAGTATAATCTCACTTACATAGAAAGTCAGGGGTTAAAGAGGAGCTGCACCTAAAAAAAAAATATTAAAAGCCAGCAGCTACTAATATTGCAGCTGCTGACTTTTAATAATATCACACTTGCCTGTCCCAGGTTCCAGCGATGTCGGCGGCAGATGACGAGCGATCGCTCGTCTCGCTGCAGCCACCGCCGCCATCCTCTGTCAGGGAATCGGGAAGTGAAGCATGAGGGCTTCACTGCCCGGTTCCCTACTGCGCATGCGCGAGTCGCGCTGCGCTTCTCTTATGGTCCCCCCCTGTGTCTCTGGGAACTGTGTGTTTCCCAGAACACAACGGGGGGGGCGGAGCGATGCGGGAGTCTGCGGCGGTCTGGCCGGAAGTGGGTGCAGTTACCTGGATTATTCAGGTAACTGCACCCCCCTCCCCCCTGAAAGGTGCCGATTGTGGCACCGGAGGGGGGGAGGGATAATACTAGCGGAACTTCCCCTTTAGGGTGAAGAACCGCTTTAACAGATGTACGAACAGCCGTTCCCACAAGCAGGTGGATATCTCAAGCAAGTAGATGTCTCAAGATAAAGCTCACTGCGATATAATCCACAGAACGCTGGGGGGGGGGGGAGCTCAGCTGAGATACAGACCGGCTCGTGAGAGCAGCATGGGATGTCAGCAGGAGACAATGCATTTCTGAGCATGCGCAAAGTCCAGAGCGGCCATGCACGCTCCTTTCTCAAGTGTAGGTATGGAAGGGAAACAGCGAACACTACATTTAAATAGAGATCTTAGGAAACAACAAAATTAACCCAATAATGTCCGCTACAAGGCTGAAATGACAACCCCGTTAGAGAATACTAGTTACAAAAATAGAAAATATATATATATATATATATATATATATATATATATATATATATAAATAAAATTAACAATGAGACATTTCATTGTTAATTTTATTTATATATACATGTTATATATATATATATATATATATATATATATATATATATATATTTTCAATTTTTGTAACTAGTATTCTTTAATGAGGTTGTCATTTCAGCCTTCTAGTGGACATTATCGGGTTAATTTTGCTCAGAAACGTGTTGCGTCTCCCGCTGACGTCACACGCTACTCTCACAAGCCGGTCTGCATCTCTGCTGAGCGCAGAACATAGCTGAGCTCCCCCCCAGCATTCTGTGGATTATATCGCAGTGAGCTTTATCTTGAGACATCTACCTGTTGGTGGGAACGGCTGTCCGTTCATCTGTAAACCCCTGACTTTCTATGTGAGATTATACTTTCTTTATTTGAAATAAAAGCAATTTTACTGAAGTGGCTCTCCTCTATGTTTTATATTTCTCCTGCTTATGAGCTGACTTCACTCTGGAGAGGAGCTGCCACCCCTGATCTTGCAGATGCACCACCGGTCCATCCATCCATTCATCCAGCAAGGGACTCTAATTGGACCAGTCATATTATTCAAGTACTCTTTAAATTCTGAATATGAACTTTTCACATTAGACTCCTTTCAATTATGCTGTTGGACATCGGATTATCAAGCACCAGCACTCTATGTTGTTTTTATTGAGGGAGGGGAGACGAGGGAGACGAGACGGGGCGAGGGAGAGGAGACGAGGGAGACGAGACGGGGCGAGGGAGAGGAGACGAGGGAGACGAGACGGGGCGAGGGAGAGGAGACGAGGGAGACGAGACGGGGCGAGGGAGACGAGACGGGGCGAGGGAGAGGAGACGAGGGAGACGAGACGGGGCGAGGGAGAGGAGACGAGGGAGACGAGACGGGGCGAGGGGAGACGGGGCGAGGGAGACGAGACGGGGCGAGGGGAGACGGGGCGAGGGGAGACGGGGCGAGGGGAGACGGGGCGAGGGGAGACGGGGCGAGGGGAGACGGGGCGAGGGGAGACGGGGCGAGGGGAGACGGGGCGAGGGGAGACGGGGCGAGGGGAGACGGGGCGAGGGGAGACGGGGCGAGGGGAGACGGGGCGAGGGGAGACGGGGCGAGGGGAGACGGGGCGAGGGGAGACGGGGCGAGGGGAGACGGGGCGAGGGGAGACGGGGCGAGGGGAGACGGGGCGAGGGGAGACGGGGCGAGGGGAGACGGGGCGAGGGGAGACGGGGCGAGGGGAGACGAGGCGAGGGAGACGAGGCAGGGGAGACGGGGCGAGGGGAGACGAGGCGAGGGAGACGAGGCGAGGGAGACGAGGCGAGGGAGACGAGGCGAGGGAGACGAGGCGAGGGAGACGAGGCGAGGGAGACGAGGCGAGGGAGACGAGGCGAGGGAGACGAGGCGAGGGAGACGAGGCGAGACGAGGCGAGGGAGACGAGGCGAGGGAGACGAGGCGAGGGAGACGAGGCGAGACGGGGCGAGGGAGAGGAGAGGGGAGACGAGACGGGGCGAGGGAGACGAGACGGGGCGAGGGAGACGAGACGGGGCGAGGGAGACGAGACGGGGCGAGGGAGACGAGACGGGGCGAGGGAGACGAGACGGGGCGAGGGAGACGAGACGGGGCGAGGGAGACGAGACGGGGCGAGGGAGACGAGACGGGGCGAGGGAGACGAGACGGGGCGAGGGAGACGGGGCGAGGGAGACAGGGCGAGGGAGACGGGGCGAGGGAGACGGGGCGAGGGAGACGGGGCGAGGGAGACGGGGCGAGGGAGACGGGGCGAGGGAGACGGGGCGAGGGAGACGGGGCGAGGGAGACGGGGCGAGGGAGAGGAGACGGGAGGAGACGCTCCTCTAATATTAGTCACTTGGAATTGTTCTGTTCCTGTGCCCAAACTTAACACTGCAGGCATGCCAAGGCGAGGATGCTACCAACTTTTTCATACGTGACTGTTAGATTCACGGAGATCCCATAAACAAATGTTCAACTGAAACAGTGATTGTCCTGAAGCTTCACAGGGGTTAAATTATGTGGTCAACTTAGAAACAAATATTGCTTTAAGAAGCAGTCAGTACAACCTTAGGATGTAAACAAGCAAATCGAAAGATGCAATTAAAAAAAAATAAGACTCGGGTAAAATAAAGCAACCAAAAGCATTTATAGCCTATTTTCCTGCAGCACTGACACAGCAAATCAATTGGAAAAGAGAAAGACAGAACATGCCAAAGAATTCAGGAAAAAGGAAAAAAGGTCTGGAAAGCATTATTTTGATGTTGAAGTGCATTTTCGAAAATCTGCACATTTTTACAGTGCTCTATGCTTCTAATACTAAAATTCATCTTTTCTCCATATCAGTACTGCAGATATGGTAACAGCATATTTTGTTCCCATCTACATGCACCCTCTCAGCATCAGCTGCACATCATAGCTCTAGACTGCCTTTCACCATGATAATGGTGAAAGATGCCTGAGCAATGAGTGCCAGCAGGGGCTGCTTGTGGTCTCTTCAACGGGAGCATGTATAATGGTGACAACGCAGGAGCACAAATGGAAGTTAGTGATAGTGTGGTCACCCTATAACAGGAAATGAAAGATGCAAATTAGAAAAGACATTAAAATGCATACATAGTTATCTACTTAGTTAAGGTTGAATAAAGACACCTATCCATTCAGTTTAACCTGTATAGGTGTGTGTGTGTATGCATTTGTGTCTCTACCCCTTCCCATATCTCTGTATAATGCGTTCGCTAAGATGCCCATCTAAAAGTTTGAAATTAGCAGCACTTCCTGCTAACATCACCGATTGTGGAAGGGAGTTCCACATCCTTCCTGCTCTAACAGTAAAGAACCCCCTACAAAGTGTAACTTTTTTTTCTTTTTCACAAATATAGGAAGTTTAGGGTTAAACTGCTTCTCCACCAACTTCAATGAGTGGCCAAATGTCCTATTGAGCGACCTGAGACTGAACAGTTCCCTCCTTAAGCTAGAATCACCATTTAGATATTTACATATTGCGATCATTGAGTTGGAGATTGAGTTTATAAATACTTTTCTGCTGGAGCTCTCAATGGTAAAAATGTAAAGTGAGGATTAATCCGTAAATGTGACTCACAATATACAGCGACTCTTCGCTCCGTCCGGGCTAGAAGGTACTTCTGCAGATTCTGGATGAATTCCCTCTCTGAAACACGACCGCTGAAACCATAGATGTAGGAGGCAGCGGAGCTGTAAGCCTCGAGGATGGGACCAAGGAGTCTCTGCAGGAAGGACAGGAACTGCTGATGCTTCTGTGATGGACTGACCTAGATCAGGAAAGGACAGTTTGTGAGCCTTATCGCCATGGTAGAGGTACTGAGTGGTGAAGACACCTTATTAATGAGTCATGTGACTGTAGCACCCCTGATGCACACGATCCCAACACCTACATACATGAGCATATTCATGAGTCATGTGACTAGAGTCGGCCCTGATGCAGAAGATCCCAATACATACATAAGCGGATAAGTTATCTCTCTCTCATATATATATATATATATATATATATATATATATATATATATATATATATATATATATATATATTCACGTTTCTGCAGATATAAAAAGCCATTGCACCTGCGATCAGCAGGGAACGGGGAAGAGGGAGCAGGAACTAAAACACGTAACATGTTATGGGAAGACTACAGTTCAGATTTGATGATGAATACTGTTCTCAGTGTTTGTACCTTCAGATATCGGTCTCTTTGCTCCTCTCCAAAGTCGCTATCTTCATCTTCCTCGTCGCTCCTCCACTGTACACGATCCGGGATCTTGCTATCCCATGTAGATTCAGAAAGACTAGGACTGGCATCTTCCTGGTCATCCTGGGGAAACCATAAAAAAAGAAAAAGAAAAAACATCTAATTTAGAATCCGTTAGCCTTCTCCATAAAGAGTCTGAAGTTTATATTAGGGTTTCATCAATACCGATAGAGGTGCCGATAATGAGCATTTCCACGAGTACTCATGTACATGCTCCATTACCTGAAACGGATACCTTTGTGATATGCTTTGAGCCCATATATAGTTAGGTTGAAAAAAATAAAAAGACAAGTCCATCTAGTTCAACCAATTAAAATAAAATAAAAAAATAAAAAAAAAACACCACCACCATACAATCCCAGACACACATAATCCTATACCCACAGTTCATCCAGAGGAAGCGAAAAACCCCAGCAAAGCATGATCCAATTTGTTATAGCAGGGGAAAAAATTCCTTCCTGATCCCCCGAGAGGCAATTGTATATTCCCTGGATCAACTTTACCTATAAATATTAGTATCCAGTTATATTATGTACAATTAGGAAAGAATTCAGGCCTTTTTTAAAAGCACTCTACTGAGCTACCCACCTCTGGAGGGTGTCTAGTCCATATTTTCACAGCTCTTACTGTGAAGAAACCTTTTCGTATTTGGAGATGAAATCTCTTTTCCTCTAGATGTAAAGAGTGCCCCCTTGTCTTCTGTGACGACAAAGTGAATAACTCAACACCAAGTTCACTATATGGGCCCCTTAACAGTGGGGAAAATTATTATTTGACACCCTGCAGATTTTGTAAGTTTGCCCACTTACAAAGAAATGAAGGGTCTATAATTTTTTTATCCTAGGTGTATTTTAAATGATAGAGACTGAATATTAACCAAAAATCCAGAAAAAACACAATACAAATGTTATAAATTAAGTTGCCGTTCAGTGAGTAAAATAAGTATTTGATCCCCACACAAAACATGACTTAGCATTTGGTGGAGAAACTCCTGTTGGCAAGCACAGAGGTAAGATATTTCTTGTAGTTGGTGACCAGGTTTGAACACATCTCAGGAGGGATTTTGGTTCACTCTTCTTTACAGATCTTCTCTAAATCTTTAAGGTTTCTTGGCGGTCTCTCGGAAACTCCAAGTTTCAGCTTCCTTAATAAATTTTCTAAAGGATTAAGGACTGGAGACTGACTAGGCCACTCCATGACTGTAATGTGCTTCTTCTTGACCCACTCCTTTGTTGCCTTGGTGGTATTTTTTGGGTCATTGTCATGCTGGAAGACCCATCCACAACCCATCTTTAGTGTTCTGGCTGAGGGAAGAAGGTTCGCCTTTCAAGATTTTACAATACATGGCCCTTCAATGTGGCAAAGTCAGTCTGTACTTTTAGCAGAGAAACAGTCCCAAAGCCTCACGTTTCCACCTCCATGCTTGACTGTAGGGTTGGTGTTCATAGGGTCACAGTCAGTTGAGTCAATGCCAAAGAGCTACATTTTGGTCTCATCTGACCACAGCACTTTCTCCCAATTCTTCTCAGAATCATTTAGATGTTAGTTGACATGACTGTAAATGTGTCTTCTTGAGGAGCGGGACTCGATGTGTTTGGAGGAAGAAAAATGCTGACTATGACCCTAAGAACACCATCCCTACAGTCAAGCGTAGAGGTGGAAACATTATGCTTTGGGGATGTTTCTCTGCTAAAAGGTACAGGCCGACTTTGCTGCATTGAGGGGCCAATGGATGGGGTCATGTATTGTAAAATCTTGGATGAGAACCTTCTTCCCTCAGCCAGAATACCGAAGATGGGTCTTCCAGCATGACAATGACCAAAAACTCGCCAAGCAGCAAAGGAGTGGCTCAAGCAGAAGCACTTTAAAATCATGGAGTGGGCTAGCCAGCCTCCAGGCCTTAATCCTATAGAAAATTTATGGAGGTAGCTGAAACTTCGAGTTGCCAAAAAATCATAATAATTTAGAGAAGATCTGTAAAGAAGAGTGTACCGAAATCCCTCCTGAGATATGTGCAAACCTGGTCACCAACTACAACATTGGTTCTCAACTCCTGTCCTGATGACCCACTAACAGGCTTTAACCACTTCCCGACCAGCGCACGACGATGTACGTCGACAGAATGGCACGGGCAGGCATAATGGCGTACATGTACGTCCAATATTCGATGCCGCTCCCGCGCTGGTCGGGACCCCCGTGAGTCCGGTCGCGGGACCCGCGGACTCGATCGCCGTGGGCATCCCCGCGATCGTCTCACGGAGCGGCCGAATGGAGGAAATGCTGTATAAACAACATTTTTCCATTCTGCCTAGCAACTAGTGACGCTGATCTCTGCTCCATGTGATTGGAGCAGAGATCAGTGTACACTAAATGAAAGCCCAACCCCCCCACAGTTAGTATCACACCCCTAGGAACACTTAACCCCTACACTGCCACCCACTGGTTAACCCTTTCACTGCCAGTGTCATTTACACAGGAATCACTGCATTTATATAGCAGTGATTACTGTATAAATGACAATGGTCCCAAAAATGTGTCAAAAATGTCCGATGGGTCCCCGACAATGTCGCAGTCACAATAAAAATCGCAGATCGCCGCCATTACTAGTAAAAAAAATAATAATAAAAAATTATTAATAAAAATGCTATAAAACTATCCCTATTTTGTAAACGCTATAACTTTTGCGCAAACCAATCAATAATCGCTTATTGCGATTTTTTTTACCAAAAATATGTAGAAGAATACGTATCGGCCTAAATTGATATATTTTTGGGGGATATTTATTATAACAAAAAGTAAAAAATAATGCGTTTTTTTCAAAATTGTCGCTCTATTTTTGTTTATAGCGCAAAAAATAAAAACCGCAGGGGTGATCAAATACCACCAAAAGAAAGCTCTATTTGTGGGAAAAAAAGGACGTCAATTTTGTTTGGGAGCCACGTCGCACGACCACGCAATTGTCAGTTAAAGCGACGCAGTGCCGAATCGCAAAAAGTGGTCTGGTCTTTGACCAGCAAATTGGTCCGGTCTGAAAGTGGTTAAGGATAACAGGTTTGCAAGATAACTGGAATACATCACAGGTGATATAATTTGCTGCTCAGTGATTGTAGTATTCTAGTCTGTATCTGCCCAAGGTAATACTTAAAAGCTGGCCTGTTAGGCCTCTTTCACGCGAACAACCTCTATGGAGCGTTGGATGTCAGCAGTGAGATGTACGCTGACCAGCTCCGATTCAAAAAAGTGTTACGGAGGAAAAACCTATTTTTCCATCCAAGGACTCTGCGGTCCGTTGTCATCCCATCTCCCATAGGGGAGAGCGCGGCCCTCTGACAGGTCCGTCCCTGCGCAGTGTGCAGAGACAGACCTGTCATCTTCCTGCTCAGAGGAGATCGACGGAGCGTTCCCCGCTGAGCAAGCAGATGTTTGCGGATCCGTCCCATGTGAAAGGACTCTTAGTGGGTTCTGAGGACAGGAGTTCAGAACCAAAAGAAACATCTTACCTCTGTGCTTGCTAACAAGTGTTTCTCTACCAAGTACTAAGTCATGTTTTGCTTGTGGATCAAATACTTATTTTACTCACTGAACTGCAACTCAATTTATAACATTTGTATCGTGTTTTTAGTTCATATTCTGTCTATAATTTAAAATACACTTGTATGTATTTGTACATGGTGATCATATGCCCCTTAACCTTTCATGACTAAGCCTATTTTTGACATTTGATGTTTAGAAGTAAAAATCCGTATTTTTGGCTAGAAAATTACTTAGAACCCCCAAACATTATATATATATTTTTTAGCAGAGAATCTAGAGAATAAAATGGTTATTGTTGCAATATTTTATGTCACACGATATTTGTAAACGCAACTTTTGGGGAAAAGGGACACTTTGATGAATTTAAAAAAAGGAAACAGTAAAGTTAGCCCAATTTTTCTGTATAATGTGAAAGATTAGGTTACACCAAGTAAATAGATACCAAACATGTCACACTTTATAATTGCACGCACTCGTGGAATAATGACAAACTACGGTACCTAAAAAATCTCCATAGGTGGCGCTTGAATTTTTTTTTACGGTTACCAGGTTAGAGTTACAGAGGAGGTCTAGTGCTAGAATTATTGCTCTCGCTCGGACAATCGCGCCAATACCTCACATGTGTGATATGAACACAGTTTACAAATTCGGGCGCAACTTCTGTATGCGTTTTCTTTGCTGCACAAGCTTTCTTATTTTATTCTTATTTTAAAATTAATACTTTTTTTTATCACTTATTGCTGTCACAAGGAATGTAAGCATTCCTTGTGACAGTAATAGGTGGTGACAGGTACTCTTTATGGAGGGATCGGGGGTCTAAAAGATTATTTTTAAAACCGGCGCCATTGGCAGCTGAGTAAACGGGAAGCAACGTCATGACGTTGCTTCCGTGTTTACAATTAGGAGACTGGAATGAAGCTGCTTAAGGCTTCATTCCGGTCTGTTCCTAGCCACCAGAAGCGGTGGTTTGTTGATCGGGGCTTCCGGTGGAATGGGAGACCCGGTAAGAGGGGTGGGAGGCAGCTGGAAAGCCGATCGGCGGCTCTAAAAAAAAAAAAACAGTACTGGGATGATGCCTGCAGCTGCGGGCATCATCCCGGTATAACCCCCAAAAGCCGAGTACGCACATCTGCGTACAGTCGGCGGCAGGGGGTTAAGCTCCTCTTCTCAAGAGAATAAATTTAGTTCCTCTAATTTTTCCTCATAGCTGAACTCATCCATGCCTCTTATCAGTTTGGTTGCCCTTCTCTGCACTTTCTTCAGTTTCTCGATATCCTTTTTAAGAACTGGTTGCCCAAAACTGAACCACGTATTCCAGATGAGGTCTTCCTAATGATAGCTCTCTCTCCAGTCCATACCTCTCTTAATACAAGAAAGGACTTGTCATTGCATGTTATTATTAAGATAATGATCTACCAAAACCCCCAGATCCTTCCCCACTACAGATTCCCCCAATTGTACTCCCCCCCCCCTAGTATGTATGATGCATATATATTCTTAGCCCCCAAGTGCATAACTTTACATTTAGCAACATTAAATCTCATTTGCCACTTAGTTGCCCAATTAAACAAGTACATTGAGGTCGGCTTGTGAGTTGAAGGCCTCCTGTAAGGACGTTATTCCACTGCAAAATGAATGGGCTTGAATCGCACTGCAAAAAAATATCACATGCGATTTGAACAGGAATTCAGTGCAATTCCTGTTTCCCACACCAGGCTTGTGTGAACCCAGGCTTGTCATAGTGACTTCAGCCTGGTTTCCCACAGGGGCAGTGGGGGGAAAAAGCATGCGATTCATTACAGTGCAATTCGAGCCCATTAATTTGTATAGGCTCACATCACACCGCAAAAGGTATCGTTACTCTGTATCGGTGAGTACTTGACCGAAAGTATCAGTACTTGCCAGTAAAAAAAATAATAAAAAATAAAAATAAAAAATTGTATCAGTGCAATCCTAGTTTAAATAATGAGTTACAATTTGACAGGACAACCTCCTTTAAATCAACCGACCTATTGCAGTGGTCACCAAACTGCGGCCTATGAGTCAAGATGTGGTCCTTTTCCTGCCTTTATCCATTCCTCCCACTGACACCAACAGGGCACTATTCCTCCCACTGACACTAGGGTATTTTCTACTCACACGTTGGAAGGGCAGTACACTTGCCCAGTGTTTAGAAAGTTTGTCCTTTTTGTGCTCTACAAACAGAGCTTTCTTTTGGTGGTATTTGATCACCACTACAGTTTTTATTTTTTGGGGCTATCAACTAAAGTTTTGAAAACAAAAAAAATTATATATATATATATATATATATATATATATATATATATATATATATAACTTTTTGCTATAAACTATATCCAATAAAAAAAGAAAAATGGAATTTCTTCATAAATTTAGGCCACTTCATGTTTTTGGTAAAAAAAAAAAAAAATCCCAATAAGCATATATTGACTGGTTTACACAAACGTTATAGCGCCTACAAACTATGAGATATATTTATGACATTTTTATTTACTAGTAATGGAGGCGATCTATAGCAGGACTGAGATACTGCGGCAGACAATCAGATACTGATATTTTTTTGGAACCAATGACACTAATACAGTGATCAGTGCTAAAAAAAAATATATACACTGTCATGGTACTGACACTGGCTGGGAAGGGGGTTACACATTTAGGTTGATCAAAGGGATAGATGTGTGCCTACCCAGTGTTTTGTTGTACACTGTGTGCTGCTTTTACTAGGGGAAGAAATGGGTTCTAGGTCCCTGCTCAGCAGGAACACAGAATCCATTCCTTCTCCCCCTGTCAAAGTGGCGATCTGCTTAATTTGCATAGGCAGTTTGCCGTTCTGTGATCTTTACTGACGATTGGCTGGTGCCGGAGAACAAAAGGGGGGCACTACTGCAAGTGGCACTGTGAAGGGGGGCTGTGATTGCTAGGGACACTGCACAGGGGCACTGTAACCATTAGAGTGGCCCTTTACAATGCAGTCCCCTTTACTTTACAGTGCAGAGGACCGACTCTGTGAATATCCCGCCACCAACCACCCCTGTGAATGCCTGCCCTCACCCCTCCAGCGGAAGGTCCATAAGCTCATTGCGCTCCATCTAGAAGTGATGATCATTTAACATAAATCCTACAGTGTGCAAATTATTTCTTTTTGAGGGTGAGGTGTTCTGTAATGTTTGTACAACACATTGTCTCTCCAGGAAAAATTTGCACCCAAGAGTTACTTGCCACTTACCTCGGCTACCAAGAATATCCCATAGGTGACCAGACGCTGGACAGCCTCGTGACAAACCTGGTAGAACATTTGACAGGACTGGAAGAGAAAACACAACAAGGATTTACAAGGATTTATAGTACACATTTGCCCTTTAAAAAAAACCTTGCTTGCAATTTAAAGCGGCGCTCCACCCACAGGGGGAGCGGGTTGCTGGAGGTGCGCATGAGCGCCCCAGACCCAGAAGTGTCGGATCACGTAATAGGTACGTGATCCAGCACAGTAGTGCCACCTTTCTGCCGTATAAGTAAGCTGCACAGGCGGCAAGTGGTTAAAGTAGAAGTTCACCCAAAACCTAAACTTTAAGAATCATTTTACACTGAGGCACTTTTCAGGCAGTTTAGCACTAAAAAACTGCCTCTAATGCCCCCCCAGTGTGAAAGCCAAAATGCTTTCACACTGGGGCAGTGCGCGTGCAGGACGGGGAAAAAAAACAAGTCCTGCAAGCAGCATCTTTGGGGAGGGTTGGAAGCGCTGTATAGAGCACTCCCACACTGCCCCTGCCCTACACCGCCCCTGTCCAGACGCTTCGGAAGTGCCGCAAAATGGCCAGTTTTAACCCTTTCTTCGGCCGCTAGCGGGGCTTTACTGCGAATAGTGTGAAAGGGGGCTTAACCTACTCGCAGCCATATTCTAAAACAAATCTATCTAGCCCTGTAAAGAAGAAAATCGCTAAACATAACTTTTCTGGAGCCGTTTCGGTCACACACTGAGTTGTGAGCGGCAGCTTCTTTGTTGATGATTTTTCTGGGGTTTTTCTGTCACTTTAAATGTTTAAAACTTTTTATTTAAAATACATAAGTTTATTGCTATCACATAGGAGACCAATAGCATATAGGTTGTGAACATTTTTAGTAAACAGAAAAAGGGAGGGATGAGCTCCGGCGTGTTCGCGCACATCACGTGCACAGCCCGCCAGGAAGTCGGCGCAGCGCTAATCACAGGCAGTGAGACATTTCCTGATCTCTGCAGCCACATATCGGGGCAATGTCTCACTGCCTGTGATTAGTGTAACGCTGCGTCGACTTCCTGGCGGACTCTGCACACGGTGTGCCCGAACACGCCGGAGCTCATCCTTAATCTGCCACCCGACATTCATGGGTGCTGACCCCTCTCACCTTACCAAAGCTATCATTCCCTCGTTGGAGAGGAGGTAACACAAGGCCGCAGCGGTGCGGAGGAGTCTCTCCTGGCTGATCGTTCCGTTGGAAGCTCCCGTCATCCCATCTGACCTCCTCCTCTGTTCGACATGTAACGCGCAGGCTGTAAAACAAGAGAAGCCTCCCTTTAATTAACCGATCACAACTGGCCTGGCTTTACCTCCATATTGCCCTTCGGCCTCTTACCCACAATGGCCTCTGTGAGGTAGACGTGAAGGACGCCGTTGCTGTAGAAGTTCAGCTCGAAGACGGCCGGGATGTTGGTGTTGGGTGCGATGAAGAACTCACCGGGGTCGGTGTGGGTGATATTCACAGAGTTGCCTAATAGGTGGATAGCGTGCATAACCACATCCTCACAGCTTCCCGAAAACCCCAGATCAAAGTCCCGAGCCAAGACCTCCTCCTTCATAGAGAAGAAGTCCTCCACCAACAGGGACAGGCTGACACCCTGAGGGAGAGGATGGTTTACATGGGTCCTAACATGGCAGTCACAGCTTTATTAAAACAGCCCTGAGATCAAGATGCAGATCTGCCTTAAAGTGGTTGTAAACCTAAGAAACAAAGCATATCCCCTCTACAATATGGTGTGTACTTGTCTCAATCCAGAGCACTTAGTGTCATTTCTCTCTGCTGCTTCGTTCCTCTGATATCAGAATGAATCACTTCCCTGACACCAAGAGAAAAAAGGTCACAGGGCAGGGATATCCAGCACACAGCCTGTGATTGACAGCCTCAGCTACGTTCCTGTGTGCAGGGGGAGTGTCCCTTCATTCCAATCAGCTGTCAGAGCTCTCTTCGCAGAGCACTGCAGAGCATAACTTCAGCTCTCTGCCCCCTGCTTTCTGACAGCTCAGACAAGCTGTATAAATTCTGGAATATGAACTGATGTAGAGAAGAGAAGGCAGCAGATAAACAGGTACAACTTATGCAGGAGCATTTGTTTCATCTCTGCGTATCACCTGAGGCCAGGCACGTCACTGTGTGTAAGGGTTTACAACCCTTTTAAAACAAGGTGCATGTATTCCCCTTCTTGCCCCTTACCCTGGCCTAACCTACATCCACCCATAAGTTCATATTGACCACCATTCGATGCCCACAATTCCACTGTTTGTTTACATTCAGCGGTTCAGGTCTGTGCAATTACTATTTTTGCCCCCTTTTTCCTGAACCAACTTAAATCCACTGTCCCCCTCCATAGCTGCATAATTAACTCCAACCGATGGCCACCACACTGCTGATTTTTTACATCCAGAGGTTCACGTCTTCATTGTTCTCGCTGCCCTTACGTGTTACAGCCCCATAGACGTCTATCTCTAAGTCTCCGGCTCGGGACACAGCTCAGTAGAAATCTATGGGGCTGGAAAATACAGGGGGGGGGGGGGGGGCAAAAAAGTGAAGACTTAAATTGCTGGATGTAAACAGACACCAAAACCACACCCATTGGCTGGAGGTAAGTTTGCATTGATGGAGGAGAATGAATTAAGTCAGACCAAGTGAAAACTGCAAAAAGGATGAATGCACTTTGTTTTCAAAGGGAAACTACAAAAATTTTGGGTTCATTTTATTTTTGGGTTTATAAGTTTAAGACTGGGGAAGGGAGAATCAGTACAAGGAGCATGTCGATAGGAGAACAGAACAGAGTGACAAGACAGATGAGCTTGTGAGTTTGCTGCCTCTTCTCTCACATACAATCAGAGGCAGGTGGAGGAACAACGGTTTTTAAAACAGCAGAAAGAAAAAAAAAAAAAGGTCTCCTCCTGTTAAGACAGGACAATTCTGTGTGGTGAAGCGGTGTACATTATTTTTTTTGTTAACTCCCTGCACAGGCCCCCCACAAAACTTTTCCTATCCAATAGGTCATAAAATATATCCTGCACACAATAACATACCTCAGATGCAGCATGAACCTGTTCAGCACTGGGTAATGTTTACATTCTTTGTCCAGTTGCATGTACAGCTGGTTCTTAGATATGCAAATACCACCCAGCGGAGGGTCGAGAAGTGGGACTCGCACCACATCTGAGGTCTGTATGTGGGGACAAGGACTAAATAAGAGGGGGCAGAGCAGGATTTTAAATGAATTAAAAAATGACACATGCACTTTAAGGTTCAGGCAATATTGTGACATGCACGTCTCCCAACTTACCTCCCGATAGCGGTATAAGAGAAGGCAGGACACTATGTGTGTTGACATCACAGCACAGCACTGATCTGCAGCTGGAAAAGGAAAATGACAAAATATTACAAAATCAATGTCAGAGAGCAAAAAGGGGGGTGGAGGACTGGATATTCATGGAATCTGTCCTTAGTGACCCCCCCCCCCCCCCCTTCACACCACTACCCTCCCTTTACAGGGACCACAGTTAGCCCTGAAAAAGCAGTCCCACTGGGTCCTCAGTTCTACTTCCCCATTTTTTACATTACAGTGCCCCTTTACAGTGCAGCCCCCGTTACATCACAGTGCCCCTTTACAGTGCAGCCCCGGTTACATCACAGTGCCCCTTTACAGTGCAGCCCCCATTACATTCATGTAAAGGAGACTGAACTGTAAACAGGGGCTGTACTGTAAAGGGCACTGTGATGTAACAGGGGCAGCAATGGAAAGGGGCACTGTGATTTAACAGGGGCTGCACTGTAAAGGGGCACTGCAATGATTGCAATGTTCCTTTACTGTGCAGTCCCCTTTATATCGCAGCGTCCCTTTGCTATCACAGCCCCATCAAGAGTGCCCCATTTCAGTCTTTGCCTCCCCCGACAGTCGTACCTGTGGCAAGGCAGAGACAGTTTTCAGCCATGTGTTTTCTCCTGGGTCTTCCATCCTTCCCCCCACCGATGTCATCCTGCCAGCAGATCTGGACATAGGGTGGGAGCTTCCCAACTTATGTCAACAAGTAGGTGATTACCCGCTCATTAATCTGAAAGACTCCCACTCTCCAGATATCGTGTTACTGTTGGTTGTATTAGATGGAGTGTTGAACCCCTTTTTTCCAGCCTGAGCTCATTTGGCTGGGGTTCTGGGTCACAGGAGTGCAATTTATTTTGCACACCTGTGACCCGTTTTCAACAGAGATCGGTCTAAAGTCCGCTCTCTGCTGATGTCACAGAGATCAGGCACTGCGTCATCCCGACTTTGGAAGTCTTGATCCACCAGGTGCCTGGACTGATGGCAGTCTCTCAGTGAGCCGCCCCTCCACACCTCAGCGATCCTATGCGCGTGGAGGAGCAGAGCAGGAGAGATGATGACAGGCAGCATCTCTGCTCAGGGAGGTGAGAGAACTGAGCCATCATCGGTGTTCAATGGCTCGGTTCTCAGTGAAGAGGCGGGGGGACAGATGAAGCATCAGACCGATCTGCATCCACCTAGGCAAGTATGATTGGTTAATAAAAAATAAAAAAAACCTTACTTCTCTTTTAAATACAAGAAAGTCTTACAGCCCAGAAATTGTTTATTTAAAGCAGAACTCCAGCCAAAAACAAAAAGTAAAGAGAAAATCTTGAAAGATTAAATAACAAAAACAGCTTCAATCCAGAGATTTCTCTGCAGTACTTATTTTCTGTCACTAGATGTCCTCAGTCTAAGGACAGTTCCCCGCAACCCAGGTCATTCTGGACCTACCCCCTCTGCCTGTGACTTGTTAATGAAAGGAAAAGGAGCACAGTTATAAGTTCATCTCTCTATCACTCTAATGCGGGGGTCAACAACCCATGGATTATGGTCAGTTGACAGGCATATGGCATACCTTCCTTGTCAACCCAAAGAACCTGGGCAGAAGAGGGGGCGGCATTTCCAGGAACCGATCTCCTGCAATTTTCCTACTGCAGCAACTGAAAGCCGGCTTCTTCTTTCCCTCCCACTGGCATTCAGTTGCTGCAGGAAGAAAATATAGGGGATCAGTTCCAGTAAATGCCACGCCTTTGTCCAGGTTCCCCTTCCTTCTACTGCTCGGCTCCAGCAGATCAAGTCTTGGCAGATCAAATATGATAAAGATTAGTATTGCCATCTATGGGGAGAGCCAATTTGTTCTGGTGGTCCTCATAATAGAACTGAATACGACAAGAAATCCAAAACGTGTCACTAAACCAGGAATAGAGGTAAAATCTTCCAATGGGGACACCTGTTAAGGTCACAACGATCTAGGAGGGTAATTTTCTCAATTTGGAGAAATTTCCTCTCACTTCCTGTTGTGTTTCCAGGACAAAAAGTGAAGCATATTACCCCTAATAGGAGACAAGTAGATCATTGGATCTATGACATTGGTGGAAGCCACTAAGCTTATTAAAATCTCCCTCCACCAACCTCATAGCTGGGGAGAGAAGAGGGGACAGAGCAATCACATGACCCCCAATGAAAGTACATACAAAGGGTATATCCCCAGGTTTTTGCTTTTTTTTGTATTAGAAACTACACAGTCTGAATCATGTAAGTCCAAGGGCTGGAATTATTATTTTAGTTTAACTATACTTACTAAACAAGACATGATTGGCCAGACTGGAGATTATCTGTCTCCTGATTGGGCTGTCCACCTTCAGGTCAGGATTAGAGATTAGAACGCTCTCATTCACGGCATCTGTGGCTCTAACAAAGAAGAAAAAAAAAAAGTTTTCCAAATTGCACTAAAGATGAAAACAGAATATACAGTGCCTTGAAAAAGTATTCTTGAAATTTTCCACATCTTGTCATGTTACAACCAAAAACGTAAATGTATTTTACGGGGATTTTATGTGATAGATTAACACAAAGTGGCACATAATTGTGAAGTGGAAGGAAAAGGATAAATGGTTTTCAATTTTATTTACAAAAAAATGTGTGAAAAGTGTGGTGTGCATTTGTATTCAGCCTCCCTGAGTCAATACTTTGTAGAACCGCCTTTCACTGCAATTACAGCTACAAGTCTTTTTGTAGATGTCTCTACCAGCTTTGTACATCTAGAGTGACATTTCTTCTTTGCAAAATAGCTCAAGCTCTGTCAGATTGGATGGAGAACATCTGTGAACAGCAATTTTTAAGTCTCGCCACAGATTCTCAATTGGATTTAGGTCTGGACTTTGACTGGGCCATTCCAACACAGGAATATGCTTTGATCTAAACCATTCCATTGTAGCTCTGTCTGTATGTTTAGCTCTGCTCCAGTCTCAAGTCTTTTGCAGACTCTAACGGGTTTTCTTCTAAGATTGCCCTGTATTTGGCTCAATCCATCTTCCCATCAACTCTGACCAGCTTCCCTGTCCCTGCTGAAAAAAAAGCATCCTCACAACACAAAGCTGCCACCACCATGTTTCATGGTGTGTTCAGGGTGATGTGAAGTATTGGTATCATCTGACCAGAGCACCTTCTTCCACATGTTTACTGTGTCCCCCTGCAAACGGGACTTCTTATGGCTTAGATGGACAGCCATGTCTTGATAGGTTTGCAGTTGTGCCATACTCTTTCCATTTTCGGATGATAGATTGAACAGTGCTCCGTGAGATGTTCAAAGTTTGTGATATGTTTTTATAACCTAACCCTGCTTTAAACATCTCCACAACTTTATCCCTGACCTGCCTGGTGTGTTCTTTGGCCTTCATGATGCTGTTTGTTCACTAAGGTTATCTAATAAACCACTGAGGGCTTCACAGAACAGCTGTATTTATACTGAGATGAAATTACACAAAGGTGGACTCTATTTAATAATTAGGTGACTTCTGAAGGCAATCGGTTCCACTAGATTTTAGTTAGGGGCATCAGAGTAAAGGGGGCTGACTACAAATGCCCCCCACACTTTTCAGATATTTGTAAAACATTTGGAAAACCATTTATCATTTCCTTCCACGTCACAATTATGTGCCACATTGTGTTGGGCTATCACATAAAATCCCAATAAAATACATTTACGTTTTTGACTAACATAACTAAATGTGGAAAATACTTTTTCAAGGCACTGTATATATTTAATATCTATACACGCGCGCACACACACACACACACACACCTATATATTTATTACAAAAACTTATTAAGTGGTTGTAAACCCATGTAAAGAAAAAAAAACACACACCTGCAAGACAAAGGCATAATGAGCTAGTATGAATTGCATACTAGCGCAATATGAAATACTTACCTTAGGTCAAAGCTGTTGCAGCGTTCTCCCTACATTGCTGTGATCTGTGACATGTCTCCCAGAGTTATTTCTGGGTTTGCAGACTCCAGTGCTGTGATTGGCCGGAGCCACGATTACATCACTCCCGCACATGCACACGGGAGCCGCTGGTCACGTCACAGGCCCTTTAAAAAGGCACGATCGAGCTGTTTCTTCAGTGCGCATGCGCAGATGACGTCAACACAAGCGTATATGGTAAATATCTCCTAAACCGTGCAGGTTTAGATATTTACAGTACCTACAGGTAAGCCTTATTATAGACAGTCAGGTTGGGGAGGAATAGTTAGATGATGCTGGATGTCCTCCAGCCAACAAATGAGGCGGGCTCAATCTGATGTGCAGCAGCTTGTAATGTACATTGTGAAATCAGAGTAAATGGCGTCTCCTTTAACACACAGCTGGGAGAATAATGAACAGAGATATGGCTGGGATTCTCAGTCTGAGCTGTACCTGGATGAGAGGATGGCGGGAAGCAGTGCTTGGTCTAAACGGAGAGGCACGGGCGATGGCTTCTGTCTCTGGTTTTCTAGATATTCCTGAAGTCATAGAGAAAATATCACATCAAATAACACAAACAGTATGGGAAAAAAATCACGGCATGAGGATACGGCACGACATGAGGTCACTTACCTTCAGAGAGAAGGGTTGGGCGAAGTCTACTCGTACACAGCCATAGTTTTTGCGCAGCATTCTGAACACGCCCCTGGCCACGCTCCACAGACCCTCATCTTTCTTGGGCTTTCCCTGAAATGTTAACATGTAAATGATTTAAGGGCTCATGCACTTGGCCATGTAAAGTTAGAGTGTATAGAAACTTAAAGTGAGATAAATAAATCTCCAGAAGCACGCATGCTTTATACACAGCTACCCAAAGAAAGCAACTATAGGATACAGCTATACATGGGCATAAACTGGTACATGCTGGGCTGCTGATGGGGGGTGGAGCTGGCCCTCCTGTGCTAGGTCTTGGCCCAATTAGTCCAGTAGAGGGGCCTAGGTGCACAGAGGGAAATTTTTATTTCCCACAACAGCCAATCAAGATGAAGCAAGATGCTAAAGGTATCTTTGTTTCAGTCTGCAGATGGCGCTGTGCTTCTCTCTCTATGCACAATTACGGTAACTCACAGGGAAGGCAGTACAATGACAGTTAAAGGTGGCAAGTTCCTACATTGTACATATTATCCTCCATATATTCTATTCAAAATGATCTTCGTTTCTTGCCCTAAATGCCTGTCTGACAAGGGCACATTTTCCCCCCTATGATCTGGGAGTGCCCGGTTATATGTACCTTTTGGTCTGCCATAACTGACTTTATGAGCCTCCCTTTAAATACCTAACGTGTAACCCCTGTAGAGGTTTGATGGGGTTCCACGATTACCCCACCCTAGCATACGAGGCTTGAGAATGGGCCAAAAATCTGAACACTTCATGTTTACCTGGCTGGAATCGCAATACACGCTTGACTAACTTATTAAATCACTTAGGACTGTATAGGACGGATAGTCTAGATCAGTAGTTTTTAAACTGTGGCCTCTTGCTTGCCCTTTATGCAGCCCTTGTGGCACTGTTATTCCCACTGATACAGGGCAATATTCTAACCACTGATACCAACGATGGGGAGTAGAGCTGCACGATTAATCGTTAAAGATCGCGATTCAACTCTCCTCACGATCTTAAAACAGCATTTCCCGATTCTATCTAACAAGTGCAGAGAGTTCTCTGATCACTTCTGACAGCTGACAAAAAATAAATAAAAATCCAGGTAGCCTGCCAAGTTTATAACAATATCAGAAATAAAGAGAAATACTGTAACATTTAGATCTTTAGATCAAAGGAATGAACTTCAGTCTGTAAATGAGGTCAGTTTAACCACTTAAAGAGTAAGTCCACCTTTACAGAAAAATCTATAAGGTGAACCTTACACAGGACCACCTCCTCAACCCTGCAGCCCCGCTGACCTGGATCACGGCGATCTCCCGTTCTGAGCCCCGGTATAACCATGTCAGGAGTCCGGGGCTTAAAAATCCCCGCAACCGAATGTCGACAACATATCCCGTTCGGAGGGATGTTTCGGAGCATACTAATTGGTCGGCGCCAACCAATCAGAACCCACGTAGCCTACCCTGTCAGCAGGGAAGAAGACGTGTGAATGCCGATGGGATTTCTAAGCCCCAGACCCCTTAAGTGGCTATTATGGGGCGCAGAGCTGGAGAATGCTGTGCAACAGGTCAGATGGACTGGGGGGGATGAGGGAGTGAGGAGGGCAGTCTGTGTAAGTTCACCGATTTACAGATTTTTACAGACTAAACCTTTTCTTTGACATTTGTTGCTTACAAATTAAAATCAGTATATTTTGCTAGAAAATTACTTAGCACCCCCAAACATTATATATATATTTTTATCAGAGACCCTACAGAATAAAATGGTGGTCGTTACATTATAATCACACTGTATTTGCGCAGCGGTCTTTCAAATGAATTTTTTTGGGGGAAAAAAAACACACTTTTTTTTCCAAATCTCTGTTTTTATTTTCCTTTCAACAAAACGAACACAAACACAATACAAAACACGTTACACGTTGATCAAAAAATATATATTTATCACTGAGATCCTCATCGGATCACAATGCCATTTTCCTATCTGATAAGTAAATTATTGAAATACAAAAAAAAAAAAAAAATACCATCTAGAACAGTGATTCCCCACCTAGGGTTCCTCCAGAGGTTGCTAGGGGTTCCTCCAGCATTGGGCCATTTCTGCCTCTCAGATATGTTCCCACTGACACCATTGATCTTTTTTTTAAGCTATCTGTAAGGAGGTAATTCTTCCCAATGACCACAAGTGTAAGGACCATTCTTCCCACTGACCATCACACTAATGTTGTAGATTTCTACCTTTTATTCCTCGGGACCCAGAGAACTATTTTAAGGGTTCCTCTGTGTTGAAAAGGTTGAGAAAGGCTGATCTAGAACATCACATAAACCCTTTCCGTCACTGCAATATCAGCCTTATTATGTAGATCTTTAGTAAATCATATGATAAATAATCCACTCAATCTATATAGCAATATATGTATGAATATCATATCTAAAAATTTATATTAAAGATTAGAAGTCAATATTGTTGGGCGATGCAGTGTAGGGCTCCTCCAACCACTTAGCCCAATTTTTTTCGTATTTATGAGGACAACACCTGGTGTCTCTAGGTAATGGTTATTTCCAGTATACTAATGTGGGCGGGAAAGGTTTCTTCCAATACAAGGCAATAGCTTTCCTGGCATAAAACAGTAATATTAACAAATGTCCGCTCTGCCTCTGTTGGAAAAATATCCGTAACCAAACCCAAACACACTGACATATTAACTGGCATTTGAACGTGTAAAAAATAATTTAACAAAGCCACCACCTCCATCCAAAACCCTACAATGTATGGACAAGTCCAGAAGATGTGTGTGAAATCTCCCAGAGCCACGCCACACTGTCAACAGTTGGGGGAACATGCAGGGTTCATCTTGTGAAGTCGGTATGGTGTACAATATGCTCTATGCACCAATTTAAATTGAATCAAACGGTCTTTAAAACAAGACCAAAGATGGAAAGGGAGAACCCCCCAGTCATCATTGTCTAGATCAGGAATGTCCCGCAGCCATCTCGCCATACAGTCCTCTAACACCGGGAGAGAAACTGAGAATACAATCTGGAAGTAGGCTTCTTCAAACAATCAGACGGAAGTACCATTTCCAAAATAGACGGTTCGATTATTAGGTTAGTTTGTGGAAACTGGGCATTGAAGGCATGGGAAAGCTGATAATATCTAAACAAATGGGAAATGGGTAAATTAAAATTTAAAGTAAGTGAAGCGAAAGAGGATAACTTCTGATCAATTACAACCTGAGAAACCAACTTAACATTATACTTAGTCTATACAATAGGTTCAGGTAATTTACAGAACTGGAGAAAAGTAGGATTCAACCATAGAGGGCATTTGGAGAAATGTTTGCTCTAGGATAATGCTCACATCTAAGGCCAGCCCCCTAAGCTCAAATAGTATTAAGCATTGAGATGGTCAAATAATAGGGGACCCGAGGGCCTCTGAATAATAGAAACTTTAGAGCTTTCATAGATTCCACCTCCGCTGCTTCCAACTGAATGGAAGAATTGGATAGATCTGGGCATAACCACCGTGTGGCCATCACCAGCTGAGTAGCTAGAAAATATTTTTAAAGCTCTGGAAAAGCTAGATTACAGGGGTGCATCAAAGTTGTCAATTTATATCTCATTTTTTTTGGGCCCCATAAAAAATAAAAAAATAAAAGGGGAAGAGGAAAATAGTTGATTGAGTCTTACAAAAAAGAATCTAGGGATCCACTGAGGAGAATGTCTATAATAGTATGTACATTTTTGAATAATTTTCGTTTTCAGAAGATTAATGTGTCCCAATAGGGATAACAGTAAAGATTCCAATGCCTTCAGCTTCGGCCACATGTCCCTCAAAACTGGGGTCAAATTCAAAGAAATGAACTCCGAAGTCTGCTGAGATATCACTACTCTGGGGTACTTAAAATTCTCTACCCACTGTAATAGGATATCAGAAGGAGCTGTATTTCGAGCTTCGATATCTATTGGAAATAAATGATTTTTTTCCAGTTAACCTTCAACCCTGTAATAGACAAAAGGAATTGAATATCTGTAGAGCATCCTGTAAGGAAGGACCAGCCTTGTTTAGGAACAATAGGAGGTCATCTGCATATAGGGCTACCTTCTCCTCCAGCCAACCAACTCGCAACCCCTTGATATTTGGAGAGATGCGAACAGCCTCCGCCTCCATCGCAATAGCAAAATTGCCCCAACATAAAGAAAAAGGGGATGACAACCCTCCCCCCAGTCTTACTGCAGCTGTAGGATATCTATATAAAACCTGTATCCATTTAATGAATATCAATTGAAAACTAATCCTACTCAGTACCTCCCACAGAAAAGGCCACTCAACAATGTCAAAGACCTTCTCTATGTCCAGGAAGGCCACAAACCTGGTACCCATATTAAGATGTGAGGCATGGATGTTAGTATATAACCTACGTAAATTCACATTTGTGGCCCTCCCTGCCATAAACCCAGTCTGGTTTGAGTCAATAATTGTGGGCAGAATGGGCTGTAATCGTGGGCAATGAGTTTTTGGAAAACAACACACATTAATGAGTTTAAAAAACACACTACACAGTAAGGTCAGCCCATTTTTGTTGTGTATAATATGAAAGACGATGCTACATCGCAAGAATCGTGGTCTTTATTCTAAGCAAAAAAATAAAAAAAATCATGATTCTCATTTTAACCAGAATCATGGAGCTCTAATGGGGAGCTATTCCTCCCACTGACACCAAGGATGGGGTACTATTCCTTCCACTGATACCAGCAATACAGCACTATTCCTACTGACCACAGGAGTGATATGTAATTTATATCTTAGTCCCACTGGCCAACAAGCTTTAGAACGCAGACAACTGGAAGCTGGCGTGACACACTTCCAGTCTGGCACTGTCTTGAGTTCCAGTGGCCATTGAGCATACCACCTGTGGACATGAAGCAATTTTCTCCCTTGGATCATCACTTATTCAATCTAGAGGAATTGTTTATTACTACACATTAGAGCTGCACGATTAATCGTTATCTCGATTTTTTTCCCCCTTGCGATCTTGGCAAAGTATTTTCCCAATTTTTTCTATGCAGAGGAATTCTCTTCTCTGCTGAAGCCACAACCATCAAAAGAAAAAAAAAGAAAAATGGGCAGTCTGCCAAAGTATGACAACATTCTTCAGCCCTGGAACCAAGTATAAACACTGTAAGGATTTGTCCTATAGATGAAAGGGGTGTGTAAATGAGGGAAGTTTAACCACTTAAACACTAAACCTTTTTCTTACATTTGCTGGTTTCAAGTTAAAATTTGTATTTTTTGCTAGAAAATTACTTAGAACCCCAACATTATATACATTTTCTTTTTTTTTTTTTTTTTTTTTTTTTTTTAGCAGAGACCCTAGGGAATATAATGGTGGTTGTTGAAATATTTAATGTCACACTGTATTTGCGCTGCAGTCTTTCAAATGCAATTTTTTGTAAAAAAAAAAATACACTTTAATATAAAAAAAAACACAAACTAAAACAGTAAAGTTAGCCCAATTTTTTTTTTTTTGTATAATGTGAAAGATGTTACGCTGCGAGAATCGTGATCTTTATTCTAAGCAAAAGAATTGTGATTCTCATTTTGGCCAGAATCGTGCAGCTCTACTACACATTGGCCTTTTTTCATTGTTATCATTTAATGGAGCTCTTGTGGTTTGCCTTTAATATATTTTGTGTGGTTAATACCCTTAATGTGGATATCCACATTGACCTCTGTGGCCTTGCTTCCGCCCCTTCAGGGGGTGGTACAGGGATTAGTAAAGAGTATATACAGTATATAAAAGAGTATGTATATACACTATATTTTCTGTTAAATGTGGTCAGCTAAACTCTAAAAAAGGTGGTGCTCCCCTGAAACGCAACAGCACACCAGCATAGTGGCATCACTGGATAGGCTACACGATTCTTGGATTGCATCGCATCATGTTTCCTGCTCTTAATCTTCTACCTTTGTGAGTATGCCCCCCCACAAAAACAAATTAATTAAGAAGTTACTTTTTTGGTAGTTGCTCTTAGACAAGGATACTAGTAATTTTGGGTGTCTCGTTGAGATATGGTTCATTATCAAGGCTCGGTACAAGCTGCACCGTGCAAGTCCCACAATTACATTTGAGTTATGGTCATTCTGAAGACCATTTTGTATTGGAAGCATAAGAGCACCATAGAAACTGTTATACTGTATTAAAAAAATGAGAAAGGGTCAGAGAATAGTGACAAAATAGCCACTCAAAAGGAAGGGATAAGGAAAGAAAATTATTACCTTAGAAAACAAAACTACGCATAACAACAAGTTCAAATACCATAATAGAAAACTTAGGATGGGCACTAAAAAAAACAAAAAAAAATAAAAAATGTAAAATGAAACTTGGTAGGGGGGGCGTGGCCTGAGGTGCAATGGAGTAGGACGTCTGCAGTAGGAGCTCCGCTCGTCCACACTCCTGCAACCTCCATCCTGCAACATCCTGCCTTGGTGCTGTGCCTGGACGTCCCTGCCTTCTCCCCCGCGGTCCTCCTGGAGCCATCCGCCCGTTCGGGCGCTGCGCGGGGCCGTTCTGGTAGGATTTTCCCGTTCGGGGTCGGCCTGTAGGAAAGTCCGCGGCTTCGGCCTAGGCGCCGGAGCGGCGCCATCTTGCTACACCCGGCGGCGGCTCACGGACCTCCCCAGCCCTCTAGACTACTCCGGAGTTGCTCCGCAGCACCCCCGGCTGCCGGATTGCCCTCGACCGCGGGTGTGGGACCTATTTTTCGGACGGAGACTGGTGGGACAGTCCGCGGCTTCGGCCTGGTCCCTCTGCCGGCGGCCATCTTGCTACACCCGAGGCGGCCTCCACAGACCTTTCTGACTGCCTGCAAACTTACATCCCTCTGCTGTGGCCACCGATTGCTTTTTACCACCTGTGCAGTGCCCCTTTATCCCCCTGTGACTGGTGGGACAGCCTGTGGGACCGACCTGGGCCTAGGAGCAGTGGCCATCTTGCTATACCCGCTGAGGTACTGTGCCCGGTGATCTGTAACCCCCTGACCATCCTGTCACTGGTTTATTCCCACTGCAGCCGCTGATCCTCTTGAGCACGGTCCACAACCTTCATTGCGGCACTGTACAGCTGTTGTGAGCGGGGAATTTAAGAGGTTGGCCTAATACACAGCGGCCATCTTGGCACACCTCGGACCACTTCCGGACCATGTCCCCACCTAAAAAGTCAGCCGAGGCCGCTGACAAGCTTGCCAGGTACCGCCGCCATGAGGAGGAGCACCGGGCCAGGGATGGCGCCGGTGCTCCCTCTGACGCAGACCACTCTGCGTCAGCCACTAACCAGGTCCTCAATGCCATCGCCCTGTGCCAGAGCACGCTCACCTCCAAAATTGAGGAGGTTAAAATTGATGTGTCCCTCATCCGGCAAGACCTCTCCACCCTCCGGGACCGCGTGGCGGAGACAGAGACCAGCATCAGTAGAGCTGAGGACATCATACACCCCCTGCAACACACCACTGATGAGGTACGCCGCCAGCTGCAACAGCTCAGCGCAAAACAGGACGACATGGAGAACCGCCTCCGGAGGTGCAATCTCCGCTTTATTGGCCTCCCTGAGTCGGCTGAGGGCAGCGACCCGGCGGGTTTCCTTGAAAATCTCCTGACCTCCACCTTTGGCAGAGAGGCATTTTCGGTGATGTTCGCGGTGGAGAGGGCCCATCGCATTCCTGCTCGTCCTCCTCCCCAGGGAGCCCCACCGCGCACCTTGATAGCGAAATTTCTTAATTTCCGGGACCGCGACAAAATCCTCCGCCTGACCAGAGAAAGGGGTAATATCCCCCATACCAATACGCATGTGGCAGTATTTCCAGACTTCTCCGGCGAGGTACAGCGGCAGCGCTCCAGGTTCCAGGATGTTAAACGACGCCTTCGGGTTCTACACCTTAAATACGCAATGTTGTATCCTGCGAAACTTCGCGTGGAATACGAGGGCCGAACCATCTTCTTTGAAGATCCTGCACTGGCGTCCACCTGGATTGACCAGAGGGAACACCGAGACTGAACATGCTACCCTACCTGGGCGCCCACGACTTTTTGATTAAGCCGTTGATGGGCCCATTACAACTGACGGCCCTTTGCGGAAGCTGGGGGCTAGCCCGGAAATTCCTTTGACACTAGTTCCGGCTCTTACAGTATGCATATCGACTCCGGGCGACCTTGCCGACATGTGCTCCCTGCCTCCTTTATACCTGCGGAGCGCCTGGGGAGGACCGTGGGCTACACGACGTCCACACCTTTTCTACTATACTTTAAGCAATCATCTCTATGGCGGGCGGAGCTTCCCCCTGCTCAGCCATGATGGTGTTACACCTTTTTGGCTCCTACTCCCCAAGCACCCTTCAGAGAAGAAGTCGCCCCCCTAGGATTTTTTGGATTTTTGTGTACTTCTTCCTCCCCCGTTTGTTTGACTCTTTTTTCCCCCCTTTGTTTTTTTCTTTGTTGCCATGGGTATCTATGCCCCCCTGCAATCAAGTTCCATGCCTCCAATGGGTCCTACGCATTGGATGTCCCTTGTTGGTACCCGGTTATGGGGTTTGATGTCCAAGCCGTGTTGGGGTGGCGCTGGACTGGGTGGGGGAGGGAATGTTGTGGTTTCTATTTTTCTTACACCACTATGTTTACATACGTTTGTTTATGCTGTAGGTACTATGTTAAAGTTTTACATGCACTATGGGTATTGGCTGCTATTGTGTTTTATGTTAACTGATATAGCTGTGACTGCTCTGCTGACTCTAGTACACCTCTGGTTTATTGTATGCGCCCTGCATCCGCCATGAGCTCTCTAAAGTTCTTTACGTGGAATGTCAGAGGTCTGCGGAATAAGATAAAACGAACCGCCGCCCTGGCATTCCTTAAGTCCCAGCGTGCTGACATAATTGCGCTCGTTGAGACCCATGTTACTGGCCATCTTCAATCCTCTCTCAAAAAGCCATGGATAGGTTGGGCATACCATGCCACCCACACTTCATACTCCAGGGGGGTTTCGGTCCTAATTGCTAAAAGGGTGCCGTTTGACTTAGTGCTGCTCCAGACGGATCGGCAGGGCAGATACGTGTTTCTACACGCCACCATTAACGGATCCCCTATTTTGATACTAGCCTGCTATGTCCCCCCTCCCTATAATACGGTTGTAATTAAGGAAGGCCTCGCATTTATGGCACAATACCCCTCGGTGCCGGCAGTGTGGATGGGGGACTTTAATATGACCCTCACTCCCGCTCTGGACCGAATGAGCGCACCGGACTCCCCTGCTGACCCGCCAGCCCATACTAGACTACATCGTATATGGACCGACTTTGCCCTTGTGGATACTTGGCGACACAGGTATCCGCATGCTAGAGCATATTCGTGCTTCTCCGCTAGCCATAACACGATGTCCCGGATCGACTTCATCCTTATTTCACAGACCTTGACACCCAGACTGGGAGATGTGGGTTTCGCTCCAAGAATCCTCTCGGACCATGCCCCCTACTGGATCACGATGCGGCTCCTGAAGGCCTCTCCCCCTCCTGCTTGGCGGCTTAACCCATTTTGGTTGACCGCCCTGCGGGAGCAGGAAGACATCCCGACGGAGTTGCTCCACTATTTTACCGTTAACAGGGACTCCGCTACGCACGGCATAGTGTGGGAGACATTTAAGCTTTACGCCCGCTCCCTGCTCACCACGCGCATTAACAGACTGAAGCGGTCCTCCAACCTTCTTGTCCAACAGGCTACGGATCACCTACAAAGACTAGAGGAGGCGTTTCATCGAGACCCCTCACATGACACAGCCAATGCTCTTAAGATTCAGTTACGGCAGGTCTCCCAACTGCATACGGAGAAGGCCAAGCAGCGCATTTTTTTCTGTAGGCAAAGGATATTTGAGTACGGAGAAAGATCGGGCAAACTACTCGCTTACCTCGCCCACTTAGATTCCCGTCCCCCAGTTGTGGTATCACTGAAAGACATCCAGGGGAATGATGTTACTGATCCACAACAAGTGGCGGAGGAGTTTGCGAGCTTTTATCGCACGCTCTACACCACCCGGGTCACTCATACCCCCCAGGACACCAGAGACTACTTAGCGAGAATTACGTTTCCCAAACTGACAGATGCCCAACGCGAGCTCTTGGAGGCCCCCATTACTGAGGAGGATATTTCCGGGGCTATCTCCTCTCTGGCCACCTCTAAAGCACCTGGACTGGACGGTTTACCGCTTGAATTTTATGCCACCTACTCTGAAATTTTGACCCCTAAACTTCACAATCTATATGAATCGATATTTGACACGGGAATCCTACCCCCCTCTATGAGAGAAGCTCAAATAGTAGTAATTCCCAAGCCCGGGAAGGACCCACACTATCCGGAATCATATAGACCCATCTCCCTACTACAGGTCGACATTAAAATATTGGCTAAGATTCTTGCCTCCCGCCTTAACCAGGTCATCCTTTCACTGATCCACCCAGACCAGACTGGCTTTATGCCAGGAAAAAACACTGCCATGAATATCCGCCGTTTACTCATGAATATTCAGGGATCCCATGATGAAGTCGGCTCGCGGGTCGTGGTGGCTCTAGATGCTGCCAAGGCCTTCGACTCCGTGGAGTGGAACTACCTGTGGGAGTGCCTTTCGGGATTTGGACTTGGCCCCAATTTTATTCGATGGGTCCAGCTCCTGTATCAATCCCCTAAGGCCAAGGTGTTAGTAAATGGCTGGCTCTCTGACCAGTTCCCGCTGGAGAGAGGGACCAGACAAGGCTGCCCCCTCTCTCCCATGCTATATGCTTTGGCTGTGGAACCACTTGCTATTATGGTTCGTGCAGACACCAGAATCCGTGGCCTTAAGATAGGGAGTCTGGAGGAAAAGATCGGGATGTACGCTGACGATACACTCCTCTACTTAGCCGATTCGGGTCCCTCCCTTCTTGCAGCCCTTCACTCCATTGACAGTATTGGTAGTCACTCGGGTCTGAGTATTAACTGGTCCAAATCGCAGATCCTCCCACTTGATCATTTCCCCCCTGTACCCACTTCCCCTCCTCTGAATCTCCCTAGAGTCTCTGTGATCAAGTATCTAGGAGTGCAGGTCACTAGATCACTGACGGACTACGTGCCTCTAAACATTGAACCCCTGTATACCCTGATCAAGAACAAGACACAAACCTGGGCCAGACTACCTCTAGGTGTTATGGGACGCATCAGTCTGGTCAAAATGATACTTCTACCTAAGATACTTTATTTGGTGTGGCATGCACCCCTATACATACCACAAAAGTTTTTCAAAACAATCGAGTCAATTCTTAATTCATTCGTATGGGGTCACAGCAGACACAAATTGTCTTGGAACATTCTGAAGAATCCAACGACATTGGGAGGGGCTGCTCTTCCAGATTTCCAGGATTACTATCTTGCCTCCCAATTGTCCCACTTTTATCATTTTGACAAGAGCGAGCTACCAAGATACCAGACACTACTTTGCCAACGTCCGGGCGACCCGGCCCATACCCCACTTCAGTCGGTCCTTCGGGCCCCATTGTCAGGACATTCCCCCCATCACAAAGTAGACATGCTCACACATCACCGGAGGATCTGGCGGACGGCCCTGAAAAAAATCGGGACCCCGCAGGTCCATTCCTATACACCTCTCTGGTTTAACACTCATTTGCCCGAACTGTTGTCCGTTCCAGACCCCGCGGTCTGGATACGTTATGGGATCCTATACGTGCACCAAACTATGACTAACGCTGGGCTCAAATCATTTCAAACGTTGAAGGAAGAATTCTCACTCCCTAATCATGTCCTTTTCAGGTACTTACAGCTCCGACATGCTTTACAGACCCAATTCGCCGGCTCCAACCCAACCCTGACAGTCCCTCCTATAGTTGATATCATTAAAGGTGATGAGCCAACCAGGTTGATTTCCGCCCTCTACTCCACCATCCGTCTCCCAGGCACCGTGAAATTGGCATATGCTGCTAAGACCCGATGGGAGGTGGATGTTGGAATAATTGAGGATGAGGAGTGGGATGAAGTCTTGGGGGATGTGAAGAGAGTTTCCCCCAAGCTGTCGGACCGCCTTACGCAGTTGTACATCATTCATAGGACATACTTGACTCCCCAGAGGATAGCATGGTTTAAACCAATGTATAATCCGGGATGCCGCTTATGCGACCACACCCCAGGCACCTTCTATCACCTCATATGGTCCTGTCCGGTTGTCCAAACATACTGGATACAGGTGATTCGCTTTCTCCATGATCAGATGGGCTCTCCTGCTAGCCTTGACCCGAAGATGTGCCTGTTTGGTCTGTTGCCGGAGTTAGACGCTGACAAACCTCTTCGCACCTTTTTACATGAAACGCTGTTCCTGGCGAGAAAAGGGATTGCTCGTGGCTGGATGCAGGCCCTCCCCCCCACTGTCCAGTGCTGGAAGAAGGAGATTAACGATACCCTTCCATATAAGAAATTGATTTATGCACATAGAGGATGTCCACTTAAATATGAGCAGATCTGGGGTAGATGGTTGGAAGATGGGGAGACATGTACCTGATTTGCTGCTATATTGATCCCTTACCCCCCTCCCCCCTCTGCCTCTCCCTTTCTGTGTATCTTCTACCCATTGGGCCTCCTCTTATTATTTCCCCCTCCTCCTCCTTCCCCCCCCCTTTTTTTCAGTTACTTTTGTATCAAACTTCTCCCCTTTTTCTTTATTTTTTTCCTTTCTCTCTGCTTACCCCCCCTACCCCGGCTGATACACAATGGCTCTATCATGACTTTGCCAATGTTTAGTGTTTATTTTTCTACAGCACAGCTAATCTAATGTACTCATATAGGCGATACTGTCTTGGCCATGTTGGCCTATGTTACCCTCTGTACCGATGGCATGTTTGCTATGTCTGCTTTTTACCCTGTTTTCTGCTCCTTTCAATAAAGTTTGTTTTTCAATTAAAAAAAAAAATGAAACTTGGTACTCACCAGTTGTTCTCCGTTATAATGCCCCTCAATTATACGGTCGTAAGATATCCCCACGGGTATGACAAGGACATCGGGGATGGAGCTGTTGCACAAAGTGTCCACGATGACGGACAGGATGCCGGCTCTGCCGCACGAGGTCTTGCCACTGCGAGAGCGAGTTCCTTCCAGAAAGATTTCCAAGAACTGATGCTTGCAAAGGAGCTGTTCAATGTACTGGAAGACACGGCCAACGAGAAGATGCACAACATTATTACCAAATATAAAACATTCAATTACAAGGCACAGCCATTAATGAGGAGGATAATGTTTTCCCCCAAACATTTAACTACAAGGCATGGACAATAATATTCCCAAACATTTAAAAAACATTTAACTACGAGACTCAGCCAATGAGAAGACAATAATATTCCCAAGCATTCTAAAAACCTTTAATTATGAGACCCAGCCAATGAGAAGACAATGATATTTCCAAACATTCCAAAAACAATGAAATAAGAGAAACAGCCAAAAGACACCAATATTGCCAAAAATTCCAAAAACATTTAACTATGAGGCATGAGCAATGAGAAGAAAATAATCTTCCCAAACATTTAACTACAACACGCGGTCAATAAGAAGACAATGTTGTTTTGAAACATTTCAAAAATATTCAACTATACAGCATGACCAGAAAGAAGTTGAACAATGCTATTCGTAAACATTTAAAAAACATTCAGCTACACGGCCAATGAGAAGGTGGACAACGTTATTCTGAAATGAAGGCTACTTTTGTACCTACCCCGTTTAACAAGGATCTGTACAGAATATCTTTTTTGCCATCTGGGGTTTCATCAAGTTTTCGCCGAATAAAGAACCCGCCCAACAAGCGAATCAAAGTACTGTCCAATAAGAAAGCAGCAGTTTATTCCTAGTTTGCAAGAGCATATATTATATATACACACACACAAACTAACACAAATATGATATTTTTTATTATCAAATGCTTAATCACTTGCCTACCGAGCCGTAGAGATATATATATATATATATATATATATATACACACACACACACACACACACACAGTATTTATCAGCGTATAACATGCACTTTTTCCCCCTGAAAACAGAGTGAAAATAACGTGTGCATGTTATAGGCCAATATTCTCCACTGGAGATTGGATTACACAGAACAGAAATCTCCAGCTTACTCAGCGGCCGCTGTTATATGAAGTCCCGCCTCCTATGATAGACAGCACACTGGTCCAATGCCGGGACATGTGACGTCTATCAGAGGAGCCAGTCCAGGGGGCAGGGTTTTGTATAACAGCGGCAACTGAGTAAGCAGGAGATCCCCGCTTTGTGTCATTTGGCGGCTCTAATCTCCATGAACGGTAAGGCTGCACTGATGGGCGCTGATCAGGCTGCACTGATGGGCACTGGTGAGGCCGCATTGATGGGCACTTGTGAGGCTGCATTGACACTTATTTTGCTTCAACGTTCTTTATTAAAATTTTAAAGTTTTTTACCTGAAAAACTTTCTTCTTAAATTAAAAAGGTGCATGTTATATTATATATATATATATATATATATATATATATATATATATATATATATATATATATATATATATATATATATATATATATATATATATATATATATATATATATATAATTATTTTTTACAAAAGCAGAGACTCTGGAGTACAAAATTACAGCCGCTGCAATTATTTATTTAATGCATTCTTTATTTATAGAAAGTGTTTACATTTACATTAAGCAGAAAAACATAGAAATACACAAGGTTCACAGATCTAAGTATCCATGTACAAATTCTGAAAGGGTACCATTTGGATACCACCATAACAGACTTCAAGAGACTAGATAGTTTGTTAAACAATAACCCATCATAAAACCCAATGCAATGTGGAGGGGCATACAGTTGAAATTTTTTATGCTGTACTTTATTTGCCTATTAGGATTCTATTTTCAACTGATGGGTTGTTTTACAAGGTGAGGGTTTACATATTATTTTTACCATTAGAACCTAAAATTATTGCTCTCAAGTCATACTTCACATGTGTGGTACAGTTGCCGATTACAAATCTGTGCTCACCCTATGCTGTGATTTGTATATGGGGTGTTAACAGGGGTGAAGTAAACATTTTTTAAATATTTTACACACACAAGGTGTGTCTAAATAGTCTGTGATCTACCTAGTAAACAAAGCAGTCAGAACCTATTATAACTGCATGCATGGTGACTTTAAACATATTTGAACCTGAATGACAAGCAGCAACACTCAACTGAACATAATGTTCAGTTGATTGTGAGTCGCCATTTAGTTTGGTTGTGTTTTCAGTAGTCTGCCGTAAAAATGCTAAGTTTAAAAGTGAACAATTTGTCAATTTGAATTTTTTTAGAAAATTGAACACCAACAGAAGGCTTTCAAATGCTTACTACAGCATATGGCAGTGATAGCAAACCTTGGCACCCCAGATGTTTTGGAACTACATTTCCCATGATTCTCATGCACTCTGCTGTGTAGTTGAGCTTCATGGGAAATGCAGTTCCAAAACATCTGGGCTGCCAATGTTCGCCATCACTGGCTTATGGAAATGATGGCCTGTCTCGTGCGTGTGTGTTTGAGTGGCAAAAAAGATTCAGCTAGGGACACCAGAATGAATTCCTAAACATTAAATCATTGCTTAAAGGGACACCTTTTGAGTCAGTTGATATTGTAAAGAAGAAAACAGCGGATGCGCTGACAGAAATAGATTTTCTCCATGTTTTCAACCAGTGGAAAACAAGACTGCAGCAATGTATTAGTGTAAACGGGGAATGTATTGAAGGGGACAAGCATTCAATTTGTAATACATATAAAGGAGAGTTATTTAATAGACACACCTTGTATATATACATACAAAAACATACAGTGGATATGAAAAGTCTACACACGCCTGTTAAAATGTCAGTTTTCTGTTGCTAGGCAGAATAGGGAAATGCCTTGTTTACATAGGCATCTCCTCGTTCTGCCTCTCCATGTCACGATCGCGGGCTGCCGGCAGGAGTCCATGGAACCCGCTCACACCGATGACGCAGTGGGATACAGGTATCTCATTTTGCGCACGTGTGCCACTTTGCCGACGTATATCGGCATGAGCCGGTCGGCAAGTGGTTAAAGTAGAAATACAGGCAAAACATTTTTTCATTTTGCATATAGTAAGGGAGGGTTATATCCGTCAGATTTTTTTTCACCATCTGTGTCCCATTGCAGAGATTTCCCTTCACTTTCTGTCCCATAACCAAACAGGAAGTGAGGGGAAATCCCTTCCAAATAAGGGAACTCATTGTCCCCATTGAAAGATTTCCCCTCTATTACTTTTCTGGGGACAACCCAATATTTGGGATTTTCTTTTACTTTCAGTTATAATGGTAAACAGGACAAATAGAGAGGGTGAATCTCCCCAACAGGGGCAGAGACAGCAATACAAATTGACAGGGGTTCTAATCCCTCTCCACTCTATCCAAAACAAACAAAAAAAATAAAAAGTTTTGCCTTTAGTTATACTTTAAGCCTCGTACACACGATCAGATTTTCCGATGACTGTTTTTTGTTGCATGCTAGTCTCATGTGGAAAGTGAAGAGATTACTCACCATACGAAAATTCTCGTATGACAGAATACAACTTTAGAAGTGATGTAATGTGTTGAATCGTTTTTTATGCTTTGGTTTCTGAGCATGCATAGTCTTGCGCTTATATATTTTTTCGTACGAAAAACCACACCAATTTTACAAAAATCGGACGTATCGTATCGTTCACGTATGACAAAAATTTCATAGTCTGCACATCCAGCTTTTGTTAGATGAAAAACCGGAATCGGCTGTTGAAAGCACCGTACCAACAATCTGAAAATCATCAGATTGTCGGACAAAATATTACTTCCGATTTTCATATGGTGTGAAAGACTTTCATTGGGGCATATTCATTTTTGCAACAGGGCTTTGAATGAATTTGTTAGGAAAAATTATTTTTTGTGTGTGCAAAATGTTGGTTGCAGTCAATGGCCCGCAATTGTGGGAGTATTTTGTAGTATAGTGTCCCATAGAAAATGTTGTAAGTAAAGGTTTTCTGACAAATATATATATTATATACACACACAGACATCGTATATATTGGCTTATAACATGCACTTGTTTAGACTGAAAATAAAGGGTAAACTGTGCCTGCGTGTTATATATATTTTTTTTTTACTGGGTGGGGATTGGGCATCTTGCCCCAGGTGCCACACATTAGGAGGGTGTCAGGCCATCGCCCAGCCTCTCCTGGCCTGGGAACAGCGCTGTCATACTTTAAAAACTTTAGAAAACATTACTGCCAGTCCTTTCTCATAGAATGTGCCTCCTGTGTCACTGTCAATATAAATGGAAGCCTGTAATACCTCAAGTAATCCCGTTCATTCTGGCCACTCTCCTCCTCCCACTCCGCCTCCTCCTCAAGAGTAGCTTTTGATTGGAGGAGAGCGGTCATGTGACCATCACTGAAACAGCAGAGGAGAGTCACGTGACTGGGCCCACTAGAGCGCAGCGTTAACTGAGGTATATAGAAGCTTTGTTTTACAAAGACAGTGACACAGGATGAGCAGTATATAAAGAAGGAGCTGGCAGTGATGTTTTCTCCACCTAAAAGTAGGCTGGCAACGACGTTCTAGGAGACTGGGGGTCTCCTGGGAGTGCAGTGGGTGGGGGGACTTTATAATAAAAGGGGTCTGTGAACTGTGCTGTGTAGGGGGTCCGTGTGCTGTGCGGTGCAGGGGGGTCCATGGAAAGTTTGTTTCCTGAAATTTCCCTCATAAAATTTGGGTGTATGTTATATGCCGATGTATAATCGATATATGTATTTTATATGTATATAAAAAATAAGAGTGTAAAAATTTTTTTTATATAAAAAATATATTTATATATATTTTTTATATTACATTTTTTTTTAACTTTATCGCTATAACAAAAGAAACAACAAGCGCCTGTGATAGCAAGGGCAGGTGACAGGTCCTCTTTATGGAGACATTGAGGGCACTTTGAGAACATGATAAATGTGATCAGCCAGCTATTTGAAGCCAGTACCAAGCTCACAGCTGGCTTCAGTCTCCACCCATCACCGCTGTGATTGGTAGGGCCCCTGCATTTATATTTGTTTACTCTCTAGCACAACTGTTATTCACTCAAAAAGAAAAAAAGGGGTGGGGTTCAAGAAAATGCTCCATTATGGCCATTAGAGCTGACAATCATAGTAGATAATATTTTACATCCTGTTATCACCAACTCCATCTAGTGGTCATAAAGAAGTATTTTCCTGATTCATTATGAATAAAAGCATTTGACTTGGAAAGAAATTTTTTTTTCCGTTTACACAGAAAGACACAGCTGTGAAATAGGGCAAACAGTGACCAAAATAAAAGGCTGATTGTTTATGTAAGGGGCCGGTACAGACCTGAAAATGGGGATGTTGAGGTTGTTCCCTGCTGCAATATGGGGGGCTTTGATGTTGTGGCAGAACAAGACGAATGTGAGGAGAAGGTAATCGATGTGCGATTTGTGAACGGGGAGGAAGACAAGTGGAACCTTCATCTACAGGTTGAAGACAAAAGGGGAGAGACGTTAGGTTGTGAGAGGTGCGGAGAACAACGTGGATGAAACACAAAAACAAAACAAACATTCGCTGGCAAAGGCCAACCTACCTCTGTGGCCGCTTTCTTTACCATCTCTAATTGTCCCTTGTGAACCTGAATGTTCAAGAAGAAGCCATTGAAGAGCTTCAGGAGCACCCAGCCTGTTAGCCTGTAAGAGAATAAAAATTGGATTATTGTCCCATCCCCTGATCCCAAGAGTTCCTCAGGACCTGTTCATCACAGGAGCGTTAACTTTTACTGCCATGAACACCTATGTTGGATAAAAGTGAATAGTACTGACACCAGTTTTGGGGGCTACTATTGCATCCACTGACACCACTGTTGGGGGTTATTTTTGCACTCACTGACACCAATACAGGGGGTTAATATTACACTCACTGATACCAATGTCGGGGGTTATCATTGCACTGACACCAATACTGGGGGTTATTATTGCACTCACTGACACCAAAGCTGGGGGACATTTTACTCCAAGTTCCTCAGTGTGCACTGCGATACGCTGAAAAAAAAAATGCAGCATAACCAAAATGTATGGGCATTGAGGTGTGAAAATGCGCTGCCATTGTGTAGCTCTCTAGAAGTGTCAGGGACTGTGCTTGAGGCCCTCTATAATTTTCAAGTTGACCACAAATGACTTAGACTTATGAACACATCTTGCTATGTCCATAGTTAGCAGTGATCTTGGGCATGTTCATAAGAGGATCCAAACCCACGTGTGTGAGCCCACCAGGAAGCTGTTACCTGTACAGGCTAATCACCTGTGGCCCTGGCATTCCTCTGGCCAAAAGGGAAATGTCCTGGCTGCAGATGATTGACCCTGTACAGGTGACAGCTTCCTGGTGGCCTTGCACACGTGGGTTTGGATCCTCTTATAACAAGCTCATCACTAATAGTTAAGATTGGTTAAGATGGCCAGGATTAGTGATAAGCTCATATAAGCAAGTGTCAGACTTTATACCATGCAACAGAAATGAAGAGATGTCTTGGCTAAAATCCAAATAACATATACTGTACATAACAGGAGGAGCTTAAAGGTTGTGATCTGACGATTCTGAATTAGCCATAGGATCATACAATCCGATTCCAGTGCGGACCAAAAGAAGGGTCCTGTATTAATTTGGTTCCGAAAGCGATGCAAATTTAGCCATACAAACTGAATCGCTGAATCTGCACATGTGATCAGCACAGCAATGCGGTGTGAATCACATGCAATGTCTGTTCTCACCAGTGTGAACCCAGCCTTAATATATAATCATACCAGTGTCAGGACAAGATCATCTGGTGCCCAGGATGTACATGGCAAATTGCTGAAATTCCCCACTCCCAGCACAAATCTTTGCCCCCAATCTTTCGCAGCTCAAATCCTCTCTATCCCCACATGCTCCCAGTACAAATCCAACCCCCCCCCAGAAAATTATTCCCCCCTCCTAACACTAATCGTCTACCCCTCAAAGTTCTCCTCCAAGCACAAATTGCTTTAAATTACTTTAATTCCCCTCCCCAAATTCTCCATCCTAGCACACATACCCCCACAAATTTTTCATAACACAAATACCCCCCCAGTCATCCTTATTAACACAATCCCTCCACCCCCCCCCCCCCCCCCCACACAAAATATTTCCCCTCCACCATACTTTTATAGCACAAACCCCCCAAATCCTCCCTTCTACCACAAATCCTCTTCCTCCAACACAACTCCCCCCAAATCACCACCCCTTGATCTGGTCCTGGGTCATTTCCATAGTGTGTTACATATGAATGCCATTTGGATTTCAGCACAGACCCCTCTCCATGATGAAGGTCAATGACCAGACTGGAGTCTATAGCTTTCCCCAAACTGTATCATGGCTTGAATGTGTATCGCCATATATGTGAACCAAGAATCCCTGTTTCTATGCTAGAAATATGTAGAAGTGTACAGCAGTGTGCAGAGGGTTAAATCAGAATTTGCAATACTTTACGTGAGACACAAGCACAGACCTGATCAATGCCGGGGATACAGATGCCACCATCTCCTGCAGGATGTACTTGGCTTTCCTCTTGACTTTGTTAGTAGACTTTGGGTCTGCAGTTCCAGTGGGACTGGCCTCAGCCGCCACGGCTTCTATGGCTTCTTTCACCCTGGTGGGGAAAGAGACCGTGAATCATTTATTGCGAGTAGGCACCACCCAACCAGGGTCTGGACCCAGACTGAGTGATACTCCCATCCAGACCATCAGCTCGCCAGTCCACAGCACCGGATCCCCACTGGCCAGAGTCCTAGCATTAAAGGACGTCACAAGTGTGCCCTGCACCCTGTAGCAAGTTTCTCCTCCCAGTTCCTAGGCCCTGCCTGCCTGCCTGCCTGACTACAGGGACATATCTATCAAGTACAGGTACACAATTCACATTTATGGGCTCTACCAATCTCTAGATGCATTATGATTGATCACAACAGATCTATAAAAAAAAAATAATAATCTCACAGTGGACAAGGGGGAAGGCAAATGAGGGGGGGGGGGGGGATGCACCTGATCTAAAGGGGCCATGCTGATGGGATGGGCCACCTGATCTAAAGGGGCCATGCTGATGGGATGGGCCACCTGATCTAAAGGAGCATGCTGATGAGGGGGCACCTGATCTAAGGGGGCACCTAATGGGGGAAACACAATATAATTTTTAATAGACACACAATGACTACAATCTGATTTATTTCATAGAAATTTGGACTATGGCTGGAAGAAGATTTTTAGCAACCAGACTTTCTTGCATTTTAATTCATTACCCCTGCCTTAGATCTTTAGTTTGGCATTCTCAGACTTTACAAACATAGGTCCTAAACATATAAAAAAAAAAAAAAAAAAAAAAAAAAAAGGAAAAGCTTGCGATTCCAACCCTTCGAGTAACCGCAAATCAAAGACAAAAAAAATAAAAAAATAAAAACTACCAAAATATATATATATTGTTTAAAACGAGCACTAATTCTTCAACACAAAAGAAAAAAAAAACTACTGATATTAAATATTTATGTTGGCTCTGGGTAGAGCTGTCAGTTAATATCTTACTTGACATCCCCATCACAACGGTCCCTGTGACCTCACCTGCTCTGGTTCAGCACCGCCTCCGCCATATTGCTGCAGAACATGGCCTTATTGACGTCCCGTTCCTGGACAAACAGCACATAACAGAGGCGACGAGCCAGCCAGCCACGGTGTCTGCAAGAGAGAACGCAGCCAATCAGAGAGGGGGGCGGGTGGGCCAATCACCTATCACCTGTGGAGGCACAGCACTATTACAAAACAAGAAAAATGTCCTTGGTCAAATGGTCATCAGATGCTAAAACAGAACCTTCTAAATTTAGGTCAATAAAAACAAAAAAAATAAAAAATTATGTGCCAAACTCACAACGTTATATAAAGAATAAAACAACAATATATACCCCAAGGCTATGAAGACACATTTATAGTGTGGCACAAATTACAACTAGCTATAAAAATGAAGAACATCTGTCATCACTTCTAATTAAAATTGTAGCAAATTGCAAAACTTTTTTGTAGTTTTTGGATGGAAAGGTGGGACGTTACACCCTCTGCCAGGTTTTTACTACTGTGCCCACCGCTGGGAAGAATCACCCTCTCTTTTTAAACAGGTGACCATTGTAACCAGGATTACAAATGATGGGAAAACCAAAATGTTTTGGTCACCAGAACAAGGAGGAGAAATCTTTCTTGTTGTGTCCACAGGACAGGAAGTAAACACTACATGCAGTCCAGTGCATTTTTTTCTGCATCAAAAACGCATGGAAAGTAGGAACTCAATGGCTGAGTTCACACCAGTGCTTGCAGTTCCAGAAAAAAAAAAAAAAAATAGAACATGCTGCATTTTTCCTGCACTGGACTATACTGGAATGCTGTAAAATGCATCAAAAACCACACTGGCCAGCCGGCCAATCCTGCCCCCTCTACAACCCAGCGCTCCAGTGAGCAAGGGCAGAGCAGAGAGCGGTGACTGACAGTCCGCTGCTCAGGGAGCTGCGAGAACTGAGCGATCGGCAGTGTTGCATCAGGGACAGATGCAACATCCACCTAGGTAAGTATAAATCAAATGGGACTGAACGTTGTAGGATATGTGCGTTCATAGCGGGATGCATAGGGCCCTAAACTGAGTTTAGATCGATTGGTGTAATTCGGAGGTTACCAGCCCATGTTCTATGCTGTGGAGGTCATACAAATCAGCGGCAGGATGTGACGGCTGGACAAGCTGCTATAATATTTTCATGCTTACTGTGACCCTCTGGATTGGGGGTCAGAGATTTCTGGTAAGGAGTGAATCTTCACATAGGTGGTGGATCAGACACGGCTCACACTTTTGAAGACATTTTTGGATGGACTTTTGTGTTTTTTACACTTATTCACGCATAGGTTTACATTTTTAATTATTGGACTTGATTTTTAGGACTTTTTCATTAATTTGAGATTCATTTTTATAGAATTTTTTTATATATTTGTCACTTTCACGTTTGTTCACTATATATTTGGTGCACATTTTAGTCATTGGATATTTAATATTTGTTTGTTTATTATGGATCTGATGCATACTTTAGTCACTTAATATTTGATTTTACTCATGTTTTTGTATATTAGACACTAGTATATCCACTTTTGTTCACTATTAAGGGTGTTCCATATTGACGTGGCTTTTGAATCATTCTTGTGGCCAGCGTGGTCCGACATTAGTAGTAAGGTCACTCTTTAAATTTAATCAATTTATTTAATAGTGTTATAGGTTAGCGCAGTTCAAATAATTTTCCCGTTTGTCTTCCTGTATTTTTGGCGTACAGGAAAATTGCAGCTTCCATTAAATCGTCATAAGATCTCTCACAGATACATCCCCGTAGCGCAGTTTCTTTCCAATTTTCCTAAGTATGAATCAAAACAAATTCCCAAAATGTTCTTTTAACGGCTTGCCGACCAGCCGCCATCATTATAAGGTGGCAGGTCTGCAAGATCCCGCAAGCCGTCGTAGCTATACGCCGGCTCCTCTAAGCTGGATAGCAGGCGCGGGGGTTCCGATGCCTGTGGCCAACCATCACGATGACCATCGGCCACGAACAATCGCGGGCACGGGAGGCAGAACATGGACGTGTGTGTGTGTAGTGTGTGTGTGTGTGTAGTGTGTGTGTGTGTGTACAAACACACAAATCCCTGTTCTGTGAGGAGACAGATTGTGAGCTCCTAATAGCTATGAACCATGATCTGTCACTTCCTCTAGGTCAGTCCCCTCCACCCATAGTTAGAACACACACAGGGAACACAGTTAACCCCTTAATCACCCCCTACTCTTAACCCCTTCCCTGCCAATGAAATTTTTACAGTAATCAGTGCTATTTTATAGCACTGATCCCTGTATAAATGACAGTGGTCCCAGAAATATTTCAAAAGTGTCTGATGTGTCTGCCATAATGTCACAGTCCCGATAAAAATCCCATATTGCCGCCATTACTAGTAAAAAAATAAAAAATAAATAATAAAAATGCCAAAAATCTATCCCCTATTTTGTAGATGCTATAACTTTTGCGCAAGCCAGTCAAACGCTTATTGCAATTTTTTTTACCAAAAATATGTAGTGAATACATAAACAGCCTAAAGTGAGAAAAAAAAAAAAAAAAAATAAAATCAGATTCAGGTCTGGGCTCTGGTTGGGTCATTCCAAAACTTTCATCTTCTGGTGAAGCCATTCCCTTGCTGATTTGTATGTATGCTTTGGGTCATTGTCATGCTGAAAGATTCAGTGCCCCTTCATGTTCAGCTTTCTAGCAGAAGCCTGAGGGTTTTGTGCCAATATTGGTACTGGTACAGTGCCTTGCGAAAGTATTCGGCCCCCTTGAACTTTTCAACCTTTTGCCACATTTCAGGCTTCAAACAAAGATATAAAATTTTTATTTTTTGTGAAGAATCACCAACAAGTGGGACACAATTGTGAAGTGGAACGAAATCTATTGGATATTTTAAACTTTTTAGCAAATAAAAAAACTGAAATGTGGTGCATGCAAAATTATTCGGCCCCTTTACTTTCAGTGCAGCAAACTCACTCCAGCGAGGATCTCTGAATGATCCAATGTTGTCCTAAATGACTGACGGTGATAAATAGAATCCACCTGTGTGTAATCAAGTCTCTGTATAAATGCACCTGCTCTGTGATAGTCTCAGGGTTCTGTTGAAAGTGCAGAGAGCATCATGAAGACCAAGGAACACACCAGGCAGGTCCGTAATACTGTTGTGGAGAAGTTTAAAGCCGGATTTGGATACAAAAAGATTTCCCAAGCTTTAAACATCCCAAGGAGCACTGTGCAAGCGATCATTTTGAAATGGAAGGAGTATCAGACCACTGCAAATCTTCCAAGACTTGATCGTCCCTCTAAACTTTCAGCTCAGACAAGGAGAAGACTGATCAGAGATGCAGCCAAGAGGCCCATGATCACTCTGGATGAACTGCAGAGAAGTACAGCTGAGGTGGGAGAGTCTGTCCATAGGACAACAATCAGTCGTACACTGCACAAATCTGCCCTTTATGGAAGAGTGGCAGAAAGAAAGCCATTTCTCAAAGATATCCATAAAAAGTCTTGTCTAAAGTTTGCCACAAGCCACCTGGGAGACACAAACATGTGGAAGAAGGTGCTCTGGTCAGATGAAACCAAAATCGAACTTTTTACCCACAATGCAAAACGATATGTTTGGCGTAAAAGCAACACAGCTCATCACCCTCAACACACCATCCCCACTGTCAAGCATGGTGGTGGCAGCATCATGGTTTGGGCCTGCTTTTCTTCAGCAGGGACAGGGAAGATGGTTAAAATTTAGGGGAAGATGGATGCAGCCAAATACAGGACCATTCTGGATGAAAACATGTTGGAGTCTGCAAAAGACCTGAAACTGGGACGGAGGATTTATCTTCCAACAAGACAATGATCCCAAACATACAGCAAAATCTACAAAGGAATGGTTCACAAATAAACGTATCCAGGTGTTAGAATGGCCAAGTCAAAGTCCAGACCTGAATCCAATCGAGAATCTGTGGAAAGAGCTGAAAACTGCTGTTCACAAACGCTCTCCATCCAACCTCACTGAGCTTGAGCTGTTTTGCAAGGAAGAATGGGCAAGAATTTCAGTCTCCCGATGTGCAAAACTGATAGAGACATACCCCAAGCGACTTGCAGCTGTAATCGCAGCAAAAGGTGGCTCTACAAAGTATTAACGCAAGGGGGCCGATTAATTTTGCACGCCCCACTTTTCAGTTTTTATTTGCTAAAAAAGTTTAAATTATCCAATAGATTTCGTTCCACTTCACAATTGTGTGCCACTTGTTGGTGATTCTTCACAAAAAATTAAAATTTTATATCTTTATGTTTGAAGCCTGAAATGTGGCAAAAGGTTGAAAAGTTCAAGGGGGCCAAATACTTTCGCAAGGCACTGTATTTGGAACGGTTCATAATTCCCTCTACCCTGTCTAATGTTCCTGTTCCAGCTGAAGAAAAACAGCTCCAAAAGCATGAGGCTGCCACCACCATGCTTCACAGTGGGTATGGTGTTCTTTTGGTGATGTGCAGTGTTGTTTTTGTGCCAAACATATCTTTTGGAATTATGGCCAAAAAGTTCAACCTTGGTTTCATCAGACCAGAACACATTTTCCCACATGCTTTTGGGAGACTTCAGATGTGTTTTTGAAAAATGTAGCTGGGTTTGGATGTTTCTTCGTAAGAAAAGGCTTCCGTCTTGCCCCCGCAATAGAGCGGTATGGCCGTTCCTTTAAGAGATATAGTGAGCGCGTCGTCGGAGCATGTGGTCGGCGGCCACGATGTCTGCCTGCCACCCGCGATCGCTCCTCAGAAAGACAGAACAGGGATCTGTCAATGCAAACAAACAGATCCCCGCTCTGACAGAAGAGTAAAGAGATCGTCTGTTTCTAGTGATAAGGAACAGTGGTCCCCTCCCCAGGAAACACGTAAGCCCTTCCCTTCCAGTATCATTTATACAGTAATCATAGTTTCATAGTTAGTAAGGTTGAATAAAGACAACAGTCCATCCAGTTCAGCCTGTGTGAGTGTCTACAATTGTCCCTATCCCTGTATGTTGCACACTCACATTGGTCCCTACCCTCAAGGAGCCCACAATCCAAGGTCCCCATTCATATGCTAGGGCCAACTTTTGGACAGAAGCCGATTAACCTACCTGCATGTCTTTGGATTGTGGGAGGAAACCGGAGTACCCGGAGGAAACCCACACAGGCACAGGGAGAACATGCAAACTCCAGGCAGGTAGTGTCGTGGTTGGGATTTGAACCAGTGACCCTTCTTACTGCTAGGTGAGAGTACTAACCACTACACCACTGTACATTATAGCACTGATCGCTGTATAAATGTCAATGGTCCCAAAAAAACGCCGATCTGTCCGATCTGTCTGCCGCAATGTGGCAGTCCTGCTAAAAATTGACAATCACCGCCATTACTAGTAAAATAAAGAAATGTCATAAATCTATCCCCTATTTTGTAGACACTTTAATTTTTGCACAAACCAAATCAATATACGCTTATTACGATTTTTTTTTTTTACCAAAAATATGTGGAAGAATACATATCGAAATAGAATTTTTTTTTTAAAAATGTATTGGATATTATAGCAAATTATAGTAAAAATATATTGTTTTGTCAGTCTTTTTTGTTTATAGAGCAAAAAATAAAAACCGAAGAGGCGATCGAATACCACCAAAAAAAATAAAAAAAACGATTTGTGGGGAAAAATAGACGTCAATTTTGTTTGGGTATAGCTTAGCATGACCGAGCAATTGTCCGTTCAATTGACGCAGTGCCATATCGCATAAAATGGCCTGGTCATTAAGGGGGTAAATCCTCCTGGGGCTGAAGTGGTTAAAGAGATCAGATGTGTTTCAGTTTTTTTATATTTAGAATGGACTCCCGCTGACATTATAAAGGTTTATGTAAATATTTGAAAAGAACGTCACCGTCTGAACAAACATCAGTCTGTGGACGTGTACCAGGCAGTGACTTGTGTGTAGGGCTATATGAGGAGGTATAGACGGCTATACCTATATAGAAACAAACACACACCTCCGCATATGGGCGGATAAAGTACACAACTGACAATTACAACAGCCTTAACCCAACTTTTCTGTTTCACTAAAGTATTCTTTAAAGCTTTTCTTCAACTTTGAGGAAAAAAAAAAAAAAAATCATATATATAGTGCCTTGAAAAAGTATTCACACCCTTCGAAATTTTCCAGATTTTATCATGTTACAACCAAAAACATGAATATATTTTATTGGGATTTTATGTAATAGACCAACACCAAGTGGCACAGAATTGTGAAGTGGAAGGAAAATGATAAATGGTTTTCAACATATTTACAAATAAATATGTGAAAAGTGTGGCGTGCATTTGTATTCAGCCCCCTTTACTCTGATACCCCTAAATAAACTCTAGTGGAACCAGTTGCCTTCAGAAGTCACCTAATTAGTAAATAGAGTTCACCTGTGTGTAATTAAATCTCAGTATAAATACAGCTGTTGTGTGAATCCCCCAGAGGTTTGTTAGAGAACCTTAGTGAACAAACAGGATCACGAAGGCCCAGGAACACACCAGACGGGTCAGGGATAAAGTTGTTGAGAAGTTTAAAGCAGGGTTAGGTTATAAAAAAAAAATATTCCAAGCTTTGAACATCTCATGGAGCACTGTTCAATCCATCATCTGAAAATGGAAAGAGTATGGCACAACTACCAAGACATGAGCGTCACCTAAACTGACAGGCCGGGCAAGGAGAGCATTCATCAGAGAAGCAGCCAAGAGGCCCATGATAACTCTGGAGGAGCTGCAGAGATCCACAGCTCAGGTGGGAGAATCTGTCCACAGGACAACTATTAGTCGTGTGCTCCACAAATCTGGCCTTCATGGAAGAGTGACAAGAAGAAAGCCATTGTTGAAAGAAAGCCATAAGAAGGCCCGTTTTCAGTTTGCAAGAAGCCATGTGGGGGACACAGCAAACATGCAGAAGAAGGTGCTCTGGTCAGACGAGACCAAAATGTTGCTTTTTGGCCTAAAAGCAAAAAGCTATGTGTGGCGAAAAACTAACACTGCACATCACCCTGAACACACCATCCTCACTGTGAAACACGGTGGTGGCATCATCATGTTGTGGGGATGCTTTTCTATAGCAAGGACAGGGAAGCTGGTCAGAGTTGATGGGAAGATGGATGGAGCCAAATACATAGTCAGAGCTACAATGGAATGGTATAGATCAAAGCATATTCACATGTTAGCATGGCCCAGTCAAAGTCCAGACCTAAATCCAATTGAAAATCTGTGGCAAGAAAATTGCTGTTCACAGACACTCTCCATCCAATCTGACAGAGCTTGAGCCATTTTGCAGAGACATACCCAAAAAGACTTGGAGCTGTAATTGCAGTGAAAGGCAGTTCTACAAAGTATTGACTCCGGGGGGCTGAATACAAATGTACACCACACTTTTCACATATTTATTTGTAAAAAATGTTGAAAACCATTTATCATTTTCCTTCCACTTCACAATTATGTGCCACTTGGTGTTGGTCTATCACATAAATTCCCAATAAAATACATTTACGTTTTGGTTGTAACGTGACAAAATATGGAAAATTTCAAGGGGTATGAATACTATATTTCAGTGTGGTGGACTTGAAGACAGCCGGGCCGGACATCCTCTCACCCTGAAAATTGTCCCGAAGACAGAGAGTGAGGAAAATCCAAATGGTTACAGATGTAATTAGAGCAACAGGCATGGGAAATATTCCAGCGTTCCCAAATACTATTCCCATTACTATTCCTGAAGAAATTCCATTCATTTTGAAGAGATTTCCTGCTGTATCTCCAAGACAGCAGTAAGTCAAGAGAAATATCCCCAGCGGGACAGAAAGGGGAAATATTCTATACAAACCAACCAGAACAAGATTCCATTTAGAAAATGTAATGCAGTGAAAACGTATTTATATATATGTATTACAGTGGAACCTTGGATTGCGAGTAACGTGGTCAACAAGCGTTCCACAGAACGAGCTATTATTTTTTTTTAAATCCTGACTCGGTTTGCGAGTGTTGTCTCGCAAAACAAGCAGGATTTAAGCCTCTGCAGTGTGCAGTACCGCATTTGGGCAGACGTGTGGGGGTGCCAGTGACACCCGGAGCCACTCGGAAACACTCAGAAATACTCTGTTCCCAAGCCTGAGTGCATCCGAGCGGTCTCTGAGTATTTCCGAGTCTCTCAGGCGCCCCCAGCTCTGGCCACACGCAGGATTGCATGCAATATAAGTCAATGTGGAAGGAATTACTGTATCTTCGTTTCCATTGGCCTCTATGGGGAAACTCGCTTTGATATGTGAGTGCTTTGGATTAAAAGCATTCTCCTGGAATGGATTATGCTCGTAAATATAAATATATATATATATATATATATATATATATATATATATACACACACACACACACACACACACACACACACACACACACACACACACACACACACACACACACACACACACACTATATTACCAAAAGTATTGGGACATTGGGACACCTGCCTTTACACGCACATGAACTTTAATGGCATCCCAGTCTTAGTCCATAGGGTTCAAGGCTGTCCACAAGGTTTAGGAGTGTGTCTATTTGAATGTTTGACCATTCTTCCAGAAACGCATTTGTGAGGTCAGGCTCTGATATTGTACAAGAAGGCCTGGCTCACAGTCTCCACTCTTAATTCATTCCAAAGGTGTTCTATCGGGTTGAGGTCAGGACTCTGTGCAGGCCAGTCAACTTCCTCCACCACAAACTCACTCATCCACGTCTTTACGGACCTTACTTTGTGCACTGGTCCAAATCATTTGGTGGAGGGGGGATTATGGTGTAGGGTTGTTTTTCAGGGGTGAAGGGAGATTTTAAGTCATACCAAGACATTTTGGACAATTTCAGGCTCCCAACTTTGTGGGAACAGTTTGGGGATGGCCCCTTCCTGTTCCAACATGATGGCGCACCAGTGCACAAAGCAAGGTCCATAAAGACATATAATCATAACAGAAATCACCCAAATGGCCCTGATAAAAAGTTTACACACCCTGAAATGTTTGGTCTTGGTACAGACACAGAAGGTGGCACATACAGGTTAAAAATGGCAATTAAAGTTTAATTTCCCACATTTGTGGCTTTTTAAATCATAATTAGTGTCTGTGCATAGTAGTGAGTAATAGTCAATGAGTTTGTTAGCTCTCACATGGATGCACTAAGACTGGACACCGTATTTTTCCTGAGGTTACCTGTGGATTTTTCTTTGTAACCGAACAATTCCTGTGGCTGAAATCTTTCTTGATCTACCTGACCTTGGCTTGGTATCTAGCGATCCCCAAATTTTCCACTTCTTAAGTGATTGAACAGTACTGACTGGCATATTCAAGGCTTTGGATATCTTTTTCTATCCTTTTCCATCTTTGTAAAGTACCTTGTTGCGCAGGTCTTTTGACTGTTCTTTTCTACCGCCTCATGGCTCAGTGTCTAGCCTGCTTAGGGCATCCAAGGGAGAGGCGGCGGTCATTGCAATAACTTATGTCAAACTGTATTTGCGCAGCAGTCTTTCAAGTGCAATTATTTGGGGGAAAAAAATACACTTCAATGGATAAAAAAAAAAAAAAAACAGTAAAGTTTGCCCAATTTTTTCTGTATAATGTGAAAGATGTTACACCGCAAGAATTGTGAGAGAATTGTGATATTTATTCTAAGCAAAGAAAAAATCCTGATTCTCATTTTATCCAGAATCCATATCTAGACACACATACATTTAAAGCCGAACTCCTAACAGCGAATACAAAAACAAGACACATATACCAGAGCAGTTTTACTTCCAAATGATTTGTATTTCAGACCATCCAGTCCTGAGATTTACACTGCTCCGCCACACAGCACACCCCTGCCTGGCAAGGAAAGAGACCTGATATTTCTATGCAGTTAAGTAACACACAAAGGGCCAAATTGCTTTCTTGGCATTTTTCCCAAATATCAATTTTGGCAACTTTATTATTTATGAAGTTGTTACGGGAAATTCTATCTCTCGTCTTTACTGAAATTTTAAATCTGCTGTCTATCCACAGATTTTCAATGGTGTTTAAGTCTGAGCGCTGACTAGGCCATGCAAGGACATTCACCTTTTTCTAATTTAACCACTGTGTGCTCATTTTTGCTGTGTACTTTGGGTCAGTGTCATGTTAGAAAACCTTCTTCCCATTGACAACTTTCTGGCAGAGGGCAGCAGATTTTCCTCTAGAATTTGATGGTATTTTACCCCATCCATTTTTCCTTCTATCCTGACAAGTGCTCCAGTCCCTGCTTCAGAGAAACAGGATATTACCACCATCCAACTCAGTGATTCAGTTTTTAATTTATTTGTATTTTTTCTGACATGTTAGTGTTACATCTTTTACTTGGAGGTTATAAGTTGCACTGGTAAATACAGCTGGATAAAACAAAAACTGTGTCTGTGTTTATTTCAGACTGCCAAGAAACAAAATGTGATCATTTTTGATGGAGTGATTCTTTTCTATATCCAATGTATATAAAAAATATATATTTCTTCTTAAAACTGTCCATTTTGGATTTTGGTTAAATGTCCAAATTGGGCCCAATTAGCCATTTTTCCTCTCCAATGCCATGTGACTCAGTGTTACAAGGTCTCAAGTGTGAAAGGGGAGCAGGTTGTTAAATTTGGTGTTATTGCTCTCACTCTCTCATACTGGTCACTGGAAGTTCAACATAACACCTCATGGCAAAGAACTCTCTGAGGATCTGAAAAAAAAAAAAAAAAAAAAAAAGAATAAATTGCTCTACATAAAGATGGCCTAGATTATAAGAAGATTGTCAAGACCCTGAAACTGAGCTGCAGCACGGTGGCCAAGACCATACATCGGTTTAACAAGACAGGTTCCACTCAGAACAGGCCTTGCCATGGTCGACCAAAGAAGTTGAGTGCACGTGCTCAGCATCATATCCAGAGATTGTCTTTGGGAAATAGATGTATGAGTGTTGCCAGCATTGCTGCAGAGGTTGAAGGGGTGAGGGGTCAGCCTGTCGGTGCTCAGCCTATACGCAGCACACTGCATCAAATTGGTCTGCATGGCTTTCGTCCCAGAAGAAAGCCCACAAACAGTTTTCTGAAGACAAGCAGACTAAGGATATGGATTACTAGAACCATGTCCTGTGGTCTGATGAGACCAAGATAAACTTATTTGGTTCAGATGGTGTCAAGCATGTGTGGCAGCAACCAGGTGAGGAGTACAAAGACAAGTGTCTTGCCTGCAGTCAAGCATGGTGGTGGGAGTGTCATGGTCTGGGGTGGCATGAGTGCTGCCAGCACTGGACAGCTACAGTTCATTGGGGGAACCCTGAATGCCAACATATACTGTGACATAATGAAGCAGAGCATGATACCCTCCCTTCGAAGACTAAGCTGCAGGGCAGTATTCCAACATGATAACTCCAAACACACCTCCAAGACAACCACTGCCATGCTAAAGAAGCTGAGGGTAAAGGTGATGGACTGGCCAAGCATTTCTCCAGACCTAAATCCTATTGAGCATCTGTGGGGTATCCTCAAAACGGAAGGTGGAGGAGAGCAAGTTCTCCAACATCCACCAGCTCTGTGATGTCTTCATGGAGGAGTGGAAAAGGACTCCAGCGGCAACCTGTGAAGCTCTGGTGAACTCCATGCCCAAGAGGGTTAAGGCAGTGCTGGAAAATAATGGTGGCCACACAAAATATTGACACTTTGGGCTCAATTTGGACATTTTCACTTAGGGGTGTACTCACTTTTGTTGCTAGTGGTTTAGATATTAATGGCTGTGTGTTGAGTTATTTTGAGAGTACAGCAAATTTACACTGTTATACAAGCTGTACACTCACTACTTTACATTGTAGCAAAGTGTCATTACTTCAGTGTTATAACATGAAAAGATATAATAAAATGTTTACAAAATTGTGAGGGGTGTACTCACTTTTGTGAGATATTGTATATACACACACTTTTTTTTTTTTGGTTACTATATTATAATACATATTCAATGTTATATTTATTCTGCAATAAGTTTGTCTAACAGGCCCATAGCAAAAATGTAAAATTTACTCTGGCCCATAGGGGGCGTAAGGGTATAAGAGCTGAAGTTGATAACAGGGGCCCCAGCAAGCAAGAGCCCAGAACTCTAACTGCACCTTCTCACTATTTGGAGCATTCATGAAAGATTAAAAAAATGACAGACGAGACGCTCACATGATCCTTTGTCCCCTTCTTAGTGTGACATGTTCAATGATAATCTCAGAATCAAGTAACGGTTAAACGTTGGCGTGACGATACAAGAGGAGGCCATGTAAGACAAGTAGTCCCCCGTGTATCCAGAAATACATCCAGACAGCTGAGGGAACTCCGTTATATAGAAGGCAGCACAGGATCGCTTAAAAGCCAAGTATAATATATTTTTAGTTAGCACAGCTTACAATTATTTATTTCAGTCATTTTAAATTCAACTTTCACATTTTTACCAGTCTTCATCCTTTTTTGTTATTTTATTAAATATGTAAGGAAATCTCAGTGCAGTGTCTTAACTGTTGAAGCTAAAGTTCAAAAAAAAAAAAAAAAACAAACACACACAACCCCTTTTCCTCTACAGCTTTAATTACATTACTTAACTGTAATGAAAGGTATCCTACAAATTGCAAGCTGCTGGATTCTGTAGAAATCTTTACTGCAGGGCTCTCCTCTTTCTGCTGCTGCACTTAACTGCAGGGGTGCCCTGTCCTCTTCCCGCTGCTGAGCTTCACTGCAGGGGTGCCCTGTCCTCTTCCCGCTGCTGAGCTTCACTGCAGGGGTGCCCTGTCCTCTTCCCGCTGCTGAGCTTCACTGCAGGGGTGCCCTGTCCTCTTCCCGCTGCTGAGCTTCACTGCAGGGGTGCCCTGTCCTCTTCCCGCTGCTGAGCTTCACTGCAGGGGTGCCCTGTCCTCTTCCCGCTGCTGAGCTTCACTGCAGGGGTGCCCTGTCCTCTTCCCGCTGCTGAGCTTCACTGCAGGGGTGCCCTGTCCTCTTCCCGCTGCTGAGCTTCACTGCAGGAGTGCTCAGCAGCAGGAAGGGGACAGGGAAGCCCTGCAGTGAAGTGCAGCAACAGGAAGCGGAAAGGGTAAAAAATCCAGTAGCCTAAACATCATAGGACAACCTTCATTACAGGTAAAAAATGTAATTTAAATTAAAGTTGTAGAGAAAAAAAAAAAGTTTTCTCAAATAAATTTTAAAGTGTTTGAAAGGGTTTTTTTTTATTTTAAAATAACAAACGTCATACTTACCTCCACTATGCAGCTCGTTTTGCACAGAGTGGCCCGATCCTCATCTTCTGGGGTCCCCCAGTAGTTCTCGCGGCTCCTCCCCACATCAGATAACCCCCCTAGGAGAAGCTCTTCCAAGGGAGTTACCTTGCGAGAATGCACTCTCGAGTCCAGCATTTGGTGTCCATAGCCGCCGACGTGTCATTGGATTTGATTGACAGCAGCGGGAGCCAATGGCTGCTATCTATCAATCTATCCAATCAAGAGCCGAGAACCCCAGTCACAGAGACAATGTATCCCCGGCAGGTCAAGTTCCAGGGCTCAGGTAAGTAAAACGTGGGGGGGGGGGGGGGGGGGCGGTCACTGGCAGGTGTTTTTTCACCTTAATGCGTAGCGTGCATTAAGGTGAAAAAGCACGTAGGTTTACAACCCCTTAAAAACTTTAAAGTATTATCCACGTAGGGAGTGCATTGTTTTTAATGAGTCAGTCAACTCGCAGATCTGCAGTGCAAAAAGTAGCAATAAAAGCATAGCCATAGCTAAGAGTAATGTAATGAGCAGACAGTCTGCCTCTATGCAGGTTTTGAATCATTAAAGTGAAGTAAATCTACACTCCAGGCAAACAGCTAAATACACAAAGGGGGCTGTTTTACCTGCCAGATTATTTGTATTTCTGCTCATCCAGACCAGAGATTTACACAGCTCTGCCAAATAGTGTGGCCCTGCGTGGCAGGGCAGGAGACCCGATTTCCTATCTGCTGCAGTGTAACAACACTTACAGGTTTGGTCTCTACCCCAAACTGTGCCTGAAAAGGAGACAAAGCAGCACAATGAACTCATCTGTCACTCTGCGCTCTCCTCCAACCAACATGATTAGGGATGAGCTTCGAGTTCGAGTCGAACTCATGTTCGACTCAAACATTGCCTGTTCAGCGAACAGTGAACAATTTGGGCTGTTCGCAGCAAATTCGAAAAGCCGGAACACCCTATACAAGTCTATGAGAGAAATCTAAAGTGCTAATTTTAAAAGGGTAATATGCAGGTTACTGTCCTAAAAAGTGTTTGGGGACCTGGGTCCTGCCCCAGGGGACATGGATCAATGCAAACAAAAGTTTTAAAAACGGCCGTTTTTTCAGGAGCAGTGATTTTAATAATGATTAAAGTGAAACAATAAAAGTGTAATATTCCTTTAAATGTGGTACCTGGGGGGTGTCTATAGTATGCCTGTGAAGGGGCGCATGTTTCCCGTGCTTAGAACTGTCCCTGCACAAAGTGTAATTTCTGCAGGAAAAAAAGTCTTTTAAAATCACTTGCGGCTATTGTCGGCTCCCGTAATACAGAGAACACTCAATGAGTGTTCTCTGTATTAGCCGACAATTCATTCATTGATAAAAAAAAAAAAAAAAGCGTGGGGGTTCCCCTAAATTCAATTACCAGGCCCTTCAGGTCTGAAATGGATATTAAGGGGAACCCCGCATCAAATAAAAAAAAAATAATAATAATAATTGACGTGGGGGTCCCCCTAAAAATCCATACCAGACCCTTTATCCAAGTACGCAACCTAGCAGGCCACAGGAAAAGAGGGGGGAACGAGAGAGCGCCCCCCTTCCCTCCTGAACCGTACCAGGCCACATGCCCTCAACATTGGGAGGATGATTTGGGGGGTCTGTGATCCCTCAAAGCCCCATGTCCCCATGTTGATGGGGACAAGGGCCTCATCCCCACAACCCTGAGCGGTGGTTGTGGGGGTCTGCGGGCGGGGGGGCTTATCAGAATCTGGAAGCCCCCTTTAACAAGGGGACCCCCAGATCCCACCCCCCCCTGTTTGAAATGGTAAGGGGGTACAAAAGTACCCCTACCATTTCACAAAGAAAGTGTAAAAATGGTTAAATAAGACAAACATACTTTTGAAAAATTCCTTTATAAAAAAAAAAAAATACATAAAAAAAAAAAAAAAAAAAAGATTCCAGCGGTGCTAATCCACTCTTGCTATCCAGCGACGGATCTCCGGGGTCCAGCGATGGATGATCATATCCAGCGACAGGGTATCTCTCAGTCCAGCGCTGTCCATGTATCTGTCTTCTGTCTCCACTGCGGATACACTGCGGGGATCCCAGCGCTGATGTTTCTTATATTAGGAGGGCGGGGCCATCCGTCACCTGACCCCGCCCCCTCTGACGCTGGTGAGGGAAGCCAGGGGTTCCCCAGTGACGTATGGGTGACCCTGCCCCCTCTGATGTAACGCAGGTTTCCGTTACATCAGAGGGGGCAGGGTCACCCATACGTCACTGGGGAACCCCTGGCTTCCCGCACCAGCGTCAGAGGGGAGCGGCGACAGGTGGCCCCGCCCTCCTAATATAAGAAACGTCAGCGCTGGGATCCCCGCAGTGTCTCCGCAGTTAGACAGAAGACGGATGTATAGACAGCGCTGGACTGAGAGATCCCCCGTCGCTGGATATGATCATCCATCGCTGGATAGCAAGAGTGGATTAGCACCGCTGGAATCTTTTTTTTATTTTTAATAAAGGAATTTTTCAAAAAAGTGTGTTTGTCTTTTTTAACAATTTTTACACTTTCTTTGTGAAATGGTAGGGGTACTTTTGGGGGGTCCCCTTGTTAAAGGGGGCTTCCAGATTCTGATAAGCCTCCCGCCCGCAGACCCCCACAACCACCGCTCAGGGTTGTGGGGATGAGGCCCTTGTCCCCATCAACATGAGGGGTCACAGACCCCCAAAGCATCCTCCCAATGTTGAGGGCATGTGGCCTGGTACGGTTCAGGGTGGAGGGGGGGGGGGTGCTCTCTCGTCCCCCCTCTTTTCCTGCAGCCTGCCAGGTTGCGTGCTCGGATAAAGGGTCTGGTATGGATTTTTAGGGGGACCCCACGTCAATTGTTTTTTTAAATTTGATGCGGGGTTCCCCTTAATATCCATACCAGACCTGAAGGGTCTGGTATGGATATTTAGGGGGACCCCCACGTAAAAAAATTTTTATTATTTGACACGGGGTTCCCCTTAATATCCATAGCAGACCTGAAGGGCCTGTTAATCAAATTTAGGGGAACCTCCACGCTTTTTTTTTTTTATCAATGAATGAATGAATTGTCGGCTAATACAGAGAACACTCATTGAGTGTTCTCTGTATTACAGGAGCCGACAATATAGCCGCAAGTGATTTTAAAAGACTTTTTTTCCTGCACAAAATGACACTTTGTGCAGGGACAGTTCTAAGCACGGGAAACATGCGCCCCTTCACAGGCATACTATAGACACCCCCCAGGTACCACATTTAAAGGAATATTACACTTTTATTGTTTTACTTTAATCATTATTAAAATCACTACTCCTGAAAAAACTGCCATTTTTAAAACTTTTGTTTGCATTGATCCATGTCCCCTGGGGCAGGACCCAGGTCCCCAAATACTTTTTAGGACAGTAACTTGCATATTAGCCTTTAAAATTAGCACTTTAGATTGTGAACGTTCCAGTCCCATAGACTTTAAATAGGGTTCTAAAGTTCACACGAAGTTTAGGTCTGTTCGCAGGTTCTGGTGTGAACCGAACAGGGGGGTGTTCGGCTCATCCCTAAACATAATGAATTCAGATCCTAATAAAAATTTATTCAGGATTTGAAAAAAAGGAATAGAAAGTGTTTTTTGGGTCTTTGGAATAAGGTTCTCTTGTATTTTTTTGATTTTTAGGCTTCCGCTAAATGCGGAACAGCACTCACCTGGTGTGCGTCTCATTGATGTAGATGACATTCCGCAGACCTAAGGAGGGGATGCTGGGGTTGTAGAATTTATCCTGCAACAAAACAAAACCAGTAAGCATTTTATTAATATTTTAAATGATTAGTGTTTTAAGTGGAACTCCAGCTAAACGTACAGTTGACATACATAGATTAGAGTTTATTTAGCAGCTCAGATATGTGGAAAGGGGAAGGTTTTTGTCATGGGTGCCCCCTAGTGTTGCACAGAGGCTATGTCCCTGTCTTCAGATGGCAGTAGCATTTGGCACGTAACATAAATGTATAAATAGCTTGGAGACCTTTAAAACATTTTTAAAAAAATGGTATTATATTGGAGGGATTGCCTTTGAGATGGAGATTACAAAAAGCGACAACTTTTACTGCAAAGAGGAACAGAACAAGGATTCAGGCAAACCTAAAAAAAAAAAAAAAATGTATTACTATTTAGACATTAAATCTGACCTCCAGCCTTCCCTTCAGTCCTAGATGTACAGGCTCCACTCCTGGACTGAAATTGCTTATTGCACACTGTGGGCTTGTTACAATGTGCAGAAGGTGGTGCAGAAGGTGCCTCATTTCCTGGCTGGAGGACCATCCAGCATCATGCAGCTCTTTCTTCCACACCCTGACTGTCCCTGGCCCGACCCCTTTAAATTTTTGGATTTCGGTTCACTCAAGGCATTTTAACTACTTCCCACCCGGCCGGGGGGGGGAACCTCCTCCTTCTGACTGGACGTTCAGGAACGTCCTTCAGAAGGAGGGGGATTGCGCATGCCCGCGCAGCTGCGCAATCCCGATGCACTCGTGTCACCCGGACATGGCGCATCTCCGATCGGCAGGAGGGCTCTGTGATTGGCCCTCCTGATCACATGACGGTCGTGTCCAATCACAGCCGTCATGTGATGTAAACAGCCAGCCGGTTGCTAGGCCATCGGCTCTCCTCAAACGGAAGTCGTCGCTGAGGAGAGGAGAGCAGATCGCTGCAGCTGGCTGGTGATCAGTGAGTATGAGCTGTTTTTTACAGCTTTTTACTCACTGATCACCAGTCTAGTATAAAACACACGTCCCCAAATAATAAAAAGACATGTCCCCCACATATGTCCCAATGATTATCTGCACACATCTGTACATGATCAGTTGCATACATATGTCCGTGATCACACAAACCAATTATTATACACTTAATGGAATTTTTTTTACCAAAAACATGTAGCAGAATACATTTTGGCTTAAATTTACGACAAAATTTGATTTTATTGGATTTCTTTGAAAACAGAAGAAAATATTGTCTTTTTTTTTTTCAAATTTCCGCTCTTTTTTCGCTTATATCGCAAAAAATAAAAAACGGAGTCGTGAATAAATACCACCAAAATAAAGCTCTATTTGTGCAAACAAAATTATAAAAGTTTTATTTGGGTACAGTGTAGCACGACCGCGCAATTGTCACTGAAAGTGCGAGAGCGATGAAAGCTGAAAATTGGTCTGGGAAGGAAGGGGGCGAAAGTGCCCTGTATTGTAGTGGTTAATATTTGCATAACTATGGGATAATCATATGATTGTATATGGGGGGGATGATATGGGCTAATGATATGATTCTATGGGGGGGGGGGGGGGGAGGATGATATGGGATAATGATATTAATGTATGGGATAATGATATGATAATGATCTGCCTCGGTCCTCTTACCCGGCTCTGAGGGGTGCAGACATAGCAGCATCGACCAACAAAGGGCCTCTTCCGGCTCAGCAGGGTCTCCTTCCATTTCAGTGTGGTGGACTTGAAGACAGCCGGGCCGGACATCCTCTCACCCTGAAAATTGTCCCGAAGACAGAAAGTGAGGAAAATCCAAATGGTTACAGATGTAATTAGAGCAACAGGCATGGGAAATATTCCAGCGTTCCCAATTACTATTCCCATTACTACTCCTAAAGAAATTCCATTCATTTTGAAGGGATTTCCTAATTTCCTGCTGTATCTCCAGGACAGCAGTAAGTCAAGAGAAATATCCCCAGCTGGACAGAAAGGGGAAAATAAAAGCCCCTATTCTATACAAACCAACCAGAACAAGTTTCCCCTTTAGAAAATGTAATGCAGTGAAAACTTATATATCTCATACTAAGTTCTTTTTAATTAATATTTCTTGGTTTCTAATGTTTTAGACCCCTTCCCTTCTCTATCCAAAACCACCAGAACAAGTTTCTCTGTAGAAAACATGATGTAATAACATATTATATAATACTGTAAAACATTTGTTTTTTATTTTATTGCATTTACATGTTTTTTTAAAGAACTGAAATCATAATTTTTAAATATTACCCAATAAACATTTCTAGGGTTGCATAGATACCAGCATTTGCACTTGTACTCGTACTCCTGCAAATGGGCCGATGCTTGACCCGATACCTGGGCAGTGAGGGGCGATTGGTGTGGCGGTAGGGGGGAGTTACAAACATCAACCTCCCTGTATAGATTTCAATAAAGCATCTGACAGCCGCTTTTGTACACCCCCCTCCCCCCGTCCCAGATATGTCAGGATGGAGAGCAGAGGAAGGAGATGGTAAATCTGTAATTTACCGGCTCCTTCCTTTTCTGAATGCACAGAGTCAGTTATCACTGTCCATGCATAACTGTGTTTCAGTTTATGAACGGGGAGAGGAGCCTCTGTCTCCTGCCCTTTCATTTTCAGTGCAGCCGAGGCTGCAGAGAAATGGACTGGGGAAGCTGTGTCCTCAGTCCCTTTGTCTGCCTCAAATGGGAGATGTCAGGGATCTGTTTAGACCCCTGATATCTTACCAAAGCCCCACAACAGGGCTGATAAGAAAAAATAACAAACAACATTTAAAAGGGTAAAATTGTTAAAAAGAATTATAAATATATATTTGTAAAAAAATAATAATAATATCACGACACTATTTTTTTTTTTTTTTTATAACGGTAAACGGTATCGGCGAGTACTTGGTCTTAAAGTGGTATCTTTGCAACCCTAAACATTTCTCTACAATACATTCCAAATGGGGACAAGCAAAATTAACTTGTATCTAGAAAATATAAGAACCAATAAAAAAAATTAAAATTATTAGTAGTAATAATAATAATAATAATAATACACACACACACATATAATAGGCAGGACTGATTTCTCTTATACCAAAAATTGTATTGTAACTGTACTGTCTGCCTTAATTTTGTAAAGTGCTGAGCAAACTGTTGGCTATATATAAATCCTGTATTAAATATACATAATTTTAATAACAAAAATGTAATAATATTTAGTAAGCAATGTTTATTTGGTGAATTGAAATAATGATTGTTCATGTAAAAACAATATAAAAATGTATCTGTATTAAATACCAATGGGGAAAACCAGAAACTATTTTCTATTTAGAAATCTAGTCACAATTAAAAATCTAACAATTTTTATTTACAAAAACAATTGATTACATTTTTAGAGAATTGAAATAATAATGTTTAAATAAGAACATGCAAAAACAAACATACGGTTTGAGGGATCATAATAATAATGTTAACGTAATAATATATAAACATTTATCTATATTAAATCCCAATGGGGAAAAATCAGAGCATACGGTTAAGAAAATTGCTTTACTATTAAAAATATAACTATTACAACAAAAATAATAATAATAGTTTATTTAGATTATTGTAAAACTTTTGTGTGAAGAATATTAATGTTTACTGAACAGACATGTGATTGGACGGTGAGAGTAGGGATGTAGCAGGACGCACAGCACATTCTCTATATAAAGTTGGAACTGGAACAGCAATGAGCACACAGGAAAACTTTGCCAACCATCCAGCCATTACAGGCAGTGGGACAGATGATGGATTTCACTCACCCATTCTTCACCGCAGTTCTTCAGCCTCCCCGCCGGACAATCCACCAGGCTGGGAGAGTAGCGACCTTCACCTCCCCCCAGGGAATAATCCTCCATCTTTGTCAGCTTAGCAGATCCAGGATTGCAGGCTGCTCAGTGCAGAGACACGACCTCCTCCTCCTCCTCCCCTCCCTGCAGGGACACAATAATAGAGAACACTTCAGTCACACCACACCGGCGGCTGAAATGGGCTGACCACTCCGACCTTCCCTTCTACAATAGTCCCAGGTCATGTGAGCTCAGGAGGTGCAATGTAGAGAAAAATAATAATACAGGGGGGCCAAAAAAAATCTCCCAGGAGAAGAGGAGCAGCGTAATTAATGAGTAATAGTAGGGATCAATCATTACACGGGGAAAAACTGCTCCCTGTACAATGAAGCACATAGTTGCACTCAATTGCATACAGTTTGCCCAATCTGCAATCAGAGATTAATTTCTACTACATGATACTTGTATACCTCAACCTACAGGGAGCTGACCACAGGTGTACAGGCTCCTCTCCTGGACTCAAATTGCTTACACTGATTTCACTGCACACTGTGAGCTTCTCACCACGTGATGAAGTCGTCGCAGCATGTCAGATAGAGCCTGCCTTATTTCCTGGCTGGAGGACACCCAGCATCATTTAGCTCGTTCCTCCCCAGCCTGCCCGTCTCTGGCCCCGCCCCTTTCACTGACTGTAGTTTGGTTATTTCAGTGATGGAGGCTCAACATCACATGTTGGCATTACCTAGGGTGGTCTGTATGCATATGCAGCATGCCTAGTAACGCCCACTTCTTCAGACCGACAACCACCTGTCAAGGCATTCTGATATTTACATAATTCCTCCCAAGAGCCCACCCACTGCTTACATCCAGCTTGGGGGACTTTGGGGTAGTACTGAGACAGGGCGCTGTGATGTTTTGAGGAAGCGCTGTACAGCCCCCTGCTGGCTCCTCCTACCAGCCATGATCTGCCTACATTGCATACAGTGTGGAAAATTATTTGATCCCCTGCAGATTTTGTAAGTTTGCCCACTTACAAAGAAAGAAAGCTGGGTTCAAACTGGAGCGATGAGAGAACCCCTGCGATCCCTGTGCGGGTTCTTGCATAGCATCTGAATCGCAAGGGCGGTTCACACTTACTTCTGACACCCGCAGCAGTTCGCAATCTAAAATTGGCTTAGCAGAACGCAGTGCGAATGGTGGAATCGAATCTCAAGGGTCTGAATACCCATACGATCTGATTCCAGTGTAGACCAAAAAAAATAAAGAAAAAGGGTCCGCCGCCATTACGGTCCGAATGCGATGTGATTTCCAAAAATACAAACTATATGGCTGAATTCACATCGCACAGACGACGCATGTGATGTGCCAGCTATGCGATGTCTGGGACTGCATAAGTGTGAACCCAGCATGAAGGGTCTAGAATTTTTATCATAGGTGTATTTTAAATGATACAAAGAAAAAACATGATACAAATGTTATAAACGGAGTTGCAGTTCAGCGAGTAAAAAAAGTAGTTGATCCCCCAACCAACCAACAATAATCTGGCTCCCACAGACTGGCTACAGTATGCGCTCATGTGGTACACAGATTAGTTATGTCAATTTAAGAAGGTCCTCCTAACGACAACTCGATGTGTATAAAAGACACCTGTCCACAAAATCTTTCTTCCATTCAAACCTCTCGATCATGGGCAAGACCAAAGAAATGTCAAAGGACGTCAGGGAGAAGCTTGGGGAGAAGGAGACAACCATTGGAGTGATTATTCGTAAATGGAAGAAATACAAAATAACCATCAATCGCCTTCGAGCTGGAGCTCCGTGCAAGATTTCACCTTATGGGGTAAGGATGATCATGAGAAAAGTGAGGGATCAGCCCAGAACTACACGGGAGGGGCTTGTGAATGATCTCAAGACATTTGGGACCACAGTCACCAAACAAACCATTGATAACACAATACACCACCAAGGATTAATATTCTGCAGCCCCAGCAAGGTCCCCCTCCTCAAGAAGGAACATGTACAGGCCTGTCTGAAGTTTGCCAATGAACATCTAAAATGATTTAGAGAAGGGTTGGGAGAAAGTGCTGTGATCAGAGAAGACAAAAATTGAGCTCTTTGGCATTAACATGACTCACTGGGTTTGGAGGAAGAAAAATGCTGACTGTGACCCTAAGAACGCCATCCCTATAATCAAGCACGGAGGTGGAAACATTATGCTTTAGGGCTGTTTCTCTGCTAATGGTACAGGCCGACTTTGCCACATTGAGGAGCCAATGGACGGGCCATGTCTTGTAAAATCTTGGAGGAGAACCTTCTTCCCTCAGCCAGAACACTGAAGATGGGTTGTGGATGAGTCTTTCAGCTTGACAATGATCCAAAACTTCCCACCAAGGCAACAAAAGAGTGCCTCAGAAAAAAGCACATTAAGGTCACAGAGTGACCTAGCCAGTCTCCAGATCTTAATCCTATAGAAGGAGCTGAAATTTCAAGTTTCCAAGCGACAGCCAAGAAACCTTAAGGATTTTAAGAAGATCTGTAAAGAAGAGTGGACCAAAATCCCTCCTGAGATGTGTGCAATCTCGTAACCAACTATAAGAAATGTCTTACCTCTGTGATTGCCAACAAGGGTTTCTCGTCCCAAGTACCAAGTCATGTTTTGCTTGGGGGATCAAATATTTATTTTACTCACTGAACTGCAACTTAATATATAACATTTGTTTTATGTGTTGTTTCTGGATTTTTGGTTGATATTCTGTCTTTCTCATTTAAAATATGCCTATGATAAAAATTATAGACCCTGAAATGTCTCATTAGCATGGGGCAAGGAAGGCAGCCCCCCCCCCCCCCCCCCGAGGATGCCCACCAAGAATGCCCATCCATGATCACAGATAAGCCCACTAGAGCCCACCAGGGATGGCAATCATTACCCATCAGCTGTAGAGCCACCGCAAGGGAAGGGCCGGCGTTCTCTAGCTAGAGAAGCATATCATAGAGGCTGAGGACCTCAGTCACCCATCCCATGCGGAAACCTTTAATGTGGGGGTGTGCCCTGATGGCAATGGTGAGGGGTTCCACGGCTAGGGCATACAATAAAGGGAATATGGGCAACCCTGGCGAGTACATCTAGATAGCGCAACAAAAAAAAGGGGAAAATTTCGCCCTGGGATAGCACAAATGAGTCGGATATCCAACCACTGACTTGGATCTGGGCAGTGGCGGCCTGGTAAAGAAGTTGGAGCCACTTGACAAATTGTGGGCTGAAGCCAGGGTATGTAAACTTTTGATCAGGGTCTTTTGGGTAGTTTCTGTTGTCATTATGATTTAAAAACAGTAAACACAGTTGATTGATAATAAATAGCTTCAGCCAAATAGTAACCATGAGTGAAAGAAATGCGTCTGTGCGATCATTCATAGTCTCTGAAAAATGGCCAAGAAATCATCAATTCTGCCAGGGTGTGTAAACTTATGAGAACAACTGTATACTGTGATTCTGTACTTGCCAAGTATGCTGAAGAAATCCCCCTCTGGCTGCAACCACTTTAACTGTAGGCAGCTGAAGCTGCTGCCTGTTCACTTCCTGGATTTACCCACAGATACACACCTCCAGCTCTGCAGCTCTCATTTGCTCCTACTATGGCTCATCCCCCCTCCCTTCCTGGCAAACTCTTCTGTGTGTGAGAGAGAGAGCTGTGCATGGTGTCATAAGCCTAGGCTGATTACCAGACAAGAAACAGGAAGTGGGCTGTATAAGGTAGAAAAAAAATGTTTTACCATCCTAAAATTAAAACAACAAGGGCAAAAGATTTAATAGATGGAAAAAAATGACTGAAGGTCCACATATAATCAAATCCATACAAATCACTATATACATCCGACACTTCCCAAAAACATAACATGGCAGATTTCAATCACCAAGAACCATTCTGATTGGGTATGCTATTTTCAGTGAACATAATGTTGAAAGCCCAGCGCTACAATTTTATGTTTTTAAATAAATTCTCCGCCCAATTTGTACAAATATAAACGCAGCTCTGGTCACAATACTCCTCTCCGGACTCAGATCTGCCGTGGTATTGAGGAGCCACACCAGATATGGTGAAAGTAGACCCATTAGTACATATGTAGATTAGTTGTGGCAGATGAGGTATAGACCAGTTATGACTTACACTATATTCCCAAAAAGTATTGGGACACCTGCCTTTACACATACATGAACTTTAATGGCATCCCAGTCTTAGTCTGTAGGGTTCAATATTGAGTTCGCCCACCCTTTGCCGCTATAAAAACGTCAACTCTTCAGGAGTGTGCCTATGGGAATGTTTGACCATTCTTCCAGAAGTGCATTTGTGAGGTCAGGCACTGATGTGGACGAGAAGGCCTGGATCGCAGTCTCCACTCTGATTCATCCCAAAGGTGTTGTCGGGTTGAGGTGCAGGCCAGTCAAGTTCCTCCACCCCAAACTCGCTCATCCATGTCTTTATGGACCTTGCTTTGTGCGCTGGTCCAAAATTATTTGGTGGTGGAGGGTAGAGGGTGTGGGGAATTATGGTGTGGGGATGTTTTTCAAGGGTTGGGCTTGGTCCCTTGGTACTAATGAAGGGAATTCTTAGGGCTTCAGCATACCAGGACATTTTGGACAATTTCATGTTTCCAACTTTGTGGGAACAGTTTGGGGATGGCCTCTTCCTTTTCCAACATGACTGGGCACCAGTGCACAAAGCAAGGTCCATATAGACATGGATGAGCGAGTTTGGGGTGGAGGAACTTGACTGTCCTGACCTCAACACGATAGAACACATTTGCCCACAAAGTTGGAAGTATGAAATTGTCCAAAATGTCTTGGTATGCTGACGCCTTAAGAGTTCGCTTCACTGGAACTAAGGGGCCAACCCCTGAAAAACAAACCTGCACTATAATCCCCCCTCCACCAAATAATTTGGACCAGTGCACAAAGCAAGGTCAATAAAGACATGGATGAGCGAGTTTGGGGTGGAGAAACTTGACTAACCTGCACAGAGTCCTGACCTCAACCCGATAGAACACCTTTGGGATGAATCAGAGCGGAGACTGCAAGCCATACCTTCTTGTCCACATCAGTGCCTGACCTCACAAATGCACTTCTGGAAGAATGGTCAAACATTCCCATAGACACACTCCTAAACCTTGTGGACAGCCTTCCCAGAAGAGTTGAAGCTGTTATACCTGCAAAGGGCAGGCCAACTCAAAATTGAACCCTACGGACTAAGACTGGGATGCCATTAAAGTTCATGTGTGTTAGAGCTGCACAATTAATCATTAAAAAATTGTGATCTTGATTCAACCCCCCTGAGGATCTCTATTGCAGAGTTTGCCATTCTTTCATATAACAAGTGGAGAGACTTATCTGTTCCCTCAGCAGTCAAAAGAAAACATCTGGGCAGTCTGCCAAGTTTTTAACATGAAACATTGTAACGAACTCTTCCATCTTAGATCAAAGGGATAAACTTCTGTGTGTAAAGAAAAAAATCCAGGCAGTCTGCCAAGTTTTTAACAATGTGTAAATGCGGGAAGTTTAACCACTTAAAGTCTAAACCTTTTTCTGACACTTGCTTCTTAAGTTAAGATCAATATTTTTTGCTAGAAAATTACTTGAAACCCCCCAAACATTATATAAATATATACACATACATATACACACATATTTTAGCAGAGGCCCTAGAGCAGTGATGGTGAACCTTGGCACCCCAGATGTCTTGGAACTACATTTCCCATGATGCTCAACTACACTGTAAAGTGCATGAGCATCATGGAAAATGTAGTTCCAAAACATCTGGGGTGCCAAGGTTTGCCATCACTGCCCTAGGGAATAAAATAGCAATTGATGCAATATATTATGTCACCCTGTATTTGCTCAGCGGTCTTTTAACCAGTTGCCGACCACCGCATGCCGATGTACGTCGGCAGAATGGCACGGGCAGGCATAAGGGCTTACATGTACGTCCCTTGCCTCCCGCGGGTCGGGGGCCCGATCGGGCCCCCGCCCGGTGCCTGCGGTGGTCGGTTTTCGTCCGGGAGCGATCCGGGACGAGGGGGCGGCCATTCATTCATGGCCACCCCCTCGCGATCGCTCCCGACGAATAGAAATCCCCCGTGACATCACTTCCTCTCCTGTAATGTAAACACAGGAGAGGAAGTGATGTATTCTCTCCTCCGTGTCGGTATTTTTCGTTCCGACACGGAGGAGAGCGGATCGGTGAGTTGCACCAACACTCTACACACACACTAGAACATGCCAGGCACACTCACACCCCCCCTTTACCCCCCGATCACCCCCCCAATTACCCCTGCCCCCCAGTCACAGTGACACCAATGTCATTTTTTTTTTTTTTTTGCATTGGTGTCATTTGTGACTGTAATAACTGTTAGGGCAGTTAGAGTTAGCCCCCTTTAGTTCTAATGTACCCCCCTAACCCCCCAATAAAGGTTTAACCCCGTGATCACCCCCCGTCGCCAGTGTCACTAAGGCTGGGTTCACATTGCAGCGGTTTATGAGAACGAATGTGATTCGCACCGCACTGCAGTGCAAATCACATCCGATCTCTGTGCGATTCGAGTTCAGCCATTCGCCGCATCCGCCGCACCCGCCGCAAATTCGCACGGGACCCTTTTTTTGGCCCGCAGCAGAATCGGATCGCATGGGTGTTCACACCATGCGATCCGAGTTTGCAGATCGCACTGCGATATGCGAACTGATCTGGGGGTGTCAGTAACATTTCACTGACACTCCCAGCAGTTCGCATAGGGCAGTGTGAACTGCCGCCAGGAGGCATGCGATGCGGGAACCCGCCGCGGATTCGCGGCGTTTCCGCATCGCTCCAGTGTGAACCCAGCCTAATAAGCGATCATTTTTCTGATCGCCGTATTAGTGTCACAGGTGACGCTAGTTAGGCAGGTAGGTATTTAGGTTCGCCGCAGCTTTTTATAGCGCCAGGGACCCCCATATACTACCGCATAAAGCCCCCTGATTGCCCCCTAGTTAACCCTTTCACCAGTGATCACCATATAACTGTTACAGGTGACGCTGGTTGGTTAGTTATTTTTTTATAGTTTCAGGGCACCCGCCATTTTTTACCTAGTCTCACTAGTGTACCCCTAAATTTAGGGGTGTCTACTTTCCAAAATGGGGTCATTTGGGGGGGGTTTGTGCCATCTTGGCATTTTATGGCCTTCAAAACTGTAACGCCCTTACAAAGCCTGAAGGCGGTGCTTGGTTTTCGGGGCCCCGTACGCGGCTAGGCTCCCAAAAAGTCCCACATATGTGGTATCCCCGTACTCAGGAGAAGCAGCAGAATTTATTTTGGGGTGTCATTTCACATATGCCCATGGCATGCGTGAGCAATATATCATTTAGTGACAACTTTGTGAAAAAAAAAAAAAAAAAAAAAAAAAAAAGTTTGTAATTTTCCCGCAACTTGTGGCAAAATATAAAATATTCCATGGACTCAACATGCCTCTCAGCAAATAGCTTGGGGTGTCTACTTTCTAAAATGGGGTCATTTGTGGGGGTTTTGTGCCATCTTGGCATTTTATGGCCTTCAAAACTGTAATAGGTAGTGAGAAGTGAACTCAAAAATTTACGCCCTTAGAAAACCTGAAGGCGGTTCTTGGTTTTCGGGGCCCCGTACGCGGCTAGGCTCCCAAAAAGTCCCACATATGTGGTATCCCCGTACTCAGGAGAAGCAGCAGAATTTATTTTGGGGTGTCATTTCACATATGCCCATGGCATGCATGAGCAATATATCATTTAGTGACAACTTTGTGGAAAAAAAAAAAAAAAAAAAAAAAAAGTTTGTAATTTTCCCGCAACTTGTGGCAAAATATAAAATATTCCATGAACTCAACATGCCTCTCAGCAAATAGCTTGGGGTGTCTACTTTCTAAAATGGGGTCATTTGTGGGGGTTTTGTGCCATCTTGGCATTTTATGGCCTTCAAAACTGTAATAGGTAGTGAGAAGTGAACTCAAAAATTTACGCCCTTAGAAAGCCTGAAGGCGGTGCTTGGTTTTCGGGGCCCCGTACGCGGCTAGGCTCCCAAAAAGTCCCACATATGTGGTATCCCCGTACTCAGGAGAAGCAGCAGAATTTATTTTGGGGTGTCATTTCACATACGCCCATAGCATGTGTGAGCAATATATCATTTAGTGACAACTTTGTGTAAAAAAAAAAAATAATTTTTTTTTTTGTCATTATTCAATCGCTTGAGGCAAAAAAATAAAATATTCAATGGGCTCAACATGCCTCTTATCAATTTCCTTAGGGGGTCTACTTTCCAAAATGGGGTCATTTGGGGGGGTTTTGTACTGCCCTGCCATTTTAGCACCTCAAGAAATGAGATAGGCAGTCGTAAACTAAAAGCTGCGTAAATTCCAGAAAACGTACCTTAGTTTGTAGATGTGACAACTTTTGCGCAAACCAATAAATATACAATTATTGACTTTTTTTTTACCAAAGACATGTGGCTGAATACATTTTGGCCTAAATGTATGACTAAAATTGAGTTTATTGGATTTTTCTAATAACAAAAAGTAGAAAATATCATTTTTTTTCAAAATTTACGGTCTTTTTACGTTTATATCGCAAAAAATAAAAATCGCAGAGGCAATCAAATACCATCAAAAGAAAGCTCTATTTGTGGGAAGAAAAGGACGCAAATTTTGTTTGGGTACAACATTGCATGATCGCGCAATTACCAGTTAAAGCAGCGCAGTGCCAAAGTGTAAAAAGACCTCTGGTCATTTACCAGCAAAATGGTCCGGTCTGAAAGTGGTTAAATGCAATTTTGGGGAAAAATACACTTCAATTAATAAAAAAAAAAAAAAACAAACAAACAGGAATGTTAGCCCAATTTTTTGGGGTTTTAATGTGAAAGATCATGTTATGCCGTGAGAATTGTGAAAGAATCGTGACCTATCTTCTAAGCAAAAAAATCGTGATTCTCATTTTAGCCAGAATCGAGAATCGTGCAGCTCTAATGTGTCTGTGTGTGTGTGTGTGTGTAAAGGCTTTTTAGTAATAAAAAGTATTCAGACCAATCAGGCCACATATAGATAAATCGCAACAGATAATGTATTGTGCAGTCATGACATATGTAGACCTGTTGTGAGAGAAGGTACAGACCAGTTATGTCACATGTAAATTTGTCGGGACAGATATAAGTATAGACCAGTCATGAGTTATGATATGCACCAGTCATGACACAAGTAGACCAATCACGACAGATAAAGTATAGACCAGTCATGACACATGTAGATTAGTCGTGACAGAGAAGGTATAAAACAGTCATGACACATGTAGGCCAATCGGGATACATGTAGACTAGTCGTGACAGATAAGGTATAGACCAGTCATGACATATATAGACCAGTTGCAACTGATTAAGTATAGACCAGTCACAATAGATAAAGTATAGACCAGTCATGACATAAGTAGACCAATCAAGATTCAAGACATGTAGATTAGTGATGACAGATAAAGTATAGACCAGTCATGACAGATGTGGTATGCAGCAGTCTTAACACATGTAGACTAGCTGTGACAGATATGGTATACGCTAGACATGACATATACAGACCAGTTGTGACACGTGTAGACCAATCTGGACATGTGTAGATTAGGGACAACAGATGGAAGTATAGACCAGTCATGACACGTGTAGACCACTCAGGACATATGTGGAATAGTCATGACACGTGTAGACCAATCAGGACAGTGTGGAATAGTCATGACACGTGTAGACCAATCAGGACAGTGTGGAATAGTCATGACACGTGTAGACCAATCAGGACAGTGTGGAATAGTCATGACACATGTAGATTGGTTGTGGACAGGCCACAAGTATGGTCAGATACAGGGGTGGTGCAGGACACAGAGTGGGAAATGTTCCAGGAGATTTGTAGAGGACCAATCATGACAGATGAGTGGAGGTGTCAGAGTGATAGAAGAGATGTATAGGAAGCGGCTGGTCGGGGGTAGATTGGTGCAAAGGGGGAGGGAAGGGGTCCATCATCTCCTCTTTGATGGGACGTATGGATCGGGGAGATGATTGCTCCTCTATGTGGGGGGGGGGCTCGGCCGCTCCAAGGTCACCCGGGTCCGCACAGCAGATGATCGGCTTATCTTCGGGTTATTAATACCACACACAGCTCTGTGGAGGGGGGGAGGAGGTGACGGTATAGGGATGCCGCACACACAGCTCTCTATAGACAATGACACCCGACGCTGGGAGAGCGGAGCACCCCCCAATCTCCCCACACACAATGTATTCACATAGACAACTCACCACTCTATCCTCCTCCACTCAGCGCCCGGCTCATGTGTGCAACATGCCGCTCCCCCTCAGCCCGGCCCACCGGCCGCGCACCGCCCATGACGTCACTGCCCCGTTCCGAGCCCCCGCCCGGCCATCTTTAGTGTGGGCATGTGGGCACAGCCAGGTTCTGATGTATATTGTGTTATATGGGGTGGCCTTATAAGTACAGGAGGGGAAGACTATAACATGACATACTATCATCATTATTATTATTATGATATGATTGCCATGAATTACATTATTTTCTTTGCTGGCTTTGCAAATGAATAAATTTTTATTCTAATATAATTTTGCATTATTATTATTATTATTATTATTAATAATAGTATTTTGGCATAAACAACATTATTCTTTATTATTTGCACTATTAGTAATTTGTAAATACATATATTTTTATTATAATATTATTTTGCATTAATGTCATTTTTATTATTATCATCATCATTATCCTCAATATTATTATTATTATTTGATTGCCATAAAAACTTTTTAAATTAATTAAAAAATACGTTTTTTTTATTTTTTTAACTGGTACTATTAGTATTTTGCAAAATAAATAAATTTTTTGTTTTTTTTTTGTTTTTTGCAGTAATGTGATTTTAAGGGTATTATTATGATTATTAATAAAAATAAATCTAATATCTCTACTTTTTTTTATAACTAATTTGTAAATAATATTTTTAATAAAATTGGTGGCATGAACTGCATAGTTATTGTTATGGATCAAGTAGTCATTTACATATAATTTTTATTTTAATATATTTTTGCAGATTATTATTTATTATTATTAATATTTATTTTGCACAGTTTTACAGCTGGACATTTCTATCAGACCACTCATGGTTATTGTTCTAAATATTTGTCATTATTTTGGTTATAATATTATTAGTATATCAAGATCATTTTCTATATATATATATATATATATATATATATATAAAATCATTTTATAAATAAATATATATATATATATATATATATATATATATATATATATATATATATATATATATATAGTATTTAACAAAAGTGAGTACACCCCTCACATTTTTATAAATATTTTATTATATCTTTTTATGTGACAACACTGAAGAAATTACACTTTGCTACAATGTAGACTAGCTAATGTACAGCTTGTATAACAGTGTGAATTTGTTATTCCCTCCAAATAACTCAACAGACAGTCATTAATATCCAAACCGTTGGCAAAAAAAGTGAAGACACCCCTAATGAAAATGTCCAAATTGGGCCCAAAGTGTCAATATTTTGTGTGACCACCATTATTTTCCAGCACTGCCTTAACCCTCTTGGGCATGGAGTTCACCAGAGCTTCACAGATTGCCACTGGAGTCCTCTTCCACTCCTCCATGATGACATCACGGAGCTGGTGGATGTTAGAGACCTTGCGCTCCTCCACCTTCCATTTGAGGATGTCCCACAGAGGCTCAATAGGGTTTAGATCTGGAGACATGCTTGGCCAGTCCATCACCTTTACCCTCAGCTTCTTTAGCAAGGCAGTCGTCATCTTGGAGGTGTGTTTAGGGTCGTTATCATGTTGGAATACTGCCCTGCGGCCCAGTCTCCGATGGGAGGCGATCATGCTCTGCTTCAGTATGTCACAGTACATGTTGGCATTCATGGTTCCCTCAATGAACTGAAGCTCCCCAGTGCTGGCAGCACTCATGCAGCCCCAGACCATGACACTCCCACTACCATGCTTGACTGTAGGCAAGACACACTTGTCTTTGTACTCCTCACCTGGTTGCCGCCACACATGCTTGACACCATCTGAACCAAATAAGTTTATCTTGGTCTCATCAGACCACAGGACATGGTTCCAGTAATTTATGGCCTTAGTCTGCTTCTCTTCAGAAAACTGTTTGCAGGCTTTCTTGTGCATCATCTTTAGAAGAGGCTTCCTTCTGGGACGACAGCCATGCAGACCAATTTGATGCAGTGTGTGGCGTATGGTCTGAGCACTGACAGGCTGATACCCCACCCCTTCAACCAGTGCAGCAATGCTGGCAGAACTCATACATCTATTTCCAAAATCCAACCTCTCGATATGATGCTGAGCACGTGCACTCAACTTCTTTGGTCAACCATGGTGAGGCCTGTTCTGAGTGGAACCTGTCCTGATAAACCGATGTATGGTCTTGGCCACCATGCTGCAGCTCAGTTTCAGGGTCTTGGCAATCTTCTTATAGCCTAGGTCATCTTTATGTAGCGCAAAAATTATTATTTTCAGATGGTCAGAGAGTTCTTTGACAGTGTCCAGTAACAGAGAGAGTGAGAGCGATAACACCAAATTTAACACACCTGCTCCCCATTCACACCTGAGACCTTGTAACACTAACGAGTCACATGACATCAGGGAGGGAAAATGGCGAACTGGGCCCAATTTTGACATTTTCACTTAGGGGTGTACTCACTTTTGTTGCCAGTGGTTTAGACATTAATGGCTGTGTGTTGAGTTATTTTAAGGAGACATTTTACACTGTTATACAAGCTGTACACTCACTACTTTACATTGTAGCAAAATGTCACTTCCTCAGTGTTGTCACATTAAAAGATATAATAAAATATTTACAAAAATGTGAGGGGTGTACTCACTTTTGTGAGATACTGTGTGTGTGTGTGTATATATATATATATATATATATATAATATAATTATTTATTTATGTTATTATGTCTGTCTCCAGCTGCTGTCATAAAACAGACCGTCTGACAGTGTTTATAAACATTGTTTCTATTCTATCTACTCTGTTTCATTCATCTGCAGATCAAAGGGCCGAGCTTCCATCTGCATATGATGTCAGTTATTGTTGGTTCACACTGGTGCAATTTCAGATGCGACTCGAGTCACACAGAATCGAATGACAATGGAAATCACATTGTTTTCAATGGTGCCATTTACATCAATGAGACTCTCTTTGGTGCAATTTTGAAAAAGGTTCCTGTGTTACTTTGATGTGATTTACAGTGAAATTAGGCCACATAAAATATGCAAACCACATCTAAAACGCACCAAAGTTGTACTACATAGTTACACTTTTAATAATTTATATGGGGGGCTCACGATTTTAATCCTGCCAAGGGCAGCACAGAACCAAAATGCACCACTGCTTATAAGTAGGAACCTCTGATCAAACTTCTGGCTGAAGGGGAGCAGTAAGGTTCCATTCACATCTGCATGTTCTGGGAGTCACATAAAACACGGCGTGCAAACAAAGCACAAAAAACGCATTGGAAAAAATTGCACAAGATGAAACGTAAAAGCTCCGTGAGCTACTTTGCCACGTTTGTCACACATAGGACAGCCCACGGAAACAAAAAAAAGTCAAATATGCTGGATGTAAATGGGACCCAAAGCCCTAAAAACACACTCATCCTTTCAGGTCAGGCTATAAGTAAAGATAAAAGGGAACGTGAACGTGCCGTGTCAGAGTTGGCAGGTCGATCGGAAGAGCCAGCCAAAGTTTTCTTGGAAAGGTTTCCCAATCATCTGTCGCTGGAGTAACAACATGCAAACCATGCAAAAGAGGTTTTGCATCTTGTTCAGTATGGAAAACTGCGGCTGCCCGGAGTGTCTTAAAGAAGAATCTTCAGAGCAGCAAAAAAAAAAATTGGTGTTGTTCTGCCTGCTCCCTGCCCCCCTGCCCACTTCCGACAACCTTTATGGCCAAGATTCTCCCTTTTTTCACTTTAATATATTTAATGCATTTATAAACGGCAAGTGGCTAAATAAAGTTCATGGCTGGCACTACAGCATTCCCTCTCATAATTTAGTTTGAGTAATATGCATGTGATATTGAGTGTCGCATAGGGCCAGCCCATTTACTTGAATGGGCCACCCTATGTGCATTTGTCACCCAAAAAGAAGCTCCTGCTCTTTTTTGAGCAACAAGCTTCTCGTGATTTTTAAAGGCGCAGCTTGCCGCGATCGCCCTGACTGCCAAACTGCACACCCCCACCTTCCCTTAGAGTGAGGGCACCCCATCCCTGCCATAAACCATTGCGCCCAGGGCAGCCATCTCTCCTACCCACCCCTTGTTGTCCCGGCCCTGGGTGCCATTAGGGATAATGGCACCCAAATGTGTGTTTCTCATTGTGCAGGAATTGCCATTCAAGGTGGTATCGTGGACAAAATCATGCCAATTCTGCCCATAATTCCGAATCTCGAAGTGTGGATGAGCCGGCGAAGGGCTTTCCAGTAAAAATGATCCGGGTGGAATTAAATAATACATTCTATTTGATTCACTTGGGTCTGGTGGTGTGCTTCACACAAAGTCCCAACATCCTCCCATTCCCTGTCCCCCGTCTCTCTTCTATACGATTCAGGGATGGAGACACACAAACTCTACAGCATTCATTGTCTTATATAAAGTCCCAACATTTTTATATAATGAATGCCAATTAAGGATGCCTTGGATGTGGGGGGAAGGGAGGGCGCTCACTGCACGTTGACGGCACGTCCACGCGCCATACCTTTAATGTCAATCTTGACGCCGTGGGCCGACGTGGTTTATCCATCTACATGTGTTATGAGGGAGGTTGTGGTGTCCAGTGCTGGGTGTCAATGGTCGCTCAAACACTGGCTCTGCCTTCCCATCAGCGTGCACGCGATGTTGGTGGGGTCCTGTGGCGATGAAGCTTGTATATATTCCACACCCCTATGGAGAGCATACTCAGTCTGCTCCTTGATGACACTATGCACATCTCTGGACTATGCTTTCTACTTCATACTAAGGGTAATATTTGGTTTTCTATCCATATATGGTTCTTATGTGTTATCTTTGATCTTACCACCCATTCTATGGTGAGGTAATCGCCTGTTTTCACTTTACACTCAAGATCTGTTCTTTGTCTTTCTTCCCTATGGTAATGGTTTTCATATCTTCCCCAATTATTTATTGTGTAGTCACTTTGCTGATACACTTTATTTAACATTTTTCCACAGAAGCCCTATGGGTCTTTACTCAGCACTTATTATAACCACAGTAACTTAAAGCGGAGGTCCACCCTAAAGTGGACCTTCCGCTCATCGGAACCCCCCCCCCCTCCGGCGCCACAATTGGCACCTTTCAGGGGGGAGGGGGGTGCAGATACCTGTACAGTACAGGTATCTGCACCCACTTCCGGGATAGCTCTCTGCGGAAAGGGGCGTAGATTACGCCCCTTTCCGCAAGTGCCCGCCCCTTTCCACAAGTGCCCCGCTGCCTGCTGGGAAACACACAGATCCCAGAGGCAGCGGGGACCGTCCTTATTGCGCAGCGCGACTCGCGCATGCACAGTAGGGAACCGGGAAATGAAGCCAAAAGGCTCCATTTCCTGATTCCCATACCCAAGATGGCGGCGGCAGCACCCGAGAGACGATCTAGAGATCAGCTTCGGGTGCCGACATCGCGGGCGCGCTGGACAGGTAAGTGTCACTATTTTAAAAGTCAGCAGCTGCAGTATTTGTAGCTGCTGGCTTATATATATATATATGTATTTATTTTATGTTATATAGTGTATATATGTATTTATTGTCCAACATCCATGTGCACCATTAAATAATACATTCTAATTGATTTGGTTCTGGTGGTGTGCTTCACACAAAGTCCCAACATCCCTCCATTCCCTTGCTCCCTCTCTCTTTTACCAGGTGGATTTAGAGCCGATCAAACACATTTCTAGTGTTCTCAAAATGTGCACCAACCCCCCTCCTGACGGTGGTTTCCATGCTTGGGGAACATCCATTTCTCGATCCCTTTTGTGACGAATGACCGCAGAAGCGGTGTGCGTTTGATGTCACTTCCGGAGTCACAACTGTAATTGCTTGGCTGGTGTAGCCAAGGATGTAGCTATGCAAGCACAGTCTGTGTTTGAATAACTGCACAGGAAGGCAGGGGAGACACTGGGGGTCTAATTCCCTGATGTCTCCATAAAGAGTACCCATGCTATCACATGACATAGGGGCTTGTTAGCAATAAATAAAAAAAAACTTAGTGTAGAGCAAGCATGTGTATGTAAACATCAATCACGCTACACATGTGGGAAATTGCCACAAAAGATGTATATGCCTTGGAGGGGGCAGGGAGGAGGCGGGGCGAGCGCCGTACACACACAGGAGAATTTGCTGTTTACAGGCGGCCTCTGTAATAGGAAGTCCCGTCTCTGGTGCTGCCATTGGACAACTGTTCTGTCCATCAAAGGAGGAGGGACTTTCTATTAAAGAGGCCACCATGTAAACGGGAGATTCTCCTGTTGGTAATCTTTTGCGCTTGTGAGTGCATTCTTGGCAATGGTGCTGCATTCTTGGCAATGGTGGGTTCTGCATTCCTGGCAGTGGTGGGTGCTGCATTCCTAGCAATGGTGAGGCTACATATATGGCAGTGGTGGGTCTGCAGATGGCCACTTGTGGGGCTGCATATGGGCACTGCCCCTTATTTTGCTTCATAGTTCTTCATTAAAAAAAAAAAATTTCCCTGAAACTTCCCTTTTAAAGTGAAGGTTCGTGTTATACGCCAATAAATACGGTATATCCAAATAATACGCCCGAGCTCATCTCTTTACTCACATACAGCCCCAAAGGCAAGAAAATTCTTCTTGGGCCACGTATTAGAGCTCAAACGAACACACTTAGACCAAATTTTAATGGTTCAAAGAATGTCAGGCAAAATGGTCAGCCCTCTTTGAAAAAAGTTTGGACACTCCAGCTGTAAAGGCTTTTAAATCATCACCTATCCAGAACTTTTTAGTGCCATCCTTTTTTGCGATTTCATGGGTATGAGCAATTTTAAATTTTTTGGGAAAATTATCTTTATTGGTTTTTAGAAATATCATAATACCCACTTGCCGACCGGCCCATAGTAAAAATATGTAATTACTTTGACATTTAATACCAGCCATTATGGCAGCAGTTAGATCATTTTTTTTTTACTATGGCCAGTTCTGCGTCAGGTAAAAGTGGTCCCGCAGCCAGATTCACTGTGGCATAACTTTTAGAAGCAGCAGGAGGGGTGCCCCCCTCCTGCTGCCCTTGCTGGTCATTCCCAGGTTTACCAGCGCCATCGGTAAAACCCAGGAACGATTCCATGTGGACGTTTGCTAGGCAGGAATTAAAGTGAGACCAGGATAATGTTTCCATTTGTGCATCTCTACATACATTATATATATATATATATATATATATATATATATATATATTTTTTTTTTAGATATGTACATGGGTACATCTGAGACTGTTGACCAAATGCCTTATGCAGTCCCTGCTGTTCACCCTGATCTGTTCCCTGCTGTGGTTCTTGTTTGCTGCGCCCCCTCAGCTCCCGAGCTGGGTATGCCCATTGCCGCCATCGTGACACCAGCGTTTGGTGACCCAGCCCAATGGTTTGGTAAGTATGAGGTCCCTTCTTCCTTGACCTCTTTTGTCAACCACTCCCCCTGACTCTACTTCTTTATTCATCAACATACACCCACTTTTTCCATTACTTTTTTTTTCAGATATAATAACTATGCATCTGCCCCTGAGGAGCGAACAAGAGAGACATGCGAAACACGTAGGGAACCATCAATGCTTTCTGTATGCTCATACTGCTGGGTATTTTTTGTTGGGTGTATCATTGTTCATATATTACTTACATTTTATGAATGTACAATTTTTTACTTCTTATGATGTATATAGGTTTGTCCACTGGCTTAGCAACTTACATACATACATACATAATATTGTTGTTGTTTAACGGATGTATATTAATTGTAATGAATTGATATCTGTTTTTACTTATGCTGTTAATTTGGCCACTATGCTGGGTAATGCACAATTATTGCTGTTCCCATTTGGTTATACAGCATTTTGTAATTAATAAATTGATATTATTAAATTTTCTTGCGAACATGTGCCATATCTCTCCTACCTCATTCATTCAGTCCCAGGGCTATTTTTCCTTTTTGTGCATTTCAGGGATGGAGGTGCTAGATTGGTTATTCCAGACCTTAATTTCCCCTTTTTCAGGATAGGACTGGAGCGACGTCTGACGTCACTTTCAGTTCTAGGGGCACATTTTTTTTTTAAGTCAAAATGCAAAAATAATTTTTCCATTTAAAGGTAAAATGGGAGATTTGAGGTCTTTTTGACCCAAGATCTCCCAATAAAGAGGATCTGTCATCCTTATTTATAGGGATGTTTGCATTCCTTCAAAAAGGAGTAAAAGTGATTACTAAAAATAAATAAAGGGACAGTGTAAAAATAAAAAGCTAAATAAATAAGAACGTTCTTTTTTTAAAGCACTCCATCGCGCGCAGAAACAAACGTATATGTAAGTTGCGCCCACATATGTAAACGGTGTTCAAACCACATATGTGAGGTATCACCGTGATCATTAGAGTGGTAGCAATCATTCTAGTAAAATGTTTAAAGTATTGCCTATGGAGATTTTTAAGTACTGTAGTCTGTCGCCATTCCACGAGTGTACATGTTAGGTATTTATTTACTCGGCGTAACATCATCTTTCACAATATGCAAAAACAATGGGCTAACTTTACTGTTTCGTTTTTTTTTTAATTCAGTGGAGTGCATTTTTTATAAAAAAATTCCATTTGAAAGACCGCTGCACAAATACTATGTGACATAAAATACTGCAACGATTGGCATGTTATTCTCTAGGGTCTTTGCTAAAAAAATTATATACTGTATAATGTTTGGGCGTTTTAAGTAATTTTCTAGCAAAAAATACAGATTTTACCTTGTAAACAACGTGTCATAAATAGGCTTGGTCCTTAGGTGGTCAAAAGAGCGTTGCACAAATACCGTGCGACATAAAATATTGTAACAATCGCCATTTAATTCTCTGAGATGTTTGGGGTTCAAAGTAATTTTCTAGCAAAAAAACTAATTTAAAGTTGTAAACAAAAAGTTCCAGAAAAGGCCTGGTCTTCAAGTGGTTAATTGATGACATCTTGACTACTTGGACTGAAGACATATACTGTATACACTCATATAATGTAATGCCTTGCTTCATTTTATAAAGAAATAAAGTCCATTAAAAAAATGACGAGGCAGCAGCTTAGCGTTGTCAACATTTACCTTATGAGGACCATGGGTAACCCATAGCAACTATGTGCAATCTATAGTGTAATATGTATGTATTTATGTAGACATAGGAAAAAGCCCTTGCCGGGCCCCCTTTAAAGGAGAAGTATCCAAAAAATTATTAGTTAGATCCAGAAGTACTTATTTTTACCACTGCTATTCATTCATACTGGATTTTGGAATCTACAAATGCAACAATTTAGAAATTGGATAAAAGGTTTACCACCGGGAAACACTTTTTGAAAGATAAATAATGTGTTTTATATGCAACTATATAGATCAGACCAAAATTAGAAGGAATGAGGGACAGAGGGACTTTGTTCCAAATCAGGGACAGTCCCTCGAAATCAAGGACAGTTGGGAGCGTGTGTGTGTATCTCTCTCTCTCTCTCTCTCTCTCTCTCTCTCTCTCTCTCTCTCTCTCTCTCTCTCTCTCTCTATATATATATATATATATATATATATATATATATATATATATATATCTAGAGAAAGAGATATATATATTATATACACACATACAGAGAGAGAGAGAGAGAGAAACAGAGATAGATATGTACACTCACATTACACATATATTACACATATGAACAACGTAGCCCCAGTGTACAACTTACACAATTACAGAGACACCAGTCCATAACCATAAAACCACCTCTAAATGTCCATAGTTAACCCATAGCAACCATTCAGAGTCCATAGCAACCATGCAAAGTCCATAGTGACCATCCTTGCAATATATACCAGACTGAATATACAATATATACAGTATATACAATGGTCATATTCTCCACAGAGAAATAACTATATATATATATATATATATATATATATATATATATATATAAAATGATCTAAATTGACTTCTTAGTGGGGATTCTGATTATTATTAGAACCTGTGTGATGTCCAAAACAAAAAACTTAAAATAAATAAAATACACAAGACCCCATTACATGTCCTCTTATCCAAGTTACTGTTTTTAGTAAATCCCAGGCTTGGATCCAAAAAAACTAACACAGGTCACTGTAGGAAAAAAAAAAAAACATTTTATTTTCTTATTTTTGTCTATAGATTGCATTTAAAAATATTTCTTTGACAATATCACCGCAAGAAGCCGTTATTTATCTGGTAAAGCATCAGGTTGTTTATGTCAAATGAAAAGGCTGATAGCAGAAATGAAAAGCTTTCTCTCTGATCTGTTAACAGTTGTACAGGGATAGGGGTAGACACTCACACAGGTTGAACTAGATGGATGTCTTTATTCAACCTTACTAACTATGAATGTACGTCGGCAGAATGGCACGGCTGGGCACAAGTACGTACCTGTACGTTGCTTTTTAAGTGCCCAGCCGTGGGTCGGCGCTCTCCTGACCCGGTACTGTGCTCCGTGACCATGACCGTGGCCGCGGGACCAGTGGACCCGATCACCACTGGTGTCCTGCGATCGGGTCACAGAGCTGAAGAACGAGGAGAGGTCTGTGTAAACAAACCTCTCCCTGTGCTTCCCTTTGTGGCTGTCACTTTTTTATAGGGAAGGACAATCAGTGACGTCACATGCCAGGCAACGCCCCCTACAATAAAAAAAAATACATAACGTCATGCATAACACCTACACTGCCCCCTAGTGGTTAACTCCTTCACTGCCAGTGTCATTTGCACAGGAATCGGTGCATTTAAATGGCACTGATTGCTGTATAAATGACAATGGTTCCAAAAATGTGTCAAAACTTTCTGATGTGTCCGCCATAATGTCGCAGTCACAATAAAAATCGCTGATCGCCGCCGATATTAGTAAAAAAAAAAAATTATAAAAATGCTATAAAACTATCCCCTATTTTGTAAACGCTATAACTTTTGCGCAAACCAATAATCGCTAATTGCAATTTTTTTTTACCAAAAATATGTAGAAGAATACGTATTGGCCTAAACAGAGGAAAAAAAAGTTTTTTTTAGGGATATTTATTATAGCAAAAAGTAAAAAATATTGCATTTTTTTCAAAATTGTCGCTCTATTTTTGTTTATAGTGCAAAAAATAAGAACCACAGAGGTGATCAAATACCACCAAAAGAAGTTCAAATGCAGTTCAAATGAAGCCTTTGGCTGCAAATTGGCCCGGGGCTTAAGTGGTTAAACAGAATATATCAGCTGAGTCCACATAAAAAAAAACGTTGGTCCTTTCAACACAGCACATCTTCTCATGATGTTGTTTCATTTGGGCCACCAGGCCTTGCATTTCTTTGTTGCATTGCTTGCATTTTGCATGCATATCTGCTTTACCCATAGGTTGAGGAACTTCATTAAAATATTCCCAAACTGGGTCTCTTTTACGGATTGCTGCCATTTTTGTTCCTCAAGGGAGGAATAAAACACTTCAATCTATGTGCAGAAAGATCATAAGGTTTATAAGCTGCTTAGAACATAGCTCCCAACTTTTTGAGATAGGAACGGGAGAAAACTGTTAGCAAAAGTATGTAGACATAGGAAAAAGCCCTTGCCACGGCCCCTTTAAATGAGAAGTATCCAAAAAAATGATTAGTTAGATCCAGAAGTACTTATTTTTACCACTGCTATTCATTCATACTGGATTTTGGAATTTACAAATGCAACAATTTAGAAATTGGATAAAAGGTTTAGCACAGGGAAACACTTTTTGAAATATGCAACTATATAGATCAGACCAGAATGAGGAGGAATGAGGGACAGAGGGATTTTGTTCCAAATCAGGGACAGTCCCTCTATATCAGGGACAGTTGGAAGCGTGTGTGTGTATCTCTCTCTCTCTCTCTCATATATATATATATATATATATATATATATATATAGATATATAGATACACACACATATTTTATTTATATATATATATATATATGAGAGAGAGAGAGAGAGATCTATATAGATATGTACACACACATTACACATATATTACACATATGAACAAAGTAGCCCCAGTGTACAACTTACACAATTACAGAGACACCAGACCATAACCATAAAACCACCTCTAAATGTCCATAGATAACCCATAGCAACCATTCAGAGTCCATAGCAACCATGCAAAGTCCATGGTGACCATCCTTGCACTATATACCAGACTGAATATACAATATATACGGTATATACAATGATCATATTTTCCACAGAGAAACAACTAGAAGCGATTCAGTTCGCATTGTGCGCTATACAAGTATTTCATTCATTCATATATATATATATATATATATATATATATATATATATATATATATATATATATATATATATATATATATAAATGATCTAAATTGACTTCTTAGTGGGGATTCTGATTATTATTACAACCTGTGTGATGTCCACAACAAAAAACTTAAAATAAATAAAATACATAAGACTCCATTACATGTCCTCTTATCCAGGTTACTGTTTTTAGTAAATCCCAGGCTTGGATCTAAAAAAACTAACACAGGTCACTGTAGAAAAAAAAACTATTTATTTTCTTATTTTTGTCTATAGATTGCATATAAAAATATTTATTTGACAATATCACCGCAAGAATCCGTTATTTATCTGGTAAAGCATCAGGTTGTTTATGTCAAATCAAAAGGCTGATAGCAGAAATTAAAAGCTTTCTCTCTGATCTGTTAACAGTTGTATGTACCTGGCAGACCTGAGCCACGTAACCATAGCAACCGCTCAGCCAATCACAGCTTTCCTAGAAATGACAGTTGTATGCATCTGGCAGACCTGAGCCATATAACCATAGCAACCGCTCAGCCAATCAGCTTTCCTAGAAATGGCGGGAAATGACATCATAGTGGAGCTGCAGTTATAAAAAACAAGCTCTGGGATCAGCCAGCCAGTCTTCAGATTGCAGTGCAAGAAGAAGGTTGTGTTATCGTTTTGCTCCCAGAGAAATTGTAATTCTTTGGAAAACGAACCGCATAGTTACAAAAAACAGATCTTTTCCTCAATTAACCACCACAGAGGAATCTACAGAAATCATACAGGACGCAGAAATGAATTCCAGCCCCAGCAGAGATTCTCATCAGAATCTCACCACCCCTAAAGGCAAACGTCGGCCATTCTTTGGCCGGGTCAGGGCTGTTTTCCAGCGTCTGTTCCGTCGTGGAAAAAAAAACAAAGCAGTTAGGGATCCAGAAGGTAAAGTTTATGATCTGTACAACATACAAACTGGCTGAACAAAATCTATTTTATGTAGAGGAGTCACATTGCGAGGCGTATTTACTGAATTCTCACACAATAATAAGTGTGAACATTCACTTCAATTTTCAACATTAATTTGTGTGCAGTGCTGTATGATGGAGTGATTATCAGTCAAACTATCACAGCGCTGAAACATGGGAATTAAGGGGGATTACCATCTCATATTTGAATTGTTTGAAATGCATCTATAGACAGTTTTTGTTTTTGATTAGGAGCCCTGTCATATCTTTATTGTCAGCCTTGTCTCCTCTGGGGGGTCTCACATCTCTATTTCTCCATTATCCCAGATATAGGAAGTCAGTTGTAATCAGACATAGGAGAAATTTAAGAATAGCTCTGCAGTGTGTCAGAGCTGAGCTGATCATTCTAGCAGCAGCCAATCAGAGGCACAGGAGATATGACATTTAGAAGTACATTTTCTTTCAGTCTTGAGACAAATGTAAAAAAATAAAAATAAAAAATACCTTATCTGTATACTGTAAGCGGCTATGCCACTTTTTTATATTAAAGCAAAACTTTACCCATAACAACTTTATAAAAAATCATGCTCTATAGCAAGAAACATACATTCCACATTAATAATTATGTTACCAAAATGAGTGTAAATTGCATCCAGTATTGTTCCTGTTACTTCTTGCTGGAGACTGCAATTATGCATCTTTCAGACATTCGGATGCATCCGAATGTCCAAATAAACAAAACGAATTCCAACTAATACGAAAGAAATGATATAACGAATTAATTTGAATTAATTCAAAATGATTCGGTAATTCGTTAACCACTTTGCTCCCAGGCCAATTCTGACATTTCTCTCCTACATGTAAAATTCCTAATTTTTTTGCTAGAAAATTACATAGAACCCCCAAACATTATATATGTTTTTTTAGCAAAGACCCTAGAGAATACAATGGCGGTCGTTGCAACTTTTTATCTCGCACGGTATTTGCGCAGCAATTTTTCGTACACGTTTTTTTCAGAAAAAAAACTTTCATGCTAAAAAAAACAAAAAAACAGTAAAGTTAGCCCAATTTTTTTGCATAATGTGAAAGAGGAGGATACGCCAAGTAAATAATTACCCAACGTGTCACGCTTCAAAGTTGCACGCTCTCGTGGAATGGCGCCAAACGTTGGTATTTAAAAATCCCCATAGGCGACGCTTTAAATTTTTTTACTGGTTACATGTTTTGGGTTACAGAGGAGGTCTAGAGCTAGAATTATTGCTCTCGCTCTAACGTTCGCGCGGATACCTCACATGTGTGGTTTGAACACCGTTTTCATATGTGGGCAGGACTTACGTATGCGTTCGCTCCTGTGTTCACAGGGACAGGGGCGCTTTACTTTTTTTTTTATTGTTAATTTTATTTTTATTTTTTTAGTTTGACACTTAAATAAAATAAAAAATAAAAATTGATGACTTTTATTCCTATTACAAGGAATGTAAACATCTCTTGTAATAGGAATATGGCACGATCGGACATATTTACAGTGAGATATGGGGTCAATAAGACCCCATATCTCACCTCTAGCCAGATCCAAGCCGTTAATTTGAATATAGAGGCCGGGCGTGACGTTATAACATCGCGCCCGGCCTCCGAACGATCATAGAGACTCCGGGGACGATCTGGTCGGTACAAGCACCGGAGGGAGGGGGGGCGTCCCCTCCCGCCACCCGTAAGAACGATCAAGCGGCGGGAAAAGCAGGGAATCGCCGGCTGAAAACACCAATATCTGTATGATGTCTGTGGCCTCAGGCATCATTCAGATATAACCACCGAAATCCCGTACGTAGAATGGGCGCCAAGTGGTTAAAGATCCAATGAAACAAAAGGTTAACTCAGAGTAAATCTTACAGTGCAATCAGGTGATTCATTTTGTGCTGGAGGATGGATTACTGGCAAAGTGCATTCCTGAGAACTGAGTGAGAAGGGTGTTGTGTTGTATTTGAGCACATTAGAAGTGCTATTGGGGGTTATTTACTAAAGGAAAATCCACTTTGCACTGCAAGTGGATTTGGAAGTGCAGTCGCCGCAGATCCGAGGGGGACATGCAAGGAAAATAAAAAACAGCATTTTAGCTTGCACATGATTGGATGATAAAATCAGCAGAGCTTCCCCTCATTTGAGAACTACCCCTTAGATTTAGAGCGACTGCACTTCCAAGTGCCCTTGCAGTGCAATTTGGATTTGCCTTTCGTGAATAACCCCCATTGTCATTGTGTGTTTTAAAAGATTCAATAAACAAACGACTTTCCAAACTACGAATCATTATCACGAATATATATACATACATAAATATCAAATTTCAACTAATACGAATGAAATTATAGCGCATATAACAAATTCATTCGACATGATTCGAGATTCAGTATAACGAATATCGACACTCTACAGAAATAACGAATTATCCAAAAAAGTATTAATGTAACATAACGAATATAACATAAAGAAATTGCGTATTTTTCGAAAGACAACGAACAGAAAATTTTCTGTTGTGTAAATGCTACCCAGAACCCCAGTAGTGAATCATAAAGAGGAACTAATCCCATGGATTTACCAGTTTCAAAAAACAGTTACATTCCTGGATTGCTGGAAATGTAAGCTGTCACATTTGTTTGTGTCGTCAAGCAAACTGTCAAACCATCATTGGCTGGTGTCATAACTTGATCACATGTGCAGCACCATAGCAGTTGCAGTTCAAATAGAAACAGCTTCCTTGGCTGTAAAGGATAGTAGGGTTTAATTTTGCTGCATTCCTGTCAGTAGATCGGCCTCTACAAACTCAGCAGTGCCTAAAAATGGAGAGTAACTGAGCATGTGCAGAGCAGGGGGAGACAGAGAATTACTGGAGTTTAACCACTTCAATACAGGGCACTTTCGCCCCCTTCCTTCCCAGCCCAATTTTCAGCTTTCATCGCTCTATCGCTTTCAGTGACAATTGCACGGTCATGCTACACTGTACCCAAATGAAATTTTTATCATTTTGTTTACACAGATAGAGCTTTATTTTGGTGTTATTTATTCACGACTCCGTTTTTAATTCTTTGCGATATAAGCGCAAAAAAGCGGAAATTTGTAAAAAAAAAAACGATATTTTCTTTTTTCTATTTTAAAAGAAATCCAATAAAATCAAATTTTGTCATAAATTTAAGCCAAAATGTATTCTGCTACATGTTTTTGGTAAAAAAAATTCCGTTAAGGCTGCTTTCACACTGGGGCGGGAGCAGCGTCGGCGGTAAAGCGCCGCTATTTTTAGCGGCGCTTTACCGTCGTTTTAGCGGCGGTGTGCGGGCGCTAGCGGGGTGGTTTTAACCCCCGCTAGCGGCCGAAAAGGGGTTAAACCCGCCCGCAAAGCGCCACTGCAGCGGCGCTTTGCCGGCGGTATTGCCGCGGTGTCCCATTGATTTCAATGGGTAGGAGCGGTATAGGAGCGGTGAATACACCGCTCCTTCACCGCTGCAAAGATGCGGCTAGCAGGACTTTTTTCACCGTCCTGCCAGCGCATCGCTCCAGTGTGAAAGCCCTCCGGCTTTTACCCTGGAGTTAAAGGGGCCGTTTTTTTTCAGGCGTTACACAGGCGCTATTTTTACCGCCCCAGTGTGAAAGCAGCCTAAGTGTATAATAATTGGTTTGTGTGATCAGGGACATATGTACGCAAATGATCATGTACATATGTGTGCAGGTGATCACGTACATATGTGTGCAGATAATCATTGGGACATGTGATTTTAGTGGGACATATGTGGGGGACATGTTTTTATTATTAGGGACGTGTTTTTATTATTTAGGGACATGTGTGTTTTGGGGACATATGTGGGGACATTGTGTTTATACTGTGTGGTGTGTAGACTGATGATCAGTGAGTAAAAAGCTGTAAAAAACAGCTGATACTCACTGATCATCAGCCGGCTGCAGCGATCTGCTCTCCTCTCCTCAGCGATGACTTCCGTGTGAGGAGAGGAGGAGCCGATTGCCTAGCAACCGGCTGTTTGTTTACATCACATGACGGCCGTGATTGGACACGGCCGTCACGTGATCAGGAGGGCCAATCACAGAGCCCTCCTGCCGATCTGAGATGCGCCGTGTCCGGGTGACACGAGCACATCGGGATCGCACCGCTGCGCGGACACGCGCACGCGCGAACCCGCTCCTTCTGAAGGACGTTCCTGAACGTCCTATCAGAAGTAGACGGCTCCCACCCGGCCGTACATGTGCATTGGCCGGGTGGGAAGTGGTTAAACAGTATAGGCACTTATTTTTAATGATTTATATAGATATACCTGCAAAAGGGGCCAGCCTGAAGTGATCTAGCAGGACCTAATTTTCTGCCTAAAGTTCCACTTGAAACGCACAGCATTCTCTGCACACCGGCTGAAATTTCAAATCAGGCTTCTGGCAAGGATGTCCACACTGACTGACAGAATGAGGGAAAGGTGGCACAGAAGGGGTGACTGGCAGTGTTACATCTGCTGCCTTTTCCTCTTTGAAGCTATAAAAGTCTCATATTACATGTAGCATTGATGAATTGGGCAGGTTTAGTCTTTCTTGGGGTCAAAATTTATTTATTTTTATTAAGAAAGAGTAGTGATGGTTTAGAAACCCTTTCAGATTAATACTGCGGATTTCACCCATATATTTGTCCTGATGACTGTAGTCCCCAAAGCAGGAAGATATGTGTGATCCAAAATGTGGGATTTGTCACCAGAATTGGGGATCAGGGTCACTCTTCCAGTGGGGACACCTATTCCGGTAACAACTGCACAAGAGGGGAAGTTCTCCTCACATTGTAGGGATTTCCTCTCACTTCCTGTTGCATGGCCAGGACAGGAAGAGAAGTGAAAATTTCCGCAACCAGATGGTAAAAATAACCTAATAGGGTTTATAACCCTTTCCTGTCCTAGTTTTGGCTAAACATACACTTACATACAACATACATATGCATACACCTACATGCAGTTCAGCCAGTCTTGTGATTTATTTGATTCATTTTGTACTAGCTGATAGTCTAGAACAGTGGACCAGTGATGTCAAACCTTGGCACCCCAGATGTTTTAGAACTACATTTTCTATGATGCTCAGCTATATTGCAGAGTGCATGGGCATCATGGAAAATGTAGTTCTAAAACATCTGGGGTACCAAGGTTCACCATCACTGGTCTAGAAAAACAAATATATTAATGGAATTAATTATTATTAATTATTTATTAATTATTTATTTATTTTCTGCAGAAATCAATTCGATCCTTTATGAGACTACTGACAGTAAAGACATTCTGTCTGTCGCAGAAAGAGAGACCAGCGGCACCGAACATGTCCATGCCTCAAAAATCGACGTTGGGGTCACCAGTGGCACAGATGGTGCCCACCAGAAAACAACAGAGGAGCTGGAGTTCACCACATCTGTAGAGACAAAAGATGGGCTACAGATCAGCATCCCTACAGAGAGTGTGCAAATTCCAGAAAGCGGGATAGAGATCACCGCTACTACAAACAAGGTGTCCATCTCACAAGACATAAACCAATCTACTGACGCCGCCGAGACCACAAGCAGTTTAGACAGTATCTATTTTTCAGCAGAGGAGTTTGAGATCACTACAGAAACTGCATTAATCCCAGAAAGTTCTGTTCTTCGAGGAAAAGAGAGTGTTCCTCCACTCACCACCGAGGAGGAACCTGCAGAGGACAAGCCCCACCCCAGCGGAGAATCTGTCCAAGCTACCCAGCAGAATGCCACCCCTGCACGCAAAAGGCGGTCATTCTGTAGCAGGGTCAGGGCTTGTTTCCATAGAATGAGAAGCAAAGGTAAGAATTATTACCAATATGACATAAAAGCTGGCTGAACAAGATTATTTTTTTAGCAACGTTTCATATTGGTGGGGACTTGGTATACATCTAAATAGACCAGAGATGATCTACAAATCACATGAACCCAAAGTTCCCCCAGCCATCCTTTCTATGTTTTTTGATACTTCTAATTTATAAACAGCAGTTTATATTGCACATCTCTAATTATAGCCTTTAATTCCAGTGGTGGTCAGTGACTTATAGTATGCCACCTATCTCAATGGTCACCCTGAAGTGTCTACTGTAATCCTGCATTGCTGGTGGGTGTTCAGTTCCCCTAATATGAGTCCCTTCTATTGGTGCCTTTTTTAAAAAGCCTAATTTTCATTGGTTCTTAGTACAACATTCTATTGCGTAGGCAATTAGTGAACAATGCCCTTTAAAACAAATGCCCTTAAGGGATACGTTTATTTTTAGAAAACATGTGAATTATTAAATTACCCTGGCTACTTGAGTGCAGCCCCAGTGTCCAATACAGTCTTGCAGAATACGGCTCACCCATACGATTGAGTGAGCAGAATGTAGTCACTTCGATACTTACACTTGTTCAGTTAACTTTACTCATACTTGGAAAAACTCAATAAAAATGATTGAAATAAATGAAGATGGAAGTAAACTGTAAACGAATCTGTTTGTTTGTTTTTGCTTTAGGAATCAAGAAGAAACAGTCCACAATTTCTGTTCCCACTGTAAAAAGCTTCAAATACCATGAGCATATCGGAGAGGGAATGTTTGCAAAGGTAAGTGATCAGATTTACAAATCATTGGCAGGGGCCTGTTGATCGGCTTGTGCTGTAGCGAATGGCAGCAGTCTTTTGGGTCCACACACACATGCATGAGCAGACCCTGAACAAAGCCGTGATGTACAGGTACGTGATTGTGCCTGTATGAGCCAACCTGCCACAGTAAATGTACCGGGGTGGATCGGCAAGCGGTTAAGGCTGGATTTACACCATTGCAGTGTTTTAACACCTGTTATGGTTGTGCCAAGATACAATATTTAAAAAAAGAGGGAGGGTGCTAATGGGAACTCCAGTGTGTAAATTTCACCACTGGAGACTATGTGAGATGTAAAGAGCCATCTGGTGATTGACATATTTACATCTGACCCAAAAAAGAAATATCATGGGTGGGTAAGATGACCTTTGATTAACACTACTAATATCTTATTACTTTTTCTCCTTCAGGTGTTCCTGGCATCACATCGTGGCATCGATCAGCTTCTGGCAATAAAAGTAGCCCAAAAACCTTCCGATTCGTTTGATACTCTGTTGCTAGAGCGCAAAGCCATGGAAGTGACGGGAGCTAGCAGGTTTTTCCCACAATTATACGCGACTTTTCAGGCACATGTAAGCAACTTTATCTTTCACTTCTTTTTCTAGAATTTTAGGAGAGTCCAAATCAATTAGAATATTACATTCTCGTAGTCCTTATAGTTCTCCAATCACTTGTGTTGGTTCATGCTAGTCAACTGGACTGGTTCTGTGACCTTGAAGAGCTTTTGATGGTCACCCAAGCTCTTTGGTTATTACTGCTTGGAAAAGGAGAATAACATCGTTATCATCACAGAACAAGCCCAGTAAATGTGACTATTACTAGCTATAAAATTATATGAATAAATGAGACCCTTCACAGACTTTTCACTGGCAGTCTCCAAATGTGAAAAGACAAGGGTGAAGGGCTAAATATGGAATCCCTCAGTGAATAAAGAATGCATTATAATTTGTATCCGTTTTATCTTCTAGAATTTCCTTTTTTATGTGATGGAATACGTGAATGGTGGGACCCTGCGTGAATTCATAGACGAGAGAAATCCCCTGGATTTTGACACCATAAAGTAAGTACTACAATGGGGCTCATTGGTAGTGGGGGGGGGGGGGGGGGGGTAGAATGGACAATTGTGATTATGTCAATTTTAAGCTATGGGGTCTCCTGATTTAAGAGGGTGATGGGACGTTAGAATTATAAAATACAGAGGGAATAGGGAAGTAGGATAGCTGAGTTGCCAAACACTGCCTATATCAATTAAATGGGGCAGTAGTCCTAGCTATTGGGCCAGATTTTGTAGCCTGACCAATAGCGTCTGCCAAAAGCCATAGGAGGGACTCAAGGACCTGAGATCATAGCGCAATCTTTCCAAAAATATACTCTAATATCCATGGGTATCTTTAGACTGACATTATTTATGGAATGGGATTCAGAAAGATCTAATAGAAGATTAGTATAATGAAGGCATTCATGGTTATGCTCTTAGCTAGACAACAGCCATTTCTTTCACTTTATAATGAAACTACTCCAGGGTTTGTACCCAAATATAAAAAGAAAAATACATATAAAAAATTTGGCAATATTTTGTTAAAGTGATTTAGGTAAGCCACAGATACCATGATGACTTGACGAGGCTCTGTGGCTTACGCATGCATTTGCAAATGTGTGCAGATTAAACCCCTGCTTTTAACGCATACTGTTAGACAGGTTTAAATGGTTGTCTGCAAGCTGGTCAGTAAGTTAAGCTTGGGTTTTTCCTTGGATTTATCCTTGGCATTGTTTGTACCTGTTGTTAGCCTTCCAATGCTTCTTAGCCCTTGTACACACGGTCGGACATTCTGACAACCAAATCTGTTGGATGTTGTCCGACAGATTTTGTCCGAAACTGTTGCATACACACGGTTGGACAAAGTTGTCGGAAAATCTGATTGTACATAACGTAATGACGTTATTTCCTTACGACGGGACTACGTTCAGGCTAGTAGCCAATAGCTTTGGTCTAGGAATTTGATCTGAGCATGCGTGGCACTTTGTCCGTCGGAGTAGGCTACACATGATCGGAGTATGTCCGATTGAAGCATTTTGACGTAAAATTTTACCGGCAAGTTGGAAAAGTTGGTCTGTCGGATATTCTGAAGGAAACAGTCCGATGCAGACCACACAAAGTCGGAATATCCGACAAAACGGTCCGATAGGACACATTCCGTCAGAATCTCCGACTGTGTGTACAAGGGCTTATTGCTATAGCCAGTCATAGATGGGAGCAAGTGGCGTCTTTTTTTGTATGAATATTAATCGTGGACCTAGGTTACTAGGGCAAGTTTATCAATAATAAATATTTTCTCCTTTTTTCCATCAGATTTATTGCTTCAGAGCTGCTATGTGCCATACAATTTCTGCATTCCAGAGGTATTGCACATTGGTAAGTAATCCAGCCTTCATATTTTATTGTTCTAGCTCATTGGTCTCCAAACTGTAGCCTGGAGGCCCCAATCCAGACCTTGGGGAGCTATTCCTTCCACTGGTGCAAAGCAATATTCCTCCCACTGACACCAATGATAGGGCACTATTCCTCCCACTGACACCAACGATGGGGGACTATTCCTCCCACTGACACCAACGATGGGGGACTATTCCTCCCACTGACACCAACGATGGGGGACTATTCCTCCCACTGACACCAACGATGGGGGACTATTCCTCCCACTGACACCAACGATGGGGGACTATTCCTCCCACTGACACCAACGATGGGGGACTATTCCTCCCACTGACGCCAATGATTGGGCCCTATTCCTCCCACTGACACCAATGATGGGGCGTTATTCCTTCCACTGACTACAATGATGGGGCACCATTCCTCCCACTGACACTGATTGGGTCCTATTGCTCCCAATGATGGGGCCCAATTCCTCCTACTGATGCCAATGACAGGGCACTATTTCTCCCACTGATACCAATAAGGAGGAACTATTCCTCCCACTGACCCCAATTATTGGGCACTATTCCTCCCACTGATACCAATGATGAGGCATTATTCCTCCTACTGATACCAATGATGGAGCACTATTCCCCGCACTGATACCAATGATGGAGCATTATTCCTCCTGCTGATACCAATGATGGAGCATTACTTCTCCTACTGATACCAATGATGGGGCACTATTCTTCCTCCTACTGACCATAAGCACAATGTAATATTCCTACTCCCAATGACCACCAAGCCTAAGGTATTGTTTTCTCCAACTGATGGAGAGACATTTTCTATTCTTGCTGGCCACATTCTGCCTCCCTAGTCTGAAGTCTAGCAAGCTAGCCCAATCTTGCCCCCTGTTTAGAAAGTTTGGAGACCCTTGTTCTAGCTGATAACAAGCTGCTTACTCTTTTCTTCTTCTTTACAGTGACCTACATTTACAAAATGTTCTCTTGGATCGTACCGGACATATGAAGATCATCGATTTTGGTGAGGCAAAGATGACAGGAGTTCCTTTCTGCCCGGACACTAAAATTGATGAGGTAAGACACACACTGCCCATTTATTGGCGGTGCTGTAGTGTTTTTCTGGTCACACCCTAGTTACACCCTAGTTACTCCCTAGTTTAGCCATATTCGTACAGTATGTTTAACCAATGCATTTTCGGAATTTGTTTTGTATCTTCGGCATTTGTTTCGTATATTCGTTGGTCCTGGTGGATTTGAAAAAAATGTGCAGCTTTTCCGGAAGATTGTTATATATTTGATATATTATTGATTAGGACATATTCGAATTAAAAAGTATTTGATATTTTTTTGGACGCTAGTCCAACCCACCAAGAGAGATGGCATGAGCTCAATGGACAATATTTTCTTGCATCATGTGCTTTCAATTTAACAAATAGAATGAAATCCGCATCGTGTGACATCATCAAAATGAAACAAATGCATTCTTTAATTTTGTTATAACTTTTTCGGATTTGTGGACATCCTAAAAACAAATCTTAATGAAATGCGCATATCTATCTAGAATTATTGCTCCCATTCCACCATGCACAGCGAGACCAAATTTGTGTTGTGCAACTGTCATTTACCAACACTGTAACCTTGTGTTTGTGTGCTTTACATTTTTTATTTATTTTATATTTTACATCTTTAACACTTTTTTTTCGTATTATTAACTATCACAAGGGGGCTAATCAGCTCTGTTTGTGATAGATTTGGACAGGGGACAGGTACTCCCAATGAGACACCAGGGGTCTCCCAAGAGGTGCTGGAGAGCCCAGGAACCATTGTGGTGGGAGCTTTGGTGTGATCTTGTTTAATGCCTTCAGACTTTGGACGTATCAGATACGTCCAAAGGGCTGAATAGTTGAGTAATGTAATAAAAGAATTGAAAAATAAAACTTTGCTTGAGGTTGGACCAGAATCATGACACAGCCACCTACTGTTATGATGCATAATGTACATATTTATTGCTATAAGAGTTGAATGAATAATTTGTATTATTAGATGTTATTGTGCTCTGAGTTATTAATCTATATTTTTTTCTTATTTCTCCAGGTCCTTAGGGAACCATGGTGTCATTATCTCTGCGACTACGTAAGCTTCCGCAATATAATCCATGCCATGGTAAATGTCAAAAGCCTGTACCATGAAGGTGACACTGGTTGCCAACTCCTCGACTTACTAAAGGAGGTAAGAAAATGCCCTACTCTTTGCAGAGATAGAAAAAGTTAACTTTTTTGATTTGTGCTACAAATGTGGCTATATTCAATTGTTTAGTTATTGCTTTTGTGATGATCTTTTTAACATATATATATATTTTTAAATCCGCAGTGCATGTTTCTACAAGCAAATCTCCGGCAACATCCATTCTTCGAGGGGATGAACTGGAATGAATTGGAAGCAGGGAACGTACATCCACCATACATCATGGAACCTGTAAGTATTTGAACCCATGAAATGGGATCACGTCTGTAGTTGTGCTATGTCTGCTGTTTGGCATTCTCTATTCTGCCCCCTACAGGCGGGTATAAGGAGCTACATTGCCTTTTTGTGCAAGTGTCATGACCTATTGCTATCCAATAGATTGCACTTTTAGGATGGAAAAACAATCCATAGCAAACCAATTATAAATAATGCATCTATAAAGTATAAAACCTATCAACATTTCATATACAGCTTCTTACTTCTAACTGCCATGTTCCTGCAGAGAATTTAGAACCAGTGCAGCATATAAAGATCATTTATAAACATGCCTGTACAGTGATAATGATATAATGATTATTGATATTGATGCATAGGTCCAATCATGACTGGTCCTTTCATATATTCACTAAGGACATAGCAAATAACAGAAGTTGCCCAACAATAATAATATTCCATATAATGATAATTAGACATTATCTGAAATCTTTATTTCCTGTCTATAATATATTTATTCTCACCACAGAGCCCAAAGGTGAACCGGTCAAAGAAGATCAAATTGGATTTCTCGAAATGCAAAAATGACCTTGAAATATCAGATGCCTCTAGCTTCGACTTTGTCAGCGACCAATGGAAAGAGATGCTGCAACATAAGGAAGTACGGAATCAGGATCAACCCAGGTTCATTCCGGATCCTAAAGTCAGACATCATTGCTATACCCATGAGCTGTATACACAGGAGTAGGGATGCTTGTAACATCATTGGGGGCATATTTGCTAGGAAGGGGTATGGGGTTTCAATATTTGCTAGGAGGGGGTATGGGGGGTGGGGGGTCAATATGTGCTAGGAGGGGAATTGGGGGGAATAAGTGCTAGGAGGAGGATTGGGTGGATTTTTGCTAGGAGGGGCGGTTAGGGGGATATGTTCTAGGAAGGGGATTGGGCGGATATTTGCTAGGAGGGGAGATTAGAGGGATATGTCCTAGGAGGGCGATTTGGGGGATATGTGCTAGGAGGTGGATGGGGGGGGGGGATATGTGCTAGCAGGTAGTATCAGGGGGATATTTTCTAGGAGGGGGGAAATGTTCTGGGGGGGTATTGGGGGTAGTCATTTTTGCTAGGAGGGATTTTGGGATAAGAGTTAATTTGGGTTAAGAGGGAAGGGCTTGGGGGAGGAGATTTGTGCTAGGATGAAGAATTGGAGGATATGATTTGGGGTGGGTGGGGGGGGGGGGGGTGGGAAGGGGTTTGAGGTACAGGATTTGGAAGGGAAGATTTCGTTTTAGAAAATTATTTTACAAAACAGAGCCTTTGGGCAATCCCTGGCTTGAAAAAGCACACAGCACAAAAAATAAAACACAAGAATCCCAACTGTAGTTGCAGCTCCGGTATCCCTCAATCAATGAGGGTAGCAGCATCCACATGACCAAAGTAAGTAATTAGGTAAGTAATCAGGAGGTGAAAGTTAGGCACTGTCTTAGTGGTTAGGCAAGAAAATGTAGAGTGGAGAAGCTAATAGGTAAAGAGGGGGTACATCGGGGGGGGGGGGGGGAGGGACCACGGCAGGTCAACCCCTGCACAGCCCCTCAGAGGAATAGGAGAGATTCAATCCAGATGTTCCAGACCTTATGAAATTTTTTGGGGCAACCTTCAGGAAAGATATGTCAATTTATACACTTGGACCAGTAAATTAACCAGTTTCTTCCAGCTCTTCAAAGTAGGGATCCATCCAATTCTCATGCCAAAACAATAGCTTTTCTGGCATAGAATGGAAGACTAAACCCAATCGGAGCAGCGAGAAGAGTGGTGACCAGAACAGCTGGGTGCCCCCATCGAATTATAACTGATTGGAACCGATCCCCCAGTGTGTTCCCCTGCAGTGCAGCTGGTGGAAGGGAGGCGAGGAGAAGCCAGCAGCGCTGCCGGGCACACAGGAGGATTGGAACAGTAAGGGTGAGAGAGAAGCCAGCTGCACTGCAGAGGGAGCCGCAGGGAGGTTGGTTCTAGCCATAAAGCAATAAGCCATGAGTATAACTGGATACTAATTTTTTATAGGTAATGTTTATCCAGGGAATAACCGATTGCCTCTCGGGGGATCAGGAAGGAATTTTTTCCCCTGCTGGAGCTAATTGGATCATGCTTTGCTGGGGTTTTTCGCCTTCCTCTGGATAAACTGTGGGGATAGGATTGTGTATATAGGATTTTATTCATTTCTATCCCTTTTATTGGTTGAACTAGATGGATCTATGTTTTAACCACACTAACTGTGTAACTATATAAGGCAGTACAGCCAGCCCTCCAGCAAGGCTCATCTGTTCAACTGATGGGGCCCGGGCTCCATAAAGGAGAGCCAGTTGTATTGCCTTATCGGCGGCTCTGGGGAGGTTGCTGGAAACAAAGTCCCCACGAATGGCTACACTACATGGGGAACAATATAGTTTGGGACTTGGTGTCTCCCTTGTTCCATAAAGGGTACCACATGTACGTTGACAATTATTATACAAGCGTGCCACTTTAGACATATTTTTGAATTTGAAATTGGCTCATGTGGCACCGTGCGACCTAATCGCTGGAGCTTCACCCATTGGCTTGTAAATACCCGACTTAGACTGGGGGGAGAAAGCCTACTTGAGAAGGAACGGATTAATATAAATGAAACTAGTATATATATATATATATATATATATATATATATATATATATATATATATATATATATATATATATACTTAAATTGTTCCTTTTTTATTAAATTAGTTTTTCGATTATAAGCTCGAATTTTCTTATAAAATAAAGAATTAAAAAAAGAAAAAAAGAAGGTGTCTGTATATTTATTTCAATTGGCTGTGTTCAATGCTTTTTTTTTTTTTTTTATATAATCTTTATTTTATTTTGTCAGAAAAGTAAACATAGTGCAACACGACAGTTACATAAAACAAAAATGAGACAGAAATTACGGGGGTGATTTCGAGTGGCATGCAGTACAGTTTCCACTTGCACAGTCCGAAGTAACAAATAGGGGGGAGAGGAGGGGGTGGGGGAAAAATGGGCACATCAAAGGTTAATCTCTTGATGTAACAGTAATAGGTTTGGGTCATCAGCCAGTATTGGGATCATTGAGACAATAGAGTAGTTTAGTCTCAGCCTAATCACTCACACATGTCCTACTGAACTGTTTGCGTCTGGACGGCTACAGGTGCCATCTGAGTTATGGAAGATGTATAATGTAGCCAAGTGGCCCAAATAGCATAGAATTTATCATACCTGTCCCTGCATTTTACCATCCACTCCTCTGCCGCCATTATAGAACTGAGCAAACGCACCCATTCGGAGCGACATGGGTCCTGGGTTGACTTTTAGTGCATAGGGACCAACCGCTGGGCAGAAGAAGGTGTGGAAGAACTGATTTACTGTAGGTACGTAGAGGAGTGGGCAGCATGTGCAGCAGGAACACCATGAGTGAGTCTGACAGGTCTACATCTGTAATGGTCTTAATCTGTTGTCTAATATCTTGCCAGAAAGGCCGCAGCAACGGGCACTCCCACCAAATATGTAGGAACGTGCCTCGGAGCCCACAGCCTCTCCAGCATACAGCCGAGGCTGTAGGGAACATCCTAGCTAGAGTTGTGGGAACTCTGTACCATCTTGTCAGCAGTTTAAAGCTATTTTCTTGCATTTTAGTATCCACTGAGCTCTCGTGAGTCAGCCGATATAGGTGGTCCAATTGGGCCTCTGTAAACGTATGCTGCAGGTCTCTCTCCCACTCTCGAATGTATGTTGGTTTATTTCGGGACTCGGCACTCTGCAACATGCCATAAAGTACTGAAATAGAATGAGGGACGGGGTCAGCGGATTTACACAGCTTTTCAAACGGGGTCATAGAGGAGGTCTGATACCGTGTGGCAGACTACTAATAAAGTGTCGTAGTCGTCCAGCGGGAAACAGACAAATTGGGAGCAAAGCCAGTCCAAAGAGACTAGGCCTTGTTCATGTACCAACCTCCCACATCATGTCTCTCCATCTCGTGCCCACATGCTGAAATAGGGGAGCTGTTCCCCCAGACTAAACAAGGGGAAGCCTCCAAGAGGTGCGAGTGGGGATGTCGGTTGCAACAGTTGCTCCCGCATATTCAATTTGTCCCATAACCTCAGCACGTGGACAGAGACCGGGGGACACAAAGTCTGAGAGGCCTCAACTTTCCTGGGGGAGCCATGGGGCGTGTGGCAAATTACGGCTCGCCAGGCACTTTTCAAGGGGTACCCATGATTTTGTCATAGTATGGTGTTGCCAGTCTAGGACCCTCTGTAGAGCGACTGCTTCATAGTACCCACGAATGGAGGGAACTCCCAATCCCCCGTACTTCTTTGGACATTGCAGAGTGCGGAGGGCTAGGCGGGACTGTTGAAGTGTTCAATGCTTTTGTACTATGCAAAGCGTCAGGAAGAAGTGGGTCCTACCTGAAATTTCAGGAAGAGATCATTACAGCCCTTTTGTATCCAGAAGGTACTGTGGCCCAAACTCCAAATCCAGATGCACTGCGCTGGCTGGATGAGAGGCATTTTCCGGATGCCATTCCTGGCACCCTGATCCAAAAGCCACACCAAAAAATATGTTGTATCTGTAGCAGACACAGAATAAGAAGAGACACCAGCTTTTTTGTCCCTCCTTTCCTGGCCAACCTGGTCTCTGCCTTAAGGACTATTTCCATCGCTACCACACACTAGGGCACACATTCACAAAGGGTCTCGAAAGATGTTAGTCAGGAAACTGGCTATTACATTAAAAGGTATACAACCTCTTAACCTTTGTTTGCTTTGCAGGAATGCCATTCAGCTGCAGCACTGATCTTTTATTCTGACAGCAACAGGATGTGCTTTCAGAATACATATGCCTGTGATTGCAGCACTGCAGGAGGGGATTTCTCATCCACAGATAAAAAAACAAAAACAAACCCACATATGTTGAAAAAAAAAAAGCCCAACAATGAGAGGCTTGGGGTGGTCATTGGGCTGGTTGCCCCTATGCCTCAGCATACATTTTTTTTTCCCTTTTTTTAGCAGAGATTTCTTCATCCACATTGATCGATGTGAATGGAGGAATCTGTTAGGTTCTTTAGGCACCTTTTGGCATCCCAAATGACCCACAGGCTGAACGATCACTTTCCCAATTAACCCCTTCACTTTGTCTCCCAGTGCAGCATTCAGATTTTTTTTGATCGCTGTACTGGTTTCATTAGTGACAAAAATCACTGTTAGGGTAATTAGTATTAGGCCCAGATAGGTCTAGGGATCCCCTTAATCCCCCTAATAAAGGTTTAACCCCGCCTTCCTCAAGGCGCGCGCCTGTACTTTACAGAGCACATGCGCCGAAACATCGTTGCATCATTGGTGACCTCATTGCGTTGGGCTTTTGCTGTTCATAGGTGACTGAGAACCAAGCCTCACTCTCAGCTCCACTGGTCTGCATCACAACTTACTGCTGAACAAAACCTCATTCTCAGCTCCACTGGTTTGCATCACAACTTCCTGCTGGACGGGACTCTGTTTTGTCTGCCTTTGGATGGATATTAGACAGCTAACATCATGCAGAGAGATGTCACTAATGGAGGATTCTTTTTGCTGAATTCCTTTCAGTATGTAAGTGAACATATACCTTTGTGCATTTATTAAACTTGATCTATCCTGACCTGGTCGCGCTTTTTTCTTTGTTTTTACATGTCTTTGGAGCTGGCTTCTGGCTTCCCCTGTAAAGCTTGCCCTGAACTATGGACTGTCGGTTTGTTTACACAAAAGGTTTTTACTTTTATTCTCACTTATAAATATTGTTCTTGGATTATATAGCTCATAGACTGATTTTTAGTGGACATTCTGAGTTTTTATAGCATTCAGCAACAGCACTACAAACCCCTGTATTTTTTCTAGTGGCTAATTAACCTCTAGACTGCTTTTATAAGCAGTGGGAGGGAACGCCCCTCCCCCCACTATCTTCCATGGTTTTCACAAGCTCTCCTGTCCCAACAGGGAACCCGAGAATGTAGCTGAGACCAGAATGGCACCAATCATCTCTATGGCCTAAGAAACTGAAAGCTATGAGTATTTCACGACTTAAGTTTTGCTGAATATAAACAACGCCATTGGGAAATTGGCAGAGCATTTTATCACACCGATCTTGGTGTGGTTAGATGCTTTGAGGGCAGGGGAGAGATCTAGGGTCTAATAGACCCCAATTTTTTCAAAAAAGAGTACCTGTCACTACATACTCATAGGAGATATTTACATTCCTTGAGATAACAATAAAAATGATAAAAAAAATAAAAATAAATAATAATAATAATAATAAAAAAGCGCCCCTGTCCCCCTGTGCTCACGCGCAAAGGCGAACGCAAGCGTCGGTCTGGTGTCGTGTAAACAGCAATTCACCATGCATGTGAGATATCACCGCGATGGTCAGATCGAGGGCAGTCATTTTAGCAGTAGACCTCCTCTGTAAATCAAAAATGGTAACCTGTAAAGGCTTTTAAAAACGTATGTAGTTTGTCGTCGCTGCACATTTGTGCACAATTTTAAAGCATGTCGTGTTTGGCATCCATGTACTCGGCATAAGATCATCTTTTTTATTTCATTAAACATTTGGGCAATATAGTGTGTTTTAGTGCATTAAAATGAAATAAAAAAGTGTTTTTTCCCCAAAAAATTGCGTTTGAAAAATCTCTGCGTAAATAATGTGTGAAAAAAAAATTGCAACACCCACCATTTTAATCTATAGGGCCTTTTCTTATAAAAAAATATATATAATGTTTGGGGGTTCAAAGTAATTTTCTTGCAAAAAAATTATATTTTTTTCATGTAAACAAAAAGTGTTAGAAAGGGCTTTATCTTCAAGTGGTGATGTGTGACATAAGCTTCACAAAATGCAGGACAGTTCAAACCCCCCCCCCCCCCATGACCCCTTTTTAGAAAGTAGACACCCCAAGCTATGTGCTGATGGGCATGTTGAGTCCGTGGAATATTTTATATTTTGCCACAAGTTTTCGGGAAAATTACACTTTTTTTTGGCACAAAGTTGTCACTAAATGATATATTGTTAAAACATGGTATGGTTATGTGTGGAATTGCACCCCAAAATATATTCTGCTGCTTCTCTTGAGTATGGGGATATCTCATGTGTAAAACTTTTTGGGAGCCTAGGCGCGTACAGGACCCCCAAAACCGGTCACCAATCACTGCCTTCAGGATTTCTAAGCGTGTAAATATTTGATTTCACTCCTCACTACCTATCACAGTTTTAAAGGCCATAAAATGCCAAGATAGCACAACCCCCCCCCCCATTTTGGAAAGTAGACACCCCAAGCTATTTGATGAGAGGCATGTTGAGTCCATGGAATATTTTATATTTTGCCACAAGTTGCGGGAAAATTAAAAATGATTTTTTCTTGCACAAAGTTGTCACTAAATGATCTATTGCTCAAACATGCCATGGGCATATGTGAAATGACACCCCAAAATACATTCTGCTGCTTCTCCTAAGTATGGGGATACCACATGTGTGAGACTTTTTGGGAGCCTGGCCGTGTACAGGACCCCGAAAACCAGTCACTGCCTTCAGGCTTTCTAAGGTCATAAAATGGTGATTTCTCTTCCTCACTACCTATCACAGTTTCAGATGCCCTGAAATGTCAAGATAGCACAAAATCCACACAAATTACCCCATTTTGGAAAGAAGACACTTCAGGCTTTTTGCTGAAAGGCATGTCAGGGGTTGTCACCGATGGTGGGTGAGGGTTGCTAGCATGATCCAGTTAGGGGAAAACTCATTTACATATTTCTCAAGATTGATAAGTTCTCACTTGGGACCCGAAATTCAGAGACTCAGAGAGACCTTGGGTGGGAAAGAGCCTCCAATCTTGTCTGTGGACACTGGAGTCCTGAAAGGGTTAACCTATTTATAACTTGCATTGTTATAAAGGGTTATTACCTTTATAACAGGTGGATGACATTCATGATGACTGACATGGATCTACATCGCTGGGCGATGTGATTGATGATGGATTTACACCATTGAACTTTTTTTAGTGGGTTGGCGTGTTTTCTTCCAGTGAGCCAGCAGATGGTGTTCCATGTGATTGACATGGATCTACATCGCTGGATGACATGATTGATGATGGATTTACACCATGGGACTTTTTTTGGTGGGTAGGTCTGTTTTTTTCCAGCGAGCCGGTGGACAGCTTTCATCGTGCTTTACGTGGATCTACATCACTGGACGATATGATTGATGATGGATTTACCCCGTGGGACTTTTTGGGTTGGTCGGCAAGGTTTAGTTACGTGAGTTGGCGGATGGCTTTCATCATGATTGATATGGATCTACATCGCTGGACGATATGATTGATGATGGATTTACACCATGGGACTTTTTTTGTGGATATGTGTGTTTTATTCCGGTAAGCCAGTAAACAGCGTTCATCATGACTGACGTGAATCTACATTGCTGGACGATGTGATTGAAGATGGATTTACATCCTGGAACTTTCTTTTTATGAAAAGCTAAAATTCAAATTTAAAGGAAAAAAATAATAAATGCACATATTTTTGTAGGAAAAAAAATGTGCATTGATAATTTTTTCCCCACAGGAGCCTGCAAAGCATTGCACCCGCAATCAGTGGGTCGGGGGTGCAAAGTCAAGTATCTGCAGACATGTCCTCCTGCTTTTTGCCTGTACTTCTTTATGGGTTTTCATTTAGAAAGCTGGAGGAAAGGACTAAAAGTGCCACACACAGCCACACTCATTTTAAATGTGACAGTGGCTGTGGGTGTTGGTAGCATGTGCTGGAACAAGTTATACCCTAATTACGGGTGTAGCATGTAACATATCCTAAAGGTGATCTTATACTTTAAGGACTTTGACAAATATGTGGTCCCAGGGTCACAGGTGGCCAGCCTGTTTGAAAAGAGAACATTGATTTACAGTTTTCTTAGGATTGGTAAGTCCTCATTGGGACAAGGAATTTGGAGGTTCTGAGAGACCTTGGCTGGGAAAGAGCCTCCAATTCTGTCTACGGGGGCTAAGGTCCTGAAAGTGTTAACTCACCTTCAGGAAAGGCCTGAAAGCCAGCAGGAATTATTCTTTTAGGTACACACAGTGCTTGTGCACACAGGTTTTGAAGGAACTCGGCAGGTAGATTGTTCCAAACATCTTGTAGAACTCTCAAATTCTTCTGTCTCTTCATGTAATCTAAGACAGACTCGACGATGTTGAGATCAGAAAAAATTGGGGGGCCAAACCATCACTTCCAGGACTCCTTCTTCTTTAGGTCCGGTTCACTCTGCTGCGGGTGGGAGATCCGGATGTGATTCGCACCGCACAGCAGTGCAAATCACATCCGATCTCCGTAGCGATGCGAGTTCAGCCATACAGATAGTATGGCTGAATTCGCATCGCTCCCGCCGCGAACTCGCCCGGGACCCTTTTTTTGGTCCGCAGCAGAATCGGATCGCATGGGTGTTCACACCTTGCGATCCGATTCCTGTGCGAGTGTGCAGATCGCACTGCGATATGCGGACGGATCTGGGGGTGTCATTAACATTTCATTGACACTCCCAGCAGTCCGCATAGGGCAGTGTGAACTGCCGGCGGGAGGCATGCGATGCGGGAAAATGTCGCGGATTCGCGGCGTTCCCGCATCGCTATGGTGTGAACCCAGCCTTATGCTGAAGATAGTTCTTAACCCCCTCCCGCCCATCCTATTGTAATATGACTGCCGAGTGGGAGACCTGTTATCCTGGGAGGATGTCATATGGCGTTCTCCAAAGGTTTGCGCCTCACGCATGCCTCACGAGCCATGCTTCGGCGCAATCTGAGTATATTTTACCAGTAAATTGGAAATTTGGATATAATATTGTGTTTGTTTGCACGGAATTTATTTTAAGGTATTTTTTTTTCTGAAAATATGTGTTTGATAAATAACTGCAATATCATACAACATAAAAAATTGCAATAATATATATTTTTGGAGGTGTACAGTAATTTGTAGGGAAAAAAATACAGATTTTAAACTCTGGACAAACAGCTAAATAAGGTCATCAGATTGATAAGGCCATCCCTTTGCTCAGTCTGTTCTCTCTCCTTATCAGCATGCAATTTAGCAGTCCATTTGCAGGCAGCACCTGATTGACTATTTCGCCTGGCTTTACACCTAACAAGGGGGGATTTTTGGTTTTAGGAGCAGTCAGAACTATTTCTAATTGGCGGGTTAGAGCATTATAAGCAGGGCTTGTTGCTGGGGTGGCATTATGCTGGGATTTGTAGTTCGGTAGTATTTGGGGTGATTAACACAAGTTTACTAACTTTCATGTCCACAGTGTTCTGCCAGAGTCTCATAATCCTTCTAATCTCTTCTGGTTCATATTTAAACCATATTCTTAATTGGCTCCCTTTGTCCAGTGTCCTGGCTGGCTCTCATCAATGGGGTTACTCTGGAAACACGCGGTGTGAAAGTCCTAGAGCTCCACCCCTTCTCAGTGTGCCGCCTTAAAGCGTCACTCCATGGGGACAATGGAGACAAAGAGCGATTGTCTGAACTAGGCCAGTCGCCTGAAAAGCCCTTTGCTACAAACCCCATGGACAGCATGTAGAGAAATACGTAACCCTTCTTCTGCCGGCTGAACATGAATTTGCAGGTTTACAGCACGTTTTAACCACTTCAATACCGGCCACTTTCACCCCCTTCCTGCCCAGGCCAATTTTCAGCTTTCAGCGCTGTCACACTTTGAATGATAATTGCACAGTCATGTAACACCCAACACAATTTTTATCATTTTTTTGAGACAGATAGCTTTATTTTGAGTCTATTTAACTACTTTCCACCAGCTGTATAGACAAATGATGACGGACAGAGGCGTAACTAGAAATAACAGGGCCCCATAGCAAAATGTTGTATGCCCCCCCCACCCAGGGGCAGATCCAGAGTCTATTCTCGGGAGGGGCACTGACAGAAAAATAGGATTTTTTGTACTCACCGTAAAATCCTTTTCTCTGTAATTCACCGACCGACACAGCTCCTTTCTGTAACAAATGGTGACGTGGCAAGTGGACAATCCGCAACGGGTGGCAGGTGACGTGGCAAGTGGACGATCCGCAATGTGTGGCAGGTGACGTGGCAAGTGGATAATTCGCAACGGGTGGCAGGTGACGTGGCGAGTGGACAATCCACGATGGATGTCAGGTGACGTGGCAAGTGGGCAATCCGAAACGGGTGGCAAGTGACGTGGCAAGTGGACAATCCACAATGGGTGGCAGGTGACGTAGCAAGTGGACAATCCACAACTTGTGGCAGGTGACATGGCAAATGGACAATCCGCAATGGGTGGCAGGTGATGTGGCAAGTGGACAATCCGCAATGTGTGGCAGGTGAAGTGGCAAGCGGACAGTCCGCAATGTGTGGCAGGTAACATGGCAAGTGGACAATCCGCAAAGGGTGGCAGGTGATGTGGCAAGTGGACAATTTGCAACATGTGGAAAGTGACAATCTGCAACTTCTGGTAGGTGACGTGGCAAGTGGACAATCCGCAATGTGTGGCAGCTATGAGTAAGCGCTGGTTTTAGCGTGAAACGCGTCAGCATTTTGTTCTATGTTTTTTCCCTTTGCTGTGATGGTTCGTGTGATATGGAGTTTTTTCACTTGAAGAAATAAAGGCATTTTCATTTTTCACCTAATCCGGAGTGCGGCTGTCCAAAGTTTTGTTCGTTTCCTGTATACAATGTGTGGCAGGTGACGTGGCAAGTGGACAATCTGCATCTGGTGGCAGATGACACACTCGGGGCTCCCACTGATTCTGCATTATGATGAGTTGAACTATTTCATTTTCTATAACAATGTAATAATAGAAATAATGTGTTTCAATCATCCTGACACCATTACACGAATGGTGCCGTGATGATTGAAGAGCCAACATCAGCCATTGCCCCAATAAATTGCCCCCAAAAAAACGTATCTCTCTTATATTCACCGACCGACACAGCTCCTCTCTGTAACAAATGGGTTGTTAGCCTTATCACTAGGAGAATACTAGGCATAGTTGTAACACAACACTCAGAACTCTTAGTTCCGCCCAGGGGGGCGGTCCCTCGGGGGGCTACAACCCTCCTGTCTGCAGACAGACCTCAGTACGTCGACAAGCAGTATAACGTAAAGAGAAAAAGGAGGGGCGGGTGCTGTGTTGGTCGGTGAATTACAGAGAAAAGGATTTTACGATGAGTACAAAAAATCCTATTTTCTCTTATATTCACCGACCAACACAGCTCCTCTCTGTAACAAATGGGACGTCCCCAAGCAGTGCCAAACAAGGGGTGGGAAAACAGCATAGAATCTTCATGCACCATGGCAAGTGGGAACTAGTGAAACTTTACACACAAAAAAACAACAGTGCATGGAAAACCACCACAAAAAAACAGTGTTTCCTCAACAGGAGTGATCACCCAAGAACGCATCAAACTGCGGAAGTAATGCAACCGCGCATTAACATAACGGTACTGCGTTTTTATCGAAAAACCAGGAAAAACAGCAATATATATTGCATATTCAATTGCAACTACACGGCCGCCTGCAAAACTTTGCGGCCAAAACAGGCATCAGCCGAGGCACTGACGTCTACCTTGTAGAACTTGGTAAACGTGTGGACAGACGACCAGGTCGCCGCTTTACACACCTGAGCGGCAGGTGCTTGGTGTCGGAAAGCTCAAGACATTCTGATTGCCCTTGTGGAGTGGGCTGTGACCGGAAAGGGGGGCACCTGCCCCTTCAAGGCGTAGGCTTGTACTATAATCTGTCTGATCCACCTGGAAATGGTGGGCGATGAGACCACCATGCCTTTCTTTGGACCAGCCACCGAAACGAACAGTGAGTCTGACTTCCAAAAACGAGCCGTGGCAGACAAATACACCTTAAGAGCCCGAATCACATCCAGAGCGTGAAGGGCCACTTCCTTTCCCTTGCATTTAGCTTAGGACACAGAGATGGTAACACAATGTCCTCATTGATATGAAAAGCCGAGACCACTTTCGGTAGAAAAGACGGTTGCGGATGCAACACCGCCTTATCCTTGTGGATAACCAGATAGGACGACTTACAAGACAAGGCTGCCAGTTCCGAAGCCCTCCTGGCCGATGTGATGGCCACTAGGAAGACCACTTTCTGGGAAAGAGTCAATAGGGGAATCTCCCTGATATTTTCAAACGGTGGTTTTTGAAGAGCCGACAACACCAGGTTCAGATGCTAAGGCGGGTAACGGTGGTCGCATCGGAGGGACTACATGTCGTACCCCCTGAAGGAAGGTACTCACTAAGGAGTGAGATGCCAGGGGTCGCTGAAAAAAGACAGCTAAGGCTGAAATTTGCTCTTTAATGGTGCTTAATGCCAATTTCTGGTCAACTCCTTGCTGAAGAAACAGCAGGGTCCTGGATATGGAAAAGGAGTGTGGATGCCATCCTTTCTCCTCACACATGGAGATGTAGGCCTTCCAGGTACGATGATATATCTTCCGGGAAGATTTGCATGCTCTCAACATTGTTGGGCTCACCGAGCCCGACAGGCCTCGGTTCCTCAACACCTGGCTCTCAATAGCCATGCCGTTAAAACCAGCCATGGTAAAGCAGGGTGGAGAATCGGACCTTGAGACAGAAGGTCCTCTCGCAGCGGCAGTTGCCAGGGAGCGTCTGCCACCAGACGCACCAGGTCTGCATACCAGGGACGCTGAGGCCAATCTGGGGCAACCAGTATCACTGGAACCCCCTCGGCTTCCACTCTGTGAAGCATACGTGGTAACCGTTTCAGTGGAGGAAAGGCGTAGATAAGCTGGTACTGACCCTACGGAGCCACCAGCGCGTCTGACGCGTCGGCCCACGGATCTCTTGTCCTGGACATGACTCTTGGCACCTTCCGATTGAGATGGGAGGCCAGCAGATCTACATCTGGTGTGCCCCACCTCAGGCACAGCAACCTGAATGTCTCCGGATGCAATGCCCATTCTTCTGGGTCCAGCATCTGTCGACTCAGTCTGCCTGCCAGTTCTCTGCCCACCGAAGTATGTGAGCAACCTCCCGTGCAGCAGCTGAGCTTCTTGTTCCCCCTTGGTGATTTACGTATGCCATGGCCGTGGCGTTGTCTGACTGGATCCTGATCGGACGCCCTTGCAGTCTCATCGACCATGTTGAGAGGCACAGCCTGATAGCTCTCAATTCGAGCAGATTGATCGGCAACTTGGATTCTTTCGTCGACCAGAGGCCCTGGGCTGACTGAACCCACATCACTCCACCCCAGCCGGATAGACTGGCATCCGTTGTGATCACCCTCCATTTCAGAGGGAGGAACGATTTTCCGGACTCAATCACTGGGGACCTCAACCATCAGATCAGTGAGTCTCTGACTGACTGGCTCACCTGGATCTGTCGATCCAGGGACAACTGAGATTTGTCCCATTTTGTCAAAATTTCCTTTTGCAGAACTCTGGTGTGGAACTGGGCATAAGGTACTGCCTCGAAGGAGGCCACCATGGGTCCCAGTACTCGCATGCAAAAGCGGAGTGATGACCACTTGTGGTTCATCAGCAGTTTTACCGCGGATCTGAGAGTCTGCAATTTGTCTGAAGGGAGAAACACTCTCGCTTCCCTGGAGTCCAGCAGCAAGCCTAGGTACTCCAGATGCTGGGTCGGCACAATCACCGACTTCTTTAGGTTCAACATCCACCCAAATTCTTGCAGGGTCTGCATGGTGATCGCCACATCCTCCTCTAATTCTGAGGCGGAAGATGCCCTCAGGAGGAGATCGTCTAGGTATCCCATGATCGCGATCCCACGTTGCTGTAGAAATGCCAGAACTGGAGCCAATACCTTGGTAAAGACTCTGGGGGCTGAAGCCAGACCAAAGGGAAGAGCCACAAACTGGTAGTGGGCTTCCCCAACTGCAAACCGCAGACACTTTTGATGGGTATGTGCAGCTACGCATCCTGGATGTATAATGACGCCAGGGAGTCCCCTTGATGGAAAGCAGGGACTACTGAGCGAACTGATTCCACTCTGAACCTCTGCACTTTTACAAAGTGATTGAGGGCTTTTAAGTCCAAGATCGGATGTACCCCTTCCTTCTTGGGAACCACAAACAGATTTGAGTAGAATCCCTGGAAGCATTCTGATTCCGGAACTGGTACAATCACCCCACGATTCAGCAGATCCATTACCGCCCCCAAGAGGGCCTCAAGGATAGGGTATGCTGGAGGGGAAGAATCTGTTTTGCGGCCAAGAGAGAAACTCTATCTTGTAGCCTGTGGAAATCAGATCGCAGACCCACTGGTCGGACAACCGGTAGGACCACCGGGCTGTAAACTCCCGAAGGCGACCCGAGACATGGCGGTAGCACTTTTATTCGCAGGCTTGTTAGGCTTGCGGTTCCAGGGACGTTTATGACCATCCGTGGGCATACTGTCAGGCTGGGGACTCTTCGTCGAAGCTCCGGGCGGACGAAAAAGCCGCTTGTGAGCAGAAAACGAGGGCCCTTGTCTACAGCGTGGCTCCTTAGCCTTCCTGGGCTGTGGGAGTAAAGTACTCTTACCACCAGTGGCATTTTTAATAATGCCATTTAATCAGGCTCCAAAGAGCCGGTCGCCAAGGAAGGGAAGATCCGTCAGGGCTTTTTTGGATGCCTGGTCAGCAGACCAGCATTTTAGCCAAATTAGGCGCCTCAGCACCACAGCTGACACTGAAGCCCTGGATAGCAGAGGGAGAGTATCCAGGGCCGTGTCACAGACGTACTTAAGGCCTTGCACTAGTTGGTCTGCTAGTTCCACGCAGACAGGGGAAGCTTGTTGCTTTTTCGCGGTGCAGACGGGAGGGTTGTAGCCCGAGGGACCGCCCCCTGGGCGGAACTAAGAGTTCAGAGTGTTGTGTTACAACTATGCCTAGTATTCTCCTAGTGATAAGGCTAACAACCCATTTGTTACAGAGCTGTGTCGGTCGGTGAATATAAGAGAAATATGTTTTTTGGGGGCAATTGCTAATATTGGCTCTTCAAGCATCACGGCACCATTTGTGTTATGGTGTCAGGATGATTGAAACACATTATTTCTATTATTACATTGTTATAGAAAATGAAATAGTTCAACTCACCATAATGCAGAATCAGGGGGAGCCCCGAGTGTATCACCTGCCACCAGATGCAGATTGTCCACTTGCCACATCACCTGCCACACATTGCGGATTGTCCACTTGCCACGTTACCTACCAGAAGTTGCAGATTGTCACTTGCCAAATGCTGCAAATTGTCCACTTGCCATGACACCTGCCACCCATTGTGGATTGTCCACTTGCCACGTCACCTGCCACACATTGCGAATTGTCCACTTGCCACGTCACCTGCCACCCATTGCGGATTGTCCATTTGCCACGTCACCTGCCACAAGTTGTGGATTGTCCACTTGCTACGTCACCTGCCACCCATTGCGGATTGTCCACTTGCCACGTCACCTGCCATCCATTGCGGATTGTCCACTTGCCACGTCACCTGCCACCCGTTGCAGATTGTCCACTTGCACGTCACCTGCCTCCCATTGCAGATTGTCCACTTGCCACGTCACCTGCCTCCCATTGTGGATTGTCCACTTGCCACGTCACCTGCCACCTGTTGCGGACTGTCCACTTGCCACGTCATCTGCCACCCATTGCGGATTGTCCACTTGCCACGTCACCTGCCACTAGTGATGGACGAACTTCCGACAGGATGTTACGCGAACGCGGCCAAAAGTTTGCAAACCACCATTGACTTTAATGGCAGGCGAACCTTAAAACCCTCCAGGTCATATTTTCAGCCAAAAAATACTTACTAGCTGTGCACACATAGTCCCACAACATGGACACTGACATAATAAAAGTATTAAGTGAATCTGGGATCAACAACGACAACCATTCTTTTTTTATCTGTGAAATTTTGACAATTCAGGAGTGCATGAAGGCCATGGAGGAGAGGCAAGGTTTAGGCCAGGCTATGAAGGGGGTGCAGGAGATGATCAGTGCCACAGTCAGGGCAGCGCAGTCCTGTGCCAGTGTCCCAGTGTTCCAACCTGTGCTTGAGCCCCTCCCTCTGCCCGGCCCTTACCCCCACCTATGCAGGGCTCCACTACCGTGGTCCGGAGGTGCCAGTCCAGTGCTGATCCTCGCCATGGTGCTGGCACTGCCTGCTGATTGGCTTCTCTGCTGCTATCTCCCTCACTGTCTGTCTGAAACCAGCACCGCACTAGAGACTGAGCACTGACACCAGCACCGTGATAGAGAGCACTGACACCAGCACCGAGATAGAGAGCACTGACACCAGCACTGTGATAGAGAGCACTGACACCAGCACCGTGATAGAGAGCACTGACACCAGCACCGAGATAGAGAGCACTGACACCAGCAAAGAGATAGAGAGCACTGACACCAGCACCGTGATAGAGAGCACTGACACCAGCACCGTGATAGAGAGCACTGACACCAGCCCCGAGATAGAGAGCACTGACACCAACACCGAGATAGAGAGCACTGACACCAGCACCGAGATAGAGAGCACTGACACCAGCCCAGAGATAGAGAGCACTGACGCCAGCCCCGAGATAGAGAGCACTGACACCAGCACCGAGATAGAGAGCACTGACACCAGCACCGAGATAGAGAGCACTGACACCACACCAGCACCAAGATAGAGAGCACTGACACCAGCACTGATATCAACAACTCGCTGCGGGACCCAAAAATATGACACCGCTCAACCTCTTCAAACAGGAGGGTACGGGCATATAGTACGGTGTGCTTTTTTTGTACAAGGAAGTGGGCCAAAGGTAGAAAAAACATTTGTGTGCTAGATTAAATGAACCGTTTATAGAGTTATGCATATACAAGGTCTACTGGTCACATGTGTTGAATTCCTCCGAGATCCATGCCTCATTCATTTTTATAAATGTGAGGTAGTCAACACTGTCATGAGCTAGGTGAGTGCGCTTATCGGTCATGATCCCCCCTGCTGCGCTGAACGTCTTTTCGGACAGGACACTGGACGAGGGGCAAGCCAACAGTTACATTGCAAATTGGGCAAGCTCTGGCCAGATGTCAAGCCTGCCCACCCAGTAGTCCAGGGGTTCATCACTTCTCAGTGCGTCCACATCGGCCGTTAACCTGATGTAGTCGGACACCTGTCGGTCTAGGCGTTCCCTGATGCTGGATCTGGATGAGACCTGTCGATGGGTCGGCTGAAAGAATGACCTCATATCAGAAGTCACCAACACATCTTCAAACCCCCCTCTTCTTGCAGGCGCTGTTGGATTGGTACCCGCAACTCTTTATCTGCGAGTGGGAATTCCTCCTCTGCCGGTGCACGCAAAAGCAGAATGCAGAATTTCTTGAAGCAAGGCCTGTAAGTGCTCCATTCTGACAGCCCTCTGTTATGGTGGTAACATTTCCGCCATTTTGTGTTTGTACCGGGGGTCTAAGTACGTTGACACCCAGTACTGGTCCTTGACCTTTATGCTTTTTATACTGTTAGAACACTGGAGCATGAAGGCCCCATTTGCACTAAACTGGAAGCGGTGTGGTGGCCTGGCTCCTGCTCATCATCCAGGATAATGTCGTCCTCCTCTCCCCATCCACGCACAACAACATGGATCCCAGAAAGGTTTAAAGCATGCTCTTCTTGCTCCTCCTCATCCGCCCCGGCACCATCCTTCTATGACTCGTCTTCAGACACCTGTTGTTGACTTGTCTCAGATAGAGTAGCCCCCCCTGGGAATTCATCCAGCATTGCGACTTCCTCATCTTCCTGCTCCTGCTCCTCCACGGCTTGATCAATGACACAACGCAATGCACGCTCCATAAAGAAGGCATAAGGTAGGATGTCACTGATGGCGCCATGGCTGCGACTGACCAGTTTGGTGATCTCATAAAAAAAAAAACAAGCTCCCCAGAACCTGTTCAGCCGCAGAGTTCCTACAGGTAGTCGTTAACTGCACGTTTGTGCTGGAGCAGCCTATGAAGCATATAGAAGGTTGCGTTCCATCGTGTCAGGCAATCGCAAACAAGACGTCTGAGTGTCAGATTGTGTCACCGCTGAATGTCAGCAAGGCGAGCCATGGCCATGTAAGATCTGAAATGGGACGAGATTTTCCTTGCCTGACGCAAGATGTCCTGGACCCCAGGGTATTTGACAACGAATCGCTGCACGACCAAGTTTAAGACATGTGCCATGCATGGCACGTGTGTAATTTTGCCCTGTTTTCAATGCGCTAAGCAGATTGGCACCGTTGTCACACACCACTTTACCAACTGTTAAATTAGCCACTGATCTGCCTATGAACGCAAAGCTGAAAGGAGTGCAGGGCCAGTGTGGCTCTTGGTTTCCAGGCACAACAGACGCAGCACAGCATGGCAAGGTCTCACCTGGCATGTCGAATAGGTTCTGGGGATCTTGGGCGGTGCAGCTGAAGAGGCGGTGCAGCTGAAGAGGCGCTAGCAGTGGAAAAGGAGGAGTCAGCCGAGGAGGAGAGGGAAGAGGATGGAGTAGGAGGAGGAGAAGAAGAGCCAGGCCTGCATGCAATCCGTGGCGGTAAAACCAAATCTACACGGGTGCCACGGGCTACATGCTTGACGGCCATCAGAAGGTTCACCCAGTGGGCAGTAAAAGTTATATACCTTCCCTGCCCATGTTTGCTAGACCACGTGTCTGTGGTCAGATGTATCTTGGCACCGACACTGTATGCCAGAGATACATTCACTTGCCGCTGAACATGACCATATAGCTCTGGGATGCCCTTCTGTGAAAAATACTTCCTTCCTGGGACCTTCCATTGTGGTGTTCCAATGGCCACAAATTTTCGAAAAGGCCTCCGAGTCCACCAGTTTATATGGCAGTAGTTGGCGGGTATCAGTTCTGACAAGCCAGCCGTCAACTGTTGGGCAAGAGGGTTATCCGGCGTCATAATTTTTTTACGCTCGAACATTTGGCCCACGGAAACCTGCCTTTTTCCAGAAAAACGTGAGGATGGCATGATGGAAGGTGGAGAGGTGGGCAATTCTGAGGAGAAGGAAAGTAGAAAAGTAGAGGCTGGATGGTGAGAGCCTGGAGTGTGGCTTTGTGGGTTCCGTTGCTCCCACTGGGCTCGGTGATGGCAGCTCATGTGCCTTCTTAAGGCAGTCGTCCCTAGGTGACTGTTGGGCTTACCGCGACTTATGTGTTGACTGCAAAGATTGCAGATGGCAACACTATTTTCAGCAACAGACACATTAAAAAAAGCCAACACTGTGGAGCCATGTGCCGGCGTCCTGGGAGCGCCAGATGTGACCGTACATGGTTGATGCCTCGCTCCTGATACATTAGCAGTCTGCTTTGTCCCTCCTGTGCAATCTAAGTTCCGCCTGCTTCTCCTCCCTATCTGCTGGTCCATATCTCCCTCTGAACTCCCCTTTGTAGTGATATATTATTATTCATATATCGTGGGTAGATGATTAATTTGTTATTATAAGTACTCTTCCGCAGCAACCCAATTCTTCCAGAGAGATGCACTTTATTGACTTCCAATACAGAACAAAGTCTTGCAACAGATGACACAATCCAACAGAGTATAATCTGACAATCCAATATTTTTCCTAGACCTGTGGGGGGGGGGGGGGGTCTGCTAGGTCAACCAAATGTTTCCCATGAATACCTCCCTCCAATCAAATTACCATCAATAAATACTTCTTCTATGGTCCTACATCTTCCTTAAGTTATAAAATGTTCATTTAGCTTAACAGGCCATACCTCACACACCTAGGCATCCTCAGCTGCAGAATAGAGGTCAGGAGTTGGCCAGGGGGTGGGAGGGGGGGAGGTTGGGGGGGGGTGGGGAGGTTTCTTGCAGAGCCAACCAAGGTAATACGTACCACGTTTCACTTCCTACTGGAAAACGATAGATGATAGAAGTAAATTTCTTGTCATACAATGTTAAGGGTCTGAACTCTTTGGCTAAGAGGTATAAATTGTTAAAGGAATTACAGCAGTATAGAGCAGAGGTGGTATTTTTGCAGGAGACCCACTTGTCTCAGGATACAAATATTAAACTATACTCGGTTAATTACCCAAACTGGCTATATGGGGATTCGCCGATAAAGAGGGCTAAGGGAGTGGCAATAGGGTTCGAGAAATGTATAAAGTTCACATTGATGGATAGGAAGACAGACCCTGAAGGCTGATACCTGTTTGTAAAGGGAAAATTAGGGGATAAGATTCTCACCCTAGCAAACGTTTATTGCCCCAACAAAAACCCTATAAGATATCTGAAAACAGTATTGGGGAAGTTAGAGGATTTTAAGGTGGGGGATGTTGTCCTCGCAGGAGACTTCAACTTTTGTATGGAACCATCTTGGGATAGTACGTCCCGGGCTAGGGGGTTGAATATGAATGCACTGAAGATGATTAAACTTTGGATGAAACAACATCAAATGATGGATGTATGGAGGCTGCAGCATCCCCTGTGCATGGGACGTACTTCAGGTTGGATCATATACTGGTTGACCATAGGCTGTTGGATCTAGTGACGGAAACCAAGATAGGAATAGTTACACTGTCAGATCATGCCCCGGTGTCAATGAGGATGAGGATACTCGGAATGCAAAGGCTACCGTTCACGTGGCGCTTGAACGAGAATCTCTTGCAGGACGAGAAAATTGCGGAGGCAGTATTAAAGGAAATCAAATTTTATTTTTCCATTAATGATACAGAGGAAATTTCCGGTGCCACTTTGTGGGAGGCACATAAAGTATATATTAGGGGTATCCTCATCTCCATGGGCACAAGGAAAAAAAAAGAAAGACTAGAAAAAATAGAAAATCTAAAAGAAGAGGTTTATAAACTAGAACAGGCCCATAAAAAATTAAGGGGGCAACAGCAGAAATATCTCCATCTATTGGTGACTAAGAGGGATGAACTTAAAGATATGATGGAACAGGAATCAAAGAGGACATTGGACAGGAGAACTAGAGAGAGATATTACCTGGGAAATAAAATAAGTAGACATCTAGCCAGACAGCTGAAAAGGAAGAGTGGGAATAATTTTATCGATAAAATACAAGACAAGAACGGGAAGATGACCCATACATCCAGGGAGATATCGGAGGTGTTCAAAGCAATATTACGAAGCTCTGTATAACTTAGGACAGAAAGGGGCAAAAGATTTAGGGAAAATAGACAAAATTAAAGAATTCTTGAATAAAGTGAAATTACCGAGTTTAGCTGAGAGCGATAGATGTAACTTAGACAGACCCATTACTGAAGAAGAGATCTATAAGGCTATGAAAGATACCGCCTCCGGTAAAAGCCCGGGACCAGACGGATTTACGATTTCGTATCTGAAAAAATACAAAGAGATCTTAGTCCCCAAGCTTTGCAAGTATATGAATGGCTTAGGTAGAGAATTCGGGATGGGAGGAGAGGCCCTGCGGGCCTCAATTACGGTGTTGCTAAAGGAGGGGAAGGACAGTACGCTTTGCTCTAGTTACAGGCCAATCGCCTTACTAAACGCTGACACCAAATTATTTGCCAAGGTCTTAGCATCTAGGCTGAAGGACAGGATGACCGACCTGGTGCATCCGGACCAGGTCGGATTCATCCCTGAGAGGGAAGGTAGGGACAATGGAGTGCGTTCGTTGCTCCTACTACAGGCCTTAAAAACGAATGGGTCCCCAGGACTACTCCTGTCGATAGATGCAGAGAAAGCATTCGACAGGGTAGACTGGGGACTCATGTTTGAAACACTGAAAGTGCTGGGTCTTGGACCAAGAATGATCCAATGGATCAAAGTGCTATATAATCACCCTCAGGTGTCGGTAAAAGTGAATGGGATGTCTTCCTCCCAATTTCAAATGGAGAACGGCACCAGACAGGGGTGCCCTTTGTCCCCACTTTTGTTTGTCCTGTCCTTGGAACCGTTACTGGCCTCCATCCGAGAGAACCCAGACATAAAAGGGATTAAGGTTGGAGAAGAAGAGCACAAACTCGCAGCATATGCGGATGATGTGTTGTTCTATATCTCCAACCCAAGGATCACGATTCCGAACTTGCTGAGGTTATTGGAAAAATATGGGGAAATCTCGAATTTAAAAATAAACCTCAATAAGTCCGAAGTCCTAAATATTAATATTAAGGGACAGGAAAAGGTAAGACTCCGTGAGGAATTTCGGTTTCCTTGGCGAAAGGAGATCAAATATCTAGGAGTCTACCTCTCCGATACTATCAAGAAAATCTATGTTAACAACTATATTCCATTATTAGAGGAAATTAAGAGAGAAATAAAAAAAATCTCAATAAGTCACCTCTCCTGGTTAGGTCGGATCAATGCGGTCAAAATGGTTTTGACCCCAAAGATTCTATATAAGTTCCAAATGTTACCCATATGTCTCCCCCTAGTTCTCTTCAGGACATTAAAGGGGTTAATCTCAAGGTATATCTGGCAACATAAAAAACCAAGAATTGCTTTCGCGGTACTGAGCAGGGGAAAAAAAAAGGGGGGCCTTGCAATCCCGGATTTAAAAAAATATTATAACACGGTGGTACTTACACGAGTGGTGGAATGGGGAAAAGAGGCAAATAATAAAAGGTGGGTAAATGTGGAAAAGGCAATGAGTCAAGCACAGTTAGGACGAATAATTTGGAACCCTCCTCAGTATAGGTCAGTAGGTTTAAACACACACGAAATAACACGTATCGCACTTAAATTATGGGATCTAACACATGCACAAAATAAATGGAGTTATAATTCACCTTTGATTTTTTTAAAAGACAATGATTTTTTTATTCCGGGGAAACAGGAGGTGGGGGGAAACTGGATAATAAAAAAGAATGCACAAGTAAAAGATATTATTTACAGAGGTAAAATAAACACGTTTCAAGCACTGAGGTTGGACACGGAACTCATGCGGATAGATACCTGGAGGTACCTTCAGTTAAGACACTTTATTACAAAATTGCCCCATCCAATTCGACGAAGATTATAGGCCTTTCGAGCGGCTCTGTCTTAGAGATAAATCAAAAAATAACATAGGTCGAATTTATAAAATTCTATCAGAGGGGGAAGGACGGGATGGCCCGCCCTATATTAAAAAATGGGAAAGAGAGCTGGTGACTCAATGTAGTTTACAGACAATGGAGAAAATAATGAAATTAACGCATAGTGCGATGGTAGACCATAAGATGATTGAGTTAAATTATAAGTGCCTCGCAAGGTGGTATGCGACCCCAGACAAAGTGGGTAGATTTGTAATCGCGCAATCCCCAGAGTGTTGGCGGGGGTGTAAGATAATAGGAACCATGGCTCACATCTGGTGGGATTGCCCGATTATTAAAAAGTATTGGAAGGAGGTGTTGGATCTAATAAAAGTTGTAACAAATAAACACATAGCAGAGGATCCCTGGACTGTATTGTTTCACGGGACCGGAAGCTCTGTGAGGGAATATATGTCCTCTTTAATCCCCATACTGCTCAGTGCCGCTAAAAGTTTAATCCCAAAAAAATGGCGGGAGATGGACAGTCCCAAAATACGGGACTGGATACTCCGGGTAAATGAAATACAGAATATGGAATGCCCAGAGGAAGAGGGGGAAGAATTGGTATCTAGAGAGGGGTTTAGGGATAAATGGGTATCATGGATAGAATTAAAAAAATCATGGAGGTATGTAGAAGAAATGGTAAAATAAAATCGGGTATGATATACATAGTGTTGGCAAGGGTGGATACAACCCCGAACCCATTGCAAGAAGGGGAGGGGGGGGGGGGGTGGAGGAGGGATAGGAAATGTTTGTTCGACTGTAAAAGATATTAAGAAAAGATTGAGTTTGTGATTGAATGTATTTTCTTTTTGTCTTTTTTCTTATTCTATTTGTAAGAGAAAAAAAAACGAAATAAAGAATAAAAAAAAAAAAAGATGATTAATTTGTTATTATAAGTACTCTTCCGCAGCAACCCAATTCTTCCAGAGAGATGCACTTTATTGACTTCCAATACAGAACAAAGTCTTGCAACAGATGACACAATCCAACAGAGTATAATCTGACAATCCAATATTTTTCCTAGACCTGTGGGGGGGGGGGGAGGGGGGGGGGTCTGCTAGGTCAACCAAATGTTTCCCATGAATACCTCCCTCCAATCAAATTACCATCAATAAATACTTCTTCTATGGTCCTACATCTTCCTTAAGTTATAAAATGTTCATTTAGCTTAACGGGCCATACCTCACACACCTAGGCAGACTTGCATAAGATTAACACATCAAAGGGTCTTCAGCTGTCCCTTTGATATGTTAAAATGCAGTTGGCTTGGACAGCTCAACTGAATTTCTGGTCATTATGGTACTTTAATACAATATCCTACATGAATTGGCCAACATATTACAACACCCTCCTCTTCCTCTCTTGTGGGCACCCATGTGACATCACTAGACACGTCATAATCGACGTCACCTTCCCCACCGCTATAATTAGAGATCTCGGAGTAGGCAGCAACACCGGGGACCACCCTCCCTCTTGGGCTGATCTGGGTACTGTCGTCAGACTGCTGAATGGCGGTTGTTGTTACCTCCTCTTCCTGATCCAATGCCAAGAGTGGCTGCGCATCGGCAATGTCTTGTGATGGATCGGAAAATAATTCCTGTGACTCAAGCGGAGGGTATATGGTGGTGGTGTTGGTGGTAGTGTCTTTGGGGGTGCACACAGCAGAGAGTGAAGAAGAGGGTGCAGATCGAGAGGATGAGGAGGGTGCAGAAGAGTAAGCCCCTGTACACACGGTCGGACATTCTGCCAACCAAATCCGTCGGATTTTGTCCGATGGATTGTGTCCGACGGATTGTGTCCGAAACTGTTGCATACACACAGTCGGACCAAGTTGTCGGAAAATCCGATCATTCAGAACGTGATGACGTTATTTAGTTACGATGGGACTACGTTCAGGCTAGTAGCCAATAGCTTTGGTCTAGGAATTTGATCTGAGCATGCGTGGCACTTGGTCCGATCTGAATTCTCTACACATGATCGGAGTATGTCCGATCGGACCAGTTGGTCGGAAAATATTTCCAACATGTTGGAAAATTGGGTCTGACGGATATTCCGACGGAATCAGTCCGATGCATAACACACACAGTAGGATTATCCGACAACACGGTCCGATAGGACACAATCCGACGGATTCTCCGACCGTGTGTACAAGGGCTAAGGCTGAGTGAACCATTCAACCAAGTCTGGTGCTTCCTTTGACGTAATCGCACACACCTTCTGCAATTTGCCACTTTGGCTCAAGCCTGTTGCTCCTGCCCTACCCCTACCACCCCAGTGGACCCTGTGACAAAAGTCTCTAGAGAAGTGCAGTATGTATGTGGAAGAAGGTATATAACACCCCGCTTCAATTAGTCGTTTTGGGGGGCCACTGGTCTATCACACCAGTTATAATACTTTTTTTTTAATTGCATTTGTCACTTTTTGTAGTATCGCTGCAGAACCGCTCAGCAGTCACAATGCTGCACAGTGGAAATGCACTATACTATGCTTTCTATATTTGCAAGTATTTTATATGTGTATTACAACCCTATATACTGCACATCAAATAGTAAACCTATACCAGTCCTTAAAAGGACCTCTGTGGACCTAATAGTAGCTAGCTAGTAGCTAGTGAATTGCAGACTGTCCCTGCTCCAAACATCAAATTGTCCCTCCCTACTCTGAGAAACGACAGCTGCAGACTCGGTCAGCAGCACAGCAGTGCAGTGCACTATAATATGCTTTCTATATTTGAAAGAAAGTATATTATACGTGTACAACTCTATATACTGTACACCTATACCAGTCCTTAAAAGGACCTTTGTGGACCTAGTAGCTAGTGATTTGCAGACTGTCCCTGCTCCAAAACACCAAACTGTCCCTCAGTCCCTACACTGATAAAAGACAGCTGCAGGATCGGTCAGCACTCAGCAGCACAGCAGTCAGCAGTGCACCATAATATCCTTTGTATATTTGAAAGAAAGTATATTATACGTGTAAAACCCTATATACTGTACACCTATACCAGTCCTTAAAAGGACCTTTGTGGACCTAGTAGCTAGTGATTTTCAGATTGTCCCTGATCCAAAACACCAAACTGTCCCTCAGTCCCTACACTGATAAAAGACAGCTGCAGGATCGGTCAGCGCTCAGCAGCACAGCAGTCAGCAGTGCACCATAATATACTTTGTATATTTGAAAGAAAGTATATTATATGTGTAAAACCCTATATACTGTACACCTATACCAGTCCTTAAAAGGACCTTTGTGGACCTAATAGTAATAGCTAATGATTAAACTGACTGTCCCTGCTCCACACAGCGTCCTTTCCCTACACTGATAAAATACAGCTGCAGAATCGGGCAGCACTCAGCACAGCAGTCAGCAGTGCACCATAATATACTTTGTATATTTGAAAGAAAGTATATTATAGGTGTATTACAACCCTATATACTGTACACCTATACCAGTCCTTAAAAGGACTTTTGTGGACCTAATAGTAATAGCTAGTGATTAAACTGACTGTCCCTGCTCCACACAGCGTCCTTTCCCTACACTGAAAAAAGACAGAATGTAAAATGGCCGCCAGATCAGGTCTATTTATAAGGTAGGGGGAATGTACAATTGCCCATGTGCTGAAATGTCTCAATTGGCTGTCCTGTACCCCATGATGGATGATGTGTCAAAGTTCTTCACAATGTAAACGCATATGTCCGCCGCGCGAACAGTGCCAGAAGTCTGCAGGTTTGTCGAATCGCGAACGACCAAAATTTGCCACAAACCGACTGCCGGGCCACTTATTGTGGATTGTCCATTTGCCATGTCACCTGCCACCAATTGCGGATTGTCCACTTGCTACGTCACCTGCCATCCATTGCGTATTGTCCACTTGGCCACCCACCCACCAGCCTCCCAGCTGGCAGTTTCCCCGCCGCCACCGAGTCACACAGCTACGTCTGCTTGTACAGTCAGCGCCGAGTGGACGAGTAGCTCGGCGGCTCACCCGCCGCCTGCTCACGGGGCCCTCCTTGGCTGCGGGCCCCATAATGACTGCACAGGTCGCTATGGCGGCGGGCAGGATTCTCTCCCGTTCTGGGATGACGTCATACTGATTAGTTGCTAGAGGTTACAGCACATGATTTCTGCTTGTTGATTGGTTGCTAGAGGTTACAGCATTTCATCTCCTCACTGCCTGCACACCATGGACTGGGGAGGTGAGGGGACCCATTAATAGACAGAAAACTCCTGGGGATCCTAGGACTCCTGGGATCAGTGGCAGTGCTAGGGGAAGGGGAGGGTTTGATCAATGGAAACGCTGATTTTGTTTTTTTTACCGAAGATTTTCAAAACTGCCCACCAATGTAATAGGGGTTTACACTGACCACTAATTTAATAGAAGCATTCACAGTAACCCCCAATGTAAACAGGGATTTACACTGACCACCAATGTGGGGGGTGCATCAGTGCCATGTCGCCCGGCCACTAGTGTGAATGAAATGATTCTACACCAGCCCCCAATGTAATGTGAAGATTTACACTGACCACCAACGTAACTGAGACATTTAGCCTGCGTTCACATTTGTGTGCGTTGAGAATGCATGCAATATCACTTTCCTGACACCACAGAAACGTGCACTCACCTTCCTTACCTCCATACATCCCCTCCTTGCTCACCTGTGCACCCCAAACTGTAATTCATTCTCTTCCTACCTCTGCACACCCCATACTACCCTCCCCCCACTGATTTGCTTACCTTTGCAGAACAGGCTGATTTTAGGCTTAATGATCACAGTTGCAGGCAGGACTTTCAAACATGCCCCTTTATCTGTCCAGTGGGCAGCATTCAGTATAGGTGATGGTGGATATGACCTCAGGGGAGCATGCTATACATATCAATACTGACTATTTACATATGAATGCTGTCGGTTTGACGCTATATACATATAAATGCAGCCACTATTTACATATCAATACCGGTATTTAGATGTAAACACAGGGTCTGCAGGTAAGTCATCTGTACACAACAAAAGGGCAGAGCTGCGCAGCATTAGTAACTTTACACTGAGATTACAGGACACAGCACAGGACTAAAACATCAAGGGAGAAAATTTAAATTTTGATAGTTGGCAATTATGAGGCTGCTGCTTTGAGCCCCACAACAATGACAGGGCCCAGGGCAACTGTCCCTTTTGCCCTGCCTTAAAGACGGCCCTACTTGGGACACCAACCCCTTGCAACCCCAATCTAGGAAGGAGCCGATGATGGGGCTCTTTACCCATGTAATCAGCTGTGTCCAATCACAGCTGATCACATGTAGACAATGGGCACAAGTAAATGCGTTTATCCGCGCTTCTCGCCTCACAGTTATACAGAGTTATGCCCTGTACACACGGTCGGACATTCCAACAACAAAATCTATTGGATTTTTTCAGACGGATTTTGTGCCAAAGTTGTCTTGCATACACATGGTCAGACAAAGTTGTTGGAAAATCCGATCGTGACGTACAACACGTACGTTGTACGTTGGGACTATAAACGGGCCAGAAGCCAATAGCTATGGTCCCGTAATTTATTCTGAGCATGCGTGCCACTTTGTCCGTCAGAATTGTCTACACACGATCGGAATTTAAACCATTGGATTTTGTTGTCGGAAAATTTAAATCCATATCTCAAACTTTGTGTGTCGGAAATTCCGATGGAAAAAGTCAGATGGAGCCCACATACGATCAGATTTTCCGACAACACGATCCAATCGCACATTTTCTGTCGAAAATTTCAACCATGTGTACAGGGCATAAGAGGAGAGGATCAGAGAAAATCAGCGGCATCTCCTCACAGGGCAAACCTGTACAGATAATCAGTGCCCTGATTATCAGTGCAGCCCCAACAGTGCCCATTGGTGATGCCAATCTGTGCCCATCAGTGATGCCCATTTGTGCCCATCAGTGATGTCAGTCTGTGCCCATCATCAATGCCAGTCAGTGCTGTCTTTCGGTACCTGCTCATCAGTGCCGCCTATCCGTGCCACCTATCATTGCCCATAAGTGCTGCCTATCATTGCTCATCAGTGCTGCATATCAGTGCTGCCTATCAGTGTCGTCTCATTAGTGCCCGCCAGTGCAGTCTATCAGTGCCCATCACTAATGCCTCATCAGTGCACATTAGCAAAAGATAAAAATTACTTATTTACAAAATTTTCTGACAGAAACTAAGAAAAAAAAAATGTTCCCCCATATTTCTCAGTCTTTTTTCATTTATTTTTTTTCACCAAAAGAAAGCTCTATTCGTGTGAAAAAATAAAAATTGTAAATCGCACTGATCTGTGGCTTTGAAGTAGTGCTACTTTAGCGCGATTTCAAAGCTATACCAGTGTGAACCAGGGCTAAAGGGACACGATGATGTGGGGGAAGTGCGTGATTTTACACACATTCCTGACAAGCACAACTTGTAAACCTACCCTGAAGGAACTGACATTCACATTTAAACATTCAGTTTTCTCGAATGTTCATAAACCGCATGAGAACCTTGTGCTGCGTTTGTGGTGCCATTCATTATTAACCACTTCCCGCCCGCATTATAGCTGAAAGACGGATTACAGCATGGGTTTTCTTTGCCAGGAGAGCACCCATGGATGCACACTCCATAAAGAAGGCATAAGGTAGGATGTCACTGATGGCGACGTGGCTGCGACTGACCAGTTTGGTGATCTCATCAAAAAAAAAAAACCCTACCCATTCACCTGGTGAAAAAAAATGTAAAAAAAAACACCACACCCTTCGGGGGTCTTGTCCCCCTCTTTGGTTCTTTTTGCTGGGCCTCCGCTTTCTTCTTCTAGCTCTTTTACTAGAGGTGGCCCGGTGTCCTATCATATAAGGTCCTCCATCCGATAGTGTCCGCTGCGTACTGCGCATGTGCAGTACACAGCAACACAGATTCCGAAAATTGCAGAGGATGAACGGCGCCTGCGCCGTGAGTCCAGGTTCTATCCCCACTATCCAAGTGGACATAGAGTAGGAATTTAAAAGAGCCGAGCCCAAAGCGTGGCGAGCAAAGGTCGCTCCCGCGAGGGGCCCTCTAATATTCACATCCCTATGTCCGCTTGGATGGTGGGGCTACCACCTCCACTCACCGCGCAGGCACCGTTCAGCTTTGGAGATTTTCCGAAGCTTCGTCTGCTCTGTACTGCGCATGCGCAGTACGGGGCGGACACTATATGATGGCCGGACACTATATGGCAGAACACCGGTCTTCTGTCGTCCCAGAGGATGCTGGGACTGTAACATCATAAGAGGCGGGGACATCACCCGGTGACTCCGCCCATTGTCCCTATATAAGTCGCCGCGCAGCGCGTCCCTGTCATTGCGGCCAGAGAGAGCGTCGAGTCAACATCTCAAGGAAGAAGAAGAAAAGATAAAAGAGAAGCCGACGACGTCAGAAGACCGAGCCACCGCTAGTAAAAGAGCTGGAAGAATGAGCGGAGACCCGGCAAGAAGAACTGAAGAGGGGGACAAGACCCCCCAAAGTCGGAAGAAGAGGCGGCGGCGACAGAAGACCGGGCCACCACTAGTAAAAGAGCTGGAAGAAGAAAGCGGAGGCCCGGCAAGAAGAACCGAAGAGGGGGACAAGACCCCCAAAGTCGGAAGAAGACCCCTGGGCAGCGACGAAGAAGAAAGAGGAGGAGCCCATCCGCTAGTAAAAGAGCTAGCAGAAGATAGCGGAGGAGTCCTGCGAGAAGACCCCCAAGACGGAAGAAGACCCCCGGAGCTGTGCAATAAATTATTTTAAACCCTTGTGTGGTGGGGGTTTTTTTTACATTTTTTCACCAGGTGAATGGGTAGGGGTTCATTTGTACCCCATACTCATTGACAGGGTGGGGTGCTTGTATCTGGGGGCCCCCTTATTAAAGGGGGCTCCCGGATTCCGATAAACCCCCGCCCGCAGACCCCGACAACCAACGGCCAGGGTTGTCGGGAAGAGGCCCATGGGGACCCCCCTTCCCCAAAGCACCCACCCATGTTGAGGGCACACGGCCTGGTACCGCTCAGGAGGGGGGGTGCTTGCTCATCCCCACCCCCTTTCCTAACCGGCCGGGGTTGCGTGCTTGGATAAGGGTCTTATATGGACCTGGGGGGGCCCACTCCGTTTTTTCGGGGGGGGGAAAGTCCGCCGGAGCCCACACACGGGCGAATTGTCCTAGTTTGATCGTGTGTACACAGCATTTGTGTGAAAAAATGATAAAAATGTCAAATGAAAATATGCAATGTTGCATGACCGTGCAATTGTAATTCAAAGTGTAACAGTGCTAAAAGCTGAAAATTAGCCTGGGCAGGAAGGGGGTAAAGAGGCCAATAAGTAAGTTGTTAATGAAGTTTTGAAAGCGCTACACCAGCCTGTACAGATTTTTACAAATATTTACTTTTTGTAACAGCTAATGTGTTTCGGGGGCTCAGTACCCCTCCTCAAACTCCCATCATCAGGGCTAAAAACAGGATGATGCAGACACTTGGATTGGAAAGGCCAATCAGAGACTTCAACAAAGTGCTCTTGGGGTCCAGCAAGTCCCCAAAGTACATGCTTTGAGCAGCTTCTAAGACCACAACGGTCCTACATCACAAACATTAATTATTAATGACACACTCTAATGCGGCCAGCGCTTTTCTGCACATGTCCAAATGCTCAACAACCAGAAAGTTGCAGGAGCTACTTTTGTGAGTTTTTCACAAGTATGGCAACCCATTGAAATGAGTAGGCTGCCTTATGCATATAGTGTGAAAAAAAACATGCAAAAAATTTACATTCAGGTAGCACTTATATAAATGCAGCTTTAACTGGAGTGGTTTAGTATGCAGGCAGCTACCTATTTTGGGCTGCAATGACGTGCGGCAGGGGGCAAAGTGTATGCGTTTTACCGCATTACACAGTTCCAGTTTCTTCCTTTTTCTTTTTTGTGGCAACTTTGAAGTTCACAAAGTGACACCTCATTCATGCCACTACACTGCAGAGCATTTTTATCACAGCTGCACCACGCCTCCAGGCCACATTGCTGTATGAATAGGGCATATGGGAAACACTAGTTTTCTAGGTGCCCTTGCCGTAACTTTCATTCTTCCAGTGCAGAAAAATGATGGACACCATCACACTAGCATAACTTCCAACTTTTGAACTTCAGAATGAGGGACACTTGAGGGAGGAAGGGACTTGCAACTTGGGTGTGGCCAAACTCTTAACTGTGGGAGGGGCTTAGGGGGCATGGTAAACTAGCCTACATGGGTGCCCCCATTGCAAGCCACTTGCTGTGGGGGCACTTGGCAGGAGGAAGGTGCCAAGAGCGCCGGTAAGGGGCAACAGAAGAGGAGGATGTGGGCTACTCTGTGCAAAACCACTGCACTGAAAAGGTGAGAATAACATTTGTTATTTAAAAAAGAAAAAAGAATACGGGAAGCCTTTAATATTACTTTTCCTACTCTGTACAGTGGTTTTGCACAGAGCAGCCCCCATCCTCCTCTTCTTCACCCCCCAAATGATACTCCTAACCCACTCCTCCTGCTAAGTGCTAAGTCCTAACAGGTTCTGATCCCGAGCCGCTGTTCTGTTTGTGCAATCACACATAGAGTGTGGCTTGGCCCTGTCCTGCCAATGGCTCCCGCTGCTGTCTTAGCCAATGAGGAGGGAGCTTCTCCGGAGAGCTGCTGCTCTCATGCACATCACTGGATCAAGATGGAGTTCAGGTAAGTATTAGGGGGCGGGGGGGGAGCTGCACACTGAAGGTTTTTTTACCTTCATGCATAAAATCCACGGAGGTAAAAAAAATTGAGTCTTTACAACCACAAGGTCATTCACAGAGAGATTTTTAAGAACCGCCTCCCTATAAATAGTCTATTCTTCGCCCTAGGGTGGTATTGGGTATCATTTCTGCAGCTGCATATAAATCCATGGCATATTAGTGCTTTTCAGCATTGCCTATCTATCATCCTGCAGAGATATGTCTATGGTCCAGGCACACAGTATCAGGCTGCTCTCTGCATATAACAGCATCAAGCCCAATTTGGGACAATTAAAATATTTTACGAACCTAGAAAGAGAGAAGATCAGGCTCTGCGTCTGCCCTGATTTATTATGTAACTGCAACGCCAGCTCTGAGCCACCTGGAGCTCCACCCGAATCCCTAAAACTCATTATTCACTGTTATTCCTGTTATTCCTGTGTAATAGGATTCTGCTGAGCTCTGTAAAACCCAACCTGACTGTGAAGCTGGGACAATAATATTTTGATATTACATAAGATTATTACAGCTTCCTGATTATGATAATGGCATTTGTTGTGGTAATTATGAGTGTCACACCCTTAAACCATAGTGTTCTTTAAAAAAAATTGTAAAGTAATAAAAAAATAAATAACAAACATGATATATTTACCTCTCCTGTGCAATGGATTTCCACAGAGTGGCCCGAACCTCCTCTTCTCATGTCCCCCATGCTCCTGGCTCCACCTCTCCTGCGAGTGCCTCCATAGCAAGCTATTTGATATGGGGGGGGGCACTCATGTGGGCTCTTGCCCGAGTTCATAGACATATACAGCGCAGCTCGGCCCCGCCCCCTCCTCCCTCCTCACTGAATTTGGCTGACAGCAGCAGGAGCCAATGGCTTCCACTGCTGCCTATCAGACCCTGTGTGAAGAGGGGAGGGAAGACTGCAGCCGAGCACAACGCTGAATGAGTGAGGCGTGGGGGGTGAGGGGGCGATTCTGATACCTAAATATTTTTTACCATAATGCAAGGAATGCATTAATGTAAAAAAAAGTTTAGGTTTTAGATACATGGAGGCAGAGAACACCAGCATATTGTGAATTGGGTCAGTGGACCAATATGACCGCAACTCACTCTTTTTGGTTATGCCCACGAGGAGGGATAGGCCCAGGTAGGTCTTAAATTCGGAAACCGTAATTGGTTTCCAATCTCTGGCAAGGGGAAAAAGGAGATGAGTGGCAATGTATTGTTTAGGTTTTGCTGAGAGGTATGGTGAGTATTTTGCAGAGCTCGCTTTTTGTCACAAATTTTTGAAAATTGAAAAAAGAAAAAAAAAATTCTTTACTTTCTTAATTTTCAGAAACAAATGAGAGCTGCAAAATACTCACCATGCTTCTCAGCAAATAGCTTAGAAGTCTACTTTCCAAAACGGGGTCATGGGGGGGGGGGGGGGGGGGGTTGTGCCATTTTGGCATTTTATGGCCTTCAAAACTGATCGGTAGTGAGGAGTGAAATCAAAAATGTATGCCCTTAGAAGTCCTGAAGGCGGTGCTTGGTTTTCGGGGCCCTATATGCAGCTCCCCAAAAGTCCCACACATGTGGTACCCCTGTACTCCGGAGATGCAGCAGAATGTATTTTGGGGTGTAATTCCACATATGCCCATGGCATTTGCGCAATATATCTTTAGTGACGACTTTGTGCAAAAAAAATAAAATAAAAAGTTTGTAATTTTCCCGCAACTTGTGACAAAATATAAAATATTCCATGGACTCAACATGCCACCTTGTGCCACCTTGCATTTTATGGCCTTCAAAACTGTGATAGGCAGTGAGGAATGAAATCAAAAATGTACGCCCTTAGAAATCCTGAAGGCGGTGATTGGTTTTCAGGGGCCCCGTACGTGGCTAGGCTGCCAAAAAGTCCCACACATGTGGTATCCCCGTACTCAGGAGAAGCAGCAAAATGTATTTTGGGTTGCAATTACGCATATAACTATGGCATGTGTGAACAATATATCATTTAGATAACTTTTTGTAAAAATGTCCTTTTTTTTGTCATTATTCAATCACTTGGGACAAAAATATTATATTGGCTCAGCATGCCTCTCAGCAATTTCCTTGGGGTGTCTAGCTGTGTAGATTCCAGAAAATGTACCCTAGTTTATAAACGCTATAACTTTTGCGCAAACCAATAAATATACGCTTATTTACATTTTTTACCAAAGACATGTGGCTGAATACATTTTGGCCTAAATGTATGACTAAAATTGAGTTTTTCAAAAAGTAGAAAATATTTTTTTTTTTTACATTTTTGGTCGTTTTCCATTTATATCGCAAAATTATAAAAATCTCAGAGACAATCAAATACCATCAAAAGAAAGCTCTATTTGTGGGAGAAAAAGGACGCAAATTTCGTTTAGGTACAACATTGCATGACCGCGCAATTACCAGTTAAAACAGCACAGTGCCAAATTGTAAAAAGTAATCCGGTCATTGAGCTGCCAAATCATCCGGGGCTGAAGTGGTTAAATCAATGCTATAGTCATTAATTTAAGCATCACACCTCTCGTACCATAAACTCCCCAGCTGAAAGAGGAGTTACAGCCGTTTCTGTGTTTATTAAAAGTCAGCAGCTACAAACAGTGTACCTGCTGACTTTTAATAAACACACACTCACCTGTCCCATGGTCCAGCGATGCAGCCACCCGAAGTCTCGTATCTCTCCCTTTCCACGGTGCCGACATCATTAGTGTGGGCACCCGGCTGTGACAGCTTGCAGCTTCACAGTCCAATTGCACAATGCGCATGCGAGTCGCGGTGCGCGTCCTGAGTGGCCGAGAAATCTTCTAGGACCTGTGACGCGCCCCAGAAGATTGCCGGGAGGGGGAGAGGAGACCTTCCACTCGGGGGCCTAAATATTAATGCTGTGTCTAATTCAGCTCACATGGCAATATGATAATAATCAAATCCTTCCATATTAGCCCACATGACACGGGCTCAGTATCTTTTGTTTTCAACACTGATGTCTAATGCCGCGTACACACGACCGGACTCACCGGCAGACTAGGTCCGTCGGTCTTCCCGACTGACTTTTGGCAGAGTTTCCAATGGACTTTCCGAACGAACGGACTTGGCCACACACCAAGGGACGAAGTCCGTTCAAAAGTCCGTTCGTTTTGAACGTGATGAAGTAAACAGGACTAAACAAGGAAGTTCAATAGCCAGTAGCCAATAGCTGCCCTTGCGTATTTGGTCCGTCGGACCAGCACACAGATGAATGGTTTTCCCGATTTTTAGTCCGTTGGAATTGAAAAATGATCAGACTAGCCCACACACGATCGGATTGTCTGACGGACTGATCCCATCCGACCTAATCTGCCGCAAAGTCCGGTCATGTGTACGCGGCATAAAAGTGTATTTCTTGTCACTTCTTGCACATTGCAAGAGTATTTTGTTTTGCGAAGCTATGAAAAGATTGACAGCCCATGTCAAAATAGATTTTCATCTGAAGTTCAGATTTTATTAGATCAATGCTGCATCTATTCTTTGTGTCAGACCAGCACATTCCCATCATTCTGAAGACCCTTTCAGCTGCTGCATTTGAGCATTGGATGCTAATGACAAATGAAACCACTTTCAAGATATTTGGCAGTTTTTCAGGTCCAGTCTTCATGAATATTGTCGACCGTTTAAGATCAGTGTTGAGATCATCATCCACTTCAGTGGAGGGAGAGATTGTGCCTTTATTGTGGCCAGGCAGGTCACTTTTTGAAGTCTTGTCCTAACCATCCAGTGAACACCCGAACCTTGAGGTCCTGTCACGGACAGACCTTAGGTGGCGTTGTTTCATCCCCAGTTATCTAGAAGGATAAGTTTTGGTTTTGGTTATCCTTTCTTGGGCTGATTCGTCCATCGAGATGCAGGCCTGTTCATTGATGTTGACTTTGTATCGAAGCACTCGATTCCACTGCAGCTGCGTGACACTCCACTTGCCATTGAGTCTCTTGACGGGAGACCTCTACAGCCTGCCCATGTGACTCATGAGAAGGTTCCGTTGTCATCCACAAATCCTCATCTACTGCTGGTGCTGGTTTCATCTTTGTGAAGAAAAAGAGTGGTAAACTGAGACCTTGTATTGATTACAAGGGACTTAATCGTTTCACGATTAACCACTTCCCGCCCGGCCGGGCGGTGGTTCCGTTACCCTCACTGGGCATCATATGCTGTCCTTCCGGATAACAGCCTGTGGGGGCACACATCCCAGCGAACGGTGGTGCGGTGTGTCAGTCTGGCACCTTCCGACGGAGGCTCTTTACCAAGTGATCAGCCGTGTCCAATCACTGCTGATCACGATGTCAACAGGAAAAGCCATTGATCGGCTTTTCCTCACTCGCATCTGCCGATCGGCGGCTCTCCTGACTAATGCTACACTGGACCACCAGGGAAGCCACCAGGACCACCAGGGAAGCCCCCAACATGTGGATGGCCAGGTACATCCCCCATGGCCATCCACATGTGCCCAGTCTGTGCCTAATCGGTGCCCACAAATGGGCACTGACTGGCACCTCTAAGTAACATAAACACATGATTTGAGTAATGCCAATCAATGCCAATCATCAGTGCCACCCATCAGTGTCCATCAGTGCCACCCATAAGTACCCATCAGTGCCACCTATGAGTGCCCATCAGTGCCGCATACTAGTGCCGCCTATCAGTGCCCATCTGTGCCACCTATTAATGCCCATTGGTGCTGCCTATCAGTCCCCATCATCAGTGCCACCTCATCGGTGCCACCTCATTGGTTGAAGAAAAAAAAGGTAATTCAAATTGCGACAGCACTGAAAGCTAAAAATTGGCTTGGGCGGGAAGGCGTCTAAGTGCCTGGTATTGAAATGGTTAAGAATGCCTATCCGACTCCATTTATTACGGAGTTATTTGACCGCCTCAAGGGAGCAATGGTTTTCACAAAACTTGATTTGAGAAGGGCATACAATCTCATGAGAATTAAGGAGGGTGACGAGTGGAAAACTGCATTTAATACCAGAACAGGCCATTATGAGTACCTGATAATGCCTTTTGGCCTTTGTAACGGTAGTTTTACAGGACTTTATTACCGATGTCCTCCGAGATTTGTTTTGCGGTTATGTGTGGTGGTTTATCTCAATGATCTCCTCATATTTTCAAAGTCCCTGGAGAGCCACCACACAGATGTCTGTCGTGTGCTTAAGAAACTAAGAGAGAACAATTTCTATTATAAACTGGAGAAATACGAGTTCCATTGTGAACAGGTTAAATTCCTGGACTATGTCATTTCCACTGCTGGTTTTTCGATGGACCCAGAGAAACTTTCAGCTGTCCTACAGTGGCTCCCGACCCGTGGGTTTACGTCCTCTGCAGCATTTCCTGGGCTTTGCCAAGTATTATCAGAAGTTTTTTCATAACTTCTCGTCTCTGGTCAAGCCTCTGACTGATATGACCAGAAAGAACAGTAACCCACAGAGTTGGTCTCCGGAGTCCATTAAAGCCTTTGAGAGTCTCAAGGCTGCCTTTGTTTCTGCTCCTGTGTTGGCACATCCTGATCCTACGTTACCTTTTATCCTTTAGGTTGATGCTTCTGAGACTGGTGTTGGTGCACTTCTGTCTCAACATCCTACCTCTGAGAGCGCTATGCATCCTTGTGGCTACTTTTCCAAGAAATTGTCATCTGCGGAGTGCAATTACGAGATTGGTGGCAGAGAGATGTTGTCGATCATTTCAGCCCTGAAAGAATGGAGACATGTCCTCGAAGGTACCACTGTACTGGTTCTCATTCTTACTGACCATAAGAATCTCACATTCTTGTCTGAGGCTAAACACCTTTCTCCCAGAAGGGAGCGATGGGCTATTTTCTTGTCAAGTTTCAATTACATTGTCTCATTCTTACGGTACTAAGAATGTAAGAGCTGATGCCTTGTCACGACAATGTTCTTCCACTTCCAAACTGGAGTCGGTTCCGGTTCCTGTGATTCCTTCTGAAAGTATTCTGGTTATGGTTCGCACCAGTCTCACTTCTCCTTTGGGTGACAAAATTCTTGCTGCTCAGGTTCATGCTCTGCCTGAGAAACCTTGTGACCGCTTCTTTGTCCCAGAGAGTCTCCGTACTGCTGTGCTCCAGAGTTACCATTCTCCCAAGGCTGCTAGCCACCCTGTGAGGAATCAACTTGTTTGGGCCATTTGCGTACAATTCTGGTGGCCTAATCTACGTGCTGATGTAATTGCCTTTGTAGCTGCCTGTTCCGTGTGTGCTCAGAGTAAGACTCCACAACACCTTCCAGTGGGCCTCCTACAACCCATACCCAATGGAGAGAGGCCCTGGATCCACCTGTATATGGATTTCATTGTGAAGTTACCCAACTCCCAGGGCAACACAGTTATCCTTATGGTGGTTGACCGGTTCTCAAAGATGTGTCATTGTATTCCACTAAAGAAGTTGCCCACTTCTAAGGAACTGGCTTCCATTTTTGCTCAGGAGATCTTTCGCTTACATGGGCTACCCAAGGTAATTGTCTTGGACAGGGGTAGTCAGTTTGTGTCCCGGTTCTGACGAGTCTTTTGTGCACAGTTGGGAATTCAGCTTGCTTCCGCCTCTGTGTATCACCGCAGTTTAATGGGTACCGCAGAACGAGCCAATCAGTCCTTGGAGCAATTCCTATGTTGCTATATTTCGACCATCATAACAACTCTTACCATGGGCAGAGTTTGCTCACAACAGTGCCTTGAATTCTGCTTCCCAATTGTCCCCGTTTATGGCGAATTATGGTTTCCAACCTTCCATGTTGCTTGACGCTTGACTCGTTTGTTCTTGCATTAGGGGAGCATCTCCGTGGTCTTCGTTCCACTTGGGAACAACTCAATGCTGACCGCAGACGCCTGCCTGTGCCTTCCTACTAGGTTTGGGACAGGGTCTGGCTGTCATCTCACAACCTCCGACTTTGTGTTCCCTCACTGAAGTTTGCACCTCGGCCTTTCCATATTCTTCGCAGGATTAACCCAGTGGCTTACGCATTAGACCTTCCTTCTAATATGCGTATTTCGAATATATTTCATGTCTCCTTATTAAAGCCTTTGGTCTGCAACCGCTTTACCACCTTGGTGCCGCATCCTCACCCTGTAAATGTTAAGAACCATGAGGAGTATGAAGTACAGTCCATTGTTGATTCCCGTAGGCGCATACAGTACCTGGTGCATTGGAAGGGGTACGGTCCGGAGGAACGCTCTTGGGTCTCATCCTCGCAGTACATGCCCTGTCCTCCTCCATGATTTCCATAGACGTTTTCCCCTCAAGCCTGGTGGTCCTCAGTCGTTGAGGAGGGGGTACTGTCAGGGCTGGGCTCAGCTCTTCCTTCTCTGAGCTGGCCGCTCAGCTGTCGGCTAATTGCCAGCTCCCATCTCTCTCCACAGTTACTCAGCTGTTGTTCATATCCTGCTTGTCAGTCCTGCCTACTTAAGCCGTCCAGTCCAGAGAGTCTCTGCCTTCAACTTGGTCAACATCACAAGAAACATCTTCGGCGTTCCTGTTTAACCACTTCAGCCCCGGACCAATTTTCAGCCTAAAGACCAGAGGTCTTTTTACAATTTTGCACTGCACTGCTTTAACTGGTAATTGCGCGGTCATGCAATGTTGTACCCAAACAAAATTTGCGTCCTTTTCTTCCCACAAATAGAGCTTTCTTTTGATGGTATTTGATTGCCTCTGCGATTTTTATTTTTTGTGATATAAATGGAAAAAGACCAAAAATTTTGAGAAAAAAAGATATTTTCTACTTTTTGTTAAAAGAAAAATCGAATAAACTCAATTTTAGTCATACATTTAGGGCAAAATTTATTCAGCCACATGTCTTTAGTAAAAAAAAAATGTCAATAAGCGTATATTTATTGGTTTGCGCAAAAGTTATAGCGTCTACAAACTAGAGTACATTTTCTGGAATTTACACAGCTTTTAATTTATGACTGCCTATCTCATTTCTTCAGGTGCTAAAATGGCAGGGCAGTACAAACCCCCCCCCCCAAATGACCCCATTTTGGAAAGTAGACCCCCTAAGGAAATTGCTGAGGGGCATGATGAACCCATTGAATCTTTTTTTTTTGTCCCAAGTGATTGAATAATGACACAAAAAAAAAAAGTTTACCAAAAGTTGTCACTAAATGATATATTGCTCACACGTGCCATAGTTATATGTGGAATTGCACCCCAAAATATATTCTGCTGCTTCTCCTGAGTATGGGGATACCACATATGTGGGACTTTTTGGGAGTCTAGCTGCGTACGGCACCCCGAAAATCAATCACTGCCTTCAGGATTTCTAAGGGTGCAAATTTTTAATATCACTCCTCACTACCTATCACAGTTTCGAAGGCCATAAAATGCCAAAATAGCACAAAACCCCCCCAAATGACCCCATTTTGGAAAGTAGACACCCCAAGCTATTTACTGAGAGGCATGTTGAGTCCATGAAATATTTTATATTTTGCCACAAGTTGCAGGAATATTAAAAAAAAATTTTTTTGCACAAAGTTGTCACTAAATGATATATTGGTCACACGTGCTATGGGCATAAGTCAAATTACACCCCAAAATAAATTCTGCTGCTTCTCCCGAGTACGGGGATACCACATGTGGGGGACTTTTTGGGAGCCTAGCCACGTACGGGACCCCGAAAACCAAGCACTGCCTTCCGGATTTAAATATAAAACGCTACCAAAAAAAACTGTTAGCGATCGAAGGGATCAGGCCTGACTCTGCGATCGCTGCAGTTATGTGTTTAGTGTTTTGTAAGTGACAGTGATCGATCGATACTGCACTTGGGTGGGCTGGGCGGAGGGGCAAAACGCAGATGCTAGCAGGTATCTGGGCTGACAATGCGTTTTTTTGGAACCCTAAACTGCTGGGGACGCTAGTATAGATCTGATCAGCTCAGATATTGATCTGTTCAGATTCTATACCACTACGGGAGGTTTATGCTTTGCGCGTGGGTGTTAGCAGTACTGGCACTAACCTAGCGCTGCCTGGGGCGACGCAGACCCTGACCCTAAAACCTAATTGATATCACCCGCCGGGTGATCAGGGGGTTAAACCTTTATTGGGTAATAAATGGTGGGTGCCCTGATGCTATAAAAAGCAAACTAACCACAGTCACCCGTAACACTTATAGGGTGATCACTGGTGAAAGGGTTAACTAGGGGCAATCAGGGGGGTTCAAATTTTTATTAGGTAGTATATGGGGGTCCCTGGCGCTATATGAAAAACCTGACGGGGAACCTAAATAACTAACTGGCTAACCAGCGTCACCAGTGACACTTATACTGTGATCGCTGGTGAAAGGGTTAACTAGAGGCAATGAGGGGGTTAAAACCATTATTGGGTAGTATATCGGGGTACCTAGGCGGTGAACCTAAAAAAATAACTATCTACTTAGCGGCACCAGTGACACTAATGCAGCGATCAGAAAAACGATCACTTAGTGACACTGGCAAAAGGGGTGAAAGGGTTAACTAGGGGCAATCAGGGGGTTAAAACCATTATTGGGTAGTATATCGGGGTACCTAGCGCTATAAAAACCTGGCGGTGAACCTAAAAAAAAACTAGCTACCTAGTGACACTAATGCAGCGATCAGAAAAATGATCGCTTAGTGACACTGGCAAAAGGGGGTGAAAGGGTTAACTAGGGGCAATCAGGGGGTTAAAACCATTATTGGGTAGTATATCAGGGTACCTAGCGATATAAAAACCTGGCGGTGAACCTAAAAAAATAACTAGCTACCTAGCGACACTAATGCAGCGATCAGAAAAACGATTGCATAGTGACACTGGCAAAAGGGGGTGAAAGGGTTAACTCTAGGGGCAATCAGGGGGTTAAACCTTATTGGGGGGTGGTAGGGGGCTACCCTGGACCTATCACTAACTGCCCTGACACTTTTTACTGTCACAACTGACACTGAATGCAGTGATCAGTAAATAAATGATCACTGCAATCAGTGACACTGTGACTGGGAGGGGGCAGGGGGCGATCGGGGGGGGTGATGGGGGGGGGGGGTTTGTGTGCCTATGTGTGCCTACATGTTAGTGTAGTGTTTGGTGCACTTACTTTCAGTGTTCTCCTCGTAGTCCGGTCAAAAAGACCGCCCCGAGGAGAATGACTGAATGAGAATCACTTCCTCCCTGCCTGTGTTTACTATACACAGCGGGAGGAAGCTTCCCATTTGCCAGGAGCGATCGAGAGGGGGTGGCCGGAAACCAACGGCCATCCCCTCATCCCATATCGCTCCTGAAGTGAAACGGACCGCCGCATCCAGTGGGAGGGGGTCCGATCGGACCCCCCACCCGCTGAAAGGCAAGCACGTACATGTACGTGCTTGTGCCTGTACATGCCATTCTGATGACGTACATTGGCATGCGGCGGTCCTTAAGTGGTTAAAGACTGGCTTTGCTGACATCCCTTCTGGCCCCAGATCCTACTTGCTGTTCCACTACTTTGATACCTGACTTTTGGCTTGGCTGACTAGCCGTACCGGTTACTTAACTCTGGCCATGTTTTGACTATGTTTGTTCTTTTTACTTTTATTATTAAACAAGTGAGATTTAACTGTACTTCTGTCTCAGTCTGGTTTCATGGTTTCTGACATATCCTCGGTTCCGACTTGCTGTGAAACATTGAGGAAAATCGGCCAATCGTTTTTCCGATTTTCTCATAGTGTGTACAGGGCTTAATAAGCCAGGACTGTACAAATACCCCCCAAATGACTACTTTTTGGGAAGCAGACATTCCAAGGTATTTAGTAAGAGGCAGGGTGTTTAACTGCCAATTACCTGTACTGACCTGTAGATAAGCAGATAACACATTAGAGCTGCCACGACGCGTCGACGTAATCAACTACGTCGACTAAGAAAATACGTCGACGTGCGTGCAGGGCGTCGATGCGTCACAGTGGGGGCAGTGCTTAGCATTTACTGCTCCCCTCCGTGCCGCCGTCCCCCTCTCTTCTCCCCCTCCGTGCCGCCGTCCCCCTCTCTTCTCCCCCTCCGTGCCGCCGTCCCTAGGGGTGCAACGGATCATCACCGATCCGTGCGCACATGCCGCGATCCGCGGAGCGCTCCGCGGTCTCGGCCTTAGGAGAGGCCGCGGCTTCGGCCTAGCTCCGAAGCGGTGGCCATCTTTCTACACCCAGGCGTTTACAATGTGATCGCTCCGATGGAGCGATCACTTGTAAACAAACCGGCATTTCTCTCTCCCCTCTCTGTACTGATCTGTGCAGTGGAGGGGAGAGGTTGGATGGATGCAGCCATCCCTCCATACCCTGCCAATGCAATACTCTGCCCTGCAATACTATACTATACTCTGCTCTGCCCTGCAATGCTCTGCCCACCAATGCTCTGCCCTGCAATGCCCGCCAATGCCCTGCAATGCAATGCCCGCCAATACTCTGCCCTGCCCTGCAATGCCCGCCAATGCCCTGCAATGCAATGCCCGCCAATGCCCTGCAATGCCCGCCAATACTCTGCCCTGCCCTGCAATGCCCGCCAATGCCCTGCAATGCAATGCCATACAATACTCTGCCCTGCCCTGCAATGCCCGCCAATGCCCTGCAATGCAATGCCATACAATACTCTGCCCTGCCCTGCAATGCCCGCCAATGCCCTGCAATGCAATGCCATACAATACTCTGCCCTGCCTTGCAATGCCCGCCAATGCCCTGCAATGCCATACAATACTCTGCCCTGCCCTGCAATGCCCGCCAATGCCATACAATACTCTGCCCTGCCCTGCAATGCCCGCCAATGCCCTGCAATGCAATGCCATACAATACTCTGCCCTGCCCTGCAATGCCCGCCAATGCCATACAATGCAATGCCATACAATACTCTGCCATACAATACTCTGCCATACAATACTCTGCCATACAATACTCTCAAGGTTATCCAAAGGATTAATTAGCTAATCAAGCTGGTAAGATCTTCTGGAGAGACATACATGAAGAGAGAGAAATCCAGAAGGTGCTCAGTCTTTTATAAAATTGTCATGAGAGAAACACATAGTCTGCCATTGCTGACCTCTCCTCTTGAAAATGTTGTCAGTCTATCATGCTGATCCTCTGGCCTTAATACATTCAGGTACTGACCTGGAACAAGTATGCAACAAATGAAGCAAGCATTTTTATCTGCGTATATGTTTTGTGTCAGTGATTTAGTTTAAGCATCAAGCTTAACATGACAGCCAGGTTACAAGCACTTTCAAAAGGAGGTCAACATTAGCAGGTTTGGTATTTGAATCTGAATTTAAAGCGGAAGTAAACCCATCCATAAAACAGTTTCATATCTGGCACATCCCAGAAATGTAACACTCCCATTGGTTGTGCTCTCAACCAAACTGTCAAACCATCCAATGGCTGGTGCATAACTGATCATGGCAAGTGTAGATTAAACAGAGGCAAACATGGCAGCTTTCTTGGCTGAAAACGATAGGAGGGTTTACTTACACTTTAAATTGACTTGATATAAATCAAATTCACCTTTTAGTGTCCCCAGAGGCTTAGTATCTAGTGAAAATGGCACCTATGGCAAGCACTGAAACTGCGCCCCTGTCAAAATATTTGAAACCCATCTTTCAGATAACCTTAACAAAAAAACACAAGTCAAATTCCTTAATCTTCCAATTAACAAATTATGGATTGGCACTACATAAAAATTACAACTGCACTTCCCTTGCTTTCACTGATGCAAACTGGTCTATGATGGGCTCAAAGTCAATTTTTTCTGTTTCTACACTCAACAGAGCAAGATCAGAGTCTGTCTTGACCCATGGAGGCTCTCAAATACAAAAGTATTCGTTTTAACTTGCTAAATGATCTCTCAAAGCTGGCGATAGAAACTGTGCAATAGTTATCATTATCTGAATAGCAATGCGAAGATTGGAGTAGACAATCTCAAATCCATATCGAACAATATATTCGAAAAGCTCTTTAGGTCTTGATATTTTCATGTTGGTCCAACTTAATAGCAAGATTCTGCAATCCAAAATTTCTTCATATGGCTGTCCATCAACATCAGAGCTGTAGAATTCGCCCAAATGTTCATACTTCTTCTTTAGGTCGTTATTATAGGAGCCGTAACATAGTCCCTCGACATCGAGAAGGAACCCAAACTCTGCGTCAGTGTCATGCAAATGGGAGAACCTTTCATCCATCTCTCTGTGAAGTGTTCCCTTCATGACTCTTTCCATCTCCTCCTTGGCTTATAACCCAGCATCTCTTGAGTTCTCACCAGACATTTGTTTCTTTCTTCTCTGATGTCTTTCAACTTCAATATTCCAGTCTTGACAGAGACTGAATCCTATTTTGAGTGACTTACTGACTTACACTTCTCTGTCATCATCAAAATGATCTCAGAAAGCTTTCAAATCTTCATGGAAGTTCATGCTAGGTATTATAACTCCGATTATTGTGAAGCAATTTATCCCTTGTGAGACCTTTATGCTTGGCCCGTATAAGATATAATCACAGAGGACAGTCCTCATCAGATTTGAACTCACCATTCCATCCACAAAGGTGCTTTTATTCTGAACATCAGGTTACAGCAGATGACAGAATACAAACAGATGAATAGATTGTAGTATTTATGCGGTCAAAAGATGAGATCGTCTGTAGCTTACTATGCAGAATTCATGTGCACTGCTACATGTGGCTTGTAGCTGCATCCATAATACAGGAAGTACAATCACAGGAAGAAGGGTGGAGCATTACATACAAAGGAAGTGTGTCATAACATAAGGGAAAAAGAACATAAGAAACAAGTGCATTACCACAAAACGTCACTAGATGGTAGCATGTGAACTAAATAGGAAAGTCCATAGAAAATGGTTAAGGAACAAGCTATATAAATTCTATGCCCCATTGGAGCAGCACACTCCCCGTCTGGTATGGTAAATGTCACTATATACATCAGAACAGTAGTTATGCAACTGCAAATAACAGTGTAATTTGCTAGATGTCTTTAAGGCCTGAAAGACATAAATGAACATGCATATAATACAATAAGAATAACTCTTAATTCAAGGCTTCAAGTTATGTCAACTAAAGTTCAAGACACTTTCTTCTTGAAGTCACAGGTAGGATCCAGCAGTGTAGGCAACCAAGTTCATTCCCCAAAGGGCAAGAGCAGAATAAGTTCCGTGATAGGTCTGATGAAAGTCTTTACAGTCCCTTGTCTTGAAACCTCCACCTTAAGTACCTTACCATCATCACTAGGAACGCTCTTTACAATAAGTCCCATGGACCATTCGATTCTTTCAGCTTGCTGGTCCTTAAGCAGAACAAGATCTCCAACTTGTATGTTAGGGATCAGCCGTTGCCATTTCCTGCGTCCTTGCAGAATAGAAAGATACTCCATCTTCCAACGATTCCAGAAGCAGTTGGCGAGGTGTTGTACTCGTTTCCACTGGTCATAGCACAGATTTCCTGCTTTAAAGTTTCTAGGTGGAACAGGAACAGACCCAAGTTTCTGGGTAAGAAGATTAGCTGGAGTAAGGATAGTTGGGGTCTTTAGATCCTTGGACACTGGAACAAGTGGTCTTGAATTAATTATGGCAGATGCCTCTGCCAGGAAGGTGGTAAGAATCTCGTGGGTAAGTCTTGTGGAATTAAAGTCCATAAGCATAGAGTCCAATATTTTACGTGTGATGCCTATCATTCTCTCCCATGAGCCACCCATGTGGGAAGAATGAGGAGGATTGAAAATGCATGTATAGCCTTTTTCAGTTAAAAAGTCTTGGATTGGCCTAGAGTTGAGCTGTAACTCTCTACATGCTCCAATGAAATTAGTTCCACAGTCAGATCTTGACTGGTCCTCTGATGGCTAGGAATCATCTCACTGAGCAGGCCGCAGATCACTGCGATATGCCGCTCGTGTCGGCTCCCGTGCGCATGCGCGGGAGTGACGTAATCGCGGCTCCCCCGAATCACAGCGCCGAAACAGCGAGACCCGGAAGTCACTCCGGGATACATGGCAACGGCGAATATGAAGACGGAGGACCACTTCGGGGGCTTCATTCTCAGGTAAGTTATTCATAAAGAACTAGTATGCTATGCATACTAGCTCATTATGCCTTTGCCTTGCAGGTTGCTTTTTTTTTTTTTTATTGCCTTTACTTCCTCTTTAATCTACTAATGGCCAGTCCTTGCTCCGCTCCATCTTGTAAAAACTCCAAGACGGCTGGACTGTCTGCAGCCACCTTTTTTGGTGTCTAGCCATGAACAGAAAACTTTCCAAAATGTAATAAAAATTGCTAGGGTTACTTTATATCTACTGGAAAGAATTGTATTTACCACCCTGTATGAGAGCCCTTTAGACCTCAGGATGCTTTCCTCAGACACCAAGCTGACATTTTCAGGTTATGTATTTTTGGCAAAAGGACTGGGTCCTGGGACAGCAGATCCTTCCTCTCTGGGAGGCTCTTCAGCCCGGTGCAGCAGTGTGGAAAACCGAGGCCTTTTTAGCCAATAAGGGACCACCAGGATCATTGTGGTGCTGTAAGGTAAACAGGACCTCCACCACTAAAAGGCCAGTGCGGATACTTGCTCATGCTCGTACACATTGCACACATGCCTGAAATACCAGTTCATCACGCACGGATATGTGCACGTGTGCACATTGGTGCGCAAACGAGTGTGCATGTGCGCATGTGTGCGTAAGAGCGCGCGTACACACAACAATTAGCACTTGATGCCCAGTGGCCTATTTAAACTGCTCTGTCACTGTAAGCAAGTGCTGGATGATCTTCAGCTCCTTCCTGACGCACCAAGTCCTGATCAGTTGCTCCTGTTTGTCCATGTATGACCCGGCTTGCCTTTGGACTTCCCCTCTGCTTGTTCCTTTACTCTGTTACCTGGTATCCTGACTCCCAGATTGCTTGTAACTCCCTCCAGTTGGCTGATCTTTGGGACTGTGTCTTCTTCCTTCTTGGGCTACTCTTGACCCCAAGTGGGCCCCTAGCCCCAGGAATTGGCATCCACGGTAATATGGGCGGACATCGGAAGAGACCATAGTAGACCCCGCACAAGGTTCTCTTCGTTCCTCCACCACCACAAAGATCTCTGGGTCTTTGGAGATAGGTGGAAGGTTGCGTCCAATTTCTCCTGCACCCCATCAGAGCTGCTCAGGATATTGGCCTGGAATCTCCTGAAATGGGCCCTTGCCCAGGGTACTGCTGGGATTGTTTCTGCAAGAAGGCCTAGACCCGACATGGACGAATGGATGGACACTACCAGATTTTATGAAAAAAGGCTCCCGTTGCCTTTACGTTTTTCACTTTCTCCTTTTTAAGATGGATCCTCTGCATTACCGAGTTCACCAAAAACCCTAGGTATTGCAAAGTCTGGGTGATAGGTTTGATTTCTCCCTGTTTATCAACCACCCCAGATCTTCCAAAAAGGAAATGGCCACTCGCAGATCCCCTTGTAATTGAAGAGCGGACGGTGTAAAAAATAAAAGGCTGTCCACAAGGTCTAGGAGTGTGTCTATGGGAATGTTTGACCATTCTTCCAGAAGCCCATTTGTGAGGTCAGGCATTGATGTTGGACGAGTGTCAGAAACCATGAAACAGACTGAGACAGAAGTACAATCAAATCACACTTGTTTATTAATAAAAATAAAAAGGTAAATAGGAAAAAGCATAGTCAAGCATAGCCAGAGTCCAGTAGCCAGATCGGGTAGTCAGTCAGTCCAAAGTTCATAAACCAGATCGGGTAATCAGCCAGGCTGGAAGTCAGGGATCCAAGGAGAGCAATCGCAAGCAGGATAAGAAGCCAGGAGGGATGTCAGCAAGCCAGTCTTGAAACAAACAGTAGGAGATGGTTCCTAGTGATGTGACCAACACGAAGGCAAAGGAAAAAGTGAGCTGGAAGGCTTTAAATAGGCAGGTCAGATGAGCATCATTGGGAACAGCTGGTAACTTAAAAGTAAAGTAACATTTTTTTTTCTTTTGCTTTTAAAGGTAAAGGAGAGATTTGGAGTCCTTTTGATCCCTGATCTCTCAATAAAGAGGACCCGTCATGCTTATATCTATTACAAGGGACGTTTAAATTCCTTGTAATAGAAATAAAAGTGATAAAAAAAATATATAAATAGTGTAAAAATAAAAAATAACATGTAAAATAAATAAGAAAAAAAATTGAAAGCGCCAGATATGCCTCCAAGCTTGTGCGCAGAAGTGAATGCATACGTAAGTCACACCTGAATATGTGAATGGTGTTCAAATCACACATGGTATCGCCACGATCGTTAGAGTGAGAGCAAAAATTCTAGCATAAGATCTCCTCTGTAACTCTTAACAGGTAACCTGTAAAAAAATTTTAAGCGTCACCTATGGAGATTTTTAAGTACTGAAGTTTATTACCATTCCACGAGCGTGTGCAATTTTAAAGCGTGACATGTTAGGTATCTATTTACTCGGCTTAACATCATTTTTCACATTACACAAAAAAACGGGGGTAACTATTGTGTTTTGTTTTTTCAAATTCATAAAGTGTATTTTTTCCCCCAAAAAAATTGCGTTTGAAAGACCGCTGCGCAAATACTGAGTGTCTCTCTAAGGTCTCTGCTAAAAAATATATATACGATGTAAAGTAATTTTCTAGCAACAAAATACTCATTTAAACTTGTAAACAAAAAGTCCCAGAATAGGCCTGGTCAGCAAGTGATAAGTTTGCTGCACTAGGATCCCATGCGCTCTCTCTCTCTCTCTCTCTATTTTGTCTAAATACAGGTGCGATTTGGACATGAATCGAACTGCATTCCTGCTCAAATCATATGCGATTCTTTGCAGTGCGATTTGAGCCCATTCATTTTGTATAGGCGCAAATCGCACCACAAAGTATCGGTACTCATTATCAGTTTGTACTTGACCGAAAGTATCATTACTCATACTCACCGATAATAAAAGGGTATCGGTGCAGCCCTAGTTTTAGAAGATGTATAAAAATGTGAATGCAGAGCTGCACCTGTGTTTGTTTTTTGGTCTTTAATGTTTGCTGTGATATTGTATAAATAAATACTGTGTGTTTGTTTTAAGATTGTATAAAAAAAAAGATGTTTGTTTTTATATCAGAACCTGGATATTTGAATACACCTAAGGGCTCTAGACGTGCAAAGAAATCTGAGTGCCCATTAAAGCGGAGGTCCACCCTAAAGTGGACCTTCCGCTCATTGGAATCCTCCCCCCCTCCGGCGCCACAATTGGCACCTTTCAGGGGGGAGGGGGGTGCAGGTACCTGTACAGTACAGGTATCTGCACCCACTTCTGGGATAGCTCTCTGCGGAAAGGGGCGTAGATTACGCCCCTTTCCGAAAGTCCCCCGCTGCCTGCTGGGAAACACACAGATCCCAGAGGCAGCAGGTCCATCCTTATTGCGCAGCGCGACTCGCGCATGCACAGTAGGGAACCGGGAAATGAAGCAGAAAGGCTCCACTTCCTGATTCCCATACCCAAGATGGCGGCGGCAGCACTCGAGAGACGATCGAGAGATCGGCTTCGGGTGCCGACATCGCGGGCGCGCTGGACAGGTAAGTGTCACTATTTTAAAAGTCAGCAGCTGCAGTATTTGTAGCTGCTGGCTTTTTAAAAAAAAAAAAAACGCGGACTCCCTCTTTAAGGCAGCTAATGCTTTAACGACGCTTATTTAATAGGGTTTCACTGATGTTTTTGTTGGCGAGTACCGATACTTTGTGTCGTGATTTGTGTCAATACAAAATAAATAGGTGCAATTCGCTCTGCAAAGAATCGCATGCAATTTGAACAGGAATTTGGTGCGATTCCTGTCTGAATTGTTGAAGTCAATTTCCCCCACTGCAACTGTGTGTGTGTATAGAAAGTGAAAAGCGCCATCTAGTGGGCAGTTTATTAAAAATACACTTAAATCTCCAAAAATACAGATTTAGCCGCACTAATCAATTGTCTATATATATAATTATTTTCTGTGCAAAAATAAGGTTTCAACCAGTGTAGTCCATATACCATATAAATGAACGGGAAATCAGTCTAATTAATCAATCTAGTCTGTAAAAACAAGGTAATATATGCAGTTCATATATCTTAATGAGAAGAGATATTATCACAGAAACCACATATAAGAAGAAAGCTCCTTTTCTTTATGAAAAACCAGGAATATAGTGAGACAAAAACACAGAGATGTCACCTCCACGCGTGCAGAAGATATAACCAGGGGGGTATGTGAAAGCCCCCCCCCCCCGGTAATGCTCTTACTGGGATCTTCCAGTTAAACAGGCATATCAGTACTCCAGCTTTGGTGTGAGTCCTCACTGCTTTCTCCACCCATAAACTTGTATCATCTCAGTAAAAACATATAAATACAAACGGTCATAGTGTAATCTCATAAAACACTGATTTATTTAATAATAGTCCTAAAAAAACATCAGGTTATGCACTCACAAAAGATACAAAGAAAGTTCACATATCATCACTTCACTTGTTACCGTCACAGTGCCCGATATGTGCAGACTTCTCCTAATGCTCACTGCAGCTTGTCACGGCTGACTGCAACCAATGGGAGACCCGTACGCCTATCTAGGAACACTGCCGTTGTTCAGCTCGTCGTGTGGCTCCAGCTGACGCGTTTCGTCATTCTGACATCATCTGAGGGTGGGGCCACACGGCGCTCACTCTCCTTTATGTCTCTGGAGTCAACAATTAACATATTAACCCCTTCTTCATGTATGGCTTATGCATCGGTCATTACACCGGCAACATCCAGCCGTAACAATCTGCAGATGCGGCGGCTTATACAAGTAGGGCGCAACATAGCACTCCCATACATTTAGCAATATTAATCGGCCATGAATCGTTTACAGATAAAGTTAACCAGTAATATATATAAAAGAAAATTATTTTACATACACGCATTACTAAAAACACTCTTCTACTTATAATATGTCCATGTTCTAATCTAGCAGCCTTAATTAAACAAATAGTTTATTAATCGATTAATTTCAACTCAGTCAGTCCTATAAAATAAACTATGCATATTACGGGAGCAGAGAGGATCTCTCCGACATTACCGCGCTCACCCGTAGTTTGCTAAAGACTGAGTGTTTGCTATTCCACTGACATAATATCAATCAGAATGATATACAGGAACCTAAACCTCATTAAAAATCCTACACCCGCTATTATTCATGAATAAATACCTATATACATTTCATTATGATTCCTAAAAAAAATTTTTTTTCAAAGTATTTTTAAAATACATTAGAATTCATATCATATAAATACTCAATTAATGGATCAAATCACTATATAGCATAACATTAAATTAATCTCTTTAATTTTAAATAAAAATTAAATACATAAAGATAGATACAAATATATTAATTAGTGTACTCATAATGTTTTTTGTTTAAAACTCGTATCAATTCTACCACTCAACTCATTTCATTAATTATCTATATACTACCCAAATCCATTAGCTGAACATAGCAGCTATCAGGTCAATAAAACAATCCTTTTTTTTTTTTACCATACAGGGTACATTGTATTTCACTGTGCATTATAAGGTATTAGCATAATGAATAAAAAAAAAATAACAAAATTAAAAAATAAAAATTAACCATAACCACCAGCGCCATATGAATACCCCGCTAACTCTGGTGAACTGCTACCAATACTCTAACCACAAAATTAAAGCATCATGTTGATGCTTCAACCAACCTATTATTACTTTTATACCTACACCATATGATTATAGTTTTAATGTAACCGAAATATCCTTCAATAATCACTAATAAAGGAGTTCACGTCCAACTCAACGTTTAACCCACTTGGAGTAAGAGTATTCATTAAATATATCCAGCGAGATTCTCTTTTTGATATCTCGTGCACCATATTTGAACCACACCAATTTGGGTGTATCAAAACCCCAAAATTTCAACAAAGACGGGTCTTGGTCGTGATATTTCTTAAAATGCAATGAAACCCCATGGTCTTTAAAACCAACCTCTATATTGTGGTTATGTTCCGAGATACGTTTCTTTAAAGTCCTTTTAGTTCGTCCCACATACATCAAAATACATGGACATTGTAAAAAATACACTACGTGCGTGGAATTACAGGTAATAAATTCCTTAATTTCAATTCTATTATTATTGCCTTTTGAGACAAACTCAGTAAGGCCTCTGATGGGTTGCTTCACTTTTGCACAGGTTTGACATCTGCATGCAAAGAAAAACCCCTGATCCCAAAAAGTCATTGGTTTCTTTCTGGTGGATCTAAAACTTTTTTTTACCACCATTTTGCCAAAACTCTGGGCCTTTCTGTATATGAATAATGGATTGTTTGGAAGTGATTGACTCAGGCACTTATCCATACGCAATATATGCCAGGGTTGTCTAAAAATGTTCTCCACTTCCTTGTACTGAACATGGAAGTTGGAGATAAAACCCCATTCATGATTAGAATTGGCTTCCCTTGGTTTGTCCTCAAGGCACTTATCTCTCGGAATCTTTCCCACAGATGTAACAATTTTATCTAAAACAACTTCGTTATAACCTTTTTCAAAAAAACATTTCTTTATAACTTCAGATTGAATATGGAAGTCACTGTCTAATGTACAATTTCTTCTAATGCGCATGACCTGACCTTTCGGAATATTGCTCAGCCAATGTGGATGATGTCCACTAGTCAAAGGGAGGTAGCTGTTTCTATCAGTGGGTTTGAAATACACTTTGGTGATCAAACCATCTCCCTGTCTGATGATATCTACATCAAGAAAATGAATCTGATCCTTACTATATTCATAATCTAAGACAATATTATTTCTATAAGAATTTAAAGCGGAGGTCCACCCTAAAATGGACCTCCGCTCATCGGATTCCCCCCCCCCTCCGGCGCCACAATCGGCACCTTTTAGGGGGGAGGGGGGTGCAGTTACCTGGATAATCCAGGTAACTGCACCCACTTCCGGGCTAGCTCTCTGCGGAACGAGCGTAGGTTACGCCCCCGTTCCGCAAGCGCCCGCCCCCTTCAGCAAGTGCCCCGCTGCCTGCTGGGAAACACACAGCTCCCAGAGGCAGCGGGGACCGTCCGGATTGCGCCGCGCGGCTCGCGCATGCGCAGTAGGGAACCGGGAAATGAAGCCGAAAGGCTCCATTTCCTGATTCCCATACCCAAGATGGCGGCGGGACCCGGCAGCCGAGCGAGCGATCGGCTTCGGGTGCCGACATCGCGGGCGCGCTGGACAGGTAAGTGTCACTATTTAAAAGTCAGCAGCTGCAGTATTTGTAGCTGCTGGCTTTTAAAAAAAAAAAAAAAAAACGCGGAGTCCCGGTGGACTCCCGCTTTAATTGTACCATGAACTCCTGCAAAGAGTCCTCAGTGCCCTCCCAAATAAACAGGAGGTCATCAATATACCTTCTGTAAAATAATAAAGGCTTCCTCTGTTGTGCAAAGACTGATTTGTCTTCCCACTCATAAATAAATTTGCTAAACTGGGAGAAAATTTTGCCCCCATAGCAACGTCCCGTTTTTGTGAATAAAACTGGTGATTGTACCAAAAGTAGTTGTGAGACAAGCAAAAATCCAGAGCCTGCCTCAAAAAATACTTTCTGCTCATAAGGTATGTCATCTCTTTGACATAGTGCCCAATTGAGTGCTAACAGTGTGTCGTCATGTTGTATTATACTATACAATGATGACACATTGGCCGTTACCAGGCAAACTTCTGCTTTATCTGTTAAATCTGACTAATAATCTGTAACAAGTTTTTCGTATCTTTTAAGTATGCCTTCATTCTTAAAACACTGGCCTGCAAGAAAGTGTCTAGGTATTGTCCCAATCTTGCGGTAGCTGAACCGATGCTATTTACAATTGGGCATGCTGGAGGAATTACCGGGTTTTTATGTACCTTAGGTAATGTATAAATTGTTGGTATTCTACAATAACTAGGTACCAATATGTAGCCTCCTTCTTATTCAGCACTCTACTTTTTGTTCCTAAAGATACATTAAAAATGTTAGCACTCACATTAAAGTGGACTTCCTCTAAAAAAAAATAAGGACACTCACCTGTCCAGGGAGCCCGGATGTCCTCACCCGAAGCCGACCCGTCCCTCGGCTCCCATGAAGGGGCCGGAATCTTCAGTAAGGGAATCAGGAAATGAAGCCTTGCGGCTTTACAACTTGGTTCCCTACTGCGCATGCGCAAGTCTCGCTGCACATCCTGACTGGTCCCTGCTGTCTTCTGGGACCTGTGTGGGCAGACAGCGTGGGAGGAGGGGTTGGACATGGCGTAGATCGCCACAGATTCTGCGGTGATCTATCGCTGGAAGTGGTTGCAAATGCCTGGATTAGACGGGTATCTGTTCCCCCCTGAAAGGTGCCAAATGTGAAAGGAACTGGATAAGCGGAAGTTCCATTTTTGGGCAGAACACGCTTTAAGACTCCTTTCACACTGGAGGCGTTTTTTTAAATAGCGCCAGTAAATAGTGCCAGTAAAACGCCAGAAAAATGCCTCATCTGCAATCACAGTGTGAAAGGTCGAGTGCCTTCACACTGGGGCGTTGCACTGGCAAGACGTTAAAAAAAGTCCTGCAAGCCGCATCTTTGGGGTGCTTTAGGAGTGCTATATAATCGCTCCTAAATCGCCCCTGCCCATTTATTAAAAGTATTGTGTCCACATACTTCACACACTGCTCTTTGACTGATTAAAGCGGGAGTCCACCGGGACTCCGCGTTTTTTTTTTTTTTTTTTAAAAGCCAGCAGCTACAAATACTGCAGCTGCTGACTTTTAAATAGTGACACTTACCTGTCCAGCGCGCCCGCGATGTCGGCACCCGAAGCCGATCGCTCGCTCGTCTATCGGGTCCTGCCGCCGCCATCTTTGGTATGGGAATCAGGAAATGGAGCCTTTCGGCTCCATTTCCCGGTTCCCTACTGCGCATGCGCGAGCCGCGCGGCGCAATCCGGACGGTCCCCGCTGCCTCTGGGAGCTGTGTGTTTCCCAGCAGGCAGCGGGGCACTTGCTGAAGGGGGCGGGCGCTTGCGGAAAGGGGCGTAACGTACCCCCCTTTCCGCAGAGAGCTAGCCCGGAAGTGGGTGCAGTTACCTGGATTATCCAGGTAACTGCACCCCCCTCCCCCCTGAAAGGTGCCGATTGTGGCGCCGGAGGGGGGGGGGATTCCGATGAGCGGAGGTCCATTTTAGGGTGGACCTCCGCTTTAAATAAAGTGCAACAGTCTTATCTGGAAGGTCTAGTTTACAGGAGGACCACACCCAGGACTGATGACATCATAATGTGTACAGTAGACACCTGTATACTATAGATTAGGTCTGCACACACAGCACATTAGGAGTGTTCATGTATTGCAGAATCCTATAATGATTAACAGCAGAAACAAATTAAATACAACTTAATTAAAGATAAAGTTTAATCTGCTTATAATTGCCTTCCCCAGTTCCTCCTCTCTAGCCTCATCAACATGCTAATTAAAACTTTAACCACTTCACCTCTGGTGAAGTGGTTAAAGTTTTAGATTAGCACGTTGATTTACCCCCCTTCCCCTTACCCCCCTTCCTAACAGGCCATTTTTTGTGATACAGCAATTGTGTGGTCATACAACGATGTACCCAAATATAGCCTTCTGTTGGTGGTATTTGATCACCACTAAGTTTTTATTTTTTATTTTTTGCGCTATAAACAAAACAAAAAATAAAAAATAAAATATTTTTTATTTTATGCTATAAAACATATCCAATAAAAAAATGTAAAACATCTAATTTCTTCATAAATTTAGGCCAATATGTATTCTGCTACATGTTTTTGGTTAAAAAAATCCAAATAAGTGTATATTGATTGGTTTACGCAAACATTATAGCATCTACAAACTACTGTATATATTTATGGATTTTTTTTATGCCAGTAATGGCGGCGATAAACGACTTATAGCAGGACTGCGATATTGCGGATGACATTCTGACACTAACTGACACTTTGTAGGAACCAGTGACACAAATACTGTGATCAGTACTAAATAAAATGCGCTGTCACTATACTAATGATACTGGCTGGGAAGGGGTTAAACATCAGGGGAGATCAATGTGTTAAATGTGTGCCTAGCCAGTGTTTATGTGTACTGTATGTGCTGCTTTTACTAGGGGAAGAGATGGATTCTAGTCCACATAATCCATCCCTTCCCCCTGTCATAATGGAACTCTGCCTTGTTTACATAAGCAGTAGACGTGTGCAATTCGTTTTGTTCCAAATGAATTTTTTGCCAAAATTCGACAAATTTGTTTATTCAGAACTATTAGAATTTAACGAAAACCCGTTTAACTAATTTTCCCGAAAACGAAAATTCGTCAATTCAAAAACTCGTAAATTCGAAAGTTGAAAGTCTGAAAATTTGGAAATTTGAAATTCAAAAATTTGAAATTTAAAATTCGAAAATTTGGAAATTCAAAAACCATAAATTTGAAAACCTGAAAATCCGAAATAATAACTAATAAAAACTATTAATGACTAATACATTATAGGTACTGGAGTTTCCTTTCAAATTTGGCTTCTTTTCAAATTAATAATAATTAATAATAAAAACGTTTTATTTATTATTATTCATTTGTTACGTTCCATTCGTTTAGATGCAGCATTCATTATTTCAGAAAAATTCATAACCTCGGATAAATTCATATTCGTTACGTTCCCTAATGCCGCATATACGCGATCGGAAATTCCGCCAGCAAAAGACCGATAAGAGACTTTTGCTGGTGGAATTCCAGCCAGCAAAAGATTGAGAGCAGGTTCTCAATTTTTCGGTTGGGAAAAGTTCAGATCGGAAATTGCGATTGTCTGTACCAATTCCGACGCATTAAAATTCCTACGCATGCTTGGAAACAATTTGGCGCATGCTCGGAAGCATTGAACTTCATTTTCTCAGCTCATCGTAGTGTTGTGCGCCACCTCGTTCTTGACGGTTGAAAGTTCAGCGAACTTTTGTGTAACCGTGTGTATGCAAGCTAAGCTTGAGCGGAATCATCGATCATAACAGCGCCTAGAGGCGATTCAGTTCGCATTGTGCGCTATATAAGTATTTCATTCATTCATTCATTCATAATGAATGACCCGAAAAAAAGGAAAAAAAAAACGGAATAAAACGAAAACGAACAGATTTTTCTGCAGTGCACATCTAATAAGCAGATATGTGTTATTTACCAAAGAATGGTGGTGCCAGAGGACATTGAGTGCCCGGCAACCGTAGACCGGGTTCTGCTGTGAAGAATCACGCAGGAAGGGGCCCACCGTGCGCCCCCTGCAGGCGGAAGTGTGTGATCACATTTATATACATGATCCTGTGCAGAGCTGCTGCCCTGTAGTGGTAAAACTGCTATAGGGCAGTCAGCAATGATTAAATAAAACCTTCTAGTTTTTATTACATACCTATGTTAGACCCAGTGGCATCATGACTTGGTGTCTGTACTTCTCTATGTAATGCATGCAGATCGGGGCTGCTGAGAGGGGACAGCAGGGTGCTGTACATAGCAAGGCCTGCCACTCATGTGAGCCCTACGAAGCTTGCAGATCCAAGCCGCAGCCGCAGTACACATGATTGTGGTGTGTCCCCACTCACTGCAATAGTTGGCATTTGGCTGGCATCCTGCATTCCAAACAGGACTCATGGAATCATTTTAGCCATGCTGCACCGCGATGGCAGCACGCCACGTGGTAGTTGGAGGCAGCAACACTGCTGCCCAATTGTCTATTATGACCACCTTTTGCGTAATTAAGGCCAAATGCTCCATTCGCATTTTGCGTTTTGTAAATGTGCACAAACTTCGCTCTGCATGTTTGTGTGCGTTTTTTGCACCATACTCGTAGGGCAGCCCTACGCATGACAAATGCGACAACAGCGCATTAAAATTATACATTATTATTATACAGGATTTATATAGTGCATAGAGATGAATGGATAAACTTTGCTTGGTTTTTACCCTAGGCTCACACTTCTTTGTGTGTCTGCAGAAATCGCAGAGATGCCCAAACCTGCAACCACCCGCAGTAAAAACGCACTACTCTGTGTAAACGCACGGGGCTGCCATTCATTCTGATGGACACTGATAAGCAGCAGTGATGGGCACTGATAGGCAGCAGTGATGGGCGCTGATAGACTGCACTGATGGGCACTGATAGACTGCACTGATGCGCAGCAGTGATGGGCACTGATAGGCAACAGTGATGAGCACTGATAGGCAGCACTAATGGGCACTGATAGGCAGCAGTGATGGGCACTGATGGCTCTCTCCTCTCCTCATGCTGTGACAGCGTGGGGAACGGAATGCCGATAACCAGCAAGTGGGTTTACATTGTGATCAGCTGTGATTGGACACAGCTGATTACGTAGTAAAAAGCTGCTATGATTAGCTCCTTACCCCGATCACAGAGTGTGCTGGGTGAACGATCACACCACATGAAGCCCTCCCAGAACTGACGAACGCACTGTAGCCTTCATTTTGCTATAAAAAATAAATAAATAAATCCCGTAGTTTGTAGACACTACAACCTTTGTGTAAATCAATCACTACACACGTATTGGGATTTTTTATTTACCAAAAACATGTAGTAGAATATATATTGGTCTAAATGTATCAAAAAATTAAATTTTTTCATTTTTTTTTAAACTGGATATGTTTTATAGCAGAAAGTAAAAAATAATGTTTTTTTTTCCACAATTGTCGCTCTTTTTTTGTTTATAGCGCAAAAAATAAAAACCGCAGCGGTGATAGAATACCACCAAAAGAAAGCTATATTTGTGGGGAAAAAAAGGACATAAATTGCTTGGGTACAACGTCACACGACCGCGCAATTGTCAGTTATGCAGTACCGTATCGTAAAAAATGCCATGGTAAATCTTCCAGCGTTCAAGTGGTTAAATGGACTGTGGTGCGTTTGTGCAAATCTGCCAAATAGACATGTGCACTGCTGAAAAATGTATTCTTTTTTGTTTCATTCGTTTGTTTGTTTTTTTCAGATTTTTTGGGTCATTCGTTATGATTAGAATTCGATAATATGGAAATTTGAAATCTGAAAATTAAAAAATGCGAAAATTTGAAAATCTAAAATTAAAAAAAATCGGAAAATAGGGAAATTCGAGAATTTGTAAATTCGAAAAATTCTAAATCTGAAAATTTGAAAATCCGAAAATTCTAAAATCCAAAATAATAACTAACGCTGGCCATACACAGTTAGTTTTTTTATTTCTAATAAAGGAATTTTTCAAAAGTGTGTTTGTCTTATTTAACTATTTTTTACACTTTCTTTGTGAAATGGTAGGGGTATTTTTTTACCCCCTTACCATTTCAAACAGGGGGGGGTGCCGGGATCTGGGGGTCCCCTTGTTAAAGGGGGCTTCCAGATTCTGATAAGTCCCCCGCCCGCAGACCCCCACAACCACCGGTCACGGTTGTGGGGATGAGGCCCTTGTCCTCATCAACATGGGGACAAGGTGCTTTGAGGGGTCACAGACCCTCAAAGCATCCTCCCAATGTTGAGGGCATGTGGCCTGGTATGGTTCAGGAGGGAGGGGGGGGCCGCTCTCTCATCCCCCCCTCTTTTCCTGCGGCCTGCCAGGTTGCATGCTTGGATAAAGGGTCTGATATGGATTTTTAGGGGGACCCCCATGTCAATTTTTTTTTACATTTGATGCGGGGTTCCCCTTAATATCCATACCAGAACTGAAGGGTCTGGTATGGATATTTAGGGGGAACCCCACGTCAATTTTTTTTTTTAATTTGACGCAGGGTTCCCCTTAATATCCATACCAGACCTGAAGGGCCTGGTAATTGAATTTGGGGGACTCCCACGCTTTTTATTTTTTATTTTTTTTTATCAATGACTTTTAATGAGTGTTCTCTGTATAACGGAGCTGACAGTTCATAATAGCTGCGAGTGATTTTAAAGGACTTTTTTTCCTGCATAAATGACACTTTGTGCAGGGACAGTTCTAAGCACCAGAAACATGCGCCCCTTCACAGGCACACTATAGACAACCCCCCCCCTACGAAATTTAAAGGAATATTACACTTTTATTGTTTCACTTTAATCATTATTAAAATCACTGCTCCCGAAAAAACAGCCCTTTTTAAAACTTTTTTTGCATTGATACATGTCCCCTGGGGCAGGAGCCGGGTCCCCAAACACTTTTTAGGACAGTAACTTGCAGAATCTTTTCTCTCTGTCAAATCTTTTTTCTCTGTTGAATATTTTCTCTATATAATCTTGGACTAATAGAGGTAAGGTTAGGCACATTCGACCACAGGTTCTATAGACACAGATTGTTATTGTCAGAGTCACATCGAATCTCCTATTCTATATCAAACTGTTGTAACAATGAAAACGAAAATAAAGCATTTATTTATGTCGGATCTTTCATTTTTCGGATTCTGTGCTTTCGTTATCGTTTGTCAAAACGAAAACGAAAATAGCTGAAATTCGGACGAAAATGCATTCGGGCGAAAACGAATGCACATGTCTAATGTCTAGTGGATACAGTGATGGCGTTATTGCATGCACGTTCTACAGATTATTATTTTTTTTATTATTATTTCCGACCGTTTTTGACAAGCCATTTTCTATCCATGTATGGCCAGCATTACTAACTAATAATAACTGACTATTAAATTATAGGTAGTGGAATTTCCTTTCAAATTTGGCTGTTGGTGAAAGTAACCAATGCGAATTTATCCAAAGTTACGAATAATCCAAAATAACAAATGCCGCATCTAAACAAATGGAATGTAACAAATTAATAATAATAATAATAATAATAAAAAGTTTTCATTATTATTTATTATTATTAATTTGTTACATTCCACTCGCTTAGATGCGGTATTCGTTATTTCGGATACATTCGTATTCGCTACGTTCACGGACAGACAAATTTGAAAGGAAATTCCAATACCTAGTTAGTAATAGTTGTTAGTTATTAGTTTGGATTTTCACATTTTCGGTTTTCGAATTTTCACATTTTTGAATTAACGAATTTGTCGAATTTAGAAGAAAACGATTTTGGAATAAAATTAATTGCACGTCTACTGCAAATAGCAGAAAAAGACAGATGTGAACCGAGCCTTGATGTGTAATGTTTTCATACAAGAGAAATGGTAGGAGGAAAACTGCACATGAAACTAATTACGGAAGAACATGCAATGAAAAAAAACTTTGTAATCATGAAAGATTAAGGGGGCGGTTCACACCAGATGCAGTACTGTACAGTGCATTTTTATTCTCCATCAAAAACGCATGGATGGTAGATTATATGAGTTCCAATGGCCTAGTTAACAGCAGTGCAGTCCATACTGTATTTTTTGAATGCACAGAACTGTATTGGGACACGGCAAAATGCATCAAAAATGCACGAGAAAACATCTTAATGCATCAAAAAAAGCATTACAGTAAAAAAAAAAAATGCAGGACACTTTGGGAAAAATGGAGGGGAAATAAAACCACACTGAGAGCCGAATCACACTACAAAAACACACTCTAGATCCGCTCTGGATGTGTTTCTGCATGCGTGTTTCTAACCACTTTTGATGTGTTCCGGTATGTTTTTGTTGCATTTGTGATGCGTTTTCAGATGCATTTTTATGTGTTTTTGTTATGCTTTGCAGGGCATTTTTGATGCGTTTCATTGCGTTCCTGTTCATTCCAGTGCAGGAAAAATGCAACCTGTTCTACTTTTTTTTCTGGAACTGGAACTGACCGGACTGGTGTGAACTATGCCATTGGAAACCATATAACCTACTTTCCATGTGTTTGGATGCAGAAAAATGCAGTATGAACCGGTCCTGAAAAAGCATTGAAAACACACCAGAATGTAGCAAAAACGCATTAAAAACACGCACGCAAAAAGGCATGTGTACTGCATTTCTGCGTTGTGAACCGGCCCTAAGGCTAGGTTCTAACCTATGCGTTTTGCGGTGCATTTTTAGTTTTGCAGAAACATACTACAGCCCTTTTAACATGGTTACCTATTCACAACTGTGCTTTTTCAAGCGGTGCGTTTTCTGGAAAGGGTCAGGGCCTTGGGCTTGGTTCACACCTATGCAGTTTGCTTTTGATCCGTTTCTGCTGTGCTTTTTGCGGTGCATTTTGACACACTTTTTGCATGCTTTTTGATGCATTTTGCATTTTTTATGCTTTTTTTTTTCTTTAGCCAATTTGTTGTTGGGTGGATTAAAAATCCAAAACGTGGCAAAATCGCAACAAAAACGCTCTACTTGCTTTTCTGCAGCTACTCCGTTGAAGCCTATTAAACCAAAAATCCACCTAGTTTCACACTGGTACATGGAAAACACTGCATGTGATTTGCACAGAAATCGCATCTCTTCCTGTGCACAGCGCATGTGATGTTGTGTGGTGCGATTTGAGCCATACAGTTTGTATGACTGAAATTACATCTGCATCAAAATGGTGCAGGACTCTTTTTTTTCCCCCGGCCCTGAATTGCAGCGCAATGCGATTCTGTCAATTGTACTACATTTTGTGATCTGTTTCAGGGCATCGTTAATCTAACATTGACACACATAGAAGATCACATGGATGCCATGCGATTACCAGGCAGTGCCTTACATCAGTGTGAACCAGGGCGGATGCAATGCAGGAAACACACAAGATTCACTGCGTTTCCCCGCATCACTTGGCAATCGCACTGCGTTCCTGTGATCTGCTACGGATGTCAGTGAGCCATACAAAATGTACATTACATGTGATGTGCGCAGGAATGCGGTGCGATTCCTTTGTGAATCACATGAGGTGTTTTCCATGCAACCTGTATGAACCTAGGCTGACCCTTTCCAAAAACGCAGCGGCAAAAAAAAAAAGGCATAGATGTGAACGCGTCCCATATGAGTGCACTGCAGTGCGTTTCTGCATTACAAAACGCATAGGTGTGAACTGAGCCAACAGGTTGTGTTTTGGTTCCATAGACTTCAATGAAAACGCAGCAGAAACACTTTGAGAAATGCATTGCTTGAGTTTTGGATGCATTTTTGCTGTGTTTTTGCTGGTTTCTCCCACGTGACAACAGACACCTCTCCAAAACGCATCAAAAATGTGTGTGAAAGAATAGTAAAACGCATCAACCATACCCTGCGTAGGTGTGAACCTGGCCTTATTGTATCATTGTATGTAAAGTCTTTGAGAATTTTCATACCATTAGCCCCCCGTTCACATTGGAGCGATTTGTCATGCGATGTGACTCCGACTTTGTGGTGTTGTGTTTATTTGAAAAAGTAGTACATGAACTACGATTTGGGGTGCGACGTCAATAGACATCTGTGCATGTGATGTCTTCAAAGTCGCACCCAAAGTTGCACTGAGACGTGGCTTTTGAAATCATGCGATTTAAAGCGAAGTTGCACAATTTCAAAGCTCACACTCAATGTGAACTGGGGCTAAGTAGCATTCTGGGGTTAACAATCGAGGGATAATGAATGATCGTTTGTCTGATTTTCTTATAGTATGTACCAGCCCCCCGTTCACATTGGGCAGGTCAAATCGCATGACAAGTCGCAACCTATTGCTGACAATCACACAGTTCAAACCGATGCGATTTTGCAGTGCCGTACTGATTTGAAAAAATTGTTCCTCCACTACTTTTGGAGATTTCCGGGTGTGACTTGAATAGACATCTGTGCATGAAACCACACAGATGTCTTTAAAGTCGCACCTGTAATCGCACTGCAACGTGGCTTTGAAATCTTGCAATTTCAGGTGACATCTCACGATTTTAAAGCCGCAGTGAATGTGAACGGGGGCTTAGTACCATTCTGAGGTTCAGTGTGGAAAGAACAATGGAGGAAAAATGCACAATTGTTTTTTCTGATTTTCTTATAGTATGTACTAGCTTAAGCCTCTGTTCACATTGGAGCGACTTGACAGGTCAAATCGCATGACAAGTCGCATCCTATTGCCAGCAATCACGTTCAAAATGATGCGACTTTGTGGCGCTGCACCGACTTGAAAAAAATAGTCCCTTCACTACTTCTGCCGATTTCTGGTGCGACTTGAATAGACATCTGTGCATGAACCTGCGAAGATGTCTTGAAAGTCGCACCCGAGATGCGGCTTTGAAATTGTGTGATTTCGGATGAAGTCGCACAATTTCAAAGCCGCAGTCCATGTGAATGGTGAACAGGGGGGTACAACTTTTTTTTTTGTTGGGACGCCCTCCATCTATAGGGAGATTTCCTGGGACTTCCTGTCCTGATTGATGATTGGCTGACATGCGATACATAGCAGAGGTGTGATGATCATTGTTCTGGCAGACAATGGCGCAGTGTGTCAGTCGCAGGGAATTTATTGGCCAGAATGTGAGTGTCGCCGCGGTGACCATTGTTCCCGGCTCTCTGGGTCTATTCTGGTTTCCCCGGTAACCCTTGTTGTTGTTGTTACACAAAGTTCCCAAAGAGTTTGCAGTGAATGAGAGGAGCGGGCAGTGAGTGCGACTGATTCATGGCGGGGATGGGAGATCGCAGCCCACGGGGGGCCCCTTCATTGCTGCCAGATATCCGCCATCCGGTCCTCCTCCTGGGGGATCCCGACACCCTTTCTGTGCGGGGACACTCCCGAGCGGGGGGTAAAGAGGACCTGTCTGCTTCCTCCACCCGGAGGGCGACTCTGCGTGACAACCTGAGAAAGAGTCGGACCGTTCACCTGGACACCTGGAGGAGCCTGGATCACTGGGCCAACGCCGGTAAATGTGCTCTTCATCCCTCATAGACAAATGTCGGATTTTTGGAAGAGCTAGAACCACTGTAAGGTTTTTTTTTCCTGCTGATTGTGACCCCATTGTGGAAATTTCCCTCACTTCCTGTCTTGGTGACACCAACACAAGAAATGGGGAGGAGCTGGGACAGGACGGCACAGACAGAAAATGAAAACTTTATCAGAAGTCCTAGCCTTTCCCCAGTCTACTGACGATGTGTCCCCATTGGAGAGATTTCTCATCACTTCCTGTCTTGAGAAAATCTCATCAATATCACCATGGCAATAAAAATACTTTTTATTAGATGAGGGGTTAAAGGGGGGTGGGGGGGGGGCTTTGTTAGATTTTTATTGGTGTCTGTGACCCCATCCTGGAAATTTTCACTCACTTCTTGTCCTGGTGACACCAGCACAAGAAATGGGGAGGAGCTGGGACAGGAAGGCACCAACAGAAAATTAAAACTTTATCAGAAGTTCTAACCTTTCCCCAGTCTACTGACGATGTGTTTTAGTCTGTGTCCCCATTGGAGCGATTTCTCATCACTTCCTGTCTTGAGGAAATCTCTTTATCAAAATCACCATGGCAACAAAACACTTTTTATTAGATGAGGGGGTTAAGGGGGGGGATTTGTTAGCTTTTTATTGGTGTCTCCTGGTGACACCAGCACAAGAAATGGGAGGAGATGGGACAGGAAGGCACAGACAGAAAATTAAAACTTTATTAGTTCTAGCCTTTCCCCAGTCTAATGATGATGTGTCTGTGTCCCCATTGGAGAGATTTCTCATCATTTCTTTTCCTGACAGGAAGTGAAGAGGGAATATCTTAATCAAAATTATCATGGCAAGAAAAATACTTCTTATTAGATGGGGAAAGGCTGTTAGCTTTTTATGGCTGTCTGTGTCCCCATTCCAAAGTTTTTCACTCACTTCCTGTTCAGGTGACACCAGCACAAAAAATGCAAGGCACAGTTGACATTGGGATGGGAAGGCACAAACTATAAATGCAAACTCCACACTACTAAAGGAGTGTTTCTGTCTGTGGCTCCAATGGTGAGATTTCTCATCACTTCCTGTATTGACAGAAAGTGAAGAGGAAATCACTTTATCAACATCATCATGGCAATCAAACTAGTTTTTATTAGATGGGGAGGATCTGTTCATTTTTTAGAGCTGTCTGTGTCCCCATTCTGGAAATTTTCACTCACTTCCTGTCTTGGTGACACCAGGAGAGGAAATTGGAGAAGCAGTTGTCACTGAGACAGGAAGACACAGACTGAAATTTCCTACTTTTTAGCCTCTCTCCCCAGTCTACTTACGACATGTTTTCGCCGGTGTCCCTATTGGGAAGATTTTTTATCACTTCCTGTCCTGACAGTAAGTGAAGAGGAAATCTCTTTATCAAAATCCTGATGACAGTCAAATGTTTTTATTAGATGGGGAGGGTCTGTTAGATTTTAATGGGGTTAAAGGGCGGGAGGGGGGTGGGGGGTCGGGATGTGTTAGGTTCTTATTGGTGTCTGTGTCCCCATTGTGGAAATTTGCACTCACTTCCTGTCTTGGTGACACCAGCACAAGAAATAGAAAATGCGGATGACACCAGGATAGGAAGGCACAGACAGAGCTTGAAAATGCAAGCTCCTCCCTAAAGGCATGTTTTAGTCTGTGACACCAAGGGAGAGATTTCTCATCACTTCCTGGCCTGATATGAAATAAATTGGAAATTACTTTATCCAGATCATCATGGCAAGCAAAACATTTTTTATTAGATGCAGAGGATCTGTTTTTTCAATCTGTCTGTGTCCCCATTCTGCAAATTTTCACTCACTTCCTGTCTTGGTGACATCAGTGCAAGGAATGGGAGCAGTGGTTGTCACTGAAACAGGAAGACACTGACAGGAAATGAAAACAGAAGTTCCTGTTTCAATCTGTGTACCATTGGAGAGATTTTGGCTTAAGATTTTAAAGCTGAACTTCAGAAAGGTACAAAAGGTTGCAGTCCCTGTACAGCAGAGCTCAGACTGGGCAAGGGAGAAACAGCACAAAGAGTCATTCAGTTAATGTGCTGACAAGGAACATGCTGATTGGAGGAGAGAGCAGAGCGACAGAGAGATGAACACACAACTATGCCTGCTGTGCTGCATCTCCTTTCATTGTCCAATCACAGGCTGAGGGAGGGTCAAGGATGACCTGGGCTCAGGGGAAATGGGTTGAATGATGGCCACCAGACAGAGGACACCACGGAGTAAAAAAAAGTGCTGTGAATCATTGGCCAGCAGCTGTGTCCAGTGGATTTGTTGGATCTGGGTGTGTCTACATGTGGCTCGCATTACACAGCCTGTAATGCCTAGTGTGGAGCAGGCTCACTCCCGAGCTGCTGCTCTGTGTGTCCATTCACACACGGCGCCGCCCCTGCTCTCTTTTCATTGGCTGTGATTGACAGTAGGGGGAACCAATGGCTCCCGCTGCTGTCTCACCAATGAGAAGGAAGGAACCCAGGAGAGCCGCTGCTCTCGTGCACATTGCTGGATCGTGATGGGGCTCAAGTAAGTATTAGGGGGAAGCCTTTACAAGCACTTCAATTATTTTTTTTTGCCCTCATTCACACAGAAGGAGTGTAGGTCCACTTTCACCGGGCACATTGTTGTTTTTTGTAAATAGATCCCAATGTGTATGGTCAGCTTCAGGGGTATAAGGGGACCTATCAGCAGTAGTGATGGAGAGATCTGCCTGGGTTTGATTAGCCAAGGATTCTGGGAATATAGTTCAACATTGGAGGAGCCCAAATGTAGAGGCCAATCCTGTTAAAGTCTATAGAGGGGAGGTGAATCTTGTTCAATTCTGAAAAGGGAGCTGGGCACTGCTGTGCCCGGCATGTATCAATGGAAAAATTGCCATTTAGTGGGGAAGGGTCTTTTCATGCATCTTCCAGGGCAACATTGAAAAGATACAAGTCTTTCAAATAACATGCTTCAGGGATGTCACTTAACCCACCAGTGGCGGATGGTGCTCAAATTTTTTTTTTTGGGGGGGGCTGAGGGGCGCAAACAAACTGAAAGAGAAAACATCAATTGCAGCCACTGTGCCATCAAACACTTCTACTGTCTCCATCAAATGCTGCCACTGGGCCATCAAACGCAGCCACTGTGCCCATCGATTGTCGCCACTGTACCCATCAAACGCAGCCACTGTGACCATCGATTGTCGCCACTGTGCCCATCAAACGCAGCCACTGTGCCATCAAATGCTGCCACTGTGCCATCAAATGCAGCTACTGTGCCTATGAAATGCAGCCACTGTGCCCATGAAACGCAGCCACTGTGCCCATCAAATGCTGTCACTGTGACATCAAACGCAGCTACTTTGCCCATCAAACGCAGCCACTGTGCCCATCAAATGTTGCCACTGTGCCATCAAACAAAGTCACTGTGCCCATCAAACGCAGCCACTGTGCCCATCAACTGCAGCTACTGTACCCATCAATTGCTGCCAGTGTGCCCATCAATTGTCACTGCTGTGCCTCATCAATTGCTTCCAGTGTGCCCATTAATTGCCGCTACTGCCAGTGTGCCCATCAATTGCCGCTACTGTGCCCCATCAAATGCTGCCAGTGTGCATCGCCCGACACCTGTCTTGCTCAATGTCTTCTTCCATCCTCTCTATCAGGCGTCCAATCAGGCAGCCAAATGGGTGACAGGAAACAGACCCGAGCACCTGATTGGCTGAGAGGCGGTTCCTTCGCTTTGCTAACACACAGCTGAGTGAACAGCAAATGCACAGCATTGTGCCCACTGTTCACCTTTTCGGGTGCCTATTAGAGTCTATGGCCCTAATCAGGTGCTTCCAAAAAGCACCCCCACCTCTGTAATTCAGGTGCCCGACACCCGAAAAGGGGTCGGACACCTGAATAGGGGGTGTCAGCGGCGACCATAGATAGATTCATGCAATGCATGAATCTATCTATGGTGATAGAGCGGTGCCAGGAGAGAGGAGGGGGCTTCGCTCCTGCGTCCTTTATGGATGCACCCCCATCATAAAAAACTCGGAATAAATGATGTATTACATGCTGTTCATATTCACTATAAGATTTGTTTTCTGTTTTCTGCAAAAAAACCTGGTTGGTCCTGCAGCTCTCCATCTCCCCCTTCTGTCCATGTCCTCAATTCAGCTAGAGATTTGACAGCTGTGGTGGCAACTCTGCACATGCTCAGTTTTCAGAGAGTTTCTATGCCAAGCATTTCCTCCCTATCACAGCCTGCATGACAATCATGGCTTAATGGAGAAATTAGTATAGGCATGCAAGGACAGGAAGTGTGTTCTTCACAGGTGAAACAAAGCCTGGAAAACGAATGCAGCCACCTCATCTAAAGACTGGTGGGCCACAATATAGCATTTTTTGTTTTTGGGTTCAGATATGCTGCCACCAACATATGGAATATTTTGACAGTGGGGGGAGTCTTCCATCTGACAAGGCAGGTGGAATCAATCAGATGCTGCCCAATTGCTCACCACACCCTTGGTACACTCCTACCCCCCCCCCCCATGTACCTTTTGATGGAGACAAGGGCCCTGGCCGGTGGTTGTGGAGGTATGCGGGCAATGGGCTTATCGGAATCTGGAAGCCCCCTTTAAGAAAGGAGGCCCCCGGAACCCCCCCCCCCCACCCGATGAGTATGGGGTACATTCTAGCCCTATTTATACACCCCCAAAAAACTACAACAACTTTATTAAAAAATTACTAATGTCCCCTGATACTTTGACGGAAAATGCGACTGTGTGTATGCTCCATCGGAATTTTGCTGGCCGAATTTCCGCCAGCAAAAGATTGAGAGCAGGTTCTCAATTTTTATCCGACGGAAAAAGTTTTGATCGGAAATCCCGATCGTCTGTAGCAATTCCGATGCGCAAAATTCCTACACATGCTCGGAAACAATTCGACGCATGCTCGGAAGCATTGAAACTAATTTTCTCGGCTCATCGTAGTGTTGTACGTCACCGCGTTCTTGCCGGTGGAAAGTTCAGCGAACTTTTGTGCGACTGTGTATATGCAAGCCAAGCTTGAGCGGAATTCCAAAAACCATCATAGCTTTTTCCAACGAGAATTCTGATCGTGTGTACGCGGCATAGGGGTTCATTTTTATTTATTTTTTTAAATAAAAAAACATATCATACTTACCTCCACTGTGCAGCTTGTTTTGCACAGACTGGCTCCTATCCTCCTCTTCTGGGGTCCCCCGGCGGCTCTCGCAGCTCCTCCCCACATCATATAACCCCCTAGGAGAAGCAATCTCCCGAGGGGGTTACCTTTGGGCCTACTCCTGAGTCCAGCATTTGGCGGCCATAGCTGCCAAATGTATGACTCGGCTCCGCCCCCCAGCGCTCGCGTCATTGGATTTGATTGACAGCAGTGGAATTCAATGGCTGCGCTGCTATCAATCTATCCAATCAAGAGCTGAGAACCCTGGGCAGAGAGACAGCGTCCCCGCCGGGTCAAGTTCCAGGGTTCAGGTAAGTAAAACGGGGAGGGGGGCTGAGGGGGCCGGTCATTGGCAGGTGTTTTTTCATAGGATACATTAAGGTGAATAAACAGGAAGGTTTACAAGCCCTTTAAATCCACAGAGTTAGACAATAAAGAATACATATAAGGAAGGGGATCCGCTGGGATTTGGTTTATCTAGATCCGCGCCCATGTTGGAGGAATGGACAGATATCGGTTTCAGGGCCCGGCACTGGGTTTCACATCTTATCGTTCCTTTCCGTCATCACCTTCCTCAGAGCGCTCTGTGGATTGTCATTGAAATGGAAATGATTTGGAGAATTCAGACATCCGTTGTCCACCTGATCGAATACGGACTATCTGAAGAATTAATCTGATAGGGCGGCTGTCTCATGTGACCCATCCGGTCTCCCAAAGAGAGGAATTCTTTTATTTTAGCGGAGTAATTCAACGCCAACTATTCAGTCGCATAAACTCTGTGGTAAAATATCTGGGTCACTACATTTGTCTTACAGCTGAACTCCAAGCAAACAGCTGAATGCACAGATAATATACATATATGGGAGCTGATTCGCATGTATTGCTGTACATCCAGTCCTGAGATTTGCACAGCTCTGCCATATAGCATAGCACTGTCTGTCAGTGTGGGAGACCTGATTTTTCTGTGCTGCAGTGACTGCCTGGTCCCCTCCTTGCCCACTGCTTTTAACCTCTTGTCATCAACGTATCGCATATATGCAATGGCAAATTGTCCATGGATGGCAGAGGTTTCTGTGCTGACAGTGTGCTCACTGTGTGCTCCCAGCACAGTGACTGAGCTGTCATAGACAGCTCTTGACCTCTTGACTGGCTCCCGATCATGTGATCACTCAAACGCAGACAGTGTGCACGCACCCGCACGGCTGCGTCTTGACCAACAGATGAGTCCCAATAGAAATCAATGAGACTGCCTGCACGTGGATGCATAAAACACCTGTGTGTGGCAAACGCGGCCCTTTGCTTAACCACTTGCGGACCACGCTATAGCCGAATGATGGCTACAGTGCGTCCGATTAGTTCTGGGAGGCCGTCATATGATGGGCGGCACGCTCTGTAATCAGTGTATGGAGAACACTGCTGATCACAGATTGAGGTAAAGAGCCAATCAGTGGCTCTTTACCACGTGATCAACTGTGTCCAATCACAGCTGATCACATATGTAAATAGAAGCTGGTTATCGGCACTCCTTTCCTCACACTGACAGCATCAGGAGAAGAGAGCCAATAACCGGCTTCTCTAAAAGGGACATGTGCACTGATAATTAGGGCACTGATTATCAATACAGTCCCAACAGTGCTCACCAGTTCTGCCAGTCAATGCCCATCAGTTGCGCCTTTCAGTACCCATCAGTGCCTCCTATCAGTTCCGCCTATCAGTGACCATCAGTGTCACCTACCCTGTTTCCCCTAAAATAAGACCTAGTGTGATTGTCGGAGATAGCTGCAATAAAAGCCCTACCCCCCAAATAAACCCTAGTTAAAGTCCTTGTAAGTCTTTTTTTTGAGGAAACAGAGTAGGGCTTATTTGGGTGGTAGGGCTTATATTACAGCCAACACCGACAATCACGCTAGGTCTTATTTTAGGGGAAACAGGGTACCAATGACCATCAGTGCAGCCTATCGGTGCCCATCAGTGCTGCCTATAAGTGCCCATCAGTGCCGCCTCATCAGCGCACATCAGTGAAGGAGACCTGTCTGTTAAAAACGAGGTACTGCACTTACATTTACAAAGAATATTGCATGCATATAAAAGAAATGGCGGCTGGCACAAACACACGGAGCCCGTCCTCCTAGTACAATCACATGTTGACATCACTACATGCCTTCCTCCAGACACGTTTTGTCATTAGTAGACATTGTCAATGGGGAACGTTCTTCTTAAATGTAAGTGCATTACCTCATTTTCAATAAATATGATTTAGGCAGCATTACACTATGGCTAGTCTTTTTTTCTTTTGGGGCATCCATCTGAGCAAAAACAGACACCATAGTTGGAGAGAGGGAGCGATCTGCGCAATCCAGTCTACCGTTATCAGTGTTGACATCTGCAAAGCTAAAGGCCATGGCTGTGTTATAGTCACCTGCCCTTTATGCTTGCTATCTGGTAAGTAGGTCTAAATTACGGTGGTTGGGCACTCTCCTGTCTGTGTTTACACACTGTGGTGACATCAAGAACTTCAAGTGTTTTATATGGACTTTTTTATATATATAATTTTTTATGTTTCATATAGTTTTGATTGGATATACTGATTGACACTTTTTGGTAGCACAGCTTCTTCATTTCTAGTTATTTCTTGTGTGTATCCCACTGTATGCTGCTTCTAGTTTAGATATAACACTGTGTGCCTAGCTAATGTTTCAGTGTAGTCGGGGAGATACTTTTACTAGGGAAAGGCTGCTTTGTAGGAACACAGGATCCATGCCTTCCCTACAGACAGAACGGTGATCTGCCTTGTTTACAAAGGGAGATCAGTGTTCTGGCTCTCTGCCTAAAGATCAGTAGGTGCCAGTGGACATCGAGTATGTAGTACCCCAGGTAAGCTCCTGCTGATCGCCAGCGGCGTGCATGTGCATCCCAGACCCGGAAGTAGGTGCGTGATCCTGCACAAGCAGAGCCTCCATGCCGCCATATATATGTAAGTTAACCGCTTGCCGACCAGCTGCCTTCATTATACGCTCGCTTGATCGGGATAGCAAATGTGCGTACGTGCTGCCGGAGGCATGCTCACACATGCCCGCTGCCTGCGGGGGTGCTGATGTTCATGGCCGACAGTTGCGATGACCGGCGGGCAACGAGCGGCAGAACAGGGACAGCTGTTTGCGTAAACACACAAATCCCTGTTCTGTGAGGAGAGACAGATTGTGAGTTCCTAATAGCTAGGAACCCTGATCTGTAATTTCCTCTAGTCAGTCCCCTCCCCCTACAGTTAGAAACACACACAGGGAATGCAGTTAACCCCTTAATCGCCCACCTAGTGTTAACCCCTTCACTGCCAGTGACATTTTTACAGTAATCAGTGCGTTTTTATAGCACTGATCGCTGTAGAAATGAGAATGATTCCAAAAATGTTTAAAAATTGTCCAATGTGTCCGCCATAATGTCGCAGTCCCGATAAAAATCGCAGATCACCACCATTACTAGTAAAAATGATAATAATAATGAAAATTCTATAAATCTATCCCCTATTTTGTAGACGCTATAATTTTTGTGCAAACGAATCAATATACGCTTATTGCAATTTTTTTTACCAAGAATTTGTAGAAGAATACACGTCGGCCTAAACTGAGAAAAAAAATTAGCTTTTTTTTAAAAAAATAGGGAAATTTATTATAGCAAAAAGTACACAATATTGCGTTTTTTTCAAAATTGGCGCTCTTTTTTTGTTTGAATCGCAAAAGATAAAAAACGCAGGTGATCAAATACCACCAAAAGAAAGCTCTATTTGTGGGAAAAAAAGGACGTCAGCTTTGTTTGGGTACAATGTCGCATGACCGCGCAATTGTCAGTTAGACCCCTTTCACACTGAGGGCGTTTTGCAGGCGCTATAGTGTTAAAAATAGTGCAAACCGCCCTAAAACAGCTGCTCCATTCAGTCCAGTGTAAAAGCCTGAGGGCTTTCACACTGGAGCGGTGAAGGAGTTGTGAACTCACCGCTCCTCCATGTCTCCTCCATGTCTCCATCCCATTGAAATCAATGGGGCAGCGCCGTCATACCGCTGGCAAAACGCCGATGCGGAGGCAGATTTAACCCCTTTTCGGCCTCTAGCAGACAAATAGCGCCGCTAAAATGACGGTAAAGTGGTGCCTGTGGCAGCACAGTGTGAAAGGGATCTTAAAGCGACGCAGTGCCGAATCGCAAAAAATGGCCCGGTCATTCAGCGGCCAAATCTTCCGGGGTTGAAGTGGTTAAACAGTCAGCAAGAGGCTAATCAGTACAGTTGTTGTTTGAATATGCAATACATGACATCACTTCCAAATTTTTATTCTGTCGTAAGAGAATTTTCGCAACCTTAGTAAGCTCTTCATTTTCGACATGGAGACTAGCAAGCAAAAAAAAAAAACAGACGATCATTCGTATGATAATCTCATCATGTGTACCAGGCATAAGAGTTGCACAACTACTTGCAATCTGAACCCGGGCAGCTCTGCTCATCATGTTAGCAAATAACAATGTCTTTTCTCCCCAGACAGAAAACTCTCCTCGGAGAGGCACCCAAGTGAGAAGAAGGAGGAGATCGGAGCTCATAACAAGTCTCAGCTGGACAGCCAAACAGAAGAGGTAATTAACGGCTCGACTAAAACACCCAACGACTTGTCAGATGACTTAGCTGCCTGAGAAGTAGCGTCCCGTTCTGTACAATGGAACCGTTCTAATAGGAGCGACTCAAGTCGCTCCAACTTAGAAAAAGGTTCCTGTACGACTTTTGGCGACTAGCATTGACTTCTATAAAGAAGTCGTTTTGCAAGTCGCCGCAGCGGCCATGTCCAGGTCGCCTGAGGTAGTAGCGCTGCAAGTCGTGCTGCCTCAGTGTGAACCGGACCTTAGTGCACCCCCCCCTATGATTTATGAGCATTATGTATCAGAAAACATCCCCCCACAAGCATACAAGCATACATTCCCCCTCCTTCCAGTACAAATCCACTTCCCTAAGTCTTGCCCCCCTCCCCCATAAAAAAATAATAATTCACCCTTCCTAGCACAAATTGTCTACCCCTAAAATTTCTCCTCCTAGCATACATCTTATCCCTCCCACTTCAGATTCCCCCTCCTAGCACAAATGTTCTCCTCCCCCATACCCCCCTCCCAAAGTAAAAATTCTCCTAATTCACCACTCCTAGCACAAATGTCCCCCCCCCCCCCTCCCCCACCATCCCCCTCCATCCCCCTCCCAAAATCCCAAAGCAAATCCTCCTAAATCCCCCCTCCTAGTACAAATGTTGGCCTCCCCCCACCCCCCCTCCCAAAACAAATTCCCCTAAGGCTAGGTTTGCACTAGTGCGACTTTTCATGCAATTTGGGACCGAAAAGTCGCATGACAAGTCGTACCCCATGATTTCCAATGAGTACCGTTCATATCTGTGCGACTCCAAGATGCAGCGACTTCAAAGTAGTCTAACTTATTTTTTTATTACAGTGTTCTGTCACCAAGGGGACACAGTGCATGTAGTACTGTGTGCCAACGTCCTGCATGCCGTGGAAGGCTAGCTACATGTTCAGTCCAATAACACAGCTAGCAAGGAGACAGCTGCATCAGTAGCTGCCACTTGTCTCCGGCTCCAAGCACTTTCATAAGACAAGTGGCAGGAAGAGGAGTGTGGTGTGGAAGGGGGTCATCTATCTACATTCCTCTTCCCACCTCTTCCCTTCAGAAAGGGCTTGGAGCCAGAGACTAAACATGTGCGGTCCGTTTTGTTCCGAATCGAAATTCTGACAAATTTTTTGTTATTCGGAAATTCAGATGTATCCGAATTACTGAATTACAATAGTAACTAATTTAAATGAATCCAAAATAATGAACCGAAATTTGGACTAAATTACATTCTAATTCAAAAACAAATTAGAATCTAATGTGTAAATAAATACGGATGGAAATCAAATTAAAAAATATTAGAAATTGATTTTCTAAAAGAATAATACAATAAAATAGAATATAAAATAATAACGCAATAGCATAAAAATGAAAGAATAGAATAGAATTTAATAGAATAGGATCAAATAGAATATCACCATCTTCCTAAATTTGAATAGAATAAATTTGAATTCTAATAGATTAGAATGGAATACAAAACAATGGAATCCAAAATAATAGAAAATAATAGAATAGAAAATAAGAGAATAGAATAGAAACACAATAGAATAAAATATAAAGAATATAACCATCTTCAGAAATTTGAATTTCGAAATAGAATGAATTTGAATAAAAAAGATTAGAATACAAAATAATAGAAAAGAATAGAATATAAAAGAGGATAGAATAGAATTTAATTGAAAACAATGAATATAGAATAGCAAGAACATAACCATAATTTTTTTTTTATTCTATTGATTTTTTATTTTATTCTCTTATTTTCTATTCTAGTCTTTTTTACTATTTTCTATTCAATTCTAATATTTTCTATTCGAATTCTAATTCATTCTATTTGAATTTCAGAAGATGGTTATATATTTTTTCTATTTTGTTCTAATCATCAAACCGTCAAACAGTTCGTATTAATAGCCTACTGCAACAGCTGCATTTAAATGGAAAAAATGTGAATGCGTTTTCAATTTTGAATACTGAATCAATCATTTTTTTTATACATTTTTTCTAATTCGACTACGAAACTAACGAAATGAATTCCGAAAATGAATGAAGCGAATGTCACGAATTTAACAAAACTCATTTATTTAAATAACGAATCAAAAGGAAACAAAAGCAATTTTTTTCTTCCTGCACATGTCCACCAGGGATAAGTGCCAGCTACCGATGCAGCTGTCTCCTTGCTAGCTGTGTTGTTGAACAATCATGCCAACCACCACCAAAACCCTCCTAATTCCTGATTGTGAGATTCATAACAGACATCCAAGGCGTGAGAAAAGCAGCAACTACAGAAGGTCCAGTTGATTTCTATTTGCTAAAGTCAGAGTCACAGGAGTGGCCAACACATTTCAAGGGCTCACCAGTCCCCTTGCACCGGTCTTGTACAATAAAAGACTTGATGGCACACTAGACCTTAATCACTTCCGGACCGCTGCATGCCGATGTACATCCCTAATTTTGGAATGGATATCATTGTTGTGGCAGCAGCTAGTTGCCATAACCCTGGTATCCCTGCGTTCGGCCAGATTCACCACAAGATCACCTTTATCTATGGCGGGAGAGGGCCCCCCCGCCGCGATCCGGTGCCCTCCGCCGCTGAAAGCAGCGGAGGCGATCGCGTCTGTCCCTGGGCTGACATGGAGACGAGTGATTGGAAGATGGCCCCTACCCATCTCCATGACACTGCAGGGCAGAAGCAACGTGATAACGTTGCTTCGGCCGATAGCTCTTAGCCCTTGTACACACGGTCGGACATTCTGATGGACAATGTCCGATAGGACCGTGTTGTCGGATAATCCGACAGTGTGTGGGCTCCATCGGACTGTTTCCGTCTGAGTATCCGACGGACCAAGTTTTCCAGCTGGGCTATAAAATTTTCCGACAACATGATCCGATCGGACTTTGTCCGATCATGTGTATAGAATTCCGATCGTACAAAGTGCCACGCATGCTCAGATCAAATTCCTAGACCAAAGCTATTAGCTACTAGCCTGAACGTAGTCCCGTTCTAACGTCATCACGTTACGTACGATCGGATTTTCTGACAACTTTGTCCGACTGTGTGTATGCAACAGTTTCGGACAAAATCCGACCGTGTGTACAAGGGCTTAAGGCTGGGTTCACACCATAGAGATGCGGGGACGCCACGAATCCGTGGCGTTTTCCCGCATTGCATGCCTCCCGCCGGCAGTTCACACTGCCCTATGCGGACTGCTGGGAGTGTCAATAAAATCTTAATGACACCCCCAGACCAGTCCGCATATCGCAGTGCGATCTGCAAACTCGGACAGGAATCGGATCGCATGGTGTGAACACCCATGCGATCCGATTCTGCTGCGGACCAAAAAAAGGGTCCTGTGTGAGTTTGCGGCGGGTGTGATGCGAATTCAGCCATACTATCTGTATGGCTGAACTCGCATCGCACAGACAGATCGGATGTGATTTGCACTGCAGTGCGGTGCGAATCACATCCGGATCTCTCACCCGCAGCGGTGTGAACCCAGCCTAAAGGGGCATTTTATTTTTTGTATTTTTTTAAATGACAAAATGTTATTTATTGCATTTTAGTGTAAATATGAGATCTGAGATCTTTTTGACCCCAGATCTCATATTTAACAAGTCCTGTCAAGGGACAGATTTTTTAAATTTTTTTAAACAGTGTAAAAATAAAAAGTAAAAGGTAAAATAAATAATAAAAATAATTTTTTTTAACCGTGCCCCATCCCACTGAGCTCCCATGCAGAAGCGAACGCAAACATGAGTAGCGCCCGCATATGAAAACGGTATTCAAACCACACATGTGAGGTATCGCTGTGATCGGTAGAGTGAGATATTAGTGAGCAATAATTCTAGCCCTGGACTTCCTCTGTAGCGCAAGACATGCAACTGGTAGAATTTTTAAAATGTTGCCTATGGAGATTTTTAAGGGTAAAAGTTTGTCGCCATTCCACGAGCGGGCGCAATTTTGACGCGCGACATGTTAGGTATCAATTTACTTTGTGTAACATTATCTTTCACAATATAAAAAAATTGGGCTAACTTTACTGTTTATTTTTTAATTCAAAAAAGTTTATTTTTCAAAAAACTGCGCAAATACGGTGTGACAGAATGTATTGCAACGACCGCCATTTTATTCTCTAGGATGTTAGAAAGAAAACGATGTATAGTATAATGTTTGTGGGTTCTAATTAATTTTCTAGCAAAAAAAATGTTTTCAACTTGTAAGCAACAAATTTAAAAAAGAGGCCCGGTCTTATAGTGGTTAACGACTTCCCGCAAACCATTATACGTCGGCAGAATACCGGGTTTATGGCAGCAGATAGCTGCCATAACCCTGGTATTTTCTTCAACGGCGTGCGGTCCGCTTTCAGATAAAAGTGGTCTCCCTGGTGGATTCACCACAGGATCGCTTTTATTGGTGACGGGAGAGGTGCCCCTCTCCCTCCCAATGCCCTCCGATCGTCTCTGCTGCTTACCAGACCCGTGGGTAGCGGCGGAGGCCATTGGATTCTATCCCTTCAGTAGCATGCAGCCGAGAGAGGAAAAGTTGGCCCCCAATGGTCTTAAAGGGGATTTTTTTTTTTTTAAAGACATTTATTTTATTGCATTTTAGTGTAAATGTGAGATCTGAGGTATTTTGACCCCAGATCTCACATTAAAGAGGTCCTGTCATGCTTTTTTTCTATTACAAGGGATGTTTACATTCCTTGTAATAGAAATAAAAGTGACCCCATTTTTTTTTTTAAAAGGACAGTGTAAAAATTAAAAGTATAAAGTAAAAAAAAAATCTGATTTTTTTTTTTTCTTTTTAAAGAGCCCCGCCCCGTCGTGCTCGCTCGCAGAAGCGAATGCATACGTAAGTCACACCCACATATGAAAACGGTGCTCAAACCACACATGTGAGGTATTGCTGCGATCGTTCTAGCAAAAGAACTCTGTAACTCAAAACTGGTAACCTGTAGAAATTTTTAAATGTTGCTTATGGAGATTTTTAAGGGTCACAGTTTGTCGCCATTCCACGAGTGGGCGCAATTTTGAAGTGTGACATGTGGGGTATCAATTTACTCTCCGTAACATTATCTTTCACAATATAAAAAAAAATTGGGCTAACTTGTCTTTTTTTAATTCAAAAAAGTGTATCTTTTCCAAAATAATTGTGCTTGGAAGACCGCTGCGCAAATACAGTGTAACATAAAGTATTGCAATGACCGCCATTTTAGGGTGTCTGAAAAAAAAAATATCTGAAAAATATATATATAATATTTGGGTGTTCTCAGTCATTTTCTAGCAAAAAAAAATGATTTTAACTTGTAAGTTTGAAAAATAGGCCCGGTCCTTAAGTGGAGAAGAAGTCTTATTTCATGCTGTGAAAGGCTCGATCCGGTTGCTGTGCGTTTTGTAAAGTAGTGCATGCGTTACTTTTGGTGTAATTCAGCTTATTCAAAATGAATGGGCTGAAATGACACTGCATGTGATTCACACAGGAACGCACAGCTCATTCTTGTGCGATTTCTGGTGTAAAGCAGCCCTTCTTATGCTTGAATTTTCAGCCCTCTCTTGGCAGAAAGCTCCAGCGTAGATAGTATTGTATTAGACCCGGGTACATGAAACCAAGCGCTTCTCTGTTTCTTATAAGGCCCCGTTCACATATGGGCGATTTGTAATCACGGGCAGAATTTCTGCAATTCTGCCCCTCATTCCAAATCTTGGCTAAATGCGTGAAGCTTGTTTGGTTGCCATTTATCTTGAATGGCACCTCAAACGTGACAGGATTTTGCCACGATTGTCCAGCAACAAAATGTGTGAGAATCGCGGCAAAACGCAACTGCAAAAATTGCTCCTGGCCAGAAGATGGTTCCTGAGCTTCTTTGGAGCGACGCATAATGCCCTATGCACCAAAACGCAAAATCGTGAGCGGGAATTGCGTGCCCGCTATGCGTAGTGTGAATGAGGCCTTGCAAGATAAGGGGATTGTTATGCGGCTGTTACAGAAACAATTCCGGTCGGAGTTCTTTAATAACTGAACCAGCACAGCCTCTGGCGGCATCGAGTAAATCGAAAAGCTGCAATTAAAAACGAATAAGACCCTGACACAAAGAAAACAATTAGCATTTATGGGCAATCCTGCTGCAGCGCTGACCTAGCAGATCAATAGTGAAGCAGAAGGAGCGAGTGTACCAATCAGTTCAAGAAAGAAGTCCGCTGAGCTCTGATTATCATTGCGGCATCACACCAATAAATAATTCAAATGTGAACGCAATCACTGGCGACTTTTGCAAGGCAATTTGGAGGCGACTTCAGTGTGACTTTGAGCAACTTACAACGCGACCTAAAGTGGCCTCCAGGACAGGCGACTTTGGCTGTGGCCAATCACAGAATAATCAGCCCTGTGGGAGGGAGGGGGTTGCCTGGGTAAATTCCTTTCTTTTTCCTGTAAAGTCGCTTCAACATAGATGGAGATCCGACTTGGAGGCGACTTCCATTGAAATCTATGGGTAAAAGTCGCCTAGAAGTAGTACAGGAACCTTTTCTGAAGTCGGAGCGACTTCAGTAGTGTACATTAAGGCGGCTCTCATTCACTTCTATGGCATTTCTTATGTCCAGCAACTTGGGGCAACTTGAGGACTTACAAGTCGGATCCCAAGTCGCTGTAGTTTGAACCGGCACATAGGGGTGTTGGGGGTGTATTTGTACAAAAAAAATGTTAGGTGTTATTCACCTTGTAAAACTAAATTTACATTTGTTCTGTGTGAATGAGGGCAAAAAAAAAAAGGAAACAGTAACCGCTTCAGCCTCGGAAGATTTTACCCCCTTCCTGACCAGAGCACTTTTAGCAATTCGGCACTGCGTCATTTTTAACTGAAAATTGCACGGTCGTGCGACGTTGCACCCAAACAAAAATGATGTCCTTTTTCCCCACAAATAGAGCTTTCTTTTGGTGGTATCTGATCACCTCTGCGTTTTTTTTTTTTTTTCTCACTATAAACAAAAAAGAGCGATAATTTTGAAAAAAAACAATATTTTTTACTTTTTGCTATAATCAATATCCCCCAAAAATATATAAAAAAAAACTATTTTTTTCCTCAGTTTAATTCGATATGTATTCTTCTACATATTTTTGGTAAAAAATCGCAATAAGCGTATTTTGATTGGTTTGCGCAAAAGTTATAGCGTCTACAAAATAGAGGATAGTTTTTTGTCATTTTTAGTATTAATTTTTTTTTTTTTATTAATGGCGGTGATCTGCGATTTTTATTTAGACATTATGGCGGACACATCGGACACTTTTGACACTATTTTGGGACCATTGTCATTTATACAGTGATCAGTGCTGTAAAAATGCACTGATTACTGTATAAATTACACTGGCAGGGAAGGGGTTAAACACTAGGGGCAATCAAGGGGTTAAGTGTGTCCTAGGGAGTGATTCTAACTGTGGGGGATGGGCTACCACTGACATGACAGCGATCACTGCTTCCAATGACAGGAAGCAGTAATCTGTCATGTCACAAGGCAGAACGGGGAAATGCACTCCCCTGTTCTGCGGCTCTGTGACACGAATGTCCGGACACGGTCATGCTGTACGCGCCACCAAATTAAAGGGAACGCCCATTTGCCCACCGCTGCCATTGTGCCGACATATATCAGCGTGCGGTGATCGGCAAGTGGTTAAGCTATTTTTTGAGCTGGACAAATGTTTTCCATTGATTTTAAACTGTAATAGCGCATTTGACCACTAGATGGTGCTAAGTATTATGGGTAATTTCTATGACACTTAGCGCCATCTAAAGGGCAAATGTATTTTCCATTTTAGATTAACATTCGACCAGCACAGTAAAGAGCTTGATAACTTTTTTTTGCCCTCATTCACACAGAGCAAATATATGTGCAGTTTCACTGAGCAAATTGCTATTTATTTTTTAATAAATAGACCCTAAAGAGTATATTCAGCTTTAGGGATAAAGGCGGGTCTATTAATACTAGTGATGGAGGGAACTGCCTGGGTTTGGTTAGCCAAGGGTTTAGCGAATCCTGTTCTCAGGCTATTTTCACTCCACGTCAAATGTATTCATTCATAGAATTCAGGTAACTAGTCCACTAGATGGAGCTGATGACCATAGGAAATAGACTCTCTATTTGTCCTGGGTAGATAGAGCCTGCCTCATTTCTTGGCTGGAGGATGTCCATCATCATCTAGCTCTATTCTTCCCAACCTTACTGCCCCCGGCCCACACCTTTCATTCGTTGGATTTATTGTCTTTCTGTCATGGCCGTTCAGCATCACATGTGGGTGTCTACATAGGAACGCTCAATATGTTAGAGTAGCCACCAGCCTTCAAGGCATTTTGATATTTGTATAACTCCTCCTAAGAGTCAGCCCACTGCTTGTATCAGGACTGAGGCTGCATTCATACCTGAGTGTAGCGTCTTTGAGCGTTTATATGTGTGACTTTGGCATGTTTTTATGCAGCATTTTTTAGCTTTGGCATTTTATTTATTAGCCAATAGAGAAAACTATCATCTGTTGCATCATTGCTAGGTTTTTCCCCCCCAACAATGTCTGTCCCCCACATCTCCCTTCTCCCCGCATTCACTTTTCAGCTTTTTTAGCTTTTCCATCAGCTTTTATTTATTTTATTATTATTATTATTATTATTATTATTTATTTATTTATTTATTATTATTATTATTCATTCATCTTTTTTTTTTTTTTTTTTGGAGGGGGTACGGGTAAGAGTTAAGGTTAGGGTAATGCCCCGTACACACGAATTTCTGTCTGAAAAATCTTGACTCCACTCAAGCTTGCATACACGCGGTCACACAAAAGGTCTCTGAGCTTTTGACCATCAAGAATGTGGTGACATACAACACTACGACGAGGAGAGAAAATGAAGTTCAATGCTTCCGAGCATGCGTTGAATTGTTTCCGAGCATGCGTAGGAATTTTGCACATCGGAATTGCTACAGATGATCGAAATTTACGATCAGAACTTTTTCCGTCAGAAAAATAGAGAACCTGCTCTCAATCTTTTGCTGGCAGAAAGTCCGATGGAGCATACAAACGGTCGGAATTTCCGACCAAAAGCTCACATCGGACTTTTGCTGGCGGAATTTTCGATCCTGTGTACGGGACATTGGGATATTTTTTTTTTTTTTTTTTTAGGGTTATGGTGTTAATACTACTACTACTAATAATAATAATACATGAATAAATAAATGTAAAATAAATACACAAATCAAAAAAAAAAAATCATAAATAACGAATACATAAATACAATGGGGTTGATTTACTAAAGGCAAATCCACTTTGCACTACAAGTGCACTTGGAAGTGCAGTTGCTGTAGATCTGAGGGGAAGATCTGAAATGAAGGGAAGCTCTGCTGATTTGATCATCCAATCATGTACAAACAAAAATGCTGTTTTTTTTTTCCTTGCATGTCCCCCTCGGATCTACAGTGACTTTACTTCCAAATGGATTTGCCTTTAGTAAATAACCCCCCACCCCATGTAGTATGTAATAATACATAAATAATAAATAACCCCTAATACTTAAAAAAATACATATTAATAATGGTAATAATAATAATAATATCATAATAAATAAATACACACCCTAACACAAAATAAAATGCAGGATGGACTTGGATTTTTTATATAATTGTATTATATTCGACTTTTTAATTAATATCATCAATTTAAATTAACATGAATTTATTGTCAGCCATTACTGGCACCTTTAGCGCAAAACAAATGTATCCCTTTAAATTCTAAAGTCTTCACACTGGTCCGTTGCACTTCCATTTTTTGATAAGTCACATGACCTATGATAAACACAGCATAAGCACAGTAATCATGGTAAAATCAGCCCAAAAAATCGGCGTGAATTCATACTAAAATCAGGGAAAAAACACGGTGCGTTTTCAGTGCCATTATCAGCACCTTTTCTCTTTTTTTTAAGGTTAGGGGTTAATTACTGTTTATTATTACATATTATTAATTTATCGTATTTTTTTTTTTTTTTTTTATAAATATTTTAAATTATTTGTATATTTATTTATATATTATCCTTTTTTTTTTGGGCAGAAAATGGTGGAAAAACACATGGCAAAGCGCACAAATGCACACATGGGGATAAAAGCGCACCAAAAACACTCAGATCTGCTCCAGTTTGAGCTCCAAAAAAAAGCTCCAGAACTTGTTTGAGCTTTGGGCGACTTTGAACGGAGATGTGAACCAACTCCATAGCGAATAATTGATTTTTCTTTTCTCCTCCAGCGTTTTGGAGCTTCAAGCTCCAAAACGCTGAAGGGCGAATGGGGCCTGAGGGCTCTTGAGAGGAGTACTGGGGCCGGGTGCTGCAATGTTTTCAGAATCTATGCATCCGCCTGGCTCCCACAAGCCATGATCTGTCTGCATGGCATAGAGAAGCACAGGGACCCAGTGATGGGTCTACAAAAAGGTATGGAATGAAAATGGGAAGATTTTATTTGAACTTTGAATTTTATTACCATCTTGACTGGGTGGGGGGGGGGGGGGGGACCAGGACAGCAGATTAGACCTCATAAAGGTATGAATAGAATGTTGTTACATTGTTTCCTTGGATCTGCTTCCAGATTGAGTTCCAGCTGCTGGAGAAGATAAACTCAGGAGGGTTTTATGACCTGAAAAGATTGTTCTTGTCCCATGATCCAGAAGGCCGGGGGAGAGTCACCAGGTATTTATAGTCCTTGTATATAAGTCTCGCCATCTGGAAAATCCTGACAACGCAGCACGCTCCCAACCCACATCTGTGACCTATTGTGTCTGTAAGGACAGCGTGATACAAAAGAGGAAATGTGGAAATAAGTGGACAGAAGAGCTTACGATTTACAGCCATTTTCAACCTTCTACAACCTCAAAGGCTTGTTTGGGACACCAACATGTCTATGTAAAAATGCTACTAGATTCAGTTTTCATGTTAACCATTTAAATACCAGATACTTCCACCGCCTTCCTGCCCAGGCCCGATTTCAGCTTTCAGCGCTGTCACACTTTGAATGACAATTGCGTGGCAATGCTGTACCCATATGATATTTTTATCATTTTGTTTTGAGACAGATAGAGTTTTCTTTTGGTATTATTTAATCACCACAGAGTTTTTATTTTTTTTTGCTAAACAAATGAAAAAAGACTGAAAATTTTGAAAAAAATAAAAGTTTTTCTTTGTTTCTGTTATAAAATTTTGTAAATAAGTAATTTATCTCCTTCACTAATGGGAGGCACTGATAGCCAGCACTGATGGGCCCTGATAGGCAGCGCTGATGGGCCCTGATAGGCAGCACTGATGGGCCCTGATAGGCAGCGCTGATGGGCCCTGATAGGCAGCGCTGATGGGCCCTGATAGGCAGCGCTGATGGGCCCTGATAGGCAGCGCTGATGGGCCCTGATAGGCAGCGCTGATGGGCCCTGATAGGCAGCGCTGATGGGCACTGATAGGCAGCGCTGATGGGCCCTGATAGGCAGCGCTGATGGGCCCTGATAGGCAGCGCTGATGGGCCCTGATAGGCAGCGCTGATGGGCCCTGATAGGCAGCGCTGATGGGCCCTGATAGGCAGCGCTGATGGGCCCTGATAGGCAGCGCTGATGGGCACTGATAGGCAGCGCTGATGGGCACTGATAGGCAGCACTGATGGGCCCTGATAGGCAGCACTGATGATCCCTGATAGACAGCACTGATGGGTGCTAATAGGCGGCAATGATGGTCACTGATGGGCAGCCTTTATGGGCACTAATAGGTGGCAATGATGGGCATTGATGTGTACTGATAGATGCCACTGATGGGCACTGATGAGGAGGCACTCATATGCAGCCCGCATCCAATTTGCATAGCAGAAGAATATGACTGCCTCTCTATGGAGCCGGTTCACATGTCTCCAGGGCGGCTGCGGAGCGCACTGCACGTGCGTCTTTGCCTCGGTTTTAGGGCCGAATTCAGGTAAAGATTCTGCCCTGATTCTTCATTGAAACGGAGAACGGGGACAGACTGCGTTGCTGTGCAATCCGCAGCCGGTTTAGGTGTGAACCGAACCTAAATCCTGTGGCCTCCATGGATCGGACTTGTTTTTTCCAGCACATCCCACAGGTGCTCGATTGGCTTAAGATTTGGAGAATGCGAAGGCCAAGCCAACACCTCAAACTCATTGTTGTGTTCCTCAAACCATTTTTGAACCATTTCTGCAGTGTGGCAGGGTGCATTATCCTACTGAAAGAGGCCACTGCCATCAGGGAATACCATTTACATGAAGGGGTGTCAGGATCATGGGCGTCCGCAGAACTTTTTTCAGGGAGGGGCATCATTTTAAGGTTACCCATTCTCTGACCCTTTTTCGACAATGACATTATCACAGTCATAGACTGCAGACGTAGTACAGGTGATGGTTAGAGACTGCGGACATGGCCCAAGAGACTGTCAGAGACTGCAGACATGGCACAAGAAACTGTCAGAGATGGCATACATGGCTTAAGAGACTGTAAGAGACTGCATACATGTGGGGGGTGACAGAGAGAGACAGGGGTGACAGAGAGAGGGGGGGTGACAGAAAGAGACAGAGGGGGTGACAGAGAGGAGTGTGACAGAGAGAGGGGGGGTGAAAAAGACAGAGGGGTGAGAGAGAGAGAGAGGGGGTGACAGAGAGGGGTGATGAGGGTCATCGCTCCTGGTCTGATCCCTGATTCCAGGGGGGGGGCACTTGCCCCCCCCCCCTTGCCCCTACCTGCGGACGCCCATGGTCAGGATCAATGTTTAGATGGTATGTGTCATGTAACATCCACATGAATGGCAGGACCCAAGGTTTCCCAGCAGAATATTGCCCAAAGCATCACACTGCCTCCATCATCTTGCCTACATATTGCATCCTGGTGCCATCTACTCCCCAAGAAAGTGACGCACCCACACCTTGCCATCCACATGATGTAAAATAAAAAGTGATTATTCAGACCAGGCCACCTTCTTCCATCGCTCCTTGGTTCATTTCTGATGCTCACGTGCTTATTGAAGGCATTTTTGGCTGTGGACACGGGTCACCATGGCCAGCCTGGCCAGTCTGAGGCTACGCAGCCCCATACACAACAAACTGCAATGCCCATTTTTTTTCTGCTTTTAACACATCAACTTCAGGGACAACATGCTCACTTGCTGCCCAATATATCCCACCCACTTTCAGATGCTATTGTAACAAGATAATCATTGTTATTCACTGAACCTGTCAGTGGTCATCATGGTATGGCTGATTGGTGTACATCTGATGCTAGGTCTGCTTTAACAAAGTAATTCAAATAGCCCTGATAATGTATAACTGCTGTGTTGGCTATATAGGTTTCTGCACACTTCTTATAACCTTATTATATAAACTGCTTATATCAGTGGTGGGAAGGGTATGACTTTGTCTCTCTCTCTCTAAGGGATGCTCTGCTGGTGATCCTGGCAATATTCCTTGGCCGATTTATTAGTAGAATTCAGTTTCAACATCTCCTAAGCAGGTGAGCATCATAATACGGCAATTTTGTGACAAAAAGTTTTTGTTTAACCCCTCCGGCCTGTAATCTTTATATATATATATTCACCTTTCCAAACTTTGTACCTCTTGGCCCAGATTTAAATAAGTGTCCCTTCACTTAAAAGTGAGAGTATCGCTAATCTGCCACTCCGCCCCCTTCTCTAACATTTTTGAAAGTTATCGACTTGTGTACAACCAGCCTGCCCATACATGGCACGTGCCAGAAATGTAACACTACCATTGGTTGTGCTCTCGATCAAACTGTCAATCCTTCCAATGGCTGGTGTCTAAACTGATCACATGTGCAGCATCATGGCAATTGTAAATTAAACAGAGCAAAGATGGCAGCTTCCTTGGCTGAAAACGATAGCGGGGTTTACTTACACTTTAACTATTTCACATGTTCACAAAGAATCACCCACTTTAAAATAATCACATTTTGTTGCTATGCAGCCTGAAATGAAGATGGACACAGTTTTTGTTTTATCCAACTGTATCTACTCAGTGCAACTTATAATATCCAACCAAAAGATATAACACCAATATGTCAGAAAAAAAATTAAGAAAATTTGAAAACAGAATCACTGGAAAGTTGGAAAAAGGATCCCCCCCTTTATGTCAGTATTTTGTTGAACCACCTTTTGCTTTAATTCCAGCCTTTAGTCTGTTGGGATAAGTCTCTACTAACTTTGCACATCTAGACTTTGCATTATTTGCCCGCTCTTCTTTGCAGAACTGCTCAAGTTCAGTTAAATTTAATGGGGACTGTTTGTGGACTGCAGTCTTCAAGTCATTCCACAGGTTTTCAATGGGTTTTAAAGCTGGATAAACACTATATAATTTTCTGTAGATTTACCAAAATCATGTAATACGAAGTCAAACCTTAGGAGTTTCAATTTCTATGCAATCAGGCATGCCCTTGCACTACATGGTTTTGGTAAATCTGAAGAAAAAAATCTGCAGAAAATTGTATAGTGTGTATGGGGTTTAAGTCTCTCTGACTCGGCCATGCAAGGACATTCACCTTTTTCTCCTTCAACCACTGTGTGGTCAATTTTGCTGTGTGCATTGGGTCGTTGTCATGTTGGAAGGTAAACCTTCTTCCTATTGACAACTTTCTAGCAGAGGGCAGCAGATTTTTCCCAAGAATTTGATGGTATTTTGCCCTATCCATATTTCCTTCTATCCTGACAAGTGCTCCAGTCCCTGCTGCAGAGAAACAACTCCATAACAGGATATTACCACCCCCATGCCTTACTGTAGGAGTGATGTTATTTGGATTGTGAGGTCTCATCTGACCATGTCACATTTTTCCATGTGGCCTCAGAGTCTTCAAGGTGTGTTTTGGCAAAGCTCAGTGGTGACTTCATGTGGCCTTTCTTGAGGAGTGACTTTTTTCTTGCAACCCTCCCACATTTGTGGAGATTTTGTGATATTGTTGTCTCATGCACACAATGACCACTCTGTCATAAATTCCTCCTGCTTCAGAGTTGTAGGCCTCTTGGTATCCTCTCTGTCCAGTTTCCTCCTGGCTCTTTCATCCCGTTTGGAGTGACTTCCTGATTCAGGGAGGGTCTATGTTGTACCAAATACCTTCCACTTCTCAATAATAGATTTCACTGTACTTCTAGGCATTGATAAAGCCTTTGAAATGTTTTTGTATCCATCTCCTGACTTGTGCCTGTCCCCAATTTTAACCCGGAAATCTTTTGACAGTGCCTTAAAGCACATAGTTGATTGCTTGCTATAGTTGCACCTTCAGGAACTGAAATGCTTCAGGAAAGCTCTTTTCATGCTGAGCTAATCAAAATGACCACAGCTGATCACAGTTGAAAGTCAAATGGCTTTGTGTGCCATTGAGAAGATGATAAGCCACACCTGATTGTGTTTACAAGTGATTTTTAGGAGGGGGTGATCCTTTTTCCAACTCAGTGATTCTGTTTTTGAAATTTTTTTTTTTTTTTTCTACCATGTTGGTGTTTTATCATTCAATTGGATGTTATAAGTTGCACTGAGTAAATACAGCTGGTTATAACAAAAACTGTGTCTGTCTTCATTTCAGGATGCAAAGCAGCAAACTGTGATTATTTTAAAGAGGGTGATTCTTTTCTATACTCTCTGTATGTATACCTTAATGTTACACTTTGCTGCTCTGTAAAACGTTGCTCTTTCCTGGGTATGTTTTTCTACAGATTACTTCTGGATGAAAAACCTATCATCACATTTGATGTGTTTTATGATCATTTCAAACTGGAAGAAAATAAAAGCCCTCCAGACTGGCTGGATCCCATGAAGAGGAAACATAAAGCAGCTGCAAAGACCGCCCACGAGGTTCACCTGGAGCTCAAGGACATGGCTAATAACAGGTGAGAAGGAGGATCTCACCTATACATGTAACCAATCAGATTTTTTATTTTTTTTATTTCATCCACACCCTGGTAAGGAGATGCTAAGGTTCGGGCTAAACTGCATCTGCGAAGTTCCCAGCCCCACAACGGCAGGGGACAGAGGGGCAGTGATGCTGGTGACATCACTGGCCTAATATAGCCACATGGCCATATTTGGTTAATTGTCCAAATACAGCCATGCTTGGAGCTCATACGGAGTATTAGCACAAGCCGCAGCTCCCAGTCCCAGTTCACTGGGCCCCATAAGTTCAGCAGGTGGGCACAGGGCAGAAAGGGGACTTTTTTTTTCTTTTTTTTTCTTTTTTTTTTGGGAGCAGGCAAAGTAATATTAACCACTTCCAGTTGGGGCTAATTCTGACATTTATCTCCCACATGTAAAAAACATAATTTTTTTTCTAGAAAACTACTTATAACCCCCAAATATTATATATTTTTTAAGCAGAGGCTCTAGAGAATAAAATGGTGGGTGTTGCATATTTTTAATGTTACACAATATTTGCACAGCTGTTTTTAAAACACAATTTTTTTTGAAAAATTAATTTTAATGCACAAAAACACAATATAATTCCCAATTATTTGGTAAAATATAAACAATGATGTTATGCTGAGGAAATAGGTACAAAACATGTTATGCTTTAAAATCACGTACGACTGTGGAACAGTGCCAAACTACGGTACATAAAAGTCTTCATAAAAAGCATTACAGGTTACCCAATGGGGACAACAAACCATAAGCAGGCATGGTCCACTGCTGTCACCATCAGGAAATCGCCCTGAGAAATATTATGTAGACATTGATGGAGTGCATATAGATGGGAATTGTTTATTACACTCAGTGCTTACAAATGAAATGTTATTTATATAGGGATTTGATCTATTTTAATTTAAATTATTTTATCCAATAAGTTTTGTTTTTTTAAATCATACAAATGATAGAAACAGCAACCTTCCCTGGAGTGTCTGTTCATCTCTCCCGCATCCTTGGATCACATCTGATATGGATAGACTGGAATGGATTAATAAACTCCACTGAGAGGGAGTGATGGCATTATTTTGGCACCCAGCACACAGAGCTCATTATTGTCAGTGAGGGCTCTATGGACAGTTGACTAGAATCTTAATTACCCGCAAGATAAGAGTGAGAGATTTTCAAGGTCTGATTGCTTGCTATTGCTATCTACTGATTCTTGGCAAGCTTTATACCTTTAAAGGGGCCCCGTCACCCCACCATTCATTTCAACCACAATCTTCCCATCACTTTACAGTGTATCTGCATTTATTGCACCTTACGCATATTAGTTATCTGTGAAATCTTCCCTTGTGTAGACATCAGAAGACTACAGGGGGGCTTTGATGACCTTGTTCAGATCCGTATTATTATAAGGTGACAACCCTCTATCCCTGTCTTCCAAATGCGTTCTTACATTTTCATGCAGTGACTTCCAATATAGACTACACATGGCTGTTTTAATACATTAAAAAGACAATTCTTAATGATACACAGGGCACAATTAGGGTTTAAATCTACTTTAAGACATATTAACCCCTTGGAGCCAGCGCCACCTGGCTCTTTAATGGGTTTAGGATGCCGGGAGGCGGGGTAGGGTTTTTGATCATGTGTCCGCCATGATTGGCTGTCACGGCAGTCACATGATAGGAAAGCTTCTGATCACAAGTAGCGATCAGGAGCTTTCTGTCAGCCGCCAGTAACTGTGCTGGGAGCACGCAGGGCCCGCACTCTTGGCACAGCTGTATTTGCACTAATGCATGCAAATATGCGGCTGATTGATGCCAAGGCCCACCCACCGAGAGGTTGCATATTTGCATGCGGCCCGACATGAAGAGGTTAAAGTATATGTTAACCCTCACCTTGTAAAACGACCCATTCCGTTTAAAATAGAAATGAAAGGCAAAACATTTTGTGTGTGTATGCATATGTGCAGGGCTGGACTTACCATTGGACTTGACTGGGCTCAAGCCCATGGGCCCCACCCAATAGGGGGCCCCGCCGAGATAAATAGCCGAGTGTACTCGGCTCGGCTCCACTCGCAGTCACGCCCTATGATGGACATAACACAGGGACTGGGCTCGACTGTAGCTGAGCCGAGTACACTCGGTTACTCTCGGCTCCGCTTGGGACTGCGAGAGGACCCAAGAGCCACCGAGAGGACCCGAGAACCGCCGAGATACACAGGACTCTGTATCTCGGTGCCGCCATTTTTAAACTTCAAGACTGCAATGACAAGGCTGCAGATGGATGGGCAAGGCTGCAGATGGACACTGATAAGGCTGCATTGATGGGCATTTAAATGTAAGTTTTTTTGCTTAAACTTCCCTCCTAAAAGTTTATTTTCCTTAAAATTCCCTCCTAAACTTGGGGTGCGTGTTATATGCCTGACGCCGATAAATACGGTAATGTATAGAAGGTAGGGCCCGAAAGTGACTCAAGCCCAGGGGCCCCCACCAACCCAAGTCCTGCCCTGCATATGTGTATATATATATATATATATGTATATATATATATGTATATATGTATGTATGTGTGTGTTGTGTGTATATATAAGCTCTAACGAGCAGGGCCCTCTGATCCCTCCTGTATTGATTTGTATTGTAAGTGTACTGTCTGCCCTCATGTTGTAAAGCACTGCGCAAACTGTTGGCGCTATATAAATTCTGAATAATAATAATAATTATATATATATATATATATATATATATATATATACTGTGTATATATATATATATATATATATATATATATATATATATATATATATATACACAGTATCTCACAAAAGTGAGTACAACCCTCACATGTTTGTAAATATTTTATTATATCTTTTCATGTGACAACACTGAAGAAATGACACTTTGCTACAATATAAAGTAGTGAGTGTACAGCTTGTAAATTTGCTGTCCCCTCAAAATAACTCAATACACAGCCATTAATGTATAAACTGCTGGCAACAAAAGTGAGTACACCCCTAAGTGAAAATGTCCACATTGGGTCCAAAGTGTCAATAGTTTGTGGGGCCACCATTATTTTCCAGCACTGCCTTAACCCTCTTGGGCATGGAGTTCACCAGAGCTTCACAGGTTGCCACTGGAGTCCTCTTCCACTCATCCATGACGACATCACGGAGCTGGTGGATGTTAGAGACCTTGCGCTCCTCCACCGTCCGTTTGAGGATGCCCCACAGATGCTCAATAGGGTTTAGGTCTGGAGACATGCTTGGCCTGTCCATCACCTTTACTCTCAGCTTCTTTAGCAAGGCAGGAGGTGTGTTTGGGGTCGTTATCATCGTAGAAAAAGATAGGGGGTCATGCTCTGCTTTAGTATGTCACAGTCAGTGTTGGTCATCTTACTTTAAAAAAGTAATTAGTTAAGTTACAAATTACTTCTCCCAAAAAGTAATTGTGTTAGTAACTCAGTTACTACATTGGAAAAGTAATTAGTTACTCAGCAAAGTAACTGTGACTTTTTTTTAAATATTCTAAGGGGCGGGTCTAGTATTACTGTAAGCAAGGGGCGCATTCCCCCTGCACATCTATTTCCCCTCTGTACCCCCCTGCACGTCTGTTCCCCCCCCCACACACATATCTGTTCCCCCTCTGTACCCCGCTACACGTCTTTCATCCCCCCCACAAACATATATCTGTTTGCTCTCTGTACATCTGTCCCCCCCAAACTCACGGATCGGATCGTTCCTCGGATCAGAGTCACGGATCGGATCATTTTTCGGATCAGCAGATAATAATTGAATTTGCAAAAACCTGTGAAAATTCCACAACCATATAGTCCCCACTGTAATATCCACAATCTTCCCACTGTATTATACATCTCCCCCACTGTAATATCCACATCATCTCCCCCACTGTAATATTGGCTGAGTATGGCTGGGTACGTCTGAGCATGGCTGGGTGCGGCTGGGTATCACTGAGTATGGCTGGGTATTACCGAGTATTGCAGAGTATGGCTGGGTATTACTGAGTATTGCAGAGTATGGCAGAGTATGGCTGGGTATTACTGAGTATGGCTGGGTATTACTGAGTATGGCTGGGTATTACTGAGTATGGCAATGTATTGGCTGGGTATGGCAGAGTATTGGCATGGTATGGCAGAGTATTGGCAGAGAATTGCAGAGTATTGGCAGGGTATGGAGGGATGGCTGTGACTGAAATTGTCACAGAGCAGCGCTGTGGGCACTAAAGATCCAGCCCACAGTGCTGCTGCCATCTGATTTCTCCCCTCCACTGTACAGATCTGTACACAGAGGGGAGAGAGGAACTGGCGTCATCATGACGCTGGTTTGTTTACAAGTGATCGCTCCGTCATTTGACGGAGCAATCACATTGTAAACGGCCGACGGGTGCACCAAGATGGCCAACGCTCCAGAGCTAGGCCGAAGCCGTGGCCTTTCCTAAGGCCGGCCGAGGCTGCAGAGCACTCCGAATTGCAGCGCGTGACGATCTATTGCGCCCCCCGTGGTGGTAGATGTAATTGCGGTAACACCGCCCAAGTAATGGAAACTGTGTTACCATGAGGGGAAGAGTAATCAGTTAGATTACTTGTTACCCTCTAAAGTAACGGCGTTAAGTAACGCCATTTACTTTAACTCTGTTACTTACATCACTGGTCACAGTACATGTTGGCATTCATGGCTCCCTCAATGAACTGTAGCACCCCAGTGGCGGCAGCACTCATGCAGCCCCAGACCATGACACTCCCAACCCCATACTTGACTGTAGGTAAGACACACTTTTCTTTGTACTCCTCACCTGGTTTTCACCACATACTCTTGACACCATCTGAACTAAATAAGTTTAATTTGGTCTCATCAGACCATAGGACATGGTTCCACTAATCCATGTCCTTAGTCTGCTTGTCTTCAGCAAACTTTGCGGGCTTTCTTGTGCATCATCTTTAGAAGAGGCTTCCTTCTGGGACGACAGCCATGCAGACCAATTTGATGCAGTGTGCGGCGTATGGTCTGAGCACTGACAGGCTGACCCCCCACCCCTTCAACCTCAGCAATGCTGGCAGCACTCATACGTCTATTTCCCAAAGGCAACCTCTGGATATGATGCTGAGCACGTACACTCATCATCTATGGTCCACCATAGCGAGGCCTGTTCTGAGAGGAACCGGTTCTGTTAAGCCTCTGTATGGTCTTGATCACCGTGCTGCAGCTCTGTTTCAGGGTCTTGGCAATCTTCTTATAGCCTAGGCCATCTTTATGTAGAGCAACAATTCTTTTTTTCAGATCCCCTGAGAGTTTTTTGCCATGAGGTGCCATGTTGAACTTCCAGTGACCAGTATGAGAGAGTGAGAGCGATAACACCAACTCCCCATTCACATCTGAGACCTTGTAACACTAACTAGTCACATGACACTGGGGAGGGAAAATGGATAATTGGGTCCAATTTTCACTTAGGGGTGTACTCACTTTTGTTGCCAGCAGTTTAGACATTAATGGCTGTGTGTTGAGTTATTTTGAGGGGACAGCAAATTTACACTGTTATACAAACTGTACACTCACTACTTTACATACTATGTAGCAAAGTGTAATTTCTTCAGTGTTGTCACATGAAAAGATATAATAAAATATATACAAACATGTGAGGGGTGTACTTGCTATTGTGAGATACTGTGTGTGTGTGTGTGTGTTTATATATATATATATATATATATATATATATATATATATATATATATATATATATATATATATATATATATATACACATATAGACTGTATGTGTGTGTGTATGTGTGTGTGTGTGTGTGTGTGTATGTATATATATATATATATATATATATATTTATATATATATATATATATATATATATATATATATATATATATATATATAAATTGTCTTTTTTTTTTTTTTTACTATATTTGATCATCATTTCTCAAAATGTTGCAGATATTTTGAACTTCTGAAGCTTTTCCCAAAGGATTTCCTGACCTCACCTGAGTTCCACAGCTCCTTGTCCAAGCTGGGTGTAAGGATGACTGAGGAAGAGTTCAAGAAATTGTGGCACCGGTAAGACAACCTGTATACGCACATTCCTGGCTGTGCTTCAGCATTGTCATTTAATAAATATTGGTATTAATTAAAGTGTATTTCTAATCAAATTTGTTGTTCATTTTTTTGTTTTTGTTTTGTATAGAATAGACAAGGATCCAAACCCCTATAAGGCTTTTATTGTTGTCCCTCGAAATAAAAGTTTTATATGCTTACATTTTGTCTTCCCTGGTTCTTCCTTTCCCCTCCTCTTTAACATGCTAAAAAAATTGGAAGACCTTTCCATTTTCATCCCATATCTTATTTTAGATTCAGTGATGTTATTACTAGGTCTCCGTGGCTCTCTATTCAACAAAGGCAGATCATGGCTGGTGGGAGAGGCCAGCAGGGTGCTGCACTTAGCTTTCTGAAAACATCACAGTGCTCTGCCTCTCCAACATCTTCAACCCTCATGCAAGCAGTGGGTTGGCTCTTGGAGGAGTTATGCAAATATTAAAATATCTTGATAGATAGATGTCATTCCCAGGCAAGTTGAGCCTCCGTGATTCACCTTCCCATTTTGTACTGGTAACCATAAAAGTAACAGGGAATTCTCAGTTTTAGTTAGATTTGTTTGTGACGGACCTCCTGGCACCCCACTTGGGTGGTTCTGCCAAGATACAGCTTCCTCCAGTCAAGAACCAGGAACCAGTTATTATAGCTGAATATTCCACCCAAGGACTAGACGACTGTAGCTTAGGTGCAAACTAGAACTGACTTTATTATAAACTCACCCAGAATATATACCACACAAAATCAGGTAAGAGCTCGATCACATTATCCAAAACAATGCAAACTGTAAAACAGTAAGGTCAGTACACCTAATGAACAGCCAACATAAACAGTCATCTAATTAATACTAGTCACCTAGACAAGCCTAAGTGACTCAGGTCAGTGCCCATCCAGACAGTTCGGCACCTATATTCAAGAAGACCCATGGCTGTCCAAATCTCATTAACCAGCTTTCTTTTCACATCCATTGTCTCACTGAGTTTCAAGTTGTCAGAGACCATCATGGCTTCCCTAGACCTTCAGTCATTTTCTCAACTTTCCATCTATTAAATCTTCTGCCCTTGTTGTTTTAACGTTGGATAGTAAAACTTTTTTTTCTGCCAGTAAATACCTTATACAGCCCACTTCCTGTTTCTTGTCTGGTCATTAGCCTAGGCTTATGACATCATGCACAGCTCTCTCTCTCACTCTTGTGAGAGTTTGACAGGAAGGGAGGGGGGGGGGGGTGAGTCATACAAGGGTCAATGAGAGCTGCAGAGCTGGAGGTGTGCCTCTTTGTTTCTGTGTAAATCCAGCAAGTGAACAGGCAGCAGCTTAAGCTGCCCACAGTTAAAATGGTTACAGCCAGACGCAGTGGAGGGAGATTTCTGCAGCATATTTTAGCAAGTGCAGAATCACAGTAAATATAAAATAATAAGCAAAGTGGTTGGAGGGAAGCTTCAGAATGGCAATGTTTTTATTACAAATTATGTGAGCAGAATGCAGTTCCTCTTTAAGTACTAAATCCCCTCCAAAAGCCTCAGTCCAGGTTCAGCCTGTCACGCGGTTTAAGTCCAGAATTATTATCACTGACGAGACTTTATTTCTTTGAAGATATGTCAGAGGAGACAGTGGTACTCTGGGGATTGAGGACCTGCGTTGTCACCTAGGAGCAAAGAGAGCCCAGGATTTATATGAAGAACGCAGCACGCTGCTCTCTGGACTGCAGAAAGTGTCTCAAAGCCACGTAGACCAAAGTAAGAGGAGAAATATATTAAGAATGTATCTGAAAGGGTTCCCATGTGACTAGCTCATGCTATAGCTTGTAGTAGTTGGTACCATTTAACTGGACAGAACACTCTGAAGGTGTAAAATACAGACATGAAAATATGGAACAGCAAATATGTAAAAATCTAAATGTTAAAGCAATGACTTAAAAAAACCTGAAAATACGTTAGTTTCCCTTTAAGTTCTGCTCCACGTGCCCTATATGTCCTGGGGGTAGAAGAATGCCAAACCAAACGCACACTCAAACTAAGGATGGGAACATAGTTGTGTGTACTCTCTTGTTTGTTTGATTGCCAAACTCTTTTAGTCTAATGTTTTAATATGTTCTTAGACCTAGAGTAATCTACACACAATCACCTGCCGACTACATTTTTTAGGGCACATTTTAAATTGAAGAGTAGAATTCTGCCCCGTACACACGATAAGATTTTCCGACAACAAAACCCATGGATATTTTTCCAAAGGATGTTGGCTCAAACTTGTCTTGCATACACACGGTCACACAAATGTCGGAAATTCCGAACGTCAAGAACGCGGTGATGTACAACACGTACGACGAGCCAAGAAAAATTAAGTTCGATAGACAGTGCGGCTCTTCTGCTTGATTCCGAGCATGCGTGGACTTTTGTGCGTCAGAATTGTGTACACACGCTTGGAATTTCCAACAAGTTTTGGTGTCGGAAAATTTGAGGGCCTCCTCTCAAACATTTCAACATATATATCAAACGTGAGTTGCGGTAACTATTTAATTTTTTTACGTTATTTAACAAACCCCACAAAGTGCCGTGCATATATAAACCTCCCTAAAAAATTTTTTTATTAAATCTTACAAAAATGCTATATGTCAATATAAATCAAACATACAAAATATTGGCACCACTGCAGAGCTACCCACTTGGCCCGTGTTGGGGACTCGCCACCCCTGCCGTGGTGTCAAATAATCAAAGTGCAATACTTCACCTCAAACGACAAAAAAATTATATATTATAGGTCAAAACAGTAAAAAAAATATAAATTACAGGGTACTATGAATATCCCAAGTGAGTAATCACTCAAATATTAAACAGTTAATCCAAGTGCACAAGGTATGTTGCATCATCAGCTTCCTGATGACGCAACATACCTTGCGAAACGCGTAGAGGCTTCTGGGATCTCTGTTTACTATTTCTGGTGCACGAGGGAGAAGTCTGGAACGCACTCAATTACCATGGAACGCACATTGCTTTTCAGAGGGAACCGGGAGTACAGGGACAGATTTTAAACCATATCCCCACGAACACGGCTGGACATGCTTGGTGCCGGCTTAGGCACAAGCACATGTGAGTGTAAATCTTGTCATTGTTAAACTTTTACATAAATTTGTTTGATATACTGCACCATGATGGTCCCTTATATATTTTTGTGAGAAAAATTAGCACGAGAGGTTTCTATTTCCTGTTTGGAGAGGCAGTTGGTGGAACCCCTAAAAGGAGTAGTTATCCTAAATGAACTAAGGCCGGGTTCACACTGCTGCGGGGGGAGATCCGGATGTGATTCGCACCGCAAATCACATCCGATCTCCGTAGCGATGCGAGTACAACCATACAGATAGTATGGCTGAATTCGCATCGCTCCCGCAGCAAACTCGCACGGGACCCTTTTTTTGGTCCGCAACAGAATCAGATCGCATGGGGGTTCACACCATGCGATCCGATTCCTGTGCGAGTCGGCAGATCGCACTGCGATATGCGGACGGATCTGGGGGTGTCATTAACATATCATTGACACTCCCAGCCATTCGCATAGGGCAGTGTGAACTGCCGGCGGGAGTCATGCGATGCGGGAAAACGCCGCGGATTCGCGCCGTTCCCGCATCGCAGCGGTGTGAACCCGGCCTAAAGGAGCATACACAGATTTGATCTGGTGAGTGGCCATTTCAACTGGTGGTGGTGGAATCACTTGGTGGTGAATACAAGAAGCACTTTATACATAAGAAGCACTTTAATCTAGGAGGAGTTGAACAGTACTGGCAGTGATTGCACATTTAGAATATGCAGTGTGCACTTGGATTAACTGTTTAATATTTGAGTGATCACGCACTTGGGATATTCATAATACCCTGTAATTTATATTTTTTTGACTGTTTTGACCTATAATATATCATTTTTTGTCGTTTGAGGTGTTGTATTGCACTTTGATTATTTGACACCACGGCAGGGGTGGCGAGTGCCCAACACGGGTCAAGTGGGTAGCTCTGCAGTGGTGCAAATATTTTGTATATGTTTTATTTATTTTGACATATAGCGATATGAGTTTTATATATGCACGGCACTTTGTGGGGTTTGTTAAATAACGTAAAACAGTGTGAAATTGAAATAGTTAGCGCAACTCAGGTTTGATATATATGTTGTAATTAAAATTGTTCACAGAGTGCCATTTTTCTACCAGGTTGCAGCAAACTAACATAGATTGGAATTTCCTTTTTGCACCGGTAGTTCATTTTTTTTTATCCTCTCAAACATTTGTTGGCGGAAATTCCGACAACAAATGTTCTATGGAGCATACACACGGTCGGAATTCCTGACAACAAGCACACATCGAACATTTCCGTCGGAAAATCCGACCGTACGTACGAGGCATTAAAGTAACTCCAGAACACCCTCATTGTCACACACAATGCTTTTTGTATTTCCAGAAATGAGCACAAAGGTTGGATCACGGACAAGAAATGAGAGGAAGTTGTCGCTCAGCATTGAGAAGTGGTTGAAGGAGAGATTCAGAGAGGGGGTTCGAGCCATGATGGCCGAATTCCTGGTGTGTGATCCAGATAGGACACACAAGGTGAGTTGGTGTCTCCTCTTTAATCAGTCATCCAAGCCATGGAGAGACATAAAGAACAATGTTATCAAAATCATGTGAGAGTGCGTTCTTTGCGTTCATTTAAAATAATGCCCAAGACAAGATAGGGCAGCTGTAGGATGCCCAGAGTGTTTGATCTCATTGGTGGCTGGTGAGAACCAAACTCAATTTCTTTTCTTGTCAAAATTATTACTTTTCTGGCTTCTAGGCTAATTACCCTTTGTTATGATTTTCCAAACCAAGTTGAATAGCCAACATTAGAGTCAAACAAGCAAAGTCATGCCATTTTACCAGACATGCCAAGGCTGGGTGCAGAGAGGCTGATGTTGATCTGGTACCCTTGATACCCTAGTACCCTGGTACCAACTACTCACGATCTCCCAACAAGTGCCCCAGCTCTTTTACCAATTTCTCCAGGTCTTCTAATGAGTGTCCCAGGTCTTCTACCAAGTGCCCCAAATCTTCTGATGGGTTCCGTAGGTTTTCTAATGAGTGTTCCCTAGGTCTCCTAATGAGTTCCCTCAGGCCGCGTACACACGGGCGGACTGTTCGCCCAACTTTGTCCGCTGAACAGTGTTTCAGCGGACAGTCCGCTCGTGTGTGGGCTTCAGCGGACTGTTTCAGCGGACAGTCTGAAGAGCAAAGTTTTTCGGAATTTCCGTAAGACTGTCCGCCCAAACTTGGTTTCAGCGGACAGTCCGCTCGTGTGTAGGCTCGTTCGACAGACTAAGTTTCGCGCATGCTCAGAAAGGATTTACACGGCGAAGGTTGCATTGCAGTGTATTGGACGTCGAATTTCTCGTCCCGTCGTACGTGCCGTACACGTCATCGCGCACGCTTTCAGCGGACTGTCTGCTCATCGTGTGTGGTCAAGTCCGTCCATGCAAATTTTAAAGCAGACTGTTTGTCGGATTGTCTGACGAACTAAGTTGGGCGAACAGTCCGCCCGTGTGTACGCGGCCTAAGTCTTCTACCAAGTGCCACAATTCTCCTAATAAATGGGCCAGGTCTTTTGCCAAGTTTTTCAGGTCTCCTACTAAGTGCCTGAGGTCTTTTACTGAGTACCCCATGTCTTTTGCAAGTTGTCCCATGCCTTCTACCAAGTGTTCCAGGTCTTCTATCAGGTTTTTCAGGTACTCAACAAATTCAGCCAGCACTTCTACCAAGTGTCCAAGGTCTTCTACCAAGTGTGTCCCAGGTCTTCTACTAAGTGTCCCAGGACTTCTATTGAATGTAAAGCATAGACTGATACAATCTCCAAACTGCCCAATACCAGATATATCAATGAACCCTATATACAGAATATAAGGCTTTATTGCCCCCCAAACCACCCTTCAGGCCCACATGCACACCTTTGTTATAAAGTAATAAAGTAAAACCTATAAGAAGTAAAGTATAAAGTACTCTGATAGCTAGACTTGTATGCTCTCATATATGCACTCACTCTACCTATTACTTTCATGATCCAAGCCACTCTCTCTTCTCTGGTCGTGTATTCAATTTAATGTCCTTTGGTAATCCAGGAAGCCCTCTGGTGGACAAAGAAAATGGCTTCTCCTCATGCAATATAAAAACAACTTTATTTTTTAAAAGCAAATGTTATATTCACAAAGGATGGCCCAAAACTGCATGGTCAAATGATGGGTCCATGGTCCTTTCTGTGTTTGGAAAGGGGTTCATGATGCACGATTTCACCATCAATCATCCAAAGATAGTACAACAAACCATGCTAGCTTTACAGAAAACTGGTCCTGGTAAGAACACTATATAACATTAGTTCATCATTATTTATTTATTTTTTTTTTAATGAAGACACATTTAACTATCTGGTACAAATTTCCAAATTGCAAATAATTTATGCTGCTCTAAGTCTTCATTTATACTTCTGTATTAAAAATAAATCTCACTTGCTGGATCTTTGGGGCAGCTTCCATCAACGAGCACCTTTTCTTAGGGATGCATGGTAACACATGTAAAACAACCTAAAATGCATCTGAAAATTGCACAATATGGGTTTATTTTTAATATTTATCAATCAATTGTCTTGTTTTCACCACTTTATACTTCATCCACCATTGTGACTACAACTCTCAAGCTCCATGTACTTATCTTATCATAAAGCCTTCACCTATTGTACTAACAACCAAGATCTTGTCTGTATTTTGCATGTTTTTCCTATGACTCTTTATTTCAAAACTGCCATACATTATAGGGCCAAGAGTATGTGGAAACTCTCCAAATGACTGAGATCAGATTTCCAATGGAGAGTATTGTTAATAATACAGCATACAAAAACATTGTAGAGAATTGCACTATTCAACCTTGTGGTAATAATTTTGGTAAAGGCCTTTTCTGTTCCTGGAATGACTGTTGACCTGTTCACAAAACCAGCTCCATAAAGACATGGTTTGACTAGTTTGGTGTGGAGAAAAACCGAGTGTCCTGCACAGAGCCCTTACCTCAACTCTACTGAATACCTTTGGGATGAATTGGAATTCCAGTTGTGGGCCTGGTCTTCTCATCCAACATAGGTACCTGTGCTCGCAAATAGGCACAAGTTCCCACAGACACCCTCCAAAATCCTGTGGAAAGCCTTCCTGGAAGAGTGGAGGATATTATAGCCACAAAGAGTGGCAACTCCATATTAATGGCCATGGTTTTGGAATTGGGTGTCCAGCCAACTCGTATAAGTCTGATGATTAGGCTTCCACAAATTTTTGGCCATATAGGGTATCATGAAGTCAATGAAATCTATTTCTTTCCTTAAGCATTGAGTTTTACCTTGATTCAGTCTCTTGGCATTGGTGTTGGGATAAATAGAGTTTTTCAGCTGAAATAATCTTATTTTCCAACAGGTCTCAAGAGAAGATTTCCTTAAGGTTTTGGATAAGTTTCAGCTTCATCTCACTGGGGACCAGTTGTGCCATTTCCTCGCTCGTTGTGGTTTAAACGAGAATTCTTCAGATGTTGACTATGTGGACTTTCTACAGCGTCTCCAGACAAGAAGGAATAGCGGAAGAGCACACAAGATCCTGAGCAAGGAAAACAGGTGGAGTCACAATTAGTAGAAATATTTCAGTGGTGTGAACGGAGTATTGATGGGATATGTGACGTGGATCTGAATTAAATTGCAAAAGGTTCTGTAGTAGATAGATGGTTTATATCAATATTCAAGGAGTTATCTTCTAACAATATCTGGTTGGTAGAGTCAGCCCCTGGTTTCCTATATGTCTTGGATACTCTAACCGAGTAATTCCAGCCATAATATTCAACACTGTACTTGACCAGCTGGGAGTTTTGAGTGTTCCAGGTCCTCCTGTTACATTCTCTATGGTTTAAATCAGGGGTCTCCAAACATTTTAAACAAAGGGCCAGTTTACTGTCCTTCAGACTTTAGGGGCTCCCGACTGTGGTCAACAGGAGTAGAAACCTTACATAGCACCTGTGTCAGTAAAAGGAGGACCTTTGCCCCATAATGGGTATTAGTGATAGGAATAATGTCTTATTGTTGGTGTCAGTGGGAGGAATAGTGTCCCATTATTGGTGTCAGTGGGAGGAAAAACATGTCACATCATTGGTGTCAGTGGAAGGAATATTGCACCATTATCTGTACTAGTATGAGGAATAGTGCTTCATATCTGTGGGAGGAATCCCCAAGGGCTGGATAAAAGCATTCAAAAGACTGCATCTGGGCCGCAGCCCACAGTGTGAAAGCCACTGGTTTAAAATAAAGATGAATCCAGCAAGGATGGTGGGAGCCACTCATAATGGGCATAGCAGGTGTTCAGGCCAATGAATTAAGTGCAGGGGTGGTGGGAGCCCCTCATAATGTGCCCAGCAGATCTGGGACCACATCACATGGATGGTGGGAACCCCTTATAATGGGCACAGCAGGTGGGCAGACCCAGGAACTAAGTGCAGGACTGTGGGAGCCCCTCATAATGGGGTTAATTTTTTGAAGCAGTTCTTGTCAAATATTTTAGTAAATGGATTTTAAGCTGATTAAACTATTCTGATATACTCAGGTTAGTGCACAGGCGGTCTGTAGACTCCGCGTCCATTACCGGGGCCCTAGAGGAGAAACTCTAGCAGGTGTGCAGAGCCAGGAACACAGCATAGGGATGGTAGGAGCCCCTCATAATGGGCTCAGCAGGTGTGCAGGCCTAGGAACTAAGTGCATGGATGGTGAGAACCCCTCATAATGGGCTCAGCAGATCTGGGACATTGCACAGGGATGATGGGAACCTCTCATAATGAGCACAGCAGGTGTGCAGACCCAGGAACTAAGTGCAGGAATGGTAGGAGCCCCACATAATGGGCCCAGCTGATCTGGGACCACAGCACAGGGCTGGTGGGAACCCCTCATAATGGGCACAGCAGGTGTGCAGACCGAGGAACTAAGTGCAGGAATGGTAGGAACCCCACATAATGGGCCCAGCAGATCTGGGACCACAGCACAGGGATGGTGGGAACCTCTCATAATGAGCACAGCATGTGTGCAGACCCAGGAACTAAGTGCAGGAGTTGTAGGAGCCCCTCATAATGGGCCCAGTAGATCCTGGACCACAGCACAGGGATGGTGGTAACCCCGCATAATGGGCACAGCAGGTGTGCAGACCCAGGAACTAAGTGCAGGAATGGTAGGAGCCCCACATAATGGGCCCAGCTGATCTGGGACCACAGCACAGGGCTGGTGGGAACCCCTCATAATGGGCACAGCAGGTGTGCAGACCCAGGAACTAAGTGCAGGAATGGTAGGAACCCCACATAATGGGCCCAGCAGATCTGGGACCACAGCACAGGGATGGTGGGAACCCCTCATAATGGGCACAGCAGGTGTGCAGACCCAGGAACTAAGTGCAGGAGTGGTAGGGGCCCCTCATAATGGGCCCAGCAGATCTGGGACCACAGCACAGGGATGGTGGTAACCCCTCATAATGGGCACAGCAGGTGTGCAGACCCAGGAACTAAGTGCAGGAATGGTAGGAGCCCCACATAATGGGCCCAGCTGATCTGGGACCACAGCACAGGGATGGTGGGAACCCCTCATAATGGGCACAGCAGGTGTGCAGACCCAGGAACTAAGTGCAGGAGTGGTAGGGGCCCCTCATAATGGGCCCAGCAGATCTGGGACCACAGCACAGGGATGGTGGGAACCCCTCATAATGGGCACAGCAGGTGTGCAGTCCCAGGAACTAAGTGCAGGAGTGGTAGGAGCCCCTTATAATGGGCCCAGCTGATCTGGGACCACAGCATAGGGATGATGGGAACCCCTCATAATGGGCACAGCAGGTGTGCAGACCCAGGAACTAAGTGCAGGGGTGGTGGTTGCCCTTTATAATGGGCCCAGCTGATTTGGGACCACAGCACAGGGATGGTGGGAACCCCTCATAATGGGCACAGCAGGTGTGCAGACCCAGGAACTAAGTGCAGGGGTGGTGGCTGCCCCTCATAATGGGCCCAGCAGAGGGATGGTGGAAGCCAGTTTTTGCATTGAATAAGGGGTAAAGATTTCATTTTTTGAAGCAGTTCTTTTCATTTTCACTCCACAATCAGAATGAAATTATGAAATATTTTAGTAAATGGATTCTAAACTGATGAAGCTGTTCTGATATGCTCAGGTCGGTGCACAGGCGGTCTGTAAACTCGGTATCTACTACCGGGGCCCTAAAGGAGAAACTGCTGCAATATTTCCACGCTGACTTCAGCGCCCTCCTTGAAGAGTTCAGGTGAGTGTGTGAGATGTCCGGCTTCTCAAAAATCTGAATAACAAATGAAAAGACATCTTTATGTAATGGGTGGGTGATATCTGTGTGTTCTTATCAGCCCCTCCTAACATTTATGAACAAGTGAAGCTGAATCATCTCTCTAGTAGGAGTGAGTCTTCTGACATTTAGCACAATGCTCGGTTTTCATGAATACCTGTCCAGTATGAAAGAATCACACATCTCACAAATCACAGTTGTCTAAATTGTTTCTAATTGTTTTCCAATACAGAGCTATGCAAAAATATGCAGAATTAAAAAATTGCTGACTTGGCAATTCTGACTCCATCATCCCTCTTCTCCAATCTCCTGCATTGGATTTGTAAAGCTGAACTCCAGACAGATGTAAAAGACAGATTATTATAGCTCTGTGATCATTAACACGATTGGGAAAGGATCAAATATTTTTTTATATACTTACCTGCTCTGTGAAATAGTTTTGCACAGAGCAGATCCGATCCACCTCCTCTCTGGTCCCACAAAGGTGCTCTGGGCTCCTTCCCCTGACATGTCTCCCCATATCGATATATGGGGGCACTTGTAGAGGCTCACTCCCAAGCCACGCTCTGTGTGTCTATTGACATGCAGAGTGCGGCTTGGCCCCACTCCTCTCTCCCTCCTCACTGGCTGTGATTGACAGCAGTGGGAGCCAATGGCCAATGAGGTGGGAGAGAGCCAAGAGAGCTTCTGCTCTTGGGCACTTCACTGGATCGAGACCGGGCCCAGATAAGTAAAGAGGGGAGGGGGGGGTGTTTACCTAAAAGTGGTTCAAAAAGGTTGAACGTATTTTAAAATGCATAGAATTACAAAAAATGTATGAAGGTAAAAAATCTTCTGTGTGCAGCATCCCCTCAACCCCCCCCCCCCCCCCCATTACTTACATGAGCCCCCTCTTGATCCAGCGATGTGCACAAGAGCATTGGCTCTCCGATTACTCTCACTCCTCATTGGCTGAGAAAGCGGCGGGAGTGAGAACGGTGGGGCCAAATGCAGCCCTGTGTCTGAATGGACATGTAGAGCAGCAGCTTAGGAGCATGCCTGCTTGGGTGCCCCCATTGCAAGCTGCCTGCTGTGGGGCACTCGACAGAAGGGAGGGGCCAGGAGTTCCGGCAGGGGACCCGAGAAGAGGAGGAACAGGGCTGCTCTGTGCAAAAAAAGTATATAACATGTTTGTTTGGGTTTTTTTTTTTGTTTTTGTTTTTTTAATATAATATAATATATAATATAATATAATATAATATAATATCACTTTAAGACATAGAATGCAAAACTTTATCCTTTAGAATAATTTTAACACATCATTACATGTATTTTTAAATACAAGCAGTGTAAGTACCTGAATGTGACCTGGTATCAACCTCTTGTAACCCCTCTACACTGGAGTTGGTGTGTAAGAGGAAGAAGCAGTACAAGCAGCCAGTCGGTTCATGTGCTGACAAGAAGCATGCTGATAGGAGGAGAGAGCTGAGTGACAGAGAGATGAGTTCATCACCGTCCAGTCATGGGCTGGGGGACAGTCAAGGATGACCCGGGCTCAGAGGACGTAGGTTGAATGATGTTGGCTATCAGTCTGAGGACACCTAGTAGCAGAAAATGAGTACTGCAGGAACATCTCTGCATTGAAGATGAATATTGTAACCAAAGCTGCATTGTTATTTCATCTTTCAAGAATTCAATTATTTTGAAATTTCATTTTTTACTTTTTTTGTTGTTTTTGGCTGGTGTTCTGCTTGAGGCTGGGTTTACACTATCGCCACGTGTGGCTCACAGCAGGGGTCCAGTGCATCCCTGTTCAAGTACGATTTCAGACAGAATGTTTTGCTGAATTTGGACCTGAAACAGACCAAAAGACGCACAGGACTCCTGTGCAAGTTCGTACCAGAGTGGCAGCAGAGAAATATGAACCGTCTCCATAGAGACCCTGTCAAAATCTCCCGCTATTGCGAATTGGATGCGGTAAATCCCCATCCAGTTCGCATAGGTGTGAACCCAGCCTCAAATTAAATGTAAACCCTAACTGTACAGTTCTACCTAAATAAATAAATAAATGCAATATGTAAAAAATATATATATATATACAATGTGTTAAGTGAACACCTCCATATACGAAATCATAATGCAAAAATAAATCAATGAATAAATTATGCCAAATCAACTGTGTCCGCTACAATGTGGATTCCCTTGAGAAAGTCACGTGTCCTGTGACGCAACGCGTTGGGAGGAGGAGCCAGTGACGTCACCCCAGGGTTTGGAACGGCATGGAGATGAAGTGAGGAGGAGTAAGCCTGTGAGCCTACGCGCCTGACTGTTAACATACGCTTGGTTGAAGCTGGGTACATATAAGTGGATCAATTGAGCTTACATAACAGTTTGTTTTATTCAGTGTTGCGCAATGAGTTTTGTTCCCTTTCTTCTCTTTTGAGATTGGTATCCTTGGCAATAGTACCAGCTACTAGATACTGAGGAGAGAGAAAAGACACCTTAGAATTTGAAAGCGGTGTGTTTTTTTACCACTTTTTCCACTGATTGAAGTAAATTGATCGGTATGTGTATGTGAACTTTATAGAGATTTCTTGTGCCGAGTTTCTTTGGAAGTGTCTATCAAGATCAAAGGAATGTTTCCTTATTCATTGATTTATTTATATATAGAGGTGTTCACTTAACACATTGTATTTATTTTTTTACATATTGTACTCATTTATTTATTTAGGTAGAACTGTGCATTTAATTAAGGTTGATAGTAGCGCACTAATTGTTCACAATTAATTATTTACATTGATCACTTATTTTACAGTGTGAGAGCACTTGTACATTAGTTGCAGCTGTCATCATTTATGTATCTTTTTTTAAGTGTATTTGTCCAGAGTTTAAATCATATTAGCACTTTAGTATTAATTATTTTAAACCCTAACTGAATGACATTTAATGTGCATGGGATTTCCAGAGCGGATTTCCTGATGGTGACAACAGAGGACCATGCCGGAGTAATATACCTTGAAATGACCATATGTAGTCTCTGGACATTCATGTGACGCGGTGACAATGCCAGAGCCCAATTGGAAGATCATGTGTTGCCATTGCCATGCATTGCATTGTCTTAGTGTGTTAGGAAGCCATTCAGAATGATGGCTATAATGGTGTTTTCCTGACTAGGCCAGGCTGATACAATTGACCCAATTGTGTTCACTGTTAGAAGATTGATCTCTCAATGCAATGTGTTTTGCTTTCCCTAGGAAGGCCGATACCAACAAAATGAATGTAATCAGTCAGCAAGACCTCAGAGGAATCCTGGAGAGGAGGTAATGTATATGGTGAAATGTATTTATATCAAATTATAGTTATATTAAGCCTTCAGTAGTTTAAACACTTTCAGCAGCAAAGTGATTTAAAAGGCTTCCTTTAAAAAACAAAATAACAAACATGTTAAACTTACCTGCTCTGTGTAATTTTTTTGCACAGAGCAGCCCCGATCCTCCTCGTCTTGGGTCCCTTGCCGGCACTCTTGGCCCCTCCCTCATGCCCCCAGAGCAAGCAGCTTGCAATGGGGGCACCCAAGCAGGCTCACTCCCGAGCCACGACTCTGAGTGTCCTTTCACACAGAGTTCCCAGGGAGACACAAGCACCCATGAGGATATCGCACACCTGTTGGGTGTATGGCAGAAGGGCTCCAGGCGATCTTTCGCCACTTTGTTTTGAACTTCTTCCCCTTTGTTTTCTCTGTGGATTGTTTATACATCTTTTGCTCTAATTGGAGATACTATTCCCTATTGCTGAGAAATACTCTTGAACCCTTGCCTCTGTACTCTGTATGGATGAAGTTTAACTTGGGTGTTCCCTGGAGTGGTTGCCCAGCCTATTTCATCTTGATAGTTTGATGTTTCTATCTCTGGGTTTTTCCTATACAGTATGTCTTCCTGTAGCCCAAACGGATATGATGGGCTCATAAGGTACTTGATCATATGATGAGAAATGAAAGCCTTGAAGAAGCGCCTGTGACTGCGAAACACGTTGGAAAACGCTACAAATAATCTGACTGTTATATTGGAGTTTCTATAATGTCTATTTGACCTTTGTGTATTAAAGATTTCACATTTTAACCACTTCATCCCCGGCGTATTGTCAAATGATGTCCGCAGATGGGATCTCCCATCCTGGACGGGCATCATACGACATCCTCCGCTTCCCGCCGGTATAAGGAGTGCGCACGTTACTGAGGAGCTTATACGAGTTCCCGGCGGCCGCGATGTCTGCCGGGCACCTGCGATCGTTCCTGACAGTGCAAGAATGTGGATCTGTGTGTGTAAACACACAATCCACGTTCTGTCAAGTGAGAGGAGACAGATCGTGTGTTCCTAGTATATAGGAATACCGATCGGTCTCCTTCCCCAGTCAGCCCCACAGTTAGAACATACAGTGAGGGAACACATTTAACCCCTTGATCGCTCCCTAGTGTTAACTCCTTCCCTGCCAGTGACATTTATACAGTAACCAGTGACTATTTATAGCACTGATCGCTGTATAAATTTCAATGGTTTTAAAAAAGTATCGATCTGTCTGCCGCAATGTCGCAGTTCCGATAAAAATCGCAGAACGCTGCCAATACTAGTAAGAAAAGAAAGGGGGGGGGGGAATTGCCCAGTATTGAAGTGGTTAAATGACTTGTAAATTCAATGTAATTTGATATATCAAAAGGCCTTTGTTCAATGCTCAATTCCTTCTTGCCCCCTTTTTGTTTTGACTACTTTGTCTGGGTTGATGAACTCTTAATATAAAGCTTAGTTTAGTTGTTTTAGAACACAACCCTCTCTTTACATACTATTCCACCATTTATGTTATAATTAATTAATAATTAATTAATAACATTTTGTTGTGCTCCCAATGTGATAAGCTAAAAATTGCAGAGGGTTAATACTACTTTAAGGGAACCTGCCATATAATGGCAATGTTAGACTTCCAATTGATGATGTGTGCCCAATAATTAAAAATAAAATAATCAATACAACTAATTAACCTTAATTATTTAAATATAATTATAGTATATTATTATAATATATTAATAATTTTATCATTTAAATTGCTAAATAAATTATAATTATTATAGTGATTATTTTTTATAAGTATAATGAGTTCATTCATAAAGAAATAATACAAATCATAATAATAATATATACACATTATTATACTTTATGTTATTATATTATTATTTTATTATAATTATTTAATTAAAAATAATTAATAATAAAAATGTATGTCCAATACTTATTTAGATAAAACATTACTCATTGCCATTGCTGCCTATATGAACAAGCCAACAGAGCTTAGTGGTAAAACAAGACCTCTGACTATGTGGATTCGTTTACACCTAGTGCATCAACCTGCTATGATCTGCATTGATTAATGCAGGCAAAATGCATGGACACAGTAAATACTATTGCTATCTAAGTGTTGGGCATTGCATTCAAAGCGCCAATAAAAAAAATGTAGGTGCACTGCAGTTTATTGCAACAAACACAAATGCTTTAGTACTGGTTCACACTACAGCAACTTGGGATCCGACTTGTCAGACCTCAAGTCGCCCTAAGTCGCTGGACATAAGAAATTCCATTGAAGTGAATGAGAGCTGTCTTAATGTACACTACTGAAGTCGCTCCGACTTCAGAAAAGGTTTCTGTACTACTTCAAGGCCACTTCTAGCCGAAATGTACCCATAGATTTCAATGGAAGTTGCCTTCAAGTTGGATCCTTATATTAATTGATGTGATTTGGATCCAACATTACAGGAAGATTACCCAGGAATTCCCTGAAGTTGCTTCAAAGTTGCCTTGAAGTTGCCTTGAAGTTGCCTCCAAGTTGCTTCCAAGTTGCCTGTCAAAGTGTGCCGACTTGTGAACCGGCACTTAGAATGCGCATTGAAAGCACTACAATGTGTTACATTGCACCCTGGCATGTATGTTTTGCTACTTAGTATACCCACATTTTTCCAAAGTCTTTAGGCTGGTCACATGAACAACGTGGTCCTCTTCCTCCTTGGCCTTCTTCTGGCCCCATGAGGTCCTCAATTACAGAGAAAGCTGAGCTGATGCATGTAGTGTGGAAGGGTTAGAACCCCTGTCAGAGATTACTGTCTGTGCCCAACCTTCACTTTCAGTCCCAATAAGAAACAGTAAAGAAAAAAAGTGATGGAAACTCTTTCCAAATAGGTAACAGTGAAAAGGGGACCATGGCTCTACTCCTTCCCAGCTGTGGCTAGAGTTCCACTTTAAGCACTGCTGTTACTTGGAGAATGTATACCTCTAGGACAAGTTCACTTCAGGCAGATCACAGCTCTAATCCAGAAGACCTCATGCTCTGCGTCTTCATCCCCCAGGTTCTGTATCAAGGTGACAGATGAAGAATTTTCCTACTTACTGGAGAGAATTCCGGTCGATCATCATGGAGCCATCAGATACCTGGACTTCATGGCCAAGTTCGATAGCGGGTAAAGAATGACATGGCAAACCATCTCTGAGAGATAAGAGATCACTGTCAGCAGATGAGGCTTTTGATTGGCGGGTGAAAAATATTTTATCTACAGGATTTATATTTATGGAGATTGATACAAAGCATCTATTACAGTATTGTGTGTTTAGGCGCTAGAGAATGGTGAGACACTGCCCTCCCCTGGTCATATTCAAGCATGACAGTCCATTTTTTACTGTGTAGAATTTCAAAAGACCCATTTCTGAAATACTGATCTGACTGTCTGCAATAGACAACTTCAGGGCTGTCATCTTCATCCCAGCTTCACTACTCACTGAATCTCTGACCAAGATAAAGCGCACATACTTTTCACTGGTTGCATCATCATGCTTTGTGCCATAACACTATATAGAAAACACAGGATCTGTATCGCAGCCCCACAGCCTAGGCCTTTAAATTAGATGTAAAGATTACAAAATTCTCAGGTAAGCTTCAACACCTTAAAGTGTTACTAAACCCACAACAGTAAAAACTGTCTGTATATGCAGTACAGCATTCTTGTTATACTCACTGTGGAACCTGAGGGGTTAATCCTCTGCATTGTGTAAAAAAAGCTGTTTGATCCTGTCTTCTCTGATCCTCCCCTTCTTCTACAGTCCCCAATCCATCTCCTGATAGAACAGAGCCTTGGGGGCACTCTCATAGCTCCCAACTGTCCCTGATTTCGAGGGACTGTCCCTCATTTGGAGCAATGCCCTTCTTTCCCCCTCATTTGTCCCTCATTTTGGTCTGATCCATATAGTTGTACATAAAATGCACTTTTTATCTTTTAAAAAGTGTTTCCCAGTGCTAAACCTTTCATCCAATTTCTAAATTGCTCAATTTGTACATTTTAAAAGCCAATATAAAGGAATAGTAGTGGTAAAAAAAGCCCTTCTGGATTTTCTGTGGTGTGACAGGGGGTGTGTCCTATGCCTATATACGTTTGTTAGTAGGTGTCCCTCATTCCCATCTCAAAATGTTGGGAGGTATGCACTCTGTACATGCTCAGATTGGAGTGTATTGCTAAAGATTTTTTATTTTTTTGCTAGAGAGTGTATGTGATCAGCACAGGGCCAATCAGCACTGTGCAGACAGAGGGTCAGGAGTCATGTAGCCTCAAAGGATAATCAGGGGAGAATTAAAACTCTTCCTACAAGCTTTAACCAGACACTGAGGCCGAGTTCACACTAAGAGCGCATGCGACTCACAGCAGGGGTCCGGTGTGTCCCTGTTCTCTGTTTCAGGGACAAATCTGGCCCAAATTTTTGCCTCAATTCGGACCTGAAACAGAGCCAAAGACGCACATGACTTTGCTACAATCTGCTCCGCAGCCGCAACTGAGCTGCGTGAAGTGGCTCCATAGAGAGATGGTCACAGTCTCCTGTGATGCGGAGAAATACGCATCCAATTCCCACTATTGTGAACCCAGCCTCATAGAAATCATAAGACTGCTATATACTGCTGATGAGAAAAGGTATTTAGCAGTTTATATTTACTAAAATAATTGCATTTCCATGTCCTGTGTACTGTGAGAGACCAGATATAGTGAATGCAGGGTCCTGGGTTTAGTAACAATTTAATGTAAATTTGAAAAGTCATTTCCAAACCCGCTTGGAAGGTATACATGGCCAGGGGCGGACTGACAACTCATGGGGCCCCCGGGCAATAGGAGAAGATTATGGGGCCCCCGGGCAATAGGAGATTATGGGGCCCCCAGGCAATAGGAGATTATGGTGCCCCCAGGCAATAGGAGATCATGGGGCCCCCAGGCAATAGATTATGGGGCCACACAGTGTACACACACACATACAGTATACACACACAGACACACAATATATATATACACACAGTATACACACATAAAATACAGATACACACACTGAAAAGTAGCTATAATCTTGGGATTTTTTTTTTTTTAAAACACAGATTTTTACATACTGTCCCCAGTTTTATTAAGGCTGGCAACCCTGATGGGGTCCCTCAGTAGCATGGGGCCCTCGGGCAGTGCCCGAGTGCCCAAATGGTCAGTCCGCCCCTGTACATGGCTGTCCTGCCATTTCAGTGGTTATACTGGGATGATGTCTGCACCCACAGGCATCAACCTGGTATTCTTCTTTTCAGCTTGCGATTTTCTGCACCGTAAAAACAATCATATCGGCAGTTCAGCCGCTTGATTGTTCTTACAGGCAGCTGGAGGGGACACCCCACCCCACCCTCCGGGGTTTCTACTGACTCGCCCGTGCTATCAGCGAGCCGGAGAATTTACCTGCGCCAGAAGTTGACCATAGAGATTTCCAAGGAACAGATGGTCCCTGGTCATCTCTATGACTCTCGGAGGCCCGGGAGTGATGTAATGACATCACAAAAGTTGTAAATACTGCTGTGTACTCAGCTGAAAAGCCACGATGGTTCTGTTTTTTATTTTTTTTATTTCAGGCTTTCCAGCCTGGAGGAAAGATGTGGGGTCATATTGATTAAGTAGAGAATCATTTATGTGTGATCAGAAAATGTGTCTGCATTCAAACACAGAAATAACCACAAACAGAAATAAAGTAACTTTTCCGTAAATACAGGGATGAGAATTTGAGTGTGTGGAGTGGAAACAAAACAATTCTGACCAACTGCAGCCAAAAACCCCAAAAAATCAATAAAGTCAGCGATAAAGGGAAGAGCGACAAACCGCAAGGGAAGAGTGTGGAGCAGGTAAATAAAGATGATAACTATTTTTATGTAAAGTATATATGGAGAAAAAATATATGTATACACACACACACAATGGGTAAAATAAGTAACAACCCATGCAATCCATACATACAAAGAAACCAAAGCAAATAAGTTCAGAAATGAAGTTATGCGTAATAAATTGGAATGGCACAGGGAAAAGTATTGAACACGCTAACTGAAATGTATTTAATACTTCGTACAAAATCCTTTGTTGGTAATGACAGCTTCAAGACACCTCCTGTATGGAGAAACTAGTCTCATGCATTGCTCAGGTGGGATCTCGGCCCATTCTTCCACACAAACTGTCTTCAAATCTTGAAAGTTTTGTGGGCCTCTTCTATGAACTCTGATCTGATCTTCAGCTCGGCAGGTGCCCCTTTGAACTGATAGGGCCCAGGCCTGGTGCAGGAGGACCAGCTGTACTGCCTTATCAGCGGCCCTGACTGTCCTTATAAGGTGGCACTTTATTCCCTTATTAGAATATACTTTTCCTTACTAGCAAAGTCTGTGTCATTGGGAGGCCATAGGGTGCAATACCTCCCCAAAATTCATAACCTGCCCCTCTTTGTGTCATACATGGGACACCATACAGAATCCTATTATTTCTTCCATGGTAAATGTTCCTACCAAAAGAAGGACTTTCAGCTGGAACGTAGGAGAACGCAGTTCCGGCACCTCCAGCACTGGCAAGGGGTGCTGAGGTGTGCTGGAGGGCGTATTTATGCTGGCTGCTGGGGGATCTATTGTTGCTGGAGGGGTTCTAGCTTTACGTGGGGGTCTAATGTTGCTTGGAGGTCAATTGTTGCTGGAAGAGATCTACTGTTGAGGGAGGGGGTCTATTTTTACTAGCTGCTGAAGAGTCTATTGATGCTGGCTGCTGGGAGATCTTTTGTTGCTGCCTAAGGTAGTATTTTGTTGTGGGGGTCCATTGTTGCTGGGTGGTCTAATGTTTTGGGCAAATCTATTGTTGCTGGCTGTGGCGGATCTACTTTATTACTTTTCTTGTTATTAACAAGTTTCATACAAATTATTTAGCCCCACAAATAGATACTTGGCTCTGTATTCTCTAAAAGGGGCGCTGCTGGGTGGTGGATAGGGGGTGGAACCAAGGAACGGCGCTCGGAGGTGGGTAGGGGATGGAGACAAGAAGTGACTCAGAAGGGGGAAGTCCCTGCATCTATTCCTCTCAAGACCTTCTACTTTTTAGCTCCCTCGTCACCTCCTCCCATGCTCACCTCCAGGACTTTTCCAAAGCCTCTCCAATCCTATGGAATGCCCTACCCCAATCTGTCCACTTATCTCCTACTCTATTAGCGTTTAGACGATCCCTGAAAACCCTTCTCTTCAGAGAAGCCTACCCTACCCACACCTAACAACTGTATTTTCATTTTCTCCATCAGCTCACCCCCCCAGAGTTATTACCTTTTGTTCCAACTGACCCTCCTTTCTAGATTGTAAACTCTAACGAGCAGCGCCCTCTGATCCCTCCTGTACTGATTTGTATTGTAAGCGTATTGTCTGCCCTCATGTTTTAAAGCACTGCGCAAACTTTGGTGCTATATAAATCCTGTATAATAATAATAATAATAATATTAATAATGTTTGGTGTCAATTGTTCTTACTACATCAATAACATCACAGGGAGTGGAGAGTCTTGATCAATGCTGCCCCTGCCGATAAGAGGAAAAACACGCATTTAATAGTTTTTTGCATTCAAACCTGAAAAGCATGGCAACCGTGATCAGAGGATTGGGGGTACAAGTCACAGGCTCCTGAAGGCTCATCCTCCAGCCCTAGGTTTGTACGGAGGAACAAACCTTCAGTTATGGAGTTTCAGGAGGTATCAATGGACTACAAGTACAGTGGCATCATGGTACTTGCGCTCCGTTAAGAACTACAGTGTCAGATAGGACTTGTAGTCTCTCCATTAACCAATCTCTATTAATAGATGACATGGCTATGTTGTGAAAAGTGGACTGTGCCTTTAAGTAGGATCTCCATTGAATCCTATACCTGACCAGACATAACATAAGAGGGAGAACCCAGAATTCACTATAGGGGACCTCTGAAACTACCAGTTCATCTATAAACTGGTGGAGCGAATAATAGACTCCACTCTGTCCGATCACCAGTGGGATAGATTATCCTTTCCTCGCTCAGTTCTTTTGTTGTGTAGCCATGGTAAAAAATCATCATTGTAGAAATGGCACAACTCAAAAATTTTGAAGATCGAACAAATTATAACAGTAAAGTTGCAACTTCAGCATAAAACATTATCATTTTTCAGCTTACTGGAGTCATCAAACATCTCGTTAAGAATAATTATGAATTTCTGGAAAGGAATTTCAATGAGATGGATCCCATGAATACCAGAAGGATGACAGCAGAGAGCCTGTACCAGCTGCTGAAAAGGTAAATCCACCATGCAGTCAGTATCCAGTAGAAATTCTTATGGTGATACAGATTGCCTGTCGATCCTTCTAGTAGATCCCTTATTTTTCCACTTCTTGTAAGAGGCCACTCTGTCCAGGAATAGCGAGAGTTGCTTGGAATGATTTGAAGCATAAAATGCTGCCGGGGTGCTTACAATGGTTATCTTCTATTCATATGGTTTGAACTTTTTTTTCCAAAAGAATAAATAAAATGTTGCTGTAACTCAGGGGTGCCCTACCTTTTGAAGAGCGAGGGCCACCTAAGCGACTTGGTAAACGGTCGCGGGCCACAATAAGCATGGCAGTACACTATAGAGCCCACTCTACTTCTTTTTTTTTTTGCGGATCAGAATGGAGGTAGGTGTTTGTAAACGGACACAAGTCCCTTTACATCTGCTACTTTTTGGAAGTGAATGGAGGGTCCAACCGGGTCGGACTGACCATGTGAAAGGGGCCTATGACTCTGTACAGGTAACCCTCAGGTACACTGCTCTGCACCTGCGGATCAGTTTGAAAGCAGCCCAGTAAACATTGCAGAACAGATATGTCCATATATACACTGTGATTGTAGTAATAAACTTACTATTAATAACAGTATTCTATTCTATTCCATCACAAAGCATAAGGTCGCGGGCCACATCAGAGGGCTCCGCGGGCCACATGTGGCCCCCGGGCCACTGGTTGGGCACCCCTGCTGTAACTGTTTAAAAATCTTACCTGACGTTGGGCTTTAATTTGTATGCCTTTTACTTAAAGTTCATTAAAAATGTTGTGCCTATATAATACTAATAAGACTGTCCTGTCCATAGTGACAAAGGAGATGACTGGATTCACTGCTCTGTGAGGGACATGGTATTAAAAAATACCTGCCATGGGGATAGTAGTACAGACATATACTTGCCATGGCTGGGGGACATAGTATTAAAAAATGCCAGCCATGAGGGACATGTTATTTAAAAAATACCTTCCCAAGGGATCATGGTATTTAAAAATACCTACCGTGGTGTACATGGTATTAAAATATCTGCCATGGGTAACATGTTATTAAAAAATACCAGCCCTGGGGATCAAGGCAATAAAAAATACCTACCAAGGGGATATAAGGCAATAAAAAATACCTACCAAAGGGATCAAGGTAATAAAAAATACCTACCAAGGAGATCAAGGTAATAAAAGATACATACCATAAAAGGGATCATGGTATTAACAAATATCTGCCATGAGGATCGCTGTATAAAAAAATACATGCTAAGGGAATAACAGCGTGAAAAAATATTTGCCCTCAGGATCACTGTATGAAAAAAAATACCTGGCATGGGAATCACTGGATTAAGAAATCCCTGCCCTCAGTATCCTGGTATTAAAAAATATTTTTCATATATACAGAAAGTGTTCAGACCCCCTTAAATGTTTCACTCTTTGTTATATTGCAGCCATTTGCTAAAATCATTTAGGCTCCTTTCACACTGGGGCGGTGCTGGCGTCGGCCGTAAAGCAGCGCTATTTTTAGTGCCGCTTTACCGCCATTTTTAAAACCGCCTTGCTAGTGGCCGAAAAAGGGTTAAAACCACCCGCTAAGCGCCACTGCAGCGACACTTTGCCGGCGGTATATCCAAACTGCCCCATTGAATACACCGCTCCTTCACCGCTCCAAAGATGTGGCTAGCGGGACTTTTTTCACCGTCCTGCCAGCGCACCGCTCCAGCATGAAAGCCCTCCGGCTTTCACACTGGAGTGAAAGGGGCCATTTTATTTCAAGAGCTACACAGAAGCTTTTTTTAGCGCTGTATCTCCTGAAAACCATCTCGGTGTGAAAGGGGCCTTAAGTTCATTTTTTTCCGTTTTGGGATGACCAGAACCCTTCCTAGAGCTGGCCGCCTGGCCAAACTGAGCTAGTATCGGGGGAGAAGAGCCTTGGTGAGAGAAGTAAAGAAGAACCCAAATATCACTGTAGCTGAGCTCCAGAGATGCACTCGGGAGATGGGAGAAAGTTGTAGAAAGTCGACCATCACTGCAGCCCTCCACCAGTCGGGGCTTTATGGCAGAGTGGCCCAACGGAAGCCTCTCCTCAGTGTAAGACACATGAAAGCCCACATGGAGTTTGCTAAAAAACACCTGAAGGACTCCAAGATGGTGACAAATAAGATTCTCTGGTCTGATGAGACCAAAATAGAACTTTTTGGCCTTAATTCTAAGCGGTATGTGTGGAGAAAACCAGGCACTGCTCATCACCTGTCCAATACAGTCCCAACAGTGAAGCATGGTGGCGGCAGCATCATGCTGTGGGGGTGTTTGTCAGCTTCAGGGACAGGACGACTGGTTGTAATCGAGGGAAAGACGAATACGGCCAAGTACAGGGATATCCTGGATGAAAACCTTCTCCAAAGTGCTCAGGACCTCAGACTGGGCTGAAGCTTTACCTTTCAACAAGACAATGACCATAAGCACACAGCTAAAATAATGGAGTGGCTTCACAACAATCCTGTGACTGTTCTTGAATGGCCCAGTCAGAGCCCTGACTTAAACCCAATTGAGCATCTCTGGAGAGACCTAAAAATGGCTGTCCACCAATGTTTACCATCCAACCGGACAGAACTGGAGAGGATCTGCAGGGAGGAATGGCAGAGGATCCCCAAATCCAGGTGTGAAAAACTTGTTGCATCTTTCCCAAAAAGACTCATAGCTGTATTAGATCAAAAGGGTGCTTCTACTAAATACTGAGCAAAGGGTCTGAATACTTAGGACCGTATGATATTTCAGTTTTTCTTTTTAAATAAATCTGCAAAAATGTCAACAATTCTGTGTTTTTCTGTCAATATGGGGTGCTGTGTGTACATTAATGAGGAAAAAATTAACTTAAATGATTTTAGCAAATGGCTGCAATATAACAAAGAGTGAAAAATTTAAGGGGATCTGAATACTTTCCATTCCCACTGTATAACATGGTAATTAAAAATACTTGCCATGATGGGGATCATGGTATTAAAAAATACCTGCCATGGGGATGATGGTATGAAAAAACAACATATAACATATAAGCAGCACAGTGAGAAAACTTGTCCTAATGTCGCATGCATCATGGAAGATGCATAGCCTGGTCAGGGCTGACGTAGTGGCACTGATTCCCCCCCACCTATTTATTTCTTGTGAGGTATGAAAAAAAATACCTGCCCTCGAGCATCAGGAATGGATATTAAAAAATGCTAGCCACAGGGGACCTGGTATTCAAAAATATACTTCAGTGGGGAAAGGGTCTTTTTATGTGGCTTAGGCTCGATTCACATCTATGCATGTTGCTTTTGAGCATTTTTGCAGTGCTTGCTGCGTTTTGGACACGCGTTTTTACCACGGTTTTGCGTTTTTTTTCTTGTTTTTTTTACACGGTGGTTGCTTAGCAACCAGCTATATACAGTAAAAAAATGAAGAAAAAAAACGCAAAACGCAAATCGCTGCAAAATTGGTACTTGCATTTTTGATGCAGGTCCATTGACTTCTATTACATGCAAAACGCTGCATTTTGCATGAAAAAAAGTCCCTGACCCTTTTCAAAAACGCAGAGGCACAAAAATGCATTGATGTGAACATCTTCCCTAGGAACCCATGTTAAAAAATGTCCTTGCATTTCTGGAAAATGCATCAAAAAACGCGCTAGTGTGAATCGAGCCTTACAGGGAACATTGAAACTACATAAATCCTTTGACTTGCTTTAGGCATGGCCTAAAGCTACCTGGGATGTGTCAGGGAAGTACGATGTAGTCCTTCAAAAAAAAATTTAGAGGGTCCAAACTGCCACGTTAATTTGAAGGCTCTGCAAACCAAGAAAGTTCTGGGTTTATTTCAAACCCACGTCTGACCCAAAATAAAATCTTATCCCCATTAACTAGCTGGTACCAAGATTATACGACAAAACACCTGTATGTAATTCCCGTTCTAGATGTGGTATTCACCCAGAAATGTCCAGAGAAGAGGTTGGAAAAGTCTGGAAAACTTTGATGCAAAACCAGGACCAGACGGTGGATTACTTCCAGTTCGTCAGACACTTTGGCTTTTCCATTAAGTCCTCCTGTTTTCCCAATGCTAAAATATCTCCACCAGTCAGAGGTGACTGTGATTGCCTAATCCGCTCTCTGAAACTGAATTCCGACACCAAGATCATCGCCAATTTCCTGCAGACCAAGGTAGGAGAAGCAAGCCCAGCATCCGCGCTCTCAGCACAATTGTTTCTGGACTTTCTGTTGAACACTTACCACTGAACCATGGCCACTGTGTTCAGTCAGTGGTAAGTGTTCATGTTTTATCCCCCATGTTTTCCAGGGGTGATCCAATATTCTTAAGTATGTATTGTTTGATTTGTGATTTTGATCATTTTAACTTTACCTTACAGACACCCTGTGAGCAACACCAAACTCCTGACGACGAACCAGAAAAAACAAAAAATAAGCAGATTAAACTTCAGCTGTTTTAAAAGAATTTCACTTAATTTAAAAGTTTTCCTCTAACTTCCTGTTGCATCTCTGGGCCAAGAAGTGAAGGGAAATCTCTACAATTACAGTGGCACCTCGGATTGCGAGTAACATGTTTTACTAGCGTTTCGCAATACAAGCTTTTTTTTTTTTTTCAAAATTCCAACTCGCATTTGGCCAGAGGTGTGGGGGCGCTGGTGACACTAGGAGCCGCTGGGAGACACTCGGAAACACTCCGTTCCCGAGTGTCTCCGGGCGTCTCCAAGTGTTTCCGAGTGTCTCCAGCACTCCCGCACCTTTGGCCACATGCGGAACTGCATAGACAAGCAGTGGCTGTGGAACAGATTATCTGAGTTTCCATTATTTCCTATGGGGAAACTCACTTTGATATACGAGTGCTTTGGATTACAAGCATTCTTCTGGAACAAATTATGCTCGTAATTCAAGGTTTTACTGTAAACGTATATAGCAAAAAATATTTTTATTACTTCCCTACTCCATTTAAAATGAACAAAAAGTTTTGGCAATACGTACACTTTAATTTTGTGTCCTGTACAGATGCTTATTTCCAGTCATCTAATCCATTGGTCACCAAACTGCGGCTTCTCCCCATATGCTTATGTTTCCTTTTTAATTTTTTGTGCCTGGGCTGTATCCTCTTTTCAGAGAGAATAGTGAATGAAGAGACTACAGCCATCACATCTAAGAATTGGTAAGCTGCAATATTAGAAATGTTTTTAAAAATCATCTTACCTAGGGGAATGCAGCATCTGCCCCCCCCCCCCCCCAGCTCTAAGACTGAGAACCAAGCGATCAAACACTGCTGATTGTTCAGTTCTCAGAGCTCCCTGAACAGAGAGCTGCAGGCTGTCAGTCACAGCTCTCTGCTCTCCCCCCCTTCCGTGCTCACTGGAGCGCTGGGCTGTGGAGGGGGCGGGAGCAGCTGGCTCAGCCTCTCAGTGGCTCTCTGAGAGGCTAAGCTGGGTACTGGTCCAGGCATGTGGGCAGCTCCTGACTATTTGGTCGCAATCTTTCCCGAGCCTAGACCGGCTCTGTGCAGAAAACAAGTCACAGGAGTGCTGTTCATTCAGCTGTACTTCGCCTTTAATATAAATGCCTTTACCAGCAGTGGATCTAAATCAGGTTCCCTGTCTGTACTTGTGACAGAGCTGTATAAATCACAAGACTGCATGGACAAAAATATAAATCTTTGGAGCTCAGATTTAAAAGTCAGTTTCAATGTATTTCTCTGCAATATCGCTAACCATAAATTCCACATTTATTGAGAAATAAATCCTCCAGCTCTCCGTTCTTTTTTCCCCGAGCACTAAATCAGTCCTATGTAAGGCAAATATACAATATTACCTGTCCTTGTCCATAGACTGCCAGCGTTCCCAAGATAAAGGGACAGCCCATCCATAAATTGATAGAAACATTGTATCTTCCGAGACACTGTTCCCATTTCATCCACAATTAGTCTGCTCCAAAGAAAGAGGACATAGGAGGACAATGGGCCCAGTGTGCGAGGAAGACATTGACGGGCCGGCTAATGGAGCGGAGAATAAAGAGCCCCGATCCTAATCGGGGAGAGCTTTTATTTGTCTGTACGGGTTAAGGTGGGAAATCGGAGAAGGAGATGTTATAGACCCCAATGTTATATAATGAGCGTCAGGACTCAATGGAGCGGACTGCGGGGCTAATCATGTTTGTAAGTGGGCCGCTGCGGCGCTTTTGTCCTGTAAATGCGGGATCGCTGAGAGATATGTTAACTCTCAAACTCCCAGTCACTTCCAATATAATTGTTTAGACTTGAAATCCGCTGGAACTTACATCCAAAATTTTGAGAGCTAAAAATATATAAAGCTGACATTTAATCTGCTTATATTTTGACTTCTCTGGTTCCTCCTCCTCATCAACATGCTAATGAAATGTTTAAATAAAACTTTTCCATTTCATTGATACCTTATGTTTTGTTCATTGATGTCATCACTGGCTCTCTGTGCTTCTCTATGTAATGCAGATCACGGCTAGTGGGCGGGTGCTGTACATAGCTTTCTGAAAACATCACAGCATCCTGCCTTAGTACTCCTCTTAAGAGCCTCAGCTCTGAAGCAGTGGGTGGCCACTTGTATCTGTGGTGCGCTATGTCCGGCGCGCAGGGTTCAGGATTACGCTACATACAGAGTTAAGTGCGTTATGAACAGAGTGCAGAGTTCAGGAGTGTGCTACCTACAGACCGCAGGGTTCAGGATTACAGAGTGCATAGTTCAGGAGTGTGCCATGTACAGAGTGCAGGGTTCAGGATTATACTATGTACAGAGTGCAGGGTTCAGGATTATGCTATGTACAGAGTGCAGGGTTTAGGAGTGGACTATCTACACAGTGCAGCGTTCAGGAGTGTGCTGCATACAGAGTGCAGGGTTCAGGATTACGCTATGTACAGAGTCCAGGAGTATGCTACATATAGAATGCAGAAGTGTGTTATGTACAGAGTGCAGGGTTCAGGATTACGCTACGTACAGAGTGTAGGGTTAAGGGGTGCCCTATGCACATACTGCAGAGTTCAGGAGTACACTGTGTATAGAGCACAGAGTTCAGGAGTATTCAACATGCAGAGCTCAGGAGTGCGTTATGTACAGAGTGCAGGGCTCAGGGGTGCCTTATGCGCAGAGTGCAGGGTAAAGGAGTGTGCTACATACAGAGTGCGGATTTTAGGGGTACGCTATGTGTGCTATAAAAGGCTTCTGTGTTTGCAAATGATAGCGGGGAACGGGAGTGGAGTGTGAGAGCCGGAGGTGGTAGACTAGAATTCCTCCATGTTCCTCTGGCTCCAAAACCAGGTGGGAGGGCCACATGACAAGGCCTGGTGGGTTGCATTTGGCCCATGGGCCTTGTGTTTGACATATGTGGACTAGATAACGCTTGATGTCCTCCAACCAGAAAATTAGTTAGGCTTTACCTGACTGCACACTGGCGAGATTCACCCTCTTTATTCGTCCTGGTGACAATAGAAAGTGATTAGAGCGCAATTTTGCAAAAGGGTCAGGGACTTTCTTGCGCATAGGGTAGTAAATGAACACAAATGGGCTACCCTATACATTATTTGAAGGAATTCCCAGGGGTTTTCTCTCACTCCCTGTTTTGGCTATTGGAAAGGAAGTGGAGGGAAATCTCTCCAATGTGACACAGATGGTAAAAAACTTGAGTTGTTATAACTCTCCCTTACTCTATCCAAAATGAAAAAAACATGTTGCTTATAGTTCTGCTTTCAGTGTCTGGTGTGCTTAATAAGCATTTTTAATGTCTTCTTATTCCCAGCTCTGGCTGGAAATCATAAAATATCTATATATGTCTATATATAGATATATATCTTTATATATGTTCTAAAATACAGGTTACTGTCCTGCTTCCTCACCAGGGAGGTACAGCGGGTACTAACGGCATAGGACGTCTGAATTTATTTCTGTGTTTTAGGTCAAGCTCCTCCTGCCTGACCTCAGTCGACAGTTTCGGGAATTGGACCCCCAGAATTTGGGATGTGTCACCAAAGAAGAATTTCTTGACATCTTGCAGGAGCTGAGCCCAGACCTCACTAAGCACCAGTGTGACACCCTAGCTACCAAATTCGGACACGGGCCAGACAAGTAAGCAGACACTGTCATGTGATTGGTGGTATATTGACTCAATCATCTACAAATTCTTCATTCTGTCACTGTAGAATTTCCTATGTGAAGTTCCTTCAGCCCTACCAGACCGAAACCTCCACAATCAGACAGAATGGAGTAAAAGTCAAACCGGTGACCCCTATGAGAGGGCCGTTGGATCACAGTCTAAATGTCATCTCCACCAAACTACGACAGAAGGTAACAAATACGTTTCTGAATGATAGGATATAATAGGTTAAAATGATATAATAAATTCCAACATATAATAGTGCTATAATATAAAATGTATACAGTATCTCACAAAAGTGAGTACACCCCTCACATTTTTGTAAATATTTTATTATATCCTTTCATGTGATAACACTGGAGAAATGACACTTTGCTACAATGTAAAGTAGTGAGTGTACAGCTTGTATAACAGTGTAAATTTGCTGTTCCCTCAAAATAACTCAACACACAGCCATTAATGTCTAAACTGCTGGCAACAAAAGTGAGTACACCCCTAAGTGAAAATGTCCAAATTGGGCCAAAAGTGTCAATATTTTGTGTGGCCGCCATTATTTTCTAACACTGCCTTAACCCTCTTGGGCATGGAGTTCACCAGAGCTTTACAGATTGTCACTGGAGTCCTCTTCCACTCCTCCATGACGACATCACAGAGCTGGTGGATGTTAGAGACCTTGTGCTACTCCACCTCCCGTTTTAGGATGCCCCACAGATGCTCAATAGGGTTTAGATCTGGAGACATGCTTGGCCAGTCCATCACCTTTGCCCTCAGCTTCTTTAGCAAGGCAGTGGGTGACTTGCAGGTGTGTTTGGGGTCGTTATGTTGGAATACTGCCCTGGGGGGATCATGCTCTGCTTCAGTATGTCACAGCACATGTTAGCATTCATGGTTCCCTCAATGAACTGTAGCTCCCCAGTTCCGGCAGCGCTCATGCAGCCCCAGACCATGACACTCCCACCACCATGCTTGACTGTAGGCAAGACACACCTGTCTTTGTACTCCTCACCTGGTTGCCACCACACACGCTTGACACCATCTGAACCAAATAAGTTTATCTTGGTCTCATCAGACCACAGGACATGGTTCTAGTAATCCATGTCCTTAGTCTGCTTATCTTCAGAAAACTGTTTCCAGGCTTTCTTGTGCATCATCTTTAGAAGAGGCTTCCTTCTGGGACGACAGCCATGTAGACCAATTTGATGCAGTGTGTAGTGTATGGTCTGAGCACTGACAGGCTGACCCCCCACCCCTTTAACCTCTGCAGCAATGCTGGTAGCACTCATACATCTATTTCCTAAAGACAACCTCTGGATATGACGCTAAGCACGTACACTAAACTTCTTTGTTCAACTATGGTGAGGCCTGTTCTGAGTGGAACCTGTTCTGTTAAACCGCTGTATGGTCTTGGTCACCATGCTGCAGCTCAGTTTCAGGGCCTTGGCAATCTTCTTATAGCCTAGGCCATCTTTATGTAGAGAAACAATTTTTTTTTCAGATCCTCAGAGAACTGAGGATGAGAACTGTGCCATGAGGTTACAACTTGAACTTCCAGTGACCAGTATGAGAGAGTGAAAGCGATAACACCACATTTAACACACCTGCTCTCCATTCACACCCGAGACCTTGTAACACTAACGAGTCACATAACACTGGGGAGGAAAAATGGCTAATTTGGCACAATTTGGACATTTTCACTTAGGGGTGTACTCACTTTTGTTGCCAGCGGTTTAGACATTAATGGCTGTGTGTTGAGTTATTTTGAGGGAACAGCAAACTTACACTGTTATACAAGCTGTACACTCACTACTTTATATTGTAGCAAAGTGTCATTTCTTCAGTGTTGTCACATGAAAAGATATAATAAAAAAAATTACAAAAATGTGAAGGATGTACTCACTTTTGTGAGATACTGTAGGATTATATAGAATATAATATTTGTAGGATATCATAGTGTTATAATAATATAATTATTAGATATAATATGGTGTGTATATATATATATATATATAGGATATAATAATATCACATATATAGGATATAATAATAAAATGTAACCACTTGCCTCCCACCATATAGCAGAATGACGGCGGCAAAGTGGTTTCAAAATCCTGACCGGGCGTCATATGACGTCCTCAGGATATTGAGCCGCTGCACGCCTCTGGGGGCGCGCATAGCGGCGATCGTTGTTGCGGTATGTCAGTCTGACACCCCGCAAGTACGATCTCGGTAAAGAGTCTCCGACGGAGACTCGTTACCACGTGATCAGCCGTGTCCAATCACTGCTGATCACAGTGTAAATAGGAAGAGCCATTGATCGGCTTTTCCTCACTCGCGTCTGTCAGACGCGAGTAGAGGAGAGCCGATCAGCTGCTCCTCTGACAGGGGGGGTCTGTGCTCTTTGATTATCAGTGCAGCCCCCCCGAGGATGCCCACACTGGACCACCAGGGACACCACCATACCACCAGGGATGCACAGCACCAGGTATGCCACCCTAGACCACCAGGGATGCCAATCAGTGCCCACAATGGATGCCAATCATTGCCCACAATGGGCATCACTGGCATGCATTATTGTTTGGCACTGATTGGCATCCATTAGTACAATACAATACAATGCCGCCTATCAGTGCCACCTATCAGTGCCCATCCGTGCCGCCTCTAGCAATGCCCATACATGCCCATCCATGCCATCTATACATGCCCATCTGTGCCACCTAGCCATGCCCATCCATGCCGCCTATCCATGCCAATCCATGCCACCCCACCTATTAGTGCCAATTTGTGCCACCTATCAGTGCCAATCCGTGTCGCCCATAAGTGCCGCCTATCAGTGCCCATCAATGCCACCTCATCAGTGCCACTTCATTGGTGCCACCTCATCGGTCCCCATCAGTGCTGCCTTATCAGTGCCCGTCAGTGCAGCCCGATCAGTGCGCATCAGTGAAGGAGAAAACGTACTTATTAACAAAGTTTTAAAACTGAAAAAAAAAACTTTTTCAAAATTTTCGGTCTTTTTTTTATTTGTTTAGCAAAAAATTTAAAAACGTAGAGGTGATCAAATACCACCAAAAGAAAGCTCTATTTCTGGGAACAAAATGATAAAAATTTAGTTTGGGTACAGTGTAGCATGACTGCACAATTGTCATTCAAAGTGCTACAGCGCTGAAAGCTGAAAATTGGTCTGGCCAGGAAGGTGTTCAAGTGCCCTGTATTGAAGTGGTTAACAATGTCATAATAATAGGATATCATAGTGTTATCATAATTACAGGATATAATAGGTTATAATATAATAATACTAGGATATCACGGTGTTATAATAATATCACAACTATGTGATAAAATAGGATTTATAATATTATAATAATAGGATATAATGATGTTAAAATAATATAACTACAGGGTACCATAGATTATTCTAATTATAGGATTATTATGAGATATAATAAAAAAATAAAATAATAATTATACAATATAATAATATAATGGTTATAAGATATAATAGTGTTACAATGTAATAATTATAGGATTATAATATTATAATATTATAATGGTTATATGCTATAATAATTAATTATAAGCTATAATATAATAATTATAGGATATAATAATATAATAATTATATGATATAATAGCATATAATAATATAATTATAGGATATACTGGATACAATAATATAATAATTATAAGTTATAATATTGTAACATGTCAAAGAATGTCAAAAAATCAACAAATGTTAGTGGTCAATATTCACATGTTAAAATGGTAAAGTATAACAGTATATCTGCTGTACAGGCTTAGGCTGCATTCACACCTGAGCATTTTCAGCTCGTAAAACGCTCATAAAATGCCAGAAAACGCCCAACAAGCAAAATCCCATTAATTTCAATGGCACCTATTCACATCTGAGCATTTTGTCACCTGAAGCAAAACGCCTGAAGCTCATAAAAAGTACATGAGCTTCTTTTTATGTAGATTACAGGCGTTTTTCTGCTTTTTAAATTGGTGAGCTTTTGACCTGTACAAAATCTCGGCAAAAATCGTGGTAAAAACGTGCATCTTTCTGCCTGAAAAAAATACGCTCGGGTGTAAATGCAGCCTTATTGCGGACTCTTGTGGATTCCACTGCAGCACTGCTGGCTTCTTCTCCTCCCCTTTGTGTTTACTATACTTCAGTTAGTGAATGAACAGGGCACTTCCTATTCACATTCAGTACAGCTAAGGCCGCGTACACACGGGCGGACTGTTCGCTCAACTTTGTTCGTCAAACAGTTTGACAAACAGTCCGCTCAAAATTAGCATGAGCGGACTTGACCACACACGATGAACGAACAGTCCGCTGAAACCGTGCGCGATGACGTGAACGGCACGTACGACGGGACTAGAAAAACTACGTCCTATACACTGCAATGCAACCTTCGGCGTGTAAATTTTTTCTGAGCATGCACGAGACTTAGTTTGACGAACAAGCCTACACACGAGCGGACTGTCCGCTCAAACCAAGTTTCAGCGGACAGTTTTACGGAAATTCCGAAAAACTTTGTTCGTCAGACTGTCCGCTGAAACTGTCCGCTGAAGCCCACACACGAGCGGACTGTCCGCTGAAACACTGTTCAGCGGACAAAGTTGAGCGAACAGTCCGCCCGTGTGTACGCGGCCTAAGGCTGCAGGGAAAGGGACTGATGAATCTGTGTCCTCAGTCATTTTCTTAGTCTCAAATGTGAGGAGGTAGGGTCTGATATTTCAACAAAGCCCCCAACAGGACAGTTAATAATGTAAAAAAAAAAATGGAGGTATAATATTTCTGCCATGGCTGTGAAGCACAGCATCGTGGCTGTGGCATTTTAGCGAAAATATATAATTTGATATTTTCGGAGTGGAGGCCTGTCAGGTAGGCTGTATGGGGCCCAGTAATTTATAACAGCAACCCTGATGCCCATTATGAGGAGTTCCCACCATGTTTGTGCTGCATTGCTGGGTCTGCACACCTGCTGTGCCCATTATCAGGGTTTCCCACCATCTCCATGCTGGTTGTCCAGTCTATAAATCTGCTGTGCCCATTATGAGGATTTCCCACCATCTCCATGCTGGATTATCTAGTCTACAAACCTGCTGTGCCCAATATGAGAGGTTTAACACTTTCTTGTGCGAATTACAAGGGGTTGTGATTATCTCTGTGCTGAGTTCCCGGGTGTGCACACCTGTAGTGCCCATTACAAAGGTCTCCCACCATCTTTGTGCTGAGAGGCTTAACCTACAACTATAATACCACATTTAGATGGACTGATCCTGTAATGTTGATCTTCTATAATCAATATTCTATTTGATGATCATGAAGATGGTTAGCAATCACAGGTTATCTTTTTCCTGTTCCCTCCAGCTGTCCTCGGTAGATTGGAGGAACCTTCTACAAACTTGCCAGAAACTGGACTCAAACAGTTGGGGTTATCTCCTACTCCCAGAGTTCCGATCGGTGGTGAAGCTCTGCAACATCATCCTGGATGAGGATGACATTTATCATATCATGTCTCACTATGATAAGGATCTAGCAGGGAAGATCGACTACTCCAGACTCGTTTCCGATCACAAGAGGAGGGAAGGATAAAAGAAAAAAAACACTGCAGGCGATATTAAAGCAATATGAAACACTGCTAGAAAAAAAATTATTAATAAATGTATCTGTGCACCTGATGTCACCATTGTTTCCTCTTCCCAGTCTTGTGCAGTATTTACAGCATTACCAGCCTTTGATAGTTTCCATCTACAGGGTGTCTCCTTTGTTTCCCTGGCGGCACCCTGATCTGCATGCTCCCACCTCACGCACAGTAGGGGCACTGCCTTTCAGTGCCCCGGTACTGTGCCGTAATGGCAGCTGGCATTGTCTGCCCAGTGCATGCGCAGCAGGGACCCCTGTCTTTCTGAAATCTGGTGTTGTGCCTGGGCAGTATATGCCCAGTAGCAGCAACATGTGCTGTCTTGCTAGTGCATGTGCAGTAGGAGGCTCCTGTCTTTCTGAGATATGGTGCTGTATCTGGCTAGTGCATGCGCTGACTGGACATAGCATTAAACGGTCCTTATTGTGCATTCTGCATGCCAGGCACAGTGCAAGAGTTCAAAAACAAGCCCCTACTGAACATGAGCTGGCCAGACAGCAGCAGTGGCCTTGATTGTGCATAAATTGGACAGGCAAAGAACCAGCTACCTTAATGCTGCACACAGGGTGTGCAGTGCGTTGCTTGATTTCATAGCGTAGTACTGCACATTCACCAGCCAGGCATATCAATAAAGTAAGAAATTATTCTCCTTCCACACTCCACTGTTGTTAGCGCTGGATCAATTCTATATTGCAGTGGTCATCAACCCTGTCCTCAGGGGCCACTAACAGGCCAGGTTTTGTGTATTACCTTGGGTAGAGAAAGACTAGAATACTGTAATCACTGAGCAGCAAATGACATCACCTGTGATGTATATCAGTTATCTTGCTAACCTGGCCTGTTGGTGGGCCCTGAGGATGGGGTTGATGGCCACTGCTATATTGATTAATAAAGGTACCCTTTGAGGACCAAGTAACCTACTTACAGATGGTCTCAGCTGAGACCTTAGATCAGTGGTTGGTGGAAGGGCTGTGTCCATTTTTTAGGTGGAAAGCCGAACTTACCTTTTAGTAGGAAATGGAGTAGCAGTCTAGCAGCAGACTACTTTGTCCAGAAACAAAATGTCAATGAGGAGTAGAAAGCCAACTCATGGAGCTCAGATGTATCTAGCAGACATGGTTGCTACAAGGAAGACTGCTTTAAGAATCAGGTTCAATAAACAACAGACCTGAGCTGGAGGAAAAGGTGCTGACGATAGGACTGATGGAACTAATGATAGGCCCCATTGTGGAAAGGCTGGTTTCCTGGGAGGATGCATCTTCAAACACACCCTGAGAAACTGAACTACAAAGGAATTTTTGGACCAGCTAGTGCCAGTTATGGCAGATGTGGTAAAGACAAGAAATTCCAGCATGTTCCAAATTAGTCCTTTTTTTTCAGACCCCCAGCACATTATTTATGTTCAGGAGGGGTCGAATGACCTTAAAAAAGGTTGATTCCACAAATGTTTCCATGCCTTGTTGGTAGAGTGTTTTCTTGCCTTCATTAAGGTACGGTAGATATCACAGTCTGGGAGTAGCCTCCAGCTCCACCTCCATGTCATTAGGTTGAGTTTACTCAGAGATGGATGTAGATATGAACCATGGCTCAGAAGGTCTGGCCATGTTGGGAGTTTCAATGGAGGTTCTTAATTTAGGTGAAAAAGTGTGGGGACCCATGGCCTTTGTAGCCAACCCAGAATTCTTGCAATCACCATGCCCTGAGAGCATGCCACTCTCTGTAGCACCCTTGAAATTGGAGGCTGCGGGGTCCAAAAAATGTTGATATCTTGCCATGGCAAGGACAGAAAAATACCCATGGGGGGAGAGAGAAGCAAACTTATAGATATCTTGATCTATGAGCTAGGGGGCTGTAGCATTAACCCGCTGCATGCTGCCATGATTTCCCAGGGAAAATAGATATGTAGCCAGGTGTTGGGCTACAGTAATACAGAGAAGGAGACATTGCCTTTGATACTTCTCTCCCTCTACTGATGTTATTCTGCACTATTCTCCAGCCAGCAGGGGGAGATCTAAAGCCAAGCAAGCCCATAGATTCTGATAAAGAGCACAGAGAATCCTGGGAGTCGTAGTTTGAGATTGCAGCCATATAATGGGACAAATGTATTCCTTACACCACAAATCCCAATAGCACTGTGTAGTCAGAGGAGTGGAGAGATGATGTTTATTAAACTGCTCAGGAAAGCTCTTCCTCTTGGTACTGAGGGAGTTAAAAAGAGAGCACCTCTGTCTGGATATTCTTCTGCCAGCAAAATACCATACCAGTGGAGACCCAGGCCTGAGACTGGGAGTGAAGTCACCCGGGTACACAGCAGCACTGTCCACATCACAGCACCTGTACCGCTGCCACAGGGAGACTGGAGCATCCATTCACCCTCTGCTTCCCATCACTGATCACCGGAGGCTTTTGGGAAGAGATGAAGAGGCCCCCTTCTACTGCAAGAGGTCACTGCAGCATCCCATGGACCGGTGAGAGGGCCGATTGCCCTTTACTACTTGGTTTGGGCCTGTTTTCTTTGATATATCACTTATGTTGGGAATTAAGTATTACTTTCAGTTATTTCCTGTGATATTGTATGTTTGTACACTCAACCTAGTGTGTCAGAGGGGCTGAGTGTCACACTTACCCCTAACATAGGTGACCAGACACTATAGCTGGCTACTGTGCCCTTTACCTATAGCAGCCCCCTTTCCCATAGGGCAAGCAGGCCTACTGGTACTTAGTTGCTCCCAGGACTTACACACAATGCTTTAGTGCCTGGCTACCACACCAGGCCAGGTGCAAACTGAGCAATGCAAACAGGTACTTGTGGTTGGCTGACAGAGTGGTTTAATGACAGTCCAGGTAAAAAGCAGGCAAGGTTCAGAGAACCGATATCTGATAAGAGGTCATACACAGGGAAACCCAATCTAGCAGAGCAGGGCAGACAAAGAGGCAGCTTGATCAAGTATTTACACACACTATCAAAAGCATGAGACAGCAGGTTTGGCTAGATTAAAAGAGAAGTAAAGAATTTTTTTTTCAGGTTCATACCTACCCGAGAGGCTGAGCTGGGTGTCAGTCCAGGCACTTGGTGGATCCAGACTTTATTGTTGTGATAATGCGGTGCTTGGACTAAAATCTGTGACGTCAGCAGAGAGCAGAATTCAGCCTGCTCTCTGCTGCAAATGAGTCACAGGAGTGCAAAACAAATTGCACTCCTGTGACCCTTAGGAGAAGTACAGCCTGACAAGCTTTGGCTGGACTTATCTTTTAACTCAGATTTGGTCTCCACCCAGAGACTGGCTACAATCAATCACCTTGCAGGTGGACAGACAAGGAGAATGCCACAGCCAAAACCAGGATTTTGGAACCAGCAGCTACGATGGAGCACACGCTCCTGACACTGAGGTTCTTGAAGAAGGTTGAGTCAAAGAAGACAGGACCCATCCTATCCAGCAGCTCCCACGGGGGTAGCACGATAGATAGATAGATAGATAGATAGATAGATAGATATATGTGCACAATTGTATCCCTCATCCATTCCTTCTGTGGTTGGAAGTGGCTGTCTGATTACTGATCTTAAGGCGACTTGGAGTGGAGATGTGAACCATCTCCATTAAGAATAATGTATTTTTTCCCCTCCAGCGTTTTGTAGCTTCAGGTGTCAAGCTACAAAACGCTCAGGTGTGAATGGGGTCTTAAGATCAAAGATACAACTATGTTGTTGTCCCTTGTCAATTTTACAATGTATTTTTTAAACTGCCTACTCCCAAACTGTCATTAGAAGTAAAACACATAGCCAAGTATTATTCTACACAATTTTTTTTATTGTTCATTAAAAAAAGGAAACAAATAAAATTAGACATGCTACCTGCCAGTAGAACTTAACCAAAACATGCATTCTATGCATCCAAAAATATATAAAATATACCAAATCAAATCATTATTCAACCAAACAAATGTTAAAGCAATAACTCCAAGGCCAATAATAAATAACATGTTACGTCCGTCGATGCCGCAATATGTCTGGTTGACGAACAGCTGTTCAGAAACGAACTGAAAAGCACGAAATGAAAAACGAGAACTGAAGAGTGTGAAATGAAAAGCACTAAATGAAAAGCGTGAATCAACACTCACCAAACGTCTACTAACACGAAATTAGCAGAAGGAGCCCAAAGGGTGGCGCTAAAGAGCTGAAAAAACACGTAGTACGTCTAGTACGTCACTACGTTCGTAATTGTTGGCCAACAATTGTGTGGCTGTGTGTATGCAAGACAAGTTTGGGCCAACGCCTTTAGGACAAAATTCCACGGTTTTGTTGGCGAACAATCCGATCATGTGTACGAGACATAAGAGTATTGATGATACCATCACTGAAACGTGCAGATCTTCTTCCATTTTTTGCTAAGTCATGTTGGATCTTTCACATCTTGTGCTATATCTTTGTGAAGAGTTTCTGAGAATCTTTTCTAAGCCCCATATCACAACTCTACTGAGTTCAAACTTGTCATCACCACTGGAGCCCTACTCATTTATAATTGATTCCAGGAGGCAGGAACTGTCCAAAACTTCACAGGCTGCATTGTTATTGCTGCTGGTGTTGTTGTCTGTCATCACTTTAGTCTTTGTCAGTGTCAGACACGATCCATTTCCATCACTTTTTTTTTGCTTTTGGCAGTAGGGAAATCAATTCTTCTTTATTGGTACACATGACTCCAATAAGTATGGAATCTTATTTGTTTTGAAGGTAACATTTGGAAGTTGGGCTCTGCAGACTGAGTTAGGTTTAATACATTTTACACAGTATTTTACACCATTCTGGTTTTCATCCAATTGTTGCTTTTGAGCTGGTAAAATTACAACTAAAATTATGATTGAATCAGTAAATAATCATAAACTCAGTACTATTGTCCCAGCTGCATCCAGCTCTGTCTACTCTACAGAAGATTTCAGAATTAAAGTGAATCTATTACTATCTTATAAGTCCACATATATAAATTCTGGACATGTCATAATACACAACAGTACCATTTTTCATAAAAGCTCCATATTTTGTCATTAAAAAAAATTCTTGCGTTCCAGTCACTGACTTTGCCTTTGCCAAGTTGATGCCAGTGAGACCAGACCGGAACAGGAGCTTTTGGAGGGGACTGCAGAGTAGCCTATTGACTATGGGCCCTGGCTTTTGACAGGGCTCTATTCTTTGTAAGGGGTGTGCCTGGGGGTCCTTTGGAGTGGTTTTGCCTTGAATTCAGGTCAATGTCTCCCAGAAATACAGACTCTGGGAACCTAGGACCTGGATACAGTCTTTGGGTCCTTGTGCCCAAACCAGCAATAACTGCTCCCCCCCCCCCGCCCCCGACTCAGAGACTCAGAATAGATGTTAATATAATCAGCTTAAAACAACCGGATGCTGGGGTCTCCTACTATAATCTGTTTCTTAGGATGTCTTTCTCTCGTGTGAATTCCCATTGTTAACCACTTGCCGACCAGCTGCCATCAATATACTGCAGCCGGTTGGCACAATCCTGCGACACGTCGTAGCTGTACATCATCCCTTTAAGTGGCACCCCTGCTGTGCAGCAATGACCGCCGGCCACGAGTGATCGCGGGCACAAGGGACAGAACAGGGACGTGTGTGTGAACACAAATTCCTGTTCTGTTTGCTGAGCAGAGAGATAGCATGAGTTCCTATGAGCTGTCAATCGACCCAAATATGTGTCAAAAGTGTCCGATGCGTCCACCATAATGTCGCAGTCTCAATAAAAATTGCAGATCGCCGCCATTACTAGTAAAAAAAATATAATAATAAAAATGTCATAAATCTATCCCCTATTTTGTAGATGCTATAACTTTTGCGCAAACCAATCAATATGTACTTTTTGTGATTTTTATTACCGAAAATATGTAGAAGAATACATTTCGGCCTAAACTGAGGAAAAAAATAGCTTTTTTTAAAAATAAGTGGGGCTATTCATTACAGCAAAAAGTACAATATATCGTGTTTTTTTCAAAATTGACGCTCTTTTTTTTGTTTATAGCTCAAAAAATAAAAACCGCAGAGATGATCAAATACCACCAAAAGAAAGCTCTATTGGTAGGAAAAAATGGACATAGATTTTGTTTGGGTACAGTATCTCACGACCGTGCAACTGTCAGTTAAAACAGCACAGTGCCATATCTTAAAAAATGGCCTGATCATTGAACAGCCACTTCTTGCGGGGCTAACGTGGTTAATTGCGTCACCTATTGTTTCTGTCTGTCTGCTAGTATTGTTTCCACTTCACCTCATTACTAAACTATTGTGGCATGTTATATGTGTTAATTAGATTACTGTTATGTTAACTGTTCTTTAGATGTATTGATATTACTGTTTACACGTTCCTGGCCCAATCCCTGGCATTCATGGAGTACCCACTTTCCCAGCACAAATTTGGCACCCTATTGCCGGAACAAGCAACCCTATCCCTGGCACATGTCTAATGCCCACATTACTCGCACACCTCCATCCCTGGGCTAAAAAAAAAAAAAAAAGATTTTTTTCTCCTCTTCTGGCTAATTTCTATCAAATTGTCAGATATAGTTGTATAAAAATTGGCCAGTGACAGGACACTTTTTTTTCTTTATTGTCCCCTAGTGATTTTGCCAATAAAACATTTGCTGTTTTAAAATGAGAACATTCACCCTCTGTAATGTATTTAAGGAGGAGAAGCATTGTCATCCTAGGACTGACCTATAGAAGGTATATATTGACCAGAGCAACTTCATAAAGAGGCAAAACTGTTGGAAAAACTGTTGGAATCAATATTTTTGTAGGGAGTGCAACAAGACAGAAATGTAAATGGTTAAAGCATACCTAATCCAAAGAACAAAAATGTAATATGTTGAAGCTTGCCAGTTATTAGTTGTGGCAGCTGCATTTGCTTTCTTTTTTCCCAGGTTTTTTTTTAGCTTTATTATCACCTAGTGATCCTGACAGTACTACTGGTCCTGGCAGCACTACAGAACAACTCCCCCTCTCCTCTTCCGGCTAATTCCTATGAAATTGTCAGAAATTGGTGTGTAAAAACTGACCAGTGGCAGGACATTTTATTTTTCACCTTGTGATCCTGACAGTACATAGATATGGAGGAGCAGTGTCACCCTAGAGCAGGACTAAAGAACACCTCCCTCTCTTTTCTTCTGGCTAATTTCTATTAAATTGTCAGATGTTGGTGTGTAAAAACTGGCCAGTGGTAGGACAGTTTTTTTTTCATCTCGTGATCCTCACAATACATATATATGGAGAAGCACTGGTGTCGCCTTAGAGCAGGACCAAAGAACACCTCACCTTCTCCTCTTTTGGCTAATTTCTATCAAATTGTCAGATATAGGTCAGATATAGGTGTATAAAAACTGCCCAGTGGCAGGGCACTTTTTTTTGTTTACTGTCACCTGGTGATTCTGCCAATGAAACATTTCCTGTTCTAGGATGACAACACTCACTGAAATGTAGGCACCTGAAAAATCCCCCCCCAAAAAAAACATCTCTGTATCTACTCACTGTAATGTATTTATGTAGGAGAAACATCGTCACCCTAGGACATACCTACAGAACACCCTCCTTCTCTTCTCAATAACATAGAGAGTAGAGGTTCTGTAGTCCTCAGAAATAAATAACAACAATGTAACTGACAAAGAACGCAGCACAGGAATGTATTAGCTCACGTGATTTCTGGCAGGATCAACAGATTTTTTTTTCAGTAATTAAACTATTTATATATTTAAAAAAAAAAAACCTAAAGGTAGCAAATAACAGAAGTTCATTGTTAGAGTTTACATACACTTTAATTAATTGTCTGTACAATGGCTGGATTTAGCATGTGAGACACACAGCGCTGTTATCAGGGCCAGTATCTCTCACTGTTGTGACTGAGTTGATTCTATTCGTCCGTAATTCTGATGCAGATTACACATATAGACAGACAGCTGTGTAATATAAACTGCTGTCCGCTCCCCGGAATGCTGCCACTGCCCTGATTAGGCTGCGCCTTTTGTGCGTGCGCTTTGAATAGCAAGATCAGCTTTCGGGCCACAGTGAGACGCTGAATCTTTCAATGAGATCATCTCAGGAGATTGCACATATTTACTCCATACAAACATCCAGGTTTCTTCTAGCCAGGAGCTTTACGTCTTTTCAAGTGATGCATATTGGGCAATTAAAATGTTAAAGGGGAAGAGCTGGTTATATCATGTTTCTACGTACAACACAAGTATTCTGGCTTGTGTTGTTATCTGCAGCCGTGGAAGCCAACATAGCCAGCTCTACTCCCCTTGACCCACTCTATACAAATTAGATGATTGACTGCAGGGGTGTCAAAATAATTTTCATTGCAGGCTGCATCAGCATTATGGTTGCCCTTAATGGGCTGGTTGTATCTGTAAGATTATAGGTGTAGCACGCTGATGTCTAGGCAGGGTTGCTCCTAAATACACCTGCCAGGTATCGTTGCCTTGGCCAATTGTAAGGGATCAATTGAGTTCACCCTAAGTATGGAATTTTTGCACTTCTCTCTTCTGTCACTAGATGGCCTGGTATCTGGTGACATTAGATAAGACCAGGGCATTACAAGGACAGATTAGGAATAGAAAGGGTATCTCAGCCAATGGACAGGGATCTTCTTGGATCCCTTGGTCTGCTGGGAGAGCCTATTTATTTGGGTGAGGTCAGGTGATCGGGGTTCTGTGCCACCTGGACGGCTGTCTGGGTGAACGTGTGTTGTTTTGTTGTGCGCACTGTTAGGCTGGAGTTTGGGCCTATCCCGGGCACATCTGGCTTCTAGGCTGTCTGAGAGCCTATCCAGAAGCAAGAGAGCAGCATAGGGTTGGGATTGCAGCTTGCAGTCCAACCAGAAGTGACGTTTCTGTCGGCCAGAGAACCTGTCCTGGTCAGAGGTAGAGGGGCAGCTGTCACCACTAAGGGACCAATCACCTTGTTACCAGGGACCACCGTGAGTAGCTGAAGCAAGTACTGGAGCAGTATTCTCACCAACCGGGGACGATGAAGAATCAGGAAACTTCAGCAGGTTCCAAGCCAGGGATCCAGCCAGTGGAGTGACGCTTGAGGAGTATCTGGAGTGCCAAGTCAGGGACCCAGCAGGGAGGGGGGGGGGGGGGGGGTAATTCTTGAGGAAGATACTAAAGTAAGAAGATTAGAAGAGCTCACAGGATTTAGTGGCAGTGAATCAGCAAGTCTAGTGAGAGAGACTGGGAGCTCAGTGGGCTGAGAATCTACAAGAAGTGACTGTATAAAAGTAAAGGATTTTATTACAATTTGTGTTAGGAACTGTTCTAAGACTGTTGTCATAGAAGACACTGCTCCTACACATGCAGATGTGGTGTCTTGCTGGATGTCTTTCCCTGCATGGCTGTCTACCTGTAGAAGTCTAGGAGTCTGCTAATTGACATTGCAACTACCTAAGGGTGCCCTGGCCCTAAACCCTCTCTCCCACTGTTCTGTTCAAGAGAAAATAAATCCCTTTGCATTCAAGAAGTGTCTGGTGTCCATGAATCTACCTTACATTACACTCACTATGCCTTGCAACCCACTCCATACAGAAGGTTTTCAGCTGTCTCTGGCTCTGGAGATTCTCATTAGACCAATAGAGGCCTGGGACCTTGCTACATTTGGTGTCCAACGTGGGGCAAAGTTCTTATCCTCGCAGCAGTCGCTCATAGCAAGAGGCTACAGCTCCATCTGGATTTCGTCTGGCTCTGTGGAAAGGTGGCAAGTACCATCTGTACTTCTCATAGACTGTGTTATTGTGCGTTCTAACAATGTGGAGGAGAACCAGCAAGTCAGAGCTGTGGGGGTTAAAACAGACTCCATTACAGACTCCATTACAGTTTTGGCACACTGCAGCATGAAAAAGGCAGGTGTGAAAGTTTCCAGAAAGTATCTGCACCAATCTGTTGGCAGGGAGAGGAACTCTCACTCTGCAGAGGAGGATAAGGAAGTGCTACCACATGTGTCTGGTTGTGGGTTGAAGAGAAAGATGGTGCAGTTTGGAAGTGAGATGGCGGATTGGAGAAAGTATGCTCCGGGTGTTGGTTTTGGCCTCAGTGAGTCTAAACCTGTTCTAACTGACACCAGAGTGCCGTACATACCGAAGGGTAATCTTGCCCTGTAAACGGCTGGAGGCTATGAGGCCTTGGGACTGATCTGCAGGAAGCATCCAGTCTGGCCACGCATCTGAGGCCTTGGATCGTCTGTGGATGTTGCAGTAAACACCTACTCGAGGTAGTCGCACCAGCCCAACCTCTGCAGATACTACAGGCCGATTGGAACAAAAATGTCACTATCCCGACTGGGAGTGATATCACAAACCCACCTGCCATCACCCGAGTCATGCAGAAGGCTGCTCCCCCTGTCTCGGCGGCTGCCCCAGGACCCAGTATTCCGGTTGCTCCTCAAGGCTGCAGTTGGGCCCACCTGCTCGCTTTAATCGCTGAGCCACCGGGAAAAGAGTACCGGAGTTGGGTAAGCCTGCAATGGGTGAAAACAGTGCCTGTAAGGGGAGGTGATGCCTGTGGCCATTATGGGGGATAACACAGTTGTACCAGTTAAAGCAAGTTCCAAGTGCAACTATATCCCGGCCGAAGAGTGCTCCACCATAACCAATTCATACATCCCATTTGATGGATTATCTGAACTGTTCTTGGACACTCTATCTTGGACAGGGAAGTGGAGGGAGTGATGAGGAGCAGATGTGTGAAGTAGAGGAGGATGAAGTTCCCATTGCTACGGCCACTAGTGTGAAAATTGAGCTGTCTGCTAATACAGCCCCGCTGATAAATTACCAAATCTTTGAGGAGGATCGTTGGGTTTGATGGGTCCCCAAAGTTCGCCCTACCAAGCCAATGCCTGTAACCAAGCCTGGCTATAAGCCAGATGTTTTTGCTGGGTGCTCTGTTCAGCGTGCTCCAGACGTACAGGTTCTGCTCGGTTACGGAAACCCTAGAATTCTGCCATTTATACTATTTCATTACTGTGTATATATTTATATATATATATTAAGTAGTTAGGATGTAAGGCTATTGTTTATATTTACTTTTAATTATCTAAATGGTATGCTGCATTTGAAATTGTCTGCTAATTGACATTGCAACTACCTAAGGGTGTCCTGGCCCTAAACCCTCTCTCCCACCATTCTGTTCAAGAGAAAATAAATCTCTTTGCATTCAAGAAGTGTCTGGCACCCATGAATCTATCTTACATTACACCCACTATACCTTGCAACCAGTAATGTAAGTAACTCAGTTAAAATAAATGGAGTTACTTAACGCAGTTACTTTAGAGGGTAACGAGTAATCTAACTGATTACTCTTCCCCTCATGCTAACACCGTTCCCATTACTTGGGCGGCGTTACCGCAATTATATTCTGTGTGGACCTTCTGAAATGAACAGACTTGCCCACACACAGAGTAAAGTCCGTTCATTTTGAACGTGACTCCAGGTAGACGGGACTAACGAAGGAAGTGAATGTCGCCGCCTCCATCCACGTGTTGTACGGCGACTAATATAGGCATAAGGGGTGGGGTCACAGGGTGACCCCACCCTTTGTGATGTCACAGTCCCAGCATCCCCCAGGACTGTGACATCATAGGGGGTGGGGCCACCATGTGACATCACCCGGAGACCCCACCCCTTGTGCCTATATAAGTTGCCACGCAACGTGTCCCTGCCATTATGGCCGGAGAGAGCGTTGTGTCAACATCAGAAGGAAGAAGAAGAAAAGAAGAAGAGGGAGAAGAAGGCGGCGGCGACAAAAAAAGAAAAAATACTGGGCCAGCGCTAGTAAAAGAGCTGTAAGAAGATAGCGGAGGCCCGGCAGAAGAAGTGAAAAGTAGGACACAACCCCGAATTCGGAAGAAGACCCCGAAGTCGGAATAAGACCCCCGGACAGCGGCGGCGATGAAGGAGAAAGCCGGGCTCCTCCGCTAGTAAAAGATCTAGCGGTAAAAGAGCAGAAGATAGCAGAGGAGCCTGGCGAGAAGACCCCCGAAGTCGGAAGAAGACCCCGGAGCTGTCTAAAAAAGTAATTTAAAAACTTGTGTTGTGTTTTTTTTTATTAACACTTTTCCCCAGGTGAATGGGTAGGGGTACATGGTACCCCATACTCATTCACATAGGGTAGGGGGCTGGAATCTGGGGGCCCCCTTATTAAATACATTTTTAAAGTAAGATGACCAACACTGCTTGCAACCCACCCTACAGAAGGATGTCAGCTGTCCCCGGCTCTGGAGGTTCTCATTAGAATAAAGGAGGCCTGGGACCTTGCTACATATAAATGCAACTTCTTTTCATCATATTAAATAATTACCGCTGCATTCGATTATTACTGGTAGACAACTTAAGACAAGCTGTGAAGGGCGGGTGCAGACCAGCGAAGAGCCCACTCACACTCCTGTAGCAGATGATGCAAATCTGAAAAGGAGGGTCGCACACCGCTGGTATCCTCAAGAAACTTTATTGGAGACTGCTCAGGCAGAACATGGTTCTGCCATGGTGTTCCGTCTGAGCAGCCCCCAGTAAAGTTTCTTGTGGATGATACCAGCGGTGCGTGACCCTCATTTTTAGACTTGCATCATCTGCTTCAGGAGTGTGAGTGGGAGAGTTTCAGCAGCACCATTAGTTCTGCCAATCAGTGCCGGGACAAGATCATCTAGAGCTGGGGAGGAACATGCTAAATTGCGCACCCACCCAGATGTATGAGCATTACGTGTCAGCAAAAATCCCCCCACCCCCAAAAAATTGAGCACTAATGTTCATGCTTACCCCCTAAGCATATATTCACCATCAGTGCAGCCTATCAGCGCACATCAGTGAACATCAGTGAAGGTGAAAAATGACCTGTTTGCAAAATTTTATAACAAGCTATGAAAATGTTTTTTTTTTTTAAATGTTTGTTCTTTTTTTATTTATTAGGCAAAAAATAAAAACCTCATTGGATATTAAATACTAATAAAAGAAAGCTCTATCTGTTAGAAAAAAAATTATAATTTCATATGGGTACAGTCAGTGTTGCATGACCACGCAATTGTCATTTAAATTGTGACAGCTCTGAAAGCTGAAAATTGGCCTGGGCCAGAAGGGGGTACAAGTGCCCGGTAGGCAAGCGGTTGACTGCTTGTTAAGAATTATGTAAATATTTGAACATTCAAAGCTCTACACTAAAAGCCTATGGGCTAGTTTAGATCAAATTGAGCCCAAACCGTGGTCATTTCCTTTTAAGCACATACATTCATACATGAAACCAGCGGACAATATTTCCAATGTGAATGCTCATTATGTAAATGTATTGCCGAGCCACAGACAGCTCCTGAGCATTGCCAGGTCATGGAGAATGTCTTCAGTGTCAGACTGAACACTGCTCCTCTATTGGCAGCTGACACTTATCTCTGGATCACTACTCTTTAGCCTCTAGACTATAAAAGGGAAGATACCTGTATGGTACAACTCAGATGGTTCACACTGGGGGAAAAAATACTTATATACACACATATAAGACTGACAAGTCATGACTGTCCAAATTGCCAAACCTTGAATATAGCAGGTAAGCGGAAGTTACTTTTTATCTTAAAAAAAAATAAATACACAATTATTTTACTATATATATTATATATATTTACTGTAAATTTATTATGCAATAGTAATTGCATTAGACATTATTGGGAGCACACAGTTTTAGATTTTCTAACTGAAATATTTATTACATCCATTTCATAATGTTACTCTTTATTTTATTTTTAACCAGTAGAACTTGTGCAGTTTCAGTGTGATGTATTTTACATGCTTCACAATTCATGGGTAGTGTGCTTTGAAGGAAACTGCACCAAAGATGCAACAAACATTTTTTTTTTTTTTTTTACATTTTACAAATGTTTTAAAAAAATAAATAAAAGGAAGGGTAACAATGACACAATGGAGCAGACACATTAAATTAAAGAAATATATAAATTGTAACTATGTGATAAAAGAATAATAAATTATAGACCCTCAGAAAATAAAATAATGGCAAACAATATATATATATATATATATATATATATATATATATATATATATATATATAAATGAGGAAAACAAATGTAGGGGATTTGTTTACACACCCAACATTTAGCATGCAGGACTTTTCTTTAATGCTTCATAACATGGTAAACTGTTATCATTAAAATAATAGCTTTCCTTGTCAATCCATTTTCCTTGGAAAATATAGAACAATGTATTCAAATTGAATGATCTCTAATATATATAAGATTGGATGCTTAAAAAATAATTAACTTATTTAATTTATATATTTTTTTATTTTTTGATAAATTGTAACATATTTTAATGCTTAGTTTTGTCCACTTATATTTGCTATATGAGTAATGAATAAATAATGTATATTTAAATAAGTAAATATAAATTATAAATATTTTGGCAACTGCAAGTGTTTCTACAGATGATTTATAATGTCCAGTATGAATGTATGTTTAAATATTAGTAATATTTGTGATTTTGAAGATCAATATTTAACACAGAAATAATAATGCACATTTTTTATTCTTTATTATTCATTTTTCTAGGCACAGAACATGGAGGCAATGAAGGTGACAATCCTGGATCTCTGAGACGTTGGGCTTTTCTAGATATTGAGTGGTGATTGCTTTACTGAATTTTTTTTATGTTTTAGTTTGCTTTGAAGAAATGGTGCTTTTTACCTTCATTGTGCTCATTGTTTTGATAGCAAGCACTGCAGGAAAGTGTATCCCAAATAAACAAGGTGAGGAATACAGACAAAAATAAATTTTATTCTTGTGTGCATCTCTTATAACTATAAGTATTTCCACAGTTTGCAACTGATGCAACAGATTAAAATGCAGCTTGTGATAAACAGATAGAAAGATTCAAATAATTTTTGGATGCAGCAAAAACGTTGCTCAGATTAAACAAAAAAACTCCATATATATATATTTATTTATATATAAATATACAATAATAATAATAATACAGTTGTGCTCATAAGTTTACATACCCTGGCAGAATTTATTATTTCTTGGCCATTTTTCAGAGAATAAGATTAATAACACAAAAACATTTCTTTCACTCATGGTTAGTGTTTGGCTGAAGCCATGTATTATTAATCAACTGTGTTTACGGTACTCTTTTTAAATCATAATGGCAACAGAAACTACCCAAATGACCCTGATCAAAAGTTTACATATCCCAGTTCTTAATACCATGTATTGCCCCCTTTAACATCAATGACAGCTTGCAGTCTTTTGTGGTATTTGTGGATGAGGCTCTTTATCTTCTCAGATGGTAAAGCTGCCTATTCCTTTTGGCAAAAAGCCTCCAGATCCTGTCATTTCTTGGGCTGTTTTGCATGAACTGCACGTTTGAGATCTCCCCAGAGTGGCTCAATGATATTGAGGTCAGGAGACTGAGATGGCCACTCCAGAACCTTCACTTTATTCTGCTGCAGCCAATGACAGGTCGACTTGGCCTTGTGTTTTGGATCATTGTCATGTTGGAATGTCCAAGTACGTCCCATGCACAGCTTCCTGGATGATGAATGCAAATGTTCCTCTAATATTTTTTGATAACATGTTGCATACATCTTTCCATCAATTTTGACCAAATTTCCTGTGTAGATCACACATCCCCAAAACATCAGCAATCCACCTCCGTGTTTCACAGTAGAAATGATGTACTTTTCATCATAGGCCTTGTTGACTCCTCTCCAAATGTAGCTTTTATGGTTGGGGCCAAAAAGCTAAATTTTGGTCTCATCACTCCAAATTACTTTGTACCAGAAGGTTTGAGGCTTGTCTCTGTGCTGTTTGGCGTATTGTAAGAGGGTGGCATTTGCGTAGTAATGGCTTTCTTCTGGCGACTCAACCACACAGCCCATCTTTCTTCAAGTGCTTCCGTATTGAGCATCTGGAAACAGCCACACCACATGTTTTCAGATAGTCCTGTATTTCACCTGAAGTTATTTGTGGGTTTTTCTTTGTATCCTTAACTATTTTCCTGGCAGTTGCGGCTGAAATTTTAGTTGGTCTACCTGACCGTGGTTTGGTTTCAACAGAACCCCTCATTTTCCACTTCTTGATTAGAGTTTGAACACTGCTGATTGGCATTCTAAATTCCTTGGATATCTTTTTATATCCCTTTCATGTTTTATACAGTTCACCTACCTTTTCCCGCAGATCCTTTGACAATTCTTTTCCTTTCCCCATGACTCTGAATCCAGAAACGTCAGCGCAGCACTGGATGAAACATGCAAGGGTCTGTTAGGAGTCCAGAAACTCATTGAACTTTTATACACACACACTAATTACTTGCAAACAGATCACAGGTGAGGATGGTTACCTTTAATAGCCATTCAAACCCCTTTGTGTCAACTGGTGTGCATGTTATAAGGTCAAAATCACCAGGGTATGTAAACTTTTGATCAGGGTCATTTGTGTAGTTTCTGTTGTCATTATGATTTAAAAAGAGTAAACACAGTTGATTGATAATAAATGGCTTCAGCCAAACACTAACCATGAGTGAAAGAAATGTTTTTGTGTCATCATTCATAGTCTCTGAAAAATGGCCAAGAAATTATAACTTCTGCCAGGGTATGTAAACTTATGAGCACAATTATAAAAACAAAATATATATATATAAATTATATATATAAATTATATATATATATATATATATATATATATATATATATATATATATATATATAAATAATTTTTTTATTTGTTTTCATGATGGAATGATTTGATACAGTCTGGGAAAAAAGACAAATCATGTCATTGCAGTGCAAGCAGTCACAGCCTTGATTGGCATCCTGGGAATCAAAACTGGCCATAAATCTGAATTTGTGGGTTACAAAATCTCTACCTGTTTATGACCCCAGAAAAATGTATCCTTTCAAGGAAAATATGGTGCATATCATCTATTTTTTGTAAAAACAATACTAAAGATAACTAAAAAAAAAAAAAAAAAGTTGCAGCTAAGGTTAAACGTTATGCCTTTTTCATGATGTGGCTGACGGTACCTATTAATATCCTTTGACATAGTGCCATCATGCGGGGGGGGAGTACCTACAAATCAAGGGACCCATATCACTATATTGATGGGACTCCCCCCCCCCCCCCTTGACTCAGCTAACACTGTCTGTAGCAGTGGGCACTGTGACAATACACATCATTGATCATGACATAGTACACCTAAATCAAGCACAGACAGCATGGGAGCTGTCGTCATCATAGTTAGTACACTACATAGGAGCAGTGCTTTGGATAAATGTTATATTGGTAGTAGCAATAGTAATAGTCATGGGGGCGTAGCATCAGGGGTTGCAATTGTGACCCCCACCCCTAGCTCCAGGGGGCCTTCAGCTCTGCTCCCTGCTGTCATTGTCCTATTACATTTGATTTCCTCCACAAAATCCCAGAGCTGGATTCCAGCTCTGATCCACCTAGTATCCCCCAGGGCCCAAGCCAAGTTTTATAATCCAGTAATCCGCTTCCAGTTGTTTGCCTTCTCCCTAGTCCATACACTTCCTCTGCTCTCATTGGCTGGGGTCATGTCATTACTAGTATGGGGGGTGGAGATGAGGCCATGTCATTACTAGGATGGGGGAGGGAGGTGAGGTCATGTCATTAATGGGATAGAGGGCGAGGAAGGGACAAGGTCATGTCATTACTAGGATGGGGGGGCGAGGTCATGTCATTACTAGAATGGGGGAAGGGGGTGAGGTCATGTCATTACTAGGATGGGGGGCGAGGTCATGTCATTACTAGGATGGGGGGGGGCGAAGTCATGTCATTACTAGAATGGGGGAAGGGGGTGAGGTCATGTCATTACTGTGATGGGGGACGAGGTCATGTCATTACTAGGATGGGGGACGAGGTCATGTCATTACTGTGATGGGGGACAAGGTCATGTCATTACTAGAATGGGGGAAGGGGGCGAGGTCATGTCATTACTAGGATGGTTTCTACAAAATATTTAGAATTACCCTCTCAATATGTAAATAAATCTCTGAAACAACTCTTAAGCCACTTGTAGTATCTTGGTGCATAATGGGAGTATCTTGGTGTGAAGTGGAAGGGGCAGGTAGTAGTGAGGGGCCCCAGGACAACTTTTGCATTGGGACCCACAAACTTCTCGTTCAAATTTTTTTATTTTATGTTAAAATAAATTACATGTACAGAATATAAGACAAATTATGTGATACCAGAAATAAAAAGTAGACATATTGAAGTACGAATGATACAAAGCAAAGAAGAATTTCAAGATATTCTCGTGGGAATGACAATAAATGGCCTTATATATTTTAGAATTTGAAAACATTCTTATAGCTGAGTTTCAAACATTTTAATCCCAAGAAAATATAAATATGTCTAAAAGAAAATATATGATTTTAAAGTTTTGATCATAACTTCTAAAGTATGTTTATAGTAAGTATTATATAGTAAGGGAAGAACATAAAAGGTATATAGGAGGGGAAGGGGAGGGAATAATTCTCCGGAGGAGGTTTTATATATCATCTAATGTTGTAATTCTTTAAAAAAATCTTAATCACCATAACAATAAAACTCGGTTGTCAAAATTATCTGACGTATAATATTTAATCCAGGGTTTCCACATGATATCAAACTTTGTCATCTGGTTTTTATCTATAGCGTCCATTTTAGCATGGATGAAAGATTGATTCATTCTATGTTTGGTTTCTGCAATATTCACCACATCTGTTTTCCACGCATTGGCTATAGTCTGCTTTGCGGCTATCAGGAGTGTAAGAACTAATTTGAATTGTTTCTGATTCAGAAAGGCTGGTTTTAAATTAAGGAGAGCTATAATTGGGTCTGGAAAAATTGGACGATCAAAAAATTTTGTAATTATCAGAAAGATCTTTTTCCAAAATGATTGTACAATTGAGCAATGCCACCAGGTATGTATATAGGTACCTTTTTCTGGACAGCCACGAAAGCAGAGGCCAGTGTTGTCTGTTGAGAATTTGGCGATTCTCGCAGGAACCAAATACCAGCGTGTGAGAACTTTATATGATGATTCAGACGCCAATATATTTATAGAGGAAGATTTTGCGAAAGACCATATGTTGGACCAAGACCTAGAATCGATCATACAATCCAAATATTTTTCCCACTTGGCCATATATTTAGGTATAACAGTATAAGAATTAGATATCAGTTGTGTATACAATGATGTAATACGACCTTTAGCATGTGGTTCCTTGAGACAAAATCTTTCAAATTGAGAAATATTATGTAAGTTTACATTTAAATTGAGAAGAGGAGTATAAAAATCTTTGATTTGGAGATATCTGAATATTTCTGATTGTGGAAGCTTATATAATTCACATAGATCTGTAAAAGATTTTATTGATGTAGTTGAAGTTAAATTATATAGACAAGTGATACCAGCCTTAGACCAAGCTTTAAAGGTTTTGGGATATTTCCAGGCTGGGTAAAAAGTCGGATTCTTGTGGAAAGATAATAGCGGATTTTGTGGAGATTGCAGACCATGTGAATTTCTATACCTATCCCATATAGATAGAGAGTGCTTAGAAATGGGGTTATTTATAGACTTACGATCCGCAGGTTGTAACCATAATATATTGTTTATAGGAAGAGGATCACAGACTACAGCTTCAATGAGGACCCATAAAGGAATCTCTGTAGAAGAGTGATATTTTGTTAATTGAGATACCGTATTTGCCGGTGTATAAGGCGACCCGGCATATAAGACGACCCCCTAATCTTACAGGACAAAAATGCTTTTAAATCTGTACTTACCGTATGAGACGACCCGGCTTTCGAGGCTTCATATTTCTTCCTTCTTCCTGCATTTGCTGGAGCCAATCACGGCGAGCGATGTATTCTATTAATGAATACAAAGCCTGCTTGGATTGGCAGAGGCTGTAACATCATCAGCCCGCGCCGCTCTGACTCTCCAAGCCAATCAGAGCAGGCTACAGAGTAGCCTGCTCGGATTGGCAGAGGTCGTTACTCCAATCCGAGCAGGCTTTGTATTCATTTGAATACACCGCTCACCAGGATTGGCTCAGCGGTATATACTGTATGTAGCCGAAGCTACATACAGTATTACCGAACACCCAGCCGGCATCCGAGGAGCTGACCCGGCGTATAAGACGACCCCTGCTTTTTGGCCAATTTTTTTACGTGTAAAAGGTCGTCTTATACGCCGGAAAATACGGTAATTGAGCTGCCTTATAATATATGTTAAAGTCTGGGAATCCCAAACCACCCAAAGCTTTGGGGAGAACAAGTGTTTTTTTGTGAAGTCTGCGTTTTATTTTCCCCCAAGTAAATTTTGTTACTTTTTGTTGAATCAGCCTAAGAAAATATGCAGGAATATGAATCGGGAGAGTTCTGAATAAATATAAAAATTTCGGAAGAACAGACATTTTTATGATATTGATTTTCCCAAACCATGATATCGGCATTGATGACCAATTAGATAACGACCTTGTAATATTTTTTAATAGAGCTGGGTAATTAGCTGCAAATAAATCGGAGGGCTTAGGAGTAAACTGCACACCCAGATATGGGAGGCTATGATCTACCCACTTAAAGGGTAGTGAATTTTGGGGACTCACAAACTTCAAGCTACGCCTCTGGTAATAATAATGATGATTGTAATGATAATAAACATAATGATAGTTTATATTATAACAAATAATAATGCTCTTGCACACATTTGTGGCAACGTGCACTAAAATGCACATATTAATGCAAAATGCTACAAGACATGGTAATGCACCTGTTCTATGTGGGGTGCCTTGCATTTCCTCCCATTGTCAATGGCACCTCAACATATTGTACAGTATAGTATAACACACTGCAGCACACCATAACAAATATACCATCTGTTGTGGTGCTCTGTGTTGTTGGAAAAGGGTCATGTACTTTTTTCATGCATTAAATGGGATCTTACAATTTGATCCTTTTCTATTTACTGTCATAGAACTTAGTTCCATTGAGTCTCCGCTGGAAAAAGGGGGGTTGAACCTCCGTATATGGAAAGACTTCTTTTCAGTCAGAGTTGTGAAAATGTTGACCAGACTTCCACAGGAGCTAGTTCTAACTAACTCTGTAGACTGTTTAAAAATAAAGGAAAAAGGCTGGATATGTTTTTTTAATGCAAAAAAAAAATTCTTTAAAACAACTAACTTTATAGAAAAATTATTATACATGCAAAAATTATACTAATTCATAATTAGTATGAATTAGTACTAACATGGTAGGCTGTTGACCCCCAAATTGATCAAGAAGGATTTTTTTCCCTTTTGGAGCAAATTGGACCATGCTTTACAATGACTTTTGCCTACCTTTGGATCAACTGCCTGCTTACGGTTCTGAGGAAGCAGGTTTTCAGTGTATTTATTTTTCTATTGATGTACTCGGTGGAGGTGTGTTGTTTTACAGCCAATGTACCAGTTTTAAATATGTCTGATTGTTCCATATATTTTATATCATATTTTTTTTAAGTCTGAAAGATAAAACCAACATCTGGAACCATGAACCAGCTTTAAATAATCAAAATATGTTCTTTTGCACAATATTTTAGGCTTCCAACAGATTTCTCTGTTAAGTCACAGTTGTTTTCCTATTGTCCTTGGGTAGGACTTTGCTGTGTTCTATCATCTCCACGTCTCTACTCTACTTTATTCTCCTCTACTCCATTCCACTCCACCCTACTCTGCTCTACATGACTCTGATATACTCCAATCCACTCTACTCCATACTACTCAACTATAATCTAATCCACGCCACTCCATTCTTATCCACTCTGCTCCATTCTACTCTACCCTGCTCTACTCTAATATACTGCAATCCACTCTACTCCACTCCATTTAACTCTAATCTACTCCACGCCACTCCATTCTTATCCAATCTACTATAATCTACTCCATTTCACTCCACTCTATACTACACTGCTCCATTCCACTCTACTCCATTCCACTATTCTCTACTCCATTCTACTCTAATCTGCTCCACTCTCCTCTCCTCTACTCCACTCTATTCTAGTCCACTCCACTCTACTCCATTTTACTCTATTCTAGTCCACTCCACTATACTCTACTTCATTCTATTCTAATATGGGCCACTCCTCTCTAATCTTCTCTATTCCACTCTTCTCTACTCTACTCCATTCCACATTTCTGTACTCTACTCCACTCTTCTCTACTCTCTCCACTCTCCAGTCCACTCCACTCAAGTCTACACCACTCCATTCTACTCTCCTCTATGACACTGTTCTCCAACCCTATTCTACTCTATTGCACTCTACTGTACTCTTCTCTTTGCTACTACATTCCACTCTACTCTTCGCCACTCCAGCCTACTCTAATCTACTCCACTCTGCTCTCTTTACTCTCCAGTCCAGTTCACTCTACTCTACTCCATTCTACTTTGATGTACAGCACTATACTCTATTCTCCTCTACTCTGCCCCACTCTTGTCCATTTCACTCTACCCTACTTAATTGTATTCCAATCTACTCCACTCCACTCTACTCTACTGCATTCTTCTTTACTATACTCTTTTTCACTCTTATCCACTCTACTCTTCTCTTTGCCACTCCAGTCTATTCTAATTGACTCCCCTCCACTCTACTGTCTCCTCTCTTTTTTTAATTCATTCTACTCCACCACACCTAACCCTACTCAAATCTACCCCTTCCACTCTACTCTACTCTGCACTACTCTACTCCACTCTCCTCTATTCTACTCTACTTTATTCTACTCCACTCTGCTCCAATGTACTTCAATCGTTCCTGCTCTACTCCATTCGACTCGACTCCAGTTCACTCCTCTCTACTCTACCCTATAGTATTACACTGTACCCAGAGAGAGCTAACGGGTTTGATTTACTAAAGGCAAAAAAGACTGTGCACTTTGCAAAGTGCAGTTGCATTCTTCAAGTGCAGCACTTAGTAAATGAGCAGAAGCTCTGCTGACTTCCATCATCCAATCATGCACAAGCAAAAATTATTTTTTTATTTTTTTTCCTTGCATGTGATTAGGTACTCTTTACAAAATGAAGCTTTACCTTATTTACCAAGCTCTGGAGCAACTGCACTTGCAGAGGGTTAGGGCCGGTTCACACTGCGAGCCGCGGCGAGGCGTCTCCGACTTCCTCGCCGCGACTTGCAGGGGGGGTCAGCGGCGACTTGCAGAGGACTTCTGCATAGAAGTCAATGCAAGTCGCCCCCGAAGTCGCCCCGAAGTAGTACAGGAACCTTTTTTCTGAGTCGGAGCGACTCAAGTCGCTCCTCTCAGAATGGTTCCATAGCACTGTATGGGGGCGACTTGCGGGAGCGAGGCGAGCCGTGTCGCCTCGCCTCGCGTCGCAGTGTGAACCGGCCCTAACTGTACTTTGCTAAGTGCACAGTCTATTTGCCTTTAGTAAATAAACCCCTGTGTCATATCCTCTAAATATAGACTTACTCTCTTCTGGAGGTTAGAAAGACTTGTTTGAAAAGCACATGAAACAGGAAAAAATATTTTGACTTGATATGCTAAAACTGGAACACAGAAACCATTGCTCTTTTGCATTAATTTGTTAGGTTGAGGGGAGTTAGTTGAGGCTATGTAAGTGTCAATGTATTTTCAATAGTTTTGTTCCATTGCAGAAAACTGATATTTTTCTATTTTTGTGTTTTGTTTTTCCAGATGTGATCATAGTACATTGCTATCCTAAGTCAATTGTGGCTAAAATTCCAGAGTGCCCCTACGGATGGGAGATTACCCAGCTGGCCCTGGGTGGAGTGTGTTATAACGGCATTATTGAGTCTGGTTACTATCAGTTTTCCATTCCCGATCTGTCACCCAGAAATAAGTCATACTGTGGAACACAGTCTGATGTAAGTATGGCACCTGTGACACCTTTAATGTCCTACTACAGGGATTATCGCACATCATTCTGAACTAGATCATGCAGGTTCAGGTTGCTGTACCATGTGTGGGCAGATATTGGTGAAAAAAAATGTGTCATTGGCACACCTAAGAGCTTGTTGCAAAACTCAAACTTTTATTGAAAAACCATATAAGCACGCTAGCATCATTATGTGACCCTGCAATAAGACCATGGGGTTTTCAACAAGCTTCTAGGTGTGCTGGGGACATATTTTATTCCTTCTGGAGCTGTCCACTGTAGTAATTATTTCTACCATTAGATATCCTCAGACTTTATGGTAACACTAAGGCCCCTTTCACACTGGGGAGGTTTTTTCAGGCGCTACACAGGCGCTATTTTTAGAGCTGCAGCGCCTGAAAAAACCGGCCCCTTTCACTCCAGTGTGAAAGCCGGAGGGCTTTCACACTCGAGCGGTGCGCTAGCAGGATGGTGAAAAAAGTCCTGCTAGCCGCATCTTTGGAGCGGTGAAGGAGCAGTGTATTCACCGCTCCTAAACCGCTCCACCCATTGAAATCAATGGGGCAGCGCGGCTATACCACCGGCAAGGCGGTGCTTTGCGGGCAGTTTTAACCCCTTTTCGGCCACTAGCGGGGGTTAAAACCGTCCCGCTAGCAGCCACAGACCGCCGCTAAATATAGTGGTGCTTTACCGCCGATGCCTGCACCGCCCCAGTGTGAAAGGGGCCTAAGGGGCAGATTTATAAAGCAAATTACTTTCACCAAAGTAAATGTTTGGTGAACATCAGTTTCAGCGTTTAAAAAAATATGCCCCAGGCGTTGAGGTTGACAGAGAGTCATGGGTGATAGACACTGTATTATTCTCGGGGGGCTCATAGGAAGAGAATTAGAAATGCAATGAGAAAGATAGAATCGTGCGATGCTGTAGCCAAACAAAATTGACATCCTTTTTCCCCACAAATAGAGATTTCTTTTGGTAGTATTTGATCACCTCTACGGTTTTTATTTTTTGCACTATAAACAAAAAAAGAGTGACTTTTTTATTTTTGAAAAATCTATATTTTATACTTTTTGCTAAAAATAAAAATGTAAAAAATAAATTTCTTCATCAGTTTAGGCCTGATATGTATTCTTCTACATATTTTTGGTAAAGAAAATTGCAATAAGCATATATTGATTGGTTTGTGCAAAAGTTATAGCGTCTACAATATAGAGAATATATTTATGGCATTTATATATTATTATTATTTTTTGTACTAGTAATGGCAGTGATCAGTGATTTTAAGCGGTACTACAACAGTGCAGCAGACAGATTTTTGAAACATTTTTGGGACCATTGACCGTTATACAGTGATCAGTACTATAAAAATGCACGGATTACTGTGTAAATGTCACTGGTAGGGAAGGGCTTCACACTAGGGGGCGATCAAGGGGTTAAATGTGTTCCCTAGGTGTGTTTCTTACTGTGGGGGGAAAGTTGTGACTAGAGGAGGAGACATATCGCTGTTCCTACTTAGTAGGAGCAGACGATCTGTCTCTCCTCTCCTGACAGAACAGAGATTTGTGTGTTTACACTCACAAATCCCCATTCTGGCTCTCATGCCCACAAACACGCGTGGAGCAACGGGTCTCCCACCGTGTAATGGGCGGGAGCATGCACACGCACATGTGCCTGCTATAGCTGTTTAAAGGGCAGACATACAGCTACGGAGATTTGTGGGAGAGTCAACCTGCCGCAGTATAATGAGGGCGGCTGGTCAACTAGTGGTTAAGGACACCTGGGTTGCAGTACAATACTGTCAAAATTCATAGATTTATAAAAATCCATGCCAATATGTACAGTGCCTTGCGAAAGTATTCGGCCCCCTTGAACTTTTCAACCTTTTGCCACATTTCAGGCTTCAAACATAAAGATATAACATTTTTATTTTTTGTGAAGAATCACCAACAAGTGGGACACAATTGTGAAGTGGAATGAAATCTATTGGATTTTTGAAACTTTTTTAACTAATAAAAAAATGAAAAGTGGGGCGTGCACAATTATTCGGCCCCCTTGCGTTAATACTTTGTAGAGCCACCTTTTGCTGCGATTACAGCTGCAAGTCGCTTGGGGTATGTCTCTATCAGTTTTGCACATCGAGAGACTGAAATTCTTGCCCATTCTTCCTTGCAAAACAGCTCGAGCTCAGTGAGGTTGGATGGAGAGCAGGGGCGGACTGACAACTCATGGGGCCCCCGGGCAGTAGGGGATCATGGGGCCCCCTTTGTCCCCACCCAAACACAAGCCACACCCTCACAAAGCACCACGTATATATTGCACTGGTGCATCATATGCATTGGTGACAGAATTTCTCTACTGTATGTTCAAAATAAAGGTTTAAAGAGTTAGGAAAATAAAGAAAAATAAACTCACATTAACCACGTACATTTACTGCAGGGCTGCGTCTCCTGTGAGCAGAATCACATACAGGTACTTGATTCTGCACTTGCGGGTCTGCGCGCTGTTTGATTGGACACACCGAGAGCTAATCAGTGGGTCCGGCGGGCCCCGACGATTGTTTCCAACAAAGGCAGAACGGGGGTCTTCCGATGTAAACAAGTCCCCAGAGAGCCTCCCTCACTTACATCAGGGTCCTCAGAGATCCCCCCATACATCAAGGTCCCCAGAGAGCCCCCTCCATACATCAGGGTCCCCAGAGAGCCCCCTCCATACATCAGGGTCCCCAGAGAGCCCCCTCCATACATCAGGGTCCCCAGAGAGCCCCCTCCATACATCAGGGTCCCCAGAGAGCCCCCTCCATACATCAGGGTCCTCAGAGAGCCCCCTCCATACATCAGGGTCCTCAGAGAGCCCCCTCCATACTTCAGGGTCCTCAGAAAGCCCCCTCCATACTTCAGGGTCCTCAGAAAGCCCCCTCCATACTTCAGGGTCCCCAGAGAGCCTCCCCCTTACATCAGGGTCCCCAGAGAGCACCCTCCATACAGCAGGGTCCCCAGAGAGCCCCCTCCTTACTTCAGGGTCCCCAGGGAACCTCCCCCTTACATGAGGGTCCCCAGAGAGCCCCCTCCATACAGCAGGGTCCCCAGAGAGCCCCCCTCCATCACGGTCCCCAGAGAGCCCCCCTCCATCAGGGTCCCCAAAGAGCCCCCCTCCCCAGAGAGCCCCCCTCCATCAGGGTCCCCAGAGAGCCCCCTCCATCAGGGTCCCCAGAGAGCCCCCTCCATCAGGGTCCCCAAAGAGCCCCCTCCATCAGGGTCCCCAGAGAGCCCCCTCCATACATCAGGGTCCCCAGAGAGCCCCCTCCATACATCAGGGTCCCCAGAGAGCCCCCCTCCATACATCAGGGTCCCCAGAGAGCCCCCCTCCATACTGCAGGGTCCCCAGAGAGACCCCCTCCATCAGGGTCCCCAGAGAGCCCCCCATACATCAGAGTCCTCATAGAGCCCCCTCCATAATTCAGGGTCCCCAGAGAGCCCCCCTCCATCAGGGTCCCCAGAGAGCCCCCCTCCATCAGGGTCCCCAGAGAGCCCCCCTCCATACTGCAGGGTCCCCAGAGAGCCCCCCTCCATCAGGGTCCCCAGAGAGCCCCCCTCCATCAGGGTCCCCAGAGAGCACCCTCCATATGTCAGGGTCCCCAGAGAGCCCCCCTCCATCAGGGTCCCCAGAGAGCCCCCCTCCATCAGGGTCCTCAGAGAGCCCCCCTCCATCAGGGTCCTCAGAGAGCCCCCCTCCATCAGGGTCCCCAGAGAGACCCCCTCCATCAGGGTCCCCAGAGAGCCCCCCATACATCAGGGTCCTCAGAGAGCCCCCTCCATATTTCAGGGTCCCCAGAGAGCACCCTCCATATGTCAGGGTCCGCAGAGAGCCCCCCTCCATATGCCAGGGTCCCCAGAGAGCCCCCCTCCATCAGGGTCCCCAGACAGCCCCCCTCCATCAGGGTCCCCAAAGAGCCCCCCTCCATCAGGGTCCCCAGACTGCCCCCCTCCATCAGGGTCCCCAGACTGCCCCCCTCCATCAGGGTCCCCAGAGAGCCCCCTCCATACTGCAGGGTCCCCAGAGAGACCCCCTCCATCAGGGTCCCCAGAGAGACCCCCTCCATCAGGGTCCCCAGAGAGCCCCCCATACATCAGGGTCCTCAGAGAGCCCCCTCCATATTTCAGGGTCCCCAGAGAGCACCCTCCATATGTCAGGGTCCTCAGAGAGCCCCCCTCCATATGTCAGGGTCCTCAGAGAGCCCCCCTCCATATGTCAGGGTCCCCAGAGAGCCCCCCTCCATCAGGGTCCCCAGAGAGCCCCCTCCATACATCAGGGTCCCCAGAGAGCCCCCTCCATACATCAGGGTCCTCAGAGAGCCCCCTCCATACATCAGGGTCCTCAGAGAGCCCCCTCCATACATCAGGGTACTCAGAGAGCCCCCTCCATACTTCAGGGTCCTCAGAAAGCCCCCTCCATACTTCAGGGTCCCCAGAGAGCCTCCCCCTTACATCAGGGTCCACAGAGAGCACCCTCCATACAGCAGGGTCCCCAGAGAGCCCCCTCCTTACTTCAGGGTCCCCAGGGAACCTCCCCCTTACATGAGGGTCCCCAGAGAGCCCCCTCCATACAGCAGAGTCCCCAGAGAGCCCCCCTCCATCACGGTCCCAAGAGAGCCCCCCTCCATCAGGGTCCCCAGAGAGCCCCCCTCCCCAGAGAGCCCCCCTCCATCAGGGTCCCCAGAGAGCCCCCTCCATCAGGGTCCCCAGAGAGCCCCCTCCATCAGGGTCCCCAGAGAGCTCCCTCCATCAGGGTCCCCAGAGAGCCCCCTCCATACATCAGGGTCCCCAGAGAGCCCCCTCCATACATCAGGGTCCCCAGAGAGCCCCCCTCCATACTGCAGGGTCCCCAGAGAGCCCCCCTCCATCAGGGTCCCCAGAGAGACCCCCTCCATCAGGGTCCCCAGAGAGCCCCCCATACATCAGAGTCCTCATAGAGCCCCCTCCATAATTCAGGGTCCCCAGAGAACCCCCCTCCATCAGGGTCCCCAGAGAGCCCCCCTCCATCAGGGTCCCCAGAGAGCCCCCCTCCATACTGCAGGGTCCCCAGAGAGCCCCCCTCCATCAGGGTCCCCAGAGAGCCCCCCTCCATCAGGGTCCCCAGAGAGCACCCTCCATATGTCAGGGTCCCCAGAGAGCCCCCCTCCATCAGGGTCCCCAGAGAGCCCCCCTCCATCAGGGTCCCCAGAGAGCCCCCCTCCATCAGGGTCCCCAGAGAGCCCCCCATACATCAGGGTCCTCAGAGAGTTACATCAGGGTCCTCAGAGAGCCCCCTCCATATTTCAGGGTCCCCAGAGAGCACCCTCCATATGTCAGGGTCCGCAGAGAGCCCCCCTCCATATGTCAGGGTCCCCAGAGAGCCCCCCTCCATCAGGGTCCCCAGAGAGCCCCCCTCCATCAGGGTCCCCAGACAGCCCCTCTCCATCAGGGTCCCCAAAGAGCCCCCCTCCATCAGGGTCCCCAGACTGCCCCCCTCCATCAGGGTCCCCAGACTGCCCCCCTCCATCAGGGTCCCCAGAGAGCCCCCCTCCATCAGGGTCCCCAGAGAGCCCCCTCCATACTGCAGGGTCCCCAGAGAGACCCCCTCCATCAGGGTCCCCAGAGAGACCCCCTCCATCAGGGTCCCCAGAGAGCCCCCCATACATCAGGGTCCTCAGAGAGCCCCCTCCATATTTCAGGGTCCCCAGAGAGCACCCTCCATATGTCAGGGTCCTCAGAGAGCCCCCCTCCATATGTCAGGGTCCTCAGAGAGCCCCCCTCCATATGTCAGGGTCCCCAGAGAGCCCCCCTCCATCAGGGTCCCCAGAGAGCCCCCCTCCATCAGGGTCCCCAGACTGCCCCCCTCCATCAGGGTCCCCAGAGAGCCCCCCTCTATCAGGGTCCCCAGAGAGCCCCCTCCATACTGCAGGGTCCCCAGAGAGACCCCCTCCATCAGGGTCCCCAGAGAGCCCCCCATACATCAGGGTCCCCAGAGAGCCCCCTCCATATTTCAGGGTCCCCAGAGAGCACCCTCCATATGTCAGGGTCCTCAGAGAGCCCCCCTCCATATGTCAGGGTCCTCAGAGAGCCCCCTCCATATTTCAGGGTCCGCAGAGAGCCCCCCTCCATATGTCAGGGTCCCCAGAGAGCCCCCTCCATCAGGGTACCCAGAGAGCCCCCCTCCATCAGGGTCCTCAGAGAGCCCCCCATACATCAGGGTCCCCAGAGAGCCCCCTCCATATGTCAGGGTCCCCAGACTTAAACCCCCCCCCCAGGTTCCCCTGTACCTGGCTGTGCACATCCAATCCCCAGCTTGGGGAGGTGGGAGGGGCGATCGGCAGCTCTATGGTGCCTGTGGACCGCGGGATCTCCCTGGGGTTTGCATTTCTCCTTCACAATGTATAGAGTGGAGAGGGGAGGAGCCTCTGACCCGGGCAGCAGTCGGCAACAGTATACAAGCCGAGCAACTCACTGAAGAGTGAAACTTATAGCTGCCCGGGTCAGAGGCCCCTCCCCTCTCCACTCTATACACTGTAATGGAGAAATACAAGCCCGAGGGAGATGCCGCTGCAACAACATATTCGATCGCCGCCTCCCATCTCCCGGGCCCCTACTGGACTGAAAGCTAGAGGTGCAGGGGAGATGCTGTGTCTTTGCCGCCCCCCTTCCCCCCCGCAGCGGCAGAACGGCTCCACGGTCCACCGCAGCACTGCCAGCAGCATAGGAGCTTCTCACGAGCCCCCTACTGGCCACGGGCCCTCGGACGGCGTCCGAATGCCCGAATGGTCAGTCCGCCCCTGATGGAGAGCGTTTGTGAACAGCAGTTTTCAGCTCTTTCCACAGATTCTCGATTGGATTCAGGTCTGGACTTTGACTTGGCCATTCTAACACCTGGATACGTTTATTTGTGAACCATTCCTTTGTAGATTTTGCTGTATGTTTGGGATCATTGTCTTGTTGGAAGATAAATCTCCGTCCCAGTTTCAGGTTTTTTGCAGACTTCAACAGGTTTTCATCCAGAATGGTCCTGTATTTGGCTGCATCCATCTTCCCCTCAATTTTAACCATCTTCCCTGTCCCTGCTGAAGAAAAGCAGGCCCAAACCATGATGCTGCCACCACCATGTTTGACAGTGGGGATGGTGTGTTGAGGGTGATGAGCTGTGTTGCTTTTACGCCAAACATATAGTTTTGCATTGTGGGCAAAAAGTTGGATTTTGGTTTCATCTGACCAGAGCACCTTCTTCCACATGTTTGGTGTGTCCCCCAGGTGGCTTGTGGCAAACTTTAGACAAGACTTTTTATGGATATCTTTCAGAAATAGCTTTCTTCTTGCCACTCTTCCATAAAGGGCAGATTTGTGCAGTGTACGACTGATTGTTGTCCTATGGACAGACTCTCCCACTTCAGCTGTAGTTCTCTGCAGTTCATCCAGAGTGATCATGGGCCTCTTGGCTGCATCTCTGATCAGTCTTCTCCTTGTCTGAGCTGAAAGTTTAGAGGGACGGCCAGGTCTTGGTAGATTTGCAGTGGTCTGATACTCCTTCCATTTCAAAATGATCGCTTGCACAGTGCTCCTTGGGATGTTTAAAGCTTGAGAAATCATTTTGTATCCAAATCCGGCTTTAAACTTCTCCACAACAGTATTACGGACCTGCCTGGTGTGTTCCTTGGTGTTCATGATGCTCTCTGCGCTTTCAACACAACCCTGAGACTATCACAGAGCAGGTGCATTTATACAGAGACTTGATTACACACAGGTGGATTCTATTTATCACCATCAGTCATTTAGGACAACATTGGATCATTCAGAGATCCTCGCTGAACTTCTGGAGTGAGTTTGCTGCACTGAAAGTAAAGGGGCCGAATAATTTTGCACGCACCACTTTTCAGTTTTTTATTTGCTAAAAAAGTTTAAAATATCCAATAGATTTCGTTCCACTTCACAATTGTGTCCCACTTGTTGGTGATTCTTCACAAAAAATTAAAATTTTATATCTTTATGTTTGAAGCCTGAAATGTGGCAAAAGGTTGAAAAGTTCAAGGGGGCTGAATACTTTCGCAAGGCACTGTATATATGCTTTCACCAGTGCCGGGACAAGATCATCTAGAGCCCAGGGCGAGCATGCCAAATTGCGCGCCTCTCCCAAGATGTTTGAGTATTATATGTCAGCAAAAATCCCACACCCCCACTGCATTCTTAGCCCTTAAGCATATATTCCCCCTCCTCCCAGTACAAATCCACCCCCTACTGAAATTCCCTCATTTCCAGCACAAATCTTACCCCCCCCCAGCTCAAATCCTCTCTCCCCATATGCCACAGCACAATGCCCACCCTCAAAAAAAGAAAAATTCCCCCTCCTAGCACAAATCCTTTACCCCTCAAATGTCCTCTTCAAGCACAAATCCTCTCCCTTCCCACTCTAAATCCCCCCTCCCAGCACAAACTCCCCAACCCCAATTCCCCATCCTAGCACAAATACCCTCCCCTCAAAAACATTTCTCCCTCCTAGCACAAATCATCTACCCTCAAGTGTCCTCCCCCCCCCCCACACACTCCAAAGCCCCCCTGCACAAATCCCCCTCCCCAATTTCCCTTCCTAGCACAAATCCTTCCCCCACCAAGTTCCCCTCCTACCACAAATACCCCTCCCCCATCATCAGTAATAGCACAACTCCCCCCCCCCCAAAAACAAATTCCCTCCCAGCACAAATTCATTCCCCCCTCTACCACCTCACCTTTTCTAGCACAAACCCACCCAAATCCCCTCCTAGCACAAATCCTGTTCTGTCCTCCCAACAAAAATACCCCAGATTCACCAATCCTAGCACACCTCCCCAAATATCCCCTCCTTGAACTATTCTTAACCCCTGCTGTCCCCCAAGTCCCTCCTCCCAACACAAATCATCACCCCCCAAACTCTTTGTGGTGCCCCATCACCTCACATGATAACAGAGCGCCCAGGGCAGTGCCCACTCCTTGCCCTTTCCCTGGCTTTTACCCCTGAAACATTTAAAGCTTATTAACCTTCCTGGGACAAAACTTAGATTGCCAAAACAAGTTTTGCAGCGTTGGAATGCCTCAGTTAACTTGACTTAACTGAGAACTAGGAACACCCACAGTTGCACATTCCTAGTTCTTTGCTGTAAGGTTGAAGCGGAGTTCCACTGAAAAAAATTAATTTAAAGTCAGCAGCTACAAAAATTGTAGCTGCTGACATTTAATAATCAAACACTCACCTGTCCCATGGTCCAGCAATGTGGGTGTATGAAGTCCCGCTCCTCTCCATGGCGCCGGCATTCTTAATGTGGGCGCCCAGCTGTGGCTTCACAGCCGGGCACGCACTACACATGAGTGAGCCTTGCTGCATGCTATAAATGGCCAGGCAATCTTCTGGGACCTGTCATGTGTCCCAGACGATTGCAGTAAGGGAGGAGGCAGAAGTTTCATTTTTGGGTGGAAATCAGCTTTAATTAACATTCTCATGGTAAGGGGCTTTTGGACGTAAAAAAAAAATCATGAGAACCACTTTGATTTCTCACTGACTGCAATGCATTTTGCTGAAATGGCAAAAATTGTGCAAAAAGTCCAGAATTGACCCAAAATTAGGACAAAGCAAAATCCCCCAATTTGTTTTTTTCATTTGTAATGAATGTGATTTCTACTCAAAATGCAACTTTGGCAGGGGATTGGATAAGCGTAAGATTTGTCTGCTACATAGGATCAGTACTCTCTAAAATCACAAATCTAATACAAATGGAACCTACCTACCATCAATGATCATTCATGACATTTCCATAACTACTTATATATTGAGACTCAACATTGTACACTAATTTTCTGTGTAGAAAATGGCAACAGTAGGTAAAGTCTTAAAATATTCAGCTAATTTTGGCTTTAATTCGAAAAAGAGTTACAATGTATCACTTTGAACTTGCTTCCCAGTTCAAGAACCCGATCTACCATTTCTACAACTCAATAGTGTCCAACGACAGCACCCTGATTGTGAAAAACCAGCCTGTGAACTACTCCTTCACCTGCACCTACCAGTCCAACTATTTGGTCAGCCATGCAGCTTTTGACCAAAGGTAAGTCTTCCCCCTAGAGCACAACTCATTTCGAGTCAGAACTAGCCAGACGCATCTCACTCATGTATGTTTTAGTCTTACATATTTTTTTCCTACTTCTAGAGTAGCCACAGTTCATGTGAAAAACGGGAGCTCAGGATCCTTTGAAACCCAACTGTCTCTCAATTTCTACGCTGTGAGTCTTTTCAAAATTTCCTCTCCTTCTGATCTTCATTTTGGCCTTGAGGGCAAATCGAGCAAGGTCCTTCCAGTTGGCTCTTTGGCCAATCAGAAGGATCACTTTGAGTGACTTTTGGGTATATTGCTATGTTTAAAAAGAGGGTCAGGCAAAGATTTATATGTAGGCCACCCTTGGGCAGCAACTTTTTCTGCAGGTGTCAAAATAGCTATTCCTCATTGCTTCAGTTCATATGCTTCAAAATGGAGGAAACTACCCCAAATCTTTTGTAATGCTTCACCACACAAAAGCCACAGGCAAATTCCATGAGCTCAGATACTTTTATCTTTTCCTGTAGCCCCTCTGTCAGCCATAGGTAGATGGGATAGGCTTTCTATTGCACAATAGGTCTAATCATGGCATGGCCGTTTAAACATGGCACAAGTTAACGTGACTGTAAGGATAATGTTTAGTTGGAGTCCAACAACTAGTAGAAAATGCAGGGCCGTCTTTAACGCAGGGCAAAAGGGGCAGCTGCCCCGAGCCCTGTCATGGCTGGGGGGCCCGCCAAAGTAGCTGCCCCTTGAGCCCACTCTGCGTGCAAATTAGGGTCCCCGGTCCTTTGGTAACCCCGCCGGAGCCGAGCACAGAAAAACTTTGCTGTATTGCCTGGCCAGCAGGGCGGGGGCGGGGCTGGGAGCTCCACGGAAGCTCTGACCCCGCCCCATGCAACCTCTATGCTCAGGGCTGAGATCGGAGTAAGAGTGCTGAGAGCCCCGTCTCCGAACCTCTCCGAGTCCCGCCCCCAGACCTTTGCGAACCCGCCTCCGAACCTCTGCGAGTCCCGCCCCCAGACCTTTGCGAGCCCTGCCTCCGGACTCCTGAGGGCCCCAAACCTTGATGTCTGAGGGCCCCGAACCTGGACCCTCAAGGCCCTGAATGTCTGAGGGCCCCACACCTGGACCCCTGAAGGCCCTGAACCTGGACCTCTGAGAGCACCATCCATCAATCAATGAGAGCGGGTGGTGAGTCTGGCTGGCTAGGTAGGTCTTTCTCCCCATAGGCTGCTTGTTGAATGTTATCCTAGCCCTGACCTGTTAATGAACAATATAGTTGTACACTGCTGATAGGTAAAATTTTAAAATGGTTAATTAGTTGATCCCCTCCTTTACTCTTGGTCATCTTCTGTATTAGATTCGCAGTCTCTGGTCATCTCCTGTATTAGATCCGCAGTCTCTGGTCATCTCCTTTATTAGATCCGCAGTCTCTGGTCATCTCCTGTATTAGATCCGCAGTCTCTGGTCATCTCCTGTATTAAATCCGCAGTCTTTGGTCATCTCCTGTATTAAATCCGCAGTCTCTGGTCATCTCCTGTATTAGATCCGCAGTCTCTGGTCATCTCCTGTATTAGATCCGCAGTCTCTGGCCATCTCCTGTATTAGATCCGCAGTCTCTGGTCATCTCCTGTATTAGATCCGCAGTCTCTGGTCGTCTCCTGTATTAGATCCACAGTCTCTGGTCATCTCCTGTATTAGATCCGCAGTCTCTGGTCATCTCCTGTATTAGATCCGCAGTCTCTGGTCATCTCCTGTATTAAATCCGCAGTCTCTGGTCATCTCCTGTATTAGATCCGCAGTCTCTGGTCATCTCCTGTATTAGATCCGCAGTCTCTGGTCATCTCCTGTATTAGATCCGCAGTCTCTGGTCATCTCCTGTATTAGATCCGCAGTCTCTGGTCATCTCCTGTATTAGATTTGCAGTCTCTGGTCATCTCCTGTATTAGATCCGCAGTCTCTGGTCATCTCCTGTATTAGATCCGCAGTCTCTGGTCATCTCCTGTATTAGATCCGCAGTCTCTGGTCATCTCCTGTATTAGATCCGCAGTCTCTGGTCATCTCCTGTATTAGATCTGCAGTCTCTGGTCATCTCCGGTATTAGATCCGCAGTCTCTGGTCATCTCCGGTATTAGATCCGCAGTCTCTGGTCATCTCCTGTATTAGATCCGCAGTCTCTGGTCATCTCCTTTATCAGATCCGCAGTCTCTGGTCATCTCCTGTACTAGATTTGCAGTCTCTGGTCATCTCCTGTATTAGATCCGCAGTCTCTGGTCATCTCCTGTATTAGATCCGCAGTCTCTGGTTATCTCCTGTACTAGATTTGCAGTCTCTGGTCATCTCCTGTACTAGATTTGCAGTCTCTGGTCATCTCCTGTATTAGATTTGCAGTCTCTGGTCATCTCCTGTATTAGATTTGCAGTCTCTGGTCATCTCCTGTATTCGATTTGCAGTCTCTGGTCATCTCCTGTGCTAGATCCGCAGTCTCTGGTCATCCCCTGTATTAGATTTGCAGTCTCTGGTCATCTCCTGTGCTAGATCCGCAGTCTCTGGTTAACTCCTGTATTAGATTTGCAGTCACTGGTCATCTCCTGTATTAGATTTACAGTCTCTGGTCATCACCTGTATTAGATCCGCAGTCTCTGGTCATCTCCTGTATGAGATTTGCAGACTCTGGTCATCTCCTGTATTAGATCCACAGTCTCTGGTTATCTCCTGTATTAGATCCGCAGTCTCTGGTTATCTGCTGTATTAGATCCGCAGTCTCTAGTTATCTCCTGTATTAGATCCGCAGTTTCTGGTCATCTCCTTTATTAGATCCGCAGTCTCTGGTCATCTCCTGTACTAGATTTGCAGTCTCTGGTCATCTCCTGTATTAGATTTGCAGTCTCTGGTCATCTCCTGTACTAGATTTGCAGTCTCTGGTCATCTCCTGTATTAGATTTGCAGTCTCTGGTCATCTCCTGTATTCGATTTGCAGTCTCTGGTCATCTCCTGTATTCAATTTGCAGTCTCTGGTCATCTCCTGTGCTAGATCCGCAGTCTCTGGTCAACTCCTGTATTAGATTTGCAGTCTCTGGTCATCTCCTGTTTTCGATTTACAGTCTCTGGTTATCACCTGTATTAGATACGCAGTCTCTGGTCATCTCCTGTATTAGATTTGCAGTCTCTGGTCATCTCCTGTATTAGATTTGCAGTCTCTGGTCATCCCCTGTATTAGATTTGCAGTCTCTGGTCATCCCCTGTATTAGATTTGCAGTCTCTGGTCATCTCCTGTGCTAGATCCGCAGTCTCTGGTCAACTCCTGTATTAGATTTGCAGTCTCTGGTCATCTCCTGTATTAGATTTACAGTCTCTGGTCATCACCTGTATTAGATCCGCAGTCTCTGGTCATCTCCTGTATTAGATTTGCAGTCTCTGGTCATCTCCTGTATTAGATCCACAGTCTCTGGTTATCTCCTGTATTAGATCTGCAGTCTCTGGTTATCTCCCGTATTAGATCTGCAGTCTCTAGTTATCTCCTGTATTAGATCCGCAGTTTCTGGTCATCTCCTGTACTAGATTTGCAGTTTCTGGTCATCTCTTGTATTAGATCCGCAGTCTCTGGTTATCTCCTGTACTAGATTTGCAGTCTCGGGTCATCTCCTGTACTAGATTTGCAGTCTCTGGTCATCTCCTGTATTAGATTTGCAGTCTCTGGTCATCTCCTGTATTAGATTTGCAGTCTCTGGTCATCTCCTGTTTTCGATTTACAGTCTCTGGTCATCACCTGTATTAGATCCGCAGTCTCTGGTCATCTCCTGTATTAGATTTGCAGTCTCTGGTCATCTCCTGTATTAGATCCGCAGTCTCTGGTCATCTCCTGTATTAGATCAGCAGTCTCTGGTTATCTCCTGTATTAGATCCGCAGTCTCTGGTTATCTCCTGTATTAGATCCCGCAGTCTCTGGTCATCTCCTTTATTAGATCCGCAGTCTCTGGTCATCTCCTGTACTAGGTTTGCAGTCTCTGGTCATCTCCTGTATTAGATCTGCAGTCTCTGGTTATCTCCTGTACTAGATTTGCAGTCTCTGGTCATCTCCTGTACTAGATTTGCAGTCTCTGGTCATCTCCTGTATTAGATCCGCAGTCTCTGGTCATCTCCTGTATTAGGTCCGCAGTCTCTGGTCATCTCCTGTATTAGATTTGCAGTCTCTGGTCATCTCCTGTGCTAGATCCGCAGTCTCTGGTCAACTCCTGTATTAAATTTGCAGTCTCTGGTCATCTCCTGTATTAGATCCGCAGTCTCTGGTCATCTCCTGTATTAGATTTGCAGTCTCTGGTCATCTCCTGTATTAGATTTGCAGTCTCTGGTCATCTCCTGTGCTAGATCCGCAGTCTCTGGTCAACTCCTGTGCTAGATCCGCAGTCTCTGGTCATCTCCTGTATTAGATTTACAGTCTCTGGTCATCACCTGTATGAGATCCGCAGTCTCTGGTCATCTCCTGTATTAGATTTGCAGTCTCTGGTCATCTCCTGTATTAGATTTTCAGTCTCTGGTCATCTCCTGTAGTATGTCTCTCTGTGAGCAGTAATGATGTGCAGTAACATCTAGCAATGAATGAGGAAGCAGAAATGATGTGTTGCAACCTCTAACAACCAGTCAGTGATCAGTAATAATATGGTTTATCCTCTGGCAACCAATTGCAATTGCTGCCTGATCTGCTGCAGTAAACATATTTTGTGTTTTACCGCTATTTGGTATATGTCTAAGAGCGGTTGTGGGGGGGGGGGGCCCTAAGAAAATGTTTGCCCAGGGCCCAATCAACATTAAAGACGGCCCTGAGAAAATGTCTTATTTTACAGACAAATACAAAATATTAAAAGGCACTAGATAGTATTATCCAAACTAGCTCAACCAATATGCATTAAAGATCATTAAGGAAACCAGTACTTTAACGGCAGCCTAAACCAAAATTCTTGATGTTTGAGAGTGCAAAGTGCTCCATTAAGGCCTTCTTTGGCTTATAGTAATTAGTCCACTGGCTATACTAGCACAATTAAAATTGCAGCCAAAATGTTTTTTTTTTTTTTGTATATGTAGCACTATCTCCCGAAGGAGCTGCTGGTTATTTTTGGGCTTACCATTACCTTCCGCTTCTCCTTGTTGCACGTCTAGGGGATGTCCCGTGGTAGATGACCCAGTAACTTGAGACTGACAATAGATCCAATTGAATGGATTTTATTTGCAAACTTCAACCATTGAATAGTCTTTAACTTGGGATCAGAGGGTTGGAAAGGAATTCAGGTACTTTCAATGTCAAAGTCTATAAACGTTAAGGAACTTGCTTACTTTGACTGCATCCAGAGAAAAGCCATTCGCAGCTGGATGAACACTCAGGTTGGACAGTCCCTCTCTCACAAGGCTTAGCAGTCAACAAGGTGCTTATTCAGGAACAAAGTCTTTGTCACCGACGTTGTTGCAGAACACTAGGAAACTAAGCTGTAGAACACTTGCAGGATACCTGGATCTTTTAGCCTACTTGGCAATATCCACAAGACTGGATTCTCTCGGTTACTTCAGCCCTTCCAGGCTCTTGTTAAGAAAACCAAACTCACACGTGGTGTTCTTCTAAAGAGTCCTTCCCTGGAATGCTCGAAGTTCAATGGGTCTCTCCCGGACCGGAGACGGCCCCCATCCACCTCAGAATCCTCCTCTAGTTTCCATGCCTTTGGCTAGCCAGCCCCGAGGCATCAAAGTCGGTTGGAACTGCACACCAGGCCATAGCCTTCCTGAGGGATGGTCAGGAGGACCAGGACCAAGTAATCAGCACATCATACTGGACCGGAACCCCCCGAACCACGTGATGTCCGTATCTTAAATACCCTCTCCCAGAGGGTACAGCGAGAGGGCCACTCCCACTGACCTGACTCTGAGAAAGAGTAACTTAAGCACCTGACCAGACCATAGTTCCATGCCTGCCACCAGAGACAGTGCCCCCTGTGGCCAGGCTGAACATCTCACAGTCCAGTCAGACAGACACAGAAGTAAAATTTAGACAAATAGACCCAAACCAAACTGTAGATTGGGTAAAGTTTTAACTTTGAAAAACATAGCGCGTGCTCTTCAGGAGCGCGGCGCTACATATAGTTTCAGTTGAAGTGGGGATTGGCAAGAATCTTTGTTGGGTATTAAGTGTTGTCTAATTCCAAGCTTCACCGTGTCTTGATATTAGATATAGTGATTGACATTATACAGCATTGACGCTGGGAGAAAAAGGAGGGATCCAACAGTTGAGGGAATGTGGAAAACTGATATAGTTAAAACTGGGGTTTCTCCTCCCTTAATATAGATTTTCACTCCTACAATGACTTTGAGACAGGAAACAAATTTGCCCAAAGAGAACACAGCAACAGCCTAATAAAAAGTCTAATCCTTTAATGCTAGGAACCAGTATTTCTCAACTAGGGTCCATGGAACCTTAGCCCTTGTACACACAGTCGGACATTCTGACAACCAAATCCGTTGGATTTTGTCCGAAACTGTTGCATACACACAGTCGGACAAAGTTGTCAGAAAATCCGATCGTACTTAACGTGATGACGTTATTTCGTTAGGACGGGACTACGTTCAGGCTAGTAGCCAATAGCTTTGGTCTAGGAATTTGATCTGAGCATGCGTGGCACTTTGTATGATCGGAATTCTCTACACATGATCGGACAAAGTCCGATCGGATCATGTTGTCGGAAAATTTTATAGCCCAGCTGTAAAGCTTGGTCCGTCGGATACTCCAACGGAAACAGTCCGATGGAGCCCACATACTGTCGGATTATCGGAAAAAACGCGGTCCTATCGGACATTGTCCATCGAAATGTCCGACTGTGTGTACAAGGGCTTAGGGTTTCCTTGAGCAACAAGCAGCTTTTCCCTCTCAGATAAGTAACCACTGACACCCATCATCTTTTTAGCTGAGAAGCAATCGTTCATAAGGCATAAGAATAATCTCTTACCAGGGGCCGGACCCTTATCAAGTATAATATAAATATGATCTTATTATCAGTATCCCTCAGTTGGTATGTTGTTGCCCTGTGTTAAATATCCAAACCAAACTGATATCATTTCAGAAGCCTATACAAAGGACTTGTACATTTACGATACATTATTGTTTTGGTATAATGTTAAACTTTATTGCATGTGTTTGGTTGCTTTTATTTTCCTGGAAAGAATGCCAAGTTTTCCACCCAAAAAGAAGCTCCATTTATTGTGGACACATCAGACATTGGTGCCGATGTCTACGCTGGAGTCGAAGCCAAAGGAATCAGCAGCAGGTACAGCAAACCACTGTTGCCTTTTTGGGAATAGGAAATGTATACTATGTAAAAAACATAAGCTTGACTGAAACTGTTGTCACTTTACTGATAATTCAGCTGTGTGATTAACTTTAATTACAGTATCTCACAAAAGTGAGTACACCCCTCACATTTTTGTAAATATTTTCATATATCTTTTCATGTGACAACACTGGAGAAATGACACTTTGCTACAATGTAGTAGTGAGTGTACAGCTTGTATAACAGTGTAAATTTGCTGTCCCCTCAAAATAACTCAACACACAGCCATTAATGTCTAAACCACTGACAACAAAAGTGAGTACACCCATAAGTGAAAATGTCCAAATTGGGCCAAATTACTGTAGCTATTTTCCCTCTCCGGTTTAATGTGACTCGTTAGTGTTAAAAGAACTCAGGTGTGAATGGGGAGCAGGGGTGTTAAATTTGGTGTTATCACTCTCACTCTCGCATACCGGTCACTGGAAGTTCAACATGGCACCTCATGGCAAAGAACTCATTGAGAATCTCAAAAAAAAGAATTGTTGCTCTACCTAAAGATGGCCTAGGCTATAAGAAGATTGCCAAGACCCTGAAATTGAGCTGCAGCACGTGGCCAAGACCATACAGTGGTTTAACAGGACAGGTTCCACTCAGAACAGGCCTCACCATGGTAGACCAAGGAAGTTGAGTGCACGTGCTCAGTCTTAAAGCTGATCTTTGGGCAGTAATAAAATCATCAAATATGATGTCGGATCTGTTGTTCATTTCGAGGATGATATACAGTAATACTTGGCCTGGTCATCTTTTTTCCAGTGCCAGAATATGGGCAAGTACTCCTACATCATTATGCGAAATGCAGGACCTTTGTCCACGTCACCAGGATGGGCCTTTGCCACTGGTCTTGCATTGTACATGATTATATCAGCAAGAGGGATGCTTACAAGACCAGTCAGGGACCAACAAATAGAACAGATTGGGGGGTAATTGTCACAGCTAGAATTGGCTACAAGGAAGACATTAGAGCTGTGGATTAGGATAAGTAATATTAATTTTTTTCTTATCGCCCCATAAAAATAGACACATTATCAGGTGAGGAGGAACATATGTCATGATTTTAATACTGCTCTGAGTTAAGCTTTAAAATTTATAATGTAAATACATTAAAAAAACATGTTATGTTCCATTTAAAGCTTCCATTCTCAAGCTTTCTAACAGCTCTCAAGAATAGTCCATGTAATTTGCCCAATATGTTTTATTTCCTATAAAAGTCATCTCCATCTAGTGGCTATAATGTGGCATTTTCATTTATTGAGGTATTTGAGGAAAATGCCAATTTATGGCCACTAGTTTGAGTTGACCATCATAGAAAATAAACATATTAGGCAAATTACAGGGATTATTTGTGACGGCTGTGTGAATGCTTGAGACATTCGTACAGTAAATTGCATGTAAAGCCCCCTCCCCCCCCCCCCCCCATGTATTATGAATTTTTGTTCTTGAATTCTTGTATCTAAATCTAAACAAATTATAAAAAAAAAATATATATATATATATATATATATATATATATATATATATATATATATATATACTGTATCCTATTCTCTGTGTATTTTGCAGGTTCAAGGTGGTCCTGAATTATTGCTGGGCCACTCCGTCTCTGGACTACGCCTTCCATATTCAGTGGCAGCTCATTAGTAAAGGGTAAATCTCTTCAATGTAAACCACAGAATGGGCCTCATTCATGGCATTGCCCACACAGCCAATCAGTCTCTCCTACTCATGCATTATATCACAGTGTGCAGCTCTTCCTGTCTGGGTGTGTTATACACTTGTTTTATTAATGACTTTCTCTGGTACCAGGTGCCCCTCAGATGACTCCATTATTGTGCATGAAAACGGGAAGAACAGCCGGGCCACATTTCAGTTTAACGCATTCCGCTTCCAGAATGTCCCCAAACTATCCAAGGTCTGGCTGCACTGCGAGACCTTCCTGTGTGACAGCGAAAAGTTTTCCTGCCCAGTGGTAAGTTTTATTCTCTGTAAATTACACTTAGGGGTGTATTTAAAAAATAAAATTGCATTCACATAATTGTGAAGTGGAAGGAAAATGATAAATGGTTTTCAAAATTTTTCAAAAATAAATATCTGAAAAGTGTGGCGTATTGCATTCATTCGCCTTTACTCTGCTACCCCTACTAACTAAAATCCAGTGGAACCAATTGCCTTCAGAAGTACCCTAATTAGTAAATAGAGTGCACCTGTGTGTAATTTAATCTCAGTATAAATACAGCTGTTCTGTGAAGCCCTCGGAGGTTTGTGAGCGAGCCTTAGTAAACAAACAGGCCAAAGAACACACCAGACAGGTCAGGGATAATGTTGTGGGGAAGTTTAAAGCAGAGTTAGGTTATAAAAAATATCCCAAGCTTTGAACATCTCATGGAGCACTGTTCAATCCATCATCTGAAAATGGAAAGAGTATGGCACAACTGAAAACCTACCAAGACATGGCCGTCCACCTAAACTGACAGGCCAGGCAAGGAGAGCATTCATCAGAGAAGCAGCCAAGAGGCCCATGGTAACTCTGGAGGAGCTGTAGAGATCCACAGCTCAGGTGGGAGAATCTGTCCACAGGACAACTATTAGTCGTGCACTCCACAAATCTGACCTTTATGGAAGTGTGGCAAGAAGAAAGCCATTAAAGAAAACCATAAGAAGTCCCGTTTGCAGTTTGGGAGAAGCCATGTGGAGGACACAGCAAACATGTGGAAGAAAATGCTCTGGTCAGATTTTTTTTATTTTTTACTTAAAATCAAAACGCTATGTGTGGTGGAAAACTAACACTGCACATCAACCTGAACACAATATACCCATAGTGAAACATGGTGGTGGCAGCATCATGTTGTGGGGATGCTTTTCTTCAACAGGGACAGGGAAGCTGGTCAGAGTTTATGGGAAAATGGATGGAGCCAAATACAGGGCAATCTTAGAAGAAAACCTGTTATAGTCTGCAAAAGACTTGAGACTGGTGTGAAGATTCACCTTCCAGCAGGACAAGTTGGACAACGACCCTAAACCTGCAGCCAGAGCTACAATGGAATGGTTTAGATCAAAGCATATTCATGTGTTAGAATGGCCCAGTCAAAGTCCAGAACTAAATTCAATTGAGAATCTGTGGCAAGACTTGAAAATTGCTGTTCACAGACGGACTCTATCCAATATGACATAGCTTCAGCTATTTTGCAAAGAAGAATGGGCAAAAATTTCATTCTAGATGTGTAAAGCTGGTAGAGACATTCCCAAAAAGACTTGCAGCTGTAATTGCAGTGAAAGGTGGTAGTTCTACATATCAGAACAGATTGACTCATCCATACAGAATAGAGAGACTTCAAAAATTTAGCTATTATGGCCACTAGATGGAGCTAGGATAGTAAGTACGATTGATAAAAAAATCTTAATAATAATAAGATCTTAAAGCGGGATTCCACCCTAAAGTGGAACCTCCACTGATCGGATCCCTCCCCCCCTCCGGTGTCACAATTGACACCTTTCAGGGGGGAGGGGGGGTGGAGATACCTGTCAAAGACAGGTATTTTCACCCACTTCCGGGCATAGACTCCCGTGGGAGTCTACGCCATTTCCTGCCCTGCCGCGCTGTCTGCTGGGACACACGGGTCCCAGTGACAGCGCAGAGATTTCCTATTGCGCGGCGCGGCTCGCGCATGCGCAGTAGGGAACCGGGAAGTGAAGCCGATTCGCTTCCTGATTCCCTCACCTAGAATGGTGACTGCAGCAGCCGAGAGCCGAGCGATCGATCGGCCTCGGCTTCCGGCATCGCTGGAACCCGGGACAGGTGAGTGTCCATTTATTAAAAGTCAGCAGCTGTAGTATTTATAGCTGCTGGCTTTTAATATTTTTTTTTTGGTGGAATCCCTCTTTAAGAAACAAATAAAATGTATTATGATCTTCAGCTCCATCTAGTGGTCATAGTGCAGTATTTTCTTGAATCACTCGTTTCTGTATAACTTATAGTGGTTGTAAACCCTTATAAACCACTCTGACCTATAGGTAAGCCTAGATTAAGGCTTACCTGTAGGTCCAAGAAAGACAGGCGCCCCTGTCTACGGCACATGCACCGCAGACAGCGGTGCGCAGGTGCACTGAGTATGTTGCTGCTAAAGATGATATGCTGTTAGTGGTGGCTCCCGTGCGCATGCGCGGGAGTGACATCATCGCTGCTCCGGCGCTGTGAGTGGCCAGAGCAGCAATACCCGGAAGAAAGTGGACGCTCCGTGCTACAGGAGACAGTGGTGACATCGCTGGCTCTTGTGTCAGGTAAGTGACACATAATGGGCTACTATGCAATGCATAGTAGCCCATTATGCTTTACCTTTGCAGGGAGATAAATGGGTTTACTTCCTCTTTAAAGCAGAACTTAATTCAAAAGGGGAAGTATGGCTTGTTCCCACCCCTTACTCCTGCATTTGGCACTTTTTGGAGGGGAGGGGAGTTTTAACAGGTACCCGCTCCTACTTCAAGTCAGATGCCCCGTGGTAATTTCAGCCGAAAGTTTGGCCCTCCCTCCTTTCCTCACAGCCTTCTGTACCACATCACAGGTCCCAGAAGACTACGGAACCATTCACACAGTGCAGCGCAACTTTCGCATGCACAGTAGGAAATCGGCTGTGAAGCCACAAAGCATCACTGCTGGTTTTCTTATGTATGATGCTGGTGCCTGCACCCAAAGTTGATTGAATAATCGTCTCAGGTGAGGACATCGCTGGATCCCTGGACAGGTAAGTGTCCTATTTGTAGCTGCTGACTTTACATTTTTTGGGGGGAGCCTCTTTAAGAACTTTGGATCTGGAGGAAAATACTCTAAAGAATGTGTGTTTTTGCCTCCATTCACACAAAACCAATTTACATGCAGTTTTAAAGGCTGAATAGCTCAGCAAATATTTTAAAATACACCCTTTATGTTTCTGTGTGTCATTACTGGTGTTAAAGTGGTTGTAAACCCTCCCCACAACTTTGTCCCATGTAAATCAGCATAAAAAACCCTAATGAACACTGCTTGTAGATATCTCCTTACTTGCTTAGTATTGTTGTAATCCTTTTTTGTTCTTTAGAAAAACGTCACTGAGCATGCCCAGATCTCCCCTGATTTACGGCACACTCTCTATGTCTTATCTATCTGTTATCAGGATTTCCTACCACACACCACTGATATCCCAGCAGGCTGCTAATCACTCAGAGCTTCCTTCTACACACCATGTGACATGACATACAGTGTAAACCAGGGAATGGGACAGCAGTACTGCAGTCTTATCAGCTGAAGCTGGTAGGATTCATACAGGCAAACATTAGGTAATCAGCACACATAAATACTATGAAATAAAACAAGTCAACTATGAACAGGGAAGCAGGGTTGCCATAGAAACGTTGGATTGAGAAGGAGGCTTGGTTAACAGTACAGGAAGTGCTCAATGTAAGGGCGGAAATACACTCCACTGTGGACTCAGAAAACAATACTTAAGATGGTGCTGCCTAACCCCTGGAAACAAGTTTTTTAAAGTTCCTTTAAACAGTGTTTAATATGCGATTTGGGCTGGATTACAGTGGCTATACTTTGATAATTACTTATTATAATGGACTAAATGAAAAGAAGCATCAGAGTGGGAGAGTTTACTTCCTCTTTAAATGTGAATTTCTATTTAACCCAGAAAATAAATACTTTATGAAAAACAAGGCTACAAGCTATTACCTTCTTTAGTCATCCCAACAAATACTGCTGAGAAACTGCTGAAAGCTTCTAGGCTTGAACATAATAAACTGTGAATATCTCCTTTTTATCACTGTCAGACTTGCAACAAGCGGCGGCAACAGAAGGAGCAGACAGGAGGGGTCCTGGTGGCTGAATTTGTCCTGCGGAGTAAGTATTCCCTCTATGACTACATAGCCTGTAGTGAGCTGTCTGGCGGCGGGGGGGGGGGGGGCATCTGAATCACAAGACTAGCTGAACAGAATTTCACATGGTTTTGCAGGTAAAATGGTTGACAAATATAAACTTCATCTGTGTTTTTAGCTGGATTGCTGCAGTTTATCCTTGCATGTGCTATTTAAAATAAACACTAAACAATTCAATTTTTTTTCGCATTTATATCTTTGTGTATCTAAGGGAGCAGACATATTAGTCTGAAAATAAAAATAGAAAAAAATGGTGACACCCCAATTACATAGCTCCCAACTAGGGCCATCTTAATGCAAGGGCACTCCTGGGCATTGCCCAGGGTCCCCAGGTACGTGAGGGGCCCCACAATAAACTTGCATTACATCATACTTAAAATAATTAATACCTTGTGCCAAAAAATTCTAAACTAAAATGATATAGAATAATATATAAAGCTGCAGACCCCCGAACTAGATATAAAAAATTCTAGTGAAATTGGAAACCAGTGTGATGGGGGGCGCTATATCACTAGTTACTACTTACAAAAATAGATAGTGAATATGCATATCCATAAGTGAATGAAATATGACAGTGCCACTAAACCACATTAAAAACACAACCTGTGTACACCTCTATAATGTACACGTGTACAAATGGTGCCTGTTTCAAATTATAATATTTTTCAACCATATATTCATAACATGTGCTGAAAATTGAAAAACCACAAACAGAAAGTCCAACAGAAAGTGAAAAAGTGACATAAATGCTTCTTCCACTGTAAAGATGAACCGCTTTCATAGACTATGTTGTATACCCAAAGTGCTCTATATGTGGATGTCTGCTTACCAGATGTTGTTGACCTTATTAATTAAAAGAAGGTCAGATGTGGCCTTAGCAAGATATTGCTTGCTGCAATTAGATGGAAGAGCCATGTGGGAAACCTTTCCTCTCCCCCGGTTTGGATACCAGGAAATATATATAGGCTTCCATGAGGCGTGCCTGGTTACGCAATCTATCTCATACTTCCGGTCCCTCTGGTTGTCGGTAGCCGGCAGTGGAACGCACGCCACACACCGCGCACAGTACAGAACTTGCAGACAAGCTGAACAGCCTTAGTGCCGGGTGAAGGCACTTTTAAATGCAAGCAGCCACTTGGCTTTTTTGTTTTTACTAATATTTTTAATAAATGGGATTACACTATAGTGGTAGAGCCCCCCTATCACACTTGTTTCCAATTACATCATACTTGCCAACTGTCCCGGATTTGCTGGGACAGTCATGCTGTTTACTAAACTGTCCCGATATGGTCGTGACTGGAGAAGCGTCCCAGAACCTATACTGTGCCCTCCTGATCCCAGTATTGTGCCCCCTGACCCCCCCCCCCCGTACTGTGCCCTTCTGCATTCCCCCCCGTACTGTGCTCTTTGTGTTAACTAGTCTTTGATTTATGGAATGTTTTCCTTTTGTAAAATAGATTTTATTGAAAGTACTAATGAATATATGTTTAAGCACTTGACAACTGGGCACTTAAACCCCCTTCCTAACCAGACCAATTTTCAGCTTTTGGTGCTCTCACATTTTGAATGACAATTACTCAGTCATGCAACACTGTACCCAGCGGTTACGGATGTTTGCGGGAGAGCGCCCCAGGGGGCACGCAAGAGCAACCTTCTTTTGGCTATGGCCCGGTCGGCAAGTGGTTAATTCTATCAACTATTTATACTTTATTTCTTGAAAGTAGGTATATAAATTGGGGCAAGCTGGTAGGGGCCCCAATGCATTACTTTGCCCAGGGGCCCATGATGCTATTAAGATGGTCCCTGCTCCCAATTGTCCCTGATTTCAAAGGACTGTCCCTGATTTGGAGCAATGTCCCTCTTTCCCCCTCATTTGTCCCTCATTTTGGTCTGATCTGTATAGTTGTATATAAAATGCACTTTTTATCTTTCAAAAAGTTTTTCCCAGTGCTAAACCTTTCACCCAGTTTCTAAATTGCTGCAAAAGCCAATATAAAGGAATACTAGTGGTAAAAAAAAGCCCTTGTGGATTTAATTCATCTTTTTTTTGGGGTTAATTCTCCTTTAAGAGGGTGTGGCAGGGGGCATGTCCTATGCCTACATACGTTTGCTAGTAGGTGTCCCTCGTTCCCATCTCAAAATGTACAGCACTATATAGGGTGCTAAAGGGTAGAAAATGCTATTAAATGTTTAGATATATATGAAAAATATAGCAGCAACAACCATAGAAGAAGTGTATGTGTATATATATATATATATATAAAATATATATTTATTTTTAATTACCATTATATAGTGTATATATATATATATATATATATATATATATATATATATATATATATATATATATATATAGTTATACTGTATTCATTCATAAATTGTTGACATGCTAATGTTAAAGAAATAAAAAAAGAAACACACTTTATACAAAACGGGTACAAATTGGACGATGTCTTCTTGTCTCTAGGTGCTGCGTCCTTACTTAACACCGGACTTGCAGGTAATGTAGACATTCTTATTCCATACAAACTCTGAGGGACAGTTATCAAGCAAATAGACAACATTAGATACAAATCAGGTTGCAAAGTATGTGATGTGTGTATTCTGTATATTTGCAACCCCTGTACCTGCAGTCCTGGGCAGCCAACTGAGATATATTTGCAAAGCTCTGCAACAGAATTACCCCTGGAGATGAGACACATTTTCATCAAGATGAGACAGATTTTCAAACAGATGTCCAATTCGAGTGAAACTGAACTAAAAAAAGTGAAGATTTGCGATCTTATAGGGAGCACCTGGAAATGTCAATTGTGCCTGAGCAGTATCCTGAAAAATGGGACTCTTGTCTGGAATTCCTGATAGCTGTATCTCTATAGTTCCCAACTGCCCCTGATTTTGAGGGACTGTCCCTCATTCAGAACAAGGTCCCTCCACCCCTCTTCCCTACTCATGTGTCCCTCGTTTTGGTCTGATCTATACAATATATATAAAATGCACTTTTTTTCTATCAAAAAGTGTTTCCCAGTACTAAACCTTTCATCCAAATTCTAAATTGCTGCATTTGTAAGTTTCAAAAGCCAGTATAAAGGAATAGTAGTGGTAAAAATGTACTTATGGGTTCAACCAATCTTTTTTTTTTTGTACAATTCTCCTTTAAGGGGGTGTGTCCTATGCCTATATACTTTTGCTAATAGGTGTCCCTCATTCCCAACTCAGACTTGGGAGGTACAGGTTCCTGCTACATAAGGGTGGGGGATAGATTGCTTAGTATGGCTGTGAGCTGTTTTACTATCTAAATCAGGGGTCTCCAAATTTTGTCAGTGGAGTGGGAGGAATAGAGCCCCATCATTGGTGCCAGTGTAAGGAATAGTGCCCCATGGTTGGTGTCAGTGGGAGGATAAATTCCCCATCTTTGGTGTCAGTGGGAGGAATATAAAGTAGATATTTGCCAGCACATCATGTATCGACACAAAGTAGCATCCAAATGGATTATTTATTGTATGATCACAACACAAGGAGCGTGCAACATTTCAGAGTCACACAGGACCCCTTCATCAGGCATGTGGGAGGAATATGCCCCATCATAGGTGTCAATGAGAGGAATAGTGCCCCATCATAGGTGTCAGTGGGAGGATTCGTGCCTCATCATTGATGTCCTTGGAAGGAATATTGCCGCATTGTTGGTGTCAGGAGCATGAATTTTGCTGACACCAACAGATAAAGGCCCTTTGCAGACCTCTGATCTAAATGAATTATATGTCTCTGCTCACTTACATTTCTAAAGAACAAGGAAGTTATTGCCAATAGATTTTATTTTCACATGACTTCAATCTTAATGCTCATGGATCTTAATGCTATTTCCTTTAATATGTTAATCTGCAGTTTATACAGTGCCTTGAAAAAGTATTCATACCCCTTGAAATGTTCCACATTTTGTCATGTTACAACCGAAAACATAAACGTATTTTATTGGGATTTTATGTGATAGACCAACACAAAGTGGCACATAATTGTGAAGTGGAAGGAAAATGATAAATGGTTTTCAACATTTTTACAAATAAATATGTGAAAAGTGTGGCGTGCATTTGTATTCAGCCCCCTTTACTCTGACATCCCTAACTAAAATCTATTGGAACCAATTACCTTCAGAGGTCACCTAATTGGTAAATAGAGACCATCTGTGTGCAATTTAATCTCAGTATAAATACAGATGTTCTGTGAAACCCTCAGAGTTGTTTTTTAGAGAACTTTAATGAACAAACCGCATCATGAAGGCCAAGGAACACACCAGACGGGTCTGGGATAAAGTTGTTGAGAAGTTTAAAGCAGGGTTAGGTTATAAAAAAATACCCCAAGCTTTGAACATCTCACGAAGCACTGTTTAATCCACCAATGGAAAGAGTATGCCACAACTGCAAACTTATCAAGACATAACCGTCCACCTAAACTGACAGGCCGGGTAAGGAAAGCATTAATCAGAGAAGCAGCCAAGAGGTCCATAGTAACTCTGGAGGAGCTGCAGAGATCCACAGCTTAGGTGGGAGAATCTGTCCGCAGGGCAACTATTAGTCATGGACTACACAAATCTGGCCTTTATGGAAGAGTGGCAAGAAGAAAGCCATTGTTGAAAGAAAGCCATAAGAAGTCCCGTTTTCAGTTTGCGAGAAGCCATGTGGAAGAAGGTGCTCTGGTCAGAGGAGACCAAAATTGAAAGTTTTGTCCTAAAAGCAAAATGCTATGTGTGGCGGAAAACCACCACTGCACATCACCCTAAAAACACAATCCCCACTGTGAAACAGGGTGGTGGCATCATCATGTTGTGGGGATGCTTTTCTATAGCAGGGATAGGGAAGCTGGTCAGTGTTGATGGGAAGATAGACTGAGCCAAATACAGCGCAATCTTAGAAGAAAAACTGTTAGTCTGCAAAAGGCTAGAGACTGGGGTATAGGATCACCTTCCAGCAGGACAACGACCCTAAACATACAGCCAGAGCTACAACGGAATGGTTTAGATCAAAGCATATTCATGTATTAGAATGGTCCAGTCAAAGTCCAGACCTAAATCCAATTGAGAATTTGTGGCAAGACATTGAAAATTGCTGTTCACGGACGCTCTACATCCAATCTGACAGAGCTTGAGCTATTTTGCAAAGAAGAATGGGCAAAATGGCACTCTCTAAATGTGCAAAGCTGGTAGAGACATCCCCAAAAAGACTTGCAGCTGTAATTGAAGTGAAAGGTGGTTCTACAAAGTATTGAGGGGGCTAAATACAAATGTACACCACACTTTTCACATATTTATTTGTAAAACATTTTGAAAACCTGCTGATTTTTTTCCATCCAATCATGTGCAAGCTAAAATGCTGTCTTTAATTTTCATTGCATATCCCCCTCAGATCTACAGTGACTGCACTTCCAAGTGCACTAGTAGTGCAAAGTGAATTTGCCTTTAGTAAATAAACCCCTATGGCTGATGTATGAAAAGCACTGGCATTATCTGTCTCAGTATCTACAGAACAAAAGCAGGTGAAGGTCTGCAATAGTGCTTGCTAAAAAAAAAACATTGTGTGTGTATAAATAGACTGGAGGGGATTATTTTCCTCTCAACAAAACTGGAGTTTCAAGTTAAATAAATTCTATGTAGCTTATGCAGTCTAATGAGAAAACTGTGGACCAGGGGTCTCCAAACTATGACTTATGGGGCAAATCTGGCCTCATGTTAATATTTTGTCCGGCCTTCTGATGTAAGGTGGGACCCTGACGGGGACGCTGATGTAAGGCGGGAGTCTGAAAACGTGGCTTTTGATGGGGACCCTGGCATAAGCGTGCCTTTTGATGCAACCCTGGTGTAATGGGGGACTCTAACGGGGAGTCTGATGTAAGAGGAAAGATTCGGATGGGGACCCCAATGTAAGGTAAACTCTGATGGGGACCCTGAGGTGAGGGGGAACTCAGATGTAAGGGAGAACTTTGAAGTAAGGGGGGCTTTGATGGGGACTGATCTAAATGGGCCTTGATGTATGTGGGGGCTCTGATGGGCTCAAAATTATTTGTTGTCCTCAATCATTTGCTGCTCATAAGAAAAAAACTCCAAGTAAAACATATTCATTCATTTAAAGTGGTATTTAACACTAAAACCAAAAATGTTATGTGTTGAAACTTAACAATCAGTAGATGTGGTGACTGTATTCGTTTTCTTTTCTTAGGCTTTTTTTCCCTTTTTTCACCTGGTGATCTGGCCAGTAACACTGCTACTGTATTAGAGTGCCCCCCCCCCCCGGATGAAGGAGAACAGGGGGCACCTTTGGACTGAAGAATTGTCAGTCTTGGGGAGAGTTAGATGTACTAGCAGATTTATATACACTAACAAATTGAAGCCAAACTCCAGCTCACACTTTGTAAGCAGTTACAGCAACAGTTTTGTTCCTTTTAGACTAAACGTTTACATAAATAAGTAAAAGCTGGCCATTGTAAGCACTTCAGTCAGTGGTAAATGTTTTGTCTCAAACCCTCTAACTGCTACATTTGCAGGACAGTTTGTTCTGTTGAAAAATTACAAACAGGATCACCAGGTGAAATATAAGAAAGAAAGCCTAAAAAGGAAAACTGATGCACCCATCACATTCTAAAATTAGAAAGCTGTAATATAATGCATGTTTATTTTTGGGTTCAATACTGCTTTAAATTAGATTTGTTCATATATAAAACTTTTTTTATTAGCCCGTGAATATTTGTAAAATATACAATGTGACCCCCTGTATGGAAAAGTTTGGAGACCCCTGCTGTAGACATACTGTACGTGGTTGTGAATATAATGTCTTCATTGCCCTTAAACACTTTTATTGATCTTTATTTCTTTAGTGATCCTGCACCATCTCCTGCTTACTGTGGGGATCTGTAGAATCCTGTCCTAATCCTGGACCACCTCAATGCATTTTTTTCACACCTGCAAACAAGATTGAGTCTGCCACCCAGATTCACAAGCGTGGCCTCAGGAACATGGCTGTCCAGCTGCATAGCAGAATGCATGAGTCTGTGACAATTGCCCGACCTTTACAAGGTCTGGGAGCGGACAAAATTCTAGACTATATATTAGCTAAATTAACTACGGGGCTGGAGTCTGAATTCCTGGATGTATGCTAAACTATTTTAATACATGCTTCACAATGGTGCATTAAACCTGTAAATAAAAGTGTTTTTTTCCAGTTTTGCGATGCTTGGGTTTATTTTCATGGACAAAGGAAAAAACTGTTTGTAGCCATTAGAGCATATCCATTTTCAAAAATGTTCTCCTTCTATATAAAAATAACTACATGTCTCATGGCCCTACTGTAAAGTTTCTTTGCTCTCTCTTTCAGTGACCTCCTGCCATTATATCACATTCTGTGCATTGGTGACCAGTGGCCTATGCCACATCCAGTAGTAGTATGCTATCTACATATATCGGCCCTTTGTAGTCCTATTATTGTTCCTTATGAACCAGTTGCCTGTGGGGGAGTCCCTAATGGTTTTCTTTACCTGCCCATGTATCCCAGATTATTTCCTGGGGGATTGGTATTTCACCCAGAGGTGGCTTCAGGGGAGATTTGTATTCCACCCGAAGGTGGCTTCGCAGGAGATTGGTATTCCACTTTCATCCAAAAGGTGGCTTCGGAGGAGATTGATATTCCACCCAAAGGTGGCTTCAGAGGAGATTGGTATTTCACCCGAAGATGGCTTCAAAGGATATAGGTATTCTACCTGAAGGTGGCTTTGGAGGAGATAGCCACTCCACCTGAAGGTGGCTCCAGAGGAGATTGGTATTCCTCCTAAAGGTGACTTGGGAAGAGATTGGTAGTTCACCCAAAGGTAGCTCAGAGGAAATTGGCATTCCACCCAAAGGTGGCTACATTTAATAATAGCCCTGACACTGACAGAACCAATGACAAGACTAGCAAATAAGCATTTCCCTTTACTCCTCAATCAAGTAAGAAACCATTGGCCACTATTATAAGGGAGCACTTCTCCCCCCAAGGACTATCAATGCAAGGGGACATTCCCCCTGCCATGACACAGATGTTCCCATTGACCACCAATGTAAAGGGCATTAAATCTCCAAATCACCTCCAGTGTAATGGAGGTGTAATAGGTTTTTCTTCCACCCTAATCACCAGTGTAAGGGGATCGACTTTCACTGACCATCAATGTAAAGGGGTGCATTCTTCCTTCCACTGGCTACCAAGGTAAGGGGCATTCTTCTTTCCACCCACCACCAATGCAAAGGTGCACACTTCCCCCCACTGACCACCAAGGCAAGGGGGCATTCTTTCTCCTACTAACCGCTATTTTAAAGGAGCATTCTTCCTCTCACTGAACAAACAATGTAAGAGGTCTTTCTTACTTCCACTGACCACCAATATAAAAGGACATTCTTCCTCCCACCGACTATCAACTTTCTCAATAACCATTAGTGTGAGGGACCTTCTTTTCCCCACTAACCACGAATGTAAGGAGGCATTCATTCTTCCACTCATCCACTTGCCGACCACCGCACGACGATGTACGTCGACAGAATGGCACGGGCAGGCATATGGGCGTACATATACGTCCCTGCCTTCCCGCGGGTGGGGGGCCCGATCGGGCCCCCCCCAGTGCCAGCGGCGGTCGGTATCCGTTCAGGAGCGATCCGGGATGAGGGGGCGGCCATTCGTTCATGGCCACCCCCTCGCGATCGCTCCTGACGAATGGAAGTGAAGCATGACATCACTTCCTCTCCTGTAATGTAAACACAGTCAGAGGAAGTGATGTAATCTCTCCTCCGTGTCGGTATTTTTCGTTCCGGCACCGAGGAGAGAGGATCGGTGAGTTGCACCAACACTACACTACACAGTAGAACATGCCAGGCACACCCTCACCCCCCCTTCACCCCCCGATCACCCCCCTAATCACCCCTGCCCCCCCAGTCACAGTGACACCAATTGCATTTTTTTTTTTTTTGCATTGGTGTCATTTGTGACTGTAATAACTGTTAGGACAGTTAGGGTTAGCCCCCTTTAGTTCTAAGGTACCCCCCTAACCCCCCCAATAAAGGTTTAACCCCGTGATCACCCCCCGTCGCCAGTGTCACTAAGGCTGGGTTCACATTGCAGCGGTTTATGAGAACGGATGTGATTCGCACCGCACTGCAGTGCAAATCACATCCGATCTCTGTGCGATTCAAGTTCAGCCATACAGATAGTATGGCTGAATTCGCGTCGCACCCGCCGCAAACTCGCACGGGACCCTTTTTTTGGTCCGCAGCAGAATCGGATCGCATGGGTGTTCACACCATGCGATCCGAGTTTTCAGATCGCACTGCGATATGCGAACTGATCTGGGGGTGTCATTAACATTTCACTGACACTCCCAGCAGTTCGCATAGGGCAGTGTGAACTGCCGCCGGGAGGCATGCGATGCGGGAACCCGCCACGGATTTGTGGCGTTCCCGCATCGCTCCAGTGTGAACCCAGCCTAATAAGCAATCGTTTTTCTGATCGCTGTATTAGTGTCACAGGTGACGCTAGTTAGGCAGGTAGGTATTTAGGTTCGCCGCAGCTTTTTATAGCGCCAGGGACCCCCATATACTACCGCATAAAGCCCCCTGATTGCCCCCTAGTTAACCCTTTCACCAGTGATCACCATATAACTGTTACAGGTGACGCTGGTTGGTTAGTTATTTTTTTATAGTTTCAGGGCACCCGCCATTTATTACCTAAAAAAGGTTTAACCCCCTGATCACCCGGCGGGTGATATAAGTTTGAGGGTCAGATAAGGTCTGCGTCGCCCCAGGCAGCGTCAGGTTAGTGCCAGTACCGCTAACACCCACGCGCAAAGCATACACCTCCCTTAGTAATATCGTATCTGATCAGATCTATATTAGCGTCGCCAGCAGTTTAGGTTTCCCAAAACGCATTGTTACCAGGATCAGCCCAGATACCTGCTAGCACCTGCGTTTAGCCCCTCCGCCAAGCCCAGACCAGCCCACCCAAGTGCAGTATCGATCGATCACTGTCACTTACAAAACACAACACACATAACTGCAGCGTTTGCAGAGTCAGGCCTGATCCCTGCGATCGCTAACAGTTTTTTTTGTAGCGTTTTGATACAATCGCTGACAGCCTAGGTGCTTTTTTACCTGCGAGTCTCACTAGTGTACCCCTAAATTTAGGGGTGTCTACTTTCCAAAATGGGGTCATTTGGGGGGGGGGTTTGTGCCATCTTGGCATTTTATGAAAAAAAAAAAGTTTGTAATATTCCCGCAACTTGTGGCAAAATATAAAATATTCCATGGACTCAACATGCCTCTCAGCAAATAGCTTGGGGTGTCTACTTTCTAAAATGGGGTCATTTGTGGGGGTTTTGTGCCATCTTGGCATTTTATGGCCTTCAAAACTGTAATAGGTAGTGAGGAGTGAAGTCAAAAATTTACGCCCTTAGAAAGCCTGAAGGCGGTTCTTGGCTTTCGGGGCACCGTACACGGCTAGGCTCCCAAAAAATCCCACACATGTGGTATCCCCGTACTCAGGAGAAGCAGCAAAATTTATTTTGGGGTGTCATTTCACATATGCCCATAGCATGTGTGAGCAATATATCATTTAGTGACAACTTTGTGAAAAAAAAAAAAAAGTTTGTAATTTTCCCGCAACTTGTGCCAAATATAAAATATTCCATGGACTCAACATGCCTCTCAGCAAATAGCTTGGGGTGTCTACTTTCTAAAATGGGGTCATTTGTGGGTGTTTTGTGCCATCTTGGCATTTTATGGCCTTCAAAACTGTGATAGGTAGTGAGGAGTGAAATTACAAATGTATGCCCTTAGAAATCCTGAAGGCGGTGCTTGGCTTTCGGGGCCCCGAACGCGGCTAGGCTTCCAAAAAGTCGACCACATGTGGTATCCCCGTACTCAGGAGAAGCAGCAGAATGTATTTTGGGGTACAATTCCACATATAACCATGGCATGTGTGAGCAATATATCATTTAGTGACAACTTTGTGTAAAAAAAATATATATATTTTTTTGTCATTATTCAATCGCTTGAGGCAAAAAAATAAAATATTCAATGGGCTCAACATGCCTCTTCTCAATTTCCTTAGGGTGTCTACTTTCCAAAATAGGGTCATTTGGGGGGGTTTTGTACTGCCCTGCCATTTTAGCACCTCAAGAAATGAGATAGGCAGTCATAAACTAAAAGCTGCGTAAATTCCAGAAAACGTACCTTAGTTTGTAGATGTGACAACTTTTGCGCAAACCAATAAATATACAGTTATTGACTTTTTTTTTACCAAAGACATGTGGCTGAATACATTTTGGCCTAAATGTATGACTAAAATTGAGTTTATTGGATTTTTCTAATAACAAAAAGTAGAAAATATCATTTTTAAAAATTTGCGGTCTTTTTACGTTTATATCGCAAAAAATAAAAAATCGCAGAGTCAGTCAAATACCTTTAAAAGAAAGCTCTATTTGTGGGAAAAAAAAGGACGCAAATTTTGTTTGGGTACAACATTGCATGACCGCGCAATTACCAGTTAAACAGCGCAGTGCCAAATTGTAAAAAGACCTCTGGTCATTGACCAGCAAAATTGTCCGGTCTGAAAGTGGTTAAAGAGGGCATTCTTCCATCCACTGCCCACCAATGCAAGAGGGTATTCTTTTTTCCCAGTGACCACCGGGGAACTTTCTTCCCCCATCTTTTTGACTGATAAAGTTTGACGGAAAACAATAAACTCTTTTTGGTGGAGACTTTATCTTGGAAATTGTTAATTAGGGACAGAGTGATTGCATTGAAATACAGATTAATCTAAAGGAAGATAACACAAACCTGCCCTTTGTACCATAATGGAAAGTATGTAAAAGTGTGTAAAACATCCAAACAGTAATTCGCTGAAAATATATTACCTATTACCTTTCCTAATTTCTGCATTTTGTTAGCCTAATTTGTATGTTGAAGATCAGAAATGATAAGGCAGTAGGGAAACGGGAACTGTTCTGCTTTCCAAGACAATGTTCCACGTGCTACCAACTAGTGATGGACGAACGTTTCGCCCGGCGGTCGTTTCGCGGCGAATTTCCGACATTCGCGGTCCGCACGTTCGAACGCCTTTTTCCGTCGTTCGCCGCGGCGGACTTACGTGTTTAATGTATACAAGAACTTTAACCTTTGGTGACACGTTTATCATGTGATACAGGACAGCCAATTGAGACATGACAGCACATGGACACTTGTACATTCCCCCTAACCTATAAATACACCCGATCCGGTGGCCATTTTACATTCTTTCTTCTGTTACGATAGGGACAGGTTCCTGTGTGGAGTAGGGAGAGATAAACCACTAGCTATTTGGTACACAAAAGTTCTTTTCAGGACTGGTATAGGTGTTAGGTGTTGATAGGTTTGCTGTGCTGCTGATTCTTGCAGCAGCCTGAGTGTCTTTTGTTAGTTTAGAGAAAGGGAAAGGACGGTGTATGCTACAGGGACAGCCAGATTAGTCTTTCATCATCATCATCATCATCATCATCATTAGCTGTTACTATCAAGGTCCACAAAAGAGCTGTTCCAGTAACCACTAATCGTTCTCTTTTTTTGCCAATTTGTATAGGGACAGGAAGGAAGCAGTGTTGTCAGGCAGTGAGGGTAATTTTAAAGACTTGCTGTTATTATTAGTTCCACAAAGGTTCTTTTCAGGACTGGTATCAGTGGTACAGTAATAGGCTTGTACATGTATAATATTCTTTCTTCCAAATATAGAAAGGATATTATACTTGACTGCTGCCCTTCTGCTGCAGTCTGCTAAACATTCACAACTCACTTGTTCCACAAAAGTTCTTATAAGGACTGGTAACTTGGTATAGGGTGCTACGGTACATAGGCTTGAGTGCGGTACAGTCTGCTGTTCTGTAAGGACCGCTATCGGTCCACAATAGATAGGGTTGACGTGCACCACTGCTGACCGCTGCCCTATACTGCAGCAGTCCTTCAGCGGTATAGGGACTGACGTACAGTCTGCTAATCACTAACACACAACCTGCTTGTTCCACAAAAGTTCTTATAAGGACTGGTAACTTGGTATAGGGTGCTACGGTACATAGGCTTGAGTGCGGTACAGTCTGCTGTTCTGTAAGGACCGCTATCGGTCCACAATAGATAGGGTTGACGTGCACCACTGCTGACCGCTGCCCTATACTGCAGCAGTCCTTCAGCGGTATAGGGACTGACGTACAGTCTGCTAAACACTAATACACAACCTGCTTGGTCCACAAAAGTTCTTATAAGGACTGGTAACTTGGTATAGGGTGCTACGGTACATAGGCTTGAGTGCGGTACAGTCTGCTGTTCTGTAAGGACCGCTATCGGTCCACAATAGATAGGGTTGACGTGCACCACTGCTGACCGCTGCCCTATACTGCAGCAGTCCTTCAGCGGTATAGGGACTGACGTACAGTCTGCTAAACACTAATACACAACCTGCTTGTTCCACAAAAGTTCTTATAAGGACTGGTAACTTGGTATAGGGTGCTACGGTACATAGGCTTGAGTGCGGTACAGTCTGCTGTTCTGTAAGGACCGCTATCGGTCCACAATAGATAGGGTTGACGTGCACCACTGCTGACCGCTGCCCTATACTGCAGCAGTCCTTCAGCGGTATAGGGACTGACGTACAGTCTGCTAAACACTAATACACAACCTGCTTGGTCCACAAAAGTTCTTATAAGGACTGGTAACTTGGTATAGGGTGCTACGGTACATAGGCTTGAGTGCGGTACAGTCTGCTGTTCTGTAAGGACCGCTATCGGTCCACAATAGATAGGGTTGACGTGCACCACTGCTGACCGCTCACCTATACTGCAGCAGTCCTTCAGCGGTATAGGGACTGACGTACAGTCTGCTAATCACTAACACACAACCTGCTTGTTCCACAAAAGTTCTTATAAGGACTGGTAACTTGGTATAGGGTGCTACGGTACATAGGCTTGAGTGCGGTACAGTCTGCTGTTCTGTAAGGACCGCTATCGGTCCACAATAGATAGGGTTGACGTGCACCACTGCTGACCGCTGCCCTATACTGCAGCAGTCCTTCAGCGGTATAGGGACTGACGTACAGTCTGCTAAACACTAATACACAACCTGCTTGGTCCACAAAAGTTCTTATAAGGACTGGTAACTTGGTATAGGGTGCTACGGTACATAGGCTTGAGTGCGGTACAGTCTGCTGTTCTGTAAGGACCGCTATAGGTCCACAATAGATAGGGTTGACGTGCACCACTGCTGACCGCTCACCTATACTGCAGCAGTCCTTCAGCGGTATAGGGACTAAGAGTTTTGTCACAGGGTCATTTAAAAAATGACAGGCAGAGGAAGAGGCAGGCCCTTCCGCAGGGGTGGTAGGGGTAGGGCAGGAGCAACAGGCTTGAGCCAAAGTGGGAAGTTGCAGAAGGTGCGTTCAATTACTTTAAAGGATGCACCAGACTTGGTTGAGTGGCTCGCTCAGCCTTACTCTTCTGCACCCTCCTCATCCTCTCGATCTGCACCCTCTTCTTCACTCTCTGCTATGTGCACCCCCAAAGACACTACCACCAACAACACGACCACCACCACCACCACCACATACCTTCCGCTTGAGTCACTGGAATTATTTTCCGATCCATATCAAGAGGACATTTCTGATGCGCAGCCACTCTTGGTATTGGATCAGGAAGAGGAGGTAGCAACAAGCGCTACTCAGCAGTCTGACGCCAGTACCCAGATCAGCCCAAGGAGGAGGTTGGTCCCCGGTGTTGCTGCCTACTCCGAGATCTCTACTTATAGCGGTGGGGAAGGTGACGTTGATGATGACGTGTCTAGTGATGTCACGTGGGTGCCCACAAGAGAGGAAGAGGAGGGGAGTTCAGAGGGAGATATGGACCAGCAGATAGGGAGGAGAAGCAGCAATGACTTACATTGCACAGCAGGGACAAAGCAGACTGCAAATGTATCAGGAGCGAGTCATCGACCATGTACGGTCACATCTGGCGCTCCCAGGACACCGGCACATGGCTCCGCAGTGTGGGCTTTTTTTAACGTGTCCGCTGCTGACAATAGCGTTGCCATCTGCAATCTTTGCAGTCAACGCGTTAGTCGCGGTAAGCCCAATACTCACCTAGGGACGACCGCCTTAAGAAGGCACATGAGCAGCCATCACCGAGCCCAGTGGGAGCAACGGAACACACAAAGCCACACTGCAGGCTCTCACCGTCCAGCCTCGTCTTCTACTTCTCCTTCTCCTCTCTCCTCACAATTGTCCTCCACTCCACCTTCCATCACGCCAAGCTCACATTTTTCTGCAAAAAGGCAGGCTTCCGTGGGCCTAATGTTTGAGCGTAAAAAAATGATGATGCCGGATAACCCTCTTGCCCAACGGTTGGCGGCTGGCTTGTCAGAACTCATAGCCCGCCAACTACTGCCATATAAACTGGTGGACTCGGAGGCCTTTCGCAAATTTGTGGCCATTGGAACACCACAATGGAAGGTCCCAGGAAGGAAGTATTTCTCAGAGAAGGGCATCCCAGAGCTATATGGCCATGTTCAGCGGCAAGTGAATGTATCTCTGGCACACAGTGTCGGTGCCAAGATACATCTGACCACAGACACGTGGTCTAGCAAACACGGGCAGGGAAGGTATATCAGTTTTACTGCCCACTGGGTGAACCTTCTGACGGCCGTCAAGCATGTAACCCGTGGCACCCGTGTAGATTTGGTTTTACCGCCACGGATTGCATGCAGGCCTGACTCTTCTTCTCCTCCTCCTACTCCATCCTCCTCCCTCTCCTCCTCAGCTGCCTCCTCCTTTTCCGCTGCTAGCGTCTCTTCCACTGCACCGCCCAAGCTCCCCAGAACCTATTCCACATGCCAGGTGAGACGTTGCCATGCCGTGCTGCGTCTGTTGTGCCTGGAAGCAAAGAGCCACACTGGCCCGGCACTCCTTTCAGCTTTGCGTTCACAGGCAGATGAGTGGCTAACACCGCTCAATTTGACAGTTGGTAAAGTGGTGTGTGACAACGGTGCCAATCTGCTTAGCGCATTGAAACAGGGCAAAATCACGCACGTGCCGTGCATGGCACACGTCTTAAACTTGGTCGTGCAGCGATTCCTTGTCAAATACCCTGGGGTCCAGGACATCTTGCGGCAGGCAAGGAAAATCTCGGCCCATTTCAGAAGATCTTACACGGCCATGGCTCGCCTTGCTGACATTCAGCGGCGACACCATCTGCCGGTCAGACGTCTTATTTGCGATTGCCCGACGCGATGGAACTCAACCTTCTATATGCTTGATAGGCTGCTCCAGCAGAAACGTGCAGTTAACGTCTACCTGTATGAACTCTGCGAAAGAAACGGTTCTGGGGAGCTGGGTTTTTTTTCACCGCGCCAGTGGCTGCTCATGCGCGACACATGCAGACTTCTGCGGCCATTTGAGGAGATCACCAAACTGGTCAGTCGCAGCCATGGCGCCATCAGTGACATGGTACCTTATGCCTTCTTTCTGGAGCGTGCATTGCGTCGTGTCATTGATCAGGCTGTGGAGGAGCAGGAGCGGGAAGATGAGGAAGTCGCAATGCTGGATGAATTCCCAGGGGGGGCTACTCTATCTGAGACAAGTCAACAACAGGAGTCTGATGAGGAGTCAGAGGAGGATGGTGCCGGGGCGGATGAGCAGGAGCAAGAAGAGCATGCTTTAAACCTTTCTGGGATCCCTGTTGTGCGAGGATGGGGAGAGGAGAATGAAGAGGACGACATTATCCTGGATGATGAGCAGGAGCCAGGCCACCACACCGCTTCCACTTTAGTGCAAATGGGGGCCTTCATGCTCCAGTGTTTTAATAGGGACCCCCGTATAAAAAGCATGAGGGTCAAGGACCAGTACTGGGTGGCAACGTACTTAGACCCCCGGTACAAACACAAAATGGCGGAAATGTTACCGCCGTCGCAGAGGGCTGTCAGAATGCAGCACTTCCAGGCCTTGCTTCGAGAAATGCTGCATTCTGCTTTTGCGTGCGCTGGCAGAGGAGCAATTCCCACTCCCAGAGAAGGATTTGCGGGTACCAATCCAACAGCGCCTGCAAGAAGAGGCCGGTTTGAAGATGTGTTGGTGACTTCGGATATGAGGTCATTCTTTCAGCCGACCCATCGACAGGTGTCATCCGGATCCAGCATCAGGGAACGCCTAGACCGTCAGGTGTCCGACTACATTGGGTTAACGGCCGATGTGGACGCTCTGAGGAGTGATGAACCCCTAGACTACTGGGTGGGCAGGCTTGACCTCTGGCCAGAGCTTGCCCAATTTGCAATCGAACTGTTGGCTTGCCCCTCATCCAGTGTCCTGTCCGAAAGGACGTTCAGCGCAGCAGGGGGGATTGTGACCGATAAGCGTACTCGCCTAGCTCACCACAGTGTTAACTACCTCACATTTCTAAAAATGAATGAGGCATGGATCTCGGAGGAATTCAACACATGTGACCAGTAGACCATGTATATGTCTATAAACTATTTTTTTAATCAAGCACACAGACCTTCTTAATTCATTTGGCTCACTTCCTTGACCCAAAAAAGCACACCGTACTATATGCCCCTACCCTCCTCTTTGAAGAGGTTGAGCGGTGTCATATTTCTACTGGGGCTGCTTATGATATCCCTGTGCTGTGCTGACTTCCTCCTGGGGGTTCTTATTATGAAGGGATCACACTATCCCTGTGCTGTGCTGACTTCCTCCTGGGGGTTCTTATTATGAGGGGATCACACCATCCCTGTGCTGTGCTGACTTCCTCCTGGGGCTGCTTACGGTGCTGCTGTCAGTGCTGTATGTCACGGTGCTGCTGTCAGCGCTGTATGTCACGGTGCTGCTGTCAGCGCTGTATGTCACGGTGCTGCTGTCAGCGCTGTATGTCACGGTGCTGCTGTCAGCGCTGTATGTCACGGTGCTGCTGTCAGCGCTGTATGTCACGGTGCTGCTGTCAGCGCTGTATGTCACGGTGCTGCTGTCAGCGCTGTATGTCACGGTGCTGCTGTCAGCGCTGTATGTCACGGTGCTGCTGTCAGCGCTGTATGTCACGGTGCTGCTGTCAGTGCTCTGTATTACGGTGCTGCTGTCAGATGCCTCTATCACGGTGCATGTGTCATTCCGGTATGTCACGCTGCTGGTGATCATCTCCTGCACCCTCTTCTTTGCCTACCCTGGTCCCTGACCTTCCCTCTCCTCCATTGCCTTCATTAGCTCCATAGTCCTGAATTGTTAGAACAATTTCCCAAATAAAATAAAAATGCTTGTAGTTATCGATCCCAAATTCACCTCATACATGTATTATGTCATTGTCCAGATGGTGGGACTACGTTTTACCCCCTAATAATTACCACGTGGCCGCAAATTCGACATGAAGGTTTGCAAAGTTCGCCTCCCATTGAAGTCAATGGGGCCCGCGGCGAACGTTCGGTTTCGCGAACGTTTGGGTCCGTTCGCATTTCGCGTTCGCGAAACGTCCCGTCGGAAGTTCGTCCATCACTACTACCAACACAGCTGGAAAACTTGTTTGCATAAACCACCTAAACTATATATGTACAATGTTGTGTACAATACAGCTCAGTCCTCATTAGTACAGTTCTCAGAATCCCTAATGGGAGACAATTCAGTTGCCTCGACGTGGAGTCTCAGTTTGATTTGGGGCCAGTTGGGTAACTAACCAGTTCTCATTTTGCAGCTCTAGGTCCTGGGTTCAGTTTCTAACACCAACTCTGCATAGTTACCGCATTCTCCCTTTCTCTATTTTAGAAAGTGTTAGATAGCATTGGACCCCAATATACTGTAGATGTCTCAGGTTAATTCATTTTTGAAACAGAGGCAGCTCTGTAGACACCAAGAACCCTCGGGACACCAGCGATATGTGTAGTCAAGAGAAGTCAGTGCCATGAGAGTAGTTAAAAGTTCCATTCATTTTATTAGTTAAATTGGTATCAATCAATGGGCAATTCATTTTTGGTTTTGGTCCCCCTTGAGTAGGGCTTATAAAGATACGATATGTTGCCCCTTTATTTTTGCCCGTTTAAATAGCTTCCATTCACCCTGTCCACGCTGTGTGTGTGTGTGGGGGCATTCAAATGTAAGCTCCTGTGATGCAGAAAATTACATCAGTGGTTCAATATTCTCTACAAAGTGCTGCAACAAAAATGTTAGAGTAAATTAAAACAAATAAGCCATTGTGTTAATAAAGGATAAAAAAATAAAAAATATATTATTTTTACTAATATTCAGCAACAGGTCCTCTCATCAGTGCACGGTGACCAGTTCCCCCTATAATAAAAAAATAAAAACATTGGGTAGATTAGTAACGTATACTTAAATTCTCACCCTGATTACTGACAACATATCTAAAAAGCAAGACTCTGCCCACGTTGCCTATTTTATAATATTGCACTGAACTGTAAGCTACTCTGATCTTTTTAAATTTACATTGTAGATGGGATAGTCTGATGATAAAGCTGGTTCACTGCTAATGGAAATCTAATTTTACTAATTAGCCACCTAATCGGCCTCATTCTCAAATGTTTTAATTTAAAATAAGTGTTTGCAGTTCCAGCTCAGAGACAGCACTGTCACCGACAGCTGCAGATCTCGGGCTAAGCACCAATCGGTGTGATTTCCGATCATGTGATCCCCATAATAGCCAATCATGCTTATCATTTACAGCCCAGGAGGTTTGTTTACAAAAAAAAAACTCTGCAACCCGCAAAGGCTGCTGTGCCTCTCTCTTTGTGCACTGCAGTGCTCAAAGATAAATGTATGAAGTACAATGTTAGATAATAATTTGCTTTAGTTTACACTATTGCGATGAGGGAACCAGCACGATCCACTGTCGGTTCCCGCATCGCATCTCCCTTGCAGACTGCACACTGCCCTCTGCAAACCGCTGGGTGTGTCAATACAAAGTTAATGACACCCCCAGATTGGTTCGCAGATCGCAGTGTGAACTGTGAATTTGGACAGAAATCGGATCGCATGGGTGTTCACACCCATGTGATCGTATTCCAGTGCGGGAATAAAAAGGTTCCTGCAGCATTTTCGTTCAAATCCAACGTGAGTTCAGCCATACAAACTGTATGGCTTAATTTGCATTGCACAGACATCGCATATGATCTGTACAGCAATGCAGTACAGATCACATGCACTGTCTGTGTTCGCAATAATTTGAACCCAGGCTTATGAATGCAAAACGTCTGAATGAAAACTGATCTTTGTAAAACCATCAAACAAATGTCAACTTCACACTCACAATCACGAAAAGGTTTTTGTAAAGTAAATGCTGTAATCTACTTTAATAGTGAGAAATTAACATCCTGCACTCTCATGTCTCAGATCACTGTAACCCCCTGCTCATCTGCCCCACCAATGTACCCCCTTTTACATCTGTCCCACCAATGTACCCCCTATCTCATCTGCTTTACCACTGTAACCCCCTGTACATCTGACACACCTCTGTACCTCCCTGCTCATCTCCCCCACCAATGTCCCCCCATTCTCATCTGCCCCACCACTGTAACCCCCTGCACATATGCCTCACCACTGTAACCCCCTGCACATCTGCCACACCTCTGTACCCCCCTGCTCATCTGCCCCACCAATGTTCCCCCATTCTCATCTGCTCCACGACTGTAACCCCCTGCACATATGCCTCACCACTGTAACCCCCTGCACATATGCCTCACCACTGTAACCCCCTGCACATCTGCCACACCTCTGTACCCCCCTGCTCATCTGCCCCACCAATGTCCCCCCATTCTCATCTGCCTCACCACTGTACCTCGCTGCACATTTGCTCCACCACCGTACCCTCATGCTCTTCTGTCCCACAACTGAATCACCTTCTCATCAGTCCTAGCACTAAACTTATCTGCTCATCTGCCACACCACTGTAACCCCCTTTCTCATCTGCCTTACCAATGTACCTCCTGCACATCTGTCTCTCCTCTGTTCCCCCTGCTCATCTGTCCCACCAATACACCTCCTTTCACATCTGCCCACTGCTCTATCCCCCTGCTTTTCTGTACCACCACTGAACCTCCTTCTCCTCTGCCCCAACACTAAACCCCCTGCTCATCGCTTCCACCACTGTACCTCCCTGCACATCTGCTCCACCGCTGAACCACTCCTGCTTATTATCCCAAGCACCGCAGCAAAATTGGGTGTGATTTTCATTGCACTGAATACTGGCTGTGGCTTTAAGGGACACAGAGTGCAGGGGTTCAGTAGTAAGTGACGCAAAGGTTCAGGTTTCTCAATCACAGTGAAATCCCTTCTTTCTGAGATCAGTAGTGGCAACCAAGTGAGTCATCTTCCTCCAGATGGTGGACGGGGCCAACAAGACTGTGATTGGCTTTAGCAGTGGCCAATGACAGTCCTCCTCCTCCTGGAAACAGGGACCACCTAGCAGAGCTGCACCCAAACTCTTCCTCATCACAAAAGCTGACGATTGCAACTACAGCAAAGTTAGATAACCAATCAGGGGCGGACTGACCATTCAGCCACTCAGGCACTGCCCAAGGGCCCCGGGCCACTAGGGGGCCCCATCAGGGTTGCCAGCCTCAGTAAAACCAGGGACAGTATGTAAAAATCTGTTTTTTTTACATCTGTCTCTGAAATATCCCTTACCGATATCCTTTTGGTCTAAAAATCCTGAGATTATAGCTGCCCCACCTCTCCAGTACCTTCTCAGCCAATAGAAACATGTCTGTGTATACTGTGTGATTGTATACTGTGTGTGTGTGTATACTGTGTGGCCCCATAATCTCCTATTGCCCCAGGGCCCCATAATCTCCTATTGCCTGGGGACCCCATGAGTTGTCAGTCCGCCCCTGTAACCAATCAATGTTTCCCATCTTTTACAATGTGTGGGGGCACAGTGCCTCCCCCTCAGTGCAGGTGCGGCATGACAAATTCTGAAATTGGAATGCATTAGTGTCTCACTGACACTTCTCTCCACTGCTCTGCTGGTGGGGAGGGAGTCAAGTACCGGCAAAAGAGGCTTTGTGTGCTGGGTGTTGCCTATCCCTGCTCTATAGTATTCATATTCTTTTATCTAATGACATCTAGTGGTAGTACAGAGCCACAGCAATTTATTTATTTGTATTTTTAGTATTTTCCTGGTTCCCCTCTTGTTTTATGCTAGTTAGTGCAGTTCTAGCGGGACCCTCCCTGTTTTTCTCATATTCTCTTCAGTTTCTTTGCAGAGGTAAGGTTTAGAAAGTCACTGAGGTTGATTTACCAAAACTGGAGAATGCAAAATCTGGTGCAGCTCTGCATAGTATCCAATCACATAGCTCCCAACTGTCCCTGATTTTGAGGGACTGTCTCTGATTTGGAACAAAGTCCCTCTGTTCCTCTTTCCTCCTCATTTGTCCCTCATTCTGGTCTGATCTATATATATTTGTATATAAAATGCACTTTTAATCTTTCAAAAAGTGTTTCCCAGTGCTAAACCTTTCATCCATATTTTAAATTGCTGCATTTTTAAATTTCAAAAGCCAGTATAAAGGAATATTAATGGTAAAGAAAAAGCACTCTTTTTTTTTTTAAATATAATTCTCCTTTAAGGGGGTGTGTCCTGTCCTGATTTCAGTGCAAGTCCGTGACTGCACTGTCCAGTATATTTAGATAATGTCCTATTAATACTGAAAATATGCTGGAAAGCTCTGGGCTACCTACCTCCGATAAGAGAGGATCCTTCAAATCTTCTGGGAAGTCTGGCAGAGGCATCCAGAACCCGGCCTTACTCTTCAGCCAATAAGTCTTCTGCTTCCCTTTACCCTAGGATGTAATCAGGATCTCAGTGTTTTTCCTTTTAAAGTATTTCAGCTCATCTTAAGCTGATACTTTGATGTACATACAGTATGTGAATAGGAAGCAAGAACATATTTTTTTTTTTGTTTTGAATAAAGTGTGGAAGGATGAGAACTAAGGATGAGCTTTGGTTTGTTCCAAACCCAGGTATGGCTGAGCCTTAAATAAATTATCATTCCCCACCCTGCAGCTGCACGTATGGAAGGAGACATCACCTGTGACATCATTAGCCTAATATGGCCATATGGTTTTGCCCTTTTTGCTCGTTCCCGTGCGTTTGACCGCCTATTGAAATTAATGGAATGTCGAAAACGTGCCATGCACGTTCTGGTGTGAACCATGCCTGAAACTGAAAGTTCAGCTGGGCTTCAGGAAAATATTTTATTTTAATTATATCTTTAGTCCCGCCCACAATAAATAAAGAAAACATTATTTACCTAATTACGGCTGAGCTGTGTGCTTTGCAAGGACAGCATGAGGTAGACCAGGGGTCTCCAAACTTAAAAGGCCAGTTTACTGTCCATCACATTTTAGGGGGGAGGACTGTGGTCAGTGGTAGTAGAAAATGTCCCAGCGTCAGTGAGAATAAATAATGCCCATCGTTTGCTTCAGTGGGAGTAATTGTGCCCAATCGTTGGTGTCATTGGATGGAATTGTGCCCCTGTTACTGGTGTCAGTTGGAAGAATTGTGTTCCTCATTGGTGTCATTGGGCCCAATTGTTGGTGTCATTGGGAGGCATTGCACCCCATCATTGGTGTCAGTGGGAGGATTTGTGCCCCATCATTGATGTCATTGGGCCCCATTGTTGGTGTCATTGGATGAAACTGTAGCCAATCATTGGTGTCAGTGGAAGGTATTGTGCCCCACCATTGGTGTCATTGGGCCCCATTGTTGGTGTCATTCTGAAAAATTGCGTCCAGTCGTTGGTGTCATTGGGAGGAATTGTGCCTCATTGTCAGTGTCATTTGGAGGAATTACGCCCCATCATTGGTGTCAGTGGGAGGAGTTGTGGCACCTCATTGATGCCATTGGGTCCCATCGTTGGTGTCACCGGGAGGAATTGTGCCCCATCGTTGGTGTCATTGGGAGGAATTGTGCCCCATCGTTGGTGTCATTGGGAGGAATTGTGCGCCATCGTTGGTGTCATTGGGAGGAATTGTGCCCCATCGCTGGTGTCATTGGGAGGAATTGTGCCCCATCGTTGGTGTCATTGGGAGGAATTGTGCCCCATCGTTGGTGTCAGTGGGGGGGGGGGGCGTTCTGCCCCATCATTGGTGTCAGTAGGGGGGAATGTGCCCGATCGTTGGTGTCAATGGGGGAAATTATACTTCACTGTTGGTATCAGAGCATGAAATAATGCCACAAGGGCTGGATAAAAGCAAGCAAAAGGCTTGCCCCCAGGCCACAGTTTGGAGACCACTGAAGTAGACAAGTGCAGTGCATGCAGAAGAGAAGTCAGTATTAGGGATAGGCTTGGCTCTTACCTTTACCTGGACAAATCCCCTTTCCTTTATTTCATAGCCCCCAATGTCTCTCAGAGCGCTGGCTGTGGTTTCAGAGATGTGAATCCGCAGAGCTGTTGGGATAAATAGATATAGGAATAGAACCTGGACATATGAATCAGTCTGTGTATAGGATTGGATGTTTGCAAGGGCCAAGCCACCCAAAACTGATGTTACCTTGTTTTGTGGATGATAGAGTTAAATCCCCTGGAGCTATTTTCTGTCTCTCTAGGACTTTATTGGAAGGCTTTCCCAGATCTATACACCTACTGTGCCTATTGTGCAGGGTTCCCACTGTCCCTGAGTTCCTGGTTCTAGTATGGATTTTAAAGTGTCTGGATCCCGCCCCCCCCCCCCCCCCCCCCATGTGAATGAGTACATTATACCCTTACCCATTCACCAAAAAAAAAAAGTTCTTTATTAAAAGTGAAGAATATCCTCTTCATTGTAGCTCCAATGTGTCTTTCTTCGGTTCCAACACCGCTGTCTTCTTCCTCCGGTCTTCTCCATCCGCTGATGTCTTCTGCCTCTTCTGATCCGCAAATGTATTTTTTTTTAAACGATCTTCCTCCGATGCTGGCTCCCTCCGTTGCCTATATAGCTTTGGGTCGTGGCCACCCGGGGACATCATCCAGAGACCACGCCCCCTTGTGCCATCACTGTGATCGTACATGGAGGGCAGGGCCTTTGGATGGCGTCACCAGATGGCCACGACCCATAGCTATATAAGAACCAACAGACAATGGAGCTGACACAAGAGAGGGAGCCAGCGTCAGAGGAAGATTTATTTTTTATTTTTTTGGCAGGTCAACCAGAAAAAGACAGCAGTGGCGGAACCAGAGAAAGAAGACACATTGGAGCTACAACGGGGGACATTCTTTATTCTTAATACAGGGCTTGCCAAAAACCTCCTCTTGTTTTTTGTAACACTACACTTCTTTATTTATTTTTTTGGGTGAATGGGTAGGGGTACAATGTACCCCATATTCCTTCACATAGGGGAGGGGGCGGGATCTGGGGATCCCCTTGTTAAAGGGGGCTTCCAGATTTCGATAAGCCCCCCGCCTGCAGACCCCAACAACCCCCCCCCAAGGTTGTCGGGAAAAGGCCCTTGTCCCCATCAACATGAGGACAAGGTGCTTCAGGGTGGGGGGTACAGAGCCCCCCTGCCCCAAGGCATCCTCCCCCCCATGTTGAGGTCTTGTGGCCTAGTATAGTCCAGGAGGGGGTGCACTTGCTCACCCCTCCCCCCTTCCCTGACCTGCCAGGAATGCTCAGATAAGGGTCTTGTATGGATTTTGGAAGAGACACCACACATTTTTTTTTTTTAATGCCGTGAGGTTTCTTCTCAAAATCTATACCAGCCCGTCTTGGGGGGGGGGGGGGGCACAGCGTTTTTGTGTGGTTTTTTTGGTGGGGTTCCCCCTCAAGAGCCACAGCAGATCTCAAAGGGGCTGGTATGTATCTGGGGGGGGGGGGGGGGGGGGTCACACCATTTTTGTTTTTTTAATATTTGACGTGAGGTTTTCCCCATACCAGAAGCAAAGGAATTGTTTTGATTGGTCAAAAGACAAGTCGCAATCATCTCAAAGTTGGGTCCCCGTCATTGAAGTTGCATGGAAATCGGACATGAAATCGCAGGGCAAAGTCTGATCTGAAGTAGTCCGACTTCCATGCCAGAGCAGTGTGAACCTGGCCTATGCAATTTCAGTAGAGGAGAGGAACTGGTACAACTGTGCAAGACTGAAAGGGATGCTGGAGGTCAGCTTTAAGCTGGTAGGGATGACACAAACTAGTAAAATGCACCAAGTTTACCTACGTAGACTGTTGCTTTCCATTCTTGATGCCATGTTAACCGTGTCTCCAAACAGGCAGTACCTGGGCATGGTCACCCCTACCACACCAGCAACCACGGGACCTATAATAGGCAGGGGCAAAGGGGAGCATGTTAGAGAATACAGGACACAAAATGCATCTAAAAATTGACTTGTCATCAGATATACTGTGTGTTCCATGTTGGGTGCAGCATACTACAGGTTATGTGTTATTATAACAGCACCAGGTATTTAATACACAGATAAGTACTCCCCCTGACAATTTTTTTTAACTGGTTTTCTCTCCAAAAGGACAGTGTCATCTTTGTTCAGGCATCATTAAGGGTCACCATTTGCTTCCTGAACTGAGATGCCGCCTCAGAGATGAAGGCGCTGACTACAATGAACTTGTAAGTAATAAATTCCAGCCACTTCATAATATAAAAGCAACATTATGGGTTCCATTTACAGTGCCTTCAAAAAGTATTTAAAATTTTCCACATTTTGTCATGTTACAATGTGAATGTATTTTATTGGGATTTTTTGATAGACCAACAGCAAGTGGCACATATTTGTGAAGCGGAAGGAAAATGATAAATGGTTTTCAACATTGGTGATGAATAAATATGTGAAAAGTGTGGCGTGCATTTATATTCGGCCCCCTTTACTCTGATACCCCTAACACTGCTTTCACACCGCACCACCTAGGGCGTCAGTGATAAAGCGGCGATATTTTTAGCACAGCTTTACCGTCGTTTTAGTGGCGCTATACGACTGCTAGAGGGGCGGTTTTAACCCCCCACTAGTGGCCGAAAAGGGGTTAAATCCACACGCAAAACATCACCGGAGCAGTGTTTTGGCGGCGGTATCGCAGTGCAGCCCCATTGATTTCAATGGGGAGCAGCGGTGAGTTCACTGCTCCTTTACCGCTCCAAAAAAGCTGCTGGCAGGATTTTTTGTGACACCCTGCCAGCGCACCGTTCCAACGTGAAAGCCCGCGGGCTTTCACATTGGAGTGAATTGAGCCGCTTTTTTCAGGTGCTATGCATGCGCTATTTTTAGTGCAGTGGCACCTGAAAAAATGCCAGCAGTGTGAAAGGGGTCTAACTAAAATCTAGTGGAATCAATTGCCTTCAAAGGGCACCTAATTAGTAAATAGAGTCCACCTGTGTGTAATTTAATCTCAGTATAAATACAGCTGTTCTGTGAAGCCCTCAGAGGTTTATAAAGAACCTTAGTGAGCAAACAGTGTCATAAAGGCCAAGTAACACACCAGACAGGTCAGGGCCATAAAGGTAAGATTTGTGGAGTGCACAACTAATGCCACGTACACACGACCAGACTTTCCGGCAGACTAGGTCCGAGGGAATCAGTCTGTCGGACAATACGATCACGTGTGGGCTAATCCTGTCTTACGTCATCACGTTCAAAACGAACGGACTTTCGAACGGACTTAGTACGTTCGTGTGTGGCCAAGTCTGTTCGTATGGAAAGTCAGTCGGAACTCTGCTGAAAGTCTGTCGAGAAGACCGCCGGACCTAGTTTGCCGTAATGTGCGGGCGTGTGTACGCGGAATAATAGTTGTCCTGTGGACAGATTCTCCCACCTGAGATGTGAATCTCTGCAACTCCACCAGAGTTACCACCTTTTGGCTGCTTCTCTGATTAATGCTCTCCTTGCCCAGCCTGTCAATTTAGGTGGCTGGCCACGTCTTGGTAGGTTTGCAGTTGTGCCATACTCTTTCCATTTTCCAATGATGGATTGAACAATGCTCCATGAGATGTTCAAAGCTTGTGATATTTTTTTTATAACCCAACCCTGCGTTACACTTCTCTATAACTGTATCCTTGACCTGTCTGGTGTGTTCGGCCTTCATGATACTGCTTGTTCACTTACAAAGCTCTGAGGGCTTCACAGCTGCATTTATACTGGGATTAAATTACACACAGGTGGACTCTATTTACTAATTAGGTGACTTCTGAAGGCAATTGGCTTTACTAGATTTTAGTTATGGGTATCAGACTAAGACCCTTTTCACACCGAGGAGCTTTGCAGGCGCTATAGCGTTAAAAATAGCGCCTGCAAAGCGCCCTGAAACAGCGGCTCCATTCACTCCAGTGTGAAAGCCTGAGGCGTTTTGTGTGCGATTTAACCACTTTTCGGCCACTAGCGGGGGTTAAAACTGCTAGCGGCTGAATAGCGACGCTAAACCGTCTGTAAAGTGGCGCCAACAATAGTGCCACTTTACTGCTGACGCCCAGGGTGGCTCAGTGTGAAAGGGGTCTAAAGGGAGGTGAATAAAATGCACATCACACTTTTCGCATATTTATTTGTAAAAAAAAAATGTAAAACCATTTATCATTTTCCTTCCACTTCACAATTATGTGCCACTTTGTGTTGATCTATCACATAAAATCCCAATAAAATACATTTAAGTTTTTGGTTGTAACATGACAAAATGTGGATACATTTCAAGTGGTATGAATACTTTTTCAAAGCATTATGTTAGGGAACATTGCATAGCAATTTGCCTGTGAAAGCGCAAGTGCATGTACATTCATTCCATGGAAAGTGTGACAGAAAACAAATGTTATTAGCCTTTTTGTTGGTCAAATGTTTCCCACTGACTTAGAATGAAAAATACCAAAGTTGGCCAATAGATGGGACTAAGTATCATGGCAAATATCTATGACATATATTGCCATCTAGGGACCAAATGTGGTATATTCTATTTTAAATTAACGGAAAACATTCGATCAGCACAGCAAATAGCCTATTAACAAGTGTTTTTTTTTTGTCCTCATTTACACTAAATTAATTTACAAGCAGACTTTCATTCATTGCCATGTGTATTTTTTTTCTATAAATAGAACTCAACATTTTCAGCAAAGCTCCAATTTTTATCAATAAAAAGATATCCTTGCATTCCAGCCCAGTGACTTTGCCTAGACTGAGATTATGTCATCAGTCTGCTGCAGGCAGGAGGATACATTTACCCAGTCTCCCTTCCCCCAGTGAACAGACTACATTGTAACTTTGTACCGTGATCAGGGGCTGATCTGCATCAGACATTTGTGTTATCCAGTTCCCAGCTGGCGCACGCCGATGTACGTCGGCAGAATGGCACGGCTGGGCAAATGGGCGTACAGATAAGTCCCTTTAAATTTTCCGCCTTGCCATCGCGAGCACGGCGCCAGGGGCGCTCTCTGGCCAGGACCTCCGTGAGTCGGGTCGCGGGTTCCGTGGGCTCGATCGCCGTGGGGATGAAGAATGGGGAGATGCTAATGTAAACAAGCATCTCCCCGTTCTGCCTAGTGACAGTGTCACTGATCTCTGCTCCCTGTGATCGGGAGCAGTGATCAGTGATGTCTCACATGTAGCCATGCCCCCCCACAGTTAGAAACATGCCCCAGGACACACTTAACCCTTACTCTGCCCCTAGTGGTTAGCCTCTTCACTGCCAGTGTCATCTACACAAGAATCAGTGCATTTGTATAGCACTGATTGCTGTATAAATGACAATGGTCGCAAAAATGTGTCAAAAATATCCGATGTGTCTGCCATGCCATAATTTTGCAGTCACAATAAAAATTGCAGATTGCTAGTAAAAAAAAAAAATTTTTTATGAAAATGGCATAAAACTATCCTCTATATTGTAAATGCTATAACTTTTGCGCAAACCAATCAAACGCTTATTGCGATTTTTTCTTTACCTAAAATATGTAGAAGAATACATATTGGCTTAAACTGAGGAATATATATTTGGTGGATATTTATTATAGCAAAATGTAAAAAATAATGTGTTTTTTTAAAAATTGTCGCTCTTTTTTGTTTATAGCGCAAAAAATAAAAAAAATCGCAGAGGTGGTCAAATATCACCAAAAGAAAGCTCTATTTGTGGGGAAAAAAGGACGCCAAGTTGGTCCCATGACCGCGCAATTGCCAGTTAAAGTGACGCAGTGCCGAATCCCAAAAAGTGCTCTGGTCAGGAAGGGGGTAAAATCTTCCGCGGCTGAAGTGGTTAAAGAACAAATTCTAGAAACAGCATATGGAAATATTGCCATGCTTGATTGCCAAAGTGGATTTAGTGTACTATAGATCTGTTCATGTACTGAGGAGCTGAAGACACACAAAATTCCCTTAGGAAATAAAGGCATACCTGTGTTCAGTCCGATCCGCAGCTTCAGCTTCTCATCAGGTACGTGCCGTATGCGGAAGGACATCATGGCGCTGAGAAAATGGAGAGACATGGTAGAGATCTCTGCCACGTGCTGCATACCATTTCGGAGTGGAAGACCGCTGGCGACCATATATGCATCCCCGATTGTTTCCACCTGTAGTTAAAGTGCGTGTTACCCTTAAAATTTAGTTTTTCCTTTATGTTTGTGTTTGCATATGTGGATTTTATAAATCATAGTCTCTATTGTTTCATGTCCTTCTTCTATCTGAAGTACCTGGGTGATTCTGCCAGTCACCTTTCTTTCTATGTTGGTGCAGTCGGTGTTCGTCCTTTCACATTCAGAGGTACAGGACACTGTGCAGACACACAACATGACTGTATAGGGTGTTTTTTTCATCCACCACATCCATTGGCCAATCACACCTTGCCTTTGCCACACCCCCCTCCCAATCATGGCCTGTCTCTGGCACACACTCCATCCCAGTCACAGCCTGCCTCTTCCGCATACTCCCTACCAATCACGGGCTGCCTTTGCCACACACCCCCTTCCAATCACGGACTTCCTTTGTCGCACACCCCCTCCCAATCACAGCCTGCCTCTTCAACACACCCCTTGACCAGTCACAGCCTGCCTTTGCCTCATCCCCCTTCCAATTAATGCCTGCCTCTTGAACACACCCTCTTCCAATCACAGCCTGCCTCGTGAACACACCTCCTCCCAATCACAGTCTGCCTCTTGAACACACCTCCTCCCAATCACAGCCTGCCTCTTGAACACTGTGCCTGACCAGTCACAGCCTGCCTTTGCCACATACCCCCTCCCAATCACAGCCTGTCTTTGCCACACACCCCCTTCCAATCACAGCCAGCCTCTAAAACACACCCCCTATTGTCACTAGATAGAACTTTTTGCCAAAACATGCACATTTTTTTTAACCTTTTTCCTAGACCAATTTGCAAGCTTTTGGTAAGAAAGGGGTCATGGGTAGCTGGACCCTGACATGGAGGTCATGTACCAATGCAAAAAAAAATAAAAATGAAAAAATGCCCAAAGCATTAAAAAAACATTTATATACAGTTTTTTTTCTTTGCTTTACTGCAATAATTAGGACTCATGAACACTGGTGGAGCACTCTGAAGAGTGATCCGCATTCGGATTGTTCTTCAGAGAGCATTTAACAGGCAGTGAGGAAGCACAGTATCACCTCCTCACCATCGGCTTTAACCCCTAGATCCCTGCACTGGCACACCACAACTGCATGCATTGCACACGGCTTCGGGTCCCTTGCCGAGCAGCCCCATTCACATGCATGGTCCATCTGCAGCAGGCTCTATGCCTGCTGATAGCGGCAGGTAGTATAATTCCTGCCGTGGCCATAACATGTGTACACCCCAGCCGCTGCCTCTGCAGCTAAAGGTGGTAGTGATTGGGTGTGGTAAAGGTGCGGCTCAACAGCGGGATTTTATACCCCCCCTCAACCTCAGGTATGAATGAGCTCTAAGAAAAATAGCAATAAATACCAAAAATCATACTCATACTCTACTTCCAATGGAAGGTAAATATAAAATACATGACATCATTATGCTATTGATCCATTTTTTCACTTTATTACCAATACTCTCAGTATCATTACGGATGTACCGATACCATTTTTTTAAGACCAAGTACAAGTACCGATACTTTTTCTCAAGTACTCGCTGATACAGATTACCGATATCTATTTTCAATGTCATGTGACAGTTTTTTTTACACCAATGAAAAATTATTACTTGGGCCTCGGTTCACACTGCGGTGCGAATTCCATACGTTTTTGAGTGCGATTTATGTGAGAATTCACAGCACCACTCCTGTTTGTGAGGTGCGTTTCCAATGCGAACGTTAAACAGCTGTGCCCAAGCCAGTTGTTAAGGAGCGGGGCCGCCACATCCTTAACAACCGATGACTTATCAGCTGTCAGCGGGATTCCACGTTGACAGCTGAAACGTAAACAAAAGAATGGCGGCAGTTCAAAATTCAAAAAATAAAAATAAAAAATAGCATGGGGATGGGATACTGCCCAATCAATACCAGGCCCTTTGGGTCTAGTATGGAATTTAAGAGGAACCCCACCCCAATTCTATATCGCTATCAGTGCAAGGCTAAGTATCATATTACTAAAACAAAAAAATTTGAGTCTACAATATATTGGTATATCTGTAGCACTACAGATATACTGACCTATTACACTGAAACTAAGAAATATCTCTTTAAATACTATTGTGACTTATTATCTCTGTGAGATGGAACCAGTTATCTTTAAAACCAGTAATAATTTTGCCAATTGTAGACCTAAATTTGTTATGAGCTAGGTTTATCCCGTATCTTCCATTGGCCTCATGAACTTTGCTATCTATGCTTGGATTTGGAGGAGGATGGGGTTTGGGTCATTTTATTTTTTTTGTATCATAAAAGTTGTAAAACCCAATAAAAATGTATCTAATAAAAAGGAAAAAAAAATCTCTATCTGACTTCTTTGTACCTTGTATACATCATACGTTTTGATGATCTCATCGAATAGGCTGTACAGGTCATTGAGCAGATCGACCACCTGCAGAGGAGTGCTGGAAGAGCAGAGCGTCGTAAAGCCCACAATGTCTGAGAAGAAGATGGTGACTGAGCTGAAACTCTCCGGCTCCACCGATTTACCGGCCATCAGCTGCTCTGAGATAAAGCTGAACACACAGAGTTATATACTCAAAGTGGACCTGTCAAATATATTCTACTTTCATGTTAAGTGCATGCATGCTAAGTAAAGTGTAAAACAATCAAAAGTATTTATTACCTCCCACAGAGGTCACAGCACTTCCCCTGACAATGTTATCATCTGCTTTTCTCTCTAGAAGGACAGCGCCATCTTTATTCAGCCATCATACAGGGTCACCATTTACTGAGCTGCCGGCTCAGAGGTGACACAGTCATGTAAACCCTGGTGCCCGGTGATCTTGGCTATGTTCACAAATGTCCTTTTGACTTGTTACAAAATACAATGTTGCGGTATAATCAGTGGGGGAGAGGAGTCTGAGGAAATGCTTCCTCCTGCCTGCAGCAGACTGATGACATCATCTCAGCCTAGACAAAGTCACTAAACTGAAACTCAAGGACAAATTTTTGATTATTTTTTAAAAATAATATTGTTGCTGTATATTGTGACTTGTGAGATTTCTTAATGCAGCTGTAACGTTACTAAAAGTGCCACTTTGAAAGAAATAAAGATACACTGATATCAAGTCCATTACAAATCCCAGCAGTATTGGTATAGAGGAGGGCAAAACACAACTTCAGTGGCAACCTCTGACCATATCCTACAACATCAGTCTCTACAGATTATTGCCAAAAGAGGTCCTAGGGGCCACACCATAAGGGCCAAAGGGCAGCGGGTTGGATTACCAAACATGTTTTCTTTATACTCTAAAAAGAAATGATTGATAAAAAGTTATAAAGATTACAAGGATTGGACGCAAATTATTGCAAACAGTTGTGTTGCAATGCTGCCATCTTGTGGTAAAATAGGAGTTGACAGCGAGTTGGATCAAAAACTGTTTCTTTGTCGGCAAACCCCATGCAATCTTAGGCTCCATTCACGCGAATGCGTTTTTTCATGCTTTTTGCAGAAACACAGGACAACATTTTTAACATTGGTCCCTATGGAACATGTTCACATCAATGCATTTTTGAGCCTCTGTGTTTTTGTAAAGGATCAGGGACTTTTTTTCCCACAACATGCAGCATTTTGCATGTAATAGACTTCAGTGAACCCGCATCCCAAAGCAAGTACTGCGTTCTTACCATGTTTTTACCACAATTTTGCCACAGTTTGTGTTTCTATATTTTTGGCTATACATTCACTGTATATAGATGGTTGCTAAGGAGTGGGCCGGGTAGCCAGACGCCGTGTCCTTAACAACCGATGAGTCATCAGCTTTTTTTTTTTTAAATGGCGTAGGTTCCCCCTGAAAAATCATACCAGAACCCAGCTGATATCAGTTGTTAAGGAAGCGGCAGCTGACTTCCCAGGCCATTTCTTAGCAATTGGCTATATACAGTGAATGTAAAAAAAGAAGAAAAATGCAAATTTGCCACAAAATCACAGTAAAATCGTGGTAAAAATTTGATTAAAAAATGTAGAAAGCACAGCAAAAAGCTAAAAAGCAAAATGCATAGATGTGAATTGAGCCTTAGGGTCAGATGTGTTAATGCTTACACATACTGCAATACTGACTTCCCCTGCCCCTCTACACATTACATTTTTTGGGCAATAGGCCATTCAGACTGGAGTTCTGCATCCTGGGAGGAGGTCACATACATGGAAGCAATATTTCACAACAACTTAGGTGGAGTAACACAACAGTGGTGGTTGGGAGTGCACTGCTCCAAAGTTATCACCTCTCCTAAGAACAGCTGTCTCCATAATCAGGCAATGTGCTGTCTGGGTTTGCAATAGAGATAATGGAAGAAATAGAACGCTGGATAGCCGCACTCCAAAAAAGCTACACTTTATTAAAAAATGTATCAAAGCATCACAGGGCAATACAGACTAACTGCACAGCTGATGACGGTTGCACACCAAATATAGTGCTTAGTCATAGCTGTGGTGGGGGTTGCAAACAAAAATTCAGTATTAGCAGGTGGAGGTTGCTCTTTCAAGAGAACCTGTTACTGTACCCTTAATGGCACAAGGGGTTAAATCCGCTCAGTCCTAACTGTAATGCTCTAATCAAGGCAATATGACAAATGAAATGTCCAAAAGAAACCGTATATAAATGTTGGACAGTCCAGAGTTGTATGCGATATCAGAGACACTTGAGGCAGCTCATCCAGGAGATATAAGCCATCTCTATAATGGCAAGAAGGTAAAGAGGGGGTGCTAACTAAGTGTGGCAATAAAAGGTATCTAAAAAAGATATCCATTTATTTAAAATGCCAATTACCTTTTTAAATAAATGCATATCTTTTAATGCTACACTTGGCACCCCCTCTTTACCATCTTACAAATGTGGCCTGGTATCTCTTTGTTCTTTATCTGTCTAGCTGCTTTCTGGGACCTTCAGTCTGTTGCACGATTCTGCCTGAGCAGCTAAAGCCCAGACCTCTGCAGCTTTACGAATGATGCTCTTCCATAAAAATGTGATGCCTGGCTTTGATTGTTTGTGAGCTGTCACTGGTGGAATAAAGCTAAAAATTGCAACCCAGAAGATTGTTCATAATTTTGTTTTGGAAGTTGATGAGCTGAAGGTTGTGAATTACTAAGCTGTTTTGTTGTGAAGAAAAGACAACCTACCACTCCCCTGAAGCTGTCACCCTAGACCCTGGGGTTGCCAAACTTTTCAGTATGAGGACCACATTCTGTATTTTACAAATATTCATGGGTCAAAAAAAAAAAAATTCCTCCTGACACGAGTTTCCCTCCTTTTACCTCAGGCTCCTTATCACAGTACTTCTTTACATCACAGTCCCCATTAGAGGTTTCTTTACATCAGAGTTATGTCTTATTCCAGGATCCCTATTAGAGTCCCCCTTACATCACAGTCCCCATCAGGGTCCCTCTTTATGTCAGGTTCTCATCAGATTCCCCTTCTACATCAGCATCCCCCCTTACTTCAGGGTTCCCATCATAGTTCCCATTACATCAGGGTCCCCCCTTAAGTCTGAGTCCCAATTTAGAGTCCTCTCTTAAATTAAGGTCCTCATCAGAGTCCCTTTCTACATCAGAGCTGCCCCTTACTTCAGGGTCCCCATCAAAGTCCCCCATAAAATCAGGGTTCCCCCCCCCCCCTTACATCGGGGTCCCCATCTGAGTCCTCCCTTATATTAAAGTGGAACTACAGCATCTGAGCACCATAAACCAAAAACACCATTTAATTCATTTTTAATATTCAAAGCAAACTCCTCCATCTATCCATGCCATGTCTCCATGCTTTATTTTGCACAGAAATCACTTTGAAAAACACCTCCCTAGCATTTCTGTCTGTGACCATCTTGAGTAAGGGCAATTGATCCATGTAGCAATTACTTCCTAGAATTCATTTGTCCTTAACTCAGGCATGCAAGTGGGGGTGCTTAGCTAAGAAAGCCCCTCCTCCTCTCCTGAAGACTCCTGGGATGTATTTGCCTATGTATGGAAACCAGGACGTAACTTAAGAAATGCAGAAAAAGTTTAATATTAAAAAAAGGAAATATAGTACACTTTTCTATCTATTTACTAATACTAACAGCATAAGGATTACAAATAGTCAATGTTGATTGAGAAAGTGAAGTTCCACTTTATTAATACCCCATCAGCATCCCATTGTATATCATAGCCCCATAGGGCACACCCTAATGACTATGGGCAGTGCCGATTCACCCTACTGCCCGAACTTTCTCTCCCCCCCAGCTGCTGCGGGGGATGTTCCAGCATGGAGAGTGGGGGGCAGGGCTAGTAAATATGTAATTTACCAGTGCCTTCTTTTTCTAAATGAACACACTCACTCACTGGGGGTTATTTACTAAAACTGGAGAGTGCAAAACCTGGTGCAGCTCTGTATAGAAATCAATAAGTGTCCAGGTTTTATTGTCAAAGCTTAATTGAACAAGCTGAAGTTAGAAGCTGATTGGCTACCATGGACAGCTGCACCAGATTTTAGGTGCTCCAGTTTTAGTAAATCTCCCCCCAATGTGTTCATTCATAACTGAAACGCAGTAAACTGAGTTTACTATGCTTCAGTTTGTGAATGAACAGCAAGCCGCTCATCACAGAGCACTTCCCAATCATTCACTGTTCCGAGCAGCTGTGGTTGCAGAGAAAGGCATGTGTGTTTGAGCTTTGGGGTGCATACCCCAATGCAACAGGCTGTGCATACCTATGATAGTCCCCTTTATATCAGGGTCCCCATCAGAGTCCCTCCTTACAGAGTCCAGGTGTGGGTTGTAGGGGGAGGTTGAAGCAGAGACCCTAGGCAGCCCCTGCTGACCTTAATCCTAAATCTGTGCACAATGGGTGCTGTATACGCCACTGGCCCTAGCTATGGGCCAGATGAAATATTGTAGCCAGCCACATGTGGCCCATGGGATGCAGTTTGGAGACCCCTGCCCTAAACCAAGGGCCTAAATCATGTCTAAACAGCTCATCATCCTACCTCGGCAGCATCGTTGACAGTAACTTGTCAGTTTTCTTCTTCTCGGCTATCAGCTGCACGGTGCGCTCCTCCACCACATCCTCCAAGTGATTGGCATATTTTTCTAGCTTATTCACCATGTTGTCTAGAATGCTGACATGTCTGCAGAGATACATCAGATAAATAATATGAGATTACTTTACACAGGAAACGCTTGATGGCCGAGCATCAAATTTTGAATGGTGGATTCCTAGAATGGGGTATGATTCTCACCCTTCAGGGCTGGCTCCTCGCAGGCTCCTCTTTATGGAGGTGAAGGATGGCCGCCGATCTGGGTTCTCATCCCAGCACATCTTCAGCATGGTGATAATGCGCTCATTACATTTCTCTACTGATATGGACGGTCTCATCGGAACCACGGCATTTGGGTCTTTTATTTTCTGAATGATGTCTGAATTAAAAATAAGAATTAAGTGTTTAAGTTTAAAGCTGACCTCCACATTTAATGTCCCTTTAAATAGTTTGTTTGGGCCAGTTTGGGCGGAACGAACTCTTGATATTAAATGTGGAGATCAGCTTTTTAACGCAGCTTCATCTGTCTGGTTTACCCACCATAAATTTAGTGTTAACTCAGTCTGTCATAGTCAAATGGTATTATTAATATTAAAGTCTACCTTTAGCAACAACATTTTTTTTTACTTATATAGAGTAGGGGATGGGTATAACTTCTGGCCTGAGGCTATAGTTTGTATGTAGGAGAAGTACAAGTTATTTTTTCTTCTTTGTAGTGCTACACAATAGTTGTGCTTTCCTGCTCCTCCTCATTGCACTGAACCAAAGAGAACTCTATCTAGTGGCAAATCTACAAATTTCTTTATTTAAAGTTCAAGTCTGATCTGCCGCAGCTGGCTCTGCCAAGTCATACAATATGTACAATGCATAAAAGGGTTATAGTGTAGCCATTCTCAACTAGGGTTCCTCTAGAGGTTCTTGCAGCTACCATCGGATGGGATTCAACCATCCACAGCTCAGGGAAGCCCTGAGAACCTCTCGAGGAACTGCAGGGTTCAACTGAACCCTGGCTGCTCTGTAACCTTTGTAATCTGATAGACATTTTACCTTCTGGATCCATGTTGAGGTCCTGGAAAGGTCCGTCATCACTGTTATGAATGAGCTCTCTCATAATTATGGCAAAGCTGTACACGTCCCCTTTCTGTGTGCCCTGAAAGAGGAATCTCCCCATCCGTAACAGCTCCGGAGCAGTCCAATAAAGTTCTATAAAACAGAGAGAGAGAGAAGACACTGAGGAATACAGTATCTTGTTTGTTCTGAAGACTACACATGAAACACACATAACGGAGCTGTTTAACTAACCAAAGGATTTGCATTTTCTATCAATCCAGTCCCAATATTTACACAGCTCTGCTGTACAGCAAAGCCTTAGTCCTGAATTTGATTCATCAATGAACGTGAGGGAAAGATGAGCTCAATGTTTGAAGAAGTTCAAACAAATCCATTCGTGGTCCAATGTCTCTGGTATGGCTTCTCCAAAAGACAAATAGGTTACCCCTTAAAGCAGACCCTCACTTGTTCCCATCTCCCAACCAAATTTTGAAAAGCACCAGCCCCCCCCCCCCCCATTCTTGCCTAGGCTGCTGCTCTTGGACAAAGCCTAAATCAACCATCAGCATCACACCATACCAATGTTTGAGTTTGGTTGTCCCCTTCCTTTAGTGTTTTATGTTATTTTACAAAGGATATGTGTGTCGTACCGGAGTAGATGACATTTTTAACAGTGATGTCTCGATGTGTCGTTCCATATTTGAATTCCCATAAGCCAAAGCCGGAGAGCTTGACCTGCATGCGGCTGTCTACCAAGCAGTTGGTGGGCTTCAGATTTCCGTGGGAGATCAGAGGGCTGCTGTGGAGAAAGCCCATCCCCTAAGGAGACATATACAGGTATATTCAGTAACGTCGGTCAAAAAATAGATATATGGTGTAAATACACTTTAAAGGACGTGTGGCAGAGCGTCCCAGAGGGAGCCTGGGATAGTCCTGCTCGGGGTTTATATATCTCCCAAGGTCCTCTTATATAGGTTTAGGGATCTCAGATCGGCGGTCCAGCACAGGGTTTAGACTGGGTTCACATTGCAGCGGTTATGAGAACCGGATGTGATTCGCACTGCAGTGCAAATCAGCCATACAGTTCAGCCATACAGATAGTATGGCTGAATTTGCATCGCACCTGGCCCAAACTCGCACAGGACCCTTTTTTTGGTCCACAGCAGAATCGGATCGCATGGGTGTTCACACCATGCGATCCGATTCCTGTCCGAGTTTGCAGATCGCACTGGGATATGCGAACTGATCTGGGGGCGTCATTAACGTTTCACTGACACTCCCAGCAGTTCGCATAGGGCAGTGTGAACTGCCGCCGGGAGGTATGCGATGCAGGAACCCGCAGCGGATTTGCGGTGTTCCCGCATTGCTGCAATGTGAACCTAGCCTTAATCCTCTCCCCTCTCCTAATTTAATCTCACCTGAGACAGCCAGCCAGGGCTCTCAGCCTGGGGAACCAAACAAGTTCTGTTTTGGAGAGCTGCTGAGGATACAAACTGTGCATGTGGAAGCTGGCAAGTGGTACGCTTGCTCAGTTGGGTGTATATAGCACCCATGAACACTGCACGGTTTGATTTTACTCCTTGGATCTGGTGTCTGTTCCTAGAAGTGTGCCAAACCTAGGAAACTTTTGGACTCGCTACCTACACCCCCCCCCCCCCCACACAATACAAGCCCTTACTACCCTACTGAGCAAACCTATCACATGTCAGCTTCCACATGCACAATTTGTTTCCTCTGCAGCTCTCCCAGACAGGACTTAGTTCCCCAGGCCAAGAGCCTGGCTGTCTGTCTCAGGTGAGATTAAATTAGCAGAGGGGAGAGGAGTAAACCCTGTGCTGGATCGTGGTTCCGAGATCCATAAACCTACATGAAAGGACCTTGGGAGATACACTATATTGTCAAAAGTATTGGGACCTCTGCCTTTACACGCATTTGAACTTTAATGGCATCTCAGTCTTAGTTCATAGGGTTCAATATTAAGTTGTCCCACCCTTTGCAGCTATAACAGCTTCAACTCTTCTGGGAAAGCTCTCCACAAAGTTTAGGAGTGTGTCCAAGGGAATGTTTGACCATTCTTCCAGAAGTGTATTTGTGAGGTCAGGCACTGATATTGGACAAGAAGGCCTCGCTCACAGTCTCTACTGTAATTCATCCCAAAGATGTTCTATCGGGTTGAGGTCAGGACTCTGTGCAGGGCAGTCAAGTTCCCCCACCCCAAACTCGCTCATCTATGTCTTTATGGACCTTGCTTTGTGTTGTGGTCCAAACCATTTGGTGGAGGGGGGATTATGGTTTTGGGGTTGTTTTACAGGGGTTGGGCTTGGTCCCTTAGTTCCAGTGAAGGGAACTCTCAAGGCATCAGCATACCAAAACATTTTGGACAACTTCATGCTCCCAAATTTGTGGGAACAGTTTGGTGATGGCCCTTTCCTATTCCAACATGACTGCTCACCAGTGCAAAAAGTAAGGATCATAAAATACATGGATGCGCAAGTTTGGGGTGGAGGAACTAGACTGACCACAACCTGATAGAACATCAGTGTCTGACCTCACAAATGCGCTTCTGGAAGAATGGTCAAACGTTCCCATAAACACACTCCTAAACCTTGTTGTCAGAGTTGAAGCTGTTATAGCTGCAAAGAGTGGGTAAACTCAATATTGAACCCTACGGACTAAGGCCATTAAAGTTCATGTGCGTGTAAAGGCAGGCATCCCAATACTTTGGGTAATATAGTGTAGGTGTGTGCAACTTATTGCATTAGGGTGTGCACCCCAAAGCTCAAAACACACACACCTTTCTCTGCAGTCTCAACTGCAAGGGACAGTGAATGAATGGGAAGTACTCTGCCCTGCGTGGCTTCCTGTTCATTCACAATCTAAAGCATAGTAAACACAGTTTACTATACTTCAGTTAGGAATGGACACAGTGAGCAAGTGTGTTTACGGTGTTCATTTAGAAAAGGAAGAGGTTGGTAAATTACATATTTACTAGCCCCTTCCCCTGCTCTCCATCCTGAAACATACCCTACAGCAGACAGGGGGAGAGGAGAGGGGAGCCAGCAGCATTGCAGGGTGGGGGGGCCAACGGGGGGGGGGGGCTGGGCAGTAGAGGGAGTCGGCATTGCACATAGTGATTAAGGTGTGCCCAGGCACATCTAGCACGCCCTCTGCACCGGTCTATGCCCACTGAATCTATGGAGGTATGTCAACGCATAAAGTGGCATTTGAAACAGAATATGTCCCCTCAAATCTTATACACAACTTTTGAGGAAGTCTTGAGTTTCTATTTTTCCCTAAAATGGCCAAATCTCCTTTATTTTTAGTAAGCCACACAGATGGGAGGGGGTAGGGGGGATGTGAGGAAAGCAGTGTTGCCAATTTCTGTACAGAATACAGCATACACCTGGTTATGCCTGGTAGTTACTATTGCATAGCTCCCAACTGTCCCTGATTTTGAGGCACTGTCCCTGATTTGGAACAATACTCCTGTATTGATTTGTATTGTAAGTGTACTGTCTGCCCTCATATTGTAAAGCGCTGTGCAAACTGTTGGCGCTATATAAATCCTGTATAATAATAATATCCCTCTTTCCTCCTCATTTGTCCCTCATTTTGGTCTGATCAATAAAGTTGTACATAAAATGCACTTTTTATCTTTCAAAAAATGTTTCCCAGTGCTAAACCTTTCATTCAATTTCTAAATTGCTGCATTAGTAAATTGCAGAAGCCAATATAAATTAATAGTAATGGGGGGAAAAAGGACTTGTGGGTTTAACTAATCATTTATTTGCAATAATTCTCCTTTAAGAAGGTGTGTCCAATGCCTACATATTTTTGCTTATAGGTGTCCCTCCTTCCCATCTCAAAAAGTTGGGAGGTATGCTATTGGTTCCTCTGCCCTTTTGAGCCTGTGGACAGTTAGGGACCCCTTTGTGACCACTATAAGTACAGATAAAGGAGACTCACGTTAACAATGTCATATGCAAAGGAGAGCTTGAAGACCCAATCCAGCTCAATGTCAATATTGTGCAAAACATCCTAAAATTCAGAAAATATAGGCAGTTATCTACAAATGTCTACTATAAACAGAAGCTCCAAATACACACTCAAAAACAAAAATACTTTCCAATACACACAGACCCAATCTCTGGGGACTCTCAGTTCTGGCTATGGGCTACCCAATCTGAAAGACGGTTTTATTTGAATGTATTTCTATTTCGTTAATACCGGGCACTTTCACCCCCTTCCTGCCCAGGCCAACTTTCAGCTTTCAGCGCTGTTGAATGACAATTGCACAATTATTCAACACCTATATGAAGATTTTATCATTTTGTTTACACAAATAGAGCTTTCTTTTGGTGGGATTTAATCACTACTGGGTTTTTTACTTTTTGCTAAACTAAATTTCAGGAAAAAAACACTTCTTTTTAGCTTCGGTTATAAAATTTAGCAAATAAAAAATCTTTCTTTGTAAATTAAGTCCAAAATGTATTCTGATACATTTCTTTGATGAAAATAACCCCAAAATAACCCAAATCAGTGTATATTTATTCTGTATGAGAGTTATAGAGTCTACAAACCATGATATATAGTTCAGATATGATATCTGAAAATTTTTCAATCCTGATGTTCTGACAGCCTTTCTCATTTCTGAGGCCCAAAAATGTCAGAATAGTACAGATACCCTCTAAATTACCCCTTTTTGGAAAGTAGACAGTCCAAGTTATTTGAATGAAAATTAAGAAATTACATTATTAATAATATTATATTTTACATACTGTCACCAGTGCAGTACAGCGTCATCGTATACCGGGTGTGATCAGGGACACTTACTGGTGACAGTACGAAAAAAAAAAACCTATATATATATATATATATATATATATATATATATATATATATATATATATATATATATATATATATATATATATATATATATATATATATATATATATATATATATATTCTTTTTGTTATGATTTTTTGTCACATTTTGACCAGAGCAATATAATGTTACCATAGTAACACTGTACTACTCTTGGGAAGTGATCAGTTCTTTTTTTTCTTTTTTTTACACATTATGTTTGCATATATATTGATTCAGTTTCTTTTGTTTTGATTAGCTGTGATTGGTCAGACCTAATCACATGGTACAGATGGGCTGCGATTGACCCAGTCTGTACTATGTGATCACACTGACCAATCACAGCTAGCAACACAATTGTATACAATGGATGGCTTGAAAGGAAGCCATCCATTGTGTACAACTGTCATGTGACCTTCTGTGATTGGTTACAGTGGTCACATGGTACCGTCAGCGGGCTAGTACAGTGATCAGGCATCGTCTCATATGACGTCTGTCCGGGTCAACAAGAGGTTCCTGCTGGCGTCATTATGGTATATGCCAGGCAGGAACCGGTTAAAGCCTCGTACACACAGGTGAAATGACGCCCGTGTCAGCCCGTGCACACTGCAGCCGGTCCGAAGGGGCATGACCGAAAAAGGTCTGCAGATCGGCTCCCAATCAGCACTCTTAGCCCATGGCTGAGATTGCTGACCAGAGTGTTCTGGTGGGGGGGGGGGGGGGGACATGGCCTTGTCAAAACACAATAGAACAGCAGGGGTGATAGCTGTACTAACATTGCATAGTTAGTACAGCAGCTCTCACTGAGCTGTCAGTTTTTTAACATTCCGACCTGCCCCTTGTAGTGCGTACCAGTAGGGATGAGCCGAACACCCCCCGGTTCGGTTCGCAACAGAACTTTCGAACGGACCCCAAATTCGAACGAACTTTAGAACCCCATTGAAGTCTATGGGACTTGAACGTGGGAAATTAAAAGTGCTCATTTTAACGGCTAATATGCAAGATACTATCCTAAAAACGGTTTGGGGACCTGGCTCCTGCCCCAGGGGACATGGGTCAATGCCTAAAATGTTTTTAAAAATGGCCGTTTTGGCGGGAGCACTGATTTTAATGACGATTAAAGTGAAAAATAAAAGTGAAATATTCCTTTAAATATCATGCCTGGGGGGTGTCTGTAGTATGCCTGTGAAGTGCCACGTGTTTCCCGTATTTAGAACAGTCCCTGCACAAAATGACATTAAACGGAAATAACACCATTTAAAACTGCTTGCGGTTTTAATGTTATATCTGGTTCCTGCAATATGGTTGAAAATCATTGAGAAAAATGGCATGGGTAGCCCTCCCTGCCCATTACCAGCCTATTTGGGTCTTGTACGCATATTAAGGGGAACCCTGTACCCATATTAAAAAAAGGAAATGTGTGTGGCCCCCAGGCCCTATATACTCAGAACAGCAGTATACAGGCGGTGCAAACAAGACAGGGACTGTGTAGGTTTGTTGTGTTAAGTTGAATCTGTTTGTAATTTTCAACTGGTACATTTTTAAAGTGTAGCTCCAGTCAAAAAAACTATTTTTAAGCTTTTTGGAAAACATAGGGAAGGGTTATCACCCCTGTATAATTTGTTTTATCGTCCATCTTTTTTCATCTCACTTGCTGTTGTCTCCTTCCGTTTGCAAGTAGGAGATGTTTGTAAATTGGATGTTTGAAAGTAGGGGCCTGCCCTATATGCTCTGCAGAAATGGCGGAACAAGGTGTTGGTTTTGCCACAACATTGTAAGCCCTCAAAGTGACTCTTGGTGGGCGCTGGAGCGCCCTGCTGTGAACGATTATATCAAGAATTGTAATTACATGCCATTGTTGAACAGTGGTAGAAAAATTGACCTTTGGTGGTTGTGGTGCTGGTGCCACAACACTATAAGTCCTCACCGTTACTCTGGGTGGGCACAGGAAGGGGCCCTCCTGTGAAATATTATATCAAGAATTGTAATTACATGTCCCTGTTAAACAGGGGCAGAAAAATTTGGCCTTAGGTACTGCTGCTGGTGCCACCACACTGCAACCTCTCCCATATACTCTAGTTTTATTGCAGGAATTAGCCCTGCTGCAAAGCATTGCATCAAAAATTGTACTTAAACGCCCCTGTTAAACAGGGGCAGAAAAATTGGGCCTTAGGCACTGGTGCTGGTGCCACCACACTGCAACCTCTGCCATATACTCTAGTTTTATTGCAGGAATTAGCCCTGCTGCAAAGCATTGCATCAAAAATTGTAATTAAACGCCCCTGTTAAACAGGGGCAGAAAAATTGGGCCTTAGGCACTGGTGCTGGTGCCACCACACTGCAACCTCTCCCATATACTCTTGTTTGATTGCAGGAATTAGCCCTGCTGCAAAGCATTGCATCAAAAATTGTACTTAAACGCCCCTGTTAAACAGGGGCAGAAAAATTGGGCTGATGGCATCAACCAGAACCAGAAATGTTCTTCCAACATATCAGCGGAGGAGGAAGAGGATAGACAATCAACATAACAGGACAGTCACTCAGCATCAGCATAGGCAGTCTTGAAGGGATGTAATATTTAAAAAAAAATTATTCTGTTACATCAGCTTCAGGTGCTTGGTAGCTGTGGGTGATCCAAGACTGATTCATCTTGATGAAGGTCAGTCGATCAACTGATTCGGTGGACAGGCGCACCCTGTGATTGGTAACAAAGCCACCAGCAGCACTGAAGGTGCGTTCCGAAAGAACGCTGGATGCAGGACAGGCCAGTAGCTCAATTGCATACTGTGCAAGCTCTGGCCAGTGATCCATCCTCAAGACCCAGTAAGCCAGAGGATTTTCGGTGGGAAAGGTGTCCAAGTCTGACCTTGCCCCTAGGTATTCCTGCACCATGTAAATCAGACGCTGGTGATGGGTGCTGGAACCGATCATACCTTGGGGCTGCGGACTAAAAAATTGTCTGAAAGCATCAGCCAGACGGCCACCTTCTCCACCGCTCCTTCTGACCGATGCCTCAGCAACACGTTGTCCAGGACCAGGAGTTTGGAACCTCCCAGTCTCTGGGAACGCGTTGCACAGACCTTTCTGCAAGGCCTCCCGGAGATGTCTCATCCTCTGCTCCCTCTGCGATGGCAAGATAAGGTCGGCAACCTTACCCTTGTACCGTGGATCAAGGAGAGTGGCCAGCCAGTAATGGTCCCTCTCCTTGATCCGAAGAATACGAGGATCCTTCCGCAGGCTTTGCAGGATCAGGGAGGCCATGCAGCGTAGGTTAGCTGAGGCATTCGGTCCGGAGTCCTCTGGGTCACTAAGGGCAACATGATCCGCAGCTACCTCCTCCCAGCCACGTACAAGTCCACGTGTTTCTTGGGACTGTAAATCATCCCTACAAGACTGCTGCTGATGCTGAGTGCCAGCCTCCACCTCCATGCTGACACAATCATCCTCCTCCTCCTCTTCCTCCTCCTCATCCTCTTCCTGTGTGATGGGTGGCACAGCAGGAACACTGTCTGGATAAAGGGGGCCTTGAGAGTCCTCCTCTTCCTGCCTCTGTTCTGCCTCAAGTGCCCTGTCCATTATTCCACGCAGCGTATGCTCCAAGAGGTGGACAAGAGGTACAGTGTCACTGATGCATGCACTGTCACTGCTCACCATCCTTGTGGCCTCCTCAAACGGTGACAGGACAGTGCATGCATCCCTGATCATGCCCCACTGGCGTGGTGAGAAAAAACTGAGCTCCCCTGACCCTGTCCTGGTGCCGTAGTCGCACAGGTACTCATTGATGGCCCTCTGCTGCGTGTGCAGCCGCTGCAGCATGGCCAACGTTGAGTTCCATCTGGTGGGCATGTCACATATAAGGCGGTTCTTGGGCAGGTTCAACTCCTTTTGGAGCTCAGCCAGCCGAGCACAGGCATTAAATGATCAGCGGAAATGCACACAGACTTTCCTGGCCTGCTTCAGGACATCCTGTAAGCCGGAGTACCTGCCCAAGAACCACTCACCACCAGGTTAAGGACGTGAGCTACACAGGGCACATGGGTCAGTTGTCCCTGTCGGAGGGCGGAGAGGAGGTTGGTGCCATTGTCACAAACCACCATTCCTGGCTTAAGCTGGCGTGGCGTCAACCACCTCTCGGCCTGCCCCTGCAGAGCTGACAAAAAATTCGCCCCAGTGTGGCTCCTGTCCCCCAAACAAACCAGCGCAAGCACGGCATGGCATCATTTTGCCTGCGTACTTGCGTAGCCCCTGGAACGCCTACGAAGCACCGCTGGTTCTGAGGACAGAGCACTGGAAGAGGCCATGGAGGAAGAAGAAGAGGAGGGGGTGGAGGAGAGAGGTGTGTCACAACCAATAGTAGCATTTTGGAGGCGTGGTGGCGGAACAACCTCCAACACTACTGCACCTTGTCCTGCATCCTTCCCAGCTGCCAGAAGAGTGACCCAATGGGCCGTGAAAGACAGGTAACGTCCCTGTCCATGCCTGCTGGACCAAGAGTCAGCGGTAATATGCACCTTACCGCTGACCGCCCTGTCCAGCGAGGCAAGGACATTGCCTTCCACATGCCGGTAGAGAGCCGGAATCGCCTTCCGTCAGAAAAAGTGGCGTTTGGGGACCTGCCACTGAGGAACCGCACATTGTACAAACTCACGGAAGGGGGCCGAGTCTACCAACTGAAAAGGCAGCAGTTGAAGTGCTAGCAATTTAGCCAAGCTAGCATTCAACCGCTGGGCATGTGGATGGCTGGGAGTGAACTTCTTTCGCCGGTCCAGCAGCTGAGGCAGGGACATTTGCCTGCTATAATCGGACGTGGGTGTACCGCTAGCAGAGTTCCCGGAAGCACTTGGCTGTGACACACCTAATTCTACACCTTCATTCCTCTCAGAGCAGGTTTCAGAGAGGACTGAAGGTCTAGTGGGGTTGGAGATGCCAGCTGATGAGGAGCAAGGAGAGGTCCGCTTTGTTCTTTGGTGTGGGTCTTTGAGGTACGCTTGCCAACGAGCTGCATGGCAGGTCAACATATGTCTGGTCAAGCATGTGGTGCCCAAGCGGCTGATGTTTTGGCCACGCGAAATACGCTTGAGACATATGTTGCAAATAGCAGCGGTGCGATCTGATGCACTCGTCTCAAAAAAGGCCCACACCAAAGAACTTTTAGAATAACGCGCAGAGGCAGCGCCCTGCACAGGCGGAGCTCTGCGGTGTGATTCAGTCGGTGTGCTGACCCTAAGCTGGCCCCCGGAGGGCATCCTGCCTCGTTGGACATGTGCCTCCTCCTCCTCCTCTCTCCTTCCAGGCACCCATGTGGAGTCAGTGCCCTCATCATCCCCTCCCTCTTCATCGCTGTAGCAAACCTGGCAGTATGCTGCAGCTTGTGGAACATGACTGCCAGATTGCTGTCCTTCTTGAGCATCCCCTCTCTCTGCGCTCACGCTACTGCCTTCCTCTAGCTGAGTGTCATCATCACAGCCCACAAAACACTGGGCATCCTCCTGGAGCATGTACCCAACACTGTGCTCAAAGAGTTCAGGAGACTCCTCAGGAGGACCTGGTGGGTCTAGGGAAGGAGTCACTGATGATGACATTGAGAGGAGGCAAGACGATGCGTTGGCAGCTGCTTTGCTAGTACCCTGAGACTGGGTGAGAGAGGATGAGGAGGATGAAGAGGGCTTGGTCATCCACTCTACCAAGTCGTTGGCATGTTGCGGCTCAACATGTCCAGCTGCCGAAAAGAAGGACAAGCGTGTCCCATGGTCACGTGCTGATGACAATGCACCGCTTCCACGACCAGCACTGTTGTCTCTAGACACAGAGCCTATTTGCCCTCTTTTATCGGCTCGCGCCTGTCTGCCTCTCCTTGCTGGCCTTCCAGACATGGTAATGGCCTGAAGGGAGTTGGGTAAAAAAGCAGTTGGGTAGTGTATATTGTGCTAGAGGCACACAACACCCACTAACTCCTGCAGATGCCTTTATTATAGAACACCAGAGATAAAGGGGTATATACAGATGTATACTGTGCTGTGCAGGAGGCACACACAACTTCCAATAACTCCTGCAGATGGCAAGTGGGCTCAAATAGAGAACAGCTATGTAGGTGGATATAGCGGTATGTACTGGGTACAGAGCATGCAGACAGCACGCACAAGCTCCTAACACTACTGACTGCAAGCTCTATTATAAAAGATAGATCACTAGCTATATAGGTGAATATAGCGGTGTATACTGTGGTCAGGGCACACAGACAACAACCACTACACAACAGCAAGATCGAAAATCGTCCGAAAACGATCGGTGTGTACTGTGTTGAAGGTACACAGAACACCCACTGCTTCAAACGCCAACACACTACACAAGGCCGCCGCGCTGGCGGCATTATATAGTGTGGGGCGTGCACTACACAGCCTGAGCTATGATTGGCCACAGGCATCCTGCCTGTGGCCAATCATGGCTCTCCTCGCTGATGGCGCTGCAATTGGCCAAGCATGCGGGGTCACAGTGCATGCTTGGCCAATCATGAGCCAGCAATGCACTGCGCCATCGCAGTGCATTGTGGGCCGTGAGCGCCACACGAATTTGGCGCGAACGGACCAAAATGTTTGGACTTCGCCGAACGGACGAACAGCCGATGTTCGAGTCGAACGTATGTTCGACTCCAACACGAAGCTCATCCCTACGTACCAGGCTTTACTGCTTATAATTTGCTTGCCTAGTTCCATCATTCCTTCCTCAGTAATACACTAGCCCCAGTCCTTTTCTTACACTTTTTGTTTACATGCAACAAGGTAAGGTTGAATAAAGACAATTGTCCATCCAGTTCAACCTGTGTAGGTGTCAGTGTCTATTTATTTCCCAAAATTCCTGTATGTCGTGTTCCTTAAGATACACACGAGCGGAATGTCCAAAAAAGTCAGACGGAAGCTTTTCATCGTATATTCCGATCGTGTGTATGCCTCATCAGACTTTTTTTTTTTATTATTCTGACAGACCTAGAAATAGAACATGTTCTAAATATTTCTGACGGAACCAATTCCTATCGGGAAAAATGCTCGTCTGTATGCTTTTCCGATGGACCAAAAACAACGCATGCACTGAAGCAAGTATGAGACAGAAGCTATTGGCTATTGGCCATTGAACTTCCTTTTTCTAGTCCCATCGAACATGTTGTATGTCACCACGTTCTTGACGATCGGACTTTGGTGTGATTGTGTGTAGGCAAGACAGTTTCAATGGATTGCGTCAGAAATCCGTCAGAAAAACCTTCAGACTTTATTCCGACGGGAAAACCGGGCGTGTGTACAGGGCATAAGAGTCTCTTAAAACTATCAATACTCCCCACAGTCACCACCACTTGTGGAAGAGAGTTCACCATTGTGATTGCCCTGACAGGCAAACCCCCTGCACAGTTTAACCACTTGCCACCCGCCCTATAACAAAAGCACGGCAGCATAGTGGTTTAAAAATCCTGACCGGACGTCATATGACATGATCAGGATTTTGAGCCCCGGGGGCGCGCATCGCGGCGATCGTTGTTGCGGGGTGTCAGTCTGACACCCTGCAACTACGATCTCAGTAAAGAGTCTCCGACGGAGACTCTTTACCACGTGATCAGCCGTGTCCAATCATGGCTGATCACAGTGTAAATAGGAAGAGCCGATGATCGGTTTTTCCTCACTCGCGTCTGTCAGACGCGAGTAGAGGAGAGCCGATCGGCTGCTCCTCTGACAGGGGGGGTCTGTGCTGATCGATTATCAGCACAGCCCCCCGAAGATGCCCACACTGGACCACCAGGGATGCCACCAGACCACCAGGGATGGCCAGCACCAGGTATGCCACCCTAGACCACCAGGGATGCCAGTCAGTGCCCACAATGGATGCCAATCAGTGCCCACAATGGATGCCAATCAGTGCCCACAATGGGCATCACTGATTGGCATGCATTATTGTTTGGCACTGACTGGCATCCATTAGTACAGTATAAAACAATACAATGCCGCCTATCAGTGCCCATCTGTGCCGCCTATCAGTGCCCATCCGTGCCGCCTATCAGTGCCCATCCATGCCCATCTGTGCCGCCTATCCATGCCCATCTGTTCCACCTATCCATGCCCATCTGTACCGCCTATCCATGCCCATCCGTACCGCCTATCCATGCCCATCCGTGCCAGCTATCAGTGCCAATTTGTGCTACCTATCAGTGCCCATCCGTGCCGCCTATCAGTGCCGCCCATCAGTGCCGCCCATCAGTGCCGTCCATCAGTGCCGTCCATCAGTGCCACATATCAGTGTCCATCAATGCCACCTCATCAGTGCCACTTCATTGGTGCCACCTCATCGGTGCCCATCAGTGTAGCCCCATCAGTGCCCATCAGTGAAGGAGAAAACTTACTTATTTAAAAAGTTTTGAAACTGAAACAAAATTTTTTTATTTTTTTCAAAATTTTCGATATTTTTTTATTTGTTTAGCAAAAAATAAAAACCGCAGAGGTGATCAAATACCACCAAAAGAAAGCTCTATTTGTGGGAAAAAAATGCTAAAAATTTAATTTGAGTACAGTGTAGCATGACCGCGCAATTGTCATTCAAAGTGCGACAGCGATGAAAGCTGAAAATTGGTCTGGGCAGGAAGGTGTTTAAGTGCCCGGTATTGAAGTGGTTAAGGTTAAACTTCTTCTCCAATGTTGTTTTGTGGCACCATGTCCTCTTACACTCCTTGAGACTGAATAGTATTTTCCTATGTTGGGATCGCCATTTAGGTGATTTGTAAATCACTATCATATCTCCTCTCAATCGTCTTTTCTCCAGTGAGAATAAATCTAGCGATCGCAGTCTTTCCTCATAATTTAGGTCCTCCAGTCCCCTTATTAGTTTTGTTGATCTTCTTTGGACTCTCTCCAGTTCCAGCACATCCCTTCTGAGAACTGGTGACCAGAACTGGACAGAATACTACAGATGTGGTCTAACCAGAGTTTTATAAAGTTTATAAAGGTAGGATTATTGATCTGTCTCTGGAGTATATCTCTTTTTTTATGCATGCTAATATTCTGCCGGCTTTGGAAGCTGCAGCTTGGCATTGTATGCTATTGCTCAGTCTGTCTTCTACCAGGACCCCCAGATCTTATTCCATCCTTGATCCCCCAGAGGTTCTCCCCCTAGTGAGTAGTTTGTATTTGTTTTTAGCCCTTAATTGCATTACTTTACATTTCTCCACATTAAACCTCATTTGCCACGTAGTTGCCCACTCCATTAATTTGTACAGGTCTTGCTGTAACATTTCTATATCTTGATGTGAAGTTATTGCCCTGCTTCATTTTGTGTCATCTGCAAAAACTGAGATTGAGCTATTTATCCCATCCTCTATATCATTTACAGATAGATTGAATAGAATTGGTCCCAAGACAGAACCCCGAGTCTGAGTACACATTACTCATCACCACCCTTTGGACACGCCCCTGAAACCAGTTTCTAACCCAAGAACAAATCTTATTGTCCATGCCTGCAGACCTCAGCTTGTAGATTAAGGGGCTGTATCGAATGCCTTTGCAAAATCCGGGTAGACTAAATCCACGGGCATTCCCCTGTCTAGATGGAAGCTCACTCCCTTGTAGAATGTTAACAGATTGGTCTGGCAAGAAGGACCTTTCGTAAACCCATGCTGGGAACTACTTATTTTTTCCACAGTAAATTATTGGATATAGTCCCTTATCATCGCCTCCAATAATTTATCAACAATTTATGTTAGGCTGACTGGCCTGTAATTCCCAGGGGTTTGTCTCTGTCCTTTTTTGAATAATGGTACCACATTGGCTTTTCTCCAATCAGCTGGTACAATTCCTGTCAGTATGCTGTCCAAAAAGATTAGGAACAGTGGTCCTGACTGAGTTCTTTGAGGACTCTAGGGTGTAAGCCATCTGATCCTGGTGACTTATTTGCATTAACTTTATCTAGTCTTTCCTTCACTCCGGCCTCTGTTAGTCACAAGGGTACGTCCTGTGATTTGTCACCAACAGTACTTCCGTGGTTGGTATACCCCTCCTCTTCCTGCATAAACACTGATGAAGAGAAGGCATTTTAGATAGAAAATTTCTTAGAACCCCCTAAAAGTTATATATTTTTTTAAAGCAGAGGCCCTAGAGAATAAATTGGTGGGTGTTGCAACTTTTTATGTCACACAGTATTTGAGCAGCTGTTTTTCAAATGCAATTTTTTGTGAAAAAAATACACAATGCAAAAACACAATACATAACCCTTTTTTTTAATGTAAAATATAAAAGATGATGTTACGCCGAGTAAAAAGCTACCAAACATATCCAAAAGCTGGAGTGGCACTCACGGGTCTTGAAAGGTGATTGCACAGAGTAGGTTTCATTTTGACGTTTTGACTAGGTACAAGATCGTCTTCCACAGGACAACAAACAAGTGAAGCACGTTTGCTGTTCTGAGAAGACAAGCTTGTGCCTCCTCAAAACATCAAAAGAAAACCATTACTGTGCATTCACCTTTTGAGAAGTGTAAGTGCTCTTTCTAATTATATGTACTACAGCCTTTGCTGTGCACTCGGCCCATTTTTTATCTCTGATATGTGTGCAGTGGCAACCATTGCATATTATTACATTTTACTATCCATAGGCGACATTTTAAAAGCTTTTACAGGTTATCACTTTAGATTTAAACATGCAGTCTGGTGCTAGAATTACTGCCCATGATCTGACGTTCACGATGATACCTCACATGTGTATGCATTCATTACATTTTTTTTATTGTCATTTTTATTTTTATTATTTTTAAAATGGTCACTTTCTTTTTTTTTTTATCACATCTATTGCTGTCACAAGGAATGTAAACATTCCTTGTGACAGCAATAGGCATGTGACAGGTACTCTTTATAGAGAGATCTGGGGTCTATAAGACCCCAGATCCCTCTTCTGCGCTTAAAAATCATTTGATCCCACCAAAATCAGTGAGATCAGATGCTTTTTTATTTTTGAAAATGGCACCATTTACTTCCAGGGAAACTGGAAGTGATGTAACGCCATTGCTTCTGGGTTCCTATATCATAAAGGCGATCAAAGCCATCCCGAGCAGAAGAGCCGGCTGCTCGATCGGGACACCTGGTGGGAAGTACTTATGTACTGGGTAAAATAAAGTTATTATTCACTTGGGTGGATGGAGTCTTATGGATGACAGGGGCGTTCAACTCCTCCCCTACCTGTTCCCTCATTTACTGTTTATTTCCCTATTTAATTCTCCACACTTTGCCAACTAAACAGTAACCTAAAGAGGAATCCCTGTGACACATTGATGTAGATGTCTCCTGTCAGAAATGTGAGATCCTCCTTATTTTTTTTTTTTTGGCACCAGCAGCTTCTGATCAGCCCCAGCAGCAGGGTTTTTCCCATAGCCTTTGGATCCCCTTGGCTGGCTTCTGCCAGGCTGTGATGTCACTTCTGGGCACCAGACACAGTCCAAGCGGCCGCTAGATCCTGGCCCCCATGGCTACAGTTTCGGCTCCCCCTGGCATCTGACCCCTGGCCCTACGGCTCCCCCTGGCATCTGACCCCTGGCCCTATGGTTCTGGTCGGGCCCCTTGCCAAGGGCACTCCTGCACCTCCTGCTCCAAGGCTCAGCTCCCTGTGACATACATGTGGCTGAATGAATGAATGAAATATTTGTATAGCGCACAACGCAAACTGAATCGCCTCAAGGCGCTGTGACGAGCTTTGATCATCAGCTAGAAGAGGAAGGTTTTCAGTTATTTCCTAAAAGCCAGGTGGTTTTCTTCCAGGCGGATGTTGATTGGTAGAGCATTCCATAGCCGAGGTCCTTGGACAGCTAATCTCCGATCCCCCTTAGATTTGTACCTAGTTTTGGGCATGAGGAGGAGGTTTTTGTTGGCTGATCAAAGACTGGTGTGTAATGATTAATTTTCTCAGCTAAGTATTGAGGAGCTTCTCTATGCACGCATTTGTGGGTGAGGCAGAGGGTCTTGAATGTGATCCGATTTTTTACGGCTAGCCAATGTAGGCTCCTCAAGAAAGGAGAGATGGTTCCCAGGGTTTTTTTCCTGTTATCAGCCTTGCCGCTGTGTTTTGGATCAGTTGTAATCGCGCAAGTTGATATTGTGGTAATCTTATGTAAAGCGAGTTTGCGTAGTCCAGTAGTGAATTAATGATTGTTCCAACTACCACTGCTTTATCATTCTTTGGGATAAAAGGGATGAGTCTGAGTAGTAGGCATAGCAGATGGTGAGATCCACTGACTACTGCTCCTATTTGTGCATCCATTGATATTTGTGAGTCTAAAATAACCCCGAGACTCTTGGCCTTGGTCTTAGGGGAGATGGTCTGCCCAAAGACGGTGGGAGGAGTCCAGGAGATTTTGGTTGCGGAATTATGATTTGGGTGTAGGATAAAAAGCTCTGTCTTTGATTCATTGAGTTTGAGGGAGTTGGTGGTCATCCAGTCTTCTACTGAATTGAGGCAGTTTTCTAGTTGTTGGTGGTGATCTTTTTGTCCAGTGATGCGGAAATAAAGTTGCGTGTCGTCAGCGTACGAGTGGTAGCAAAGGTCTGAACATCTGATGATTTGGAGGAGTGGGTGGATGTAAATGTTGAAGAGAACTGGTGACAAAGGTGATCCTTGAGGGACTCCGCAGGTGACTGCCCAGGATTCAGAGAAGAATCCAGGTACTGCAGACTTCAGGTACTGCCAGCTCCTTATCCAAGTCTCTGTATGACCATTCACAGACTGCTGCATGCTTTGGTAATTACCTTCACATTCCATATAATAAAGCATCATTGCTTTGTACCTCAGTCTGTCGTTCCACGCTATTCTTTCCCCTGATTGTAAGAATTGTTGAGTGTGACCCATGACCTGACCTGTGTTCTCCTATTCTGTATTTGGCCTGGCTTGTCTCCTGAATCCAGATCTCCTGCTGCTGATCTTGGCTTGTGTCCCACCTCACCTTCTGCCTGCTGCCCATCAGTTATTGACCTTGGCCTGAAAATCAACTGTTTGGCACTACTACAGAGAGCTTACACAGTGGTTACTCAGGTATGAGATAAGTACACTAGAGGCTTTTTTTCAGCAGGAACATGGTGGTATGCAGCTCCGGCACCTCCAGCACTGAATGTATGTATTGGCAGTGGGTGTTAGGGTATGCTGAAGGGTCAACGGATCCTGACTGCTGGGGAATCTATTATCATTGCGGGATGTAGTGTTGCTGGGGTGGTCTATTGTAGCTGGTGAGGGTTCTATTATAAAAACAAAAATCCAGGTGCACAGACCAGAGGCCAAATGAAAAGTCAAAAAGAAAAATGAAATGTAGCTGTGGCCACTGCTGTCCAAAACCCATAGACAAATGAGGACAGAAGATATAATCCAAGGGGTGAACTGCGCTTATCAGCAGACATAAATAGGACCCTTAGGCCGCGTACACACGGGCGGACTGTTCGCCCAACTTTGTCCGCTGAACAGTGTTTGGGCGGACAGTCCGCTCGTGTGTGGGCTTTCAGCGGACAGTTTCAGCGGACAGTTTGACGAACAAGGTTTTTCGGAAATTCCGTAAAACTGTCCGCTGAAACCTTGTTTCAGCGAACAGTCCGCTCGTGTGTAGGCTTGTTCGTCAAACAAAGTTGCGCGCATGCTCAGAAAGGATTTTCACGCCGAAAGTTATAATGCAGTGTATAGGACGTCGTATTTTTCGTCCCGTCGTACGTGCCGTTCACGTCATCGCGCACGGTTTCAGCAAACTGTTCGTTCGTCGTGTGTGGCCATGTCCGTCCATGCTAATTTTGAGCGGACTGTTTGCCGAAACTGTTTGACGGACAAAGTTGGGCGAACAGTCCGCCCGTGTGTACGCGGCCTTAGAGGCAAAGTAAAAATGTTTTATTATTGTTAAAAAATAATAAAGTGTTCACCAAGGCATACAGCAGTCAATTGATGGTCATGCAGAGACTTGGATTAAAAGACTGGCAGTACCTGGAGTAAGGATGAGCCGAACACCCCCCGGTTCGGTTCGCACCAGGACCTGCGAACAGACCTAAACTTCGTGTGAACTTTAGAACCCTATTAAAGTCTATGGGACTCAAACGTTCAAAATCAAAAGTGCCAATTTTAACGGCTAATATGCAAGTTATTGTCCTAAAAAGTGTTTGTGGACCCAGCCTCCTGCCCCAGGGCACATGTATCAATGCAAAAAAAAAGTTTTAAAAACAGCCGTTTTTTCGAGAGCAGTGATTTTAATAATACTTAAAGTAAAACAATAAAAGTGCAATATCCCTTTAAATTTTGTACCTGGGGGGTGTGTAAAGTATGCCTGTAAAGGGGCACATGTTTCCTGTTCTTAGAACTGTCCATGCACAAAGTGTCATTTCTGCAGGGAAAAAAAAGTAATTTAAAGCCGCGTACACACGGGCGGACTGTATGGCCTACTTAGTCCGTCGAAACACATTTCAGCGGACAGTCCGCTCGTGTGTGGGCTTCAGCTGACTTTTTCAGCGTGCAGTCTGGCGTACTAAGTATTTCGGAATTTCCGTAATACTGTCCGTGATACTTTGGTTTCAGCGGACAATCCGCTCGTGAGTAGGCTAGTTCGACGGACTAAGAATGGCACATGCTCAGAAAGGATTTACACGGCGGAACGTCGTACGTGCTGTACACGTCATCGCGCAAGCTTTCGACGGACTGTTTGTGCATCCGTGTGTGGTCAAGTCCGTTCATTCGAAAGTATGACGGACTGTCCGTCGGATTGTATGACGGACTAAGTAGGCCATACAATCCGCCCGTGTGTACGCGGCTTAAGAGCACTCGTGGCTATAATGAATTGTCGCCCCCCCCCGTAATACAGATAACAGTCATTGAAAGTCATTGATTAAAAAAAAAAAAGCGTGGGGTTCCCCCAAATTCAATTACTAGGCCCTTCAGGTCTGGTATGGTTATTAAGGGGATCCCCGCGTCAAATTAAAAAAAAAATGACGCAGGGTTCCCCCCTAAACATCTATACCAGACCCTTCAGGTCTGGTGTGGATTTTAAGGGGAAATCCACGCCAAATTTTAAAAAAATGGCGTGGAGTTCCCCCCAAAAATCCATACCAGACACTTTCTCCGAGCACGCAACCTGGCAGGCCGCAAGGAAAAGAGGGGGTCAACGAGAGAGTGCCCCCCTCTCCTGAACCGTACCAGGCAACATGCCCTCAACATTGGGAGGATGCTTTGGGGGTCTGTGACCCCGAAAAGCACCATGTCCCCATGTTGATGGGGACAAGGCCTCATCCCCACAACTCTGGCCGGTGGTTGTGGGGGTCTGCGGGCGGGGGGCTTATCAGAATCTGGAAGCCCCCTTTAACAAGGGGACCCCCAGATCCCGGCCCCCCCTGTTTGAAATGGTAAGGGGGTACAAAACTACCCCTACCATTTCACAAAGAAAGTGTAAAAAAATGTTAAAAAACACACACTCACCATTGATAAAAGTCCTTTATTAAAAATAAAAAAAAATATTTCAGTGGTAGTAATCCACTCTTGCTATACAGCGATGGATGATCATCTCTCCGGGGTCCAGCGATGGGTGATCTGATCCAGCAATGGGCGATCTGATCCAGCAATGGGTGATCTGATCCAGCAATGGGTGATCTGATCCAGCAATGGGTGATCTGATCCAGCAATGGGTGATCTGATCCAGCAATGGGTGATCTCTCCCTCCAGCGCAGCGCATCCATTCTGTCTCCACCGGAGACACTGAAGGAATCCCGGCAGCCTGACAATTCTTAGCTGAGGAGGGCGGGGCCACCCGTCACCTGACCCCACCCCCTCTGACACAAGGGGAAAGCCGAGCTTCCCCAGTGACGTACGGGTGACCCTGTCCCCTCTGATGTAATGCAGGTTTTCACTTTAAGCATTATTAAAATCACTACTCCCCAAAAAACTGCAGTTTTTAAAACTTTTTTTTGCATTGATACATGTCCCCTGGGGCAGGACCCAGGTCCCCAAACACTTTTTATGAAAATAACTTGCATATAAGCCTTTAAAATTAGCACTTTAGATTTCTCCCATAGACTTGTACAGGGTGTTCCGTGGCTTTTCGAATTTGCCGCGAACACCCCAAATTGTTCGCTGTTCGGTGAACAGGCGGACAGGCAATGTTCGAGTCGAACATGAGTTAGACTCGAACTTGAAGCTCATCCCTAACCTGGAGGCTGGAGCTGCATGAATGACACAGGGGCTTAGGGAAACCCAGCACAAAGCCATTGGACAAAGAACACAGGAGCACCGTTGATGGGGGGCCCGTCCAGGACCGTAAGGCCAGGGGTCCGATGAAGGGGGAACCAAACTGCAGGCACAGGAACTGTTGGGGTCAGTATACAGCAGCCGCTCGCACTGTGTACGAAGCCCGGAAGTAATGTCACACCCTGGCAGAAGTCAGCCAACGGAATCTGAAGAGTATGGGCAAACTCTGCTGCTGGAGCCAATTAGGAACTGCCGATGCCAAGGGAGCAAAGAGAATAACACATCACCGACATGTTTCGGGGACATGCCCCTTCTTCAGGTTATCTGATTAGTCAGCTGAGTGTGAAGATTAAATAGGGAAAATGACCCGGAAGCTGCCATCACCCTCTTTGGAAGAAGAACATTCCAAAAGGGCAGTTCCTGAGGTTACGTAGGAATTGCACGAAGGATACCGATTACATTACTCCAGGTACTGTTAGTCTTTTAATCCAAGTCTCTGCATGACCATCAATTGACTGCTGTATGCCTTGATGAACATTTTATTATTTTTTAACAATAATAAAAAGTTTTTACCTTGCCTCTATGTCTGCTGATCAGCGCTGTTCACCCCTTTGAGGGATCTATTGTTGCTGGATGGGCCAATTGTTGCTGGGGTGACCAACTGTTGCTGGGGGGATGCTATAGTTGCTGGCTCTTAGGGGATCTATTGTTGCTCATGGGGACCTATTGTGCTAGGGGGAGTGTATTGTTGTTTGGGTGATCTATGTTGTGGGGGGAGGGTCTTTTGTTGCTGGCTGCTGGAGGGATCTATTGTTGCTGTGAGAGTTTGTGGGCAGGTGCTGTCTACATTCTCCATGACAGGTGCACTGATGATGGAGAGGAAGTATAGAGGAACATGGTTCCTCTAAGGTGTCCTGGGTCATTGGAGGAGCTATCCGATTGAATGCTTCCACCCCATGTGATTCTGGTGGCCATCTTGGGTCAGGCACAGCCTATTTAAGGCCCTGGCTACCAGTTTTGGCACGCAATTGCGAGTGAGCAGTGTAGGGAAAGGTACCCCACCTTATAGGGACAGTAATAGCAGTAGGGAAAAGTCCCTGCGAGGAAGAAAAGCGTAGGATCTGCTATTCCTCTGGACATCTTCCTGATTGGGCATGAGATGGCCAGGCTGCACTCTGCCCTCTTTACAGGCGCTGTCAGCCCATCTGTGCATCGTTCCTCTCTTTTTGCTGAAAACCGTGAGTGCACCTAATTGGTGGTTCTCCCTCGGATGGGCTTTGTTGCGGACTGTAAATGCATTACTGCAATACAAATTCTCTATTGCCCCTTACTGTATGAATTATTGCCACGCACCACGCTGCACACCACCTACATGTTGTTGCTGGGGGGGGGGGGGTGTTGATGGAAAGGATCTATGGTTGCTGAGGTTTCTTTTGTTGCTGCTAAAGTGGTCTATTGTTGCTAGGGAGGATCTATGGTTGCTGGGGTGGCCTATTTTTGTAGGGGGGGGTCTATTGATGAGGTCTGGTAGTGGATCTATTTTACTGCCTTTTTCAATTTTTTCCATATATATCACTTAGCACCACAAAGTAATACTTAGCTCTGTACTCTCTAAAAGGGGTGGTAGTAGGAGGTGGGTTGAGGTGTAGACAGGGCACAGTGCTCAGAGGTGGGTAGGTGGGTAGGAGCAGAAACATGGGTTGACTAGAGGGGTGAAAGTACCTGCAGCTATTCTCTGAGAAAAAAAAAAAAACTGTGCATACCAATATAAGTAAGTGATTATGATCATATCTGGATTCCAGCTATAACGAAACTAACCTTGAATTGAACCAGCCAATTAAAACTTGCACCAGAACAGTCTTAGTTTAAAAAAAAATATTAATTTAGATTATTTATTTATATTCTTTTATATATCATGCACTTCATGACAACCACAAAATTACTTTGCCAGCTTTCACCTGGTGATAAGTGTATGACCAACATCTGTAAAAATGGCTAATAATTATTCGATTGCATGAAGAGGCAATAAGCCCCGTACCTTCAGACTGCCCTTCTTGCAGTACTGGCTCAGAATGCAGACATTGGGGGGCTCAATGCAGACGCCATAAATAGTGATGAGATTCTCATGTTTCAACTCTCGAATCTGAAGAAGGAAAGTAAAGGCTTTAGAGAACACACTTTACAATTCTACTTATATAAGAACTCTATTAGTTTTACGTTCATATCAGAAACATATTTAAAGAGGACCTGTACTATGGAAGCTGCAGCTCAAAAGGATTTGTGATAAAAATTGCCAATAGGCTTCCAATAGGCTTTCCGACAACTGACTTATCATACTTTGTGGATGTAGTCATATTTGTCAGAGCTGCCACTCTATCAACTTTAGCGCTCACCCCTGTTTGAGGTCCCTGGGTCTCCTCCTGTAGTTTTACCCACAGCTAGAAACAGAATCACAATCACCCCTCTGACTAAATGAACAGTCTGGGGGTATGATTTTCTGATGCTTTATTGGAAAACTTGAATTTGTATAGGAGTAGTGAAACTGCGGGATACTCCAGTAACTCTAGTAGCAACATGGGGACACTAATCTTCCTCCTATTCTTGTGATCAGAGTCCTTGCACAAGCAGATAGTGGACTGTGCTATAACAGGACACCAGGCACAATGTCCTCTCTGAGCAACGCTGACTCTAGCACTACGAGGCATAGCAGCAGCACACAGTCTCCAGGATCTCTCTCTCCAGTCTGTACTCACTAATGTCCTTGGATAGTTGGATACCTCCTTCCAATATTTTCCAGACACCTTTTTTTCCCAGTGATACCAGACCAGATCCCAGATGAAAGTCTGCCAGTCAGCTTTGGCAACTTTCAACAAAATTGTCCTCCAGCTAGCCAACTGGGACCTCAATAAACAGCAGACATAAGGCAAGCCTGCACAGGAGCTCAGCTGCCCTCCAGGCTGGGATTTCCTCCTCTGGAAGAAGAACCCCTTGGCTTCAGGTCTCAGAGCATTTATCTTCTCAGCCACCACCTGGGCACCTCTCCCCAGGGCTGCATAAATATTCAGGTGCTGGTTTGACTCTCCCAGCCCACTATCTTCCAGAATCTTTCCAGACAGAGGGAAGCAGTCAACTGTGCAGCCAGTGAAACAGACCAAAACAATCGCAGACAGTTCAACTGATTACAATGAGACAGTTACTACATTTACCTAACCTAACCTAGAACCTAGAATCTAGATGGGTGCTATATCCAATCCCCCCCCCCCCCAACTTTTACTGTTGCTTTGATGTGCGGTGGGGTTGTAGGCAGGTGCAGTTAGTCTCCAACCTGTAGGTGGCTTTGTGCCAATGCTGGTGCATGGGAAGAGAGGTCCCGTAAGTGAATTGGTTCCTTAGGGATTTCTTCAAGTACTTGGGTGAGGGAACCTTTTAAATAAGGGAACCCATTTTACTTTGGCACACTTTGGGCAAGTGGTTGGACATGGACAGAAACCCTCTTGTTTCTGGGACAGTACTTAGCATAGGGAGAGGTTACAGTCGAGTAAGGAAAGCTTAGGGAAGGTTCCTTCAACACTGCATTCACTCTGGTGATCAGTTCTGAAACATTTGGCCAGTGCAGTTTGCTAAGGTATTCTGTCATGGAACAAATGAAGCTGTCCCCCGGGAAACACATGAAATGCTGATTGTTGTATTAATTGCCAGACTGTTGTACTAAGAAGCCTGCTCAAGATCAATTTAAAATACCTCAGTGCCATATACTGTGTGTGAGTGACTCCTTCCAAAAGAGTACCTAATTTAGGCCCCACTTACAGAGTAAAGTACAGCTTCCCCTCCAGCAAAGAGAATATTGAGCAACGCAAAATGACATAACCAAATCTCTCTCTGTTTCTGGAGAGTCTAGCAGTAAGAAGCAGCAGTGCCTTAGGTGATCGAACATTGCTTAAATACAGTTACAGGCTACAGAAAAGGAGTGCACAGGATGTACACTGCTATTTTTCTAGAGGTATTCAACACAAAAGGTAGAATTTTTTTTACAGCCGTTATTAACATGTGGAGGTTTTTCCTCATGAAAGTTTTCCTCTATGTTTTGGACATACTCACTATGCGAAATTCCTTTAGCACAGATGGCTTCTTCACTCGCAAAGACGCCATTTGGTCATTGAGACTCTTAAGGGCCACATTGCTACCCTAAAAAAAAAGAAAAAAAAAAGCATTATTATAGTAGAACAAAAAAAAATACCTTAATCACTACAAAGATACCCGCATTATATGATGGGGTATGATTCTCAAACATTAAAAAACCATATACCCCCAAAAAATGTAAAGAAGAAGGAACCCATGCTCACAATTATCCTAGAAAACAAATCCTTTATTAATTTAAATCCTTAAAGTGATTGTAGATCACCTTCCTTCCCAGGCCAATTTTTAGCTTTCAATGCGGTCGCACTTTGAATAATGGTCATGCAACACTGTACCCATATGAAATTTGTAAAAAAAAATTGAGACAGATAGACCTTTCTTTTGGTGGTATTTAATCGCCATTGGGTTTTTTATTTTTTTCTAAACAAATGAAAAAAGACCGAAAATGTTGAAAGTTTTTCTTAGCATCTGTCATAAAATTTTGTACATAAGTAATTTTCTCCTTCCCTGATGTGCACTGATGGGGCTGCACTAATGGGGCTTGCACTAATGGGGCAGTCCTGATGAGGCACTGATGAGGCTTTACTGATAGGCACTGATAGGAGGCAATTGGGGATGGGCGAACGGCATGATAATGTCCTCAAATTGGTGGTGCAGTATTTCTTAAATAGGTACCCAGGGTTGGAAGATCTGCTAAAGTAGGCCAGAAGAGTCTGTAGCCATTTCAGGCGGTCATATACAGCCAGTGCTTGGTTGGCTGAAATTCAGCGGGAATTCTACCTCGCCATAAATCGCTTGATTTGTGATATGCCCACCAGGTGGAACTCGACTTTGCCAATGCTGCAGCGGGCCGTCAACGAGCACCTGTGTGATTATGGATCAATGACAGGCTCAGGCCGGTTCTGCTTTTTTACCCTATGCCAATGGCTGCTCATAAAGGATGCATGCACTGTACTGTCACCATTTCAGGAGGCCACAAGGATGGTGAGCCATGACAATGCATGCATCCAGTGACACAATCCCTGTTGTGTTCCTGCTGGAGCAAACTCTGTATGGCATTAGGGACAGGGAACTCAAGGCACAGCAGCGGGAGGAAAAGGAGGACTTCCTTTCTTCTCAAGGCCCACTTTATGCAGACACCATTGTTTCTGCACCACAGAACACACAAGAGGAGAGGGAGGAGGAGGAGGAGGATTATGGCAGGATTATGGGGATTCCATCCCCAGAACCCTTTGGGAGTAGTACGTGGCTGGGAGGAAGCAGTTCCAGATACTGTAATCATTAGTGACCCAAAGGAGTCTGCTTCTTATGCCTCCGCAAATTTTCAGTGCATGGGCTCCTGCTTCAAAGCCTGTGAAAGGACCCAAGAATACACGGCGTAAAGGAGAAGGATCATTATTGGTTGGCAACCCTCCTTGACCACTGTTACAAGAGGAAAGTCTCAGAACTCATCCAGAACTCATCAGAAAATGCAGAAGATGAAATCTCTTGAGGACCCTTTAACCACTTAACAACCGGCCCATAGCCGAATGACGGCTACAGGGCGGTTGTTTAACTCTGGGAGGCCGTCATATTATGTCCTCCCAGAATTCCGCTCTCGTGCGCGCCCCCCTGGGGCGCGCACTCGAGAGCATCCGTGACCGCATCACGGATCTCGGTAAACGGCTGCTCATCCCGGCCGCTTACCACGTGATCGCTCCGTCAAATGACGGAGTGATCACTTGTAAACAAACCGGCGTCATGTTATGACGCCGGTTCCTCCCTCCCCCTCTCTGTACCGATCGGTACAGCGGAGGGGGAAGAGATCTGTGTCAGCAGCACTGTGGGCTGCATCTGCAGTGCCCACATCGCTGCTCACCGAAATTTAACCCCTCAATTCCCTGCCATTACTCTGCAATACCCTGCAACACTCTGCAATGCTCTGCAACACCCGCCAATACCCTGCAACACTCTGCAATGCTCTGCAACACCCGCCAATACCCTGCAACGCTCTGCAACACCCGCCAATACCCTGCAACACTCTGCAATGCTCTGCAACACCCGCCAATACCCTGCAACACCCTGCAATGCTCTGCAACACCCGCCAATACCTTGCAACACTCTGCAATGCTCTGCAACACCCGCCAATACCCTGCAATGCTCTGCAACACAATACTCTGCAACGCCATACTCTGAGATACCCAGCCATACTCTGAGATACCCAACCATAGTCGGTGATACCCTGCAATACCCAGCCATAGACATCCCCCCCTCCCGTGCTTCTAGCGACTCGCCAATACGATCAAAGCCAGAATCTTTTTTTTCAGGCTTCCCAGCTTAGAGGTGAGATGTGGGGTCTTATTGACCCCATATCTCACTGTAAAGAGGACCTGTCATGCCATATTCCTATTACAAGGGATGTTTACATTCCTTGTAATAGGAATAAAAGTGATCAAAAAATGTATTTTTGGGGAAAAAATGTCAAACTAAAATAAATAAAGTAAAATGAACAATAAAAAAACATTTTTTTTTAAAGCGCCCCTGTCCCCATGTGCTCGCATGCAGAAGTGAACGCATAAGTAAGTCCCGCCCACATATGAAAACGGTGTTCAAACCACACATGTGAGGTATCGCTGCGAACGTTAGAGCGAGAGCAATAATTCTAGCCCTAGACCTCCTCTGTAACTCAAAACATATAACCAGTAAAAAAAAATTAAATCGTCGCCTATGGGGATTTTTAAGTAGCGACGTTTGGCGCCATTCCACGAGCGTGTGCAATTTTGAAGAGTGACATGTTAGGTATCTATTTACTCAGCGTAACCTCATCTTTCACATTATGCAAAAATTGGGCTAACTTTACTGTGTTTTTTTGTTTTGTTTTTTAAGCACAAAATTGTTTTTTTTCCAAAAAAAAGCATTCGAAAAATTGCTGCGCAAATACCGTGCGAGATATAAAGTTGCAATGACCACCATTGTATTCTCCAGGGTGTTTGCTAAAAAAACATATATAATGTTTTGGGATTCTATGTAATTTTCTAGCAAATAAATGATGATTTTTACATGTAGGAGAGAAATGTCAGAATTGTCCTGGGTGCTCCAGAACGCTTGATGGCACTCCCTGCATGTTGGGCCTCTGTATGTGGCCACACTGTGTAAAGGTCTCACACATGTGGTATCGCCATACTCGGGAGTAATAGCAGAATGTGTTTTGGGGTGTAATTTGTGGTATGCATATACTGTGTGTGAGAAATAAACTGATAATATGACAATTTTGTGGAAAAAAAAAAGTAAAAAAAATCTTGATTTTGCAAAGAATTGTGGGAAAAAATGACAACTTCAAAAAACTCATCATGCCTCTTACTAAATACCTTGGAATGTCTTCTTTCCAAAAAGGGGTCATTTGGGGGGTATTTGTACTTTTCTGGTATGTTAGGGTCTCAAGAATTGAAATAGGCCGTCAGTACTTCAGGTGTGATCAATTTTCAGATATTGGCACCATAGCTTGTGGACTCTTATAACTTTCACAAAGACCAAATAATATCCACCAATTTGTACTTATTTTTACCAAAGATATGTAGAAGTATAAATTTTGCCCAAAATTTATGAAGAAAAAATTACTAATCTGCTAAATTTTATAACAGAAACAAAGAAAAATTCATTTTTTTTACAGAATTTGCTGTATTTTTTCTTTTATAGTACAAAAAAAAAAAAACCGAGCAGTGATTAAATACCACCAAAAGAAAGCTCCATTTGTGTGAAAAAAAGGACAAAAATTTCATATAGGTCCAGTGTTGCATGACTGAGTAATTGTCATTCAAAATGTGAGAGCACCGAAAGCTGAAAATTGGTCTGGTTATTAAGGGTGTTTAAGTTCCCAGTGGTCAAGTGGTTAAAGAGGAGTTTACCTAATGCTTTTCCCAACTTTAAGCTTCTGTTGGTCAAGAGAGAAGCAGTGGAGAAAGCAGCCGCCTAAGTGATGTATTTAAAAAAAAAAAAAGTATTCCTCGCCGCCCAGGGCTGTCAGCTTTCACATCCCATCGGCAGCATCTGCATCACATGGTGGACGATTAACTAGTAGCGAAAACAGAGATGGAGAGCTTTCCAGTCGACAATCCACTGGCTTTCTGGGTCATGAGAATAAACCACTGGCCAGAACTTGCCCAGTATGCAATTGAGCTGCTGGGCTGCACAGCATCCAGTGTGCTTTCCGAACGGGCATTCAGTGCTGCTGGAGATTTTGTTACTGATAAGAGAACGCACCTGTTCACAGACTCCTTAAACTGTCTGACATTTTTCAAAATGAACAGTGTTGATTTCATCTAGAAGAATGTTTTTGGTGTAGGTTTCATGGGCACATTAACACCCAAAGACCAATTTTTCCACACCTGTTTGACAGGTGCATATAATTGCACATTTTGACAGGAAGGCCAATTCTTGCTTTCATCAAGAGTACATTTGAGCCCTTGTACACACGGTCGGACATTTCAACGGAAAATGTCCAATCGGACAGCGTTGTCGGATAATCCGACCGTGTGTGGGCTTCATCAGACTGTTTCCGTCAGAATATCCGACCGACAAAGTTTTAGAGCTGGGCTATAAAATTTTCCGACAACATGATCCGATCGGACTTTGTCCGATCGTTTGTAGAGAATTCCAATCGGACAAAGTGCCACACATGCTCAGATCAAATTTCTAGACCAAAGCTATTGGCTACTAGCCTGAACGTAGTCCCGTCGTAACAAAATAACGTCATCAACTTTGTCCGACCGTGTGTATGCAACACCAGTTTTGGACAAAATCCGTCTGACAAAATCCGACGGATTTTGTTGTCGGAATGTCCGACCGAGAGTTACAGTGTGAAGGCGCCACAGATGCCCAAAAACCAAATTTTCCGCAACCGTTACTTCTATCCAAATTCTGTGGAAAAGACATTAGAATTTATCCAAAAAATCTCTAATCTTGTTCCCAGTGCACTACGTTGTGGCCTCATCATACAGACTGGCTACCCAAGCCGTTGCTTACAAAATAAAGAAAGCTTGCAGGGAAAATATCATTTTTTTGGCTTTATAAATGCAATTATTGCCGCTGCTTCTATACACAGTACAGATGTGCCACTTTACAGGTAGACTAAGGGGATCGCCCAGGCACTATATTGAAAGGAATTTTTTATTTTTATGCGTTCACTTTAAGCATCAATATATCCCTGCTCATTTAAATATGACATTTTTTACAAACTTTTTTTCATTGATACATGTTCCCCAGGGTAGTACCTGGGCCCATATAACCATTGTATGCCCAATTACTTGCATATAAGACTTCAAAATGGGCACTATTGATTTTTCTAGTTCAGGTCCCATAGACTTCAATGGGGTTCGTTATTCGGTTCCAGACGTTCGCGATGTTCAAAAGTTCTGGTGCGAACCATACAGGGGGTTCAGCCCATCCCTAGAGGTAATGATAGGCGGCACTGATAGGCATCACTGATGGGCACTGTTGGGGCTACATTAATAATCAGTACGCTGATGATCAGTGCACTGATTATCAGTGTAGATCCCGCCTGTGTGGATTGCTGCTTAACGGCTCTCCTATCCTCACGAGCTGTCAGCGTGAAGAGAAGATTGCCGATAAACGGAAAATCCTGTTTACATTGTGATTAGCTGTGATTGGACACATTCAGTGTCTGGAGAACACAGCAATTACAGAACCCTGCCGCACTCACTAGAGGATGTCATATGATACTAGGGTTGCCAGATTTTCTTCAAATCAAACCCTTACACAGTGCACAGCTATTTTTTTTTAATAGTATAAACTATACATATATTTAGCTATTAACCACTTAAAGTGGTGTTCCAGCTGTTTTTTTTAAAGTCAGTAACTACAAACACTGTAGCTGCTGACTTTTAATAAGGGCACTTATCTGTCCAGCGAGCCTGATAAGTCGGCCCCCCAAGGCCGATCCGTCCATCGGACCAGGTGCCGACGCCGCCATCCTGCCCGTTTCCTACTGTGCAATCGCGAGTTGTGCGGTGCTTTGTGAATGGCCCTGTCGTTTTCTGGGACACACACATTTCCCAGAAGACAACGTGGCAGCTCGCCGAAGAGGGAAAGTGACAGAACAGTGGCGCAGAATAGTAAGAGCAGATTAGGAAGACTGCCTAGCAACAGGGGTTTCTGGTAAGTAAATTTTTTTTTATATATTTTTTAATGTCATTTAATGTAAATTTTTTTGTTTTGTGGGCCTCTGCTTTAAGGACCAAGCCTCTTTCTGAGATTTGTTGTTTTCACGTTAAAAACATATTTTTTTTGCTAGAAAATTACTTAGAACCCCCAAACATTATACTTTTTTTTCTTTCTAACACCCTAGAGAATAAAATGGCGGTCGTTGCAATACATTCTGTCACACCGTATTTGCGCAGCAGTCTTACAAGCACACTTTTTTTGGGAAAATTTTTTTTTTAATAAAAAATAAAACAGTAAAGTTAGCCCAATTTTTTTATATTGTGAAAGATAATGTTATGCCGAGTAAATTGATACCCAACATGTCACGCTTCAAAATTGCGCCCGGTCGTGGAATGCCAACAATCTTTTACCCTTACAAATCTCCATATGCGACGTTTAAAAAATTCCACAGGTTTCATATTTTAAGTTACAGAGGAGCTCCAGGGCTCGAATTATTGCTCTCACTCTAATGCCACGTACACACGGTCGAACTGTATGACGTACTTAGTCCGTTGAAACACATTTCAGCGGACAATCCGCTCGTGTGTGGGCTTCAGCGGACTTTTTCAGCGTGCAGTCCGGAGTACTAAGAATTTTGGTTTTTCCAAACATCATTCCGTCGTACTTTGTTTTCAGCGGACAATACGGTCGTCAGTATGCTAGTCCGACGGACTAAGAATGGCGCATGCCCAGAAAGGATTTACAGGGCTTTGCTGTGTCTTGGACTTCCTATTTCTAGTCCCGTCGTACGTGCTGTACGTCATCGCGCAAGCTTTCGTCGGACTGTTTGTGTATCCGTGTGTGGTCAAGTCCGTTCAGTGGAAAGTACGCCGGATTGTCCGTCGGATTGTATGACGGACTAAGTCCGTCATACAGTTCGACCGTGTGTATGCGGCATAACGGTCGCGATGATACATCACATGTGTGGTTTGGACAACGTTTTCATATGCAAGTGCTACTCAGGTATGCGTTCGCTTCTGCACGCGAGCTCATCAGGACGGGGGGAGTTTAAAAATTCTTTTTTTTTTCTTATTTATTTTACCTTTTATTTTTATTTTTTACACTCTTTAAAAAAAAAAAATTGTGTCAGTTTTATTCCTATTACAAGGAATGTAAACATCCCTTGTAATAGAAAAAAACCATGACAGGACCTCTTAAATATGAGATCTGGGGTCAAAAAGACCTCATATCTCATATTTACACTAAAATGCAATAAAAAATAAAGCGAAAAAAAAATTTTGTCATTTAAAAAAATGACCCTTTAAAGAGGAAGTAAACCCTGATGGGTTTACTTCCTCTTTCATTCCCTGCAAAGGTAAAGCATAATGGACTACTATGCATCGCATAGTAGTCCATTATGTGTCACTTACCTGACACAGGAGCCAGCGAAGTCACCGCTGTCCCCTGTAGTACGGCGCATCCATCTTCTCGGTGGGTCTCGCCGCTCCGCCGCTGTCATTCGGCGAAGCCGCAATGACGTCACTCCCGCGCATGCGCACGGGAGCCGCCACTCACGGCATATCGCCGTTGGCCGCGGCACGCTCAGTGCGCCTGCGCGCTGCTGTCTATGCCGTGTGCCGTAGACAGCGGTGCCTGTCTTTCAGCAAATATCTCCTAAACCATGTAGGTTTAGGAGATATTTCTTGGACCAACAGGTAAGCCTTAATCTAGGCTTACCTGTAGGTCAAAGTTGGTTGTAAGGGTTTACATCGCTTCCACCCTAAAATGATACGGAGACTGGTGGCCATCTTCCTCTACCTCATCTCCATGTCAGGCCACAAGAAAGATCCGATCAACTCCACCGCTGCCGGTGGCCCCGGTAAGCAGCGGAGGGCACCGGAGCACGGCGGGAAGGGGGAGGGCCCTCTCCCGGAGCTGAAAAAGTGATCTTGCGGCGCTCACTGAAGAAGAAGATGCCGTGGTTATGGCAGCTAGCTGCTGTCATAGCAACGATATTCCTCTTCAAACAGCCGATGTATAACAACGGTGGGTGGTCTGGAAGTGGTATAACATTTCTAATCACATGACATTAATAACAAGAGTCCCCTTTACATCAGAGTCCACAGAGGTCCCCTTTTACATCTGAACTCACAGAGTTCCCTTTTACTGTAAGGGGGGACTCTCTAGACTCTTATGTAAGGGAGAACTCTGGGGACCCTGATTTAAGGGGGGGAACACTGAGCACTCTGATGTACTAAGAGGACTCTGCTGTAAGGGGAAACACTGTAGCCTCTGGTGTGAAGGGGAACTCTGATGTAAGGGGTGCTCTGAGAACCCCGATTTACCTTAGTTTACTCCTCAGAGGCAGGAGAGAGAAGGGGGAAGACTTCAGTCACAGACAGGGATGGATGGTGAGCTCACTCACCCCTTGGCAGTCAGCACTTCTCATCCAGATGTATCTGAGGCTGCTAGACTTCCAATTTCCAACCCCAATATCACTTTTCTGAGGCACAAAACCAGGGATTGGAGTGTGGGCAGACACAGAGGGGTAGGGACGGGAGAGAGGTGCAGATCAAGCCCTCTCTCCTCTCACATCTGTGTGTTTTTGTTGGGGGAGGGGGTGTGTTAGTGCTGGCTTTGGGCAGTATGAAAGAGTGTAACAGACACTCTCAGCTTAGCCAACTGCAATCAGCATCCCTGCTGGGAAGCCATAGTCTAGACTGAATAATATGTCCGGGTTTTAGGCAGTCTGAAACCCGGACACATGATTCCAAACCCGAACTGGTAAATCCTGGACACGTGACAACCCTATATGACGTCCCCCCAGCAATGTACGACCGCAGAGATAGCACAGTTGTGAATACATCACCATGGTTACTTGCATCTTTAAGAGGGACACGCAGAGCCCTTGCTCTCTCCACCTGTCCAGCCTATCACCGCTACCTCACTCCCACTAACAGTAGGGGGTCCTGCCGTGCACCTTGCGCTGACTCAATACATTTACTTCACTTATCTCCTCCTCTTCTATACTTGTGTACAGGCTGGGGCCCTCTGTGGTGGTGATCTGCTTTTGTTGCTATGGGAGATGAACCTGCTCAAGGATAGAGAGTACTGACAACAACTCCACCTGTCACATGTACACGCTTATGACAGGCTGCTAGAGAAAGCTTTGTGACCCTTGGCAATCACTTGCTTGTACTTCACACTGTATTAACTCCCACACTGATGTCTTCATACCCTAATGTGCTTAGTGACAAGAGCTGTAGACTATGTGTGCTGGTTGCTTGCATTAAACCCTTTGAACAACTTCAGGCCAAGCAAGGGCAACATTTCCAACTCAGAATGAGGACAGACACAGGTAACAGTTCAACATAAAGTTAAGGCTTTCCCTAACATCCCTAGTCCCTAAAGTCAGGACTGTGGCTGCCCCAGTATACCTGCATAGGATGAGTCTACAAATGGCAGAGTCCACAGGAGGTTTCTTACAATTTTGGCATTAGACTGTCAATCCAGACTCCACAAATGGCGACAAGCAAAATATCTCTCTAGCTCCGAGCCCCGGGCCTTTGGGTGCGGACCCCTGTTCCTTTTATATCACACAGAACCGGTGGGTCAGACCCAGCAAAGCCCACCAAAATGAAAACCTGGGAACATAATTGACCATACCCTTCCCAACCAGGGGCAGTGTTAACCTCTACCTGCCTACACGCTCCCGAGCCACGCTCTGTGTCCCCTGGCTTCCTCTTCACTGGCTGTGATTGACAGCAGCAGGAGCCACTGGTTCCCACTGCTGTCTCTGAACCTATGAGCAAGGAGCGAGCTGAGAGAACTGCTGCTCTCGGGCACAGCGCTGGATTGAGATTGGGCTCAGGTAAGTATAAGGGGAAACTGGGGTGGGGGAGCAACATACTAAAAGGCTTTTCACCTTAATGCAGAGAATGCCTTCAGCCTTTAGAATCAGATCAAATAAACCACGGTTAAAACCAACAATTGTCATGTGTTTGCTTGGGAGACATCTCAGTCGTTAATCTTAAATATTAAAATTTATAATCCAAACCACTGAATAAAATATTGGCCTAGATGTAACCTGTGACACACAAAAAAGAAATACGTATGTCACACATTAATGTTAGGTCACTTCCAGCTCCGGACACAGACAGTTTTGTGAGCAGCCTGGTCACACGGAGACCTTTGAGGCTATAATACCAGCCCTATGAAAGGGTGCAAGTGATGATCCAGGAGATGAATACTTTAACGCAGGAGATACAGGGGTTGATTTACTAAAGGCAAAGTTGCTCCAGAGCTTAGTAAATGAGCAGAAGCTCTGCTGACTTCCATCATCCAATTGTGTGCAAGTAAAAATGCTGTTTTTTTAAATTTCCTTGCATGTGATTGGGTATTCTTTCAAAGTTAACTTTTATGATACAATCTTATTAATTTGCTTCACATCATTTTGTAAAAGCAAAATACATATACACTGGTCTTTTGTGTACTGACGCATTGTCAGGGAACTCACCATGTGAATGTCCGTCCCTGTGTAGCAGCGGTTCACTTTCGTTCCAGGCACCATGCGCGGTGTCCCCATCAGAGGCGTACAAGTTCCGGAATCTCACCCTATATAAACAGGATCCTGACCTGATACCAGTGCTGGATCGTCTTCAGCTGTCCCTGAGATACCTGATCGTTGTTTGTACCTGTGGCCTTGTTCCTGATTACCCGACTTGCTCGACTATTCTTTTGGATCATCCCTGCTTACTATTTCCTGGACTATTACTGACCTTGGCTTAGACTTCCTACTTCGACTTGCTTCCTGATTTTGTAACTCATTGCCAGCACGTTGCCAGACCCCTGCTAGTCCTTGACTACACACCTGCTTTTTGTTCCTGTACCTCGTTGCCAGCCAGTTGCCGACCTTGCTTGTTCCTGACGTGCAGTGTTTTCCTCACACTTGCTTGGCTTCCACTGTATCCCTCCGGTGACCGGCCTACGCCTCTTCCTCTGTGAGGACCCAGCATCTTCAGGCCTTCATCTTCAATCTGCAGGCACCTGCACACTTTCGCTGCCTCCACACTCCCTGTTCCCACCTCCAGGGGTGTTGAGACCGGAACCGTGCAAGAGGCCACCCCCAGCAGTCTGACTCCGCTGTAAGGTACGTGACACGCATTTCATGGATAACTCCACTTCTTCAGGAGCTGCCAGGCTAGTATTGTATCAAAATTGATCTTCAGATGAATTTTGATACAATACTAGCCTGGCAGCTCCTGAAAAAGTTGTGTATTCCATGAAATGCGTCAGTAGCCGCCAGTCTAGTATTGTATCAAAATTGATCTGAAATTAAATTCTGATACAATACTAGACTGACCACTCCTGAAGAAGTGGAGTATTCCATAAAACGTGTCGGACCACAAAGGACCAGCATATATATATATATGTATATCACTTTTACACAATGATTTGGTAAAACCAATAAATATGACTGTATAATAGATCTATTTATGGAATATTGTATGGTATAGTAGTATGTTTTTATACTTAATTGAATAAAGAAAGTATATTTTTTAATATTTGTGCCTCAAAAATCCCATCTTTCACAATACGCTACTAGAAATGTACAATACAGGGGTGTGGCACTTTACAATTTAGGATTACGCACTCAGAAGGTAACCTAGTGACTAACAAAGCCTTTCTCTTCTTCCTTCTCCTGGGCTCAGAGTAGCCTGTTGATGGCAACTGTTTCTAATGCACCCTCTTCTTCCTGCTCCTTCTATTCTGAAAAGCTCACCATAGCCCTGCAAATTGGCATTAAGCAGTTGGCAGAATGATTGAATCACTTTGTAAGCAAGCACCTAAAATGTCACAGGGCTCGGTGGGAGCTGCAACTCAATGATCCAAGTTGACAGCAAAAAGCCCACTTTCATTCTCCTATCCCCATCCACGACATTCTCCTTCTGCAACATCCACTGCAATATCCGAAGCCTCTAGTTTCAGGAAGGGGTGTCTCACAAATGCTTTCAGGTGATTAGGATACCCCAGGGGAGAATTACTAAAAGTGGTGCAGAATAAAATCTGGTGCAGCTGTGCATAGTAATCAATAATCATCTTCTAACTTCAGCTTGTTCAATTAAGCTTTGAGAATAAAACCTGGAAGTTGATTGGCTTCTGTGCACAAATTCACCAGATTCTGTGTGCACCAGTTTTAATAAATCTCCCCCACCATGTCAAGTAGGAAAGAGACATTGAGGTGGGTCAGCCGAATTCTTGAACCTCAGCAGAATTCTCCTACTCACATCCACTCTGCAGTCTCCAGCAGTACAAAAATGTTTCCAATCAATCCTATGAACAGTATCTACATCCGAGCTTGGCAAAGCTGCTGGCTATGCAGTTGTTCCCATTCCAGCTCACTGAATCAGCTCCCTTCACAGTGGCAGGTATCCGGTCAATAAATATTTTGCCCAGAAGGCCACACCCACCACCAGCATATGGAATGCAATGTGTAGTAGTGGTGTATCTCTGGACCATGTTGTTAGCACCAGGGTAAACATGGACGGGGAAACACAACATGTTTCTTTTATAGAGCACTAGGTCAGTGAGAAGAATACTGTACAGGACAGGGCGCACTGCTAGAGCTGGTGGTGGCAGACACCAAGGGGGAATTTATCAAAAGTGGAGTATCTGTGCATGACAACCAATCAGCCTCTATCTTCAGCTTGTTGTGTTAAGCATTGAAAGAGAAAGAGATAAGCTAATTGGTTGCCATGCACAACTGCTCCAGATTCTGATTGCTCCAGTTCTTATAACTTCCCCTGCAAGTGTCTTGTCCGGTGATGATAGAAATATCACCTGTACCCCTCCCCCTTACTGGCCGTATTCTGCGATTCTTCAGAACCAGCAGTTTTCTCCAAGTACCCCAGAGCATATATATAACATTCCAAGATAAATGCTGTTTTACCTGCGTAAAAACCTCATCATTGTGATCCTCAAAGAGAAGGCCCACTATTGGGTGGCCACATCATTAGATCTCTGATACAAGGGTAAAATAGCCCATCTACCCATCAAATACTGTCTGAAAAGCAATCCACTGCGTATCACTCTTTAGAAGTCAACGCTAGTGTAAATAAGCCATATTGGCGCCACTTAATGTTTCTGCATCTGGGCCTCAGCTGACAAACTTCTAATGTTTTCTACAGGGTAACTCCTACATTGCACCTCGAAGTTTGCAGTATATTCCAGTGTTCCAGCACTATAAAGTCACTACACATAATGTTTTTGCAGCTGGACCTCAGCTGTCAATGTTGTAATGTTTGCTACAGGTAAAATCTTGCATTGCACCTCAACATTTGCAGCCTATTCTGGTGCTCCAACGCTCAAAAGTATTTGTGGATATTGTCTTTCAGATAATACACTCTAATTTTTATTGCAAGATAAAACCTGCGTACATACTAGCCAACCACTGATCAATATTTGTGGCTATTATCCCTCAGATAATATTCTCTAATTTTTATTGCAAGATAAAACCTCCCTCGTCATTTTCTCTCCCTCTCTTATATCACAGCCTATCCAAGCTGCTTACATGCTGTTCAGCCACAAAACATTTTGGCTTTTGTCTATCTGATCATACACAGAAAAGTTTATTTAAATATAAAACCAGCCTCGTCTCTCCCTCTTATATTGCAGCCTACTCAGTTTGCTAACATACTGGCCAGACATTGAACAATATTTGTGAATATTGACACCACAATAATACACTGTAATGTTTATTCAAGATAAAACCTGCATTGTCTCTCCATCTTATATTGTGTCCTAAGCAAACTGCTTATCTACTGTTCAGTTACTGTATTATATGCATGGCTATGGTTTCTCAGCTAATACATTTAAAATTGCAAGACAAAACCTGCCACCTTGCCTACCTGCCTTGCCATGCTGGCAATTCAAGTGCACTTGTATTTTCCTGATGATTTTCAATGTCTTTCAAACAAATACAATATTTAGGGAATAATTGGGGATGGGAAGGCATTTAAGGAATGTGAGGTTGTGATTTTTAAGTTTTTTTGCACTCTGATGTTACATTTTATTAAACTTACTCGGCAATGCAGTGTGGTACAGTAAAAAAAATAAAAACATTAAATTAAATTGCGGGCTTTAATGTTCTTTTTCAGGAGTAAACGTATCTATAGCTTTTACATCTGTTGTGAGTGACTGCTACTTCCACCAGTCAATTTAAGCCTATTACCACAGAAAATGCTACCTAAAAATTATAATTTTTTTCAATATGAGATAAATTATATTGGGATGCCACTACTGCATTTAAGCCAAGCTAAGTATAAAAAATATAAAAAATCAATTACAAATCCAAAATGTGATGCCAGAGCCAGAATCGCTGATGCTGTCCTCAAAAATCATGCTGCCATAAACAGCTTAAAGGCATATCCCAAGCATATGCAGCTATTTCAATATTTGGTGCTTTTTCCATGTTTTTAAAAAAAATCTATATTTTTTCCCCCCCCAATGGCAGTGCCCAGCTCCCTGTGACCTTGACAATAGCTTGTCTATAAGCTGTGACAGTGCGAGGCGCTGCCACTGTGTAAAAGTCGTAAAAAGGGACAGAGAGTCCACACGAATGCAGAGTGTGGGGCTCCAGAATATCGATTTAGAGCACAAAAAAGAAAGTTGGAGAGTTCAATGAATTTGGGGGGGGGGAGGAGTCGCCATACTACTGTCCAGTTATTGCAGGACATTGGAAGGCTGCGTGTGCAATTGTGCACAGCCTTTATAAGGAAAGGCTTGGAGATAGCTCAGTGCTCTGGTTAGGAGACAGGTGTTCTCTGTTTAGGAGACAGTACTCCATGAAAGGAGGTTCCGTGTCCGGAGGGATGAGAAAATTGAGAGGGCTAAGCGGGTCTGGAGGACTGAGAGATCAGAGACAACTAAGCAAGTCCAGAAGACTGAGGAAACCTAGAGGTCTCTGAGAATGGAGAAAGGCTAGGGTGTCAGGAATTCCCCTATCAAGAGGCAAGGGGCATGAGCCCGTGCAGCAGATAGCTGCAAATCAACAGGCTGAGAGAGCCAGGAGAGCTGGGTGAGCTGAGAGAGGGGTACACAGAGGTACTGTGTCAGATGGTCTGAGAGATTATCCATACTCCAAAGGCCAAGGTTTAAGGCCTACATAGTGCTGTTGCTGAAGAGAGGAAGTCAGGTGGCTTGGTATTAGTTTTACAGTTCCTGTTTTGACAGTGAAAAACCCTGTGTGGAATAATCGGGGGGGGGGGGGGGGCAGCGGGTCAATTGTAGCAGGCAAGTGACAATCTGTAACATGTGGCAGGTGACGTGGCAAGTGAAAATCCGCAACTTGTGACAGGCAACGTGGCAAGTGACAATCCGCAACGTGTGGCCAGCAGGGGCTGATACAGAAGGGGCAACGGGACAATTGCCTCCCCCGAGAAATTAGTTGTGTGTGAATGAGCAGGCGGGCAGCTTGGCGGACAAGTGGGTGAGCAGGCGGCTGGCCAATCAGCGGACCTGCTCTGCATCCCTGCAGTTCCTCCCTCACTCTGCAGGCAGCCACGGGCAGCAGAGGGATTACATCATCTCTCTGCTGCTTGACTTCACTCTGGGACACAGGAAGTGATAATCCCACTTTAGGAGGAAAGTGACACAGCAAGTGACAATTGTAGCAGTCAAGTGACAATCTGCAACGTGTGGAAGGTAAAGGGAAGCCCGGAAACGCAGGCTGGACGGAGGTGCAGGGCTGGCATGACTGATGCTAGGTAGCCCCTATAGGGTTAATCCTAGTGAGAAGATAGAGGGAGGGGTGGAGCTGCAGGAAGGGAAGAGGAGAGGGCGGAGTGTTATAAAAGTAAGGGGAGGAGTCACGGCAGGAAGCGTGGGGTCACAAGGAAGAAGTTGGCCAGCAGTGAGGACGCACAGGACGAGCTCCGGCGGCACGGCGGTATCGCGGGCGGGACGGGTGGGTTTTGGCACACGGGGGGGCTTTTGCTGGACAGTACTTACCATGGGGGACGTAGCGGAGCTTTTGGAGCGGCTCCGGGCGGCAGCGGGAACACGTGGGGCGGACTGGTTACAGGAACAGGTGGCGGCCATAACACGTGCAGCGGCGGGGGGGCCAGTAGAGGGGGGGGATGGCACACCACGCGCTCGGCGGTCCAGGCCACCGGAGCGCTTCTCACCTGGCCCCTCCACCAGAGTCCAGCGCCCTACCAGGAGCCCGATAGCGGACCCGCCGGCCCCCCCCGCGAAACGGTCTTCAGCGGGGGCTCGGGGGGGGTCCGGGCGGAATCCTATTCGTGGGCGGGACTCGGGGAGCGGGGGCTTGGAGTCAGCAGTCACCCCCTCCCCACCGGCGCGGTCAGGGGATGGACGGAGCACGGTCCCCCTTGCGGCCGCGGTGCAGCCGCCGCGGGGGGAGACCCGGCGGAGGAGATCCAGCGACACACCTGCGCGTCCGCTACCAGACGCGGCGGGCAGGTCGGAGCGGAGCGGAAGTGGAGCCCGGAGGGTGGACGGGGACAGGCCTACGGGGCCCGCACGGGGACGCAGTGCGGGCGCCTTGCTCGGCAGGAGGGTCGGTCGGGCCTGCTGCGACGACAGAGCATCTACTAGCACAGCTGCTGCACCCCCGGGCTGCTCCACGGCCGGAGGGTCTGCTACGCCTATGCCGTCCGAGGCAGATGCGCTGTCGGGTTCCGAAGAGGACGTCCTGGGTCGAGTGGCGGCGGCTGGAGTTTCCGGAGGGACGGCTGACGGGAGGGGACCCACGCAGCCAGGTAAGGGGCTTCAGTTTCCTTCTCACATTTTACCTGATGCTTTGGGGTGTCTGTCGGGGGGAGGAGTTGGGGGCGCGGCATGGGCATGGCAGTTTTTTCAGGGGGGGGCCGGGGGAACCCCCGCCTCGGGACTTCCGGCCGGGAAAAAAATGGGCGTCTGCTGGCAGTTTAACGAGGGGGCCTGCAAGTTCGGGGGGTCCTGTCGATTTAAACATGAGTGTTCCGGTTGCGGTGGCTCGCACTCCCTCTCCCGTTGTTTTAAAAAGGGCAAGCGCGCCGGGGAACCTGCGTTCAAGGGGAGCAACCCCGGTGAGGGTGGAAAGGATGCGTCCTTTTCTAAATAGGTACCCGGACAAAAGGGCTGCGCGGGTGCTGGGGGAGGGGTTTGCGGTGGGGTTTCGGATTCCGTGTTCGTTAGAAGTTGTTCCGCCGTTGGCTAGGAACTTGAGGTCCGCCCTGCAGCATCCGGGGGTGGTTAGCGAAAAATTGGCTAAGGAGGTTGCCTTGGGTAGGATGAGTGGCCCGTTCGTGGAACAGCCGTTGCCGGTTTTGGTGGTGTCGCCGTTGGGGGTGGTGCCTAAGAAGGAGCCTAACAAGTTCCGGCTTATCCATCATCTGTCCTTCCCAAAAGGGGGTTCCGTGAACGATGCCATCGATCCCGAGGCCTGCACGGTGTCTTACACGTCGTTTGACGCGGCGGTGGGCTGGGTGCGGCGTTACGGTAAGGGGGCCCTTATGGCGAAGTCTGACATTGAAGCGGCTTTTAGGCTGTTGCCGGTGCACCCGGAGAGCTTTTGGCTCTTGGGGTGTTCTTGGCAGGACCGGTTTTACGTGGATCAGTGCTTGCCCATGGGCTGTTCCGTCTCCTGTGCCTTGTTTGAACTGTTTAGTTCATTCTTGGAATGGGTGGTGCGCGACGTGTCGGGCTGGGCGTCGGTGATTCACTACCTGGACGACTTTCTCGTCGTGGGCCCCCCGTCCTCCAATGTGTGTGCGATCCTGTTGGCCACGTTGCAGCACATTGCGGATCGTTTTGGGGTGCCGTTAGCGGCCGACAAAACAGAGGGGCCGGCCACGGTCTTGAGTTTTTTGGCCATTGAAATAGACACCGAGGTGATGGAGTGCCGCTTACCGGAGGACAAAGTCGAGGGACTGAAGCAGGAGCTGAGGGAGTTGGTCGGCGTGCGGAAAGTGCAGCTGCGGAAGCTGCAGTCGGTCCTGGGTAAGTTGAATTTTGCTTGCCGGATCATTCCGATGGGGCGGATATTTTGCCGACGGCTGTCGGGGGCTACGGCGGGTGTTCTGGTTCCGACCCACTTCATTCGTTTGACAAGGGACCTTAGGGAGGATTTGAGGATTTGGCAGACTTTTTTGGAGGGCTTCAACGGACGGTCGGTGTGGATGAAGGGCCCGGTGAGTAATTTTGACGTGGAGTTGGTGACAGATGCGGCAGGGTCAGCGGGCTATGGGGCCTTTTTTCAGGGGCAATGGAGCGCAGAGGCGTGGCCCCGGTCGTGGGTGGAGGCGGGGTATGCGAAGAACCTGGTGCTGCTGGAATTGTTTCCGGTGGTGCTGGCTATGGAATTGTGGGGGGAGTCGTGCCGGGATCTGAAGATCAGGTTGCACTGTGACAACATGGGCGTGGTGCAGGTGATCAATCGGATGTCGGCGTCTTCGCAGCCGGTCATCCGGCTGCTGCGCCACCTGGTGCTGAGGTGTTTGCAAGCGAACATATTTTTGTATGCGGTTCACGTACCAGGGGTGGACAATAACGTGGCTGATGCCTTGTCTCGATTCCAGTGGGAGCGGTTTCGGGCGTTGGCTCCGGAGGCGGCGAGCGAGGGGATCCCCTGCCCGGGGTGGCTCTGGGAGGTTGCGTTGGAATCGCCACGGACTGGATCAGGAGGTCGGTGAGCGGTGCGACATGGGCGGCATACAGTAAGGTGTGGAAGGAATGGATGGACTTTACACGGCTAGCGGACGCTGAGCTGGGTGGGGGTGGCGATCAGGGGCTGTGGGTGTTGTGCTTTGTAGCTAAGATCATGGAACGCTTGGGGTCGGTGTCATTGCTTGAGCGTAAGCTTGCGGCGCTGGCCTTTTGGTTTAAGCTGCGGGGGGAGATTCATCACACAAAAAGTTTTTGGGTCAAGCAGGCGGTTAAGGGGTACAAGAAGGGCAATCCGCGAAGGGATATGAGGAGGCCGGTGACCTTCCAGGTCTTGCAGGTTATCTGCGAGCGGTTGGGGGAACAGTGCACTTCGGATTATGAGGTGCGGTTGTTCCGAGCGGCTTTTTCGTTGGCGTTTTTTGGGGCTTTTCGGGTGGGGGAGTTGGTCAGTCCGGCAAAGACTGTTGGGGGGGGTCTGTTGGGTCAAGATGTGACCCTGGGAGCTGATAGGGTGCGTTTGCGGCTGCGTAGGTCTAAGACGGATCAGACAGGGAATGGGGTGGACATATGGTTGTTTGCGCTGCCGGGGTCGGGAGTATGCCCGGTGAGGGTGGTTTCGGAGTTCCTGGGGGTTCGGCCGCAAGGGGTGGGCCCGTTGCTGGTGCATCAAGATGGCACCTTTTTATCTCGTTTTCAGTTTGTGGCTGTGTTTAGGAGGTGTCTGCGGGCCGGGGGTTTGGATTGCTCTCAATTTGCCTCCCACTCCTTCCGCATTGGGGCAGCCACTGAGGCGGCCAGGTGCGGGTTGGACGAGGCTGTGGTCAAGAGGATTGGGCGCTGGGAATCACGGAGGTTTCGGTCGTACGTGCGGCCACACCTGATGTGAGCGGAGTTCGGGGTTTGGTTCATGTTGTACAGGTGGTGGGGGGGGGCTGTATGTGTTAAGGGGTCGTGGTCGGGTTTGGCATAGTTGCTTTAGTATTTTGTTTTTTCCTTTCAGATGGAGGTCGCGAACGCCTCGTCTGGATTTTGGGGCACTCCTATGTTTTTTGGGGTGCCAGGAGAGCAGATGTCAGGCCGGAAGGAAGGCAGCTGGGGATTTCCCGGGGGGAGGCAAGCATACGGTGGTTGGGGATCCCCGGGCTTAAATGGGAAAGGGTGGTGCCGGAGTTTCATAGGTACGCCAGACTGGATAGGCCCCCGGATGTGTTGGTGTTGCATGTGGGGGGGAACGACTTGGGGGTCCGGTCCACCAGGGACATCGTTTCGGATGTAAAGAGGGATTTTCTCATGCTCCGGAGGGATTTTCCGAGTATGGTGGTGATCTGGTCGGACATTTTTGCGCGGACCGCATGGCGTATGGCTCGCTCGGTGGTTCGACTCAACAAGGCTAGGATTAAGGTTAATAAGGCCCTGGGGAGGTTTGTGTCCCGGAATGGGGGATTGGTGATACGGCACACGGAGTTGGAGGTGAATGTGGGCATGTACCTCAGGGGGGATGGAGTACACCTCACGGCAGTAGGAACTGACCTTTGGACCCTGGGGGTGCAGGGGGGTATTGAGAGGGCTCTGCGGGTGTGGAGGGGCCCTTAAGGCTAAGGGGGTCAGCCTTGCGGGCGGTGGCGGTGTCTTTGGTCTTTGACGGGGTAAAGGAAATTAGGTGATGGAACGGTGTGGGGGGCTCATAGGTGGTATGTCCCCCTTTTTTGGTGTATCCCAGTGGAAGGGTAGGCTGGGATACGGGTTTGGTGACACTGCGGGAAGGTGGGGGTTGTCTCCGGGCTGTTAAACGGCCGGAGGCCTTGTATGGTACAAAATTTGGTCCCGCAGTGGGTGTGGAAAAGGGTAACGTTAAAATGGAACCGAGGTACCGTCAAAGACCAAACGACTGGGAGTTGTAATTGCTGCTGCAAGATATATATATATATAAGTATGTTCTATTTAACATTAAAGTTATTTATTTTATTTTGGTTAAAGGTTTTGGTTAAAATAAAAGGCTGCTATGGCCAATTTATACTCCAAACTCCGGTGTGGTCTATTTATTGGGAATGGGGGAGGAAAAATGGAACGGTACAGGTATGAGTAGTAAAAGGGAATATTTACGGAAGGGGTAATTACCGAATGCATAGGTCATGTAGCAAGTGGTAATCCGCAAGGTGTGGCAGGTGACGTGGGAGGTGACAATCTGCATCTGGTGACAGGCAATGTGGTTAGTTACAATCCACAACTTGTGGCAGCTGACGTGGAAAATGACAATCTGCAACTTGTGGCAGGTGACGTGGCAAGTGACAATCTGCAACGTGTGGCAGATGACAATCCGCAATGTGTGGCAGGTGACAATCCACAACGTGTGGCAGGTGATGGGACATGTGACAATCTGCAATGTGTGGCAGATGACAATCTGCAACGTGTGGCAGGTGATGTGGCAAGTGACAATCCGCAACTTGTGGCAAGTGACAATCCGCATCTGGTGACAGGCGAAGTGGCAAGTGACAATCTGCAACTTGTGGAAGGGGATGTGGCAAGTGACAATCCACAAAATGTGGAGAGTGACAATGTGCAACTTCTGGCAGGTGAAGTGGGAAGTGAAAATCCGCATCTGGTGGCAGGCAACTGTGGCAAGTGACACGCCCAAGGCTCCCACTGATTCTGCATTATAGTGAGTTAAACTATTTAATTTTATAAATTAATAATAGAAATAATGCGCTTCAATCATCCTGACACCATAAGAACCATGGTGCCTGGATGATTGAAGCGCCAACACCAGCCATTTCCCCTGATAAATTGCACGCAAAAATTTTTTATTTTCTGGCAGTGCCCCTCCCGAAACTAGACTCTGGAGCCGAGAAGCCCTAAAACACAGATCTTGCTGAAAAAGCTACTACCAATGAGTCACATTGTGTGATATTCACAGCCTTGAAAATTGAATTTTGTATCAACATATGCCCCATCCTAGATATCAATAGAATTTGTTGTTAAATTTTTCAGGTTTCAAAAAGGTTTGATGGAACCCACCAGAATCCAACCCAGGTAGGGATTGGCATCCCTGCCAATTATATGGCATATACACAGTATATGATGTATTTCACAGTTGAGGAGGTTAAAAAAACATTTGCATGGCCTTTCCTGCTGAAAAAACTATTAGCTAATTGTATGCTGCTTTGGGTTCAGCCCCATGTGTGACTTAAGGCAATGGATGATTCTTGCCTGGGGCGTCCAGATTCAGATTATATGAGCTGTCATGTCACTTGGAAACCACATATCTCTTTGGGCATTAAATATTGGGACACCATTGAAAGTGCAAACAGTATGACAGTGACTTTAACCACTTGACCTCCAGAAGATTTGACCCCCCCCCCCATGATCACGCCATTTTTTTCAATTTTTTCCCACAAATAGAGCTTTCTTTTGGTGGTATTTAATCACCTCTGCGTTTTTTTATATTTTCGCTATAAACAAAAAAAGGCCGACAATTGTGAAAAAAATACATTTTTTACCCAACAAGCGTGTATTGATTGGTTATAGCATCTACAAACTATGGGATATTTTAATTTTTTTGTTGTTTTTTTAAACTAGTAATGGCGGTGATCAGCACCGTATATCTAAGTTATACGGTTGGCAAGTGGTTAAGACGGCCCTGAGTAGAAGTAAAGGCAAAACGTTTTTGTTTTTTTATTCCAGATAGAGCATGAGAGTGTTAAAACCCATACTTTTTTTTTTTTTGTTATTTATGTTTGACTGGGGTGATTTTTCTTCACGTCCTGTCCCGTAGCCAAATCAGAAAGTGAGAGGAAATCCCTCCAAAATAAGGGAATACTGGGATCACCAGAACTAGTATCTACACTGGAAGATTTTTTCCTTTGTTATTGTTTTGGTATCAATATAAAATTTGGGATTACTACAGAAAGGAGGAGAATCAGCACAGTGGACACATCACACTAACAGTAAGTTATGCCCCTTGTGGCTACTTGTGTTTTTGGCTGCAATTAGGCTTTAACTGTGGCTGAGTAGAGCGAGTAATACAGCTTGGAATTTCTAGGAATTTAAAATATTAAAGGATTTGTTTTTCTATATTATTGTCTTTCTTTACATTTTGTTGCACACAATAATATACCACAAACCTCAACAAAAATGTCCTGTCACTCACTATATCTACTGCACATATTCAACATTATAACAAAGGCATATGTATAAAATATGTACTGTATAAAAGGCTGCAACTGATTTTGTCATGTTTTTCATATAAAATATCAATTACAACAGCTTAAAGTGGGTGTATAGTCTATTTTTTTTTACTTTCACCTACAGGTAAGCCTATAAAAAGGCTTACCTGTAGATAAGGAGTGACGATATTGCTGCTCCATCCACTCACAGCGCCGGAGCCGCGATATCTGGAAGACACGCCAAGGGAACATGTCAGCTCCCTCGGCCTGTATCGGGCGAGATGTCAGGGCCTCGTTCTAAGGTAAGTATTTCATAATGAGCTAGTATGCGGTGCATACTAGCTCATTATGCTTTTTCCCTTACAGTAGCTTTTACCTACAGGTAAGCCTATAAAAAGGCTTACCTGTAGATAAGAAAAATATCTCCTAAACCTGTATGGTTTAGGAGATATTCCCCTGGCAATGAGCCGCTGACTGCATGCGCACAGGGGTTTCTATGTTGGAAGCCCGGCAGACGCTGGACTCTTCCGGAAAGAAATCTCCCGCGTGCATACGCAGGAGTGACGATATTGCTGCTCCATCCACTCACTGCGCCGGAGCCGCGATATCCGGAAGACCCGCCGAGGGAACATGTCAGCTCCCTCGGCCTGTATCGGGCGAGATGTCAGGGCCTCGTTCTAAGGTAAGTATTTCATAATGAGCTAGTATGCGGTGCATACTAGCTCATTATGCTTTTTCCCTTACAGGTATGAAAAAAAAAATTCAGCGGGTTTACTACCGCTTTAACCTCTATAAAACTGCTCTGTAGAATTATGCCCACAAACACACAAAAACAATCCTGTTTTAAATAGATTTGAAAGGATGGGAACCTGGCACCTGGTAAACACCAACGGTTGTATATACAATCTCTTTTCCATGCTTGTCGGTAAAGCCATAACTCTGATTGCTGGAAATGACAGCACTAGATCCAAAACTCCCGAACCGATTTGATGCTGTTGGCGTACTGGAGGCCGATTCCCTATGATTGGCCTAAGAAAAAGAATCATAGCATATATGATTTGCTTATGTCAGCTGTTGTATGGGAAACATGTTCACTATGAGTTCAGGTCATTCTCTAACAATCTATTAAATGTTTCATATAAGAAGAAAAGAAGTTGAAGGAGTCTGCACTGCTGGAGAACTCTGCTCCTTCCTCTAGCTAACTCTCCTCTCCTGAAATACTCTGCATGGCACTTTTCAAACGCAATTGGGTCGCTTTTTTTAAGATCACATTGAAAAAAAAAGAAAAAAAAAAAAAGACGTTTTTAATAGCGCTTTTAGGGGTTTCAATGGGCAGAAGTGTTTTTAAAGAGCTTTTTACAGCGCTCCAAACATGCCACAAAGATGCTGCTTGCAGGACTTTTAGCTTGTGAAAGCACACTGGGTGGTGCGCTTGCAGGACAGTAGAAAAAAAGTCCTGCAAGCAGCATCTTTGGGGCATGTTTGGAGCTTTTTAAAAAGCGCTGCCAAAGCACCACAATAACGACTGGTGCTTTAACGGCTAATTTAGCAGCACTTCAGTGTGAAGGGGGTCTAACTCTCCCCTTCTGAAATACTCTGCACTGCTGGACGACTCTGCTCCTTCCTCTATCCAACTCTCCTCTCCTAAACTACTCTGCGCTGCTGCAGGACTCTGCTTCTTCCTCTAACTCTCCTGTCCTGAAATACTCTGTACTGCTGGAGAACTCTGCACCTTCCTCTATGTAAGTCTCCTCTCCTGAAACACTCTGTCCTGCTAGATGACTGCACCTTCCGCTATCTAACTCGTCTCTCCTAAAATACTCTGCTCTGCTGGAGGACTCTGCTTCTTCCTCTATATAATGCTCATCTCCTGAAATACTCAGCACTGCTGGAGGACTCTGCTCCTTTCTCTATCTAATGCTCCTCTCCTGAAATACTCTGCACTGCTGGAGGTCTCTGCTCCTTCCTCTATCTAATGCTCCTCTCCTGAAATAATCTGCACTGCTGGGGGACTCTGCTCCTTCCTCTATCTAATGATTCTCTCCTGAAATACTCTGCGCTGCTGTAGGACACTGCTCCTTGCTCTATCTAACTCTCCTCTCCTGAAATACTCTGCACTACTGGAGGACATCATACCTTGTTGGCCTTCAAAAATGTGATGTCTTCGTATTTAATCTGCCACCAGGTGTCGTCATCAAACTGCTTTCTAAGTTTTCCTTTCTGAACCAAGAGGAATATGGCAAACAAAGCTCCTCCCACAGCAGTCACTACGAGGGTACCAATCAGAGCGATCATAGGGGTGTCTGCCAAAAAGTTAAATTATGTAACATTACTTTTAAAATAGTATAATTATTATTATCATTATTACAGGGCTGCTGTACAACACATATAAAAGCAACTTGTGGAATGTGTGTAATACATCATGTGGAATAATGCATGTGGAATGTGTGTAATACATCATTTACAACAAATGGAAAGAGAAACTAGATCTACTAGAGACCTTTCCTGCAGAATATAGTATTTCAGGGGAGCAGAGTTAGATAGACTGAGGAAGGAGAAGAGTCCTCCAGCAGAGCAGAGTTTTTCAAGAAAAGAGAATTAGATAGTGGAAGGGACAGAGTTCTCTAACAGTGCAGAGTATTTATGGAGAGAATTAGAGGATTAGAGAATTAGAGGAAAGAGAAGAGTCCCCCAGCAAAGCAGAGTATTTCAGGATAGGGGAGTTGGCTAGAGGAAAGATCAGCGTCTTACAGCAGAGCAGAGTATTTTAAGAGAAGACAATTAGATAGAGGGAGGGCCAGAGTCCTCCAGCAGTGCAGAGTATTTCCAGAGAGAAGAGTTAGATAGTGGAAGGAGCAGAGTCCTCCAGCAATGCAGAGTATTTCAGGAGAGGAGAGTTAGATAGGAGAGCCCAGGGGCGGACTGACCATTCAGCCACTCGGGCCACTAGGGGGCCCCATCAGCGTTGCCAGCCTCAGTAAAACCAGGGACAGTATGTAAAAATCTGTGTTTTTTCTACATCTGTCTCTGAAATGTCCCTTACTGACATCCATTTGGTCTAAAAATCCAGAGATTATAGCTGTCCCGCCTCTCCAATACCTTCTCAGCCAATAGAAACATGTCTGTGTATACTGTGTGATTGTATACTGTGTGTGTGCGTTTGTGTATACTGTGTGGTCCCATAATCTCTGATTGCCTGGGGGCCCCATAATCTCCTATTGCCCAGGGGCCCCATGAGTTGTCAGTCCACCCCTGGTAGAGCCTACAATCAAATAGAGTATAAGAAAGGATACTGAAGGTGGAAGAGCTTACAATCCAATAGGGCAGCCATTCCCAACCTATTTAATATGGAGGAACCATTGAAATAGTGTTCTGGTTTCATGTAACCCTTGCTAAAAAATTAATTTCTCTACATCTCACTGTACATTGGTGTGATGGTGAAGGAGAAGATTGCTCCTTATATTTGTAGTCCATGGGAATAATTACACACTGACACAGATAGCTAAAATGATCTTTGGTTTAAGTGGCAGCTTATCTCAGTGGCAGCAATTGCTCAGGGAACCCATAGCAAGCTCTGGAGGAATCCTAGTTAAGAAAGCCATGTTAGGCTAGGGAAAATAAAATGTAGAAAAGCCTACAATCTTTTAGGTTATAAGGGAAAATATAGTAGGTGGAGGAACTTACACACTATTAGAGTATAAGGGAAAATACAGAAAGTAGAAGAGCTTACAACCTTTAGGGTATAAGGGGGAAATACAGAAGTTAGACGAGCTTACAGTCTATGAGGGTATGAGGTTAACTACAGAAGGTAGAAGAGCCTACACTCTTTTGGAGTATAGGGGAAAATTCAGAAGGTGGAGGAACTTACAACTTATTAGGGCATAAGGTGAAATACAGAAGGTATAAGAGCTTACAATCTATTAGGGTATAAGTAGGGTGGACCATACTGTAAGTATATCAAAAATATTAGTGTGTAAAATTTCCAGCACACTTACCAATTATCGTTACCTTGCACAGCTCATTGGAGAAGCCGCAGTCTGGACGGTCTTTAGGGCGATTAGGTCCAGGCCAGCTGATGTATTGGAAGGCATCTGTAGGACTAGCACATCAAACAATTGATATAGAACCAGAGTCTGCAAACACCCACCTCCTCTCCAGCAAGCAACATTCGCTAGTGCTGACATGTTCTTCTTGGCTTCTTCAGGGTGTGAGGTCTTCAGCTATCTTCACTAGCCAGCATGAGATGACCTAACTCCTGCACATGCACACGGGAGTTAAAGCATTCCAGCACCTGGTAGATTCCAGAATTGTACATCGAGCTGCGGACGCAGCCCAATTAGCGTATTTTCCCTGGACACCAGGCAGTCCCCAAAGCTGTCTAGTAGAGTCCCTAAACTGTTCCCAAAGCTACGCCTATTTTTTTACATACAAACGGGTATCTGTCCCTACCTATCCACACACTGTGGGTACACCAAAATGGCACAACAGGGGCTATACTGTATATACTTAGGAAAACAACTGTGCTTAATGCTAAAATTAAATGAAATAAATTATACCAGGGTAATTAAGAAAATAAATAAATGTCACAAATAATCTATACAGATACTATTGTGCTGGGTATAAATATCAGTGTTAACCAATCTTCAACCAATGAAATCATCAGACCCCTCCAATTTATCAGAATATCAAAAATATGAAAAATAGGAAAGTAATAAACTAAATAACACCACATGTGAATCATTCATGATAAGTTAGTTGATAGTGGACTGATGGATGTATCATGAACAGGTCACAGGTCAAAAATTGAGCATGAATCTGCATGCTTACCCTCTAAGTATAAATTCCCTCTACTCCCAGTGCAAATCTACCCTCCTATAGCCCCTAAGCTCAAATCATCTTTCTCTCCAAATCCCCCCCCCCCCCAAAAATCACCCCTCCTAGACCAAATCCTTTACCCCAGGGATAGACAATTAGTGGACCTCCAGCTGTTGCAAAACTACAAGTCCCATCATGCCTCTGCCTCTGGGTGTCATGCTTGTGGCTGTCAGAGTCTTGCTATGCCTCATGGGACTTGTAGTTCTGCAACAGCTGGAGGTCCGCTAATTGCATATCCCTGCTCTACCCCCACAAATTTCCCCTCTAAGCACAAATCCTCTACCCCCACTCTGAACCCCCCCAGCACAAATTCTCCCCCCCCAATCCATCCATCCTAGCAGAACCCCCCAAATTTCCCCCCTAGTATAAATACCCCCCAATCACCCCTACTAGCACAGATCCCCTCCCCCACTAATCTGCATTCTTACCCCCTAAGCATAAACTCCCTTTCCTTTCAGTACAAATCTGCCCCCCATCCTCCAGCCTCCCCTCCAAGCCCAAATCCTCTTTCTTTCCAAATTCCACCTCCCCCCCCCCGCCCAACAAATAAATTAACCCTCCTAGCACATATTCTCTACCCCTCAAATTTCCCCTCCAAGCACAAATCCCCCCCCACTCCAAATCCCCTCTCTCAGCATAAATTCCCCTCAATCCCCCCTCCTAGCAGAACCCCCCCCCCCCAAAAAGTCCCCTCCTAACATAAATACCCCCCAATTATTTCCACCAGCACAAACTCCCCCTCCCAAAACAAAATTCCATCCCCCCTCTACCATATCACCTCTTTTAGCACAATCTCCCGCCTAGCACAACTCCTCTTCCCCAATTTCCCCTCCTAGTATAAATAACCCTCAATCATCCCTACTAGCACAACCCACCCGAAAAAATAAATTTCCCCTCCTAGCAAAAATTCCCTGACCGCTCTGCCATATCACCTCTTCTAGCAAGACACCTCCCAATTCCCCCCTACGAGAAAAAAATCTTCCTCAATCCAGCCCCCCAAAAACAAATCCCGCCAAATCAACATTCCTAGCACACACTCTTAATTTCCGCTCCTATAAAAAATTTTATCCCCTGCTACCCTCCAAATTCCTCAACCCAACAAAAATCCCCCACCTCCCTAATCTCCTTGAGGTGCCTCCCACCTCACATGATACCACAATGCCCAGGGCAGCTGCGCCTTTTGCCCACCATTTGTCCCAGCCCTGGGTTCATATGTGGTGTTATTTACTTTATTATTTTCCTATTTTTCATATATTCTGATAAGCTGGATGGGTCTGATGAGTAAATTGGTTGAAGATTGGTTAACACTTTATACATGGGGCTACATATAAACTCTCTGTCTCAAATCTCAGTTCTGTATCCTATTATGCAACTATGTTTCAAAAAAGGTAGAACAGGGTGGGACTTTAATTGTGCCTCAGAGGAGTATGACAAAAATAGGATACAGATACTTTGATTATAGAAAAATCTATACATTTTATTAAACTGCTATATTCAATTAGACACAGGCTCTCCCAAGATGGCCACCAGAGTCCATCACTGACGGCATATTGATGCTATGCCTGGCCCCCATCCCCAGACAGAACAAAAGAAAAGATATTGCCTTTTCAATTAAGGAACTAAAGACGGGTGGTGAAAAGTGAGAACTACATGCCTAACACTTACCTGATCACTTTGCGGTAACTGTCATACTGCAGAACCGGGACAAATTGAGACATATTGCCAACCGACTGCAGGTCATATACGGAGTAATCAATGAAACGCTGTCCCTTTTCATCAATGCTCAGCAGCCCAGTGACTCCTGTGGAGCAGAATTACTAACATAAATGCCATGTAAGTATAGTATAACAAGGGGCATGGTCTGACGCAGCATGGAGTAGGACGTGTATGATCTGAGCGCCGTCCATTACTCCTTTACTAATTACTCCTGCACTCTGCAATCTCCTTCATCCGCCTGGGAAATCCCCATGAAGACCCTGCACATACCTTGCCACAACTCCACAATCTTCTGACTGAACGGCGGCCTGAATGGAGAGGCACTCTGCTATGCGGGCTGCCACATCTAGGCTTCTGCCTACTCCCGGAGGTTCATGGCCATCTTGTTCCTCCCAGCCTTTCAGCCAGCACTGCATCCCGGCCTTGCTGCCTTCTGGATCGCTCCTCGCCAGGTACTGTGAGACACCCTATTCGCTCTCCCCTCCATTCAGCCTAAGCAGTGCCACTATTGAGTGCCGGCCTGCAGATGATCCCCAGCCCCCAACATGTGAGCGGTGGCCATCTTGCTACACCCCAGCGAGCCTCACTATGACTTCTCAGCCAGATTCCGGCCCCGCATTGCTACCGGAGCACCCAGCCTGTCAGAGCACTATTCCTGGCTCAGTGTCCAGAGAGCATCCAGCTCTGCCAGAGGCGAGTAGCTGTTGTGGCCTTATCCCTGGTGCCATATACGGTGGCCATTTTTCTACACCCTCTTTCAGCTCACCCCCTATACTAACACCAGCATCACCCAGCCTGTTACACCTGCTTCCTCTTAATACCAGCCATGGCTCAGACGAAACCTAAGTCAGATGCGGCTGCCAAACTGGACAAATATCACAGAAATGAGAAAGACAACCTGGAGGATGATGGCGGAACCGTGTCGGAGGGGAGAGAGATGGCAGGAGCAGATACGGAAAAGGTATTGGAGGTCATATCTGCGCTACAAGCCACCCTTATGACTAAAATTGAGGAGATGAAGGTGGATATCTCCCTGGTCCGACAGGACCTTCATAAGCTCAAGGAATGGCTAAGACCTCGAAGACCAGATTGGGGAGGTAGAGGACGCGATCCCACCATTATAGAATTCACCCGAACGCGTGCAGTACCATATCAATGAACTCTTTGCAAAACAAGACGACATGGAGAACAGGCTCTGTAGGTGCAACCTTCGCTTTATTGGTCTGCCAGAAGGGTCTGAGGGGAAAGACCCAACTACATTCCTAGAACAACTGCTGATCACAACGTATGGCAGAGAGGCCTTTTCAGCCACATTTGCTGTTAAAAGAGAGCACCACATGCCAGCCAGACAGCCGCCACAGGGTGCCCCTCCATGCACATTTATTGCTAAACTGCTGAATTACAAAGATCATGATGCAGCACTACACATGGCACGAGTGAAAGGCAACATACCCATTGGCAATGTCAAGGTGTCCATTTTCCCAGATTTTTTCCACTGAAGTAAAAAAACGCAGACAAAGTTTTACTGAAGCCAAAAGGCGCCTACTCTTCAAAAACCTTAAAGATTCAATGCTGTTCCCTGCATGCTTTCGCGTAGAAGATGATGACTGTGCCAGTTTCTTTGAAACTCCTAAAGACACCAACGCCTGGCTAGAAAGCCAAGAAACCAACAGGAAAGCACATGATTAACCTACAATATACAGCACACGGTTGTACAATGTAAACAGGGACCACAAGCCTCTTTCGCTCTGCACTTTTTTCAGCTACTGTAGACTTCCTACCGGGCCTCCATTTAAGTTTTTCCAGTTTGCCGTCCCCACTATTCCCCCCCCCCATCATCATCCACTGTTGAGATGAAAAGGTCTTATTTTTTATATCCATCACCTGAAACAATACATTATTCAGAGACCAACCCACCTAACCATTAAGGACATTCTAAACCAAAGCTACCTTGTCCGTGTACTCGCAAGTGTACCCAAAAAGCTATGGCCGGACTACACAAAATACTTAGGCTGAGGCTGCAAAAAGATTAAACATTCCCCTTTGAAAATGGAGAACTACTACTAGGAGTCACAGAAGTCTTGCAATATGCAAGACTTACTCGGTGAAGTTTCGCCCCCATTGCACTGCCAGAGAGACCTGGACCGTGGGTATAGATTCACCTTGAAATCTGCTTCCCCCCGATACCACACAAGCCTTACCACATTATGCCTTGCTAAGTTTGATTCCAGAGCAGTATTACTGCATCAACCTTTTTCACTCAGGGCCCAGATCCAGGTTTTCTTTATGTTACTGTTTTACTTGAATGAAGTGTTTGACCCACTTCATGTGCAATTTAATGTTTTGTTATGGGAACATGCCTACACCAGTTGGGGTCGGTGTTGGGCTGGGCGGGAGGGAAGGGGGATTGTTATATCAAAATCCGATGCAACCAATACAAATGCTATCATCATTTACAGAATGCGATGTTCAGTATATTTCTACATGCTTTACTATCTGGATGGCTTGCTTGCATATATATAGGGTGACGACCTCCTCGTGTACGACATTATGGTACTATATGACCATACTCCTCTGTTATTTACATCACACTATACCATGGGTTCTCTGAAATTCTTAACTTGTATGGTTAGAGGATTACGAGACAAGGTTAAACGCACAGCAGTCCTATCCTACATTAAAAAACAAAGGGCAGATATTATAGTCCTTGTTGAGATGCATATAGATGGCCACCTACAGTTTACCCTTAAACGCCCCTGGATTGGCTGGGCATATCATTCAGTCTATACCACACATGCAAGAGGGGTGTCATTGCTCATAACCAATTCCCTGCACTCTGAATTGTGTGACCTGGGCTCAAACCCACAAGGTTGCTATGTTTTTATTCATGCTAAAATATATGGTGAACAGTTTCTACTAATGGCTTATTATACACCACCTCCATTTTGCATGACAGTCTTGACGGAGGGACTCGACTTTATGGCACAGCATCCGACGATCCCAGCCATTTGGCTGGGAGACTTCAATGCCACCCTAAACCCCAACCTGGACAGAGTACAACAGCCTGCCTTAACTCCTAGGTCTTGTACATTCACCAGATTTCCAGATTGATATCATCCTTCAATCTGGCTGACTCGTGGAGGACCAAACACTTAAACATCAGAGTATGCTCATGCTTCTCTTCCACCAACAACAACACCATGTCCCGCGTAGACTTTATCCTCCTGTCACAGATACTAGTGCCTCACCTACTAGACACAGACTTTTGCCATAGACTCTTGTCGGATCATAGTCTGTACTGGATAACACTAGCTGTCACTATAGTTAAACCATCTAGGACATGGAGATTGAACTCTTTCTGGCTCTCATTATTACCAGATGATGGTCTGATGGACGATGAATGGAAAAGATTCTTTCAGGAAACCGCTCACTCTACGTCATTTGCTAATATATGGGACTCATTCAAACTCCATTTAAGGGCCACTCTGATATCTCAAATTAATAGACTTAAAACAACCACAGCTGAAAAGGCAGATAAGGTACTGGAGGAGCTTTCCCTCACAAAATGTCAGTATGAGACTGACCCAACTCCTGATAAAGCCTCCCACCTTTAACTGCACTCTAGAGTAGTTAACTAGCTGCAATATGAGATGTCTAGAAGAAATCTTTTCTTCTCTAAACAGAAACTCTTTAAACACGAGAGAGCGGGAAAGCTTTTAGCGTACATGGCTCACAGCAAGGACAGACCCCCCCAGTAATGATCTCCCTGTGGAACCTGTCAGGTGAGATGGTAACTGAACCTACAGCAGTAACCGCTATATTTCACAAGTTTTTTAGCTCCTTCCACACCACCACTACATCCAATGATCTAAAACCCATTGATTGCTTCTTAGAAGAACTCACCTTCCCACGACTGACCTCAACTCAGAGAGAAGCACTTGAGGCACCACTAACAACCAAGGAGATAGCAACAGCAATCGCCAGCTTCGCTAGATCCAAATCACCTGGGTCTGATGGACCACCTATCAAAATTCCATTCACAATACAGTCAGACTCTCCTACCTCAGCTGCTTACCCTTTACAATCACCTATTTGAGACTTTTACCTTACCATGATGGAGGCTGTTATAATGCTCTTCCCCAAACCGGGCAAGGATTTGGGTCTCCCTGAGTCTTACAGGCCCATCTCCCTGCTCCAGGTGGACATCAAAATATTGGCAAATATTTTGGCACTGCGCCTCAGTCTGGTCATACTAACCCTAGTGTATGAAGACCAAGCCGTGTTCATGCTGGGCAGGAGCACCTCATTCTGTCTTAGAAAATTAAACATGCAAGCCCATCACAATAATGTTGGAGAGAGGGTAGTGGCAACGCTTGACACAGCCAAGGTGTTCGACTTGGTAGAGTGGAACTACTTGTGGAAATGCCTGCCACAATATGGCTTTGGCCCTAAATTTCTTAGATGGATCCGCTTACTATACCAGGCCCGAGTACCCAGAATAACAGCTAACGGATGGCAGTTAGATACCTTTGAATTATCCAGAGGCACCAGACAGGGCTGCCCTCTATCTATCCCCCCTACTATATGCCTTGGCCACAGAACCTCTAGCAATATCTATCAGATGCAGCCCATACAGGGCTTACGCATAGACGATCTAGAAGAAAAAATAAGCATGTATGCCGATGACACACTACACCTAGCAAATTCAGGTCCCTCTCTAGCTGAAGACCTACGAACAATTGAACACTTTGGCTCATTTTCCGGACTCAGGATCAACTGGGAGAAGTCACAAATTCCCCCACTTGATCTTGCTCCCCAAACTGAACTACAGACCCAACTACCCCTACCCTAGAGTACATTTTCTGGAATTTACACAGCTTTTAATTTATGACTGCCTATCTCATTTCTTGAGGTGCTAAAATGGCAGGGAAGTACAAACCCCCCCCCCCCAAATGACCCCATTTTGGAAAGTAGACACCCCAAGGAAATTGCTGAGGAGCATGTTGAGCCCATTGAATATTTTTTTTTGTCCCAAGTGATTGAATAATGACAACAAAAAAAAAGTTTACAAAAAGTTTTCACTAAATGATACATTGCTCACACATGCCATCGTTATATGTGGAATTGCACCCCAAAATATATTCTGCTGCTTCTCCTGAGTACGGAAATATGTGGGACTTTTTGGGAGCCTAGCCACGTATGGGGCCCCGAAAACCAATCACTGCCTTCAGGATTTCTAAGGGTGCAAATTTTTGATTTCACTCCTCACAGTTTCGAAGGCCATAAAATGCCAAAATAGCACAAAACCCCCCCAAATGACCCCATTTTGGAAAGTAGACACCCCAAGCTATTTACTGAGAGGCATGTTGAGTCCATGGAATATTTTATATTTTGCCACAAGTTGCGGAAATATTACAAACTTTTTTTTTTTTTGCACAAATTTGTCACTAAATGATATATTGCTCACACATGCTATGAGCATATGTGAAATTACACCCCAAAATAAATTCTGCTGCTTCTCCTGAGTATGGGGATACCACATGTGGGGGCCTTTTTGGGAGCCTAGCCACGTACAGGACCCCAAAAACCAAGCACCGCCTTCAGGATTTAAATATAAAATGCTACCAAAAAAAAAAACTGTTAGCGATCGCAGGGATCAGGCCTGACTCTGCGAACGCTGCAGTTATGTGTTTAGTGTTTTGTAAGTGACAGTGATCCATCGATACTGCACTTGGGTGGGCTGGGCAGAGGGGCAAAACGCAGGTGCCAGCAGGTATCTGGGCTGATCCCGCTAACAATGCATTTTTTTGGAACCCTAAACTGCTGGGGACGCTAGTATAGATCTGATCAGATCAGATATTGATCTGTTCAGATACTATACCACTACGGGAGGTGCATGATTTGTGCGTGGGTGTTAGCGGTACTGGCACTAACCTAGCGCTGCCTGTGGCGACGCAGACCCTATCTGACCCTAAAACCTAATTGATATCACCCGCCGGGTGATCAGGGGGTTAAACCTTTATTGGGTAATAAATGGTGGGTGCCCTGATGCTATAAAAAGCAAACTAACTAAACAGTCACCCGTTACACTTATCCGGTGATCACTGGTGAAAGGGTTAACTAGGGGCAATCAGGGGGTTAAAACCTTTATTAGGTAGTATATGGGGGTCCCTGACGCTATATAAAAACCTGACGGGGAACCTAAATAACTAACTGGCTAACCAGCGTCACCAGTGACACTTATACGGTGATCGCTGGTGAAAGGGTTAACTCTAGGGGCAATCAGGGAGTTAAAACCTTTATTAGGTAGTATATGAGGGTACCTAACACTATAAAAACCTGGCGGTGAGCCTAAAAAAATAACTAGCTACCTAGCGACACCAGTGACACTAATGCAGCGATCAGAAAAACGATTGCTTAGTGACACTGGCAAAAAGGGGTGAAATGGTTACCTATGGGCAATCAGGGGGTTAAACCTTTATTAGGTAGTATATGGGGGTCCCTGACGCTATCTAAAAACCTGACGGGGAACATAAATAACTAACTGGCTAACCAGCGTCACCAGTGACACTTATACGGTGATCGCTGGTGAAAGGGTTAACCCTAGGGGCAATCAGGGGGTTAAAACCTTTATTAGGTAATATATGGGGGTACCTAACGCTATAAAAACCTGGCGGTTAACCTAAAAAATAACTAGCTAGCTAGTGGCACCAGTGACACTAATGCAGCCATCAGAAAAACGATTGCTTAGTGACACTGGCAAAAGGGAGTGAAAGGGTTAACTCCAGGGGCAATCAGGGGGTTAAACCTTTATTAGGGGGGGTAGGGGGCTACCCTGGACCTAACACTAACTGCCCTGACAGTTTTTACAGTCACAACTGACACTAAATGCAGTGATCAGTAAATAAATGATCACTGCAATCAGTGACACTGTGACTGGGAGGGGGGTGATCGGGGGGGTGATCAGGGGGTGACAGTGTGCCTATGTGTACCTACATGTCAGTGTAGTGTTGGTGCACTTACTATGTCTTCACTCCTCGCCGTCCGGTCAAAAAAACCGCCCCGAGGAGAGTGACATCACTTCCTCCTGCCTGTGTTTACACTACACAGGCAGGGGAAGATTTTCATTCACCAGGAACGATCGAGAGGGGATGGCCAGAAACCAACGGCCATCCCCTCATCCCGGATCGCTCCTGAAGCGAAAACGGGCCGCCGCAGCCAGCCGGAGGGGGTCCGAAAATTAAGTTACATTTTTGGGTGAAACACATCATGAGGGGGAGACTTCATGTCTGCTTATCAGGAAAAATAAAGTTACACCTGCATTGAACTTTAACCACTTGACCCCCGGAAGATTTACCCCCTTCATGACCAGGCCATTTTTTGCGATACAGTACTACGTTACTTTAACTGACAATTGCGCGGTCGTTGTACCCAAAAAGAATTGGCACATTTTTTTCCCACAAATTAAAGTTTTTAATTTTTGCACTATAAACAAAAAAAATCATCATTTAAAAAAAAAAAAAACGATTTTTTACATTCTGCAATGAGACACATCCAATAAAAAAATATAAAAATTTAAATTTCTTTAAATTTAGGCAAATATGTATTCTGCTACATATTTTTGGTAAAAGCAAAAAAAATAAAAAATCACAATAAGCGTATTGATTGGTTTACGCAAACGTTTTTGCATTTGCAAACTATGGTATATATACTGAGATTTTTATTTATTATTTTTTTATACTAGTAATGGCGACGATCAGTGACTTATAGCAGGTCTACAATATTGCGGCAAATAATCAGACACTAACTGACACTTCTGACACTTTGTGGGAACCAGTGACACTATTACAGTGATCAGTGCTAAAAATATGCACTTTCACTTTACTAATGATACTGTCTCAAAAGGTGTTAAAACGTTTAAGGCAAGAGATGGATTTTGTTCCCATACAGTAAAATCCATCCCTCCCCCCTGTCAGAAGTGAGATCTTCTTTGTTTACATAGGCAGATTTCAGTTTTGTGTGTATAACCAACAATCAGCGGGTGCCGGAGGACATTAAAGAGGAAGTAAACCCTGATGAGTTTACTTCCTCTTTCATTCCCTGCAAAGGCAAAGCATAATGGACTACTATGCACGATGTCACCGCTGTCCCCTGTAGTGCGGCGCATCCATCTTTTCGGTGGGGTCTCACAGCTCCGCCGCTGTCATTCGGCAGAGCCGCGATGACGTCACTCCCGCGCATGCGCACGGGAGCCGACACGCGCGGCAGCTCCGTTGTTGAAAATGCCGCGCTCAGTGCGCCTGCGCGCCGCTGTCTACGGCGCATGCGCCGTAGACAGTGGTGCCTGTCTTCGGCCAAATATCTCCTAAACCGTATAGGTTTAGGAGATATTTCTTGGACCTACAGGTAAGCCTTAATCTAGGCTTACCTGTAGGTCAAAGTGGTTTGTAAGGGTTTACAACCACTTTAAGTGCCTGGTACCCGCAGATCAGCATTCTGCTGTGAATGCTCACAGCAGAAGTGGCCTGCCGGCCTGTTCACACGCGCCCCTCTAGGCGGAAGGGCAGAATCACATATACAGTATATACGTGATTTTGCACAGTAAAAATGCTATGGGGCAGGCAGCATGTGGATGATGGTGTGCCACAGGCTTTTGCTCTGCTGCTTATACTTTTTATAAATAGACGTGTTTCACCCAAAAAACTGGGCTTATTTGTAGAGAAGAATCTCCTAGGTTACTTTGCATCAGCATGTCTGAAACAATAAAGTTACACCTGTATTAAATTATAATGGCATGCCGCTGGCTATTTCGCCTTTGAATTTACTGGTGGTTGGGCACTTGCTCGAATTCTGGCACACATTCTTTCAAGTGATTGACCCGATGTCATGGGTTTGTGAGCCGTCACTGTTCTCACCATAGAGCTGAGTGTGGTTGTATCCTCTCAGACTTTCCACCATTGACCTTCCATCCGTCATATCCCTCCCTTGCTTCAGATTTAGCTTCAATCCCAGCATATACATTAAGACCGAGTCATGAAGGTAAGCGGCATAGGGGCTCACCTACAAAGGGAGAACACATCAGATATGATCTTGTCAATGAAGATGAACAAAAAATGTATTTTTACATTTACCCCAAATTCTAGTGAAAAATAATGGATTTCAGTAAAATATGCCATTTTGGGCAATGCATTGGAGTTATTTTTTTTTTTATGTTTTTAAGATTACAATGGTGTTTTAACTGGCTACAGAAGTTCCTTTCATCTATCCTGGACCTGTTCTTGTGTCAAAAATGTCTCCTCATTAGCCTCATTATTATTATTGTTATTATTTTAAACAAACAGCAAACAACAATATTATTTGCTATATTTACAGTCACAAAAGTGAGTACACCCCTCACATTTTTGTAAATATTTTATTATATCTTTTCATGTGACAATACTGAAGAAATTACAGGATGACCCACCTCCCCCCCACCCCTTCAACCTCTGCAACAATGCTGGCAGCACGCATATGTCTATTTCCCAAAGACAACCTCTGTATATGACGCTGAGCACGTGCACTCAACTTCTTTGGTCGACCATGGCGAGGCCTGTTCTGAGTGGAACCTGTCCTGATAAACCGCTGTATGGTCTTGGCCACCGTGTTGCAGCTCAGTTTTAGGGTCTTAGCAATCTTCTTATAGCCTATGCCATCTTTATGTAGAGTAGAAATTCTTTTTTTCAGATCCTTAAAGAGTTCTTTGCCATGAGGTTCCAAGTTGAACTTCCAGTGACCAGTATGAGAGAGTGAGAGCGATAACTTCAATTTGAACGCACCTGCTCCCAATTCACACCTCAGACCTTGTAACATTAACGAGTCACATGACACCGGGGAGGGAAAATGGCTAATTGGGCCCAATTTGGACATTTTCACTTAGGGGTGTACTGACTTTTGTTGCCAGCAGTTTAGACATTAATGGCTGTGTGTTGAGTTATTTTGAGGGGACAGCAAATTTCCACTTATACAAGATGTACACTCACTACTTTACATTGTAGCAAAGTGTCATTTCTTCAGTGTTGTCACATGAAAAGATATAATAAAATATTTACAAAAATGTGAGGGGTGTACTTGTGAGATACTGTATATATTTTTAGTTATTACATTACAACGATTGTAAAGGTTCATTTTTTTTATTTTTTTAAATAACAAACATGTTATACTCACCTGCTCTGTGCAAGGGTCCTCTTCTGGGGTGCCCCGGCAGCGCTCCTGGCTCCTCCTCCACATTCCATGGGGACACTCATGTGGGCACGCTCCCAAGTCCTGCTGCTGCATCCATTGACACAGACAGCAGCAGACGGCCCCGCCCCGACTCCCGTGTCACTGGATTTGATTGGCAGCCAATGGTTCCTGCTGCTATCATCAATCTGTCCAGTGAGGGCCGGAGACAGCAGCTGAGCTACTGAGCTTATTCTCGTAGCTGGAAAGATCAGGTTCATGTAAGAAAAAGGGGACTCTGGGGGGGAGGGGGGGGCAGCTGCACCACAGAAGGTTTTTCACCTTTTGTGTGACCGTGGGTATGCAAGCTAAGCTTGAGCGGAATTTCTTTAGAAAAACCATCCAAGTTTTTTTAGACGTAAAATACGCTAGTGTGCATTAGTTTAAGGGTGTGCACACTTATACAACCATATTATTTTAGTTATTTAGGTGGAAGGTGGAAAAAGTTTGTAAATGATTTATCTGTCTCATTTTTTTACATTACAGAAACCTGACGTTTTAACAGGGGTGTGTAGACCTTTTATATCCACTGCATATATACAATTAATTTAAAAGTGACAGTACACAAATAACAATAACAAAAAAAATAACTGAAATTAACATTTAATTAAACTACATAACCTCACCACAAAAATAAAAAATAAAAACAATGTACATTTAAAAAAATAAAAAGTAAAATTTCATTTTGGTGACATCAGCAAAATCCATAATTTATAGGAAAGATTATTCTGCATAAACACCAATGACTCTCTACCAAGAGATATGTGGGCAAAAATCTCACCCTGCAATTCTGGATCATATCGATATAATACATGTATTGTGAGAGATCATTTCATTGTTGTAAGATAGAAATATAGGCAAGGGCAAAGATCATTCATTCGATAGAGAATAGATTAAAAGTTTCTCTGCAGCATATCAGTTTTTCTGCTTTCAGGATTGCTTTTGTAACATTTTTTACAATGCAGACAAAATGTAAAAAAATATATAATTTAGTGAGGAATAAAGGATGCAGGTTCTGCCTCCTGCTTTACTGTGCTACGCAATGGTTGTGCCTTACTTACTGTTTCTTCTAACAATACAAGTCTGCGAGTCACTCAGTCAGCCAACCCATTAAAACAAATGCATTTCTTCTGTGAGTGATATTCTATCTTAACAGCCAATGAATTAGACAAAATAATTCTGCTAAGCCACAGCGCTGAGAGCGCCCTCTAGTGCTGCGATTCTCAACTAGGGTTCCATCAAACCATGGGGTTCCTCCAGAGGTTAAGTATAAAAGAGAATATTCCTGCGCCTAATCAAAGAGTAATCTAATTGTTGCACCGCTGCACACACTGAAATGGGGTACTTGAACCCCAATTGGAGAAGACAAAAGGTAAAAAGGTAGTGGTGCGCGGTACTATGGTGAAGAATCTAGTTAAAACAGGTTTAATATATTCAATAGGTACTCAAAAGATTAGAAGATAAATGTAATATCGTCTCCACTACAGGTAATAAATGGAGCGTAGAAAAAGAAAAGACAATATATGTATATAAAAAATATATATATATGTATATATAGTGAGGGACCCTCACTCCTATGCGTAGTAGTATTTTGAGTGGTAGACAAATGGATAAGAAAAACAATTAATGATAAATAAGACTGGTGGTCCCAATGCGATTTTTTAGGTAGCAGAGATTTGAGTTGCATAAAGTGGCAGTGCTGAATATAAAGAAGGTCCGTGAAAATAACTACTACTGTATTTGTTTCAGTGACTAAAGTACTATACATAAAATAGTGGACGAAATAAAAAATATATAAAGTGAATCACCATGCGATTTGTTAAAAATGACGAAAAACGCATACAAAGTGCTAGTGCTGAACAATAAATAGATCTGAAAAGAAAATCTGCTAAGTCAAAGTATATGTGTAACAGTGTACAAAAGTAATCATTAGCTAGATAAGGCAAAAGATGTAAGTAATGCTTGCCTTGTGACTAAAGAAATCGCATATGGTGTTAAAGCCAAGGGAGGGTTAAGCAAAGTGACTCTGTGCGGGTGTCTTTATACCATAGACTTAAATATCGGTGCAGTGCACTAAATTGAATCATACAATCAAAGAAAATAAATCAAATTGTTAAATCAAAACAAAAACGCATAAACGATCCAAGTGTTGGTGAGAGGGAAACAACCCTCTGGGAATAATCCAAAACAGAAGGAAAAAAGGTGCACAGTGTTTGAAGCTATAAAAAATATAAAAAAAACAACAATGGAACAGTAATCCTAGTTAAAATTGTCCATTCAGCTGGTGCAACAACAAGTGGCGATTAGCCCAAAATCGCATGTAACAAGACAGTCGCCTGCGAAGCTGGTGCTTAAAATATATGTGCACTATAAGGTAGAGATTTAAACAGTGATAATGGTGATGGTGGATATCTCCCACGTGGTCCTGTGTAATCAGAATATGGGTGTCCCCTTACCTTACAGCTGTAAGGTAACAGCATATGGTATATGTATCCTCAGGGTTCCTGGTGGTCCTTATCCCTCGAGGTCCTATTCACGTGTCCCCGGGTCCTGGCGTCTCCTGCCTACTGTGCCGTATTGGGCTCTGTAAGTGGTCCCTCAGCGGTACTTCAGCGTGGGGGGGGGAATTGGTGGTATACCTCGGCGGTTTTATGCAAGGGGTTTAAACAGATAAGGAGGAAGGGAGCCCCATAGTATAGTATTTTTCAACAGTATTGAAATTTATTTATAAAAACAGCTTTGGTACTCACAAACAGACAGAGTTTTTGTATGGTGTATAAACGAGCCTCGAGCCGGAGGCACTACCGGAAGTGACGCAATCGAGCTTGAGGCTCGTTTATACACCATACAAAAACTCTGTCTGTTTGTGAGTACCAAAGCTGTTTTTATAAATAAATTTCAATACTGTTGAAAAATACTATACTATGGGGCTCTCTTCCTCCTTATCTGTTTAAACCCCTTGCATAAAACCGCCGAGGTATACCACCAATTCCCCCCCCCCACGCTGAAGTACCGCTGAGGGACCACTTACAGAGCCCAATACGGCACAGTAGGCAGGAGACGCCAGGACCCGGGGACACGTGAATAGGACCTCGAGGGATAAGGACCACCAGGAACCCTGAGGATACATATACCATATGCTGTTACCTTACAGCTGTAAGGTAAGGGGACACCCATATTCTGATTACACAGGACCACGTGGGAGATATCCACCATCACCATTATCACTGTTTAAATCTCTACCTTATAGTGCACATATATTTTAAGCACCAGCATTGCAGGCGACTGTCTTGTTACATGCGATTTTGGGCTAATCGCCACTTGTTGTTGCACCAGCTGAATGGACAATTTTAACTAGGATTACTGTTCCATTGTTGTTTTTTTTATATTTTTTATAGCTTCAAACACTGTGCACCTTTTTTCCTTCTGTTTTGGATTATTCCCAGAGGGTTGTTTCCCTCTCACCAACACTTGGATCGTTTATGCGTTTTTGTTTTGATTTAACAATTTGATTTATTTTCTTTGATTGTATGATTCAATTTAGTGCACTGCACCGATATTTAAGTCTATGGTATAAAGACACCCGCACAGAGTCACTTTGCTTAACCCTCCCTTGGCTTTAACACCATATGCGATTTCTTTAGTCACAAGGCAAGCATTACTTACATCTTTTGCCTTATCTAGCTAATGATTACTTTTGCACACTGTTACACATATACTTTGACTTAGCAGATTTTCTTTTCAGATCTATTTATTGTTCAGCACTAGCACTTTGTATGCGTTTTTCGTCATTTTTAACAAATCGCATGGTGATTCACTTTATATATTTTTTATTTCGTCCACTATTTTATGTATAGTACTTTAGTCACTGAAACAAACACAGTAGTAGTTATTTTCACGGACCTTCTTTATATTCAGCACTGCCACTTTATGCAACTCTGCTACCTAAAAAATCGCATTGGGACCACCAGTCTTATTTATCATTAATTGTTTTTCTTATCTATTTGTCTACCGCTCAAAATACTACTACGCATAGGAGTGAGGGTCCCTCACTATATATACATATATATATATTTTTTATATACATATATTGTCTTTTCTTTTTCTACGCTCCATTTATTACCTGTAGTGGAGACGATATTACATTTATCTTCTAATCTTTTGAGTACCTATTGAATATATTAAACCTGTTTTAACTAGATTCTTCACCATAGTACCGCGCACCACTACCTTTTTACCTTTTGTTTCCTCCAGAGGTTGCTAGGGGTTCCTTAACAATTTATGCATCTAAGGTCAGTTGCCACTAATTCTAGTGATCTTTTCAGTTATCGTTCTGACCACCTGTGGCGGCTGGAGTTCAACATTTTTGGGGGGGCGCAGACAAACTGAAAAATTCAGAAAAAAATCATCAATTGTAGCCTCACTGTGCCATCAAACGCAACCACTGTGCCCCATCAAACACAGACACTGTGCCCCATCAATTTCAGCCACTGTGCCATCAAACGCAGAGTCTGTACCATCAAACGCAGCCACTGTGGTCATCAGTTGCAGCCACTGTGCCCATCAAACGCAGCCACTGTGCCCATCATATGCAGCCTGTGTACACATCATATGCAGCCTGTGTACCCATCATATGTAGCCTGTGTGCCCATCAAATGCAGCCACTGTGCCAATCAAACACAGCCACTGTGCCAATCAAACACAGCCACTGTGCCCATCATATGCAGCCTGTGTACCCATCATATGCAGCCTGTGTACCCATCAATTGCAGCACCTGTGCCCATCAATTGCAGCACCTGTGTGCCCATCATATGCAGCTTGTGCCCATCATATGTAACCTCTGTGACCCATCATATGTAGCCTCTGTGACCCATCATATGTAGCCTGTGTGACCCATCATATGCAGCCTCCGTGACGCCCCACCCTGGCACCCACTTACCCCATCCTGGTGGCGTGTGATGGCAGCGAGCTGTGGGACATGCAGCAGGTAATGGCGGCGAGCCTGTGCCTTCAGCCAACCAGGTGACAGGTATTAGATCCGCTCCTTCTGATTGGCTGAGAGGCGGTTCAGTGTTAGCAAAGCAAACATTGATGCTTTGTGCTCGCAGTTCACCTTTTTTGAAGCCTGTTAGCTATGGCTCTAATCAGGTGCATCAAACCCCCCCGCCGCTATAATTCAGGCGCCCAGTGACCGAAAAGGGGTCGGATGTCTGAATGGAGGTGGCTACAGCAGCCATGGATAGATTCATGCAATGCATGAATCTATTCATTAAATACAGAGGGGGTGGCTGGAGAGAGGGGGCGGCATCCGTACGCCCCTATTGATGCACCGCCACTGCTGACCACCAATGTAAGGAGCATTCTTCCCACTGATCACCAATGTGAGGGGCATTCTTCCCACTGATCACCAATGTAAGGGGCATTCTTCCCACTGATCACCAATGTAAGGGCATTCTTCCCACTGATCACTGATGTAAGGTGCATTCTTCCTGTAAGGGGCATTCTTCCCACTGATCACCAATGTGAGGGGCATTCTTCCCACTGATCACCAATGTAAGGGGCATTCTTCCCACTGATCACCAATGTAAGGGGCATTCTTCCCACTGATCACTGATGTAATAGGCATTCTTTCCACTGATCACCAGTGTGCTAGAGCCCTCCACTGGTCATCAATTTTAGACCGTTCGTAAGATCTTCAAACACATAATAAACTAATTATCATCACGCTAAGACAAATTCCCAATACACAATGACCAGGAGCAGGTGACCAATTCCTAATGAGTATCAGAGTAAGTCATGCCATCAAGCATTGGAAGAACATGGGTGAGGGATTTTTCAGCTCCAAGAAATTCAATGGGGAAGAAAACTGAAATAGCTGATAAGGAAAGGAAGCGCAGACCATAGCACAGGTAAATCCTTTTAATTAATAGTTTGTGCTTAATACAATAATAATGCATTGACATTTAAATTATATTAACAGGCACTTCAATGTAATGGCATAAACTCAGAGAACACTCCAGCTTCTCTCCCTGCAGGCACATTCTAAAAAGGATATATGAATGGACCCAGCAACAAAGGGTTAACCACTGTGTTGTGTGGGTAACCCTTTGTTGCTGGGTCCATCCATCCATCCATTTTAGAGTGTGCCTGCAGGGAGTGAAGCTGGAGTGTTTTCAGAGTTTATGCCATTACATTGAAGTGCCTGTTTATATCCTTTACATGTGAGTGTAATATTATTGTATTAAAGAGGAAGTAAACCCTTCCAAACAACTTGGACCTATAGGTAAGCCTAGATTAAGGCTTACCTGTAGGTCCAAGCAATATCTCCTAAACCTATATGGTTTAGGAGATATTTGCCCGAAAATGGGCACCGCTGTCTACGGCGCATGCGCCGTAGACAGCGGCGCGCAGGCGCACTAAATGCGGCAAATCCAAGAATGGATTTGCCTAATTTGTCGACTCCCGTGCGCATGCGCGGGAGTGACGTCATCGCGGCTTCGCCGTATGGCAGTGGCGGAGCTGCGAGACACGACTCCCGTGCGCATGCGCGGGAGTGACGTCATCGCGGCTGCGCCGCTGTGATTCGTCGGAGCTGCGAGACGCCACCAGCAACATGGATGCGGCGGACTACAGGGGACAGCGGAGACTTCGCTGGCTCCTGTGTCAGGTAAGTGACACATAATGAGCTACTATGCGATGCATAGTAGTCCATTATGCTTTACCTTTGCAGGGAAAAAAAGAGGAAGTAAACCCATCAGGGTTTACTTCCTCTTTAAGCACAAACTACAGTATTAAAAGGATTTACCTGTGCTAGCTTTTTATTCTCAAGAGCTGGCTGGGGGTTCCTTGAGCTGTGGCTTATTGACCTCCCATGTGATGGTGCTTGCATCGCTCCAGGGACAACACCACTTGTCAGAGCCAGCTGCATGATACTAATTACCTTTTTAGCTGTCTGTAATGTAGGCTACACACTATAAGAAAATAGGGCAAACGATCGTCCGATTTTCCTCGCTGTTTCACATCAAATCGGAACCAATGAACGAAAATTCTCATAAGACAAAGGTTTTTTTTTTTTCTTTATTGTTTCTGATCATGTCTTTCTTACCTGATTTTCCTTGTACAAAAATCGTATGAAAACTGTAAACATTACATGAAAATCGTTTGTTCTGTTCCCATACGAGAACAATTTTGTAGTTTGACCCTTCAGGAATTTTTATACGAAAATTTGGAATTGGCTGTCAAAAGTTGTGTAAACACTATATGTACAAAAGTTCTTTGGACGAAAATTCTCACCTGATTTTCTTATAGTGTGTACAAGCCTTTAGGGTGGGATTCTGAACATCACTATAAGGGGGCGGGCACGGTTACCACTGACTCCCAGTAAATGGGCTCTAACAGCAGTTCCTAGAGACCTGAAAAAAAGTTAAGGGTTTATCTGGGCTAAAAAGGTTAAGAAAGGCTGCTCTGGTGGCCAATCTACCAATATCGATACTTAAAGGGGTTGTAAACCTTCATGTTTTTTCACCTTAATGCATCTTAGGCATTAAGGTGAAAAAACACCTGGCAGTGACCAGCCTTACCTGAGCTCTGGAACTTGACCTGGCAGGGATGTGCTGTTTCTCTGCCTGGGGTTCTTAGCTTTTGATTGGATAGATTGATAGCAGCGCAGCCATTGGCTCCCACTGCTGTCAATCAAATCCAATGTTGCGGGCGCCGGGGGGCAGGGCCGAGTCATACATTCAGCGGCTATGGACGCTGAATGCTGGACTGGGGAGAGTGCCCACAAGGTGACCCCCTCGAGAGCGCTTCTTCTAGGGGGTTACCTGATGTGGGGAGGAGCCGCAAGAGCCACCAGGGGACCCCAGAAGAGGAGGTTTCAGGGCCAGTCTATGCAAAACAAGCTGCACAGTGGAGGTAAGTATGATATGTTTGTTATTTAAAAAAAAAAAATGAACCCTTACAATCACTTTAAAGTGAAAACAAATTTTTGTTTTAAATAACAAACATGTTATACGTACCTGTTCTGTGCAGTGGTTTTGCACAGTACAGCCCCAATTCTCCTCTTCTCTGATCCCCTGCCGGAGCTCCTGGCTTTTCCCCCTCCCGAGCCCCGCTCTGTGTGTCCATTGACACACAGAACCAGTCTTAGCCTCACTCTCCCTCCCTCATCACTTGCCAGTGGCTCCAGCTGCTGTGTCTGAACCAATGACGGGGGAGAGAGTGGAGAGAGAGCAGAGAGAGCTTCTGCTCTCGTGCACATCGTTGGATCGAGATTGGGCACAAATAAGTATAAAGGGGGGCTGCACATAGAAGGTTTTTTACCTTTATGCTTGGAATGCATGAAGGTAAAAACAAAATCCTTCAGGCTTTAGGACCACTTTAAGCTTGGAGCAATTTAACTATGCATATACCATACTTATGGGATCCCTCTAGAACATCGGTGTCAAACTGGCAGCCCTACAGCTGTTGCAGAACTACAAGTTCCTTGAGCATTGCAAGGCTGACAGTCATAAGCATGACTCCCAAAGGCAGAGGCATAATGGGACTTGTAATTCCACAACAGCTGCAGGGCTGCCAGTTTGACACCCCTGCTCTAGAAGCTGAAAATCTCCATAGCAGGCTCCGCTACTCCAGTGATCTCCACTAGATTCCGTGTCCCGTGTCGAGCAGCTGCCCAGCTGCTTTGCAAACACAAAAGGTTGCCCACTGGGCACTGGCACCATTCAAAGAATGCTTTGTATTTTATAAAGTTATGCAAAGCATTCTTTGATTGGAGGAGGTGGAGATTATGACATCACTGCCTGGTCTCTCTACTGTGTCCAATCAGAGAAGGTTTGCACTGCAATGCAGAAAAATAGTGCCCATGCTGAACAGCTGACATCCTGTTAATAAAGTCCTGCATTAGATGTGCTGAATTTTATTATATTATCTTTGAATTACATTAATTCGCTGAATTATATTAATTCGCTATTGTCACACCACTGCCTATGGGTACCATAAATATCTCTTTAACTTGCACCGTTTAGGAGATATTTACTGTATACTGTGCCGATGACGTCACCGTGACGTTTCTTCAGAGCCCTGTGCCACGACTGGCGGCTCCCGTGCCGTGATGGCAGCGGCTCTGGGCAGTCACACAGCCAGAGTCCTCGGACCCAGAAGAAAAACGGGCGAAGATGGATGGGGGCGACGAGGGCAGGTAAATTTCACATAATGTCTTTACTTTGCAGGTCACCAAAAAAAAAAAAAGGCAGTATTTACTTCCTCTTTAAACCCCTGTTCACATTGAATGCGGCTTTGAAATTGTGTGACTTCATCTGAAATCACACAAAATTTCAAAGCTGCGTGTCAGTGTGGCTTCAGGTGCGACTTGAAAAACATCTATGAGGCTTCATCCAAGTCGCAACCAAAATCACCAAAAGTAGTGCAGGAACCACTTTTTCAAATCGATGTGGCACCACAAAGTTAGCGATGCCCCGAATTGAACAGTGCCATTGCCGACAATAGGGTGCAACTTGTCATGCGATTTGACCTGTCAGATAGGTAGTGTAAGTACATGAATCTGACCTGATATCAGCCTCTTGTAGTCCCTATGCAGTACAGCTCGGAGAGAAACAACACAAGCAGCCAATCAGTTTGCTGTTTGTGTTAAGAAGGAACATGCTGATAAGAGGAGAGAGCAGAGAGCTGAGCTCATCAGTCTGCTGCTTCCTTTCTTTTCACTGTCCAATCACAGGCTAGGGGAGGGACAAGCCCTTTAAATACTGCCTAACTTCAGCAGAGAAAAATCCAGTCTCTGTCCTGACAGGGCTGTGTAAAGCTCAGGACTGGATAGAAAGAAATACAAATCCTTTGGAAGGTATGTGTTGAGCTGTTTGCTCAGAATTCCACTTTAAGAACACAATAAATCACCTGGCTCTCAGAAGTGATTTTGCTGTAGTACGGAGGTCCTTTCAGTTTCTCATAGACCTGCTTCATGAAGGACGTGTAGCTGTAACTGGAATTCAGGGCGATCATGAGCACCGGGTCATAAGCCTTAAATTTACCTTGGGTGCTTTCGCTGACTAATGTGTCCTTCCAAAACTGTTCCTGAAAAAAGAAAAAGAACACTTTAGATCAGGAAAATAAATTGCATTTAATTTTGCTACACATTGTTACAAAGTTTATGAAAGTTCTAAATAGAAAGACGCAGAAAAGAAAACGAACAATGATAAAAAGTAAACAAACTGGTAAAAAAAAAAAAAAAGGGCAAAAACAAAAAGAGGGTAAAAACACTTTAACCACTTGCCTACTGGGCACTTTTACCCCCTTCCTGCCCAGGCCAAATTTCAGCTTTCAGCGCTGTCACACTTTGAATGACAATTGCACATTCATACAACACTGTACCAGAACACTTTTTTTTATAATTTTTTTTCACACTTTTGGTGGCATCTCTTTTTTTTTTTTATTCTTTGCTAAATAAACTAAAAGACAAGCAGTTTCATGTGACATGTCTCCAGTTTATGACTCCTGAATAAGGATGCACTCAGGCGTGTACACAAGTCTATGCTGACACTCTGCACCGCTAATCACAGGTAGTGAGACATTTTTCGATCTGTGCAGCCACGAATCAGGAAATGTCTCACTGCCTGTGATTAGGGCTGCAGAGTGCCAGCTTCCTGGTGGGTGCGGGCACATGGACTTGCGTAAACGCCTGAGCTCATCCTTACTCCTGAATGGCCCCAGTCTCCAGCAACTCCTATAACATCCTTGGTCATCCATGATCTTGGACCATCTCTTAAAGAGGAAGTAAACCCTTCCAAACAACTTGGACCTATAGGCAAGCCTAGATTAAGGCTTACCTGTAGGTCCAAGCAATATCTCCTAAACCTATATGGTTTAGGAGATATTTGCCCGAAAATGGGCACCGCTGTCTACGGCGCATGCGCCGTAGACAGCGGCGCGCAGGCGCACTAAATGCGGCAAATCCAAGAATGGATTTGCCAAATTTGTCGACTCCCGTGCGCATGCGCGGGAGTGACGTCATCGCGGCTTCGCCGTATGACAGCGGCGGAGCTGCGAGGCGCGACTCCCGTGCGCATGCGCGGGAGTGACGTCATCGCGGTTGCGTCGCTGTGATTCGTCGGAGCTGCGAGACGCCACAAGCAACATGGATGCGGCGGACTACAGGGGACAGCGGTGACTTCGCTGGCTCCTGTGTCAGGTAAGTGACACATAATGAGCTACTATGCGATGCATAGTAGTCCATTATGCTTTACCTTTGCAGGGAAAAAAAGAGGAAGTAAACCCATCAGGGTTTACTTCCTCTTTAATGCAGTGTTCCTCAACTCCAGTCCTCAAGGCGCCCCAACAGGTCATGTTTTCAGGCTTTCCATTTTTTTGCACAGGTGATTTGATTAGTTTCACTGCCTTATGGCACGTACACACGATGCTGCCAATCAGTGCAAATCAATGCTGCTAATCAATGCCAATCAATACTGCCTATCAGTGCCAATCAATGCTGTCTATCAGTGCCAATCAATGCTGTCTATCAGTGCTACCTATCAGTGCCAATCGATGCTACCAATCAGTGCCAATCAATGCTGCCAATCAGTACCCATTAGTGCTGCCAATCATTGCCCATCAGTGCTGCCTATCAGTGGCAATCAGTGCCCATCAGTGCTACATATCTGTGCCCATAAGTGTTGCCAATCAGAGCCCATCAGTGCTGTCTATCAGTGAGAATCAGTGGCCATGAGTGCTGCTAATCAAAGCCCATAAGTGCCACCTATCAGTGCTGAAATCAGTGGTCATCAGTGCCAATCAGTGCTGCTAATCAATGCCAATCAATGCTGCCCATCAATGCCAATCAATGCTGCCCATCAATGCCAATCAATGCTGCTTATCAGTGCCAATCAATGCTGCCAATCAGTACCCAGTGTTGCCAATCAGTGCCCATCAGTGCTGCCTATCAGTGCCCATAAGTGTTGCCAATCAGAGCCCATCAGTACTACCTATCAGTGCTGACAATCAGTGCCCATCAGTGCTAATCAGTGTTACCTATCAGTGCTGCCAGTCAGTGCCGCCTATCAGTGCCTATCAGTGCTACTAATTAGTGCCCATCAACACAGTCAATCAGTGCTGCCAATCAGTGCAGCCTATTAGTGCCCAACAGTGCCCATTATTGCTGCCAATCAGTGCCACCTATCAGTGCCCAACAGTGCAGCCTATCAGTGCCACAAATCAGCGCCCATCATTGCTGCCAATCAGTGGCAATCATTACTGCCTAACTGTGCCACCAATTAGTGCCTATCAGTGCTGCCACTCAGTGTCAGTCAGTGCTAACAATCTGTAGTGGACATTGGTGCTGCCTATCAGTGCTGCCAATCAGTGCCACCTATCAGTGCCAATCAGTGCTGCCAATCAGTGCTGCTAATCAGTGCACAGAGTGCACAAATGGGAAGATGAAGAAGCCAGGCACATTGTCCATGTGGGGGGGGGGGGGGGCAGGGGGCCTGGTGGGGCAAAACTGAAATCTGTTGATGCTTATTAATGCCACATGCTGATCTTTCGTATAATAGGTAATCACCACACTACTATTTACAATAAACTACTGGAGGTAAAATAAAAAAGTGTCAGTGAAATGCCTGCCACTAAGCACTGTTATGTATCCCACACCACAAAAAACAAAGTGCAGCGCTAACTTACTGATTAATAACTTATAACAATAATGGTGGAATCCTCTAATGTATGGAAATCTCAACAAACTTCAATATTACCACAATACCGGTCTCTGTGATATGTAAAGTCACATATAATACACATCACACTGAAAACAAGACATAACAAATAAAACTTAGCAGGGATGGTGGAAACCCCTCTACAGATAATCGCAATACCAACCAACTTCAAATCCAACAACTTTTTACTTGGGAAGTGCACTTTGGAATTTACATTTTTTAGATTGTTACACTTCATTTTATATGTTTTAGTTACTGTCATAATGTGAATTATTGAGGACAGTCAAGTTCCTCCACCCCAAACTCGCTCATCCATGTCTTTATGGACTTTGCTTTGTGCACCGGTGAGCAGTCATGTTGGAACAGGAAGGGGCCATCACCAAACTGTTCCCACAAAGATGGGACCATGAAAATGTCCAACATGTCTTGGTATGCTGATGTCTTAAGAGTTCTCTTCACTGGAACTAAGGGGTCAAGCCCAACCCCCGAAAAACAACCCCACACTATAATCCCCCCTCCACCAAATGATTTGGTCCAGTGCACAAAGCAAAGTCCATAGAGACATGGATGAGCGAGTTTGGGGTGGAGGAACTTGACTGGCCTGCACAGAGTCCTGACCTCAACCCAATAGAACACCTTTGGGGTGAATTTGTGTGAAGACTGTGAGCCAGGCCTTCTTGTCCAACATCAGTGCCCAACCTCACAAATGCGCTTCTGGATGAATGGTCAAACATTCCCATAGACACACTCCTAAACCTTGTGGACCGCCTTCCCAGAAGAGTTGAAGCTGTTATATCTGCAAAGGGTGGGCCAACCCAATATTGAACCCTACAGAGTAAGACTGGTTTAAACTGTAAAGGTGTCTCAAAACTTTTGACACTAAAATATGTGTATATATATTTATGTACATATTCACCTATGTGTGTTTGAGCTTTGGGGTGCACACCCTAATGCAATAGGCTGTGCATGACTATGATCCGTTCTGCTGCTTCTCCTGAGTACGAGGATACCACATGTGTGAAACTATTTGGCAGTCTAACCACGTAAAGGACCCCGAAAACCAATCACCTCCTTCAGGATTTCTAAGGGCATAAAATGGTGATTTTACTCCTCACTACCTATCACAGTTTTGGAGGCCATGAAATGTCCAGATAGCACAAAAAAAAACAAATGCCCCCTTCTTGGAAAGTAGACACCCCAAGCTATTTGCTAAGAGACATGGTGAGTATTTTGCAGCTCTCATTTGTTTTGGAAAAAGAAGACAGAAATGTTTTTTTTTACCATTTTCAAAACTTTGTGACAAAAAGCGAGATCTGCAAAATACTCAACATGCCTCTCAGCAAATAGCTTGGGGTGTCTACTTTCCAAAATGGGGTCATTTGGGGGGGGGGGGGGTTGTGTGTTTCATGGCCTCCAAAATTGTGATAGGTAGTGAGGAGTGAAATCAACAATTTACTAATTTACTCCCTAAATGCCCGTACACACGATAAGGAAATCTGATAATGGAGGAATTTGTACGACGAGCTTTCTGATGATTTTCGGATCGTTAATACGGTGCTTTCGACAGCTGATTTTGCTTTTTCGTCAGACAAAAGCTGGATGTGCATACTAAAATTTTTGTCAGATGTGAAATCAACATCCGATTTTCATTCCATTAGTACAGTTTTCATACGAAAAAAAAATCGTAAGTGTGTTCCTCCCGCCCCTACAACTCTGTGTCTGCCCACACGCCAGCGGCCTCAGCTACATCGGGATAAGAAGTGCTGACTGCCAAGGGGTGAGTGAGCTCACCCTCCATCCCTGTCTGTGACTGAACCCTTACATCAGAGTCCTCTCCGTACATCAGAGTTCTCAGTGTTCCCCCTTGGATCAGGGTTTTCAGAGTCCCCAGCGCTCTCCCTTCATCAGAGTCTGCAGAGTCATATGCCCGGTACACAAGGTCGGACTTTCCGACAGAAAATGTGCGATCGGATTGTGTGAAATTTCGATCGTGTGTGGGCTCCATATGACTTTTTCTGTTGGAATTTCCCATGCTTGCATAGGTGGTGTTTTAATGAACTCCTGTTTCAGTTGAATTGTGTTACAATTCTGTTGGAATTTCTGACAACACAAAGTTTGAGATGTGGATCTAAAATTTTCCGACAACAAAATCCAATTGTTTAAATTCCGATTGTGTGTAGACAATTCCGACGCACAAAGTGCCACGCATGCTCAGAATAAATTACGAGACAAAAGCTATTGGCTAGTGGCTGTCGTATGTGTTTTACATCACTTCGTTCTGAATGATCGGATTTTCCGACAACTTTGTGCGACCGTGTGTATGCAAGATAAGTTTGGGCCAAAATCCATCGGCAAAAATCTGATGGATTTTGTCGTCGGAATGTCCGACCTTGTGTACAGGGCATTACATTGAAAGGGAACTCTGCATGTTCAGATGTAAAAGGGGAACTCTGTGGACTCTGATGTAAAGGGAGATTTGTGATTAATTTAATTTGATTATGTTATGTAATTGCAAAATATATGTATAGTTTTATACTATATAAAAAGATTGCTGTGCGCCGCTAAAGTGTTAGGGTTTGACTTGAAGAAAAGGTGGCAACCCTAGTGTAAGAGAAATAATTCAAACAATTTACAGTGTAAACTGGAATTCTGTCCAAAGATTTGTTCTCCTTCACTGGCTTGACCAAGCACCTACTGTAGGTAAGGAAAGCTGCCACTGCTGTCTGCAGAGGCCTGGATGACAGCATATTTAGAGCCAAAGGGCCATATGTGGCCCCTGGGCCACAGGTTGTGTATCAGGGCTCTGTAGTTTTCACTTTGCTACTCACCAGGAATCCGCTGACTTCGAACTGCTGCAACATAATAAAGACGTAGCGTCCATCTGTTAATCCTTGTTTCTCAGCCTCCTGTAAAACGACTTTGGCATCTGCTGAGCTGGTCACTAAAATGATCACTGGAATAAAAAATAAATATATTTTAACTAATCAACTGCAGAAAATATATTTAACCACTTCAGCCCTGGAACAATTTACCCCCTTAATGACCAGGCCATTTTTTATGATACGGCACTGTGTTATTTTAACTGACAACTGCGTAGTAGGGCGATGCTGTACCCAAATAAAATCGATGTCCTTTTTTCCCCCACAAATAGAGCTTTCTTTTTGTGGTATTTTATCACATCTGCCGTTTTTTATCTTTTGCGCTATAAACAAAAAAAGTATCGGAGGAAAAAAAACAATATTTTTACTTTATGCTATAATACATAGCCAAAAATATATATAAAAATAGCACATTTTTTTCATCAATTTAGGCCAATATGTATTCCTCTATGTATTTTTATTTTTAAAAATCGCAATAAGCGTATATTGATTGGTTTATGCAAAAGTTACAATGTCTATAATATTGGGGATAGATTTATGGAACTTTAATTTTTTTAATCGTTTTTACTGGTAATAGCGTGATCTGAGACATTGCGGTGGACAAACCTGACCCTAAGTGACACTTTTTCAGGACCAAAGTCACCAATACAATGATCAGTACTAAAAAAAAATGCACTGATTACTGTAAAAATTACACTGGCAGGGAAGGGGTTAACTACAGGGGCGATCAAAGGGTTAACTGTGTTCCCTCAGTGTGTTTCTAACTGTGTGGGGGAAGTGCTGACAGGAACAACACAGAGATCGCTGTTCCTGATCACTAGGAACAGCAGATTTCCGTGTTGTCCCCTCTCAAAACGTGGATCTGCCTTGTTTACATAGGCAGATCACCATTCTGCCTCTCTGTACTGCGATCGCGGTTGGCCAGCAAACATTAAGTCCATCGGGCACGTGCATCGACTCTTCCGCGTGCACTCACACTATCTATTGCATGAAGCGACGTACAGGTGCGTCGTTTCGTGCAATAGAGCCTGCAGTATATATGCGGTGGGCGGTCTTTAAGTGGTTAAATACACTATATTGTCATAAGGGACGCTTGCCATGCACATGAACATTATTGGCATCCCAGTCTTACTCTGTAGGATTCAATATTGAATTGGCCCACCCTTTGCAGCTATAACAGCTTCAACTCTTCTGGAAGGGTGTCCACAAGGTTTAGGAGTGTGTCTATGGGAATGTTTGACCATTTTTCCAGAAGCGCATTTGTGAAGTCAGGTACTGATGTTGGACGAGAAGGCCTGGCTTGCAGTCTCCCTCTAATTCATCTAATTCATCCCAAAGGTGGTCTATCAGACGTCAGGACTCTGTGCAGTCCAGTCAAGTTCCTCATCGCTCACCCATGTCTTTATGGACCTTGCTTTGTGCACTGGTCCAAATCATTTGGTAGAAGGGGGATTATGGTGTGGGGTTGTTTCTCTCCTCCATGCCTACTAACAAGCTAAACACAATGGGGACTTCCCTCTTATTCTAAAACACAGGCTGGAAGGACGTGACACAACGCGACTGGCAGGGATCCCCCACACTTTGATTTTTCCACAAAATAATAAAAGATTTGATTTCAAATATATATTTGTATGACAATTTAAAACAAATAATTATTGATATTAATTATTTTTTTTCACTCTGTATTCCAATGGCTTGGAAAGGAAAAGGAAAGAAATGTAGACTTTAGATACACTTTGTGTGCCAAGCAAAGAAAGCAAGAAAATGATAATCACACATCCTAATAGATGCAGTTTAAAAAAAAAAAAAATTACCTCGTGCAGCTGAAGCAACTAGGAGAAGATTTTCCCGAAGGTTGTCCAGGTTCCCCATGTCAAATTTGATCTTGGCTGTGATGGTGAAGTTGGCAACCAGTTGGTTTTCCAAGGACAACCAGAGTTCGTCAATTTTCTCCCAGGTTGAGCCCCCTGAAGCCCCTCCGAAGAGGGCGATATACCGCCATTGAAAATAATTTAAGGTCTTCTCGCAGGCTTCAGACATTCTCTGGAGGGGTGACACCATTTTGACGTAAGTGTCATAAACGACAGTGTTATCCATTTTTGCAGTCTGACTCACAAAACCGAACATTGGAATATTCCAAGAGGAGGCAAGCAAGCCTGTGACCTGGATGGAGAAGGAACAGAGAAAAGTCACAAAACAATTCCTTTGACTGCTGTAGGGTCTCTAACCTAAAAGTGGAGTTTTAACCCTTCAACACTCCAACATGGGGTGGGCAATGGAAAATGAGGTTCAATGTAGAAAAATGTAAAATAATGCATTTGGGTGGTAAAAATATGAATGCAATCTATACACTGTGGGGAGAACTTGTGGGGGAATCTAGGATGGAAAAGGACCTGGGGGGTCCTAGTAGATGACAGGCTCAGCAATGGCATGCAATGCCAAGCTGCTGCTAACAAAGCAAACAGAATATTGGCATGCATTAAAAAGGGGATCAACTCCAGAGATAAAACGATAATTCTCCCGCTCTACAAGATTCTGGTCTGGCCTCACCTGGAGTATATTATCCAGTTCTGGAAAGCAGTCCTCAGGAAGGATGTACTGGAAATGGAGCACAAAGAAGGGCAACTAAGCTAATAAAGGGTCTGGAGGTTACTAGTTAAAAGGAAAGGTTGTGAGCACTGAACTTATTCTCTCTGGAGAAGAGACACTTGAGAGGGGATATGATTTCAATATACAAATACCGTACTGGTGACCCCACAATAGGCATAAAACTTTTTCACGGGAAGGGAGTTTAACAAGACACGTGGCCACTCATTAAAATGAGAAGAAAAGAGTTTTAACCTTAAACTACGTAGAGGGTTCTTTACTGTAAGAGTGGCAAGGATGTGGAATTCCCTTCTACAGGCGGCGGTCTCAGCGGGGAGCATCGATAGTTTCAAGAAACTATTAGATAAGCACCTGAACGAACGCAACATACAGGGATATACAATGTAATACTGACATATAATCACACACATAGGTTGGACTTGATGGACTTGTGTCTTTTTCCGACCTCACCTACTATGTAACTATGTAAGCACTAAACCCAGGAGCATGCATTCACTATATCTGGTCACTCACAGTACACACAGAACATGGAAATGCAATTATCGGTATTTTAGTAAATATAAACTGCTAAAAACCTTATCACATCAGCAGTCTTGTAACTTTTATCAGTGTCTTGTAGGAGGATTTTTCATTCCCCCCTGACTGTCCTGAGGTTGCATGACCCCTGCCCCCCTGTCTGGACAGTGCTGATTGGCCCTGGGATGATCACATGTATTCTCCCAAGAAAAAAAAAAAAAAAACCTTTCTAGCAATACACACCAAACTGAGCATGTGCAGAATGGCCCCAAGGCTCTGTACTATCAGGTGATGGAGACAGCATTTTTAAACAATGCAGAGAATTGACCCCTTAGGTTACACAATGAGTATAACAAACATGCTTTACTGCATATACAGACTATTTCACTGTTGTAGGTTTAGTAACACTTTAACACTGAAAGGTGATTAAAGAGGAAGTAAACCCTGATGAGTTTACTTCCTCTTTTTTTCCCTGCAAAGGTAAAGCATAATGGACTACTATGCATCGCATTAGTAGCCCATTATGTGTCACTTACCTGACACAGGAGCCAGCGAAGTCGCGCTGTCCCCTGTAGTCCGCCGCATCCATCTTGCTTGTGGCGTCTCGCAGCTCAGCCGCTGTCATTCGGCGAAGCCGCGATGACGTCACTCCCGCGCATGCGCACGGGAGTCGACAAATGCGGCAGCTCCATTTTTGGAACTGCCGCGTTCAGTGCGCCTGTGCGCCGCTGTCTACGGCGCATGCGCCGTAGACAGCGGTGCCTGTCTTCAGGCAAATATCTCCTAAACCGTATAGGTTTAGGAGATATTGCTTGGACCTACAGGTAAGCCTTAATCTAGGCTTACCTGTAGGTCAAAGTGGTTTGTAAGGGTTTACAACCACTTTAAAATGATCAGCTTTTTATTTATTTATGTAAAACCAAAAGAAAAAAAAAACAGTTTGCTATAACTGATTATAAAGTGTGAGCTGGAGTTTGGCTTCAATGTGTTAGTGTATCTAGATCTGCTACACAGTTTAGGAGATATTTGCAAAAAGACAGGCACCGCTGTCTACGGCGCTTGTGCACTGAGCATGCCACTGCTAACAGCGATATGCCGTTAGTGGCGGCTCCCGTGCGCATGCGCGGGAGTGACGTCATCGCGGCTCTGGCCAATCACAGCACCGAAACCACGATACCCGGAAAGAAGATGGACGCTCCATACTACAGGGGACAGCGGTGACATTGCTGGCTCCTGTGTCAGGTAAGTGACACATAATGGGTTTACTTCCTCTTTAATACCGCTTTAAGGAGTTGATTTACTAAAGGAAAATAGGCTGTGCACTTTGCAAAGTGCATTTGCTCCAGAGCTTAGTAAATGAGGTAAAGCTTCACTTTGCAAAGAATACCCAATGAGGTGTAAGGAAAATAAAAAAAACAGCATTTTTACTTGCGCATGATTGGATGATGAAAGTCAGCAGAGCTTCTGATCATTTACGAAGCTCTGGAGTAACAAGTTGCTCTTGCGGAGTCCAGAGTCTTACTGCCTTTAGCAAAACAACTCCACAGTTACATAGAAGTTAGTAGGTGCATGTTACCAGTCCTAGAGAATGTCACACCTACCTCAGCTGCTTCTGGACAAACTGGCCCAAAAATTGCAGCAATTTGGTGATTCTTGAACTGGTCGATGAATGCAGGGAGGGAGGTTTTTGCGCTGCAGCCGCAATCGGCATACACGACCTCCCAGGTCTTGTTCCCCAACTGCTCCATGTTCCACTCTTTGTAAATCTTATCGATGGCCAGTTCAATCGCAGAGCCCAGGCGCTGGGCACTGAACGGGTATGAGAAATTCCATGGGGCCTGGAAGCCCAGAAATATTTTTGACCCCAGTCCTTCTGTGTCATTGACCGCGCTGATCACCTGAGTCTCTGCAACGAGAAAACACATACAAAGGGCACAGAGGATGAACAGCATTGTGGAGGAAGAGCAGAAGGTTCAAGTAACAAGGGATGACTTTTTTTTTTTTCCCTACCCAAGACACGAAGACCGCAGTGGTGTTCGATCCGAGCTACTTATACCTGATATCTGTAGAATTCTCCTGTGTCTTCTACATGTCCCTTATGAAACAACCCTCATTAGCAGAGTCGCACAGCCTCCAGTGACAGCTGAGGTCCTCATTGGCCCTTAATTCTGTAACCCTTTGAGGGCCACCTCTGTAAATAGCCATTTTATATAAAATATTTCACCCTTCATTCCTTCCAGAACACTAAGATAATGTTTGCTGTGAGTGTAAATTGTTACAATGTATTTTTATAAGTAAATAATTGAATTTTATAAATCTCAAAGTTGATATGTTGCTTTATTTTTGTACTTCAGGCTGCTTTCACACTGCTCTGTTGAAAAAAACACATCAAAAACTGTGTTTTGAAGCTTTTCCAGAATGTTTAAGCCCTGGTACACACTGAATGCGACTTCACTTCACTTGAGGTAGCACGATTCCAAAGCCACAGGTCAGTGTGATTTCAGGTGCGACTTGTCAGGCATCTGGGTGACTTTATGCAAAGATGTCTTCTATGCAAGTCACACCTGATATATAAAAAAAAAAAAATAGTGCAGGAACCTTTTTTAAAAATTGGTGCGGCAGTTAGAATAGCACTGATTTGAAGAGGGAAAAATAACAAAGTAAAATTTATTTTACAGATACCTTTACAAATGTATGAATATGGCGGGGGGTGGGGGGATCTGGGAAATCAATCAAGGAGGAATCTTGGGGACCCATAAATATAATTTTCACACTTTTTTTTTCCATTCCTTCTTCCATCTCAGGATTGGAACAGATCCCTGATAGTGACAATGATGTATCTTGCTTTTTCCATAGACATAGATAAAGAGATAGCTAGATACTCTATACAGAGAAAGAAAGTAGAAATAGATACTGTATGAAAGAAAGAAAGAAAGAAAGAAAGAAAAAATACTGTACATATAGAAGAAAGGAAGAGAGAAAAGAAAGATAGAAAGAGAGAGAAAAAGTAGAAATAGATACTGGACTTATATACATTGCCTTGAAAAAGTATTCACACCCCTTGAAACTTTCCACATTTTGTCATGTTACAACCAAAAACATAAATGCATTATTTTGGGATTTTATATGAGACCAACACAAAGTAGCACATAATTGTGAAGTGGAAGGAAACTGATAAATGGTTTGAAACATTTTTTACAAATAAGCATGTGAAAAGTGTGGCGTGCATTTGTATTCAGCCCCCCGGAGTCAATACTTTGTAGAACCACCTTTTGCTGCAATTACAGCTGCAAGTCTTTTTGGGGATGTCTCTACCAGCTTCGCACAGAGTGACATTTTGCTCATTCTTCTTTACAAAGTAGCTCAAGCTCTGTCAGATTGGATGGAGAGTGTCTGTGAACAGCAAATTGCCAGTCTTGCCACAGATTCTCAATGGGATTTAGGTCTGACTGGCCCATTCGAACACATGAATATGCTTTGATCTAAACCATTCCATTGTAGCTCTGGCTGTATGTTTAGGGTCGTTGTCCTGCTAGAAGGCGAACCTCCGCCCCAGTCTATCTCACGTCTTTTGCAGACTCTAAAAGGTTTTCTTCTAAGACTGCCCTGTATTTGGCTCCATCCATATTCCCATCAACTCTGACCAGCTTTCCTGTCCCTGCTGAAGAAAAGCCTCCACACAACATGATGCTGAAACCACCATGTTTCACGGTGGGGATAGTGTGTTCAGGATGCAGTGTTAGTTTTCTGCCAAACATTGCATTTTGCTTTTAGTCCAGGAAGTTCAGTTTTGGTCTCCTCTGACCAGAGCACCTTCTTCCACATGTTTGCGGTGTCCCCCACATGGCTGGTCGCAATGGGATGGGACTTCTTCTGACTTTCTTTCAACAATGGCTTTCTTCTTGCTACTCTTCCATAAAGGCCAGATTTGTGGAGTGCACAGCTAATAGTTGTCCTGTGGACAGATTCTCCCATCTGAGCTGTTGATCTCTGCAACTCGTCCACAGTTACCATGGACCTCTTGGCTGCTTCTCTGATTAATTCTCAGCCTGTCAGTTTAGGTGGACGGCCATGTCTTGGTAGGTTTGCAGTTGTGTCAAACTCTTTTCATTTTCAGTTGATTGATTGAACAATGCTCCGTGAGATGTTCAAAGCTTGGGATTTTTTTTTTTAGAACTAACCCTGCTTTAAACTTCTCTACAACTTTATCCCTGACCTGTCTGGTGTGTTCCTTGGCCTTTGTGATGCTGTTTGATCACTACGGTTCTCTAACAAACCTCTGAGGGCTTCACAGAACAGCTGTGTTTATACTGAGATTAACTTACACACAGGTGGACTCTACTTACTAATTAGGTGACTTCTGGAGGCAATTGGTTCCACTAGACATTAGTTAGGTTTATCAAAGTAAAGCTAGGTTCACACTGCTGCGATGCGGGAACGCTGCGAATCAACTGCGGGTTCCCGCATCGCATGTCTCCCGGCGGCAGTTCACACTGCCCTATGCGAACTGCTGGGAGTGTCAGTTAAAAGTTAATGACACCTCCAAATCAGCTCGCATATCGCAGTGCGATCTGCAAATTCGGACAGGAATCGGATCGCATGGTGTGAACACCCATGCGATCCGATTCTGCTGCGGACCAAAAAAAGGGTCCTGTAAGAGTTTGGGGCGAATGCAATGCGAATTCAACCATACTATCTGTATGGCTGAAATTGCATCGCACAGAGATCGCATTTGATTTGCACTGCAGTGCGGTGCGAATCACATCCGATCTTGGACATCACAGCAGTGTGAACCTAGCCTGTAGGGGGCTAACTAAAAATGCACGCCACACTTTTCACATATTTATTTGTAAAAAATATTTTAAAACATTTATCATTTTCTTCCACTTCACAATTATACGACACTATGTGTTGGTCTTTCACATAAAATCCAAATGAAATACTTTTATGTTTTTGGTTAACATGACAAAATGTGGAAAATTTCAAGATTTCGAAATTCAGGGTATGAATACTTTTTCAAGGCACTGTAAGAAAGAAAGAAAAAAAAAATAATATATATATATATATATATATATATATATATACTGTACTTATGAAAGAGAGAAAGAAAAGGAAGAAATAAAGAAGAAATAGATACTGTAGGTATAAAAGAAAGAAAGAAAAGAAAATAGAAAGAAAGAAAAGGAAAACAAATAGAAATAGATATTGTAGGTATAAAAGAAAGAAAGAAAGAAGGAAAGAAAATTGAAATAGATACTGTAGGTATAAAAGAAAGAAAGAAAGAAAGAAAGAAAGAAAGAAAGAAAGAAAGGACACTCTTCTGGATGGTAGAATTTCCATGTCACACAGTTACATCATCATTTTCTTTTTTCCTCTGCACAAGGTATAACGAGGTCTCCGAGTAATGACCAATCAGCCAAAACAATGTGACAGACGTTGCGGCACAGTTGGAAGGGAAATCAGGTTAAACTGAGAATTGATTGAATGTTGCCAGCTGATTTCCTCTTCCTAGAAATCCAAGTCCTGTAGCGTCTGGATTAGTATAATTAGACCACAGCCACGACTGTCTGCATTTCACAGTTAAGCCGGCCATAAATTAATCGAAATTCGGCCAGTTCAGCAGGGATCGTCCAAGTTTAAATCTATGTATGCAGACTGGTTGTACACAAGTCAATCTATCGATTGCCTCGTGTGCAACCAGTCTGTCTGAAATTTTTGCTCTTGACCAGCACCATTGGCTATAGCCGGCGGTACTGATGAGTGTATTCTGACAGCGGAGACCACTCTCATAATACAGCTCAGTGGAAGTGATTCTCTCTTCCACATTGAGTGTGTGGATGGGGGAATGGAGTCATTTTCTTTTGGGGGAATGGAGTCATTTTCTTTTGGGGGAATGGAGTCATTTTCTTTTGGGGGAATGGAGTCATTTTCTTTTGGGGGAATGGAGTAATTTTCTTTTGGGGGAATGGAGTAATTTTCTTTTGTTCAACTCGCTGTATGGGCAGCTTTAGTAATGGGGAATGAAAGATAAACACATTTCATCATTAGTGGTAGTACAGACTACTTCCCTTTTCACCACTTTAAAAGAAAAAATAGTTTGCAAGTGGCCAGCATTGATGTGGCCAAGGGCAGCCGGTGTCACAACATTGTGCATACCAGTCCATATGTGGTTGTTGCATTAGTTTCCTTTTAACATTCTTTATTTTTATTTTTCAAACAGCGACACAGTAATAGATAAGATGTATACTGATACATCACATACATTTACAATTCTGAGCTTTGATTTTTAGAAACATTGTAGCATTATAATTATAGATGTAGTGCCGGTTCCTGAAGAGCATGCGCTATGTTTTTGAAATTTAACGTTACACCTGAACTGCGGTTTGGTTTGGGTATAATTATTCCAAATTTTGACCTCAGCCTCAGTCTGACTGGACTATAGGGTGTTCTGCCTGGCCATAGGGGGCGCTGTCTCTTCTGGCATGGAAACACAGTCTGGTTGGGTGCTTTAAGGTTACTTTCTTTCGGAGCCAGCCCAGTGGGAGTGTCACTCTTGCTGTGCTTTCTGGGAGAGGGTACTTAAGATGCGGATGTCACGTGGTTCAGGGTTTCCGGTCCAGAAGTATGTTCTGACTCCATGGTCCTGGTCCTCCTGACCAGTCCCTAGGAAGGCTATGGCCTGGGGTGCGGATCCACCCTGACTTTATGTCTCGAGGCTGGCTAGCCCGAGGCAAGGAAACTAGGGAAAGGAACTCGGAGGAGGTCCGGTGCCATCTCAGGTTGTAGAGAGGCCCAGCAACTTTGTGGTTATCCAGGGAAGGACTCTTCAGAAGAAGGCCACGCAAGGGTTGGCTTCTTAGCAAGAGCCTGGTAAAGCTGAAGGACCTAAGTGAATCCTATCTCGTGCGGTATCGCCGGACCGGCTGCAAGATACTGGTACCACACGAGTGTTCTACAAGTATTCAAGTTTCCTTGTTCATGTTCTACAACAAAGTCTGTGGCAGAAACTTATTCCTACATGTTCTATAACAAAGTCTGTGGCAGAGACTTATTCCTACATGTTCTACAACAAAGTCTGTGGCAGAGATTTGTTCCTGTTTTAAGCACCCTGTTGGCCGCTAGGCCAGAGGGACTATCCAACTAGAGTGAACATCCAGCTGTGAATGGCTATTCTCTGGATTTATTCAACGTAAGAAAGTTCTTTATTATTGACTTTGATACTAAGAGTACCTGGACTTTTCACCTAACCGTCTTATCCTGCACTAGAGACTGTTGTTAACTACGTTTTAGCAAATAAAAATCCCTTTAAGTGGATCTGTTGTCAGTCTCTAAAGTTTCTGGGCCATCTACCATGGGAACCCCTAGACATGAGGAGCAAGCGAGAGAAGGTAAGGTAAGCCCATTAAAACCAGCAGCTCCTTCGGGGGTCAGTGCTATAGAGAGTAGGCAAATTATCAAAGTTCCAAAGTCAGAGGTGAACTTAAGCATGGAAATCACAAAGCATGTACAGTATCTCACAAAGTGAGTACACCCCTCACATTTTTCTAAATATTTTATTATACCTTTTCATGTGACAACACTGACGAAATTACATTTTTTGAATTGGGAGCAGGTGTGTTAAATTTGGTGTTGTTGCTCTCACTCTCCCATACTGGTCACTGGAAGTTCAACATAGCACCTCATGGCAAAGAACTCTCTCAGGATCTGAAAAATAGAATAAAATTTTAAAACAGCTTACCTGTAAAAGCCTTTTCTTTGATGCACATCAGGGGACACAGAGCCATAGTACTTACTATGTGGGTTATAGGGTCACTGATAGGTGATGGACACTGGCACACCATAAGGCAAGAAATGTACTCCCTATATAACCCCTCCCACTACTGGGAGTCTTCAGTTTTGCAGCCAAGCAATACAAGTGTATACCAAGAAGGGAGGGACCTCTGTGTCCCCTAATGTACATCAAAGAAAAGGATTTTACAGGTAAGCCGTTTTAAAAATCCTGTTTTATTTTCTTACATCAGGGGACACAGAGCCATAGTACTTACTATGTGGGATGTTCCATAGCAATGGCAATTGAAGGGAGGGAGACACAACAAAAATGTAGGGCAAAAAGGAGGCCAGAGGACTCATACTGCAGCCTGCACTATACTGCACCCAAAGGCAATATCCTCATGACCTTTAACATCAATTTGATAAAATCTGATACACGTATGAACTGAAGACCAAGTCGCGGCCTTACAGATCTGAGCCATAGAGGCCTGATGATGCACCTCCCAAGAGGCACTAATCGCCCTGGTTGAGTGTGTTTTAACATAAGAAGGAAGAATTTTCTTCTTTAAGCCGAAGCTTGAACAATCACTTGACATTTTTACGCTGCCTGTCCACAATATGGACCCTCTGGCAGTACAAACAAAACATCTTTTGCAAACCTGAGCGGTCGCCTTTAACCACTTGCCGACCGCCGCACGACGATGTACGTCGACAGAATGGCACGGGCAGGCATATGGGCGTACCTGTACGTCCCTGCCTTCCCGCGGGTGGGGGGCCCGATCGGGCCCCCCCCGGTGCCTGCGGTGGTCGGTATTCGTTCGGGAGCGATCCGGGATGAGGGGGCGGCCATTCATTCATGGCCACCCCCTCGCGATCGCTCCCGACGAATGGAAATCCTTCGTGACATCACTTCCTCTCCTGTAATGTAAACACAGGAGAGGAAGTGATGTAATCTCTCCTCCGTGTCGGTATTTTTCGTTCCGACACCGAGGAGAGAGGATCGGTGAGTTGCACCAACACGACACTTCACAGTAGAACATGCCAGGCACACTCACACCCCCCCTTTACCCCCCGATCACCCCCCCAATTACCCCTGCCCCCCCAGTCACAGTGACACCAATGCATTTTATTTTTTTTATTTTATTTTTTTGCATTGGTGTCATTTGTGACTGTAATAACTGTTAGGGCAGTTAGGGTTAGCCCCCTTTAGTTCTAATGTACCCCCCTAACCCCCCCCCAATAAAGGTTTAACCCCGTGATCACCCCCCGTCGCCAGTGTCACTAAGGCTGGGTTCACATTGCAGCGGTTTATGAGAACGGATGTGATTCGCACCGCACTGCAGTGCAAATCACATCCGATCTCTGCGATTCGAGTTCAGCCATTCGCCGCACCCGCCGCAAATTCGCACGGGACCCTTTTTTTGGTCCGCAGCAGAATCAGATCGCATGGGTGGTCACACCATGCGATCCGAGTTTGCAGATCGCACTGCGATATGCGAACTGATCTGGGGGTGTCATTAACATTTCACTGACACTCCCAGCAGTTCGCATAGGGCAGTGTGAACTGCCGCCGGGAGGCATGCGATGCGGGAACCCGCCGCGGATTCGTGGCGTTCCCGCATCGCTCCAGTGTGAACCCAGCCTAATAAGCGATCGTTTTTCTGATCGCTGTATTAGTGTCACAGGTGACGCTAGTTAGGCAGGTAGGTATTTAGGTTCGCGGCAGCTTTTTATAGCGCCAGGGACCCCCATATACTACCGCATAAAGCCCCCTGATTGCCCCCTAGTTAACCCTTTCACCAGTGATCACCATATAACTGTTACAGGTGACGCTGGTTGGCTGATTTTTTTATAGTTTCAGGGCACCCGCCATTTATTACCTAGTCTCACTAGTGTACCCCTAAATTTAGGGGTGTCTACTTTCCAAAATGGGGTCATTTGGGGGGGGGTTTGTGCCATCTTGGCATTTTATGGCCTTCAAAACTGTAACGCCCTTAGAAAGCCTGAAGGCGGTTCTTGGTTTTCGGGGCCCCGTACGCGGCTAGGCTCCCAAAAAGTCCCACATATGTGGTATCCCCGTACTCAGGAGAAGCAGCAGAATTTATTTTGGGGTGTCATTTCACATATGCCCATGGCATGCGTGAGCAATATATCATTTAGTGACAACTTTGTGAAAAAAAAATTAAAGTTTGTAATTTTCCCGCAACTTGTGGCAAAATATAAAATATTCCATGGACTCAACATGCCTCTCAGCAAATAGCTTGGGGTGTCTAATTTCTAAAATGGGGTCATTTGTGGGGATTTTGTGCCATCTTGGCATTTTATGGCCTTCAAAACTGTAATAGGTAGTGAGAAGTGAAATCAAAATTTTACGCCCTTAGAAAGCCTGAAGGCGGTGCTTGGTTTTCGGGGCCCCGTACGTGGCTAGGCTCCCAAAAAGTCCCACATATGTGGTATCCCCGTACTCAGGAGAAGCAGCAGAATTTATTTTGGGGTGTCATTTCACATATGCCCATAGCATGTGTGAGCAATATATCATTTAGTGACAACTGTGTGTAAAAAAAAAGAAAACATTTTTTTTTGTCATTATTCAATGGCTTGAGGCAAAAAAATAAAATATTCAATGGGCTCAACATGCCACTTATCAATTTCCTTAGGGGGTCTACTTTCCAAAATGGGGTCATTTGGGGGGGTTTTGTACTGCCCTGCCATTTTAGCACCTCAAGAAATGAGATAGGCAGTCGTAAACTAAAAGCTGCGTAAATTCCAGAAAACGTACCTTAGTTTGTAGATGTGACAACTTTTGCGCAAACCAATAAATATACAGTTATTGACTTTTTTTTTACCAAAGACATGTGGCTGAATACATTTTGGCCTAAATGTATGACTAAAATTGAGTTTATTGGATTTTTCTAATAACAAAAAGTAGAAAATATCATTTTTTTTCAAAATTTGCGGTCTTTTTACGTTTATATCGCAAAAAATAAAAATCGCAGAGTCAGTCAAATACCTTTAAAAGAAAGCTCTATTTGTGGGAAGAAAAGGACGCAAATTTCGTTTGGGTACAACATTGTATGACCGCGCAATTACCAGTTAAAGTAGCGCAGTGCCAAAGTGTAAAAAGACCTCTGGTCATTTACCAGCAAAATGGTCCGGTCTGAAAGTGGTTAAATAGACTCTGATCGCTATTACTACATCAAGGGAATGTAGTGCCTTCTCTTCCCTAGATTGAGGATCTGGGGAGAAGAAGGAAGAATAATATCCTGGTTTAAATGAAAAACCTGTCACCACCTTTGGTAGGAATTCAGGATGAGGACCCAAAACCACCTTATCCTTATGCATAATCAAATACGGCTCTTTACAAGACAGACCCGCTAGTTCCGATACTCTTCTAGCAGAAGAAATGGCAACCAAAAAAGCTTATCTTTCTTGTCAAAAAGAACCAAGGGAATTTAGCGTAAAGTCTCAAAAGGCTGATTCTGCAAAGCCGATAAGACCAAAAGTTTAATCCCAAGGATTTAGAGGTGCCTTGATAGGGGGATTAATCTGTTTTACCCCCTGAATAAAGCTACGCACCGGAGAAGCAAGAGGCCGTTGAAAAAAAATGCTGACAAGGGCGAGATCTACTCAAGGCCAGCTTAATTTCTAATCCTATTTTCAGGAAATCAAGGATCCTACCTATGACATACTTCCTGGGGTGCCAACCCCTGGATCCACACCAAGAAACATATGCCTTCCAGACTCTATAGTAAATGATTCTGGAAGCCAGCTTCCTGCCATTAATCAAAGTAGACACTATTGAAGGATATCCCCCAGAATCCTTTATAAGTGGGTTTCAACATTCAAACCTGTTAAATTTTTCATCCGTAAGGTAGGATGGAATACCGGACCTTATGCGAGAAGGTCTGGCCATAATGGCAGAGTCCGCGGGACTCCTACTGCCATCTTTATCATCTCGGTGAACCAAGATCTTCTGGGCACGCTGAGGCCACCAGAATCACCACCTTTCGTTCCTGCTTGATCCTGCTGAGAAGGCGCGGAAGTAGCAGAACTGGAGGAAATGCATAGATCAGTGAAAAAACTGATCCCATGGGAAGACTATTGCATCTGTTCCACATGCTAGCGGATCCCTCGTTGTCGACACAAGTTGTCAACTTTGTTGTTGGATCTGGATGCGAATAGGTCCATGTCTGGAAAACCCCATCTCTCACATATCGCTAGGAAGATGTCGGGGTGAAGAGACCATTCTCCTGGAAATAATTGTTGGTGACTCAAGTAGTCCGCCTGCCAAGTCTCTATTCCTGCAATGAAAATTGCAGATAGGCAAGGAATGTTGTGTTCTGCCCAAGCTAGAACATGATTCACCTCTTTTTGGGCTGCACGACTTCTCATGACCCCTGTTGATTGATGTAAGCCACAGCTGTGGCATTGTCGGACTGAATCCTGACAGGACAGTCCCGTAGTCTGACTGTCCAAGATTCTAGCACCAGACGTACTGCCCGAATTGCCAAAATGTTGATAGGCAAGGTCCTCTCTAACCTGGACCATCTCCTCTGGACAGAATCTTCTTCCAGGGCTGTTCCCCAGCCTAGAAGGCTGGCATCTGTTGTCACCACTTTCCAGTATACAGGTAGAAAAGATTTTCCCTTTTGCTGGATAACAACCAACAATTTATGCCCTGACGTACGTTGGGAGCCAAGCATATTGGAAAAATCCAAGGCCTGAATCTTTTTGTTCCAGACCAACGGGATGGTGTTTTGAAGCAGTCTTGAGTGAAAACTGCACGTAACAGACGGCATTGAAGGAGGTCACCATTTCCCCTAACAATCTCATGCACAGCCGAATGGAAGGATTTTTCTTTGTCTTGATAAGTTAAATTAGTCCTACAATGGAACTGATTCTTGTCTGGGGTAAGAATACCTTCTTCTGTACGGTATCTATGACCAGCCCCAAGTACTGTAATCTCCTTCATGGTTTTAAGGAGGATTTTTCTAGGTTGAGTATCCAACCCAGAGATTCCAGGTAGTTTACAGCTGTGATCAGACTCTGGTTCAGACCTGAGACTGAATGATCTATTAAAAGTAGGTTGTTTAAATAGGCTAGGACCGTTATGCCTTGAGCCCTTAATCTGACTAAATGAGGTGCCAGAATCTTTGAGAACACCCGTGGTTCTGTGGCTAGACCGAATGTCAGGGCCACAAACTGAAAATGATGATTTTCTCTTTTGAAGTGCAGAAATTTCTGGTGAGCGGCAAATATTGGCACGTGGAGATATGCATCTTTGATATCGATTGAAGCCAAAAACTCCCCTCCTTGCAGGATGGACACAACCTATCGGATTGACTCCATGCGAAAGGATCAGATGTTTAAGTGCCGATTCAGATCTTTGAGATCTAGAATGGGTCTTACCTCTCCGTTTGGTTTTGGAACCGTGAAAAGGTTTAAATAAAAAACCTGTGCTCTGTTCCATTAAGGGAACCTCTGATATCACCAACTGGGATAATAGATGATCCAGAGCTAGAAAGAAAGACTTCTTTTTCTCTGGATCCTTGGGAACATTTGACCTTAGAAAAGGAGGAGACGGAAACTCTCGGAACTCTAGTTTGTAACCTAGAAAAACTGCAGAAGCCACCCATCTGTCTTGACATTGTTCCTGCCAGATCTTGGAGAATTGTAGGATCCTTCCCCCCCACCCGAGCAAGCAGGGGCACCCCTTCATAAGGAGGCTTTAGCATTCTGCTTTGTGGGCTTTCTGCCCCAGGATCTCTTCTGACCCTGGTGCTGCCCTTGGGGTCTTCCCCTTGAACCTGACGGTTGCCGTCAAGACTGCCTAGAGGCTGATGCCCCTGGCACAGCAGAGGCAGCACGCTTAAAGGAGAAATGTTTGAACTTCTTCTTTACTGGAAAAAGAGCTTTTCCCATTAGAGATCCTTTGCATGTATTTATCCAGATCGTCTCCAAATAGTAGTTCACCATGAAAGGAAAACTGTTTAGGAGCTTTTTACACAGTGCTTTGGCTGACCAATTTTTCAGCCATAGAACTCTACAAGAATGCACTAGTCCAAGCATAAGCCGTGAGGCTTGGAATCTTTCATAGCATCTACTGTGAAACATAGTGTGTCTGATACACCAGCCCATTGCTGGGCCTGCTGATCAGGCAGAATTTGAAGTATCTACACAAACTGTTCCTTAATGGACTGAGATACTCCAACTGCAGCAAGAACCGGCTGTGCTACTGAACTTGCTAAAAACATTGTTTTTAGAAAGAAGTTCCAACTTTTTATCTGTTGGATCCATTAACATCAACGCATTATCCACCGGACATATATCATAGCATCAATCTTCTTTTCCAAATTACAAATAGTAGAAGAGAAAACCTCGTGTGATATATACAGGGACTGAAGTGTCTAGCGCAGCTGCAACAACAGTTTCATCTGATGGCTCAATCTGACCAGCCGCAGCACTCTCAGAGGAGGATGACATTATTTTGGAAAATGGATTTCGTTTGTTGTGAAACCACAATCACCCTTTAGAACCCTTAGAGGAGTTCCTGGTCCCTTTACCACTCCTAGCCTGAAGCACAAAGCAGAGGCACTACCAGCAAAATAATGTACACTGCTAGGTTATAGTCCAGCGCTATTAGCTGCTATTAATACCTAGCCTGGTAAAGTATAATGTGTCAAAGGGAATGCCTTTGTCACCAACCTGAAACAAGCCATCCTCCTGCTCATGTGTCCCTCCACAGCCAGCAGCAGCTACACACACAGTGCTTTAACAACTTCCTCCACGTGTGGCCAGCATCTGACGCTGTTAGCCACGCCCCCCATGCTAATTACACACCCCCTTTCTTTCAAAAGAAAGTGTCTTCCCGCATTAGCGGCGCTTTGCAAACAGCTGATATGGTGACGGGGGGGTTAAAACTAATGACGAGCGGCCGCGGGCTGTCTTTTTTTTTTCTAAAGAATGCTTTTGGCATATACGTCCCCCGAAGGGGAAAAAAACAACATTGGGGTGGCAGGAGGAGAACCAGACCCCCCTTCTTACCAGAGGATCTGCTTGTGGCAGGAGAAGAGGAGAAATGAAGGCTTCTGATACAGCGCTGTTTCCAGCATCAGGCGGTGAGTGCTCAAAATAGTCCCCAGTGGTGACACATAGGCATGACAGCATTATAACTTAAAAGGAGAAATTTCTTAACAAAATTTCCACATACCTTTCCTCGCTGCAGGGTTATTTGAGATAAACCCAATCTTCACCCTTCACGGTGGGCTCCCAAACCTTCAGGAACAGGGGGAACCCACAATCCTGGACCTGCAACAGCACACTGCCAGTAAAAACTTTATGGCCTTACTACCAAAAAGTACTGGATCCCAGGGTCCAGCTCTCTAAAAAGAGAAGCATTCGCAAGCAAAACCTCGTTTTTTCGGAACACAAGGCCCAAGTACCATTCCTTTAGCCCATGAAAGGACATCTGAACGGATCCGGTCAGCATGGCTAGCCCCAGCAAGGATTGCTTCCAGTGGAGCTCAGCACAGCACATCTTTAAGCGTGATAAACACCTTAGACACTGGCAAAAAAACTTAGTGGGAGGGGTTATATAGGGAGTACACTTCTTGCCTTAGGGCGTGCCAGTGTCCATCACCTATCATAGGGCCTATCAGTGGCCCTATGACCCACATAGTAAGTACTATGGCTCTGTGTCTCCTGATGTAAGAAAAGAAAAAATAAATTGTTGTTCTACATAAAGATGGCCTAGGCTATAAGAAGATTGCCAATATCCTGAAACTGAGCTGCAGCACGGTGGCCAAGACCATACAGAGGTTTAACAGGACAGGTTCCACTCAGAATAGCCATGGGCGACCAAAGAAGTTAAGTGCACAGGCTCAGCGTCATATCCAGAGGTTGTCTTTGGGAAATAGACGTATGAGTGCTGTCAGCATTGCAGCAGAGGTTGAATGGGGTGGGGAGTCAGCCTGTCAGTGCTCAGATCATACGCTGCACGCTGCATCAAATTGGTCTGCATGGCTGTCATCCCAGAAGGAAGCCCCTTCTAAAGATGATGCACAAGAAAGCCTGCAAACAGTTTGCTGAAGACAAGCAGACTAAGGACATGGATTGGAAAAAGGAGAAAAATTTGCGTTACAGAATAAACAAAAACACAGAAAAATTGTATGATGCTGCAGTTCAAATATATACCAAAAAGTTATATATGTATGTAAATGAGAAAAAAAGAAAGAAACTGCGCAATCCCTAATAACCCATATTAGGATATAAACATCTCACCCAAATTAGAATGGGAACTTAAAAGTGCACAATATTATATAAAGAACACCATAAAAACCAAACCTATTGCATGACATATACTTAACCGCATTTGGTAATAACTGTATAACTGTGTCACTAATTTGAATGACCGTGTCACTAATTACATAAACAGTGAATCTCAGTGATATTTGTGCCCAAAAATGACACAAGAGAAATGTGCAAATAAACAAATCACATAAATGATTAATGTGTCCTCATTGAAATAGTTCTTTGTGAAAATACAAAAAACAAAAAACAAAAAACAAAATTGAAGTGCAAAGTCCACTATAAATGGAAAACACCACGTGTCCAAGATGGCTGCCAAGTCTCTGAATCATGTATCAACGTGGAACAGATTGAAGTGCACCACCACCAAACGAATAAAATTGGCTCCTTACCAGATGCCCTAGTAAGGTGCGCTTTTTGAAAGATCAGGTCAGAATATGCATCAAACTTGAATCGTCCAACCCAGGATCCACTTTAGAACAAGAATCGGGTGTATTCCAACAGGAAGGCAAATGGTCCACCATAGGAAAGAAAAAAGCACTCCAGATAGTGTAAAACCATTTATTAAAATAAAAGTAAAAAGGGAAGAGATGCACTTACAGAGTTATTGTAAGAAAAGGCATATCATCAATGGAAAGCGTCGGCCGATCGCAAATCCAAAGTCATATCCTAGTTCTGCTGCTGTTCTAGTGAGGCAAAAACGTAGCGTGTCACACCGCCCTACGCGTTTCGTGATAAATCACGTCGTCTTGGGGTACGGGTGACACGCCATAATGCCTCCATTTTATAATAAGCTGTGGTCCATGTCACCTCCTCCATTGGACAACCAAGCCTCACTTCCGAGTGCAAACCGGAAGTGGCTCGTATACGTCATTAATGTTTGTTATTAGATTATATCTTAAAACCTAACCAAAAAAGAAAACTATAAAAGGACCCACATAAAATAAAATAAAATTATTAAACCGAGTCTCTAAAAATCTAATATTGCGCTGCTGAAATAAACTATTCGGCCCCATATCTGAAAACGGAACCAAGCCTCAATATCAGCAACCCATCGGGTGCGAGGTCAATGGTCAGAGCGACGGAAGTGACACGCATCAACGTGATCAACCGTCCCTCTACAGTGAACAGCGCCATGGCCACGCCCCGTCCTGGTGCGCAACCAAAGGCCGCGCTCCAGAGCCCAACCCGCCATGTCACCTCCCACACAGGAAGTGCGCGCGCTCCACACAAACCAAGCCTCGCTTCTAATATGTGAATGAATCAACATTGGGCGTTAAAATCCCCTCCCCTAGGTGTACGAAGGAAGCGGCGCTCCACCTCCAACTTCTCCCTACAACGGGGAGAAATAGAGCCACAGGTACAAATCCCTACGTCATGTATCTATGAGCACTGGGTGAAACCAATGGAGGAGGAGACCTGTCCCAACACTGAGTACAGTGTACAGATAAACTAAGTACAAATAAACACAATCCCCAAAGGTTAATAAAAACTATAGATATTAAATCATACATTGAGTAAATACAAAAGTCGCCCTCACTCTACAGTGTCATATTAAATAATTAGATACAACTCAGATAAATATCCCATGACCATATAATGAATAAGACACTAATATATGCAAAAATGTTTCTTTTTTTGGGAACATTGGTTAATACACAACAGGCTCCAACATAGATATTATACTGGTAGGGCATATTAGAATTACAGAATCCTAAATATGCAAATTCAAAAATTGTGTGCAGAATCAAATAAACCAGAGCAAAAAGAAAAACAAATGATCATTGAAAACTAAGGACAGCCCTTTCACTCCAACTATAGGTTAAGCGTTATTTATAAAGGCATTCACATCAGTATCTGTGTTCATACCAAAGGGGGCGTAAGTTTTCAACTTGTGGATCCATGACATTTCTAAACGTGAGATTTCTCTCACTAATGCCCCACCTCTCCAGTGCGGTTTATACTTATCTATCCCCATGTACAACGTGTTAGAAGGATCTCTACCGTGTTTCTCATCGTAATGTCTTGATAGGGGATGCTTATCAAAGCCCCGTTTGATATTAGCAATATGCTCATTCAGCCTAACTTTTAGGGCCCTCTTAGTCCTCCCTACGTAGATATACAACTGCTTCCGAGGAGCAGGTAATGAATGGCTCAACCATATATCTTTTTTGAGTACTTGTAGAGACAAAGTTGACGATCTTAGCATTTTTGTTCACATTGCAAGAACAAACTTGGCAGTTCTTGCATCTATAAAACCCTTTGAGATTTTGAAAGAAGCACCTATTCTTTTCGGGGGGATTTTGCACACTAGGGGCAACCTTACTACCCAACGTAGAAGCCCCTTTGAAAATAACCCTAGGGGCTTCAGGTAGAATGGTTCCTAAAATCTGATCGCTGGTCAGGACATGCCAATGTTTACGGATAAATTGTTTAACCTTCTGATGCTGTATTGAAAAAGTGGTGACAAAAGGCAATATCATCTGATTCTCATTTCTGTTAGTCCCCCTTTCTGTCAGCAAACTGGACCTATCTCTATTCCGTGCACTATTAAACGCCTCAGTTAGCAGATCAGCTGCATATCCCTTTTCCTGGAACCGCTGAGACAATATCGTAGCTTGTTCATCGAACATGGTGATGTCGGTACAGTTCCTCCTTAGGCGCAGATATTGCCCTAGGGGAACAGACTTCAGCCAAGAGTCTTGATGACAACTCCCCAAGGGGATGTAAGAATTTCTGTCTGTGGACTTGAAAAAGGTAGAGGTAATGAAGGTGTCTTTGCTCACTCTAATGTTCAAATCCAAAAAGTTTACCCCTTCCCTACTGGCTTCATAACTAAATTTAATGCCTCTATTGTTGTTATTCAACATTTCCATATATCCACGGAGCTCCTGCTCCTCACCATCCCAAAGGAGGAGGACGTTGTCGATGTAGCGTGCCCAAAGTACTATCTCAGATCTTCTAGGAGAGTCGACCACGTCCTCCTCCCATTTGGCCATGAACAAGTTGGCCAAGCTGGGGGCATATTTCGCCCCCATGGCCACCCCTTTATCCTGACGGAAAAATTGGTTATCGAACCAGAAATAATTGTGCCCTGCGGCAAATTCCAAGAGCTCTAAAATGAAATCTATCTGAATCTGAGTCAAATCTGAGTCTCGCTCTAAATAGAATCTGACAGCTTCAAAACCCAAATTATGGGGGATGATAGTATATAATGATGTGACGTCAGCCGTCACAAGCCACAAGCCCTGTTTTGGTTTAATATTACCCAACATATTCAGAATTTGCTTAGTGTCCTTTACATATGATGGAATTTTCTGCACCAGCGGTTGGAGAAAATAGTCTATATACTTGCCCACCCTGGTCGTTACCGAGTCAATACCACTGACTATTGGACGTCCAGGGGGGCAAGTAACACTCTTATGCAACTTAGGGAGGTAGTAAATTACTGGTGTTCGCGGAGCAATAGGTATTAGGAAAAGCTTTTCTTTCTCTGTGAGGATCCCTTTACGGAAACCCTCTTCTACTATCCCAATCAGCTTCTTTTTATATTTAACAAGTGGGTCCCTGTTAAGGACTGTATAGGTCTCACTGTCATCAGTGATTCGATGTAACTCTTTCAAGTAGTCACTCCTATCTAAGACAGCAATACCCCCCCTTTGTCTGCTGGTCTAATAACAAGGGACTTATTGTTAGGCCGCGTACAAACGCGGGGACTGTTCGCTGAAACTGTCCGCTGAAACCAAGTTTCAGCGGACAGTCCGCTCGTGTGTGGGCTTTCAGCGGACAGTTTCAGCGAACAGTCCGCTGAACAAGGTTTTTCGGAAATTCCGAAAAACTGTCCGCTGAAACCTTGTTTCAGCGGACAGTCCCCGCGTGTGTAGGCTTGTTCGTCAAACAAAGTTGCGCGCATGCTCAGAAAGGATTTTCACGCCGAAAGTTATAATGCAGTGTATAGGACGTCGTATTTTTCGTCCCGTCGTACGTGCCGTTCACGTCATCGCGCACGGTTTCAGCAAACTGTTCGTCCGTCGTGTGTGGCCATGTCCGTCCATGCTAATTTTGAGCGGACTGTTTGCCGAAACAGTTTGACGGACAAAGTTGGGTGAACAGTCCCCGCGTGTGTACGCGGCCTTACACAAAGTATCCAAACCCTTTTGCAAATCACCCTGTAATCTTACTTTCTTAACCTCCATCTTTTCTAGGTCTCTTAACACCACGTCCCTAAAGACCTTAATGTTGGGTGCCAATGCCCCTGGAGGATTAAAAAGTGATGCATTGGCGAGACCAGAATGTTGAAATCCTGATCCCGATCCGTTGCTCTCTCGAATGGGGTTACTTAACATGTATCTTTTGATGTTAAGCCTACGTACAAACTTATGTACATCCATGTAGGTCTGGAATTTGCTCAGACTCCTAGGTGGAGCAAATTTCAGACCCTTATCTAAAAGTCGTTTTTCAGAATCGGTAAGTTCCTGTGTGCTAAGGTTAAAGATTCCCTTGCCTAGGGCCTTTTTCGCTTTAACTGATTGTATACGCCTCCCCCCTCTAACTCCTCTCTTGGTTCTATAGGCCTTTTTAGGCCTCTGTTGTCCATGGGAAAATCCCACTTACGGTTGTCCCTGGGGTCATAGTTTGGCTGGGGGGGGGTGTAAACCCTGGACTATATGGTGCTCGCTGATAATTGTCCTCATTATGTCTCCCAAAATTGGGAGCTTCAAAATCAGACAATGGAAAGAACCGATTCTGGGTCGGTATATCATAGACCTGGTTCCTTTTATTATAATAGACCGATCTTTCTTGGTCAAAACCCTGGATGGAACCCCACGGTCCATAACTTCCTGGTCCTTGACTAGAAATTGGTCTCTGATTGTTGTTCTGATAAGAATTTTTATTATTCTTATTTTTATTCCTATTTTTACTGTTATTAGGTCCCCTCCCCGGAGTTCCTCCTACGGGTCGTTGGGATGGCCAAAAAGGGGTTCCCCCTGATGGTCGCTGTGGGAGCCTGCCAGGGTTAACTTGATTATAAGTCATATCCCTTACAGTCTGTGCCCCTCTTATGGGGTAATGGGCTATATTCTCCCCTGACATATCCTCGGGGGGACCTCTCGAGATGTTATTAGGAACATTATAAGGGAGTGTATCCATCTGCTCTTTATCCATGGCCAATTTTTTCTTCCACAAGAAGACCATACCAGACTGATAGTCTTCCTTATCCCTAATAAACTTCTTCTTCTTTTTTAGTTTTTGATCTTTCTCCTCTTTCTCAAGAGTTTTAAGGAGGTTCTTTGAACACTCCTTATATTCTTCACTTGTACTCAGAGGTAACAATGATTCCTTGATCAACTTAATCTCTTCATCAAGGCGGGCTAGTTTCTCACTCTTTCTTTGAGCCAAGAATCGCAATAGACAGAGCCCTGAATCATTGAAGAATTTGAACCAGCCCTCCAGATTTGGTTCCTCTCTATGTGGGCTTAGCTCCCACCTAAGGCTCCTAGGAACCATGTTTTCTCTGATGTAGGTCTCAAAAAAAGCAATATCCCACTGGGCGTGGATCTCGGAGGTAGTAAGATTTTTTAATCTAGTAAATAAACCTAAGGACATGGATTATTGGAACCATGTCTTGTGGTCTGATGAGACCAATAAACATATTTGGTTCAGATGGTGTCAAGCATGTGTGGCGGCATCCAGATAAGGAGTACAAAGACAAGTGTGTCTTGCCCACAGTCAAGCATGGTGGTGGGAATGTCATGGCCTGGGGCAGCATGAGTGCTGCCGGTGTTCTGATGAGAAAGGTCCCCGTCGGATAATGCCCGCCCTGTACTGCGCAGGTGCATCGACAGCAGAGACCATCCTTATTGCGCAGCGCGACTCGGGCATGCGCAGTAGGGAATCGGGAAGTGAAGCCGCAAGGATTCACTTCCTGATTCCCATACCCAAGATGGCGGCGGCAGCACCAGAGAGCTGAGCGACAGATCGGATTGGGTGCCGACATCGCGGGCGCGCTGGACGGGTAATGCCGCGTACACACGACCAGACTTTTCGAGGGACTAAGTCTGACAGACTTTCGACGGAGTTCTGACAGAGTTCTGACAGAGTTCTGACAGAGTTCTGACAGAGTTCTGACAGAGTTCTGACAGAGTTCTGACAGAGTTCTGACAGAGTTCTGACAGAGTTCTGACAGACTTTCCGAATGAACGGACTTGGCCACACACAATCACACCAAAGTCCGACGGATTCGAACGTGATGACGTACGACTGGACTAGAATAAGGAAGTTCATAGCCAGTAGCCAATAGCTGCCCTAGCGTCGGTTTTTGTCCATCGGACTAGCACACACACGAGCGGATTTCTCAGTAGGAACTGGGTCCGGCAGAGTTCTGTCGGAAAAATTTGAAACATGTTCCATTTCTAAAGTCTGTCAGACTTTTGCAAATCAAAAGTCCGCTGCAGCCCACACACGTTCGAATAGTCTGCCGGAATCATTCCGTCAGACTTTTGATGTTGAAAAGTCTGGTCGTGTGTACGGGGCATAAGTGTCCATATTTTAAAAGTCAGCAGCTGAAGTATTTGTAGCTGCTGACTTTTAAAAAAAACGTCGGAACTCCCGCTTTAAGGATGAGGGCAGCCAGCTTCCCAGTGTTTTGTCAGATTTGGTGACCTGTCAGAATGTGTAACTGAAGTGACGTTCCGTCACCGCCACCTTGCTATACCCCACTCTCCTCCATAGTAAGTATACACTGAGAAGGGGTAAAGCGGACATCTTGTTACACTCACCAGAGTTTTGCATTTTACACTTATTTTTAACAGTAAAGTGAGTTTATATAGTGCAATACAATACTTACAATTCCGTCTGACTGGTTAGATGTTGAATTTTAAAAGCGGCGACAAGCCTGCTCATCTCACAGGTTTGCTAATTTGCAGATCACTTACCTTGAATCCAGAGGAAGAACAGCTTTCTCTTTCCTGGATCTTGAATACCTGGATAGGCCTCTCTCTCAGCCAGTAGAACTCAGTGGCGGTGCGTCCATTAAGGGCTCCTCTGTCACACCACCGCCATATGACTGCATGAATCTATCCATGGCCGCCGCTGCCACCCCATATTCAGGCATCCAACCCCTTTTTGGATGCCGGGCGCCTGAATTACAGCGGCGGGGGTGTTTTTCTGAAGCACCTGATAGGAGCCATAGGCTCTTTGGCTTCAAAAAAAGGTGGACTCAAAGCACAGAGCATTGCACTCGGATGCCACCTAGGTGTGTTAGAAAAGCAAATTAATATTTTCTTTTCTAACAGTGAACTGCTTCTCCGCCAATCAGGAAGCACAGGTCTAATACCCGTCACCTGATTGGCTGAAGGCAGAGGTGATCCTATTGGACGCCTAGCGGAATGGAAGAAGACACACACGGAAGCATAGATGACAGTATGGAGGACCCGCTGCTCGTCTCACACAGCTCACCGCTGTCACCCACTGCCTGACCCTCCGCCAAGATGGGGTAAGTGCAGGTCAGATGGTGGGCGGGTGGGGGGCCACTGTGGTTGTATATGATGGAGTACAGTGGCTGCATATCATGGGCATAGTGGCTGCAAATCATGGGCATAGTGGCTGCAAATCATGGGCATAGTGGCTGCAAATCATGGGCACAGTGGCTGCAAATCATGGGCACGGTGGCTGCATATCATGGGCACTGCACAGTGAGGCTGCATTTGATGGGCACAGAGGCTGCATATGATGGGCACAGTGGCTGCATATGATGGGCACAGTGGCTGTATATCATGGGCTGGACTTGGCTTCTTCCACATAGGCAAGACAGCCTAAGGACCACCTTAGGATTAGTAGGACCCAGACAGGCTTCTCATCAGCAGCAGCACATCCTCAGGCCAGGAGGGCCTGAGCACATGGTCCAGCCCAAATAAATACCCTTTCCCAGAATGCACCAGGGGCTAAGAACCTCCTACTGGGCTTGGCTGGAAATAAACTATACAGTCAGTCTGAGCTGTCTATAGCTCAGCCAAAAGCGAAATTTACACTACAGCCCCAGTTTTAGGAAATAAACTATACAGTCAGTCTGAGCTGTCTATAGCTCAGCCAAAAGCGAAATTTACACTACAGCCCCAGTTTTAGGAACGGGGGGGTTACACTTGTTTTAAGCTTTTTTCTTTTAGATTTCTTCAGGTACTGCCTGGTTTCTGGTCTAGGCCAAAATTATGCAATGTATCCCAGGAGTCTTCAGGGGGGAGGAGGGGTTTTCTTAGCTAAGCACACCCATCTGCCTGCACGCCTACGCTAAGGGCCGATGGATTCCAGGAAGTAAAAGCTACATATATCTTCTGCCCTTAAGGTGGCCATGATGAGAAATGCTAGTAGTGTTTTTTTTAAAGTGATTTCTCAGCAAAGTAAAGCCATGGATGAATGGATGGATGGGGGACTTGTCTTTGAATATTAAAAACGAATTACATAGAGTTTTGGTTTGTGGTGTTCAGATGCTGTGTAGTTCTGCTTTAAGGAACTTGATTCATGAAATAATGATGGCAGATTCAGCTTGTCATTGATTATCCCAGAGAGGTAATTAGACTTTGGCACAAACACCATAAGGGGCACCCTAGAGAGTCATCACCACCTCGTGTACCGTTCATGGGAAGTCCTGAATACCTGGCCTGCCCTGGGAATTTATTTAAATGCTAATTATTTGTCTTTATTTTTTCTAATTAAAATATCACACCTACTGTACCAGCTAGGGATCACACCAAAAGGATAAATTAATTTTATTTATTACAGACAATTGTAATTACCCCACCTGACCTTGTTGAGGAGTAAGGATTTATGCCCAGTATTATGGCGCCCTCCACTGGATGGAAAAAGATCTACCCAGGGCTCTGTCCTAGGACCAATCCTGTTTAACTTGTTCATAAATGATATAGAGGTTGGGATAAATAGTTCAATCTCAGTGTTTGCTGATGATGCAAAGCTAAGCAGAACAATAACTTTACAACAGGACATTTTGCAGGACAACCTTGATAAAATAGTTGGCAAACACATGGCAAATGGGGTTCAGTGCAGGGAAATGTAAAGTAATGCACTTGGGTGTTAAAAATATGAATGCGTCTTTTCTTCAGTTATTTCATTAACCTTTAGTACAATGTGGCATTTGTGAATAGGGTCTTGTTCTTGGAAGTGTTCAACTTTATGCTTTATTTAAATAAAGAATTGAAAAAATATATATATACGAATGCAAGCTACATGCAAGCTAAAGAGAGAACCTCTGGGGGAATTAAGGATGAAAAAAGATTTGGGGGTCCTAGTTGATGACTCAGCAAAAGCATGCAACACCAAGCTGCAGTAAGCAATGCCAGTAGCATTTATTAAAAAGGATATTTACTCAAGAGGTAAAACGATAATCTTGCCACTTTATAAAACTGGTTGGCCACATCTGGAGTATTCTGTCCAGTTCTGGTCACCAATTCTCAGGAAGGATGTGCTGAAATTGGAGAGAGTTCAGAGAAGGGCAACGATGCCAATAACAGGGCTGGAGGATGTCAGTTATGAGTAGGGATGAGCTTCGAGTTCGAGTCAAACTCATGTTCGACTCAAACATTGCCTGTTCGCATGTTCACCGAACAGCGAACAATTTGGGTTGTTCGCGGCAAATTCGAAAAGCCGCGGAACACTCTGTACTAGTCTATGGGAGAAATCTAAAGTGCTAATTTTAAAGGCTAATATGCAAGTTATTGTCATAAAAAGTATTTGGGGACCTGGATCCTGCCCCAGAGGACATGTATCAATGCAAAAAAAACAGGAGCAGTGATTTTAATAATGCTTAAAGTGAAACAATAAAAGTGTAATATTCCTTTAAATATCGTACCTGAGGGGTGTGTATAGTATGCCTGCTTATGTTTCCCGTGCTTAGAACTGTCCCTGCACAAAGTGTCATTTCTGCAGGAAAAAAAATCATTTAAAAGCACTCGCAGCTATAATGAATTGTCAGCTCCCCGTAATACAGAAAACATTCATTGAAAGTCATTGATAAAAAAAAAAAAAATTCAATTACCAGGCCCTTCAGGTCTGGTATGGATATTAAGGGGAACTCCATGCCAAATAAAAAAAAAAAATGGAGTGGAGTTCTCCCTAAAAATCCATACCATACCCTTTATCTGAGCAGGCAACCTGGCAGGCCGCAGGAAAAGAGGGGGGAGAGAGTGCCCCCCCTCTCCTGAACCGTACCAGGCCACATGCCCTCAACATTGGGAGGATGCTTTGGGGTCCCCCCCAAAGCACCTTGTCCCCATGTTGATGAGGACAAGGGCCTCATCCCCACAACCTTGGTCGGTGGTTGTGGGGGTCTGCAGATGAGGGGCTTATCAGAATCTTGAAGCCCCCTTTAACAAGGGAACCCCCAGATCCCACCCCCCCATTTGAAATGGTAAGGGGGTACAAAAGTACCCCTACCATTTCACAAAGAAAGTGTAAAAAATAGTTAAAAAAGACACACACACCGTTGCAAAAGTTCTTAAAAAAAAAAAAAAAAAATTCCAGCAGGGGTAATCCACTTTTGCTGTCCAGCGACGGATGATCATCTCTCTGGGGTCCAGCGATGGGTGATCTCCCTCTCCAGTGCAACAAATCCATCCTCTGTCTCCACCGGAGACATTGCGGAAATCCCGGCAGCCTGACACTTCTTAACTGAGGAGAGCGGGGCCACCCATCACCTGACCCGCCCTCCTCTGACGCAAGGGGAACCCCGGGCTTCCCCAGTGATGTGCGGGTGACCCCGCCCCCCTCTGATGTAAGGGAAACATGCGTCCCTTCACAGGCATACTATACACACCCCCCCCAGGTATGAAATTTAAAGGAATATTACACTTTTATTGTTTCACTTTAAGCATTATTAAAATCACTGCTCCCGAAAAAACGTTAGTTTTTAAAACTTTTTTTTGCATTGATACATGTCCCCTGGGGCAGGACCCAGGTCCCCAAACATTTTTTATGACAATAACTTGCATATTAGCCTTTAAAATTAGCACTTTTGATTGTGAACGTTTGAGTCCCATAGACTTTAATAGGGTTCTAAAGTTCACACGAAGTTTAGGTCTGTTCGCAGGTTCTGTTGCGACCCGAACCGGGGGGTGTTCGGCTCATCCTTAGTTATAAGCAACAATTACAAACATTAAACATATTCTCTCTGGAGAAAAAACACTTAAGAAGGGATATGATAGCGTTATAAAACAGTCCTAATTGTGATTCCAACATTGGGAGGAAACTTTAGTCTCAGGTCACACAAGAAAATACGTGGCCACGAGAAGCGGTTTAACCTTAAACTGTGTAGGCGATCCTGTGTAAGGATTTGAAACTTCCACAATCAGTGGTGTCAAAGTGTACAAAAACTTTTAGATGGCCATCTTAGGCCGCGTACACACGCGGGGACTGTTCGCTCAACTTTGTCCGTCAAACAGTTTCAGCAAACAGTCCGCTCAAAATTAGCATGGACGGACTTGCCCACACACGACGAACCAACAGTTTGCTGAAACCGTGCGTGATGACGTGAACGGCACGTACGACGGGACGGAAAATACAACGTCCTATACACTGAATTACAACTTTCGGCGTGTAAATCCTTTCTGAGCATGCGCGGAACTTAGTTTGACGAACAAGCCTACACACGAGGGGACTGTTCGCTGAAACCAAGTTTCAGCGGACAGTTTTTCGGAAATTCCGAAAAACCTTGTTCAGCAAACTGTTCGCTGAAACTGTCCGCTGAAAGCCCACACACGGGCGGACTGTCCGCCGAAACACTGTTCAGCGGACAAAGTTGGGCGAACAGTCCCCGCATGTGTACGCGGCCTTACTGAACACAATATACAGGGAAATGGTAGAGACATAAATACACACCCACATACCCACACACAACACACAGGTCAAACCTTAAGGACTGGTGTCTTTTTTCGACCTTACCAACTAGCACTTGTGGACTTTGAGAGGTGTCTGCAGAATTCTAGCTGGAATGTCACTGTATAGTTGGGTGAGTTAGGTGGCAAAGATATAAAGGGGCAGTGAATTATGGTACCCCAGCATCTACTGGTCTTTCTTACATTATTCCCTCCTGCCTCCTCACCCTCCCCCCCCCCTTTGCATCCTTCTATATTTCTCATTTCTCTTACCCCCCCCCCCCCCCCCCCCCCCCCACTACTGTCTCTTTAACCACTTACAGACCGGAAGATTTGCCTTCTTAAGGACCAGGCCATTTTTTGCGATACGGCACTGTGTTGCTTTAACTGACAATTGACAACAAAATTGTCCTTTTTTGCCCACAAATAGGGCTTTCTTTTGGTGCCATTTGATCACCTCTGCAGTTTTTATTTTTTGCACTATAAACAAAAAAAATCAGAAAAAAATAAAAAATTAATATTTTTTACTTTTTGCTGTAATAAATATCCCCAAAAATGTTTTTAAAAATCAAATTTCTTCATCAGTTTCTGCCAATATATATTCGTCTACATATTTTTGGTAAAAAAAAATGCAATAAGCGTATATTGATTGGTTTGAGGAAAAGTTATAGCGTCTACAAACTATGGGTTATATTTATGGCATTTATTTTTTATTTTTTACTAGTAATGGTGGTGATCAGTGATTTTTAGCTGTACTATCGTTGTTCCTAGCTAGTAGGAACAGGTGATCTGTCTCTCCTCTCCTCAAAGAACAGGGATTTGTGTGTTTACACACACAGGTCCCTGTTTGGCTCTCATGCAGCAGGCGCGTGCACACCCACTGTAACATTTTAAAGGGCCGACATACAGCTACAAATGTTCATGGGATTGTGGCAACCTGCTGCAGTATAATGACGGTGGCTGGTCGGCAAGTGGTTAAGAAAAAATAAAAAGTAGTTTTCCATATCTCAATACCTTCCTTCCTTATCTCTTTCCTATTTTCCTCTCTCCCTTTCCTCTGTCCCTCCCTCCCTATCTTTGCCCTTTCCTCCCTTCCTTCCCTAATTCCCCCCTCCTTCCCTCTTTCCTCCCTCCCTCCTTTCCTTCCTTTACCCTTTCTACATTTTATCCCTCCCTTCCTTTCTTCCCTCCCCCTCTTCCTTCCTTTCACTTTCCTCTCTCCCTTCCTTCTCTCTTTCCTAATTTCCTCCCTTCTTTCCTTCTGTATTCCTCCCTCCCATCCTTTCCTTATTTCCTTTCTCCCTTCCTTTCCTAATTTCCTTCTTCTCTCTCTCTCCTTCTTTCCTTCCTCCTCCACACTCTCTTTCAATAAAAATTAAAAAACAGTCTTTCTATCCTCCCTTCCTTTCAACATTTTCTCCCATCCTTTCTTCTTTTCCTCTATCCTCAATACCTTCCTACCTTATCTCTTTCCTCACTCCCTCCCTTCCTTTCCTAATTTCCTCCCTCCCTCCCTTCATTTCCTCCCTCCCTTTTCTCTCTTCTCCCTCCCTTCCTTTGCTCATTTCCTCCATCCCTTCCTTCCTTTACCCTTTCCGCATTTTATCCCTCCCTTCCTTTCTCCCCTCCCTCTCTTCCTTCCTTCAGCTTTCCTCTCTCCCTCATTTCCTCCCTTCCTTCGGCATGCCTCCCTCCCTTCCTTTCCTCATTTCCTCTCTCCCTTCCTTTCCTAATTTCCTTCCTTCCTTCTCTCTCTCTCTCCTTTTTTTTTCCTCCTCCACACTCTCTTTCAAAAAGAAAAAAAAAAACATCCTCCCTCTGTTCCATATTTCCTCCCTCCCTTCCATCCTTCCTACCTCCTCGCTCTCTCAACTCTTAGCCTGGCTATGTATTTCTTTAGCCTGTACAGTGTACATTTTCTGTACAATGTGGAATTTATATCTAGCAGAATCTCTGACCTCTACCAGTCTAATGGGAACCTTCAAGGCCAAAGTAAGCCGACATTCTTCAATATATGGTGGGTTTGTGAGGCATAGTGGGTGCAAAAATGGTACAAGTCATTGGGTGCCAGACACTTCTCGGGTGTAAAAGAGGTTTTATTTCTTTGACAGTCCTTTTTATATTTTGCAAGGGAAAGGGGGTTAGGGCCTGGACACCCTTAAGTAGTTGCAATTTAAAATGGCAGACTCTGAGACTTCAACAGGAGGACAGCCATACAGGGAAAGGCCCCAGCAAAAGTGCCACTTCTGCACATGCAGGATTGCTGTCTCCTGTGGCAACAGTACTTAAATAGTTCCTAACTCAATGTAACAGTTCTCTCAGCTGTACTACAACTTCTCCTTGTATTTCTTCCTCCACTTGAGCTCCTGGTCTCTTACTAGACCCTCTGATTCACTCACTGTGAATCCTGTGAGCTCCTCAAGGCTTTTGTGGTGGTATCTCTGTAAGAGCACTGCTCTGGCGCACACATGTGCGCGCTCACAGGCAACAGTGGTGTAAGAGAACTGCTCTGGCGCACACACACGGGCAACATCGGACTTCCAGGGAGCCGATGCGCATGCGCAACGGACTGCGTGCATACGCAGGAGCGCGTCCCTAACGCCAATTGCCACCTGATGGCCTATTTAAAGGGTTCTCTGACTCACAAACAGTGCTGACTGGTCTTCAGCTGTGTCCTGATCTTCTGATACCTGTTATACCATGCCTGATACCTGTTGCTGAACCTGGCTTACCCTGACTCTGCCTCTGGATACTGATTCATTCCTGATTACTGGTTCCTGATCTTGGCTTCCATTTGACCTTGCTTCTACTTGACTCTGTACTTCGCTGCCCGCTTGTTATCAAACCCGGATATCCTTGAGACCCTGCTCCTGCTCTTCGCCTGGCTTAAACACTGCCTGTTGTCCTGCCTCTGCCACTAAGCCTACTACTCTATCTGCAAGTTCTGCAAGCAACACTTACAGGCACTTGTGTTCATCCTGGCCCTAACCACCATCTGTTCCACCTTCAGTGGGGCTTGGGATGGAGATACGAGGGAGGCTGACCTCGTCATATCAGACTCCTACCAGGTACGTGACAATCTACCTCAAGCGTCACCCACACTTCCCTGCTGGGTCCATAGCTTGGCACTTTGGATACCTTCAAGCTTCACCCCTGCTGACCGGCTCGGCCCCTAGCTTGGCACACAAGACTGCTCTGCAACCGTCACCTCCTCTGGTTGGATCCTCGACTTGATCACTAGGTGGAGTTTCCCAATTCTCCAACGTGCCTGTTCGGTGAGAATATTGCTCCGGTACTTGTTTCAGTTACTCACTGGGGTCCCTGGTAAAGACGATTGGTCCCTTAGTGGCGACAACTTCCCTTCTACCTCCAACCACGAGAGGTTCTGCGGCTGGCAGAACTGCCACTTTTGGTTGGACTGCAAGCCACAGTCCCAACCCTGCGCTGCTTTCTTACTTCTGGATTGGCCCTCACACAGTCTGGCAGCCTGATGCCACCCAGGATAGGCCCAATCGCCGGCCTAGCAGCCCGGGGCAAACGACACCCATCCACCCAGACGGCGGTCTGGGTGAGACACAAGGACCCAGATCATCTGACCTCCCCTGAATATATAGGTTCTCCCAGCAGGTCACAGGATTCAATAAAATCTCTGCCCATTGGCTGAGACACCCCATATACCCATAACCTGACCTTGAGTTGTCATTCTCAATCTAATACCTCCAAGTGCCCAGCCACCTGGTGGTAGAAGAGGAAAGTACAACAGGCCAAGCTTAGGGAGAAGTCAATGAATCCCTAATAATTAACTACAGTAGCTACTACAGTAGCGAGGGGCTCGCTGACTAAATCCCAGGGTGCTACATCTATATTATTAGTGTTGTCATCCTCTGTCTGTACATTGTGAATAAGTGTGTGAATCTCTAGACTGGCTAGAAAGAATTACACATTTTGTTGTGAGTTGACATACTGTCTATGTATTCCAGCTTGACATTCAGCTATTTGGTTCGATGTCTTTGTTATGATTTTACTTTACATTTCCTTCCTTGTTTTTTTTTTTTTCTGGCCAAATCAATCCATGAGTGCCCTTTAAACCTTTTTATAGTAATTGCTGCAATGATCAGATAAAGTTCTTTCCATACAACCGCGGCTTATCACCAAATGGTTCCAAACTCTAAGGAGCCCGTGCTCGATCCATTTAGCTGACTCCTCCCCACCGCCGCCGTTCACGCAGTCTGTGCCTCGGCCGTTAACATAAATTCTATTAACGAACAACTCAGATATGCTCTAATTGGCCTAATACAAGACCCCAAAATGACAGCTAATTATTTGAAAGAAAAGAAAATAACTTCTAAATATATGTGTGCATACATTTAAATAGTTGTATAGTGCATCTATAGCAGAGGCGGCTGGTGCTCAAAACATTTTTTTTGGGGGGGACAAACTGAAAAATTCAGAAAAAAAATCTATTGTAGCCACTGTACCATCAAAACGCAGCCACTGTGCCCATAAAATGCTGCCAGTGTGCCATCAAACGCAGCCACTGTGCCATCAAATGCTGCCAGTGTGCCCATCAAATGCTGCCAGTGTGCCCATCAAATGCTGCCAGTGTGCCCATCAAATGCTGCCAGTGCGCCCAAATGCTGCCAGTGCGCCCATCAAATGCTGCCAGCGTGCCCATCAAATGCTGCCACTGTGCCATTGAATGCCACTAGTGTGACACCACTCCCCCACCCACTCACCGTCTGCCCTGCACTTACTCTGTCTTGGTGGGGCAGCGGGTGACGGCTACGAGCGGGGTCCTTCAAGCCAGCACTCCTGCTGTGCTCACCTCCCGACTCCCGTCCTCTCCTTCTAATAGACATCCAATAGCGGCGCCTGTCGTTTCAGCCAATCAGGTGACAGGTAACAGACCCGAGCACCTGAATGGCAGAGAGGCGGTTCAGTGTTAGGAAAGCGAAGATTAATTTGCTTTCCTAACACAACTGAGTGAACTGTGAGCTCCAAGCATGGTCACTGTTTTTGACACCTAGTAGAGCCTATGGCTCTAATAGGGTGCTTCAAAAACACCCCCCGCCGCTGTAATTCAAAGGCCAAAAAGGGGCCCAGACGCCTGAATGGAGTTGGCAGCGTTGGCCATGCATAGATTCATGCAATGCATGAATCTATCCATAGTGCATAGAGGGGGTGGCAGGAGAGAAGGGGCGGCACCCATGCGCCCTTAATGCATGGGCCGCCACTGATCTACAGTCACAAAATATCAAATACTCATTTTCACTCTGTATTTCAATTATTTCTCGCCTACTCCTATTAATCTCAATGATCTTGAAGTTTGTAAACGTACTTTGTGACAATCACCATATATTTACTTCCTAGAATTCTGTGACATATAGTCACTATGTCCTGTGGGTAGGCACTGCTGTGTCTCACATTTCACAGAGCCTGCCTTCTGAACTACAGAAGTGCTGAGAGAAGGAGCTTCAAGAGGCGGACTCAGTACAGGAATCACTATTTGCAGGCAGCAAGGTACCATTGGGTATGTAAAAATAAAAGTGGTCAGCCTTCGCGCCGCTAAGTGGTAATAAGTGACTAAAGTGGAACAAAATCCAAAATCAGATATAATGAAACACAGATGCTGTGAAAAAAAGCCTGAGTGATATAAAGTGCAAATGCTAACTAAAAAATGCAGCAGGACAAAATAGTGAACACAAACTATCAAATAATGAATATAAAGGGGTGGGTCCTGCGCAAATCGTGCCACTCAAATAAAATACACAAATTCTAAATAATATAAATATGTGCATACATACAATGCCGTGAAAAAAATATAGTCCAAAAAACAGCACGCATAAAAATATATAAAAAATATATAAAAAATGGAAAAAAGGTTTAATGATAGAACAATAATAGAATGTCCGCTACTCAAGGCTCCCAGAACTCTCACCTTTAAACGAAGTGAATAAGCAAATCAAACAAATTTCATTCATAAATAATAAATAATAGCCATCAGGAAATCCAAAGGAGGGATGTAATGATACAATTCCGCCACTAGAGGGCCAGTCCCAGCTTACAGAATAGGTGAAATGGATCTTCACTTCTATTTCACAGTGTATGGCTCAAAATAAGAGAGAGGAGGGGGAGAGAGAGAAACAGGAGACTTCCATAGTGTAGTAGTTTAAAAAACGGCAGGTAAATTTATTAAAAAGCAGTAAAGACTCTCACATTCAAGATCCCCATGAAGAAGTCACATGACGTAACGCGTAGGGATTGGCCAGAGGACGAACCGGAAGTAGAGTAAGACGGGAGGAAGTTGTCACTATACCCTCTTCCTGATTGTGCTTGTTTTTGCAATTAAAATGTGAGAGTCTTTACTGCTTTTTAATATTATTATTATTATATTATTATTATTATTGTTCTATCATTAAACCTTTTTTCCATTTTTTATATATTTTTTATATATTTTTATGCGTGCTGTTTTTTGGACTATATTTTTTTCACGGCATTGTATGTATGCACATATTTATATTATTTTGAATTTGTGTATTTTATTTGAGTGGCACGATTTGCGCAGGACCCACCCCTTTATATTCACCATTGGGTATGTAGTCCTTAGAAATGGAGGACATTCTTGTTCTCAACCCTTGAATATCTTGGCTCTATGCAACTCCATATGCCTCTATCAATGCCTTTTGCAGAGTTTTGATAGAAGCATAGAATCATAACTGAAGCATAGAAACACAGTTTCCTATGCTTCGGTTATGATTAGACACAGTAAGCGAGTGTGTTCACGGTGTTCATTTAGAAAAAGGAAGGGGACAGTAAATTACATATTTACTAGCCCTTTCCCCACTCTCCATCCTGAAACATCCCCCACAATGGCTGGGAGGAGAAGAGAGGAGGGAAGCCAGCAGCACTGCAGGGAGGGGGGCCAATGGGTGAGGGGGGTGCCCGGGCAGTAGGGGGAATCGGCACCACACATAGTGATTAGGGTGTGTCTGGGAACACCCCCTGCACACACCTATGAATGAAAAACAGCTGCATTGCGTTAGTGTGTTGGGTTGCCATTCAGAATGAGGGTTCATTTCGATTCCTCTCCTGACCAAAGCTTGGTAATATCTGTTGCCAAGGCAGATTATATTCTTTTTAAGGCATAGCCATTACCTCTGCTTCCAGTTCCCAAGTCAGCTGTGCCCATTAAGAGGTGTTCCCACCATCCCTGTGCTGAGTTCCAGGGTCTCTACATGTGCTGTACCCATTATGAGGGGTTCTCACCATCGCTGCACTGTGTTCCCAGCTCCCCACACCACCTGTGCTCATTGTGAGGGGTTTTCACCATCCCTTCTCTGACATTCTGGTCTGCAAACCTGCCAGGCCCATTATGAGGGGTTCCAACCATCAATGTGCTTAGTTCCCAGGTCTACACATCTGCTATGCCCATTATGAGGAGCTCCCACCATCCTTTCCCTACCTTTCTAGGTCTGTACACCTGCTGTGCCGCTATGTTAATTTCCATTTTATGACTTTAATGTCCCAGGGAGACAGTTGACAAGATCTCTGGATATTGGACTGTTTCATATTTACTTATCTATTCTTGGATTGTCATTGACCTTTCCCCTCCCCGATCGCCTAAAGACACCGAGAGCTACAGATATGCCGGTTACAACCTTAACTATTCTTAGGGGTATGTGTTGCAACATTAGTGGAGTGCAAAGAGCGAGAATGTGCAGTATGCAAAAACAATCAAACATTACATTTCTGCTGATTGGCTATTATGAATCACTGCACTTTCCACCAATCTATTTGGCCTCATTTAGTAAAAATATTAATTTCCTATGAAAGTTAGCTAGTCATCCCTAATGCACTTATACAATATATTGAGTGAGCAGCATAATAGTAAAAACTACAAGCCAATGAAGAGTATCGGTATGTATCTGTAGAACCCTGGTGTTTAGGCAGGGTTGCTCCTAAATTTACCTGCCAGGTATGCTAATTGTTGAGGCTCAATTGATTGAGTCTGTAATTGCTGCACTTCTCTCTTTTGCCGCTAGGTGGCTGGGCACTTGGTGGCCTAATTAATCACTATCCTGTCAAACTGACCTTTATATTGTTATTGTGTTTGGGTCAGTATGACCAGATGAAATATGAAATAGATTATCCTGGAATGTATTGCGTATTTTGTAACTTGGGCTTGTGCCCGCCATACACTGTGATGTTATAATTTTCTTATAAAAAGCTGTAACAGTTTGTATTCGGTATCACAACCCCTTGGAAGGTGTGATCCTCTGTACAGTGCGTATTCTGAAGTAAACATACATTGAGACGAATGCTACTTCGTAGATGTCCTTTATTTCAAGGCTGTACGTATCAAGATGAGAAAAGGGCACTGCAAGGTCAGATTATGGATATATGGGGTGTCTCAGCCAGTGGACAAGGGTTTTCTTAAATCCCTTGGCCTGCTGGGAGAACCTATATATTTTGGTGAGGTCAGATGATCGGTGTTCTGTGCCACCTGGATGGCTGTCTTGGTGGACGTGTGTTGTATTGCCCAAGCAGCTAGGCTGGAGTTTGGGTCTATCCTGGGCATATCTGGCTGCTAGGGCCCATCCAGAAGCAAAAGAGCAGCGCAGGGTTGGGATTGTGGCTTGCAGTCCAACCAGAAGTGACGGTTCTGCTGGCCGGAGAACCTGTTGTTGTCGGAGGTAGAGGGGAAGCGGTTGCCACTAAGGGACCAACCACCTTATCACCAGGGACTAAAGTGAGTAGCTGAAGCAAGTACCAGAGCAGAATTCTCACCAAGCGGGGACAGTGAAGAATTGGGAAACTTCAGCAGGTGTCAAGTCAGGGACCCAGCCAGAGGAGGCGACGCTTGAAGAGCAGCCTTGTGTGTCAAGCCAGGGACCGAGCAGGCCAACTGGGTGAAGTTTGAAAAGTATCTTTAGTGCCAAGCTAGGCACCCAGCGGGGATGATGCTTGAGGAAGATACTACAGTGAATATTGGAGGAGCTTAAGGGATTCAGTGGCAGTGAATGATCTAGTCTAGCAAGAGAGACTGGGAGCTCAGTAGATTGAAGAACTACAAGAAGTGATTGTAGTGGAGGTGAAGGAACTGTTGCGATAGAAGACAGCATTCCTACACAAGCAGATGTGGCATCTTGCTGAATGCTTTTCCCTGCATGGCTGTCCTCCTTTTGAAGTCTCAGAGTCTGCCAATTATTATTGCAACTATCTAAGGGTGTCCTGGCCCAAAACCTCTCTCCCAAAGTTCTGTTAAGAGAAATAAAATCTCTTTGCATTCAAGAAGTGGCTGGCACCCAATGAATCTACACTGCATTACACCCACTATGCCTTACAACCCACCATATACAGAGGGATGTCAGCTATCTCAGGCCCTGGAGGTTCTCATTAGACTGAGGGAAGCCTGGGACCTTGCTACATATCAATTACAAGCCCTGGGTGCTGTTCAGCGAACTTTCAAAATGTTCAGGTGCTGAACCCAAACTGCCAAATTAAAAATTCCCATTTTATGTAAATAAAATAGCATGGGTGGGAACAGCCTGGAGAACACGTACCACTGCAATAAAAATAAAAAAAAACATTCCAGCAGGACTAGTGATTTTTATTAAAGGAGAAGTATGGCCAAAATGTTTTTGTTGTTGTGGTGCTGTGGAGAGAGGAGGTTCTAGGCCTCAAGACAACTTTGTTCTGATGGAGAACCAAAAAGGGTTCTTTATGAGATATGGCTGCTTTTTCAGTCACTCATACTTATGAGTGATCAAAACGAGAAAGGCCACCTTGTCAGTCAGGTCATTTCAAAGGGTGGTCTTTGAAGTGCTGAGATAAGTTTTACATACTTCTGTGACCCAGGTTCCAGCCGACAGTGGGCTGGGGAAATATCCCGACCACATGGTCGGGATACGCTCAGAAATCTGGACCGCTGTCTTGTCTAATAACGTCCTCCATCGGATAATGTCCGCTGTGTACTGCGCATGCGCAGTACACGGCAACACAGATTCCGAAAATTGCCGAGGATGAACGGCGCCTGCGCCGTGAGTCCAGGTTCTATCCCCACTATCCAAGTGGACATAGAGTAGGAATAAAAAAGAGCCGAGCGCAGCGAGGCCGAGCCTGAAGCGTGGTGAGCGAAGCTCGCCCGTGAGGGGCCCTTTAATACTCACAACCCTATGTCTGCTTGGATGGTGGGGCTACCACCTCCACTCACGGCGCAGGCGCCGTTCAGCTTCGGAATTTTTCCGAAGCTTCGTCTGCTCCGTACTGCGCATGCGCAGTACGGGGCGGACGCTATATAATGGCCGGACACTATACGGCAGAACACCGGCAGCTGACTCAGCCTCTTAGCGGGCAGCTGAGCACCTGAGCCAGCCGCTTCCACCCCCTTCACAGCCCAGCGCTCCAATGAGTGCTGGAGGGGCAGAGCAAAGAGCCATAGACTGACAGTCATTGGCTCCCTGCAGGCTGTAGATTGAGAGCTGTGCGATCAGCGGTCTTTGCTTAATTCTTGGTCTTAGAGGTGGCAGGGGGACAGCTGCAGCTTGGATCAGTGCTGCAGCCATCTATATGAGTATATATATATTTTTTTGCTATTCCCAGACTTCTCTTTTAAATGCTTAACCACTTGCCTACTTAGCACTTTTACCCCCTTCATGCCCAGTTCCTGCCCAGGCCAATTTTCAGCTTTCAGTGCTGTCACATTTTGAATGACAATTGCACAGTCATGCAACACTGTACCCAAATTAATTTTTTTTAAAAAATTTTCACACAAATAGAGCTTTCTTTTGGTGATACTTAATCATCAAGAGGGCGGCGGCGAAGAAGAAAGCCGGGCTCCTCCGCTAGTAAAAGAACTAGCAGAAGATAGCGGAGGAGTCCGGCGAGAAGACCCCCGAAGACGGAAGAAGACCCCCGGAGCTGTGCAATAAACTATTTTAACCCTTGTGTGTTGTGTTTTTTTTTGTACATTTTTTTCACAGGTGAATGGGTAGGGGTACATTGTACCCCATACTCATTCACATAGGGTGGGGGGCCGGGATCTGGGGGCCCCCTTATTAAAGGGGCTCCTGGATTCCGATAAGCCCCCTGCCCGCAACCTGAGGACAAGGTGCTTTGGGGTTGGGGGGCCGCGCAGCGTCCCCACCCCCTTTCCTAGCCGGCCGGGTGTTGTGCTCGGATAAGGGTCTCGTATGGATCTGGGGGGACCCCCACGCCGTTTTTTCGGCGTAGGGGGTTCCCCTTAGAATCCATAACAGACCTAAGGGCCTGGTATGCTCTCATAAATTTGGCGTGGAGTTCCTTCTTGAGAGCTGATAATTCTGTGGGAGTCGCCTCCGTATAGACGGAGATCCGACTTGGAGGCGACCTCCATTGAAATCAATGGGTACCAGTCGCCTATAAGTCGGATTGAAGTAGTACAGGAACCTTTTCTGAAGTCGGAGCGACTTCAGTAGTGTGCATTAAGATGGCTCTCATTCACTTACATTTTTACATGTTGTCCGACCTGAGGCGACTAGAGGCGACCTGAACCTGTGTGAACCGGCTCTTAGACGTGATTTCCTATTGGGAGTATCTCACCAAGAATTAAATTTTTGTTGAAGAGGATGCCTGAAATCTTACTTGTATCTTAGTGCAGACTTCTGGGGAAATCAGTGAGCCAATCACACAAGCAGGAAACACTTCCAGGTTGCCATATTCAATTTCAATTCAATTACAATACAACTTGTGTCACAATTGAATATGCTATATTATTCTCTCTTTATTTGCTACTTTTTTTCCCACGAAAGTGGGATCGCCCTTTAAAAATGCTGCCAAATGACATTTCATTGCTGGCTTCTTTAAAAACAAAACGCACACACATACACACCCCTCCAAAGGTCTACAGGCTTTTCTTCATTTTTTATTTTAAGGAGCAGTCAATAAAATGTTTGCCATCAATTTAAAATGTATATTTTTTTTCTTTGTAAGGGCTAATTTACACTCACTTCGGCTTCAACACACATTAACGGCTAGTTTACACTTCAGACAGGCTTTGTTAACCAGCTGCCACCCGCCCCACCGTCAAATGATGGTGGGGCAGTAGTCCCCCCCACGGTAGGGGGGGGCACGCAGCGCTGCGTTTGCCGCCGTGTTGCTAGGACACGACACTACACCAATCTCTCTAAAGAGCCATGTCCACGGCTCTTTAACCATGTGATCGGCTATGTCCAATCACAGCCGGTCGCATGTAAACACGGAGATGCCTGTAATCGGCTCTCCTCGCCTCACAATGACAGTGTGTGTGGCTATGAGAACCGATCAGTGGCATCTCCTCGCAGGGGACAACAAAAAATGTAATCAGGGCATTGATCATCAGTGCCCCGATTACATTATAGTGCCAACAGTGTCACCAATCAGTGCCCACCATTGCCCACCAGTGCCATTAATCAGTGCCCACCAGTGCCAGCAATCAGTGCCCAGAAGTGCCACCAATCAGTGCTGCCCATCACTGCTGTCCATCAATGCCCATCAGTGTCCCCCATCAATGTCCATCAGTGCCACCTATCCCTGCCGCCTATTAGTGCCAATCAGTGCCACCTATTAGTGCTCATAACTGCCGCCTATCAGTGCTCATCAGTGCCACATATCAGTGCCCAAAAATGCGGCATATTAGTGCCTCCTCATCAGTGCCCCCTAATCAGTGCCCATAAGTGCCACCTCAACAATGCCCACCAGTTCAACCTATCAGTGCCATCTCATAAGCGCACATCAGTGAAGGAGAAAAATGGCTTATTTCCAAAATATACTGACAGAAACTAAAAGTAAAAAAAGTTTATTTTTCAAAATGTAAAAAAATAAAAAACCCAGCAATGATTAAATACCACCAAAATAAAGCTATGTTTGTGTGAAGAAAATGATAAAAATTTCATTTGGGTACAGTGTAGCATGACCACGCAATTGTCATTCAAAATGCGACAGCACTGAAAGCTGAAAAATGGCCTGGGCAGGAAGGGGGTCTAAGTGCCCTGTAGGCAAGTGGTTAAAGCTCTCTGAACGCTAGCCAAAGCCCCTGTCACAAAAAAATGGTTAGCTTACAGTCCTGTTAACACCTTGCTTTTCCATCTGCTTCGCTTCAAAAATTATACTTCATGCACGGGCGGATCCAGAGTCTAATCTCTGGAGGGGCACTGGCAAAATGTTTGTGGGCAATTTTTCTGGGCAATGGTATTACATTGTAATATAAAATTAAATAGTTCAACTCACCATAATGCAGAATCAGTGGGAGCCCCGAGTGTGTCACTTGCTATGTCACCTGATGCAGATTGTCACTTGCCAGTGACAGTGTCCCTGTTGTTCCAGAGTGAGGGCAGGCAGTGAGAGTTTATGTCATCTCTCTGCTGCCTGTGCTTGCACAGTAATGGCAATCTTGTTTTAGATGCAGAAATGCGGTGATGCAGGGGAGCGATGAGAGGCAGTGGCGTTTCCATCTTTAATATTCAGGGGGGCACGTGGAGGGGCAGAGACAAAAGTGGGGGGACAGAGACCAAAGTAGGGGGGAGCAGCTATAAAATGCAATTATATATATATGGGAGCAGCCAGGTGGAAGGGAGGACAGAGTGGGAGCAGCCAGGTGGAAGGGAGGACAGAGTGGGAGCAGCCTGGTGGAATGGAGGACAGAGTGGGAGCAGCCTGGTGGAATGGAGGACAGAGTGAGAGCAGCCAGGTGGAAGGGAGGACAGAGTGAGAGCAGCCTGGTGGAATGGAGGACAGAGTGAGAGCAGCCAGGTGGAAGGGAGGACAGAGTGGGAGCAGCCTGGTGGAATGGAGGACAGAGTGGGAGCAGCCAGGTGGAGGAGAGGACAGGGTGGGAGCAGCCAGGTGGAGGAGAGGACAGGGTGGGAGCAGCCAAGTGGAGGAGAGGACAGGGTGGGGGCAGCCTGGTGGAATGGAGGACAGGGTGGATGCAACCAGGTGGAAGGGAGGACAGGGTGGGAGCAGCCAGGTGGAAGGGAGGACAGGGTGGGAGCAGCCAGGTGGAGGGGTGCACAGAGTGGGAGCAGCCAGTGATGAAGTCCTGTACCTCTATGGAAGGGTGCATCCCCATCCCCACCCCCTCTTACCTTGGGGGATATATAGTAGAATCAGATCACTGGCACTTTCTCTCTGGCTCCCTCCACCCGACAGCCTTGTGGTCCCTCTTCTCCTCTCCCCTTCTCCCGCTCTGCATGTTGGGGGCTGCAGTACACTCTCAGGGAATCGTCCTGGGCCTGCTGATATCTAGGACTACATGTCCCATAATCCTCTTGGTGTTAGTTTCCCAGCCATTGGCCCTGAATGTAGCCAATAGGAGGGGCATTGCTGGGTGAATAAGAGTTGCGGGCTCAAGGAGGAGAAGGATGGGTGGAAATCCCCCGCAGCTGCGGCTCTGCCTGTATCCCTTAACAGAGCCTAGCAGTTTCGGCACCACTACCCAATTGAACTGTTGCCCAAACCCCCCCTTCCGCCACTGACACCATGTAGCTTTGGTGGTGCTTCAAAGCGTCTTCAAAGCCTCCATAGAAGCCTATGGCAAAGCTTGCTTGAAACCAAACTGAAGCTCCAGCGAAGCTCCACCAAAGCCTCATTGAAATCCCACCAAAGCCTCATCGAAGCACCAAGGAAAAGCAAGGTGTAAACAGGACAGTAAGCTAACCATTTTATTTAGTGACAGGGGCTTTGACTAGCATTCAGAGAGCTTAAATAAAGCGTGTTGGAAGCCATGTTTTGAAGCACATGTAAACTAGCCTCAAATGTCACTTTTGCTGTAGCACATCCTGCAGCCAGACCTTTGGTGGAAAAGATCTGGTATCAATTTTAAGAGGGATCTCCATGCAAAAAAAAAAAAATCTACAGTAGATCCAAAATCAAGTATGCAACCTGGCTGGATGTTAAAGCCATTTTTAACCACTTGCCGACCGACTCACACTATATATTTCGGCAAAGTGGCACAGATGCGCAAAACAACCTACCCGTATGTCGCTGAGTCATCCGTAGCCAGTGGGCGAGCGCACTCCGCCAGTGCCCACGGGCTCCATGTCCGCAGGTGGCCCGCGCTCATGGCACGGAGAGGCAGAACGAGGAGATGTAAACAAGGCATTTCCCTATTCTGCCTAGCAACATGACAGGGATCTACTGCTCCAAGTGATCGGGAGAAGTAATCTCTGTCATGTTATAGTGAGCCCATCCCCCCTACACACTTAGAACATGCTGAGGGATCACCAACTAGTGTTTAACCCCTTCCCTGCCAGTGACATTTACACAGTAATCAGTGCATTTTTATAGCACTGATTCCTGTATAAATGCCAATGGTCCTAAAATAGTGTCAAAAGTGTCTGATCTGTCACAGTCATGATAAAAATCGCAGATCGCCGCCATTACTAATAAAAAAAAAATATATAAATATATATATATATATATATATAATAAATAAAAATGCCATAAATCTATACCCTATTTTGTAGATGCAATAACTTTTGTGCAAAACAATCAATATACGCTTATTGTGATTTTTTAATATAAATATATATTATAAATTACAAGAAATTCGTTTTTTTATATATTTTTGGGGGATATTTATTATAGCAAAAGGTCAAAAATATTGTTTTTTTTTTTCAAAATAGTCGCTTTTTTTGTATATAGAGCAAAAAATAAAAACCTCAAAGTTGATAAAATACCATCAAAAGAAAGCTCTATTTGTGATGGAAAAAAGGACATAAATTTTGTTTGGATACAACTTCGCACGACCACACAATTGTCAGTTAAAGCGACGCAGTGCCATATCGCAAAAAAGGGCCTGGTCAGGAAGGGGGTAAATTCTTCCGGGGCTGAAGTGGTTAAGCCATTTAAGGATTGTGCAAGGCTCTTGGTCTCAGCTGTGAATCTCCTGTCATGTACCGCTTGTCACCAGCACTCAGACATAATGATTCCTACCTTTGTACCTATTGCAGCCAAGGTTCAAAGATTAGGCTCTAAGTGCAATGCCAGGCCTTTATTACAAGTGTCCCTGGGATGGTTGTATAGTCTCTCATTTGGACTTGTCGAGGATATAACCCGGTCCTTGGGTTCCTGGATGACAGGTGACAACTAGATACAAGACAGAGAGGTTAGTGGCCCCGCGCAACCTTAGAGCTAACACTATTTAGGTTTGTGTTGTTCCATATCTTCTATATTTTCTTCTATATCTTTCTAACATATTCCGGAGTGCTGTACAGAGAACACGGAGTCAGTCACATCAGTCTCTGCACCAGAGGAGCTTACACTCTAATGTCTCTGTACAGTCACACACTATTATTATACATTTATATAGCTCTGACATATTCTGTAGTGTTGTATAAGGAACATTGTGCAAGTCACATCATTTTCTGCGCTAGAGAAGCTTACACTTTACACTTTAATATCCCACCACAGTCACACACTATTATTACATTTATACATTACTATTACTATACTATACATTTATATAGCTCTGACACATTCCACACTGCTGTACAGAGAACAATGAGCCATTCGCATCAGTCTCTGCAGAGGAAGAGCTTACACTCTAATTTTAGATTGTAAGCTCTAAGGAGCAGGGCCCTCTGATTCCTCCTGTATTGAATTGTATTGCAACTGTACTGTCTGCCCTCATGTTGTAAAGCACTGCGCAAAACTGTTGGCACTATATAAATCCTGTATAATAATAATGTATCCATAACAGCCACACACTAATATTATTATACATTTATATAGCTCTGACATATTCTGCGGTGCTGTACAGACAGGGAAGCATTACACATTCATACATACACATAGTAGGGACAATTTAGACAGAAGCCAATTAACCTACCAGCATGTCTTTGGAGTGTGGGAGGAAACCAGAGTAACCAGAGGAAAAACACGCAGGCACAGGGAGAAAATGCAGACTCCATGATAGATAGTGCCGTGGTTGGGATTCGAACCAACATGTTCCAACCATTTAGAAACTGTGCAGTTACATAGTTTTGGTTTAAAAAAAAGAAACACGTTCATTGAGTTAAACCAATAGAAAGATATGACTAAATACATGGAGAACAGCCATAAGCAGAGCCCTATCCCCACAATTGATCTAGACTAGAGGGAGGCAAAAAAAAAAAAAAAACTTTATAAAATTGTGGTCAAAATTGCTCCAGTGCAGAAAAATGAAATTCCTTCCTTATCCCCTAGGGGCAGTGGTACCCAAACTAAGGCCCGTGGGCTGGATGTGGCCATTTGCTTGCTTAGCTTTTATACAGAACTTAGGGCAGTATGTATGTATCCATGTATCCACTGATACCAATGATGGGGAAATATTTCTCCCACTGACAACAATAATGGGGTACTATTCATCCCACCAACACCATGGATGGGGCACTGTTCACTAAGGCCCGCCTTCCTGATTGGCTGGGAGAAGAATCAGGAAGACAATAGCGAATATTAATTTGCCATTGTCACACAAATGGGTGGGCTCAGGGTGCAGTGCTCTACACCCTCGAGTCCACCCTCTTTTGAAGCCAATTAGAGCCTCAGACTCTAATCACATGCTTCTAAAAAAAAAAAAAAAAACAGCTGGAATTCATGTATTGAGGGGTGGCGCCCCTGCGCCCCTTATGGACAGGCCGCCACTACCAATGATGGGGCATTATTCTTCCCACTGATACTAATAATGGGGCACTGTTCTTCCCACTAATATCAACAATGGGCACCATTCCTCCCACTGACACCAATGAGGGAAATTATTCCTCCCACTAATATCAATAAGGAGGCACTATTCCTAAATATCTATACACTATATTGCCAAAAGTATTGGGACGCTTGCCTTTACAGGCACATTAACTTTGATGGCATCCCAGTCTTACTCCGTAGGGTTCAATATTGAGTTGGCCCACCCTTTGTAGCTATAACAGCTTCCACTCTTCTGGGAAGGCTGTCCACAAGGTTTAGGAGTGTGTCTATGGGAATGTTTGAGCATTCTTCCAGAAGCGTATTTTTTGAGGTCAGGCACTGATGTTGGATGAGAAGACCCGGCTCACAGTCTCCTGTCTAATTCATCCCAACTATCTGGTTAAGATCAGGATTCTGTGCAGACCAGTCAAGTTCCTCCACTCTAAACTTGCTCATCCATGTCTTTATGGACCTTGTTTTGTGCACTGGTCCAAATCATTTGGCGGAGGGGGGGTTTATGGTGTGGGGTTGTTTTCCAGGGGTTGGGCTTGGCCCCTTAGTTCCAGTTCCAGTGAAGGGAACTCTTAAGGCCACAGCATACCAAGACATTTTGAACAATTTGATGCTTCCAGCTTTGTGGGAACAGTTTGGGAATGGTACTTTCCTGTTCCAACATGACTGGGCACCAGAGCACAAAGCAAGTTCAATAAAGACATGGATGAGCGAGTTTCGGGTGGAAAAACGTAAATGGCCTGGACAGAGTCCTGACAACCCAATAGAACACCGTTGGAATGAATTAGAGCTGAGACTGCGAGCCAGGCCTTCTCGTCCAACATTAGTGACTCCCCTCACAAATGCGCTGCTGGAAGAATGGTCAAACATTTCCATTGACACACTCCTAAACCTTGTGGACAGCCTTCCCATAAGAGTTGAAGCTGTTTAGCGGCAAAAAGCTGGGCCAACTCAATATTGAACCCTACGGTCTAAGACTGGAATGCCATTAAAGTTCATGTGCGTGTAAAGGCAGGCGTTCCAATACTTTTGACAATATAGTGTATTTAATTTTTTTACTCCAACTGACCACTAAGTCCGGGGCATTTTCTTATCTCAAAATCCGGCCATCCTAAAGTCAGAAGGACATTAAAATGGCAATTTGCCTGCCCTAAAGCAATGGGATATTCCCTGTTGCTTTTTAGGGGAAGGTTAATTGTAGGGATGAGCTCAAGATGCGGTCTGAATTCCAGGCTTTTTGCTTGTTCTGCAAGAGCTGAATGTCATGCATAATGATAGTATTTCTACTGCTACTATATATGACAGCTTCCTCCCTGTCAATGGTTGCTAAGGAAGTGGCGAGGCCAGCACGCGCATCTTCCTTAGCAAACAGTGACTTCACCTCATTCATTTACTGGATGGGAATCCACAGCCCTATAAACAAAGGAGCAGAGATAACGCTGACATCACTGAACAAACAATGGGGCTATGAAATTGACCAGATATGGTCATGGCCATCATCTGGGATATTGGGAGATGTCATTCAGTTGGCAGGATTTTTTTCTTTTGGCAGGCTCATTGTGACTGACGTGGATCTGCATCGATGGATGACATGACTGATGATGCATGCACATTGTGGGACTTTTGGGGGGTTTGGGGGTTTTTGCCTTTTTAGTAAAGTATTTGTCAAAAAGCATGGTGTCACAGGCTAAAAAATTTTCATGAATGAGTAGAAATACTGAGCAGCCCTTAAAGCGGAGGTCCACCCTAAAGTGGACCTTCCGCTCATTTGAATCCTCCCCCCCTCCGGCGCCACAATTGGCACCTTTCAGGGGGGAGGGGGGTGCAGGTACCTGTACAGTACAGGTATCTGCACCCACTTCCGGGATAGCTCTCTGCGGAAAGGGGCGTAGATTACGCCCCTTTCCGAAAGTCCCCCGCTGCCTGCTGGGAAACACACAGATCCCAGAGGCAGCGGGTCCATCCTTATTGCGCAGCGCGACTCGCGCATGCGCAGTAGGGAACCGGGAAATTAAGCCGAAAGGCTCCACTTCCTGATTCCCATACCCAAGATGGTGGCGGCAGCACCCGAGAGACGATCGAGAGACCGGCTTCGGGTGCCGACATCGCGGGCGCGCTGGACAGGTAAGTGTCACTATTTTAAAAGTCAGCAGCTGCAGTATTTGTAGCTGCTGGCTTTAAAAAAAAAAAAAAACGCGGACTCCCGGCGGACTCCCGCTTTAAAGTAGTTGTAAACCCATGGGGGGGGGAACAACTCGCAAGGCAAAGGCATAATGAGCTAGTATGCATAGCATACTAGCTCATTATGAATAACTTACCTGAGAACGAAGCCCCCGAAGTGGTCCTCCGTCTTCATGTCTGCCGCTGCCATGAATCCCAGAGTGACTTCTGGGTCTCACTGCTCCGGCGCTGTGATTCGCCGGAGCAGCAATGACGTCACTCCTGCGCTTGCGCATCGGAGCCGACACTCGCGGGATATTGCCGCGATCTGCGCCGTAGACAGCGGTGGCTGTCTTTGGGTAAATATCTCCTAAACCGTATAGGTTTAGGAGATATTTCTTGGACCTACAGGTAAGCCTTAATCTAGGCTTACCTGTAGGTCAAAGTGGTTTGTAAGGGTTTACAACCACTTTAAGCATTCACATGGAGGGAGGCAGTATCAGGCGCCCCCTTATAAGCCCCGTGCCTGCAGACCCCCACAACTACTGAGGCAGGGTTGTGGGGAAGAGGCCCTTGTCTTCAACAATATGGGGACAAGGTGCTTTGCCAGGTATTTATGACCCCCCTCCCCTGTTCCTGGCCAGCCAGATTCTGTACTTGAATAAAGCCTAGTACACACTGCTAGCTCAGTTCAGAGCCACTGTACTAGTAATCCGATATTAGTACAGCGATCTCACCTGATGTTCTATTGTGTTCTGACAAGGGGGCGGCTTCTGCCCCAAATGGCCCACTTCTGTCAAACCGAATGCAGTGCACAGGGCCCAAATGTCCAAATTCTATTGAAACGGCTGATGCCACCCAGCATTTGGCCCATGTGTATGGGGCTTTAAGGTCTGGTATGGACTTTGGCAGGGACCTCACACTTGATTTTTTCTTGACTTTTTGTTGCCATAACGTAGGATCCTTATCCTCCGGTAAAGAATCCATTCAGGGGCAGCGAAGCCGTGTACTCATTAATCTGTCAGGCTGTGCACTCATCCGGCTAATTTGCTATGACTTTATGAACACACTTCATTACGTTTCAGCTTTCATCCATTATTGAAGCGCTGACTTACCCCCATCTGTGTCCTCCGTTAGGCTTGGGGGCCTCTGATTTGGCCTGTTGTGTGCAAATTTCTTTTGTCGATTCCGGGTTTGCAGTGCTTTTGGTGATTGGGTTGCACATTTCCCCTGAAGAAGCTTATTGCGAAACATGTTGGGAAGAAGTGCGATCACTCTGTCAACCTTTACTGCTGGGATCCCTCAAGTCCAATAGTTATGCGCACATTGCTTTTTGCACACTTTGTATGATATTCCAATGCTATTTTATTTTTAATGTACTTGAATAAATTAATATGAATTTTTAATATATCTTGCTATAGTTTTGTCATAATTTGCACCGTTGAAAAATCCCTCTTGTTTTCCTTTTTCCCTTTCCTTCCCCCTCCTGCTATGCAATTCCATTGATTTTTTTCTTGTTTTTTGTGTGGGACTCTCCCTTAAAATTCCTACCAGACCCTAATGGTCTGGTTAGAACTCGGAGGGTCCCTATACTCTTTATTTTTTTTGTGATGCCCCCCTCATCAAAGATACCATTTAAACATATAAGAACCCTGGAAATAACTTTCCAGTCGTAGGGAACCAAAGCTAAATACTAACTATATCTACAAGTCATGATACATTAGTGTGATGGTCAGTATGAAGAACACTCCTTATACTTGTGGTCACTGGGAAGAATTACCCCCTTATAAAAGATCAATGGTGCCAGTGGGAAGGCTGAAATTGCTTATTGCTCAAGGAATCCCTAGCAACCCCTGGAGGAACCGTAGGGTTTCATTCAGGGCCGGGAAGGTGTGGCTGCCTTGGGTACTGTGGTATTATGTGAGGTGGGGGGCACCACAAGCAGGTTGGGGGGGGATTTGGGTTGGGAGGTTGAATTTGGGGGGTGGCAGGGGATAAGAATTGTTCTAGGAGGGGAAATTCGGTGGAGGTGTGCTAGGTGTTGTGATTTGAGTGGATTCGTGTTGGGAGGGGAAGCTGGGGGAAGAAGATTTGTGCTTGGAGGGGGAATCCGGGGGGGGGGGTTGTGCTAAAAAAGTAATATAGTAGGGGAAGGGGATTTGTGCTAGGAGGGGATTCTTTTTTTGTGTGGGGGATTTGTACTAACAGGAATAACTGGGAGTATTGTGCTAGGAGGGGAATGATTTGTACTGTGTAGGGGATTTTGGAAGGGGTGTGGAGGATTGGGAATTTATGCTTGGGGTAAGCATGCAGATTAGTGCTATTTTTTTTGGGGGTGGAGGATTTTTGCCGACACATAATGCTCATACATCTCGGGGGGGTGCAATTTGACATGTTCGCCCCTGGCTCTAGATGACCTTGTCCCGACACTGGTTGCCTGGTACCCTAGTTGAGAAACCCTGCTCAGTTATTTAGATGGATTCTCTGTGCAGGATGCCTCAAACCAACAAGATCCTGGCACTGAAAAAAAAAAAAACGTATGGGACATGCTGCGTGCAATACAACACAAATGATTTTCTATTCTATAACCAAACAGATGAAACATCCAGCGAGTACTGAGAATTCGGCATACAGATAATTGATTATTATCAATGTCCAGGCCATAAAAGTTACCTTTGTTCAGGATCCAAGGTTGATATGTACACTCAGCATAATCTGGCTCCTGGCCCATATTAGTCTAGACTTTCATATGGTCAAGGTCATCCATACTGTATAAAATAAAACCTCTGGTGACCTCATCTCAGCTTCTCAGAAATGCTGACTGTCCTGGACATCTTGTACCTGAGCAGAGGGGCCAATGGCTGTCTGTATGATGTGCAGAATCACACACACAAGAGTTGATTTACTAAAACTAGAGCATGCAAAATCTGGTGCATCTCTGCATAGAAACCAGTCCACTTTTTTTAGTTAAAAGTAACAAACATGTTATCCTTACCTGCTCTGTGTAATGGTTTTGCACAGAGCAGCCCAGATTTTCCTCTTCTCGGGTCCCTCTTCTGTGCTTCTGGCCCCTCCCTCATGTCAAGTGCCCCCACAACAAGCAGCTTGCTATGTGGGCACCTGAACCGAGCCACAGGTCACTGTGTCCATTCAGCCGCGGCCTGCCCCCGCCCCCTTTCTCCCCTCATTGGCTCGCTAACTTTGATTGACAGCAGCAGAAGCCAGTGGCGCGGCACTGCACTGCTGTCAGCCAATAAAAAATAAATAAATAAACTTCTGCCTTTACAACTACTTTAACCGAACAAGCTATAGTTAGGCTGGATTCACACCTAAGCATTTTTAGTTCTTTTTGCATTTTGTAGATTTGCACTATAGAACGTGTTCTATAGAAAACCGTGTTAGATGGACTGTAGTGCAAATCTACAAAATGCAAAAAGCACTAAAACTGCATAGGTGTGAATCCAGCTTTAGAAGCTGATTGGATAATCTACACAGCTGCACCAGATTTCCAGTTTTAGTAAATCAGCCCCTATGGTCCGGTTCACACTGGGGCAGCACGACTTGCAGCGCGACTGCCTCAGGCAACCCGGACATGACTGCTGCGGCGACTTGCAAAATGACTTCTGTATAGAAGTCAATGCAAGTTCCCTCAAGTCACCCCCAAAGTCGTACAGGAACCTTTTTCCAAGTCGGAGTGACTTGTGTCGCTCCGATTAGAACAGTTCCATTGTACAGAGCGGGACGCTACTTGTGAGGCGGCTAAGTCATCTGATAAGTCATCCCAGTGTGAACCGGCCCTATGTGTCCTTGAACAGAACACATAGGCGTTTAGAGGTGGAATAAAAAACCCAGAGCTAGCGAATTTAGCAGAGGAGTGATTTTCCGCCAAAAAAAAAGTCTGACGTGCCTAAACACATGTAAACTCTCTAAAACAGTCAAGTGCTGGCAGATTTAGGGCTTGACTGTTCATTCATTCCAATGGCCAGACTAAATTAAAGTGGTTGTAAAGTCAGAAGATTTTCTTTATCTTAATGCATTCTATGCAATAAGGTATAAAACCTTCTGTGTGCAGCAGCTCCCCCTCAGCCCCCCTAATACTTACCTGAGCCCCATCTCGAACCAGCGCACAAGAGTCTCGGCTGCCCAGGACTTTCCCTCCTCATTGGCTGAGAAAGCAGCAGGGTGCCATTGGCTCCCGCTGCTGTGAGTCTGAATGGACACACCCAGCAGCTGCTTGGCTAGGGTGCCCCCATAGCAAGCTGCTTGCTGTGGGGAGCACTTGACAGGAGGGAGGGGCTAGGGGTGCTGGTGAGGGACCCCAGAAGAGAAGGATCTGCACTGCACAGAGCAGGTAAGTATAACACATTTGTTATTTTTAAATAAAAAATATGAGATTTTAGTATCACTTTAATTTAAATTTTTTTAAAAATAACAACTACCTCTATACTTACCTGCTCTGTGCGATTGAATTGCACAGAGCGACCACGAACCTGCTCTTGTCGGGTCCCTCGCTGGTGCTCCTGGCCCTCCTCTCTCGTCCAGTGCCCCCATAGGAAGCCGCCTCCCAATGGGGGCACTCGTGCATTCTCGCTCCCGAGTCCCACTGCTGCTTCCCATTGACACAGACATCAGGAAACGGCCCCGTCTCCCGCTCCCTTGTCACTGGCTTTGATTGACAGCACTGGGAGCCAATGCCCCAATGCCCCCCCCCCCCCGGTGCCCCAGCAAAGCCAGGGAGAGAAGATCCGCAGAAGTGCACAGCGCTGGATCGTATGAGGTCTCAGGTAAGAAAAAAGGGAGGGGTTGCTGATACTTAAACATTTTTTACCCCAACGCAAGGAATGCATTTAAGTAAAAAACTGTTTAGGCTTTACAACCACTTTAATAATCTGGCCAGTGGAATGAATGAACACTGAAGCACCTGTGGCATCTAAACACATTTGCAAAAGGTGCTGTTATAACGCTGTTTTTTTTTTTTCTTTCCTGGAGCATAGATGTCCAGGGGAGGAAAGAAATGTCTTGTGTACTTTAGGCTTTAAGGCTCCATTCACACTTGTTGAACTTGTCATACAAAGTCGCACGCCAAGTCGTTCCCCATGTTTTCCAATGATAACCATTCATATATGCGGCACAGTGGTTAGCACTCTCACCTAGCAGTAAAAAGGGTCGCTGGTTCAAATCCCAACCATGACACTACCTGCCCAGAGTTTGCAACGTCTCCCTGTGCCTGCGTGGGTTTCCTCCGAGTTATCCAGTTTCCTCCCACACTCCAAAGACATGCAGGTAGGTTAATTGGCTTCTGTCCAAAAAATTGGCCCCTAGTATATGAATGGGGACCTTGCATTGTGGGCTCCTTGAGGGTAGGGACCGATGTGAGTGTGCAATGTACAGGGATAGGGACAATTGTAGACCCACTAAGGTTGAACTAGATGGACTGGTGTCTTTATTCAACCTTACTAACTATGTAACTATATATGTGCGACTTAAAGATGCAGCAACTTCAAAGTAGTTCATGCATTACTTTGGGCTGACTTTCATGCAACTTGGAGGGCCATAGACTTCAATGTTAACTTCAATATCCATGGTATCCATGGTCTATAGTTTTCCTACCAGTAAAGTTCATTGAGCAAGTGTTTGCAGATTTTGCTGTGAGTGATATCAGAAGATGATGAAAGGTTTGTGTGTGAAAGGGCAGGAGTACGATCGATGAGGTCAAGAAAACGAGTGAAGGCTGATCTTTGTGTAGATGTCATCACAAAAGGAGGGTAAAGGGTTATTGCTTATCAGTTTAAATCCTGACTAAATCAGATATCTCCAGAATTACTTTAGCAATCATGGAACGATTTGCTTGTTGTAAGCACAACATCTCAAATGACTTAAGGTGGACCTCTCTGTCTACAAGTCTACAGGAACTTATTCCTGACATGTCACAACAACAGTATGATTTTTTTTTTTTTAAGCTCCACCTTTTATCATTAAAAGATTAAAAAAATCTCTTGAGTCTTGAGCTCCCGTTGTCAGATGTTATCAATCTCCATTCACACTTGTACGACTTCAAAGTTGCACCGACTTTGAAGTGGAACTTTGACGCAACTTTGGATGGGTGAGTTTAAACATGTTTGGGACAAAAATAAATTTATACTCAGATAAAAAGGTTTTAAAAAAAAATAAAGAAAAAGTAAAAAAAAATCAAAAAAGGGGCATGGTTGAAGATTGAGTCTTAGGCCCCTTTCACACTTGTGCGACTTGGGACTACAAAGCCATATGATAAGTCGCACCTCATGAGTACCATTCATATCTGGGCGACTTCAAAGTAGTCTCTGCAGACTTTGATGCAACTTGAGGTCCATTGAACACACAGGCGTTGCTAAGTCACGTCAAAGTTGTGTCAAAGTCACGAGAATTTCAGGTCGTACAAGTGTGAAATGGGCCTTAGGCAAAGACCACATAACCAGGTCCCAAGGCCCCGTGAGCAGCAGTGAAGAGAGCTTGGAGCAGCGTTTTCGCTAGGAAATGCTATAAGTAAAGATCCTCCTGCTGTTGGTTTATCCACCCCAGCCCAGCTTTATGGTAAGTGTGGGTAGGCTTTTATCCCTCGTTCACAATGACTACAGCCTTGAAAATTGTGCAACTTCATCTGAAATCACACGATTTCAAAGCTGCCTGTCAGCGCAACTTTGGGGGTGACTTGAAGTTGGAAGACATCTTTGCGGCTTCATGCACAGATGTCTATGCAAGTCGCACCAGAAATCGGCTAACGTAATGCAGGAACTACTTTTTCAAATCAGTGCGGCACCACAAAGTCGGCATGGCACCGTGTGATTACCTGGAATAGGGTGCAATTTGTAGTGTGATTTGACCTGTCAAATTGTATGACAAGTCCCTTCAATGTCAATGGGGAGTGTCAGTTACTAATCCCAATGTAAACAGCTCTGATCAAACAGTTGTATGGAATATAACTGCAGATGTATTTCCAGCCCCCTGATATTCAACCATACAAAGAAATCTGGAAAATTCAATATTGCATTGTAAGGTGTGTACACCGGAGGACGAGGAGCCGTGAGGTCTGGATGATTACCCATAATTAATTTAATTGCACTTTGGAAATCTCACTTTTTAATTAGTCTGAGATGTTCTGAGCTGTGCGTGTTCACACATGTAGTGATAACTGCGGGATCCAAAGACCAAATGTAATCAATCATGCAGACCCAGCTGACCGTAACTAAACCCGACAGAGGAAGATTTTATGGCCCACAATAATCTCAAATCGTTTTCAGGGTCAAATACTGAAATTATTTAAAGTGCAACTTTACTGAGAAAAAGTAAAAAAAAGGAATTTCAGCAAAACACATTGCAAGGTTGTATGGGAGATGCTTATCTGATTTTGTTCTGTAGATACCGAGATCCCAAGGCATGTATCAGAGGGTCACCAGGACAGGAAGTTAGGGGTAATCGCTGCAATAGAGACAGACAGTTAAATCATAAATTGAAACACTTTTGTTGAGAAAAAAAACACAATCTCTACTGCAGTGGCGGCTGGTGCTTTTGGGGGTGGGGGGGGGCAAACAACCACCCCCCACCCCCCTGCTGTTTGCTGACCGGTCCGGCACTTACCCCATCAGTGGCGGCGGGTGGCGAGTGGCAGGCAGAGTGGTGCTGCGGCTCCGTGTCCTTTCCTCCTTTGCGGCTTCCAGCTCCTCTTCCTCCTATATGTCCAATAGGATCACCTGTCCTTTCAGCCAATTGGGTGACCGGTGTCAAAACTGATTGGCCGGGAGGAGGATCAGTGTTAAAACAGCGAATATTAATTCTCTGTTCTAACACACCTTAGTGGGTTCAGAGCGCACTCTCTGTGACCCGAGCCCACAATATATTGAAGCCTATTAGAGCTTCAAAAAAACAGCCCCCGCATTGGAATCCATGTGCAGGTGTCCTGAAAGGGGCCAGACACATGGATGAGGAGGTGGTCATGGACAGGGGGGTGGCGCCCATGCGCCCTTAATGGGCGGGCCAACCCTGCTCTGCGGTGTGATCAATGTCCATTGCAGGAATTTTAACAAATTTTATCAAGAAAAATGCAGAAGTTGAAGAAAACCTACTGAAAATGGCAGTCGCTATAAAAATCCACACAGTGTAACCATTATAAAATATTTTTTATAACTAAAGGCAAAACTTTTTTTTGTTTTTTTTTGTTTTGGATAGAGTGGAGAGGGATTAGAACCCCCATCAGTTTTTATTGCTGTCTGTGTCCCCATTATGCCCCTTTCACATGGACGAATAGAATGGTGCTTTTAGCTGCGGATTTTCTAGTTTTCTACCGCAGCTAAAAGCACACAATGCTTTCCTATGGCCCCATTCACACACAGCGTTTTGCTGCGATTTTGTTACATGCGGTTCAGTGCAAATAGAAAAAATAGAATTCAATGCGTCCAGGTGCGATGTAGCGCAGCTATATGCACATAACCGCAGGTAATCGCAGTCTTTTGTGTCAACTGCAGATAGCAGCGTGAGAAGGGATTCAAGGGACCAAAAAAAAAGGGTTGCTATGGGAACAACTATATTAGATAACTGCAGCTGAACGCAACTGCACAGAAACGCACATAAACGCAGGTAATTGCACTGTACAAATGCAGCTGACCACTGTGCCTGGAGTCTTGAATTTCACAGAAAACATAAACATGCTAAACTGCGGCAGAACAGCCGTCCGTGTGAAAGGGACCTAAGGGAGATTCTCCCTCTCTATTTGTCCTGTTCATTGAAAGTGAAAGTAAAAGAAAACCCCAAATTTTGGGCTGTCCCCAGAAAAGTAATAGAAGAGAAATCTTCCAATGGGGACACTAGTTCTGGTGACCTGGCGGGGTCCCAAGGAATTCCCTTAATGCACAGGGATTTCCTCTCTTTTCCTGTTTGGCTATGGGACAGGAAGTGAAGGGAAATCTACACAATGGGAAAAATCTGACAGAGGTTATAACCTTCCCTCGCTCTATCCAAAAAAATAAAATTTTGCCTATAGTTCTAATTTAAATATATTTTATTAAAGAATCCTTTTATACGTGTACAATCCAAAAAATAATGAAAAAATGAATACACCTTCACCTCATGTAAAGTTGTCAAATACCAAAATGATATGTTCAGGGCACAGTAACTTTGTTGCAGATTCCTACCTGTTTCTGCTCGCAAGAAAAATGTTCAGAGTGAATAAATGGGAGTGACTTTTTACTTATTAACCACTTCCCGACTGGCGCACGCCGATGTACGTCGGCAGAATGGCACGGGCAGGCACACTGCCGTACAGGTACATCCATTTGAAATTGCCGCGGTGCTATCGGCGGCGCGCGCACATGCTGGTCGGGACCCCCCTGAGTCTGGTCGCGGGTCCCGCAGACTCGGCCGTCGCGGGGATACCCACGATCGTCTCACGGGGAGGCTGAACGGGGAGATGCGGAAGTAAACAGCATCTCCCCGTTCTGCCTTGTAACAAGTGACACTGATCTCTGCTCCATGTGATTGGAGCAGAGATCAGTGTTCACTAACACACAGCCACGCCCCCCACAGTTAGTAACACGCCCCTAGGACACACTTAACACCTACACTGCCACCTCCTGGTTAACCCCTTCACTGCCAGTGTCATTTACACAGGAATCAGTGCATTTGTATAGCAATTATTGTTGTATAAATGACAATGGTCCCAAAAATGTGTCAAAAAATGTCCGATGTGTCCGCCATAATGTCGCAGTCACAATAAAAAACGCTGATCGCCGCCATTACTAGTAAAAAAATTAAATTATTAATAAAAATGCCATAAAACTATCCCTTATTTTGTAAACGCTATAAATTTTGTGCAAACCAACCAATAATCTCTTATTATAGCAAAAAGTAAAAAATAATGCGTTTTTTTCAAAATTGTCGTTCTTTTTTTGTTTATAGCGCAAACAAATAAAAACCGCAGGCGTGATCAAATACCACCAAAAGAAAGCTCTATTTGTGGGGAAAAAAGGACGTCAATTTTGTTTGGGAGCCATGTCGCACAACCGTGCAATTGTCAGTTAAAGCGACGCAGTGCCGAATCGCAAAAAGTGGTCTGGTCTTAAGCCAGCAAAATAGTCCGGTCTGAAAGTGGTTAATAAGTCGATGCACTTGCAGTGTTCTTAAGAGAAAAGTTGCTGTGTCTGCATCCCTTTATAAGTGATTAACTCTTAAGCCTCGTACACACGATCGGGTTGTTGGCTAACAAAGCGTCAGACTTTTGTCCGAAGGGCATGTGCCATGAACTTGTCTTGCATACAAACGGTACACAATTGTCAGCCAACAAACATGAACATAGTGATGTACTATGTGGAATTTCGGCTCTTGCGCGCCACCCTTTGGACACATTCTGCTAATGTCGTGTTTAGTGAGCATAGATTCCGGGCATTCGTGTTTGTACTTTGGATTTTTGTGTGACAGACTTGTGTACAGACGATACGAAAATCCAACAACAGACTGTTGTCTGCTGAAAATTTACTAGCCTGCCATCCAACATTTGTTGGCCTGAAAGTTGGACAACAATTGTCTTGTGGAACGTACTAACGGTTGAATTTTAGGAAAATCCAATCGTGTGTAAGAGGCTTTAGACTCCCTCATGCACTTGGCTAAAAAACTATACCGAAATGGACAGTTTTAAATATATATATATCATTTTTTATATTAAATTGTATTATATTTGACATTTTAATTAATATCATACATTTAAATGAATATGATTTTTTTTTTCGACCATTATTGGCACCTTTTTTTTCTCTCTTCAAACCGCAGATAACCCTATTTTTGGCTGATAATTTTCAGTGGCCGATATATTGGTGCATCCCTAATATATATATTATACTGTGAATCTTAGGAGTTACTTTTCCATTATTAATCAGCTGATGCACTTGCAGTGTTCTTATAAGAAATGCTGCAGGGGCTGCACCCATTTAGACATAATTAACCGCTTGGGAGTATCTCACCAAAAATGAAATTTTTGTTGCTGTGAATGCCTAAAATCTGACGTGCATACTTCTAGGAAAATCAGTGAGCCAATCAGATTAAAAGGTAAGGGCCGGTTCACACTGCAAGCGAGGCGAGGCGACTCCGACTTGCCTCGCCGCGACCTGCCGCGACCTCAGCGGCAACTTGCAGATGACTTCTGTATAGAAGTCAATGCAAGTCGCCCCGAGGTCGCCCAAAAGTAGTACAGGAACCTTTTTTCTGAGTCGGAGCGACTCGAGTCGCTCCTCTCAGAACGGTTCCATTGTACAGAACGGGGGCGACTTGCGAGAGCGAGGCGAGGCGAGTCGTGTCGCCTCGCATCGCCCGCTGTGTGAACCGGCTCTTAAGGTCATGTTTACCAACATTCGGTTACAACATAGCTTGTGTAGAATTTTACTTTTTTTTATTACTTTACTTAATTTTTTGCCACAAGAGTAGAAGTAAAGTGGAATTCCATGCTATGACAGGGTGTGTGTGTGTATAATATATATATACACACACACACAGTATCTCACAAAAGTGAGTACACCCATCACATTTTTGTAAATATTTTATTATATCTTTTCATGTGACAATACTGAATATACATATTTGCTGTCCCCTCAAAATAACTGAACACACAGCCATTAATGTCTAAACCGCTGGCAACAAAAGTGAGTACACCCCTAAGTGAAAATGTCCAAATTGGGGCCAAATAGCCATTTTCCCTCCCCGGTGTCATGTGACTCGTTAGTGTTACAAGGTCTCAGGTGTGAATGGGGAGCAGGTGTGTTAAATTTGGTGTTATCACTCTCACGCTCTCACACTGGTCACTGGAAGTTCATTGTGGCACCTCATGGCAAAGAACTCTCTGAGGATCTGGAAAAAAAACTGATGCTCTACATAAAGATGGCCTAGGTTATAAGAAGATTGACAAGACCTTGAAACTAAGCTGCAGCATGGTGGCCAAGACCATACAGCAGATTAACAGGACAGATTCCACTCAGAACAGACTTCGCCATGGTTGACCAAAGAAGTTGAGAGCACATGCTCAGCGTCATATCCAGAAGTTGTCTTGGGAAATAGCCGTATGAGTGCTGCCAGCATTGCTGCAGAGGTTGAAGGGGTGGGGGGTCAGCCTGTCAGTGCTCAGACCATACGCCACACACTGCATCAAATTGGTCTGCATGGCTGTTGTCCCAGAAGGAAGCCTCTTCTAAAGATGATGCACGAGAAAGCCCGCAAACAGTTTGCTGAAGACACGCAGACTAAGCACATGGATTACTGGAACCATGTCCTGTGGTCTGATGAGACCAAGATACACTTAGGCCGCGTACACACGCGCGGACTGTTCGCCCAACTTTGTCCGTCCAACAGTTTCAGCAAACAGTCCGCTCAAAATTAGCATGGACGGACATGCCCACACACGACGAACGAACAGTTTGCTGAAACCGTGCGCGATGACGTGAACAGCACGTACGACGGGACGAAAAATACGACGTCCTATACACTGCATTATAGCTTTCGGCGTGAAAATCCTTTCTGAGCATGCGCGCAACTTTGTTTGACGAACAAGCCTACACACGAGCGGGCTGTTCGCTGAAACAAGGTTTCAGCGGACAGTTTTTCGGAAATTCCGAAAAACCTTGTCCGTCCAACTGTCCGCTGAAACTGTCCGCTGAAACTGTCCGCTGAAACTGTCCGCTGAAACTGTCCGCTGAAACTGTCCGCTGAAAGCCCACACACGAGCGGACTGTCCGCCCAAACACTGTTCAGCGGACAAAGTTGGGCGAACAGTCCGCCCGTGTGTACGCGGCCTTATTTGGTTCAGATGTTGTCAAGCGTGTGTGGTGGCAACCAGGTGAGGAGTACAAAGACAAGTGTGTCTTGCCTACAGTCAAGCATGGTGGTGGGAGTGTCATGGTCTGGGGCTGCATGAGTGCTGCCGGCACTGGGGAGCTACAGTTCATTGAGGGAACCATGAATGCCAACATGTACTGTGACATACTGAAGCAGAGCATGATACTCTCCCTTCGGAGACTGGGCCGCAGGGCAGTATTCCAACATGATAACGACCCCAAACACACCTCCAAGGTGACCATTGCCTTGCTAAAGAAGCTGAGGGTAAAGGTGATGGACTGGTCCAGCATGGCTCCAGACCTAAACCCTATTGAGCATCTGTGGGGCATCCTCAAATGGAAGGTGGAGGAGCGCAAGGTCTGTTGGATGTTACACCAGCTCTGTGATGTCATCATGAGGAGTGGAAGAGGACTCCAGTGGCAACCTGTGAAGCTATGGTGAACTCCATGCCCAAGAGGGTTAAGCCAGTGCTGTAAAATAATGGTGACCACACAAAATATTGACCCTTTGGACCCAATTTGGACATTTTCACTTAGGGGTGTACTCACTTTTGTTGCCAGCGGTTTAGACATTAATGGCTGTGTGTTGAGTTATTTTGAGGTGACAGAAAATTTACACTGTTATAGAAGCTGTACACTCACTACTTTACATTGTAGCAAAGTGTCATTTCTTTAGTGTTGTCACATGAAAAGATATAATCAAATATTTACAAAAATGTGTGTGTGTGTGTGTGTGTGTGTGTGTGGCCCCATCTGTCGTTGGTGCTCCCTCCTCTCCCCTGCAGCTTCCGCTGGCTGATACAGGGGAGCCAGATCACATGACCGGATAATGGAAATTGCTTATGCTACAACATACACAGAGCAAACTATGGGGTCTCTTTGTGAAAAATGTGCATAGCCATTCCTCCAGCGAATCTGCTTGTATGAATTGGGCAAAAAATTAAATGTTCTTTAGACTATTTGCTCCTCAGTTCCATCTAGTGGCCATAATGTGTTATTTCTCTGTCTATAATGAAAGAACATTCGTTCAGAAAATAACTTTCGTTCTGTTAGGGCAGGGGTCTCAAACTGGCGGCCCCAGCTGCTGCAGAACTACAAGACCCACGAGGCATTGCAAGGCTGATAGTTACAAGCATGACTCTCACAGGCAGAGGCATGATGGGACTTGTAGTTCTGCCACAGCTGGAGGGCCGCCAGTTTGAGACCCCTGTGTTAGGGATTACATGTGCTTTTCATATGCTCTATAGCACGTTCTGTAACACAAGTATGCCTTTTCTCTCTTTTTTTTTACATTTTTTTTACAATGTGATGAATGTAACCTGTTTTGTTATCTTGTGTCGGACAGATCGGTCACTTGTGGAAATGTGCTGCTGCCTCGGTTTCCTGTTCACGCCGCTCCCCACATCAATTATCATCGCACTCATCACAGTTGGGATAACGGCGTTCATCTATGTGCTCACTAAACCTAAACCCGTCTACCCCCCTATAGACCTCAACAAGCAGTCCATCGGAACAGAGGTAGGCTCTGGAGGGTGACAGCGCTGGTCACATGACATGGATTATTTGCTTCTTGTTTATGGGGCTCAAGCAGGGAGTTGCACAATGTGACCTTTCTACTGGCCATACATCTGACAGTTTTCAGGCAATTTTCATAGATTTGTATTGTATTGTAACTGTACTGTCTGCCCTCATGTTGTAAAGTGATGCGCAAATTGTTGCCACCATATAAATCCTGTCTAATAATAATAATAATAATCATAGATATATAGGCCTCATTTGCATGGATGGCTATTTTTTTTTCGACAGCTCTGAAAAGCGATACAGTGCCTTAAAAAAGTATTCATACCCCTTGAATTTTTCCACATTTTTTCATGTTACAACCAAAAATGTAAATGTATTTTATTGGGATTTTATGTCATAGACCAACAGAAAGACCCCTTTCACACTGAAGGCGTTTTAGTGCTAAAAATAGCGCCTGTAAACGGCCTCCCATGCCTCCCCAGTGTGAAAGCCGGAGTGCTTTCATACTGGGGTGGTGCGCTTGCAGGATGGAAAAAAAAAGTCCTGCAAACATCGTCTTTCCGGTTTATACAAGGCTCCTAAACCGCCCCTGCCTTAGGCAGAGGCGCTTTTTAGGGAGCTGTTAACTCCTTCTTTGGGCTTAAAAGCACCCCGCTCCCGCTGGCACAGCGCCGCATCAACATGGGAACAAGGTGCTTTGGGGGGGACCATATAAGCGGCCTGGTATCGTTCAGGAGGGGGGTTCTCCCTTGCCCCCCCCCCCTTTCCTGGCCTGCCATTTTTCACATTTTTTTTTACATTTTGGCATGGAGTTCCACTTAAAATCTGTACCAGACCTGAAGGACCTGGTATGGACTTGGAGGGGGAAGGGGGGACCCACGCCAATTTTTTCCTTAATTGTACATCTATATTGCCAGGAGTCAGCAATACATTACAGCCGCGAACAAGTTTAAATTACATTTTTTCCTTTAGAAATGTCATTTTGCTGCGGCACTGTTCTACACATTGCACAGATGCGCCATTTTACAGGCAGACTAAGGGGACACCTCAAGCACGATATTTAAAGGAATCTTTTCCTTTTTATTGCTTCACTTTAAGCATTATTTAAATCACTGCTCCTGAAAAAACGGTTGTTTTAAAAACGTTTTTTTGCATTGATACATGTCCCCTGGGGTAGTACCCGGGTTCCCATATACTTTTTATGGAAATAACTTGCATATAAGCCTTTAAAATGATCACTTTTGATTTTTCATATTCGTGTCCCACAGACTTTAATGGGGTTTGCATGTTCGCTCAAACTATTTGCCTGTTCGTATGTTCTGCCCAGTCTCAAGTCTTTTGCAGACTCTAAAAGGTTTTCTTCTAAGATTGCCCTGTATTTGGCTCCATCCATCTTCCCATCAACTCTGACCAGCTTCCCTGTCCCTGCTGAAGAAAAGCATCCCCACAACATGATGCTGCCACCACCATGTTTCACAGTGGGAATGGTGTGTACAGAGTGATGTGCAGTGTTAGTTTTTCACCACACATCTTCCACATGTTTGCTGTGTCCCCCACGTGGCTTCTTGCAAACTGCAAATGGGACTTCTTATGGCTTTCTTTTAACAATGGCTTTCTTTTTGCCACTCTTCCATAACCCAGATTTGTGGAGCACATGACTAATGCCGTGTACACGCAATCGGAATTCTGGCCAGAAAAACACAGATGAGAGCTCTTCATTGGAAAATGCGACCGTGTGTATGCTACATCGGAATTTAGCTGTCCGAATTTCCGCCCATCCAAAAATCTATGGCATGTTCTCAATTTTCCACACGGAAAAACTTTCAGGAAATTCCGTTCATGTGTATGCAATTCCGACACGCCAAACATCACGCATGCTCAGATTCAACTATGAGATGGAAGCTATTGCCTACTGGCTATAGAACTTCCTTTTTCTAGTCCCGTCGTATGTGTTGTACGTCACCACGTTCTAAACGATTGGAACTTGGTGTGACCGCGTGTAGGCAAGACAGCTTGAGCGGAATTCCATCGATGAGCTGTGGATGTCTGCAGCTCCTCTAGAGTTAGAATGGGCCTCTAGGTTGCTTCTCTGATTAATGCTCTCCTTGCCCGGCCTGTCAGTTTAGGTGGACGGCCACGTCTTGGTGGGTTTGCAGTTGTGCCATACTCTTTCCATTTTTGGATGATGAATTGAACAGTGCTCCTCAACATCTCAACGTTTGGGATATTTTTTTTATAACCTAACTCTGCTTTAAACTTCTCCACAACTTTATCCTTGACCTGTCTGGTATGTTACTTGGCCTTCTTGGTGCTGTTTGCTCACTGAGGTTCTCTAAGCCCTCGTACACACGGTCGGAAATTCTGCCAACCAAATCCATTGGATTTTGTCCGACAGATTGTGTCCGAAACTGTTGCATACACACGGTCGGACCAAGTTGTTGGAACATCCGATCGTTCAGAGCGTGATGACGTTATTTCGTTACGACAGGACTACGTTTACGCTAGTAGCCAATAGCTTTGGTGTAGGAATTTGATCTGAGCATGCGTGGCACTTTGTCTGATCGGAATTCGCTACACATGATCGGAGTATGTCCGATCGGACCAGTTTGTCGGAAAATATTTCCAACAAGTTGGAAAATTGGGTCCGACGGATATTCCGACGGAATCAGTCCGATGCATACCACACACAGTCAGATTATCCAACAACACGGTCCGATAGGACACATTCCGACTGATTCTCCGACCGTGTGTACAAGGGCTTCACAGAACAGTTGTATATAATATATAGTGAGATTAAATTACACACAGGTGGACTCTATTAATTAGGTGATTTCTGAAGGCAATTGGTTCCACTAGATTTTAATTAGGGGTATCAGAGTAAAGGAGGCTGAATACAAACGCACACCACACTTTTCACATATTTATTTGTAAAAAAAAAAATTTTAATCTATTTATCATTTTCCTTCAGAGGAAACAGAGGAATGAGATCTGTGAATATTCAGTGAATGTTTGGTAAATGTCTTGTGAATGTGAATGCAGGGTGGAGCTCGGAGATGTGCGCTTCTGAAAGATGACACCCTGATGACACATTACTACGAAGATGCTAAAACGCTATATGAAGTGTTCCTGAGAGGTCAGCGGGTGTCAGGTGAGAGGGGCGGAGTCTTGGTAAATTTTAGTGGAAGGGGATTGGAGGGTGAGTGGAGGGGGGTACACATACAGGTGGTGACCATTACATGTATTTAAAGTATAGCACTACCCCCATAGAAGCTGCTTGGTAGAATGGGTTTCTGTTCTTTGCTTTGATTGAGGGAATGACCTCAGCCCAAACCTAACACGCCAGTTTAAGCAAAAAGTATATTACCAGGGGCATGCACACAGGGTGTGCCAGGTCTGCTTGGGCACACCCTAATCACCCTGTGCAGATTCCCCTGTGTCCTCCCCCTCCCCCTGTAGCACTGCCAGCATCCCTCCTCTCCCACTGGCTGCGGCGGGGAATGTTTCAGGATGGAGCGAGGGGCAAGGGGTTGGTAAATATGACATTTACTGGCACCTTCCTCTTCTGAACGAACACAGTGAGTGATCGGTACCGATCAGTCACCATGTTCATTTATAACTAAAGCATAGTAATTTGTGTTTACTATGCTTCAGTTTGTGAATGAGCACCTCTTACTTTAGAGCTCCTCTTACATCAGAGTGTCCATCAAAGTCCCCCTGAGGCTTGATTCACACTAATGCGTTTTTTGATGCTTTTTGCATTTTGCAGAAATGCAGGGAAATTTTTTAACATGGGTTCCTATGGAACATGTTCACATCAATGCATTTTTGTGCCTCTGCGTTTTTGGAAAGGGTTGGAGACTTTTTTTTTCATGCAAAATGCAGCGTTTTGCATGTAACAGAAGTCAATGGACCTGCATCAAAAACGCAAGTACCACTTTTTTACTGCTTTTTTACCGCAATTTGCAGTTGTTTTATTCACTGTATATATCTGGTGCTAAGCAACCACAGTGTAAAAAAAAACAAAAAAAAACGCAAAAACGCGACAAGCACCGCAAAAAGCACTGCAAAAACGCTCAAAAGCAACATGCATAGATGTGAATCGAGCCTTACACCAGAATCTCCATCAAAGTACTCCCATACATCAGAGTCCCCATCAGAGTACTCCCATACATCAGAGTCCCCATCAGAGTACTCCCATACATCAGAGTCCCCATCAGAGTACTCCCATACATCAGAGTCCCCATCAGAGTACTCCCATACATCAGAGTCCCCATCAGAGTACTCCCATACATCAGAGTCCCCATCAGAGTACTCCCATACATCAGAGTCCCCATCAGAGTACTCCCATACATCAGAGTCCCCATCAGAGTACTCCCATACATCAGAGTCCCCATCAGAGTACTCCCATACATCAGAGTCCCCATCAGAGTACTCCCTTACACCATAGTGCCCATCAGAGTACTCCTTTTCACCAGAATCCTCATCAGAGTACTCCCTTACATCACGGTCCCCCATCAGAGTACTCTCTTACATCAGAGTCCCCCATCAGAGTACTCCCTTACATCAGAGTGCCCCATCAGAGTACTCCCTTACATCAGAGTCCCCCATCAGAGTACTACTTTACATCAGAGTCCCCCATCAGAGTACTGTCTTACACCAGAGTCCCCATCAGAGTACTCTATTACACCAGAATGCCCATCAGAGTACTCTATTACACCAGAATGCCCATCAGAGTACTCCTTTGCACCAGAGTCCCCCCTAACATCAGAGTCTCCATTACAGTTGGCCTTTACCTCACACGCTTATAGCGTGGCTGGGAGCTCCGAAGCGTGGCTGGGACAGTGGCTGTAGCAGTCATTGGAGGTGAAGCAGGTTCCTGTAAATGCTGGAGCAAGCACATGATTGGTTTTCAGGATGATGGGCTTCCTAGCAACCAACAATGGTTAAATGACAGCTCAGCTGGGGAACCTGCACTGGAGATCAGAGCGGGGGGGTTTGTGGATGTTGTAGAGAAGTGGAGACTGTGGGCTGTCCTGAAGACCTGTATGAGAAGCCATTGACTCTAGCTGCCGACTGGATAAAATCTTGGCCCATATCACAGAATCCAATGCCTGGACTTGTATCATGTGCTGAAATAAATCATTAAACATTTGCATTGCAACCACAGGGAATGGAGACTGCTTGGGATCCCGCAGGCCGAACCAACCCTATACATGGATCACCTACAGACAGGTAAGTCCTGACAACCATATTCTGCACTATGGGCTGTGTTTCCACATATAGAAGCCATTCTAAGTTTAGTGCTGTTCTGCGTTTTGCAGGTTGTTGACAGAGCGGAATTTTTTGGCTCAGGCCTATTGCACAAAGGATGTAAAGCTTCCCCAGAACAACTTATTGGGGTGTTTTCTCAGAACCGACCAGAGGTAAGCAAGGAAACACAGTGGGTTTACCATGTGGGAGGGGCAGAGACACAAACTACTAGGGAAAAGCTCACCATTGTGGGAGGGGCGGAGATACAAACTACTGCAGGGAAATCTCCCCATTGTGGGAGGGGCAGAGACACAAACTCACACCTTCCAACATTTTGAGATGGGAACAAGGGACAAATATTATCAAACATATGGAGGCATAGGACACAGCCTCTGCCATTCCCCCTTAAGGCTGGGTTCACACTGCTGCGGGGGGAGATCCGGATGTGATTCGCACCGCAAATCACATCCGATCTCCGTAGCGATGCGAGTTCAGCCATACAGATAGTATGGCTGAATTCGCATCGCTCCCGCAGAAAACTCGCACGGGACCCTTTTTTTGGTCCGCAACAGAATCGGATCGCATGGGGGTTCACACCATGCGATCCGATTCCTGTGCGAGTCGGCAGATCGCACTGCGATATGCGGACGGATCTGGGGGTGTCATTAACATAACATTGACACTCCCAGCCATCCGCATAGGGCAGTGTGAACTGCCGGCGGGAGTAATGCGATGTGGGAAAACGCAGCGGATTCGCGGCGTTCCCGCATCGCAGCGGTGTGAACCCGGCCTAAAGGAGAATTAAATAATAAAAAAAAAAACATTAGTTAAACCCACAAATGCTTGTTTTAACCTCTACTAATCCTTTATACTGGATTTTTAAATTTACATATGCAGCAATTTTGAAATTGAATGAAAGGTTTAGTACTGTGAAACACTTTTTGAAAGATAAAAAGTGCATTTTATATGCAACTATATAGATCAGACCAAAATGAGGGACAACTGAGGAGGAAAGAGGGACATTGCTCCAAATCAGGGACAGGTGGAACCTATGACAAACTACTGGAGGGAAATTTCATAATTGTGGGATGGGCAGAGACACAAACTACTGGGGGGGGGGGGGGGGGGGCACCATTGTTCTAGCAGCAGAGGCACAAACTAATGCAGGGAAATCTCTCTATTGTGAGGGGAGCAGTAGCACAAACTATTGGAGGAATCTCACCATTGTGGGAGGGGCAGAGACACCAACAACTAGGGGACAATCTCATAATTGTGGGAGGGGCAGAGACACAAACTCCTGCAGTTAAATCTCACCACTGTGGGAGGAGCAGAGGCACAAACTACTGGAGAAATGAAATCTCACCATTGTGGGGGGGGGGGGGCACAGGCAAAAATTACTGCAGGGAAACCGCACCATTGTAGGAAAAGCAGAGATACAAACTACTGCAGGAAATCCTGGAAGAATCTCACCATTGTGGGAAGGGAAGTGACACAAACTACTGCAGGGAAATATCCCCCTTGTGGGAGGGGAAGAGACACAAATCTCCCCATTGCGGTAATAACCGGTGTCCTCTTTTCCAACTTCAGGTGGTGATTGCTGAGCTGGCCTGTTATTCCTACTCCATGGCTGTAGTACCTCTCTATGACACGCTAGGAGCGGAAGCCATTGTGTTCATTGTTAACAGAGGTGAGTAAGTGGCATCACATGACATGCCGGAATTCATATACATCTAGAGCTGTTGGGTTATAGCAGACTCAGAGATGATACTCAACTCAAGTCTATATTATTCCTTTTCACTCCACCCCCAGCAGCTACATAATAGGGAGGGGCGGATGTTTAATTTAAAGTATAACTAAAAGCAAAACTTTTTGGTTTTGGATAGGGTAGAGATGGATTAACCCGCTTCAGCCCCGGAAGATTCTACCCCCTTCCTGACCAGAGCACTTTTTGCAATTCGGCACTGCGTCACTTTAACTGACAATTAGGCGGTCGTGCAACGTTACACCCAAACAAGATTGACGTCCTTTTTCCCCACAAATAGAGCTTTCTTTTGGTGGTATTTGATCACAATTTTGAAAAAAAAAAAACGCATTATTTTTTACCTTTCTCTATAATAAATATCCCCCAAAAATATGTAAAAAAAAAAATTTTGTTTCTCAGTTTGGTCGATATGTATTCTTCTACATATTTTTGGTAAAAAAAAAAAAAAAAAAAAATCGCAATAAGCGTACATTGATTGGTTTGCGCTAAAGTTATAGGGTCTACAAATAGGGGATAGATGTATAGCATTTTTATTATTATTTAATTTACTAGTACTGGTGGCGATCTGTGATTTTTATCATGACTGCAACATTATGGAGGACATGTCGGACAATTTTGACACATTTTTGGGACCATTGGCATTAATACAGCGATCAGTATGATTAATAATGCATCGATTACTGTAAATGTGTCACTGGCATTGAAGGGGTTAAGTGTGTCCTAGTTTGTGTTCTAACTGAAGGGGAACGGGGACTGTGCAGGGGAGATAACAGATCATCTGTTCATACTGTATGTATGAACTAACGATCTGTAATTTCTCCCCTCAGAGAACTGGAAACTGTGTGTTTACACACACACAGTTCCGGGTTCTCCGTGACTCAGTGGCGATCGCGGGAGCCCCGCGGTGATCGAAGCCCCCTAGTGGCCGCAGGGCAAAGCGACATTACATAACGTTGTTTCGCCCAGCCAAGCCATTCTGCCACAGTACAGCTGCGGCAACTCGTCGGCATGTGGTTAAAACACCAGTTAGTTTTTATTGCGGTCTGTGCCCCTGTTAGGGAGATTCATTCCCTTTATTTGTCCCCTTTACCATTATCATTGAAAGTGAAAGTTAAAGAAAATTCTAAATTTTGGTTGTATCCAAGACTAGAAAAGAGGGAAAATCTTCCAATGGGGACATTAGTTTTGGTGACAACCAGGGATTCCCTCACTTTGGAGGGCTTTCCTCTCACTTGGGCTATGGGACAGGAAGTAAAAAAAAACTCCACTACGGAATACAAATAGGAAAATAAAAATGAGTCCTTTTATCTCTGTGTTTATACAGCGGAACTGTCAGTGGTGGTCTGCGACAAACCGGACAAGGCCCAGATCATTCTGAATAACTGTGAAAAAGGACTAAACCCTGTGCTGAAAATCGTCATCCTGATGGAGGAGTTTGGAGATGACTTGAAGGAGAGGGGCACCAAATGTGGAGTGGAGGTTCTTCTTATGAAAGACGTGGAGGTAATTCCACAAAAATGCTTCATCAAATATAATAGAGCAAAATATGTAGAGAAGATGAGCCAGCCTTATATTTTGTGGCTACTTAGAAATGCATGACAATTGCTCTTAAAGCATTAATCAGAGGGACGTGCATAAAATAAATTAGTACAATTAAAACTAGGAGAAGACAATGGGCCAGGGATGCCAGTCAGGCGGTGGAGAAAGCAGAGGAATTATATCTGCGAACTCCCAGGCCTGAACATGAGAGGCAATGGACAGACGCACAGAAACTCCACCGCATTATACATCTACAGCAAGCTGACAACGAAAGATTTTTCACCTCCCAAATATATTCTGAAGAGGGTGAAAAAACTGGCCACATGCTGACCATGATAGCCAGTTCACAACAACCACCTCAAGTGATACATAGTATGACAGCATCATCAACACTAACTGTCACTGATACACCATCCATACTGAATGCGTTTTGCTCCTTCTACCAGGACTTATACTCCTCTAAGGTGTCTTAGCCTGTAGATGAGTTAACACAATTCCTGGACTGTCACCCTACCTCAGATTCAGGAAACAGATAGGAAACTTCTAAACGCACCTCTCACCCTTGAGGAACTGCAACTTTCACTAGCCACATTTCCAAACTCAAAGGCCCCGGGTAATGATGGACTGCAAATTGAACTATACAAAAATTTTGGAGAAATACTCCTACCAGAGCTACTCCATACACTTACAGAGGCGTTTAACTCAGATTCCTTGCCGAGATCTATGTATGAAGCAGTAGTAGTGGTTAGAGTTGCTACCTTTTCTTCAAGCCAAACCCGAACAATTTAGCGACACAGGACACTTTTTTTTCCGTAGTATACACTATAGAATTATAAAAGACCTGGGACACCTTGGGTGCCTCAAGGAGAGTGGCAATGCAGCGTGCTGCAGCAAACAGTGGGTGTGGCCAAACTGCTCTTGCTGACATCATGGGTCCCCCCCAGTGATGCCAAACCTGCCCCAGACAGTGGCCGGCAACTACCGAATGGCAACAGATTCTTGTATGACTATCTCAGTTACTTGGGGAGCCACAGCCCAGTCCAAATGTGTCCGGGTTTCAGGCAGACGGAAACTCGTACACAAGATTCCAAACCCGAACTGTCTGGGTGAATCCTGGACAGGTGGCAACCCTAGTAGTGGTCCTCTTAAAACCAGGGAAGGAACCAGAATTCTATAGACCCATCTCACTGTTAAATACGGATCTAAATCTCCTTACAAAAACAAGTTGGTACATGCGGACCAATCCGGCTTCATACCGAGCAGGTCCACGGCAAACAATCTCTGCCATCTCTATCTCAATATGCAAATACCCACTGATAACCAGGAACACAGAGCTATACTCTCGCTAGATGTCACTAAGGCGTTTGAGCTTGCATTAGGATAAACAACACCTTATCGCCTTCCTTTGGCTTACACAGGGGAACAAGGCAAGGCTGCCCCCTTTCTCCATTACTTTTTACCTATAAAAATGCCATAAGGGGGAACCAAATAATTGGATTATATTGGGGTGAAATGGCACTTTATGCCGAAGATTGCACTTCTATTTTTAGGTGACGCTTCTACAATCCTGGTAAGACTTAAGGAATTGATCTACACATTTGGAACCTTTTCCGGGTTCAAAATAAACTGGGACAAATCCACAATACTACCCTTAGATCCACTGGCAGGGCACCTGCCTCAGACTGCTGAACAGATCAAAATAGTGGACAAGTTCAAATATTTAGGTATAGTTATACACCCTAACCTAGACCAATATATTAAGCTTAATATAGATCCAATACTTAAACAGTTTCAGGAAAAAAACTACTAGTTGGATCAAGTTGCTTTGTGCTTTGGTTGCCCAAAGCAACCAAAAAAAATCCCTTTTTTATTTTCAGCCAAGATCTGACAGTTAGAAGCTGGTTGGTTGCAGAATCTGGCCACATTGGCTCTTATAACACAGAGAAAGATAGAGGGGTCCTTATTTCACCATTGCAAAACATTTTTTTTATTTTTTTATCCAAAACCAAGTTTATGATAAACAAAACATAGCTTGACAATGCCAAACAGTTCAATGCACCATTTTTTACACAAAACAGTCCATGCCAATAACAATACCACCCATAAATTGTATTAAGCAATACAGTACATTGATGTCCCACCATAAGTGATAGTACCAACACTCTGTTAACAGCCTGTCATAGAATATCCTCAGCCAGCATGAAGTCTAAGCACCCTGTCCATGATCAGGTCTACTGGGGCTAGTCCAGGGACTTTAACTATGGATCCCATAGTTTGTCATATTTGTGCAGTGTATATATATATATATTTTTTCATCTGCAGTGTATTACCAAGAGTAGTAATCCATTCCCCCAACTATTGGAGGGTCTTCAGATTTCCAATGAACCATTATTAGTTTATGAGCTAAAAATAAAACCCTGACTATGGCTTTTCTGGTATGACTTTCCCATTCATACTGATCCAGTAGACTAAGGAGACAAGGTTTTGGATCTAATGGAAGAGATACCTGGAACACCTTATTCAAGGTGTCCACCACCCCCCTCCAGTAGGTGTGGAGTTTAGGACATCCCCACAGTAAATGGATCACTGCGATACCTTTTACATCTGGAGCATGTAGGTGGCACAACATTTCCTTAATATGACTAGTTATTGATGGATAATTTAATTTGCTTTCCTGGAGCTTCTGCTTAATATTATTCATTTATATATGCTTTTGTTCTAGTACATGGGAAAAGAGAACTTCAAGAAAGTTGTGGTAAGTTTCAGAAAGAATAACAGGTTACCTTGTGTGTTATGCAAAATACGTTTAACAGACGGAGGTGCTATCCTTTCCCTTTGCTGTCAAAACAAATACAAAAACTCAAAGTTGGGCTTCAAATTTTTATTTCTTATTTCATCAGCTATTACTGTGACATTAACTAGATGTGCACATTGGGTGTACTACACACACCCAAAAAAATGTAGATGAAATACACAAGGGAGCATGTACTACACTGCTGCCATATGTACATTTCCTTGTCCTTCTTCCCTGCTGCCGTATGAACTATGCCCTGTCTTTTTGCCTTGCTGCCATATGTACTATGTCCTGTTCTGCCCTGCTGCCATATATACTTTATTCTGTGATTCTTGCTTGCTGCTGCTCCCTTCCTTGTATTTTACAGAAATTCCCAACTGTCAGAATGACAGCTGGGAGTTGATGTGTAAATACAGTAGCTCAGTGTAGCCAACCTACCAGATTGAAATTTAATGACACGACACCCAGAATTTACTGGCTCAGCCAAGTTTTTACTGGCATTTCTAAAAGTTAAATAATGAGTTTTAAGCGCAAAAAAACAGTATATAGGCTACAAACAAGTACAATATGCAATTGGCAATGTGATTTAAATTGATTATAAAATTTAGTTTTTTGTTTTTTTAAATAACAAACCGGTTATACTTACCTGCTCTGTGCAGTGGTTTTGAAAAAAAAAAAAAAACTTCTGCCTTTACAACTACTTTAAGCACTTCAGCCCCGGACCATTTGGCTGACCAGAGACCAGAGCACTTTTTGCGATTTGGCACTGCATTGCTTCAACTGACAATTGCGCGGTCGCGTGGCATGGCTTCCAAACAAAATTGATGTCCTTTATTTCCCACAAATAGAGCTTTCTTTTGGTGGTATTTGATCACCTCTGCGGTTTTTATTTTTTGCGCAGTTAGGGATGGCCTCCACCAAACTCGCCGCCCCTCCCCTCCTTCCCCCAGCACCCCCTGAACACACTATAGCAGGCACTCAGATGATCTTCACCGGCTTTGGACCAGAACCGTGTAAATGCAGTTCTGTGCTGTACGTCACAGCCATATTTTTAACTGACAACCTTTTTCTGTCACTGGCATTTATTGGCAGGATAAACGTGCCTGTTTTTTACTGGCTTTTTAAAGGCTGCTGTAAAAAAAAAAAAAAAAAAGGACCATCTCACACATTGTTTCTAAACAATGTTCAGATAGAGAGAGATACAATGTTTTTATTTTTATTTTACTAAATCTAAAGTGTGCAAAATCTGGTGCAGCTCTGAATAGAAACCAATCAGCTTCCAGGTTTTATTGTCAAAGCTTAATTGAACAAGCTGAAGTTAGAAGCTGATCATCTACCATGCACAGCTGCATCAGATTCTGAGTGCTCCAGTTTTAGTAAATCTCCCCCAAATTGCTCTTGTTCTTAGGAGGTGTACAGATTTGAAAGCCAAAGTGATTAAATTGTTTGTAAACCTGAAATCTATTTATTCGTATGTTTTGCATTATGTTTCACTCTATACAGTTTTCTTAAGTAGGAGTAAAAACAAAAAAAAAAATTATTTTATTTTGGATGAAGTAAAGGAGGGTTATAATCCCTGTGTGTGAGGCGATGGCCACTCTATTGTCCAGCCGGTGCCGCCAAAGATTAAGGTGAGGCCTCAGCCTACATGTCTGGGCCAAACCACACCTGCATGGGTTGGATGGGAGAGCGGCAACCACCTTACACACAAAGTTTTATTCTCTGGATTGGTACATAGTTAATATATAAGATAATGATAACTAGGATCAATAAACAGAGTGAATCCCCCTAACAGGAGCACAGTCAACAATAAAGCCTGACCGCTCTCCACTTTATTCAAAATGGAAAAAAAAAAAAAGTTTTCCCTTTAGTCATACAACTTTAAAGGGGTTATAAACCCCTCATGCACTAAGATGAAAAACTTTTTGTGCTGCAGCACACCCCGAGTCCCCCCCCCCCCCTTTTCTTACTTGAGTCAGATTGTTCCAGTGACGGGAACGAATATAGCAGCTCCAGTCGCTGTCTCAGATCCTCATTGGATAGATTGATAGCAGTGGAAGCCATTGGCTCCTGCTGCTGTTAATCAAATCCAGAGACCCGGGAGCCGGGGGAGCAGGGCCGAGTCCTGCTGTCTGTGTCAATGGACATAGCAGCAGGACTTTGGAGCACGTATGCATGCATGCCCCCATGGAAAGCGCCTCTACGTGGGGGCACTCGAGAAGAGAAGGAGCTAGAAGCCCTGCGAGGGGATCCCAGAAAAGAAGGATCGCGAACACTCTGTGCAAAAACCTTGCAAAGAGAAGGTATGACATGTTTGTTATTTAAAAAAAAAAATCACTTAAAGCCAATAGTTTTGAATCTCTTAATAAGATTCTTACCTGGAGATCCTGCCAGTAACAATACTTTCTGTTCCATGTCAACAACACCAGTGGCGGTTGGTGCTATATTTTTTGTGGGTGGGGAGGGGGGGGGGTGTGCGACAATCCAGTCGGTCGGAGGGCAAATGCTGCCGCCTTATCAGTGGACCTGAAAGTGCCAAACATACTGAAATATAGATTTTAGATTTACATACACTTTATTAGGGGATTTCAAATATTGTTGCAAAAAATATTATGACATTTATATATACAGTGGAACCTTGGATTACGAGCATAATCCATTCCAGGAGAATGCTTGTAATCCAAAGCACTCGCATATCAAAGTGAGTTTCCCCATAGAAGTCAATGGAAACGAATATAATTTGTTCCGCATTGACTTCTATTGCATGCATTACTGCATGTGACTAGAGGTGGGAGGGCACTGGAGAGCCTCGAAAATACTCGGGGACAGCTTGGCTGAACTCGAAAACCCTCAGAAAAACTCAAAAACACTCAGGAACTATATATTTCTGAGTGTTTCCGAGTGATTCTGAGTGTTTCCGAATGTCACCTCTGGCCAAATGCAGTACTGCACGCCTCATTGGCTTGGATCCTGCTCGTTTTGCGAGACAACAATCGCAAGCCGAGTCATTATTTTTTTAAATGCTTGTTAACCACGTTACTCGTAAACCAAGGTTCCACTGTATTGGGTGGATGGGTTTCAATGGGTTGACCCCTGGCCTTGTGTAATATGATCGCATGAACAGAGTTTTTAACTGTTTTACTAACAGCTGAGTGCCCTGATAAATTCTGATAAAGAACATATACCTCATAATTATTTTTTGAAAACTTGTATTTCTTCCTTTTGTCTTTTCTTGATACAGCCGCCAAAGCCAGAAGACCTGTGCCTGATTTGCTTTACAAGCGGCACCACAGGTACTGTCCATCTGCTAAACATCAAATGATTAAGAAAATAGCATATACAGTAGATGATATTGGCTTTCAAATGCATTTTAAAATATAAAAAAAAAGCAAAAGTCAAAACAATACAAATTTCAGTTTTTTGTATTTATGGTAGAGAAAAAAGAGTGCCAAAAGTAAACTGAAAAGTCCCCTTTGTTTTATTGGTCTGGTAGGTATATGGTAGCACGGGACCAATGAGAATGGGAATTAGTTCTAATCAACGTGGAATAAAGTTAAAGTGCGTAAAGTAAGGCGTGTAAGGAATTAGTTCTGGTCCCAGGATGCTACCTCCCTAATCTTGATAGACAAATTGTTCAACACACAATCAACTTCTAGGTATGTGGTTAGAGGCACCCCGTACAAAAGTTCATCTTGCTTGGAAATTATCTTCAAACATTCACTGGTTAGGAACATTGGGTACAACTGATGGGTTTTGGGTGAAAGGACTCCCCTTCCTCAGGGCTTAGACAAGGGTTTGTGATAGAACCATTGAAGAATTCTTTAGGAGCATCAGATACAACAAATGCTTATTGAGTGAAATGAATTCCCCTTCTTAAGGGTTTGTGATTGAATCAAATTTCAATTGGATAGGAGCATCAGATATAGCCAATATGTTTTGGGTGAAAGGTTTCCTCCTTCTACAGATCTTAAAAACTGCTTTTTTGTGGTCGTCTTGCAATTGGGGGCAAGGCAGGTATTTTTGCTTTCACTGAAGCTGAGCTTTAAGAGGATCAAACACAGTCAATGCGTTTCAGGGGAAAGGGACACTCCTTCTTTAGGCTTGGACAATGATTTGTAACACTCAAGATGGAATTAGTTTGGAGAATCTAATATAGCCACGCATTTCACAGGAAAGAGTTTCTCCTTCTTCAGAGCTTGGACAATGTTTTGTAAGAGAATCAAACTAGAAAGCCTGAGTTAAGGCTGGGTTAGGGCTAGCTCGTTCTAAAAGCAGGGCAGCTGGCACTCCACATTGCAATTGCAAGTGCTAATCCAGCCTTAAAATGGTTGTAAACCCTTACAACACACTTTGACCTACAGGTAAGCCTAGATTAAGGCTTACCTGTAGGTCCAAGAAATATCTCCTAAACCTATACGGTTTAGGAGATATTTGCCCGAAGACAGGCACCGCGATGCATAGTAGTCCATTATTCTTTGCCTTTGCAGGGAATGAAACTCAGGTTTCTAGGGTGTTCCATTCTGATTCTATTACAAATAATACAAACCCTGGAGGAAGAGCAGCCCTTTCCCCTGAAATGTGTTGGCTGTATCGGATGCTCCAAACAAATTCCATCTTGAGCCTATTACAAACCATTGTACCCTTTTCACCTGAAACATGTTGGCTGTATTTGTTCCTTTTAGAGCTGAGCTTCAGTGAAAACAAAAATATTATACTTGCAGTGGGAGTGCATTCCCCCCAATAGCGGGGGGGGGGGGGGCGCACAAAAAGCAGTTTTTACTTACCTGATCCTCTCCCTAAAGGTTGCTTCAAGTTGTAAGACCGGTCCTCGCAGCCTCTATTCCCTAAGCATAGTCCTGCAATTGATGTGAGAACACGGAGGGACAGTCCACTGCCAGAGCACAGGAAAGTGGAGCAGAGGGCCGCTGTCAGGGGGACTGAGGAGTAAGTATGTAAAAGTGCTTTTTGCTGCTCCCTGGACTTAAGTGAGTTTGTAATCCTTGCAGTGCCGAGGGCTGCCCCAATGCAAGGGAGTATTTTTTTTGTCCCTTAGAGGTGTGCTTTAACCAATAAATGTTTTAAAATTTTTTCCATCTTGAAATGAACTTTTGTACTAGGTGCTTCTTTTCCGCACACTCATAACCAACCCGTTTGTTTTTGGTTACAAAAGTTACAGCACATAGCCAACACATTTCAAGGGTTTCACAGGCCCCCTCCATCAGGGTTTATCCATCTAAAAAAAAAAGAAAACTGGACAAAGCAGCTATTCTTGTAGGAAACAGTACAACGACACATTCAGTTTGCTGATTTATCAGCTGCTAGCTCGTTACAAATATGTAAATGTTTGAAAATCCATAACCTGGCCACAGCTTCACTTTAACCACTTGCCGACCGCCGCACGACGATATACGTCGGCAGAATGGCACGGGCAGGCATATGGGCGTATATATAAGTCCCTGCCTTCCCGCGGTTGGGGGGCCCGATCGGGCCCCCCCCCCGGTGCCTGCGGCGGTCGGCATTCGTTCGGGAGCGATCCGGGATGAGGGGGCGGCCATTCATTCATGGCCACCCCCTCGCGATCGCTCCCGACGAATAGAAATGCTCCGTGACATCACTTCCTCTCCTCACAGGAGAGGAAGTGATGTGATCTCTCCTCCGTGTCGGTATTTTTCGTTCCGGCACCGAGGAGAGAGGATCGGTGAGTTGCACCAACACACCACACGTACAGTAGAACATGCCAGGCACACTCACACCCCCCCTTTACCCACCGATCACCCCCCCAATTACCCCTGCCCCCCCCAGTCACAGTGACACCAATTGCATTTTTTTTTTTTTGCATTGGTGTCATTTGTGACTGTAATAACTGTTAGGGCAGTTAGGGTTAGCCCCCTTTAGTTCTAATGTGCCCCCCTAACCCCCCCAATAAAGGTTTAACCCCGTGATCACCCCCCGTCGCCAGTGTCACTAAGGCTGGGTTCACATTGCAGCGGTTTATGAGAACGAATGTGATTCGCACCGCACTGCAGTGCAAATCACATCCGATCTCTGTGCGATTCGAGTTCAGCCATACAGATAGTATGGCTGAATTCGCGCCGCACCCGCCGCAAATTCGCACGGGACCCTTTTTTTGGTCCGCAGCAGAATCGGATCGCATGGGTGTTCACACCATGCGATCCGAGTTTGCAGATCGCACTGCGATATGCAAACTGATCTGGGGGTGTCATTAACATTTCACTGACACTCCCAGCAGTTCGCATAGGGCAGTGTGAACTGCCGCCGGGAGGCATGCGATGCGGGAACCCGCCGCGGATTCGTGGCGTTCCTGCATCGCTCCAGTGTGAACCCAGCCTAATAAGCGATCATTTTTCTGATCGCTGTATTAGTGTCACAGGTGACGCTAGTTAGGCAGGTAGGTATTTAGGTTCGCCGTAACTTTTTATAGCGCCAGGGACCCCCATATACTACCGCATAAAGCCCCCTGATTGCCCCCTAGTTAACCCTTTCACCAGTGATCACCATATAACTGTTACAGGTGACGCTGGTTGGTTAGTTATTTTTTTATAGTTTCAGGGCACCCGCCATTTATTACCTAATAAAGATTTAACCCCTTGATCACCCGGCGGGTGTCATTTGTGACTGTAATAACTGTTAGGGCAGTTAAGGTTAGCCCCCTTTAGTTCTAAGGTACCCCCCTAACCCCCCCAATAAAGGTTTAACCCCGTGATCACCCCCCGTCGCCAGTGTCACTAAGGCTGGGTTCACATTGCAGCGGTTTGAGAACGGATGTGATTCGCACCGCACTGCAGTGCAAATCACATCCGATCTCTGTGCGATTCGAGTTCAGCCATACAGATAGTATGGCTGAATTCGTGTCGCACCCGCCGCACCCGCCGCAAACTCGCACGGGACCCTTTTTTTGGTCCGCAGCAGAATCGGATCGCATGGGTGTTCACACCATGCGATCCGAGTTTGCAGATCGCACTGCGATATGCAAACTGATCTGGGGGTGTCATTAACATTTCACTGACACTCCCAGCAGTTCGCATAGGGCAGTGTGAACTGCCGCCGGGAGGCATGCGATGCGGGAACCCGCCGCGGATTCGTGGCGTTCCTGCATCGCTCCAGTGTGAACCCAGCCTAATAAGCGATCATTTTTCTGATCGCTGTATTAGTGTCACAGGTGACGCTAGTTAGGCAGGTAGGTATTTAGGTTCGCCGCAGCTTTTCATAGCGCCAGGGACCCCCATATACTACCGCATAAAGCCCCCTGATTGCCCCCTAGTTAACCCTTTCACCAGTGATCACCATATAACGGTTACAGGTGACGCTGGTTGGTTAGTTATTTTTTTATAGTTTCAGGGCACCCGCCATTTATTACCTAGTCTCACTAGTGTACCCCTAAATTTAGGGGTGTCTACTTTCCAAAATGGGGTCATTTGGGGGGCGTTTGTGCCATCTTGGCATTTTAACGCCCTTAGAAAGCCTGAAGGCGGTGCTTGGTTTTCGGGGCCCCGTACGCGGCTAGGCTCCCAAAAGGTCCCACATATGTGGTATCCCCGTACTCAGGAGAAGCAGCAGAATTTATTTTGGGGTGTCATTTCACATATGCCCATAGCATGCGTGAGCAATATATCATTTAGTGACAACTTTGTGAAAAAAATAAATAAAAAAAAAAAGTTTGTAATTTTCCTGCAACTTGTGGCAAAATATAAAATATTCCATGGACTCAACATGCCTCTCAGCAAATAGCTTGGGGTGTCTACTTTCTAAAATGGGGTCATTTGTGGGGGTTTTGTGCCATCTTGGCATTTTATGGCCTTCAAAACTGTAATAGGTAGTGAGGAGTGAAGTCAAATATTTACGCCCTTAGAAAACCTGAAGGCGGTCCTTGGCTTTCGGGGCCCCGTACGCGGCTAGGCTCCCAAAAAATCCCACACATGTGGTATCCCCGTACTCAGGAGAAGCAGCAGAATTTATTTTGGGGTGTCATTTCACATATGCCCATAGCATGTGTGAGCAATATATCAATTAGTGACAACTTTGTGTAAAAAAAAATAAAAATAAAATATTCAATGGGCTCAACATGCCACTTATCAATTTCCTTAGGGGGTCTACTTTCCAAAATGGGGTCATTTGGGGGGGTTTTGTACTGCCCTGCCATTTTAGCACCTCAAGAAATGAGATAGGCAGTCGTAAACTAAAAGCTGCGTAAATTCCAGAAAACGTACCTTAGTTTGTAGATGTGACAACTTTTGCGCAAACCAATAAATATACAGTTATTGACTTTTTTTTTACCAAAGACATGTGGCTGAATACATTTTGGCCTAAATGTATGACTAAAATTGAGTTTATTGGATTTTTCTAATAACAAAAAGTAGAAAATATCATTTTTTTTCAAAATTTGCGGTCTTTTTCCATTTATATCGCAAAAAATAAAAATCGCAGAGGCAATCAAATACTATCAAAAGAAAGCTCTATTTGTGGGAAGAAAAGGACGCAAATTTTGTTTGGGTACAACATTGCATGACCGCGCAATTACCAGTTAAAGCAGCGCAGTGCCAAATTGTAAAAAGACCTCTGGTCATTTACCAGCAAAATGGTCCGGTCTGAAAGTGGTTAAAAAAGTCTTCATCAGCAGTCCCTATAGTTCTAGTCCAACAGGTCTCCTTTGAATCATTAACTCAGTACTTGCTGCCAATTTGTTGTACATTGTTTGCGCAATGCTAATTACTCTGAGTATATTTTTATTTCACTTATTTATTTTACATTAGGTGACCCGAAAGGTGCCATGCTGTCCCACAGAAACGTTGTAGCCGATGCTGCCAGTTTTATGAAAAATGTGGAGGTAAGCCTTTATCCTCCACGAGATTCAGCAGATTCTTGGCTCAGTTTTAAAAAAAAAAAAAAGAACGCATATTCATGTTAAAGTAGAACTATAGGCAAAACATTTTTTTTTTCATTTTGGATAGAGTAAGGGAGAGTTATAACCCCTGTCACTTTTTTTTTTTTTTTTGCCACCTGTGTCGCATTGCGGAGATTTCTCTCCACTTCCAGTCCCATTGCCAAAAAGGAAGTGAGAGGAAATCCCTGGGTTCTAATCCAATTCTATCAAAAACTAAGAGAACATTTTACCTTTAGTTATACTTTAAATCCTGCAGGTTTATCTGTCTCTTCTTGTGAAGAGTTAAAGTGGTTGTAAACCATTTTTATATATCCAATGAAGTGATTAAACTCAGGTGATACACAGAAATGAAACAAATCCTCCTACATAAGTTGTACCTGTTTATCTGCAGCCACTTCTCCGCTACATCTTTTCAAAGTCCAGAATTTACATAGTATTTCTGAGCTCCAGAAAGCAGGAGAGGGGAGCTGAAGTTACGCTCTGCAGAGCTCAGTGAGAGCTGATTGAAGGGAAGGGACACATTCCCCTTCACACAGCACACAAGAACATCTCTTGGTGTTGGAAAACTTGTCAGAAGTGAAGAGGCAGCAGATAGTGATGGACGAACTTCCGACGGGACGTTTCGCGAAAGCGAAATGCGAACGGACCCAAACGTTCGCGAAACCGAACGTTCGCCGCGGGCCCCATTGACTTCAATGGGAGGCGAACTTTGCAAACCTTCATGTCGAATTTGCGGCCACGTGGTAATTATTAGGGGGTAAAACGTAGTCCCACCATCTGGACAATGACATAATACATGTATGAGGTGAATTTGGGATCGATAACTACAAGCATTTTTATTTTATTTGGGAAATTGTTCTAACAATTCAGGACTATGGAGCTAATGAAGGCAATGGAGGAGAGGGAAGGTCAGGGACCAGGGTAGGCAAAGAAGAGGGTGCAGGAGATGATCACCAGCAGCGTGACATACCGGAATGACACATGCACCGTGATAGAGGCATCTGACAGCAGCACCGTAATACAGAGCACTGACAGCAGCACCGTGACATACAGCGCTGACAGCAGCACCGTGACATACAGCGCTGACAGCAGCACCGTGACATACAGCGCTGACAGCAGCACCGTGACATACAGCGCTGACAGCAGCACCGTGACATACAGCGCTGACAGCAGCACCGTGACATACAGCGCTGACAGCAGCACCGTGACATACAGCGCTGACAGCAGCACCGTGACATACAGCACTGACAGCAGCACCGTAAGCAGCCCCAGGAGGAAGTCAGCACAGCACAGGGATGGTGTGATCCCCTCATAATAAGAACCCCCAGGAGGAAGTCAGCACAGCACAGGGATAGTGTGATCCCTTCATAATAAGAACCCCCAGGAGGAAGTCAGCACAGCACAGGGATATCATAAGCAGCCCCAGTAGAAATATGACACCGCTCAACCTCTTCAAAGAGGAGGGTAGGGGCATATAGTACGGTGTGCTTTTTTGGGTCAAGGAAGTGAGCAGACTGTACGTCAGTCCCTATACCGCTGAAGGACTGCTGCAGTATAGGGCAGCGGTCAGCAGTGGTGCACGTCAACCCTATCTATTGTGGACCTATAGCGGTCCTTACAGAACAGCAGACTGTACCGCACTCAAGCCTATGTACCGTAGCACCCTATACCAAGTTACCAGTCCTTATAAGAACTTTTGTGGACCAAGCAGGTTGTGTATTAGTGTTTAGCAGACTGTACGTCAGTCCCTATACCGCTGAAGGACTTCTGCAGTATAGGGCAGCGGTCAGCAGTGGTGCACGTCAACCCTATCTATTGTGGACCGATAGCGGTCCTTACAGAACAGCAGACTGTACCGCACTCAAGCCTATGTACCGTAGCACCCTATACCAAGTTACCAGTCCTTATAAGAACTTTTGTGGACCAAGCAGGTTGTGTATTAGTGTTTAGCAGACTGTACGTCAGTCCCTATACCGCTGAAGGACTGCTGCAGTATAGGGCAGCGGTCAGCAGTGGTGCACGTCAACCCTATCTATTGTGGACCGATAGCGGTCCTTACAGAACAGCAGACTGTACCGCACTCAAGCCTATGTACCGTAGCACCCTATACCAAGTTACCAGTCCTTATAAGAACTTTTGTGGAACAAGCAGGTTGTGTGTTAGTGATTAGCAGACTGTACGTCAGTCCCTATACCGCTGAAGGACTGCTGCAGTATAGGGCAGCGGTCAGCAGTGGTGCACGTCAACCCTATCTATTGTGGACCGATAGCGGTCCTTACAGAACAGCAGACTGTACCGCACTCAAGCCTATGTACCGTAGCACCCTATACCAAGTTACCAGTCCTTATAAGAACTTTTGTGGAACAAGTGAGTTGTGAATGTTTAGCAGACTGCAGCAGAAGGGCAGCAGTCAAGTATAATATCCTTTCTATATTTGGAAGAAAGAATATTATACATGTACAAGCCTATTACTGTACCACTGATACCAGTCCTGAAAAGAACCTTTGTGGAACTAATAATAACAGCAAGTCTTTAAAATTACCCTCACTGCCTGACAACACTGCTTCCTTCCTGTCCCTATACAAATTGGCAAAAAAAGAGAACGATTAGTGGTTACTGGAACAGCTCTTTTGTGGACCTTGATAGTAACAGCTAATGATGATGATGATGATGATGATGATGAAAGACTAATCTGGCTGTCCCTGTAGCATACACCATCCTTTCCCTTTCTCTAAACTAACAAAAGACACTCAGGCTGCTGCAAGAATCAGCAGCACAGCAAACCTATCAACACCTAACACCTATACCAGTCCTGAAAAGAACTTTTGTGTACCAAATAGCTAGTGGTTTATCTCTCCCTACTCCACACAGGAACCTGTCCCTATCGTAACAGAAGAAAGAATGTAAAATGGCCACCGGATCGGGTGTATTTATAGGTTAGGGGGAATGTCCAAGTGTCCATGTGCTGTCATGTCTCAATTGGCTGTCCTGTATCACATGATAAACGTGTCACCAAAGGTTAAAGTTCTTGTATACATTAAACACGTAAGTCCGCCGCGGCGAACGACGGAAAAAGGCGTTCGAACGTGCGGACCGCGAATGTCGGAAATTCGCCGCGAAACGACCGCCGGGCGAAACGTTCGTCCATCACTAGCAGCAGATAGAAACTACAATTTTGTACTCTGAACTGAAACAAATACACACTTGTAGCGTTTGGTTGCTACTAGTAACTAACATCCACCATGTCAGCCTGCTGCCAGATCCCCATCTATCACTTCTGAGACAATGAACAGTCATTTGCGTTGTTTTGTTTATTAGGGAATATAACTTGGTTGAGGGGAAGGAAATATGGGATGCCCACAGAACAATTGCTTTGCCATCATATTTAAGAATTAGAAGGAAAGGTTGAGCCGTGAAGTACTGATGTACACATAATATCTACAGGCGCTTCCCCTGCATAACACCATGCAGACTATTTCTCCTCCTCTGCGTATCTCCTTCGGACTGTTGCTCCCAGGACTTCCACCCTTCTAGACAGACTTCCACTGTAGATCATTACTCTTCCTGTCACATCATCCTCTTGACAAAAGAGACCACTCTGAGCAGTCTCAGTTACTGGCTAGAATTGGTTGCACTGTTACTAGGCCATAAACATGTGCAATTCGTTTAGTTCTGAATTCGTTTTTTTTTTACGAATTTTGACACATTCTTTAATTCCGAATTTTTCCATTTACAAATTTCAAAATGTGAAAAATTATGAATTTCAAATTTACGAATTTCCAAATTTTCGAATTTCGGTTTTCCGAATTATGGATTTCCGGAATTCTGAATTTTTGGAAATTAAAAAATCATAAAAAAAGAAAGAAAATCTGTTTAATTATAAATAACTATTAAATTATAGGTATTGGAATTCCCTTTCAAATTTGTCTTTTAGTCAACGTACGAGTACGAATTTATCCGAAGTTAGGAATTATCTGAAATAACGAATCCCATATCTAACCAAATGGAATGTAACGATCTAATAATAATAATAAAACCTTTTTATTATTATGAATTATTTATTATTATTAATTTGTTCTGTTCCATTTGTTTAGTTGCGCTATTCGTTATTTCAGATAATTCATAACTTCGGATAAATTTGTACTCGTTAAATTAATAGTTATTTATTAAACCGATTTTCTTTTTTTCAGATTTTCAAATTTTTGTACTTTCAAATCTTTGAATTCCCGAATTCCGAAAATCTGAAAATTCAGAAATTCACAGTTCCGAAAAGCCGGAATTCCAAAAATTCGGAAATCTGAAAATTCGAAAATTTGGAAATTCTGAAATCCAAAAATTTTGAATTTCGGAAATTGTACATTTGGAAATTGTAAATTTGGAAATTGTAAATTTGGAAATTGTAAATTCGGAAATTGTAAATTCGGAAATTTGGAAATCCGAAAATTCAAAAATTCGGAAATTGTAAATTTGAAAATTCGGAAATCCAAAAATTCAAAATTCAGAAATTCGAAAATTCAGAAAACCGAAAATTTGGAATGTGAAAATTCCTGAAATTTCCGAATTTTCAAATTTCCACATTTTTGATTTTCCGAATTTCAGAAAAAAAGCAAAAAAACGAATGAAACGAAAATGAGAAATGAACGAATTTTTTGTCAGTGCACATGTCTACTGGGCCAGAGGTCTGCAGTACCTCTCCCCGACAGCCTAGTAATTTAGTAGCATGTGCTGATCGGTGCACTACTGCTCCCAGCTAGTCCGACCTGCAAATCTTGTGCCTCGGGGCACAGCGATTTGACACTTTCCCCACAGTCTCTCCTCTGACCTCACACCCAGCTCCCATGGCATGCCTCATCCAGAACTCCACTGTGGTCCACTCACCGACCTTCTCCTGCCCCGAGTCCATGATGGAGAACTTTAATGGGACAAATGTTCCAGCAGCTTCTCCAGTCCCTCTGTTTCAGAACACTTCATCCATAACCGTGTAAAGATGAAGCACCCTCCCAGCTCTCCCAGGCTCCTCCGCTAGGCCTCGCACCCCCCCCCCTCCCCAGTTGAGGATAGGGCCCCTGCTGCTGCCTAGTACTACACATCTCCTGGCCGACAACTCCTCCTCCAGTGGCCTGTTACCTCAGCTTACATGGGAGTCCTGCCCCCTGCTAACTCCATTTGGGGATTGGTCAGGGCTCATCACATGAGCTGTCTGACACTCCAGACCTAGGTCCTGCCCCTCTTCCAGATCATTTTCCCTGAAAGCAGGGGAGGCGCCTCAGAACTGAAGCACACGTGGCCACACCCACTGCTGCACTTACCACTCCCTGCCCCTCAGATCAAAACAAGCAGGCCTAGCCTGAAGCATAGGCCTGCCCAAATTTACCTGCACTGAAAGTTTCCCTTACAAAATCCTCACTCTAGCACCTACCTATGGTAGAGGGTACTACACACTATAGAGGGATATGCTTTGTTCATATCTCATGTCTGAGGTTTACAGCCACTTTAGGCTGAGTATACACAGAGTTTGTTTCACCCAACTAACAGATTGAACGAGAAAAAGCTCACAGATCCCTGCATCCACACAAGCAGTATGCATGCAGGAACTTCTGCTGCACTATTGTATTCCACCGCACTTCTTGTTAGAATACACTGGTCAGTGCTGCAGCAATTTGCTGCAGCGGCTGACTGAATGCTGGTTTTCTAGCAGGACCATTTGAATAGTAATATTTATATTATATTAATATAATCATGCAGTAAATAATATGTGTGTGTATATATATATATATATATATATCTCATATTTAACTAAACAGCATATTACATTTTTGTGAACAGTTATATTTATTTGGTGACCACAGTGCAGGACAGACAAGGGTGAAGGATTAGATGTGTTATGCAATGTTGAACTGTAAGCTGGTGAAGCGTGTTTGGCTTTTTTGCACAATGTTCACTGACTTGTGTCCTCTCTTACTGTACAGAGCACCTTTGCGCCAATGACCTCTGATGTTGAAATCTCTTATCTGCCCATGGCCCACATGTTCGAGAGGGCGGTTCAGGTAAGGACGCTGCTCTGTGCTCTAGTTATTTATTACTACTATCACTGACCGGCTTTATTAGGTACACCTGTTCAGTTGCTTGGTAACACAAATTGCTAATCAGCCAATCACATGGCAGCACTCAATGCATTTAGGCACCTAGACATGGTGAAGATGACTTGCTGAAGTTCAAACCAAGCATCAGAAAGGGAAAGAAAGGGGATTTAAGTGACTTTGAACGTGGCATGGTTGTTGGTGCCAGACAGGCTGGTCTGAATATTTACAAAACTGCTGATCTACTGGGATTTTCACACACAATCATCTATAGGGTTTACAGAGAATGGTCTTAAAAAGAGAAAATATCCAGTGAGCGGCAGTTGTGTGGAGGAAAATGCTTTGTTGATGTCAGAGGTCAGAGGGGAATGGGCAGACTGGTTCCAGATGATAGAAAGGCAACAGTAACATAAATAACCACTCGTTACAACCAAGGTATGCAGAATACCATCTCTGAACACACAACACATCGAACTTTCAAGCAGATAGACTACAGCAGCAGAAGACCACACCGGGTGCCACTCTTGTCAGCTAAGAACAGGAAACTGAGGCTACAATTCACACAGGCTCACCAAAATTAAACAATAGCAGATTGGAAAAATTTGGCCTGGTCTGATGAGTCTCAGATTCAGATAGTAGGGTCAGAATTTGGTGTAAACAACATGAAAGTATGGATCCATCCTGCCTTGTATCAATGGTTCAGGCTGGTAGTGGTGGTGTAATGGTGTGGGGGATATTTTCTTGGCACACTTTGGGCCCCTTAATACCGATTAACCGCCACGGCCTAACTGAGTATTATTGCTGTCCATGTCCATCCCTTTATGACTCCAGTGTACCCATCTTCTGATGGCTCCTTCCAGCAGGATGATGCTCCATGTCACAAAGTTTAAATCATCTCACCACTGGTTTCTTGAACATGACAATGAGGTCACTGTACTCCAATGGCCTCTACAGTCACCAGATCTCAATCCAATAGAGCACCTTTGGGATGTGGTGGAGCGGGAGATTGGCATCATGGATGTGCAGCCAACAAATCTGCAGCAACTGCGTGATTCTATCATGTCACTATGTGGTGGAACGGGAGATCCGCATTATGAATGTGCAGCCGACAAATCTGCAGCAACTGCGTGATGCTGTCATGTCAATATGGACCAAGATTGCTGAGAAATGTTTCCAACACCTTGTTGAATCTATGCCATGAAGAATGAAGGCAGTTCTGAAGGCAAAAGGGATCCAACCCGGTACTAGCAAGGTGTACCTAAAAAAGTGGCCAGTGAGTGTATATTGTATTACTATGTTCCTTCTCTGCTTCTGTTCTCCGCAACATGCAACTAGAAGTTAAAAAGCTGTAAAACATTGTTCTATATAGAACAGTGGTGGTCAACTTTTGAGATATAGTAGACATGGGCGTAGCATAAGGGGTTGCAGGGGTCACAACAGCAACCCCACCCCTAGCTCCAGGGGGCCCCAGCAGCCTCCCTGTTATATTATCATATCCTCCACAAAATCCAGCTAGTATCTGCTCCAATACAGGGCTTCTACTTTGCCTTATACAGTCCACACCCTTCTGTTCCCATTGGCTGGGGAGGAGCTGTGAGCTATTTCCTGAATGGAGAGAAGCACGAGGTGAGAACAGTCCAGGATGGGAAAGTGTCTGTGCTGTGGTGGGGGGGGGGGAGCTATATACAGTGCTGGGATGGGAAAGGAGATCTGCCAAGTGATCTGCCACGGGTCCCTGTCCTTTGATGTAAAGAGGAACCCTGGGAACTAAAACCTCTTAAGCCACTTTGAGTATCTTGGCATGCAAACATGAAACATCTCATCACAAAGGGGGGAGAGATATGGTAAAATGCTACATTAGAAACTGAGGGTATGCTGCAGGAGACGGTCAGAGACTGGGGACATGTTGTATAAGACTGCTGGAGATGACTGCCATTGCAGCCCCTTTACAAACCAACTTCTCCAATGCTGACTGCTGGGGAATAAGAGCCACACAACAAGCACCAAAGACACATGTGGCCCCTTGAGCCACAGGTTGGTCAACAGGGATATAATGGGTTCCATCCAATCCAAATGGCTCTCACACTGTGTATGTGGTTGTAAGGGACAGGTGCAAGCACTGTCCCTTACATCCACATGTGATCAGACTATAGGCAATCCATGGATTAAAGGGGACCTTCCTTGAAAGTCTTCTGTACTGACAGCCTCCACTCCTCTCAAAATAAATAGCTTAAAGCACGCTCCAAAACAAGCTTTAACAAGATACAATTTTCAAAAACTACCATTGGTCCCGGCTTCCAATGCTTCTGTGAAGTGTGGGTGATGTCATAGTATCCAAGTGCTGTCGACAAGGAAAGCTGGGCATTCCGACTCCCACAACAATGTGATCCAGTATGCTGCAGGAGCTCATTCTCATGGAATTTTCATGGGATATTCTTGGGATTCTTATAGGATTTTGAGGACCTATTAATTCTGGGTGGCAACAGTGAGGCACTGTGACCAGTGGCGGCTCATCCATTAGGGGTGCAGGGGCACCGCCTCCTAATCCACGCGCCTGGCCCTCTACATGCAGGGCGCCGGACGCATGGATTCCAATGGAGTATTTTTTTATTTATTTTAGTACACGATTAGAGCCTGAGGCTCCAATTGGCTTAAAAAAAAGGATGGGCTTGGGGTGACATATAGTTATATACCGTGTTTCCCCGAAAGTAAGACAGTGTCTTACTTTCTTTTTATCCCCAAAAGCCCCACTATGTCTTACTTTCGGGGTATGTCTTATATTGGAAAAAAATTGTCGAATTTTTTGTTTTAACCATAAAATTAACATTTATTAACAACCTGAACAGTATTGTATTCACCACAAAACAGTTTTATAAAAGGAAGTGCCAAGAATGTCTTGTTACAACATTGCATAACATGTAAAACAATGAAAAATGGTAAGAACGAACAGTGGAATACTGGAGGATAAAACAGATTTATGTGTGATACAGTACCACCTGCTGTATTTAATCCAGTGTGACACCTGCTGATACCCACTGGGTTACATACAGCAGATGATACCCCAGTATGCCAGTGTGTATGTTTTACTGATGTATGATTAATACTGTGTGCATTACCATATTTTAAGCAGGAGGCGGCAGTGACAAGTGCAGGGGACGGCGCGGTGACGTATGGAGAGGGGGACGGCTCAGGCGTGGGCAGGAGGCGGCGCTCATTAAGATCAGAGGGAAATGGCAGACGCGGCGACGTATGGAGAGGGGGACAGTGCGGACGTGGGCAGGAGGCGGCGCACAGCTAGATGAGAGGGAGGCGGCAATACCCCCGTGTTTCCCCGAAAGTAAGACATATCTCTTACTTTCGGGGTACGGCTTATATTAGCCGACCCCTCTGAAACTCCCGATACGTCTTACAATCGGGGGTGTCTTACTATCGGGGAAACAGGGTAGTTATAGTTAGTAAGGTTGAATAAAGACACCAGTCAATCCAGTTCAACCTGAGCGAGTGTCTACAATTGTCCCTATCCCTGTACATTGCACACTCACATCGGTCCCTACCCTCAAGGAGCCCACAATCCAAGGCCCCCATTCATATACTAGGGTCAATTTTTGGACATAAGCCAATTAACCTACCTGCATGTCTTTGGAGTGTGGGAGGAAACCGGAGTACCCGGAGGAAACCCACGCAGGCACAGGGAGAACATGCAAACTCCAGGCAGGTAGTGTCGTGGTTGGGATTCAAACCAGCGACCCTTTTTACTGCTAGGCGAGAGTGCTAACCACTACACCACTGTGCTGCCCAGAGGTGGAGAGCAATGCGCTGTACTTGCAAAGAGGTTACCATAATCCGGTTTAAAAGTACTGTAACGCATGGTAGGGCTTAAACTTGACCAGAGCTGCCAAGGACTTCTCATGGGCATGTACCTGCCATTTACCTGGTCAGTAATGGCAAAAACGTACACAGTGGCAGCTGAAGGTGAAGATAGACTTTTGTGCAGTCCCTCCCAAAATATTTAGCACCAGCCGCCACTGAGTGTGACATCACCCGGGTCCCTCCGAAATGTTGTAATCCAGGGCCAAAGTTTTTTTTTTTTTGTTTTTTTTTATAAAAGCTTTATTTTTGGAGGATGTTAAATGCTATTTGTATTTGAGATTGGGGCTTTCAGTAAAGACGACCTTCCATTTTCATCAAAGGATGACTTTAACCAGTAGATAGGAGAAAGAGAAGTGCTCCTTACTGAAGACAGAGATTCTTTAGTTGGATCCTTCCCTTTAAAGCTGAAATTCTATTTGCTTATATTTTGCCTTCCCTCATTCCTCCTTTCCTTGTTCAATATGCTAGGCCTCATGCACACGAGACGCAGATGAAACCTCTGTTAAAAAAAAGCTGAAACGCGCGTTTAGAAACGCGCGTTTTGCCGCGTTTGCATGCCGCGTTTAGACGCGTTTGCGTTTAAACGCGTTTATAAAGATAACATCATGTAGACCCTCCCCAAGCTCTCTAAGCATTTTTTTAAACTATTTCTGCTATTTTGATCAGAGTGAGCAGCAGCAGCATAGAGAGCAGTTGTACACTTGCATTTGCCGTGTCACTTGCCACGGCACCTGCCACAAGTTGTGGATTGTCCACTTGCCACATCACTTGCCACAAGTTGGGGATTGTCCACTTGCCACATCACCTGCCACGTCACCTGCCACAAATTGTGGATTGTCCACTTGCCACGTCACTTGCCACATCACCTGCCACGTCACTTGCCACATCACCTGCCACGTCACTTGCCACGAGATGTGGATTGTCCACTTTCCACGTCATCTGCCATGCCACCTGCCACAAGCTGTGGATTGTCCACTTGCCACGTCACCAGCCACATCACCTGCCACAAGTTGTGGATTGTCCACTTGCCACGTGACTTGCCACATCACCTGCCACGTCACTTGCCACATCACCTGCCACAAGTTGTGGATTGTCTACTTGCCGCGTCACTTGCCACATCACCTGCCACGTCACTTGCCACATCACCTGCCACAAGTTGTGGATTGTTCACTTGCCACGTCACCTGCCACGTCACCTGCCACAAGTTGTGGATTGTCCACTTGCCACATCACTTGCCACAAGCTGTGGATTGTCCACTTGCCACATCACTTGCCACGTCACCTGCCACGTCACTTGCCACGTCACCTGCCACAAGTTGTGGATTGTCCACTTGCCACGTCACTTGCCACAAGCTGTGGATTGTCCACTTGCCACATCACTTGCCACGTCACCTGCCACGTCACTTGCCATGTCACCTGCCACAAGTTTTGGATTGTCCACTTGCCACGTCACTTGCCACGTCAGCTGCCACGTCACTTGCCACGAGATGTGGATTGTCCACTTTCCACGTCATCTGCCATGCCACCTGCCACAAGCTGTGGATTGTCCACTTGCCACGTCACCAGCCACATCACCTGCCACAAGTTGTGGATTGTCCACTTGCCACGTGACTTGCCACATCACCTGCCACGTCACTTGCCACATCACCTGCCACAAGTTGTGGATTGTCTACTTGCCACGTCACCTGCCACGTCACCTGCCACAAGTTGTGGATTGTCAACTTGCCACGTCACTTGCCACAAGCTGTGGATTGTCCACTTGCCACATCACTTGCCACGTCACCTGCCACGTCACTTGCCACGTCACCTGCCACAAGTTGTGGATTGTCCACTTGCCACGTCACTTGCCACATCACCTGCCACGTCACTTGCCACGAGATGTGATTGTCCACTTGCCATGTCACTTGCCACGTCACCTGCCACATCACCTGCCACGTCACCTGCCACAAGTTGTGGATTGTCCACTTGCCACGTCACTTGCCACATCCCCTGCCACAAGTGGATTGTCCACTTGCCACATCACTTGCCCCATCACCTGCCACAAGTTGTGGATTGTCCACTTGCCACGTCACCTGACACAAGTTGTGGATTGTCCACTCGCCACATCACTTGCCACATCACCTGCCACAAGTGGATTGTCCACTTGCCACGTCACTTGCCACGTCCCCTGCCACAAGTGGATTGTCCACTTGCCACGTCACCTGCCACAAGTTATGGATTGTCCACTTGCCACGTCACATGCCAGTCACCTGCCACAAGTTGTTGATTTTCCACTTGCCACGTCACCTAACAAGTCACTTGCCGCGTCACCTGCCAGGTCACTTTCCACGTCACTTGCCACTTCACCTGCCACGTCACTTGCCACAAGTTGTGGATTGTCCACTTGCCACATCACTTGCCACCTGCCATGTCACTTGCCACAAGTTGTGGATTGTCCACTTGCCACGTCACTTGCCACAAGTTGTGGATTGTCCACTTGCAATTGCAATTGTTTAAAATATTTTTCTAAAGGTTTTTCATCATTTGCAATCATTTTTGAGATTTTTAATGTAAAAAAAAAGGTCACCTTTAAAAACGCATATAAACGCAAACGCGGCTAAACGCAGGTGCCGCGTTTAGCCGCGTTTTGCGTCTGAAACGCAGAAATTTTTGTTTCTGAACGCATTTTTTTGCTTCTGGAAAAACGAGATTAAACGCAACTGCATATAAACGGAAAAAAACGAGACTGTGTGCATGGACACATAGGATAACATTGAATGAGTTCAGGTGCAGTTGAAAAAACTGTCCAACTGCATCTGAACGCGCGTTTAACTGCGTCTCGTGTGCATGAGGCCTAATGAAAATAAAACCTTTTCTGTTTATATTACATACCTTTTTACACCCAGTGATGTCATTACTGGATCTCTGTGCTTCTATATAATGCAGGCAGATCATGGTTGGCAGGAGGAGCCAACAGGGTGCTGTACATCAGTGGTCATCATCCCTGTCTTTAGGGCCCACTAACAGGCCAGGCTTTATGCATTACCTTGGGGAGATGAAGACTAGAATACTGCAATCACTGAGCAGCAAAAGATATCACCTGTGATGTATTTCAGTTATCTTGCAAACCTGGCCTTTTAGTGGGCCCTGTGGACAGGGTTCATGACCACTGCTGTACATAACTTCCTGAAAACATCATAGTGCCCTGCCTCAGTACTGCTCTAAAGAACTCTCAACCCCCAATGCAAGTAGCGGTCTGCCTCTTGGGGAGAGTTATGCAAATACAAAATACCTTGAGGGGTGGATGTTAGTCTGGACGAGTGGGCTTTTCTAGGCAGGCTGTATTTGCATGCAGACCACTCTAGATATCGCCCATATGTGCCGCTGAAACTCCATGATTGAAAAAAATTGAAATCCAGCTAGGGCGGAAAGAGATGTGATTGGACATCTTCCAGAAACTTGTATCCATTCCCTGGTTCACTAAAATTGTGATTTTGTCCCCTATTGGGATGACAATTAAGGACATAAGCTGGTTTTAAAACTGAGAAGTGTTTGTGTATGGTGACAGGTGTTATCATGGCTCCTTACTAAGATAAAATATTGCCCATAGGAACAAATAAGATTTTTTTTGACTAGTACAAGTTGGAAAATTAAATGGCAAATGTATTGGTTGGGTCTCACCATTGTGTGAACCTTCCTCCTCTATGTTCCATGCTGACACCTTTTTCCTTGTCCCCCCCAGACGGTGGTCTTCTGCGCTGGAGCTAAAGTAGGATTTTTCCAGGGGGACATACGTCTACTAACAGAAGATATGAAAGTTCTGAAGCCAACAGTGTTCCCCACTGTGCCAAGACTACTCAACCGTATCTACGACAAGGTACAGGATCATTTTAGTTTCAATGCAGTGAGGGCATTTGCCTTTGACCTGGCAAAACACTTACATTCAAATTAAATTAAAAATACTAACAACATACAAAGTCATTCACAGTTCTGACCCCAAGCTACATCACCAATCTTGTCTCCAAATATCACACAACCCGTCCTCTCTGCTCCTCCCAAGACTTCCTGCTCTCTAGCTCCCTTGTCTCCTTATCCAAGCTCATCTATAGGACTTCTCCAGAGACTTTCCCATCCTCTGGAACTCTCTACCTCAGTCTGTCTTTCTCGTACTCTGGCCACCTTAAAACCCCATACACACTATTAGATTGTCTGAAGATTTCTGTCTTCAGATTTAACAAAACCATATAATATGAGGTCAAACCTTAAGAGTTTCAATTTGTTTGCAATCAGGCAGGCCCTTGCACTACATGGTTTTCGTAAACATGAAGACAAAAATCGTCAGAAAATCTAATAGTGTATTTGTGATCTTAGATTATCCCCGAAAACTCATCTCTTCCAGGAAGCCTATCCCGCCTCCACCTAACAACTGAACTTTTAACTTTTCCATCAGCTCATTCCTCACAGTTATTACCTTTTGTACCACTGGCCCCTCCCTATTCCCTAACCCTCTATTGTATTGTAACTGCACTGTCTTCCTTTATATTGTAAAGGGCTTCACAAGCTGTTGGAGCTATATAAATGAATAAAAACAATAATAATTCAGGCTGAAAGCAATAGAGGCTCTGGTATAAGATTTTTTGTAGAAGGATAACGCTTCAGGCATTTAGGTGCCCCCTGCACAGCCATTCACTGGGAAGATCAGTGTTCTGTTGTTTCTCTTCCCCTGGTTCTCTGAGCTTCTTTTTCAGCTGAGAACATAGGGTATGTGATTACTTAACCAAAATAAATAAAAGGTATTTATAATGTTATTAATATGTATGCACAAATGTTTAGGCTTTCATTTCTATTTCAGCCTGAATTCACACATACTGCTGTGACAGATGTCTTATTGCATTGTAAAATATTGCAAAGACACACAGAAAACAAGTGTTTCCTATGTGCCCCATTCACACTGCAATGCAACCTAGAGCTGCTCCATTTGTTTGCAGTGCACTGTGCTGAGTCGCACTGCAATGTACCTCCTCCTTCTGACCTCCTTATCCTTCTGTCCTTCTTCTGACCTAATTCTTCTCCTTCTGTCCTTTTGCTGACCTTCTTTAGTCTTTTTTTTCACCCCTGCGTGTCTTCCTTCCAACCTTCTTCTGTCTTTCTGACCTCCCTCTGTTCTTCAGTCTTCCATCTATCTGTCCTACTGCTGGCCGTCTCCTTTTCTCCTTCTGCCTCTTTCTGACCTCCTTCTTTCCTCTATGAATTTGGAGAACTGTGTAGCCTAAAAGTAGCAATACACAGCCTGATTTTCTCTTTTTCAGCCCTGTGACTGGGCAAGGGAAAATTAATCAGAAGGAATCTTCACTACCAGCTGATTTATTCAGCAGATGTGACACCCATCTCATAGGATGCAGTCAGAACCACTGATAAGGCAGTTGAGCCCGCCCTCCTGTACAGGTCCAATCAGTTCAAAAGGGGAGGCCCAGACACCTGTTGAGCAGGAGGGCCAACTGTACTACCTTACTAAAGACACCAATCCTCTTCTGCCTTCCCCTGGAGCGCTGCTGGCTTTGCTCCCTCCCTCCAGCTGTGCTGTAAGGGAGGGAGCAGTTCTAGCATCCGTCCCCACATCCCTCTGCTTTCCAGGCCCCTCGTGCGCCCCTTTTCTCAACAGTTTGGCCAGCTTCTCTCCTCTCCTGCTGGCAGCTGCTGTGGGCACTCAAGGGCACGTTTCAGGAAGGGAAGCGGAGGAGGGGGACCAGTAAATATGTCATATATAAATGATTCTAATGTATTTTTAGCGAAGATATAATTTGCCCATTAAGGTAGGCAGTATGGGGCCCCATGAATTCTAACAGCAGCCCTGGATGCAGTCACTGCTCAGCCGATAATTTTCCAGGTGGCTCAGGAAGTTTTTAATCGACTTTTGTGGAGACAGGTGCTTTCTGGGCAACCAATAGCTTGAATTTTGTCAAAGCAGAAATCACCCAATATTCAAGCTGTTTATGGCCAGTCTAAGGCTCAGTGATAACACCTTATACCAAAAACCCCACCAGATACAAAGTGGAGCTCAGACACCATTCAAGAAACGCCTCCTGGAGTTTGCTGTTGCGTGCAAGTTTGCTGAGGTGAAGAAGGGCATTATCCGGAGAGACAGCATTTGGGACAAACTGATATTCAAGAAGGTCCAGGTCAGTGGTGTATCCTGTACATAACTAATACATTTCAGAAGCAGAGGGGTTTTCCTACAGCAAATTTTTAAAGGAGTTCAAAGAGATGCAAATTATCAAATGTTCTCCCTTCCATGGCCATCTACATATATAACAGAACTTCCACCTGTTGGCAGATTGGGTAGCAATCATGTGTTTGTAGGCTCTTTCGCCACCGGGACAAAAAAATCGGCTAGCATGGATTACTAACTTATAATTTTTCACTCTAATTCCACCCCTTCCTAGGCCACAATTTTGATCGGTAAATGTAAATATTTGTATAGCAATTCTTTATTAGAAACGTTGCCAGCTGATCAATGCACGCTTAGCTGATTGCCATCTGCTGTCTGTAGACACATTAAAGGGAAATTATAATGGTCTGGGGCAGGGCTTTTTTTCTCAAATAGGTGCTGCAGCTCAACTAAACCCCTCCCCCCACACCCACTCTCCAAATCACATCAAATAGTGGGTGTGGTCATATTTTACAATCAGTAGAAGGGTCTTAAAGGGGCATTAAATATCAGGATTGCATTACATACAGAGTGCAGAGTTCATGGGGGTTACACACAGGGTACAGAGCTGTCACTTGTAAACACAGAAACCAGACTTCTGTGTTTACAAGTGATTGTGGTGAGCAGGCACCAAAGAGTCTGAGCCAGAGGTGGAGGAACCGAGTTCCACCAAGTTCCCCCTGAAAAAAGCCCTGGTCTGGGGTAATTTTATTTTTTATAAGTTTTATATCTTTTGAAACTGATGACTTAGTTTACTACCTATAAACATATCTTTACAAAGTAACTTTTAATACATGTGCACGTATGACACAAGGGTCATTGTGAAGTCTCTAGAGAGAGTGCAGCAGAAGCTGTTTGCTTTTAGATTATCTTTCTGTGACTGAAACTCTATATGCCTGCATCTACAAAGGGAGGGGAGTAGGTAGAAGGGAAGAGAGAGGATTCAGTTATTTAACATATTCAAATAAATTGGAAGTTGTAGGCAGTTCACTAATTTATTCAGATCTTGGAATATTTAATTTACAGGATGGGTTTGAGGTTTGTCAGTGCACAAAAATACAATCACAAAAAAGTTTCCGCATCACAAATTAAGACATTAGGGATATAAAAGACAAAATCAAAGTTGTTTTAGATTCATCTGAGCAGTCTCAGTGTCTGAAAGGCACAGCCTGTACAATTTGGTGGGGGCATCTTGGTTTGGCTTTTGCCGATTACAGTGCTTCTGTGTCTATGGTATATAGCTGAAGCATTAACTGTGTATATATTCTCTCTGCTATTCGCAGGAAACTATGGGTGGACGCGTCCGAATCATGGTGACGGGTGCTGCCCCAATATCAGAGAATGTTATGTCCTTCCTAAGAGCCTCTCTGGGATGTCAGGTAATTTCCAGTTCCAGCCTTCATCACCATCGCTTACTTCCAGTTAGTATTTGGGGTACTACACAATTTGTGCATATGATGTGGCACCAGGGACAAAGCAATAAGCATGTTAAAATCTAAAAACAAACCAATCTAATTCCTAATCCTGACACCAAACTTCCCCTAACCCCTAAACCCAACCACCTTTCTCCTCAAGGAGTGAGGAAGGGTTAGAACCCTCGTTAGTTTTTTTTTTTTTTTTTTTGCTTAACCAGCAACCAGAGCAGGGGGTCTCCAAACATTCAGTACAAGGAACACATCCTATATTTTATGTACATTCATGGGCCAAAAAAAATCCCATCAGAGTTCCCCCCCTTACATCAAAGTTCCCATCAGAAATGGCTGGATCTAGAAGGCTTCTGAATTGGGCTGTGGTCACCCCAGATTTCAGCTGTGCCCCCCACTGCCCTGCTGACCTTTCATGCTTTCCCCTGCTATTTGTACACTACCCTGCTGCCCCACTCTACACTGCCCTACTGACACCCTGTACACTGCCCTACAGACTCCCTGTACACTGCCTTACTGACACCCTGTACACTGCCCTACTGACCCACTGCCACCCTGTACACTGCCATATTTACACCCTGTACACTGCTCTACTGGCACCCTGTAGACTGCCCCTGCTGACCCACTGTAGGTTGCCTTGCTGACCCACTGTACACTGCCCTAGTACTGACACCCTGTACATTGCCCTGCTGACCCACTGTACACTGCCCTACTAACAACTTATACAGTGCCCTACTGACACCCTGTACAGTGCCCTACTGACACCCTGTACAGTTTCCTTCTGATACCCTGTACACTCCCCTGCTGACCCACTGTCCCACTGTGCACTGCCCTGCCCTTCTGACACCCTGTACACTTTCCTGCTGACCCACTATACATTGCGCTACCGACACCATGTACACCACCCAGCTGACCCACAGTACACTGCCCAACTGACCCCCTGTACACTGCCTTACTGACACCCTGTACAGTGCCGTTGCCCCACTTTACACTGCCTTACTGACACCCTGTACACTGCCCTACTGACCCACTGCCATACTGACACCCTGTACAGTGCCCTACTGACACCCTGTACACTGCCATATTTACACCCTGTACACTGCTCTACTGGCAACCTGTAGATTGCCTTACTGACACCCTGTACACTTCCCCTGCTGACCCACTGTAGGCTGCCCTGCTGACCCACTGTACACTGACCTAGTACTGATAGCCTGTACATTGCCCTGCTGACCCACTGTACACTGCCCTACTAACAACCTGTACAGTGCCCTTCTGACACCCTGTATACTGCCCTACTGACTCACTGCACACTGCCCTGCTGACCCACTGCTGACCCACTGTACACTGCTCTACCCTACCCTTACATCAGTGTCCCCTTCAGAGTCCCCCCTTGTCATCAGAGTACTGATCATAGTTACCCCTAATATCAGAGTCCCCATCAGAGTCCCTCTGCCCTTATGTAGACCATAGTTGACCTCTGCAGACCCAATAACCGTATCCAGGGGCCATTTAAAGTCTTAGAGCAGGCCGGATATGGCTTGTGGGCTGTAGATTGGAGACCTGCGATCTAGGGTGATCATATTAATTATATCTAAGGATCTCTACAATTTTATCAGGCCAGTTAAACAGTACCAAACCCTGATAAAGAAGGACCCTTTGATCCCCTGAAACATGTTGGCTTTTCACAATGCAAGAGTCTGAATAAAAATAAATCTGTACTTTATACATTCTGCTTTTGGTGCTTTCTTCTTGGCATACTATCCATGTCCTTACTAGGCAGATTCACCCGCTCTGATTGTCTTGGTCACCAATGTCACTATGAAAGGAAATGATGGATAATGTTTTTTTTTATTTAACAGTAGCCACCAAAACAGAGTGAGAAAATCTTCCAGTGGGAACACCCGTTATGCTGACAACTGGGAATTTCCCTTGACTTTGGAGAGATTTTCTTTCACTTCCTGTTGTTTCTCAGGAACAAGAAGTAAAGAAGTATCCCCTGGTGGAAATGGAATGCAGACAAAAAGCTTCCTGGGTGTTGTAACTTTTCCCTACTGCAAAATATTTATCTTTAGCTTTAGATAGACATCAAGCTTCAGGCTGGATTCCCACACCTGTGCTCTGCGTCAACTCACATGTGTCAATGCTTGTTGTGTCATGTGGTAATGTGCATTGTGTTAGGGCTTATTGCTGCTGCTATAATGCAGGTGCACTGTCAGTGCTGGGGTGTCAATTAAAATGAAAAGCACCTCAATGCAGCAAATTGTGTTACATGTGTTACCACATGTTGCAGTAACATGTTAACACATGCATTACCACAACACAAAATTTCTAATCAGACTCTCAAGCTTCTCACATGCAATTTAATCGTTCCAATCACAGATATTTGAAGCCTACGGACAGACGGAGTGCGGAGCGGGATGTTCATTCACTACGCCGGGAGACTGGACGTCTGGTAAATTATGGCAGATCTTTGAATGTTGTACAATGTGAAATGATGGGATAAAAGGAAATTACAATGGGGCGCTATTCCTCCCCATAATAGCAATGAAGGGCAGTAGTCCTCCCTCTAATACCAATACCAACAGTGACATTTCTGCTCCTGACACTGTGCCTGTCCAGCTGGGAATTTGGGGTTTTCCTGGCCATCTTTGTGTATTTCATTATTACTTTATACCTAATATTAAAAATAAAAAAATCCAGCAGGGTTGGTGGGAACCCCTCATATTTGAAAGACATGTGGAATAGACCTGGAAAACCAGAGCAAGGATGGTGGAAACTTCTCAAAATTAGTACAGCAGGTGCGCAAACCCAGGAACTCAGCACAGGGATGGTTGGAAGTCCTCATATTGGGCACAGTAGGTGTACAGACCCAGGAACTAAGCACAGGGATGGTGGGAATCCTTCATAATGGGCACAACAGGTGTACAAACTCAAGAATATACAAGTATTATGGCGCTCATAAAAACACCCTCCCGCCTATCACTATTTTTCAAGAAATTGAAAAACACTTAATAAACACAATATTTTTTAAAAAACAATATTTAAAAAAAAACATATTTTAAATGCAAAATAATAATGCTGCAAGTAATAATGCTGTAGATACAATCAGCACAAGAGGGGGAGTGGAGTGGGACGGAGGGAATGGGAAGTGAAAGGGGTGGAAGTAAGGAGAGGAGCCCTTCCTTAACTAGGTCTAAAATCCGACAAGGAAGGGGTTAATCACTCTCAGGGGGGTAAAAATACAGTCCAAACACGGCAGCCATCCAGTGGAAACTGAAACTGGTTCCCAATTAATACCGTAAAGACAAGAGAGAGGCGCTTCTGAGTGCGGACTGTAAAATTCTTATTTAATGCACAGGTGGTTAAAAACACTCACATAAGTAGTAAGTAAACAGGCAATGTAAAGATTCCAAACTGGAGGGGGACCCTTGATGTGTCATCTGTATCCCTTGCGCTGGGGGAGTCCTATCGGCGTGTTTTCCGCTCCTGGGGGCTGTGTTAGATGTGCAGAGCCGGCCGATGTAGAGTAGCGGACGTTAGTCCGAGGCGTGGAACGCACAAGGAACTCCGGGCGACGGGAGATGACATCACAGGGGATGCAACGCGTTTCCTGAGCTGGCAAGACCGTGTATGACAGGACGGCTGCGCTCCTTTATCAAGCTTGTGACGTCATCTCCCGTTGCCCGGAGTTCCTTGTGCGTTCCACGCCTTGGACTAACGCCCGCTACTCTACATCGGCCGGCTCTGCACATCTAACACAGCCCTCAGGAGCGGATAGGACTCCCCCAGCGCAAGGGATAAAGATGACACATCGAGGGTCCCCCTCCGGTTTGGAATCTTTACATTGCCTGTTTACTTACTACTTATGTGAGTTTTTTTAACCACCTGTGCATTAAATAAGAATTTTACAGTCTGCACTCAGAGGCGCCTCTTTCTCTTGTCTTTACAGTACAAACTCAAGAACTCCGCTCATCAGCTCAAGTATGGTAAGAACCCCTCATAATTGGCACAGACGGTGTGTAGACCGAAGAATTTTAGCTCAGAAATATCACCAATAGGATCCCCTAGGGATAACAGAGACAGACAGTTTCTTTCTTTGAATCTCTGAAATTTCAATTTGGATGGAACATCTGTTTAAAAATATCCTAATATACCTTCATGACATTGAATGCCATATTATAATATTTTATGTCTCTTATTATTCTTCTAGGTCATGTTGGGGCTCCACTTCCATGTAATCTTCTGAAACTGGTGGATGTAGCAGATATGAATTATTTCTACTCTAACGGGGAAGGAGAGGTAAGTTGGTCTTTGGGAACTGTAGAACATTCCCTTAGAAAACATAACAAGGGCCTAAAACTCAAAAATAAAAATAAAAGTAGGATTTCCTTCCACTTCTGGCAGACACCCATCAGATGAATAGAAAGTCAGAAGAAATCTCCCCAGTGGGCACATAGACTGCATTAAAAGAGCAACCTCACCGTTGTCTTTTAAATCTGACCTACAGCCTTCCCTGTAGTTATGCACAGTTGCACAGGCTCCTCTTCTGTGCTGAAACTGCTTACTCATATCACTGCAAACTGTGAGCTTCTCACAATGTGCATTTGCAGCTGCAACAAGCCAGATAGACCTTCCCTCATTTCTTGGCTGCAGGGCATCCAGTATCATCTAGCCATTTCCTCCCCAGCTTGACTGCCTCTGAATGTTCATGATTTGAACACTTTGATAGGCAAATGACAAAAAAAAGCCAGAAAAATTATGTAGCCAAAGTAATCTATTTGATCTTCCTTTTTAAATCATTCTTTGCATTATTATATTCCAGGTCTGTATCAAAGGCTCCAACGTGTTTCAAGGTTATCTGAAAGACCCAGAGAAGACAGCGGAGGCAGTCGATGCAGATGGTTGGTTGCACACAGGAGATATCGGCAAATGGCTTCCTGTAAGTAGCTCCAAAATGTTTTGGGTTTGTCTATGAAAAACACTAGAATTATGCTACAGCTTCTTATACCTCTCAAAGGCTTCTATTGTGATGTGAAGACCATTTCACATTTATGCTCAAGTGTTATTGTGCACTTTTGCATGCAATTTTGTGCATGTTTACAGTATGTGCCTTTTTGGGCATCTTAAGGCCCCTTGCACACTGTGGCTTTACCTGGCACAGGTGTGGTGGTCCAGCGCCACTGCAGACAGCCTAAGTCTATGGAAGACTGTGCCTTGATGGGCTGAACACTGTACTGAGTGGTTCTGGTGTTTTAGTGCCCTGTCCGTTCAACAGTGAATTTCGGGAACACAGAAGATCAGTGTGCAAGGGGCTTTAACAAGCTTTTTTTGTTCATGTATTATGCAAAGTAGGGAGGAAATATTCAGAATGTTTGATACATGCTTTCGTCCATTTGTCACATAAAAGTATGTGAATGCATTTCATCATCGACTTCGTCAAAGGGCGTCTGACGAAGTCAATGACGAATCGCTTTAGGGCGTAACTACACGGCTACTGAGTCAGTCATCAAGTATGCAGGTCAACCTAGGAATCACTGCGGCTAATAACATTGAGGAGCGGTGAGAGTGACACACGGAACTTGACGAGTGACCTATTGTTTACATGTTTTTAAATACTTTTACTTTGTAAGTGCAATTGTTCAGGGGGTTTTTGGATTAATAAATTGGAATCACGCTATGAGATAATTTTTTTCCACATGGGTGCTATTGCTAATGAGAGGAGTATCCTCGCTGATAGCAAACTCTGTTGGATGAAGGTGCCTGACCACATGCAAATCGCCATCATTGTACGTCGGTACTTTGATGCTAATTACCGTTGTTATGGCAGCAGATAGCCGCCATAACCCTGTATTTTCAACAACGGCGGGCAGCTGGCTTTCAGATAAAAGTGGTCTCCGCAACGGATTCATTGTGAGATCACTTTTTTTGGGAGCAGAAGAAGGCCCCCCTTACTCCCGCTGTGTTTCGGTCATCTCCGCCGCTTACCGGAGACGTCGGTAGCGGCAGAGACTATCGCATCCTTCCCCCTGATAGGCATGGAGCTAAGTGAGGGAAAGATGGCACCCCGCTCAGCTCCTTAACATTATTTCCGCCCAATGGTCCTAAAGGGGAATTTTTTATTTTTTGCTAAAAAAAATTACATTTGATTTTTTTTATTTATTTTTTATTGCATTTTAGTGTAAATGTTAGATCTGAGTTCTTTTTGACCTCAGATCTCACATTTAAGAGGTCCTGTCATGCTTTTCTATTACAAGGCATGTTTACATGCCTTGTAATAGAAATAAAAGTGACCCAATTTTTTTTTTAAAGTACAGTGTAAAAAAATAAATAAAATTAAAATACATAAGAAAAAAAAAAAGAAATTTAAAGCGTCCTGTCCTGCCGAGCTCACCGCTCAGAAGCAAACGCATATGCAAATCAAGCCACGTATAAAAACGGTGTTGAAACTACTTGTGAGGTATTGCCACGATCGTTAGAATGAGAGCAATAATTCTAGCACTAGACCTCCTCTGTAACTCTAGACATGTAACCTGTAGAAATCTTTAAGCGTCGCCTATGGAGATTTTTAAGGGTCAAAGTTTGTCGCCATTCCTTGAACGGCGAAATTTTGAAGCATGACAGGTTTTTTCCCAAAAAAATTGCGCTTGTAAGACCGCTGCGCAAATATGGTATGACTTAAAGTATTGCAATGAGGGTGTATGAAAAAAATATATATAATGTTTGGGATTCTAAGTAATTTTCTAGCAAAAAAAAAAGTGTCAAAAAGACGCTTGGTCCTTAAGTGGTTAAGGTGTAATCCATCCCTTGATCTGCCGATGAGAGGAGGATCCTTTGATATAACTGGCACAGTGCTTAAGGCGTATTTACCTTTAAGATCTGGCGAGTTCAATATGCACAGGGAGCGGTATTCCATTTGGTGTGGTGATGGGACTCAAGGGCTAGATCTGGATCATCAACAACCCTACCTAGTCCGTCTTGATGTGATTAATCTAGGACTCACAGGGTGCATATGTTTGAGACTTTTTAAAAAAGACGCTGCTAATGCTTGTATTTCTTTGGATGTTTAGGCATATAAATTACAAAATATATATCTAGCCACCAACGTGAAAATAGTGTGCAACGTCTTCTCAAAGTCTTGCATCTATTGTGTCATGCATGCATCCACCTTCCTTGTGCTGTAAATTAAATGCTCACCTCCATTTTTGACTTCTAAAGATTTAATGAAGTCAAAATGAGCTTTTTGCAACCCTCAGGGCAATCTTTGAGATCAGATATCAAGCAAGATCTAAGTCAAATGTACTGGTTATCCTCACTGCAGGCACCATTCAGAGATATATATGGCATGTAAAAAACAAAAAATAGGACCAATGATGCTCTCTGCCTAAAGTATTTATTTCTTAGCGTTAAAAGAATTAAAAACACTCACAAGCTTCAAGCACTCCAAGTGCTCTGAGATTTGCATAAAAAGCATGAATAGTTCCCATTAGATCTCACCATTGCACTCTCCCCCAAACAATATGGCTGTGGGAGTTGTAACTCCGCCCCTATAAACGTTATGCCCCCTTCAAAAAACGTACTCCTTTTCTGGTACAATATTTTTATAGAAATGTAAAAAGCAGTGGCGGCTGGTGCGCCAATTTTTTTTGGGGGGGGGGGCGCAATCAAACTGAAAAAAGACCCATCAATTGTAGCCCCAATGTGCCATCAAATGCCGCCACTGTGCCCCTCAAATGCCGCCACTGTGCCCATCGAATACTGCCACTCTTAACATCAATAGCAGCCACTGTGCCCATCAAATGCTGCCACTCTGCCCATCAAATGCTGCCACTCTGCCCATCAAACACAGCCACTGTGCCATCCAATGCCGCCACTGTGACCCCCCTGTCTGCTAGCCGTCTGCCCGGCACTTACCCTGTCATGGTGGGGCAGCGGGTGACGGCAGTGAGTGGTGTCCTCCACTAGTCTCCTCCTGTCCTCTCCCATCAGGCATTCAATCACCGCGCCTGCCGTTTCAGCCAATCAGGTGATGGGTAACAGACCCGAGAACCTGATTGGCGTAGAGGCAGTTCAGTGTTAGGACAGCGAATATTCTCTGTTCTAAGACACCTGGTTAGACTGCAAATGCCAAGCCATGGCTAGATTTATGCAATGCATGAATCTATCCATTGGTCATAGAGGGGGTGGCTGGAGAGAGGGGGTGGCGCCCATGTGCCCTTATGGACCATCGCCACTGGTAAAAAGGATACAAATGCAACCTTCCCTCGCAAGGGATACCAACAGTAGGCTCAAGACTAAACAACATGAATAACTACATATATGGAATGTATTTTTAATTAATAAACTGTCGATCAACAGGGATCCACCGTCCTAGACCAGGGGTCAATACAGGGTGCCTAAACCTTAGGGTACAGGGGTGAACTTACTCAGTTTCAGGAAAAAAGCTCCAAGCATTAAATACATCAGTAAAAAGAAGACTGACAGCAATAAACAGGTATTAAAGGCCAGATAAACTATATTGTCCTTGGTATCCTTTGGATCAGGGGTCTCCAAACTTTTCAGTACAAGGGTCACAACTCATATTTTACAAACATTTGCAGGAAAAAAAAAACCTTCCTTACATCAGTCATCCCTTACACCAGGGTCCCCATCAGAGTCCCCCCTTACAACAGGGTCCGCATCAGAGTCCCCCCTTACAACAGGGTCCGCATCAGAGTCCCCCCTTACAACAGGGTCCACATCAGAGTCCCCCCTTACATCAGGGTCCCCATCAGAGTCCCCCCTTACATCAGGGTCCCCATCAGAGTCCCCCCTTACATCAGGGTCCCCATCAGAGTCCCCCCTTACATCAGGGTCCCCATCAGAGTCCCCCCTTACATCAGGGTCCCCATCAGAGTCCCCCCTTACATCAGGGTCCCCATCAGAGTCCCCCCTTACATCAGGGTCCCCATCAGAGTCCCCCCTTACATCAGGGTCCCCATCAGAGTCCCCCCTTACATCAGGGTCCCCATCAGAGTCCCCCCTTACATCAGGGTCCCCATCAGAGTCCCCCCTTACATCAGGGTCCCAATCAGAGTCCTCCCTTACACCAGGGTCCCCATTAGAGCCCTCCCTTAAATCAGGGACCCCATCAGAGTCACCCCTTACACCAGGGTCCCCATCAGAGTCACCCCTTACATCAGGGTCCCCATCAGATTCATCTCTTAAATCAGGGTTCCCATCAGAGTCATTCCATACATTAGGGTCCCCATCAGAGTGATCCCTTCTTAGAATTCAGCAAAGTTCTGGAGGTACATACCGAGTTCAACTTTACTGTTCAGCACAAGCACAGACACTTCATACAGGATTCTCCCTCTAATGCGTTTAGTTCCTACTGAGGGAACCCCTGCTAAAAATGATTACTGTATATCTACTGCTTATGGTACAACAATAGCATGCCACACCTACCGTATTTGACACCCAGAGAGGATCATTTTACAACATACTTCTGCTATACAAGACAACAATAATCTTAATATAAAATAAATAACAATAATGGCCATAAAACAAACACAGGGAGATTTACTAAAACTTGTGCACTCGAACCAACTCAAATCAACTGGAGAGTGCAAAATCAGGTGCAGCTGTGCATGGTAGCCAATCAGCTTCTAACTTCAGCTTGTTCAATTAGGTTTTAACAATAAGCCCACATTCACATTGGGCCATTTTGACATGCGATTTCACATGTCCTAATCGGTGTCCTGTACTACTTTTGTTGACTTCGGGGGTGATTTAAATAGACATTTGTGCATGAACCCGCACAAATGTCTGTCAAATTGCCCCCGAAGTCGAACTGCATTGCCGGTTTTAAATTGTGAGAATCAGGTGAACTCACACAATTTCAAACCTGCCCTCAATGTGAACCTGGGCTAAAACCTGGAAGCTGATTGGTTTCTGTGAACAGCTGCACCAGATTTTAAACACTTTGAAAAGTGTAGTGTCCTCTTACACTGGTGGTCAGTGAAGAACTGTCCCCCCTACATTGCTGGTCAGTAAAGAAGTAACCCCTTACATTGTGTAGTGTGTATTTGAGCCAAACCGAGCACCAAACCAAAAAAATAATTAAGTCCGAAAGTGTCTATTTGATTCCACAAGTGACCAAAAGAAATACAAAAGGTGGCCAACATGTTTGAGGAACCAGAACAATCCTCTTTCTTCAAAGCTACCAAAGATTACAAATAATATATGTAGAGAACATAAAAAAATAAAAATAAAAGCATTAATAAAATGTTAGTAATGTTTTATAAATGTTCTCTACAGATATAATTTGTAATTTCTGTATATTTGGTAGCTCTGATGAAGGGGGATTGTTTTAGCCCCAGAAACACGTGAGTACGTTTTGCTTTTATTTTTTGGTCACTTATGAAAGCAAATAAATACCTTTGGTCTCTATAAAACAGTTGTCTGGTGCTGCCTTTGGCTCAAATACATAGATTACTCAATTCTGGTGACCTGTGTCCCTCAGAAAGGGGCAGAAAGTGAGGCATAACATGTAACAGGCACACAGAAAAAATACAGAAAGGTGCACCAGACCAAAATCGGATAAAATAATGCAAGATAATTTTAATGGTTGATAAAAAAAAGTCATATAAAAACAACAAATGCATTTTGGGGCTAGATACAATAATCAGTGTTTCATAGCTGGAGAAGATCGATCGCAGTGGTCTCCACACTGTGGCCCTTTGCTTGCCTTTATCTGACCCTTTAAGGTACTTTTCCTCCCATTGATACAAGAAGCTATTTTCTCCACTGACACCAACAAAGGGGCATTATTCCTGGTGGTGACGTGAACGATGGGGCACTATTTCTCCCACTGACACCAACAATAGGGCACTACTCCTTCCACTGATACCAACAATAGGGCACTATTCCATCCACTGATACCAACAATAGGGCACTATTCCATCCACTGATACCATTAATGGATCACTATTCCTCCCACTGAAACCAATGATGGAGCACTATTTTCCCACTGACACCAACAATGGGGCACTATTCCTTCCACTGATATCAATGATGGGATACTATTCCTCTCACTGACACCAATGACAGGGCGCCATTCCTCCCCCTTATACTAAAGATTTGTTGTTTACTCCCACTGACGCCAGGACAATTTCTACTCCCAATGGCTGTAGTCCATCCCCCTAAAGTCCAAAGGATAGTAAACTGGCCCTTTGTTTAAAAACCCCTGATCTATCGGATTCAAACAGGGCACAATGGCTCCAGTGAGGCTGCTCTTGAACAAGCCAGAGTACCCCTTAAGAGGACCCTTGGATTCTTTTGAAATGGAAAGACATAGATCCCCCCCAGCATTCAATTCTGGATATGCTTTATAAACAAGGGCTTGCCCTTGTATAAAATTACATATTCCTCTAGAGCAGCCGTTCTCTTCCTTTTTTAACACAGAGGAACCGGAACTTTCGGGAACATATGCAAATCCTTGTGTCTCGCATTAATATTTTTGACACCTGAAGTTTATTCAAATATGTATACACGATGTGTCCAGCATTGTTTTTGTATTATCCTGTTGATCTGTTTGTTCAATAAAATTCTTTGTACAAGAAATAACTTTCTGGTCCCAGGAAACCCCCAGTAAAAGATTAATGGTGTCAGTGGGCACTTACCTGAGAGGCAGAAATTGCTCATTGTTCAAGGGACCCCTAGCAATCTCTGGAGGAACCCTGGTTGAGTAACATAAGCTGTCTAAAGAAATTTGATAAAATCTGGTCAGGATGGTTGTCAACAATGTCCACTACCATAGAAGCGTGATATATCTAATATGTGCCTACAGTTGATAATTGATTGTATTTTGAGAGGGCTTTTATACCATGTCCTTTGAATGCTCTTTCACTCTACATCTATTGGAGTCTATCTATAGGTGCAAATACACAGACTGTACATTACTCTGTGTATTTGCACATTCACTTGTTTGCATAAGTAATAAAATATTCATGAAATTACCCTTGAAAAAAAAGGAAAAACCTTGGGTTTTGATTCATGTATAGAAAGTCCAATGAGAGTGTCAGACCAAAGATCTAAGAGACCAAAAATTTTCATATTAATGCTGACTTATAGAAAGAAGACATAAATCATCTAACATGTTTTGGGGACTCAAAGGTCTCCCCCTTCTTCAGGGTTTAGATATTTTATAGGGATCGGAATAGCAAAGTCACTGGGGTTAAATGTTTTCATGTGAACAACAAAGTATTACAAAAAGCTTTTTACTGCCAAGGCGAGTCAGGGCACTTAGCATGGGGGTAGGGTTGCTGTTAGGTAAGCTGTATAGGGCCCCATAATTTTCAATGGTGGCCCTGGGCTCAATCCATGGAAGTCAATCAGAGATGGGCAAAAGACATAGAGTGATCCTCTCTGATTGGTTGCTCGCACAATTCCACTACATATAATACTAGTAAAACCTAACACTGAATGATATTTGCCAACAGTCATCCCCTGGGGAATACAAGGCAGCTAGGCCACCAATATGTGATCAAATGAAGTTCATATCCCCTATATTTAATCAATAAACAGAACAACCACTGCCAAATGCTGATTTCACTTATGCTTAGATGCTCCTTCATGCTAATTTGGTGCTAACAGCGCCAAGGCTGAACCCTGCTGGGAGGTAATTATGTTTTTGTGCTCTGGTTCTGTATTCTGTAAATCAGTGGAATCAAGAATGGTTCACAATAACAAAGCGGATTGCCAATATTCTGTCTCATGGCTAGATTTCCAGGTATACTCAATGCTGTAGAAGCAAATCATTTTATTGAACCTTCCAGACATAAGGCATTCACAGAGAAAGGTCATTCTGTGGCTATTTAAAGGAAAACATAAGTCCTCTTCACTTACCTCCACTTAAGCATCGGAACAACGGCAAGCTCCCTCCCCACAGCTGACATCTTCACCTTGACTACTTCCAAGTTTGGCCTCTTCGGTAATCATGATTGGTCAGCCTGGGGTAACTTCCATGCAGGGCCGTCTTTAATATTGATTGGACCCTGGGCAAAAATTTTCTCAGATCAGTCAGCAATTGCGATTGGTTGCCAGTGGTTACAGCATATCATTACTGCTTAATGACTGGTTGCTAGAGGTTAGAGCACACATTACGGCTCACTGATTAGTTGCTAGAGGTTACAGCAAATGATTTCTGCTTGTTAATTGGTTGCTAGAGATTACTGTTAAGTAATACTGCTCACTGATTGTTTTCTAGAGGTTACAGCACATCATCTCCTCACTGCAGGGGAGCATGATACACATATGAATGCCACCTTTATTTACATATCAATGCTGCCAGCCGCATCTATTTACTTAGTAATGCTGCCGATATTTACATATGAATGCCAGTTATTTACATGTAAACACAGGGTCTGCAGGTGAGTCATCTGGGCAGGACAGCATTAGTACCATCACTTCACACTGAAATATCAGGTCACAGTACAGGACTAAAACTTCAAGGGACAAGGGAATTTACACTGGGATAGTCGGCAAGTATGAGGCAGCTGCTTTGGGCCCCACAACAATGACAGGGCCCAGGGCAGCTGCCCCTTTTGCCCTGCCTTAAAGACGGCCCTGCTTCCATGTATGCACAGGAGTCAGTTCATCACAGGCATCCAAGGAATGTCAAGACTGTATGCTGACCTGGTCATGTGTGGGCTCAGTGTACAATCTTTAGAAGCTCGCTAGCAGGAAGGCGTTTCAATTGCAGAAGAGGCATACAGTATATCTCATTTGCATGAAAAAATCCACCCACCAGAAATCCTCACGCTACACTTTATAGTTGCAGGAACGTCAAAAAGTCACCCACCTTATAAATATTGTCTCCCCACTGCTGTTCTATTTTCATAGTTACATATATAGTTACATAGTTAGTAAGGTTGAATAAAGACACCAGTCCATCCAGTTCAACCTGAGTGAGTGTCTACAATTGTCCCTATCCCTGTCCCCTTTCTGTTACTAATAAATCCTATATAAATAATTTTTTAAAACTTTTTCCAAGGAGTCGCCTGTCTGCAAAGCTTCAGCTAAAGATACATGTTAAAGCCGAACTCCAGGAAAAATATATTTGCCATCTACCATGTAAAAATTAAACTACCTGTAATGATGGATGTCCCATTACTAGTTTCTGCTGCATTTATGAAAACTCTAAAGGGGTCTATTTATAAAACATTGCACAAATGTCAGAAGCATTTGTGCAAATGTCGCTGTCATTTTTCTAAGAGATCAATGCTTGTATATTCAGCTCCATCTATTGGCTAAAATGCAGTATAGTTTTCTGAAATACCTCAATGAGAAAACTATCACTGTCAAGGCGGTAAGGATGTGGAACTCTCTTCCACAATCGGTGGTGTATGGATAGTTTTAAAAGACTCTTGGATGTGCGTCTTAACGTAAACAATTTAAGGGGATATGGGAAAAGACACAAACCTACACAGGTTGAACTGAATGGACTGATATCTTTATTCAACCTTACCAACTATGTTACTATAGGGGCTTCAGACAGTTTGTCAGACGACCCCCAAACACTGAATTCAAGCCATTGTACACTGCAAAGACAGTGAAGCATGGTGGCGCAAGCATGATGATATGGAGCTGTTTCACATACTATGGTTTTGGGCTTAATTATTGCATACCAGGGATCACGGATCAGTTTAAATACACAAAAATACTTGAAGAGGTCATGTTGCCTTATGCCAAAGAGGAAATGCCCTTGAAATGAGTGCTTCAACAGGATAACAACCCCAAACACACCAGTAAGTGAGCAGCATCTTGGTTTCAGACCAACAAGATTAAGGTAATGGAGTGGCCAGCCCAATCCACGGACCTTAATCTAATAGAAAACTTGTGGGGTGACATGAAAAATCCTGTTTATGAGGTAAAACCAAGAAATGCAGAGGAATGTAATGTAATTTAGTGCAAAATGCACACTGCTATTTCTTGTAAAAGCCTAATATTCAAATTTCTTCACTTTCTGTAAAGTAATAACAAATTTGAAACATTTTTCTTCTTGTTTTAATTTGGAATAGACTGTGTAGTGTTCCCAGTGCATTCGTGTGTGTGGAATAAAAGATATTACATAATATATATAATAATATTTTATATATTTATTATATACACATACACAGTATAATGTATAAGGATTTTTAGCGTCGCTCACTTTTTTAAACACACTGCTATTATTTTTAACACAACTTTATATCTCAGATGAAGAATTACTGCAATCCAGGGATATCCTTGAACGCTTACGGCCCTAAACTTGAGTACCACTCAGTATAGCATACAGCCACCATATATTTTAGACTGCCATAGATTTTAACAGGATGCTGACAATGGGGCTGGATGCTACACCTGGGTGCCCAAAAATGAAGAAGTTTGCCACTGATGAGCTAAACCCCCAGTGTGGATGAGGCCTTACTTTCAATCAGCCCAGTCATCACTGCCGTCGCTGATTTTCCGGCGAGGAATCTTACAATCCTGGCTTTACCACATTGATCATAGCAGGTCGCTTGCTGTACACCTCCACTATTCACATCCTTTTCATAGAATGCAAGGCATTCTGTGAATGGTGGAGAGGATATCATGGCATTCATCTGCACCATCTATTGAATAGTATGGATATTTTTTATGTTTTATTTGTGTTGCATTTTAGTCCTGTTTGTATTCAAGTTTTAATTTAGTTGCATTTTGTGTTTATTTTAGTTATTTTGTTTATTTTAGTTAGTTTAGTTATTTTATTGATTTTAACCCTTTTGCTGAAGGATTTCTTTGGACATTTCTCCTTGGACTTTGTTTTTTTTTTCTTGTTTTTTGCTTTTTGGACTCCTTACATTCTTTAGCGCAATCCGGTATTTTTTATTTTGTTACTTCCTGTCCCACTTCCTGCTTCTGTCACCTCACCGCCTTGGCGACTCCTCCTCTCCCCCTCCCTCTCTGCAATCACGTGACAAGTCCCAGACTTGCTTGGCCACTAAGAGAGCGCAGCGTGACTCACGAAAAAAGTGTAGCTGCTGACCTTTTATAAACATACACTCACCTGTACCCCCGGTCCAGCGATGCGGCCGCCAGAAGCCTCGCTCCTCTCCTCCTCCTCTCTGCGGTGCCATCATTGCAAGTGTGGGCACCCGTGCGGTGACAGCTTGCGGCTTCACGGCCGGGTGCCCACATTTGCAATGACGGCACCAGGGAGAGGAGGGCAAGAGGAGCGACGCTTCAGGAGGCTGCATCGTGGGACAGGTGAGTGTGTTTATAAAAGGTCAGCAGCTACACTTTTTGTAGCTGCTGACTTCTAATACATTTTCAAACGAGAAGAACTCCGCATTCAGGGCTCATTTACACTGGCAGTACGTACGAGCATGCGTGCTTTTTTGCACGTTCCTGCACACCATGATTTAAGTAAGCCCTTTCATTTCATTGGACTGCCTTATGCATCTAAAAAAAGTGTAAAAATAGTGCTGGCACAATTTTTAAGATTGTGCTGTAGCGAAACGCATGGTGCTGCGGTACCGTGTGTTTTGATAGGCGTCAATGCATGTGTGTTTGCTAGATGTATGGAAGGTCCATTAAGAATTAATGGCACCCATGCTCACCTGTAAAAGGCAGCATGTTTTTGTACGTTGAGGGGAAAATGCTTGTTTTCCCACATTGAGCCTGGTGTGAACAAGCCCTAAAAAATGATTAATGTCACTATAAGGTCTTCACAGTTTGCTCCGTCCTTTACAAAGTAAAAGGTACAGTATCGTTAGAAAACAATTCAACACGAATGGGTTTTAAGAGGGCCTTGCTCATAAGTGCTTACAATCTAAAAAAGATTTGTAGCTTTTTTTTTAATTAAATGACAAGAAGGTCATTTTAGATTGCCATTTTACAATGCTTAGAGGGGATTTCCTTCTAAACGCATAGATGTTTTTGTCTTTTAGAACGGGACCCTGAAGATCATCGACAGGAAGAAGAATATATTTAAATTGGCGCAGGGCGAGTACATCGCCCCGGAGAAGATAGAGAACATATATATCAGAAGCGGGACTGTGGCTCAGGTGTTTGTACATGGTGAAAGTCTGCGGGTAAGGACATCATATACTGTGAAAATGTGGATGGTAATCCTCTTAGAAAAATGCTAATGATACACAGGTGGGGGAGGAGCTGGGGACCAAGAGATATCTAATTAACGACAGCTTAGGACAAGATATATACAATTAGAGGCAGCTCCCTTATGAATAAGCCCCAGAGGACAGCCACGTTGCTGGAACATGGAGGATACACGTTGACTGACACATGGCTTGTATGGTATATGATAAATGACTAAACTCATGGGTAGCCGGGGGGGTTAAATCACAGGTGGCTGAGCCGCAGTTTTACTACCCTCTGACTTCCTACCTAAAGTCTACAATACAACTATAGGGCTGTTTGCATGCTATGGTTGCAGCAAGTTCAATGCAGCATGCCGAGTTGACTAAAAGTATAAACAGAAAAAGTGTTTCTCCTGTGCTCGTGCAGGCGGTATTAATGTAAAATAGTAGTAATTTCGATTGGTAAGTAGTATAGGACAATCCTGTGTGTCCCGCTGCCTAAACTGACCAGGGGTTGTCCGAAAGAGGCTGACTGTTAAAGAGGGGGTGGAAGGCGTGTGATCTCACTCATGAATCAAAGTTATATTGTTTATTCTCAAACAAAATAGATGAGTACAAAGAAATTACTACGAATTCATACAAACTAGGTTACAAGATATTCATTAAAAATGAGTTATGCCGATACAAGTGCAAATGATCAAGGGAGGCTAACGCGTTTCGAGGTGTTCCCTCTTCATCAGAACCTTGGAAAGTAAAAGAAAGTCTGTAGGATGTGGTAGATATACATGAAGAGGGGTTGCTGATTAGGAGATGTATCCTTCTTTACTCCAGAGGTATCCACATCACAACAATCTACATACCGTAGACTAAATGGTTTGTTCGTTATTTGTTGTTTGTCTGTCACCTGTACTTGAGTTTGAACTTGTTGTAAGGCTGCAGCCCACACACATCAGTTGCTGGCTAAAGGCACTCTTTCTGGGAATTCTGCGATCCTCCTAGCAGAGTGCTGTCCTGTGTTGCAAGAGAAGTGCTAGCATACTGCCTATCACTTCTCTAGCAACACAGGACAGCACCTTTGTATATCTACCACATCCTACAAACTTTCTTTTACTTTCCAAGGTTCTGATGAAGAGGGAAACCTCGAAACTGATGTGGTTAAGACGTGTCTTGTTATCGTGGACATTTAAATAATTTTACATAATATTACATTCTCCTCCTGGCTAATCTGGTCTTGAGACCTGGTTCCTGTCCTGATTGGCCGGGAGGAGAAGCTGGAAGACAATAGCTAATATTGATTCGCTAATGTCACAATTGGGTGGGCTCAGGGCGCAGTGCTCTCCCCTTGCGACCCTTATGGACCAGCTGCAGCTGGCTGACGGAAGTGGTATCGCAGTTCCACTATGACGCTGATCGCTGCCATTACTAGTATAAAAAAAAAATTATTTCTGTATATATATCATAGTTTGCAGATGCTATAACTTTTGCACACACACCAATCAATATATGGGATTTTTTTTACCAAAAATATGTAGCAGAATATATTTTGGCCTAAATTTATGAAGAAATTTCTAAAAAAAACAAAAAAACATGTTTATTGGATATGTTTTAAAGCACAAAGTAAAAAATGTTTTTTTTTTTTTTAAGTTGCCAGTTCTTTTTTTTTGTTTATAGCACAAAAAATAAAAAGCCAAGTGGTGATCAAATACCACCAAAAGAAAGCTTTTGTGGGAAAAAATTACAAATTTATGTACAGTGAGGCATGACCTCGCAATTGTCAGTAAAAGTAACTCAGTGCTGTATCGCAAAAAAAGGGCCTGGCTTTGAAGGGGGGTAAATCTTCCGGAGGTCAAGTGGCTAATAAACAGCTGCCAACAAACAGAAAACTTGAAAAAGAGCTCCACTTGTTTCTCTATGTCAGGCCACTTGTCAACTGGAAACTAGGGAACTACAAGCAACTAGGGAACTCACCTAGGCATCCGTACAACGTATAGATCTTGAGCATTGTTAGGGTGTTCAAGCCACTGAACCCAGATTTTGTTGAATGTATGTGGACATCCTCGTCTATTGTAGGCAACTCTAAACAAGGGAAGTGCAGAGTTCACAAGAAATTTCCATTTATTCAAAGAGGGGGAAGCAGCTAATTTCCAAAGGAGGACAATGGCTTTCCTAGCATAAAACAGCAATGTGTTGAAGAGAATCCTTGTGACCTTCCTGGGAGCTAGCGGCTCAGCCAATCCCAAGAGGCAGACCTTTATGTCCAGGGGCACTTAAATAGTTATTACCAAGGTGATAAATTGTAAGATTTGCTTCCCGTAGGCCTCAATCACCGGACATGACCAAAAAATGTTGATAAATCTGCCTGTGGATTAGTGCACCGCCAGATACCAGAGAAGCTCAATGGGCAGAATTTCTGAACATTATCAACCATAAGAGAAGAGTGATTCATTATTTTAAATTGGATCAGCCTATCTTGCAATGAAATTAGGTATTCAAAGGGATAGTTCCAAACATCATCCCAGTCATCCAAATTTGGGACCTCCGTCATCCATTTTTCCCTAAATCTATGTAAGCTTAGAGGAAGCAAACTGCGTAGAGCCTGGTACAACGCAGGGAGGGATTCTGAACGGAGTAGGGATTCCAGATCTGTTTCTTGCAGCGAGATGGAAGCCAAGCGAAACTGGGAAATGTGGGCATGGTGCAGTTGCATGTATAGAAAAAAATACGTTTGAAAAAGAGAATTTAGTGAGTAGGACAGAGAGAGGGGGAAGGCACCCATTAATAATGATATCCCCAAAGAGTTTGATACCCTTAGTTGCCCAGACAGTCGGCTCTGAAGCCTGAAAGAAGTGTGGAAGGATTATTTCATAGAGGAAAACTCAGGAACCAAATATTAGATAGAGTTATGACTAAGCACTCTTAACATGTGAAAATGTCAACTGTCAACCTATCCTGCGCGATTGTCCCATGCTTGAAGAATAAAAGATGTTTTATTGGATTATAATTGCGGTGTGTGACCAGTTTTCTTCTCATCTGCATGTCACTGCAGTAGCGAGTCGGGATCGCACCTGTGAGTAATTCTTTACATACCACACCTGAGCAGTATCTTGTTTTCTAGTTTGGATCTAATATTAGAGACGGAAGACTGCAACACCCCAGCCTTGTTGCATGCCTTAATCGTAGTTTTCGTGGTGTGGGTAAGTGGATAGTGAGCGCCATGGCCCCCAATAGAGGAGAGATTACAAAGCTTTATATGAACCCAGCACCGTGGCATTACCCTTGTTCAGTACAAGCAAATTATAAGCATGTACCAGTTGCCCAGCAAAAAAAAATATTCCAAAAAGTTGGGAAGGGCTTAACCTCCCTCCAAGGGAAGTTGGTTGCCCCAGAATGGCGAGGTCGAGTGTGGGAGGTTTGTTATTCCAAAAGAAAGGAGACATACATATCAAATTGCTTAAATAAAGATATCAGGATACAGACTGGCACGTTTCTAATGTCGTGTACACACTACCGGACTTTTCGACAGCAAAGTTCCGACAGAACGAATCCGTTGGACAATTCGATTGTGTGTGGGCTTCATCTGACCTTTTCTGTCAAAAAAATCAGACGGATTTTAGAAATAGAACATGTTTTAAATCTTTCCGCCTGAACCAGTTACTATCAAGAAAACCACTCATCTGTATGCAGGTCCGGCGGACCAACAACGACGCAAGGGCAGCTATTGGCTACTGGCTATTGAACTTCCTTTTTCTAGTCCCATCGTACGTCATCGTGTTAAACGATCGGACTTTGGAGTGAATGTGTGTAGGCAAGTCTGTTTCAGCGGAACTCCGTTGAAAAGTCTGTCAAAGTTTATTCTGACGGAACCTCTGGGCGTGTGTACGCAGCATAAGGCTATGCAAAAATACTGGGAGCAACTTCATCTTGATCAAATTGATTCTGCTGATCAGCAACAAAGGCAAGGACTTCCACAAATGAAATTAAATTTAACCTTCCCCAAACCCAACAATGGAATAAAACTCAGTGGGACAAAATCAGCCATGCTGTTAGTAACCTGCACCCCTACGTATTTGAATTGAGTGACCCAAAGGAGTGGGAGAGTGGAGTCACGAATTACTGGGAATTGGGTCCAGGGAGAGTATCTGAGATTTATCACAGTTGGTTTTTAGGCCTGGAAAACTAGCAAGACAAATCAGTGTCTTGCACAAAAAAGGAGCATATCTTTGGCATAAAGTGCGATTTTCTCCTCCAGGGCATGAAGCTTAAGGCCATGAACGAAAGTATTATGACGAAGAGCAAACGCTATGGGCTTCTGGAAAATTTGTTTGTCAGCTTAAAATTCCTTTCATATAGGAACAGAGATGAGGCTGTCAATCAGCTGGAGGTCCCTCTTATTCCCCTTGGTGTCAGGAAAACTTGTCAGAATTGACTCATACTAACAGCAGAGGGATGAAGCAGCATACAAAAATTATACTTAGTGCTCTGGAGTGAGACAAGTACACATGCTTTATTCATATTTCATGTCTGAGGTTTACAGTAATTTATTAGTGTTAAAAATAAATAAAAAAGGTGATCAGCGCAAACTATATACCAAATATTACTACAAAGATGGAATATCCTTGTTTGATATGTATTCTACCTCATAGATAAAGTGCAATAAATCAATAATTATACCAATACTAATGGTGAATCCTAATGCAAATTGCTGCTGTGCATGCAATTATTTAGCTGCTGTGCAAACAGCAAATAATTTGTTTGCTTAGTAGCAGTTTGCACAGCAGCTAAATAAATAATTGCATGCACAGCAGCAATTTGCATTAGGCTTCACCATTGGTATTGGTATAATTATTGATTTATTGCACTTTATCTATGAGGTAGAATACATATCAAACAAGGATATTCCATCTTTGTAGTAATATATGGTATATAGTTTGCACTGATCACCTTTTTTAATTATTTATACACTTTAGGTCTAGCAGCAATCTAACAGACATACCACATTCAGATATTTTTCACTTTGATAGCAGGTGGGAACCCCATTATTTCTAATTTGTTGGTGTTATTTGAGAAAATTTGTGTGATCTTTATTTAGGGGCCCATTCACCACTTTTAGAACACAGTAACGTGCACTACTGCAATTCACAAGTGATGCTACATGCGTTTATGAAATACAGTGTAATTTATTTTGACTGGCACCCCAATGCACACTGTCAATAGAAGCATGTTGCTGGCATTGGTTAGATTTTGTTTCTAATCAAGTATGTTTTTGTCTTAATAGTCCTGTCTGGTGGGGGTTGTGATTCCGGATCCTGAGGTCTTGCCAGACTTCGCAACAAAGCTTGGTGCTCGTGGGTCGTATGAGGAGCTCTGTAAAAACTCGGTGAGTTCTGCAGAAATCCAGGAATAAGCAATATATCATCTGTATACTGATCCAAAAGCTATTAATAATAAAGGGGGGGAGGGGGCAAAAAGGAATCAAACATAGGGACAAATAGAATCAAATATGGGTACAATAGTAGGACAAAGGGAATCAAATATGGGCACAATATAAGGACAAAGGAAATCAAACATGAGGGTTATAGGGGGACAAAAGGAATCAAATATGGGTACAGAAGGGGGACAAAGGAACTAAATATGATTAAAATTGGATACAAATTAGTCAGACACTTGTACAATGGGATATAATGGAATCAAATACAGGTACAATAGAAGGAGAAAGGTAATCAAACATGGGGACAAAGGGAACCAAATATTGGTACAATACTGAGGCAAAGGAATCAAGAGAACGGTTAAGCGAATCAAACATGGAGCAAAAGAGGAATCAAATACAGGTACTATAGAGGGACAAAGGGAATCATATGCAGGGCAATAGGGGGACAAAGGTAATTAAATATAGAGAACACAGGGAAAAAAGGGGATCAAATAGTGGGACAAATGGAATTAAATACAGGGACAATAGGGAGATAAAGAGAATCAAATAAGAGTGCAATAGAAGAAAAAAAAGGGGAATCATATACTGTACGTGGACAATAGGGGTGCAAGAGAATCAAATATGGGAACAATAGGGAGACAAAGGGAATCATATGCAAGGGCAAAAGGGGGACAAAGGGAACCAAGCATGGGGACAAACAACCTATTTTTTTGTTTTCTCCTCAATGGCTGATCTGATAAATGCTAGATGTCTATGAGCACCACATTTTAGACACATTAAACAGAACCTGCATTTTGTCCCTCAAGGCAATATAACAGGTTTGTACATAATAAAAGGTATGACGCTTGGTTCTATAAAGTAATACGTGAAAAAATTGTATCAATTAAATTAAATAGTCCAATGTGATGTATTCCCAGCACCAAAAAACAATATTCCAATACAATTTTTTCAAAAATCATTCACCGCTTGTGCTCAGTTACTGCACTATAATACTTTATATCTATCTCCCGTTTGGTTATCTTACTCATAAACGATATCACTACTGTAGACATCCCGCAGACCACTCCAGGAGGAATCTTTGCACTTAAGAGCACAAAAGCGTTTTTTGACCTACCTGTAAAAGGGGTCAAACATCTCTGGTGAGTGCACATCCATATTCTGAGCACAAGCGGTAAATGATTTTTGAAAAAAAAAAATGCATAGGAAGATAGTTTTTTTTTTGGTGTTGGGAATACATAACTCTGGACTATTTAATTGAATTGTTACAATTTTGTCATGTCATGTATTACTTTAAAGAACCAAGCACCATACCTTTATTATGTACATACTATAAGTGGATTTATCCTTCAAAAGTGTGAGCTACGGTTTTCATTTTATTTCATTTAACAATATTTGTTTATTTTATTTTCTTATATATTTGGTTGTATCTACTTCTAGTTTATTTTGGAGTAAGTGCCAAACATTGGTTAATTTGTTTTAATATTTACTGAATTCCCATTATTGGAACGCCTTTGCACCACAATCCCATACCAGAACCCCCCAAAAAAACTGGTACCTCCAGGTATGGTGAAGCATGTCATTCTCAATTCTACCTACTGCAATGCAGCAACCAATCACCAAACTTTATTGCTGTCACATGGGTCCAGGAAGATAATCCTTAACATTGTGTAAGCTCTGACCCAAAATGTGGAAGCAAACCCTAAAATAACACTTTTTAATCTATTTTTACTAATAACAATGATATTTTCCCTTATTAGACTGTGAAGAAAGCTATACTGGAAGACATGGTGAAGACAGGAAAACAGGCCGGACTGAAGTCTTTTGAGCAGGTATGAAATACATTTGGGTTTCCAGTTAACCTGGTCATACACTAATAGATTTTTAAATTAATGTCTGTTTGAAAATTCTCAGCACTACACCCAATGAATTGGTGAATGTCATTTGAAAGTACTTCATAAAATGTTTGCTTTTAGCTTGATTTAGGAGTGAATGGACTTTCCTGACCGAAACCCACATTCACGGTTAGAACTTAGTTTAAGAAAAAAAATGAAATCTTGCTCCTTTGAGTTTTCTCCTCTATATGATCAAAAACAAATGTAGATTTAACCCTACTAATGATTAGGACATTAAAAAACATTCTTAAATAGATTTTTATTTTTTTTAACCCAATTCGACTAGTGTATGGCCAGATTCAGTTAGGCACAGAAGGGAAGCGATAGAAGGAAGGAACGAGGGAATGTTGGAGGGGAAGGAAGGAGGAAAAGGAAGGAGTGGCAAGACAGGGAAGGAAGAAAGGGAGGAAAGGAAAAAGGAAGAAAAGGGATAAGTAGAATGAACTGCTACAGGGAAGAAACTGTTAAGATGAAAAAAAGGAGGATAGGGAAAGAGAAGGGAAAGGGAAGGAAGGAAAAAAAGGAAGGATGAGGAAGGAAGGGAGTGGAGGTGGAAAAAGAAGGAATGAGGGGGAAGGAAGGGAAAGAAGGAATAAAAGGAAGGAGGTAGAATAGAATAGGTAGAATTAACTGCTACAAGGAACAAACCCCTATGGCTAAAGAAAGAGAGGGAGGGGATAGAAGAACGAAGAGAAAGTAGGGAAAGGGAAGCACAGAAAGGAGGGAGAAGGGGCAATGATGGTAAGAAAGGGAGTTAGAAAGAAATGGAAGGGAGGCAGAAACAAATAAAGGAAGGAATGAGGGGGGAGGAAAGGAAGAATGGAGAGGAAGGAAGGAAGGGAAAGAAAGAAGGAAGGGAGGGGTGGGTATAATGTACTGCTATAAGGAAGAAACTGCTACAATGAAAGAAAGCAATGAGGGGATAGAAGGAAGAAGAGAAAGTGGAGGAAGGAAGGAAGGAAAGAAGGGGGGGGCAAGGAAGTAAGAAAGGAGGGGAAGGAGGAGGAAGGAAGGAAGGAAGGGAAGAAAAGAGGGGGGGAGGAGGAAGGGAGGCAGAAAAGGAATAAAGGAGAGGAAGGAAGGGGAGAAAGGGGAAAGTAAGAAAGGAGAGATTGACTGCTACAAAAGACATTTAGTAGTTTACTCTAATGACCTTGCCATTAAAGTTTGCTGTTTTTATGAAATTGAGAAATGAAAAATAAAATACAATTTGTGTTCCTTGAAAATATGTAGCATTATAGTTGCAAGGAAGAGTTCCCATAATCCCCCATGTTGGACAGCAAAGCAGATTTACTAAAAGAATGAGAATGTTTACACATTAAAAAAAGTGGATTTGCTTTAATGATTCAATCACATGGAAAAGAAAACAATAGATTGCTTCTCACATGAGCCTCAACATCTCTGGAATGGGTACTCCCTTATAATCACCCTATATTTGCACTCCCTTATGCCGCATACACACGATTGGAATTCTCGTCGGAAAAAGCTCTGATGGTTTTCTCGATGGAATTCGGCTCAAGCTGTCTTGCCTACACACAGTCACACCAAATTCCGATCATTTATAACGTGGTGACATACAACACGTACGACGGGACTAGAAAAAGGAAGTTCAATAGCCAGTAGCTTCTCTCTCGTAGTTGATTCTGAGAATGCGTGATTTTGGGCTTGTCGGAATTGCATACACATGATCGGAATTTCCGATAGAAAGTTTTTCCGTCGGGAAAATTGAGAACATGCTATCAATTTTTGGCTGGAGGAAATTCGGACAGCTAAATTCTGATGGAGCATACACACAGTCGCATTTTCCGATGAAAAGCTCTCATCTGTCTTTTTCTGTCCGGAATTCGGATTGCGTGTACGCGGCATTACAGTTTCTTTCCTCCTCTGCAACCAGTACTGAAATCAGCAGTGTTGGCAACTGCAAGGGAGATGTGATGTACCTCTGGTCATTTGACAGTTCTCAGATCTAGGTGTCAATGGTACTAGCAAAACCTACCTCAGTGTTGGGTTGATTGATTTTGGCCAGTGGAACTAGTATGACCCGACTCGTTATCTACAGAACAAAAGCAGGGATTGATCTTCAATAAAGATTGATGCAATCTATGCCACACGTAAAGATAACCTAGAAGGGATAGTTTTCTCCTTTTCTCAGCAGAACTGGGACTTTCACTAAAATAAACATGTGTTTGTACAGAACGGTGACCTGTGCTATGCTCTTTCAGGTGAGGGATATTTATGTGCACCAAGAGATGATGAGCGTTGAGAACGGTTTGCTGACCCCGACATTGAAGGCCAAGAGAGCGGAGGTGGCAAAGCATTTCAGAAGTCAGATCGATGAGATGTACTCCAAGATCCAGGAATAATATGAACTGATCTGGCACAATACATGCACTTGTACTTGGCACAACCACCACCAGGATGGAGGCACCCGGAAGGCAGCTCTGACTTGTCATAGCCAGGATTGTTTTTATTTCAGATTCCAGCAAGTATTGGGACATCAAACGTCGGTATTCTATGAAAGCCTTCCAGTGACTTTACAAATGTGTATCTATGTATACGCTGTACAGTAATTCTGCTAAATATGTGGAATCGCTTCACTATTTTTTTTTTTTTTTAAGAATTAAAGGCTCTCTGTCCTGGGATGTTCACACACACCTCCCTGTATCATTTCAGCTGGATAAACACTACAACCTATCCATACAATCCAGCTGGGACAGTTTTAATTGTAAGATATTTTCCCACCATGTCACCTCACACAGCACTGATGAAATGTATGAATGTATCTACACAGCTGAAATACATAAGGGAGCTGTAGAACCTGTCAGGTATTTGTATTTTTGTCCATCCAGTACTGAGATGTACATAGGTCTGCCACACAGCACAGACATGTCTGGTAGGAGAGAAGACCTGATTTTTCTCTGCTGCAGTTCACACTCAAGGGTCCTGTCCCAAAGTCTGTGATTGGACAGCAAATGAAGAAGCATCAGACTGATGAGTTCACTCTGTTCTCCTCATATCAGCATGCCCCCTGTAAGCACGAGTACTGCATCACAGTTTAGGCCAATTGGCTCCTTGTATACACACAGTACGGTGCAAGAGTCTTAAGACAGGTGTGAAAAAATGCTGTAAATAAAGATTGCTTTCAGAAATCGTAACTAGTGTAATAAACTGTAGCAGTTTATTTTTTATCAATTAACAAAATAGAAAGCAAATGAACAGAAGAGAAATCTAAATCAAAATTTGGGCTGACCATCCTTTGCCTTCAAAACAGCATCAATTCTTCTAGGTACACTTGCACAGTTTTTGAAGGAACTTGGCAAGTATGTTGTTGTGCATAGTTGAGTCGCTTAGCCTTGTTTCCATAGCCTATGCACTAAAGCATAAGAACTGGGGTGCAGAAAATGGAAGCAGGTGTTCTGGAGTGAGGAGACAAAATTTGAAATATTTGGCTATAGCAGGAGGCAGTATGTTGGTGAAGGGCTGGAAAGCAGTACAATAATGAGTGTCTGTAGGCAACAGTGATGCATGCTTACTTCCCTTCCACATCGGAAGATGTCCAGCAGTGCCATCAGCACAGAACTGGTGGAAACCAGTGGGACCCAGGTACACCCATCTACTGTCCGGAGACATTTGGCCAGAAGTGGTCTTCAAAGAAGAATTGCAGGCAAAAAGCCATATCTCCAATGTTGCAACAAGACTAAGTGACTCAACTATGCACAAAAACATAGGAACTGGGGTGCAGAAAAATGGCAGCAGGTCCTCCGATTAATAAAAATTTGAAATGCTTGGCTGTAGCAATATGTTGGTGAAAGGCTGGAAGGTGGTACAATAATGAGTGTCTGTAGTGGTGGTGGGAGTTCCTTGCAAGTTTGAGGCTGCACTTCTCCAAATGGAGTTGGAGATTTGGTCAGGATCAATGATGTCCTCAATGCTGAGTAATACAAGCAGATACTTACCCAACATGCCATACTATCAGGGAGGTGTATGATTGGCCCCAAATGTATTCTGCAGCAGGACAATGACTCCAAAGATACAGCCAATGTCAGTCAATATCTTCAGTGTAAATAATATCAAGGAGTCCTGGAAGTGATGGTTTGACCCCCACAGAAGCTGGATTTCAAAATCATGGCATTTGTCTGGGATGACATGGAGAGGCTTTTGAGAAGATCTGTGCTTATTTCCTTCAATAGCTGTGTGCAAGTGTACCTAGAAGAATTGATGGGGACGTGAAGGCAAAGGGTGGTCACATCAAATATTGATTTGATTTCTGTTTATTTTTATCAATCAACAAAATGGAAAATTAACTATTAACACTTCTATTTCTAAAACATTCTTCATTTACAGCACTTTTCCACACCTGCCTAAAGCTTTTGCACAGTACTGTATGTGTATCACACTGAGGCAGCACGACTTGCAGAGCCTCAAATCACCCCCAAAGTCGCTCCGATTAGAACGGTTCCATAGTACAGAACGGGATGCGACTTGTCAGGTGGCTAAGTCGCCTGTCAAGTCATCCCAGTGTGAACTGGCACTAAACGGTTTAATGAATACAGAGATGTAATAATTTGTGCCAGTCCTATATGCCTGGAGTTCACCTTTAACATTACATCCTTACTAACTGCTAAAAAGGTCTCTATGCTCAGCTGCTGTGTGAATGTTATTTAAGCCCTGGTCTTTTTAATTTGATAATAAAATGTATAAAATACTGCTATGACAATGTATATGTTTTGACACTAAAAGTTGTGCTCCAGGAAAAAAAAAAAAAAAAAAAAAAAAAAAAAGAAGCTGTAACACCGGATAGACTGGGAAAGATGGACAAAAACAAGAAAAGTTCACCTTTCATGAACACAACAGACTACCATGGCAAACGAAAACCTTAGTTAGACGGTATTTCTACAAGTCTTTCAGGACAGCACCTGGAGAGCGCGCAGCTCCACCAACTTCCCAGGAAACACTGCAGTCATTCCTTGTTACTGAGTACCTCCAGCCATGCTGAAATTATATAAACAGAACATAGCAACCACAACACATTAACATTTATAACCCAAGGAAGGGTCAATGGCGCAGTCCTGAAAGACTCGTAGAAATACCTTTATCGATAAGTCTAACTAAGGTTTTCTCACCTCATCTTTCAGGACAACACCTGGAGATGATAAACGAGTACTTACTCTTAGGGAGGGACCTTCCTGCCAAATGACTGCTCTGCTGCAGAGAGCAGGTCCATCCTATAGTGACGAGTAAAGGTGGAATAACTCACCCATGTGGCTGCCAAACAAATTCGCCCTGGCAAAGCTCCAGCTCGTTCCACCCAGGACGTAGTTACAGCCTGAGCTGAATGGGCCACTACCCCTGCAGGAGTTCTGTTTTTTTGCAACCCTATAAGCTTTGTGAATAGCCATCCGAAGCCACCTACCAATCGTGCTTTTAGAAGTTCCGTAATCCTTACGAGATCCAGAAATAAAACAAAAAAAAAAGAATTGGATCTTCTAAACTCCTTTGTTACCTCTCTTTACATCCAGACTATGAAATTCCCTTTCTTTAGGGCCTGTTGGATTTGAACAGAACATTGGTAGAATTATCTCTTGAGACCTGTGGAAAACTGAAGCAACCTTCGACAAAAAACCCCTGTTCTGTCCTCAGTACTACCCAATCTGGGAAAACTGTCAAGAAAGGCTCAATGATAGATAATGCCTGAAGTTCACTGACCCTTCTAGCCGAAGTGACTGCTATCAGCAGTGTTAGCTTTAAGGACCACAATTTAATTGTGGCTTCTTCTGATGGTTCAAAGGGTCTTCTAGTCAGACCCTGCAAAACAACTGATAAATCCCATTTGGGAAAACACTTAAAAGGAACTGGTCTAGCTCTAACTAGTGCCTTGAAAAACATGATGATCCAAGGGTCATGAGATAACCATCTCTCTAAAAAAAAAAACTGATAGTGCAGCTACCTGATCTTTCAAGGTGCTTGCTGCCAAACCCTTCTCTATTCCGTCCTGTAGACATTCCAGAACCAAAATGTTCTCCTTTGGAAGGTAATGTTTTGAATTACAACCGAAACTGAAGCATTTCCAGGTCTTAAAATAAATGGCCCTTGTGACCTTCTTCCTGCTATTTAGCAGGGTACAAGTTAAATTATAGGAAAAACCCTTACTCCTCAGGATTTGCCCCTCAGTAACCAATCTGCTAACTTGTGTTGCCCTACGTTGGGATGCAGAAGGGGACCCTGAGTCAGCAAGCCCCTTTGGACCGGAAGTAACCAATGAGACTCTACTGCCAATTTTAGGAGGACTGAAAACCAAACCTCTTGGGCGAATATGGGCCACTAAAAATAGGATTTTTTTAACAGCTTACCTGTAAAATCCTTTTCTTGGAGTACATCATGGGACACAGAGCCATAGTAGTTACTATATGGGTTATCAGGTGATGGACACTGGCACAAGCTAAGATAAGAAGTCTACTCCCTATTTAACCCCTCTCACTACTGGGTGTACCTCAGTTTTTGTAGCAAAGCAATATACGTGTATTAGAAAGGGGGGGGGGGGACTTTATGTCCAGTGATGTACTCCAAGAAAAGGATTTTACAAGTAAGCTGTTATAAAAATCCTATTTTCTTTATCATACATCACGGGACACATAGCCATAGTAGTTACTATGTGGGATGTCCCAGAGGAATGCCAACTGCAGGGAGAGACACACAACAAAAGTAGAGCACCATGAGACTAGAGGACTTATACGGCTGCCTGCAGCACACTACGCCCAAAGGCAATATCCTCACGCTTTTTTACATCCACCTGATAGAATCTGGTAAATGTATAGACTGAAGACCAAGTTGCGGCCTTGCAGATTTGAGCCATGGAGGCTTAGTGATGCACTGACCATGAAGCACTAACAGCCCTAGTGGAGTACGCTTTGATTTAAGCGGGTGGAATCTTCTTCTTCAAACCATAAGCTTGAACAAATACTTCCCGAATCCATTTAGAAATAGTATATTTTGATGTTGCCTGTCCTCTTTTAGGACCTTCAGGCAACACAAACAAAACATCACTCTGAGCAGTCACCTTCAAGTAGACTGACTACTCTCACCACATCCAGAGAATTAGTGATTTCTCTTACGTAGAACAGGGCTCTGGAAAAAATGAAGGCAGAATAACATCCTGGTTTAAATGAAAACCTGACACTACCTTCAGTAGAAAATTAGGATGAGGGGGCAATACTACCTTATCCTTGTGAATTATTAAATATGGCTCTTTACAAGAAAGAGCAGCCAACTGATACCCTTCTTGCAGAATATATGGCTACTAGAAAAATTTGTTTCCTTGTCAAAAGGACCAAGAGAATATGCTGTATCAGCTCAAAAGGCTGGGTTCAGGGGTGACCTAATCGGGGCATTAAGCCGCGTTACCCCTGAATAAAACTACAAACCAAAGAATGCAAAGCAAATGGTCGTTGAAACAATACTGATAAGGTCTAGACCTGGCCTTTGATAGTACTCAAGGCCAGCTTCATCTCTAACCCCATCTGCAGAAAGTCAAGGATTTTACCTATGACATACTTCCTGGGGTGCCAACCCCTGGATTCACACCAGGAGACATATGCCTTCCAGGCTCTATAATATATGACTCTGGAGGCTGCTTTCCGTGCATTAATCAAGGTAGATACCACAGAACCTGATAGCCCATGCTTCTTCAGAATGTGTTTCTCAATAGTCAAACCATTAAATTTAGCATTAGTAAGGTAGAATGGAATACCGGACCTTGCGTGAGAAGGTCTGGATGTGGTGGTAGGGTCCATGGTTCCATCAGAAATTCTTTGGATGTATTTATCCAAAATTATCCGCAAACAGCCGTTCATCGTGAAAAGGAAAACTAGCCAGGAGCTTTTTGCATGGCTCCTCGGCTGACCAATTTTTCAACCATAAGATTCTACGCATATGTACCAGCCCAAGTCTAAAGGCGCGAGGCCTGAAGGATAGACTCTCTCATGGCATCTATTGCAAAACATAATGCGGCTGGTAATTCGGCTAAATACTGGGTCTGCTGATCAGGAATAACCTTGAGCAGCTGTTTAAACTGGTCTCTCAAGGATTGACATACACCAATTGCTACCAGCACAGGCTGAGTCACTGAACCTGCCAGAGAAAAAGTGTTTTTTTAATAGGAATTCCAACTTTTTGTCCATTGGATCCCCGATCATTTGAGCATTGTCTACCGGAGAAGTCAAACTTTTATTCACAGAGGATATAGCAGCGTCAATTGCTGGTATGTCCCACTTTTTAGTGAATTTCTCCTCCATAGGATAAAGTGTTGAAAACTTTTTAGGTGGAAAAAAATGCTTATCTGGGTGATCCCACTCAAAATACATAAGCTTTTCCAGCAATGAATGGACAGGAAAGGCATGCACGGCTTGAGGAGGCTTTAGCAAACCCAAAGAAGAAGTAGGCTTATCAACCGACTCAGTTAAGGGTAGCAAAATTGTGGAACAGACCATCTCAGTAAGAGATTGCACCAACAATGTATCAGATTGTGAAGCTGATTCTTCCACATTTGACCCCTCAGAAGAGGAGTCATCAGCCTCTTCATGGTCCGCTGAAGGAAATTCCTCTTCCCCCACCCCGAGATCCTCAGTTTGAGGTCCCTGGGTAATGGAAGGGGACCTGCCGCATTTTGTCCCACACTGGGATGGGATTAAAGCCACTAACCTATCTCCCAAACCTATCATGGCTGCCGACAAAAACTTCGTGTTGGAAACAGTTGCAACACTTGACGGCTTGGATGCCTCACTCTGACCAACCACCTCAGATCTCTCAGGGGAGGATGCCATTGTAGAGATGAGTTTAGGCTTTTTAGAGCTTGAAAGAGTCCCTCAAGCCCTTTTTTGGAGTGTTTCTACCTCCCCCTCATGACCATAGCCCGATGCACAAATGCAGAGTACTACCAGAAGAAACTGCACCCAATGCTTGAGCAAATAGTCCAGCAACTGCCACTGCTATTAGTGCTCAGCCTAGTGCCTTAGTAAATGTGCCAAGGGAATGCCTGTGTCACCACTTACATGCCCCATTTTTGCTCGTGTCCCTCCGACAGTTGCAGACAGCAAAATGGAGCCTTTTAAAAGTACTCCTGCGCTGGATGTTGCCGCACGCTAAGCCACGCTCTCTCCGTATACCGCACCCCCTCTAAAACAAAAAAACGCATTTCTCGCACGTGGGCTTTGTGATCCGATGGGGTCGACGTGTGTATTGGCGGCGAGGAGGCTGTGACAAAGCGGTGTGAAAATGGAGCAGCATCCACTCATCATTTCTGGCTTCCCCCTCTATCCAGAGAGAGGGGGAGAGCTTCTGTCCAGGTGGGGGGTGTTTCAGGAAAAAATCCCCCCCCCCCCAAACACCTTACTGGAGGCCTGAGATTGCTCGCCAGAGGGAAGACTGCAGCTTCTGCTGATTACAGAGTGATCTGAGGAAAGCATGAAAGGTGCGTGCTCTATACACCTGCCAGTGGTGACTTTTAGGCATAACAACATTTACATTTTAAAAGTACACAATTCAGAAAAGAATTAAAAATTTCTTAGAAATCTCCACTTACCTTTCCCACCGTAGGGATTCTGTGGTAAAACCAACAGACCCAATCTTCACCCCTCACGGTGGGCTCTGTTAAAAAACCTTCAGGAACCGGGGCCCCTTTTTATCGGGGGATCCACATTCCTGGTCCGTAAAGCACCCCACCAGGAAAACTTTATGGCTAAAAAACCAAAGCACTGGATCCCGGGGTCCAGCTCTCTAAAAAGAGAAGCGTTACGGGTTAAACCTAATTTCTTCCACCACGAGGCCCAGGTACCATTCAATTCGGCCTGAAAAGACACCTTTTAATGGATCCGGTTTGAATAGCTTTCCCCAGCAAGGAATATTCCAGTGTAGCTCACCACACCACATCTTTACTCGTGACCAACACCTAAGACACTGGCAAAAAAAAACTGAGGTACTCATAATAGTGGGAGGGGTTATATAGGGAGTGGACTTCTTGTCTTAGGGTGTGCCAGTGTCCATCACCTGAAGGTGGCCTATAACCCACATAGTAACAACTATGGGTCTGTGTCCCGGGATGTACGATAAAGAAATTAGAGTTGTCTTTTCTCCCTGTAGCTGCCTGAGTACTAATAGGATCATCTGTATAGGGGGAAAAGCATAACACAAACGGAAGGTCCTGCGCTGCCCATTGTGTCCAGGCCCTTCTCTTGGTCCTGCATGTTCAGAGAATAGTAGACCGGAACCTTTGCATTTGTTTCTGATGCAAAAAGGTCTATCTGGGGGATTCCCCATCTGTCCACTATCCACTGACTCAGGCTCCAATCAGACTCTAGCACCCTTTTTCTGCTTAAAAAGTCCGCTATCTGGTATAGGCTGCCCTTCAGATGTAATGCTTTTAGGGATGCCACGTTATCCTCTGCCCAGGTCAGAGTCTGTAGGGCCAAGTCTAGAAGACAACTGCTCCTTGTGCCCCCGTCTTGAGATGTAGGCCACTGCCGTGGCGCTGTCAGACAATACCTGGATGTGTTGGCCTCTGATCGTCTGTCTGAAGGCCCATAACCCAAGAAAATGGCCCTTAATTCCCTCCAGTTTTAGGATCTCCTGGATTCCTCCACTCACCAGGAACCCCGAGCCAACTGGTTCTCGAGATGTGCACCCCACCTCCAGGAGCTTGCATCTGTTGTCAGAATTTTTGCTGTGGGAAAAATCCAGGGCAAACCCTTGCTCAAATTCGTTTGATCCCTCCACCACCATAACTTTCTTTTTACTGGTGACGGGATCCTTATCTGTTTTTTCAAAAGACTCTCCGTAGGCCCAACTCTGTATAATCGCCTGTCAGAAGTCTCTCACATGGAGGCGGGCCCACTGAACAGCTGGGATTGAGGCTGTTAGAAACCCCAATGTGGACTTGACTGCTCGAACTGTAACAGCCAGATTTGTCTGCACTTACCTTACTACCGCCTGCACCCTTACCATCTTTTCTTCCGTGAGCAAAATCTTTTCCTGTACAGAGTCAATAACATGAAAATGATCACCTGAGAGGGAATTAGGCCTGAGTTTTCTTTGTTCAAAATCCAATCCAGACTCTCTAAATGGCTCTGTGCCCTTTTCAGATCCCTGCGTAAAAGATCCTCTGAGCTGGCAAACAAAATAAGGTCATCCATAGTACTACAGATACCCCTTCCAACCTGAGTGGTGCCAATGCTTCTGACATGATCTTCGTGAAGATCCTTGGAGAAGCAGAGAGACCGAACAGGAGAGCCCTGAACTGAAAGTGTGACACCACTCCCCCTGCTCTGATTGTCAGATGCAGATATCTCTGCGACGCTAGTGTTATGGGAACATGCAGGCATGCGTCCCTTAGATCTATGGAGGCTAGAAAGCACCCCGTAGGAAGGAGTTTCCTCATGGAATAAATTGTGTCCATACGAAACTTTTTGTACAGGATGGACCTGGTTAAGATTTTTAAATTCAGTATTAACCTGAATTTTCCAGATGGCTTCTTTACTAGAAAAACATGAAAATAACACTCTAGTTTTTCCTCCCCCTGGGGTACTGGGGTGATTACCTTCTGTTGATTTCTCCTGATCTCTGGGGAGCTGTGTCACATAAAAACGAGACGGTGGCTTTCCGAGAACTCCATCATGTAACCCTCCGAAATTACCTTGAGAACAAAACGCACCTGATGCCACCCCCTCCTACTGCGGAAGAACCGACTGAAGCCTACCCCCCACAGTCGGAAGACCGTCACTGGGTCTTTGCGGGGGGGGGGGGGGGACACCCCAGACTTCCCTCGACCCCTTTCCTTTGTGACCTCCAAGGTCTCTTTTGTCCTGTTTACCTTGAGTCCGGGTCTGGTAAGAAGGACGAAAATTCATTTTAGGTTGTGGTGTCATCTTCTTTTTGGCCAAAAAATAGGATTTTTTGTACTCACCGTAAAATCCTTTTCTCTGTAATTCACCGACACAGCCCCTCTCTGTAACAAATGCGTTGTTAGCCTTATAACTAGGAGAATACTAGGCATAGTTGTAACACAACACTCAGAACTCTTAGTTCCGCCCAGGGGGGCGGTCCCTCGGACTACAACCCCCCCACCCTGCAAAGCAGCCTCAGTACGTCAACAAGCAGTATAACGTAAAGATAAAAGGAGGGGCGGGTGCTGTGTCACTCTGTGAATTACAGAGAAAAGGATTTTATTGTGAGTACAAAAAATCCTATTTTCTCTTATATTTACCAACTTTGCGGCCAAAACAGGCATCAGCCGATGCACTGACGTCTACCTTGTAAAACTTGGTAAACGTGTGGGCAGACGACCAGGTCGCCGCTTTACACACCTGAGCAACCAACGTTTGGTGTCGGAAGGCCCAAGACCTTCCGATTGCCCTTGTGGAGTGGGCCGTGACCGGAAAAGGGGCACCTGCCCCTTCAAGGCGTAGGTTTCTACTACAATCTGTCTGATCCACCTGGAAATGGTGGCCGACGAGACCACCATGCTTTTCTTTGGACCAGCCACCGGAAAAAAGTGTCTAACTTCTGAAAAGGAGCCATGGCAGACAAATACACCTTCAGAGCCCTAACCACGTCAAGAGCGTGAAGGGTCACCTCCTTAGGGTGTTTCGGCTTAGGACAAAGATGGTAATACAATGTCCTCATTTGATATGAAAAGCCGAGACCACTTTCGGTAAAAAATGGATAACCGGATAGGGTGACTTGCAGGACAAGGCCGCCAGTTCCGAAACCCTCCTGGCCGATGTGATGGCCACTAGAAAGACCACTTTCTGGGAAAGGGTCAACAGGGGAATCTCCCTGATGTTTTTAAACAGCGGCATTTGAAACGCCGACAACAGGTTCAAATCCCATGGGGGTAACGGTGGACGCACCGGTGGGACTACATGATGCACCCCCTGAACGAAGGTACTCTCTAAGGAGTGCGATGCCAGGGGTCGTTGAAAAAAGACAGCTAAGGCTGAAATTTGCCCTTTGATGGTGCTCAATGCCAATCTCTGGTCTAGTCCTTGCTGGAGAAACAGCAGCATCCTAGCTATGGAAAAGGAGCACGGATGCCATCCTTTCTCCTCACACATGGAGATGTAGGCCTTCCAGGTACAATTGTATATCTTCCGAGAAGATTTCCGTACTCTCAACATAGTTGGAATCACCGAGTCTGACAGACCCCGGGCTCTCAATAGCCATGCACGTTAAAGCCAGCGATGGTAAAGCAGGATGGAGAATCGGACCTTGAGACAGAAGGTCCTCTCGCAACGGCAGTCGCCAGGGAGTGTCTGCCACCAGACGCACCAGGTCTGTGTACCAAGGACGCTGAGGCTAATCTGTGGCAACCACACTGGATCCCCTCGGCTTCCACTCTGCGAAGCAGACGTGGCAACAGTTTCAGTAGAGGAAAGGCATAGATCAGCTGGTACTGATCCCACAGAGCCACCAGCGCGTCTGACGCATCGGCCCACGGATCTCTTGTCCTGGACACGAATCTCGGCACTTTCCGATTGAGACGGGAGGCCAGTAGATCCACGTCTGGTGTGCCCCACTTCAGGCACAGCAACCTGAATAACTCCAGGTGCAATGCCCATTCTCCTGGGTCCAGCATCTGTCGACTCAGATAGTCCGCCTGCCAGTTAACTCCCGAGATGTAAATAGCAGACAGGTCCAGTAGGTGCCGCTCTTTCCACCGAAGTATATGAGCGACCTCTCGTGCAGCGGCTGAGCTTCTTGTTCTCCCTTGGTGATTGACGTACGCCACAGCCATGGTGTTGTCTGACTGTATCCTGATCGGACGCCCTTGAAGTCTCATCGACCATGTGTAGAGGCACAGCTTGATCGCTCTCAATTCAAGCAGATTGATCGGCAACTCGGATTCTTCCGTCGACCAGAGGCCCTGAGCCGACTGAACCCCCATCACTCCACCCCAGCCGGATAGACTGGCATCCGTCGTGATCACCGTCCATTTCAGAGGAAGGAACGATTTTCCGGACTGAATCACCGGGGATCTCAGCCACCAAATCAGTGAGTCTCTGACTGACTGGCTCACCTGGATCTGTCGATCCAGAGACAACTGAGATTTGTCCCATTTTGTCAAAATCTCCTTCTGCAGGACTCTGGTGTGGAACTGGGCATAATGTACTGCCTCGAAGGAAGATACCATGAGCCCCAGTACTCACATGCAAAAGCGAAGCGACGACCACCTGCAGTTCATCAGAAGTTTTACCGCGGATCTGAGAGTCTGCAATTTGTCTGAAGGAAGAAAAACTCTCGCTTTCCTGGAGTCCAACAGCAATCCTAGGTACTCCAGAAGCTGGGTCGGCACAATCTCCGACTTTTTGAGGTTCACAGCCACCCAAATTCTTGCAGGGTCTGCATGGTGATCGCCACATCCTCCTCTAATTCTGAGGCAGAAGATGCCCTTAGGAGATCGTCTAGGTATCCAACGATCGTGATCCCACGTTGTGGCAGCAACACCAAAACTGGAGCCAGTACCTTGTTAAAAAGACTTGGGGGGCTGATGCCAGACCCATTGGTCGGATAACCGGGCTGCAAACTCCCGAAGGCGACCCCTCCCCCCGAGACACGGGGGCAAACCTTCATGCGGTAGCGCTTTTATTCGCAGGCTTGTGATTCCAGGGACATTTTTGAATGTCTGTGGGTGTCCGGTCAGGCTGGGGAGGTTTTGTCGAAGCTCTGGGCGGATGAAAAAGCTACTTGTGAGCGGAAAAAGAGGGCCCTTGCCTACGGCGTGGCTCCTTAGCCTTCCTGGTCTGTGGGAGTAGGGTACTCTTACCACCGGTGGCATTTTTAATAGTGTCATCTAATGAGGCTCCAAAGAGCCGGTCGCCAAGGAAGGTAAGATCCGTCAGGGCTTTTTTGGATGCCTGGTCAGCAGGCCTCAGCACCACAGCTGACACTGAAGCCCTGGATAACAGAGGGAGAGTATCCAGGGCCGTGTCACAGACGTACTTAAGGCCTTGCACTAGTTGGTCAGCTAGTTCCGCGCAGACAGGGGAAGCCTGTTGCTCTCCCAATTCGCGGTGCAAAAGTTTTTCCCACTCAGTCAGTGTCTGCGACACCAGTGCGGATGCCAGTACAAGTCGCACGGCTGACCCCACAACCGTAAACAAGGAACGAGCCACTGCCTCGGCCTTCCTGTCCATGGGATCCTTGATGCAGGAGTCTCCTCAACTGGGATCATGGTTACTTTAACCTGGATACTGGGGGGTCCACGACCGGAGGAGCCGACCACTTTTTGAGAAGGCTTTCCTCAAAGGGGTAACGCACGCCATGTATTTGGGGACCGAATAGGTCAGTTGCAGGCGACCCCATTCCTTGTAAGTGAACTTGTCAAAATAAGTCAGATACGGGAACACCTTAGGTGAACGTGCTGGCTTGTGGGACCCAAAAGGGATCGGTACATCAGCAGAGGGATCCGCTGGTTCCTGAATCTTCAGGGTATCACGCACAGCTGTGATAAGTGCTCCAACAAGCACTTTGTCACGCCCGGACCCGGACAGGGACTCATCCTCACTATCCGAATGGTCCTGGTCAGCGTCGTCTGACAAGACAGAGCAGGGGTCACCAGCCTCAGCAGGAGTCTGTGCCAGAGCTCTCCCCAGAGGACGGGGGGGGGGGGGGGGGGGCAGGGGCCACTTTTTATCACCTTTCGGCCCCCGCACCGCCTCCATCTTGCCTCCAACAAAGGAATTGAGGACCGCTGTCAGGGTGTCCATAGGTGACCTGGTTGCAATTGCCTGGATTTCGGGGGAAGAAACACCAGTTTCTGAAGCCATGCTGACCCTACCCTGTCTGCCACCCGAAAGGGACTTAGGACAGTGACAGTCCCACCCTCCTTGCTGCCGCCGACTGAGCGGCTCTAACCCGCCGGACTCACCACCCTGAGGGGTTCTGCTCTGTTCACAGCAGTGCCTGTAGACCCTTAGTGCTCCCAGGTGCAGAGGAATACAAACTGTCGGTGGCAGTCAGTGAGAACGATCGTTAAAACGATCTGAAAAACGCGCTCAGACTATATAAAAACGGCCACCCAGCGTCCAGTAAAACAGACAGGAAGCTGAAAGCACATGTAGCTGCTTGCAGGAGAACACTGAACGTGCTCAGGCTTCTAGAAAATGCCCGCCAGTGTCCTGAATAGGGAAGCACTGGGAAAATGGCCGCTTGAAGCCCAGAATATCTGCTGCCCTTGCCCACACCTAAAATGGCCGCCGGACAGCTTCCATGAGGGACAGAGACAGAAACATGGCTGAGACACGGCGCTGCACCGAAGACACAGCCAGACCATCGCAGGTACCTCCCAGGAGCAAAACACACAGGATCCAGGCACCACCAGCCAGCCAGTCCCCTATCCCAGGTGAGAGCCCTCAGGGATCTTACACACACACACACCGCTCAGTACCACATGCAGCATCCTCCCGTGAGGGGGAGGGGAGGGAAGATAGAGACAGGGGAAAGAAGAGACCTCCCAGGGAATGCCCAGCTGCTCAACCCCAACGGGGCAGGGAGAGCTGTACTTACCAGTCCTGAAGCTGGGAGACATTCCATTGTAGATCTATACCCGATCGGTACAGGGTAGCTACTGGCCTCGGCATACTACGACGCAGACATCAGTATCGCGGTCATATGTACGCCCCGGAGCATAAAAGCTCACGACCACCTCTGGAGCTGAAGTATGTCGTGGCCTGCCGAGCTGTAGCTGCGACCTGCACACGCTTGATGGCCAGACTGGGGAGACTACAATGATAAGGGTATCCAGCCTGTCACCCAGCCGGCTGTTGATAGTAGATCACAGGATCATTCATCTTGCGCAAAAATCCAAGCTTCTGCGCCAAAAAAAAAAAAAAAAAAAAAAAAAAGGACCGATGGGCCCTCAGGGTTCCTAGGTCCTTCTCCTTTACTAGGCAAAGTAAAACTGAGGTTGCTTTGCAGGGTGGGGGGTTGTAGCCTGAGGGGCCACCCCCCTGGGCGGAACTAAGAGTTCTGAGTGTTGTGTTACTATGCCTAGTATTCTCCTAGTGATAAGGCTAACAACCCATTTATTACAGAGAGGAGCTGTGTCGTCGGTGAATATAAGAGACATGTTTTTTTTCTTATCCGCTGTTCTATCTAGAACCGCGTCAAGATCCGGGCCGAATACCAGATCCCCTCGAAGGGTAGGATGCAAAACTTTGTTTTGGAGGCCGAATCCCCCGAGCAGGTCTTGACCCACAAAGCTTTTCTAGCGGAGTTAATTAAAGCTGAAATTCTTGCAGACATCTTCATTGACAAAGCCAAAGCATCCACCATGTAAACTACTGCCTTTTGCAGGACTGGCAGAGTATCCAACAAATCTTTTACGAGAGGTACCTGCCTCAATATGGCCCCTTAGTTGTTCCAGCCAATGCTCTAAACTCCTGGCCACCACTGTAGATACCATAGCTGGTTTGAGATTAGCTAGTGTAGAATCTCAAGCCTTTTTCAAGAAAGAGTCAGCTACCTGCGAGAAAGCTGCATCAAGTTTACGTCTCTTGTTCCAAACTTGTGCGCTGTTGTCAAATTGAAATCTCCTTTTAAGAGACCTGGAAAAGAAAGGGGCCCTCTCTGGATCCTTCCATTGACTCTTTATAGAATCTGTCAGCACTTTATGCACCGGGAACGCACAATTCTTGACCTCGTTCATACCCTGATACATCTTGTCATGTAGGGACAATTGGGTCTTATCCTCTTTAACCACTTTCAGACCAGACCACTTTTTTGCAATTCGGCACTGCGTTGCTTTAACTGACAATTGCGTGGTCATGCGACGTGGCTCCCAAACAAAATTGACGTCTTTTTTTTCCCACAAATAGAGCTTTCTTTTGGTGGTATTTGATCACCTCTGTGGTTTTTATTTTTTGCGCTATAAACAAAAATAGAGCGACGATTTTGGAAAAAAAAAACGCATTATTTTTTACTTTTTGTTATAATAAATATCCCCCAAAAATAGATAAAAAAAAATTTTTTCCCTCAGTTTAGGCCGATACGTATTCTTCTACATATTTTTGGTAAAAATAAAAAAAAAATCGCAATAAACGATTATTGATTGGTTTGCGCAAAAGTTATAGCGTTTACAAAATAGGGGACAGTTTTATGGCATTTTTATAAATTTTTTTTTTTTTTACTAGTAATGGCGGCCATCAGCGATTTTTATTGTGACTGCGACATTATGGCGGACACATCGGACATTTTTGGGACCAGTCATTTATACAGCAATCAGTGCTATACAAATGCAGTGATTCCTGTGTAAATTACACTGGCAGTGAAGGGGTTAACCAGGAGGTGGCAGTGTAGGGGTTAAGTGTTCCTAGGGGCATGTTACTAACTGTGGGAGGGGGCTGGGCTTTGTGTTAGTGAACACTGATCTCTGCTCCAATCACATGGAGCAGAGATCAGTATCACTTGTTGCTAGGCAGAACGGGGAAAACGCTGTGTACAACGGCATCTCCCCGTTCAGCCGCCCCGTGAGACGATCGCGGGTATCCCCGCGGCGATCGAGTCCGCGGGACCCGCGACCGGACTCACAGGGGTCCCGACCGGCACGCACTCTATGGCAGGGTGGCAAATAAAAATGGACGTACCTGTATGCCAATATGCCTGTCTGTGCCATTCTGCCAGCGTACATCAGCGTGCGCCGGTCGGGAACTGGTTAATATTTAGGGTCGTATGTATGGTTTTTAGAAGGTCTTCTACCTCTTCCAAAGATAACCTATAACGAGAGGGAGAAACCTCTTTTTCCTCACTTTCCCCATCTGATCCTGATGACTCATTTTTCTCCTTCTCCTCAGACTCACTAACCATTCTTCTGGCTGTAGAGGAGGTGTGAGCACTGGGTGGAGAACTCTCTGCTGACTGTGCTACCGGGACGTTTGTCCAGATAGGAACAGAAGGATTGAAACGTATCTTCCAATTCCTTACGGAAAGAAGTGAGCATCTCACTAGGCTGGACAGAGGGCTCTTTAATGGAAGTTTCCTCTCTGACCAGATCTGCTATGCAAGTTTTGCACAACGGCTTAGACTTTTCTTTAGATTTTGTCTGAAAAACACCAAACACTTTGTAAATAAGCTGTGCATACGATCTTCTGGCTAGCAGATCCTTGAACAAAACAGTGACACAAAAACATATCTCACAAAACACCACTGCTGTAAAACAGACACACGCTGCCCCGAGAAATCACCCATACAGTGTGGGCAGGCTCAACTCCCCCTCCTCCCCACAAAGGAGGAAGGGAGGGAAATTAAACAAAACATAACCCAGGTATTATAGAGACCCCTGTCTCTTCTACCTGGGTCTGGCTGGTGCATGTGGCTCCTGCTGCTGGCCGAATGACGGCCACAGCGCGGATGTGAATTCCCGGGAGGCCGTCGTATGATGCTACAGCTCGCGCAGCGCACGCTGTGATCAACGAGTCACTGAGACTCAGGTGATCACCGATCCGAGTAAGGGGCCGGTCCCCTTACCATGTGATCAGCTGTTAGCCAATGACAGCTGATCACATGATTAAAACAACAGCTTGGTGATCTTTTTGTTTTTTTCTCCTCACGCTGACAGCGGACGAGGAAAAAAAAAAGCCGATCACTGGCTTATCTTAAATGGACATGGGTCCTGAAAAGGCAATAATGCCTCATTTATAGAGTCTAACAGTGCCCACAAGTGCCACCTAACGATGCCCACCAGTGGTGCCAATCAGTGCCACCTAGAAGTGCTGCCTATCAGTGTAACCGATCAGTGCCCATCACTGCCGCCCATCAGTGCCGCCTCATCAGCGTACAATGACGGACAAAAAATTATTTTTTTTTAAAAAATTCTGTCTTTTTACATAAAAAAAATAAAAAATTTGCACAGGTGATCAAATACCACCAAAAGAAAGCTCTATTTGTAATTCAAAGTGCGACAGCGCTGAAAGCTGAAAATTGGTCTGGATAGGAGGGGGGTTTAAGTGCCCAGTAAGCAAGTGGGTAAAGAATACAAATACAAAAAAAACAAAAAACAAAATGCTCCTAAGTTCTGTTTTGCAGCTTTTGGGCTTAGATCAGCTCTGAATATTGTCAGTCCTGTCCAGTTGTATTTGTATAAACTACTGACCCCCCCCTCAAATTTATGGAAAAAAATGGCACATTACACGTTTATAAAAAAACAAAACATTAAAAATACTTTTCTTGCCTGGGTTCTGCCTGTGGCCCCTAGGTGAGGGTGTTGTCATCGACCTTCCCGAGAATACAAAATTTTGGAAAATGTTCCAACTTTGTGCAAGGATTATCAGTGCTCCCAAGAATTTGCCAGAATAACTGGGACATCATCCTTACCTAGGCAGTGGAAAGAGAGAATATTTTTTTTTCTCCTCCTAAAGCATTTGCGTGTTTTAATTTTAAAGTGGATGTAAACCCACTCTCATCCTTTCTAAACTACTGCAATATTGGTTATCTAGAAGGATATACATGCCTCCTGCATGTATACTTATCTGTCAAATGTCTCCCCTCTGTCCGCTATGAGACCCAAAAAAATTGCAGATTTTGTGGGTGGGTCTTTTTTCCAGGGCTCAGTGGGTGGAGTCGTGATGTCAATAGACTCCCCGCCCACCTCTACATTCCCCTTCTCAACTTGCAGTTTCTCCTGTGTATTTCTTAAACTGAAGTTCTGCTATGACCTCTAACATCCAGTCAAAACCCAGAAAAGTCCCCACATGACTTCAGCATGCCAAATCATGCTGAGGTGTGGAACAGCCAATCCTTGCAGAGCAGCAGAAGAAAGGAGTGGGAGGGAATTAAAAAATAATGCATGTCTCTTAGGCTAGTGCACGAGATATGTAAATCACCTGTCAATCACAGCAAGGGGGAGGATTTGACAAAGTTCTTCTCGGTTTGTCAAGATTTATCTCCCTGAACAATAAAAGAAGATTGCTCAGAGCTGGATTAACTCATTGTGGCAAGACTGGGCTCAAATGATAGGAAATCTTATACTCTACATTATGACATCAATTTTTTTTGGGGTTCACATCCACTTTAATGTGCAAAGTGTTGTTTTTATATGGGGGGAGCAACTAATGAATAAGTGGATCTTGCATTTTGTCTCAGTCAAGTAATTGCTTCCTCGATCTTTCTATAAAAAAATACAAATTACAACTTATTAAAACTTCTGTCTTTTATTACCAACAGACATTTACATTTGTAAAAAGATATTTCTGATGAAACTAGACAAAAAAAAAAAAAAAAAAAAGAGAGGGCTACAAAAGCAAAGAACAACAGGCTGGTACAATAAGAGGACACAATAGTACAATTCATTACAGGGATTTTTGGTTTAAAAAGGAAAACAATATCCTATTGTCTACAAATTTATAATAATGGAGGTGTGCATTTATTTTCTGTAGGACGATTGATGGGAGGTTTGTTGGCTGAATGTCTTGTGATCTTACCTAAAGGGTCAGTCCAACCAAAACTGATCATTTATGAGCAAATCACGTTGGCTTGATCATCCCACAATCTCTTAAACCTGCCATAATCCTTACAATCTCATTGTATGAGCTACTTTAGATTTAATGTAGTGCCGGAATGTGCCTAAACATTCTTTTAGTACCCAATCAGGCAGGCCTTGTGCACTAGAGCATTGTTGGTTTGGCTAAAGGAGATTGCACAATCAGAAATCAAGCATGCCCAAAAACATCAATATAAAACAAAAATGATGCAATGAACTGTGTTTTCCAAATACCAAAGAAAAGTTAAGAGGACAACGGTTGTGTGGAAAGTAAAGAAGTCCAAAATAGGAGGGTCTCGTATGGTAAACTGGGCCAACTGTGAAACACCCCACCACATTAGGCAATGGTATTGTAAAATAAAAAAAAGGACTGCACAACATTTACACACCCAGTGGCATGCACCGTTCTAAAACAACCTACGGTATATCATGGCAATATTGATTTGAATCAGATGACTTTTGAAGGACTTTTTTTTCCCCACTGCAAGGCAAATGGGTCACAGGGGATCTTTATGTCCTTTTTCTGGACCAAAACCACTTTGCACCACTTGCGGCCCTCTGGCTGCCACAGACGTATCTGGTTTCCATCGACAATTGGGAACAAGAGTGGTTCCCAGTCATGTGGCCACAATGTTAGCTATAATGTACAAATCACATGCAGGCTTGAGGCTTCAAGGACAAAATGAGCCTTTGAACTGCAGATGGCACTGCTGCCTGAAGGTGGCAGTGTTCATCTGTTTAATACTGTAATTGTCAGATACAAAAATAGGGTTACAAAATTTTTTCCAAAAAATACATCTGAAATACAAAAGAAATGTGGCCCAGGCAACCAGGCATCATTGACTTCTGGTCATGAAAGAATTAATGCACACTTCAACTCCAATTTTTATATGTTAAAAACAGAGCTCAATGGGAAAGTGGGCTGTCACTTTAAACGAAATGCTAGCAGGACTTAGTGCTACCTGAATCTTGATTAAAGCCAGCTAGCATCAAACTTTAATGCGACAGCCAGCTCTCCAATTTAGATCTAGGTTTAAAAGATAAGTTCACCTTTCCGGAAAACAAAAAAAGAAAAGAATTGCACACATCTTTGCAGAAAAAAAAATGTGCATTTATTATTTTTTCTCTAAAAAGGAGCCTGGAATGTATTTCACCCATTAACAGTGGATCAGGGGTAAAATATCAGGCTTATGCAGACAAGCCTTACAGCTTTCAGCCTACTCAACAATGGCTGGCTGTTTCAAAGCTGCAGGGCTTGTGAATGAACTACGAGAGCACTCTTCAGCGTCCTTGCAGTTTTTTCAGGTTTCAAGACAGCCGTGGTGGCTGACATTATTTGTATCTCATTCATTCACAGGAAACTGTTCATGCATTACCTGGCTGTGCGGGTGGAGCCTCGCATGACCATACGCTTTTAAAAAAAGTGACAGAGGGTACGGGGAGAAGATTCCTGCCCACTGTCACACTGATGGGGTTTGGGGAAATTGGTGGCAGGATATGGAACATGTTAAGCTAGCCATACATGGATCCAAATACCCTGCTGAACCGGACACATTTTGATCCATGTATGGGCAGGATGATCGTACTCAAGTTGATCCATCGATAGACTTGGGTACAAGCAGCATGTCAGATTTCTTTACATACAATAATTGCCATAGGCTATAGCCGCTAGCAGTGACCATTGTATGCTGCTGACTAGGAATGCTCCCCGCACTCCTCACTAGCAGAATACAAAAGCACAGTGGGAGGCATACCCCCATCAACGAAAAAAGGGGGTGAACTAATGTGAAAAACCAAAACTCACTACGAATGGTAAAAATAGATGTAAAATATAAAGGATGTGAGAAGCCTCCAACATATATAAAAAAGTGTTCTCACACAGAAATAAGTATTGTAAATAAGAAGGTATATGGCGCTAACTAAAGGTTAAATAAGCAAAATAGAAGTAAATATAAATACAACACATTGTCAGTAACTGACAGGGATGTGCTGCAACTTCAACCCGAGTCTGCCTGGAGGCCGCTCTGAGATGAAGTAGAAGTACCAGCAGCAACCCAGCGGCGTTCCAGGGTCTCCGTGGCGTCCTGGGGGCAGCCATTACAAACAAGGAAGCAGCGTGCTGGCGCGTGCACACGGATACAAGACGTCAAAGAGGTCTTTTGCATGTGGGTAAATGTCAGTTTTTGTGATTCTCTGGATGAAAGCCAGTCATGTGAAGTTTTAAGCAATGCTAAAGCCATCCCTCTTTATTTCATGCCCTTACCGCATCTGATGAGCCGGAAGCCATCTTCCAAAAATCCCACTATTGCTTTGGCGATCGCTGGAGGTCGATTGATTGTGGGGATTATCTACTCCATACTAAAGCTCGATTTGACCCGTAGGGGACTTCATTTGAGGTGAGAGATGGTGGAAAAGAGTGGCGCAATTTGGATAGTGATAGCTATTGGATGAAGTGGACACCAATGGATTATATTGCACTTTTTATATATATGAACTGTTATATGGAGATCTGCTCCCTTCTCATTGGAGTTCGATTGCACCTTTTGGACATTGCATCTTATTATGTTACATGCACTTTATGAGATAATTGGATGCTAAGAGTTTTTTTTATCACATTTGTGTTATCTATTTGCACTTTATAAATTCTATTGCACTTTATATTGCTAGCAAGTGTGCTTTATTGAAGATTTGTCACACTTAGTGGTCTCACACTTATTGTTGCAGCACATCCCTGCCAGTTGCTGACAGTTAGTGTGTTGTATTTATATTTACTTCTATTCTGCTTATTCAACCTTTAGTTAGCGCCATATACCTTATTTACAATTCCCCCATCAATACTGACTGTGTTGATGTTGGAATCTAGAAATTTTCTTTCCTTCCACCTGTGGTAGAAGGAGAGAAACTCGTATCATCTATGGCCTGCTTTAAATGTTCCACTCTAAATACAGGTGAAACATCTATCATGTTCCAAAAGGTGAACTTAGCCTTTAACATCCTCAAAATGGAGCTTCAAAATGGTATTTTTAAAAGCTTTAACAAAGCTACCTGAAACTTGCTGAGAGCTTTGCCATAGCTTTATAAAATCTTGCTGTGCACACTGCTCATACACAAGACTGAGGCCTGTGAGCACAAAGCAGATAAAAGGTGTAGGTGATTTAACCAGCAGGTCCCCATCCAAAACTGATCAATATTGGTTGTACAGACCCTTTTATATTATGTGAAATATTATCAATCATTTAAACAGCCGATTTGTACCTCCACAGGGACCACACCCTCTGCTACATAATTTTTACTCAATGAGCATAAGGCATGGGTACAAAAGAGGGCGTTCTAGCCCCTGCGTATAAAACAAGTCAATGGACATAGAACTGCTGAGGTGACGAGGATGAAAAACAGACAGGACCCAGAATGTTGGGAGAACAGTGAGGTTTATAATAAGGGAGACCAAGTTATACAAGGTCCAATTCCAGCATCATCTGTGACCGTTGGGCTGTGCAGAAGTGAGTGCTTCTGATCTGCAAAACCACTCAAAGTATAACTAAAGGCAAAACTTTTTGTGTACTTTTTGATGGCGTGGAGAGGGATTAGAACATGTCAGGTCTTATTGCTGTCTGTGGCCCTATTTGTCCTGTTTACCATTATCATTGAAAGGAAAAAAAATCCCAAATTTTGGGTTTTCCCTAGAAAAGTATCAGAGGGGAAATCTTCCAATGGGGACACAAGTTCGGGTGGCTTGGGGGTCCCCAAGGGATTCCCTTGATTTGCAGGGATTTCCTCTCACTTTCTGTTCGGCTATAGGAAAAGGAAGAGCTCCAAAATGGGACACAAATAGCGAAAAAAATATAATATATATGTGTGTGTGTGTGTGTGTGTGTGTGTGTGTGTGTGTGTGTGTGTGTGTGTATGTGTGTATGTGTGTATGTGTGTATGTGTGTATGTGTGTATGTGTGTGTGTGTGTATATATATATATAACAAGGGTTACTGTATCCAAACTGAAAGAAAAAAAAAAGGTTTTGCCTATAATTCTACTTTAAAGTACACATTTTCAAGAGAAATCTTTAAATCAGTACCAGAACTTCCCTTCCCTTTGGAGAAGGTACTGGAGTTTCATGTAGTGGTAGGTCAATCATCCTGTCGCAATAAACATGTATGGCAAACCTAGGAAAGGTACGGTGCACAATGACAGTATGACTTCATTAGAAGGACTTCCTTAGCTCTGTCTTGTGTCTGTCACATTTTTGTTGTTCCCTGTGGCAGTATTTTCTGTCCCAGAGACTGGAATCTTCATTTTCAACATTTACAAGTGCCATGAAGTTCTTCAAGATTCAAACACCTCTGTATAGGTCAGATGCCAGCATCGTTCACTTTACTACCTTACTAGCATGTCCTTTAAGAGCTGCAGTAATATAGTGACCAGCAGGTAAAGCCACAGTGTGCAGGAGGGAGCTGCAGGTGTTCAACACACTAGGAAGTGTTGGGTGCTCATGATTCTAACAGCACCTCGAGTTTAGAGACACTACATTTAGGATACACACCTCTGATGTGTAGATTACCATCGGACAGACTACAGAGGTCGTGCCAGGTAGCCAGAACCCAAGGCTGAGGGGTCCAGAGGGTGGGTCTGCCAAATGGACCTAGGCTGCTCAACTCCTGGAGGAACAGGTAAGGATACTGGTTCATCAGCAGCGATATGCCATTTGCCTACTCAGAGGCAAACTGAACTGGAGCATGTCAAGGAGCTTGAATTACCCAGAAATCAGCTCCAGAGTGCATACAGTTTTCTAAAATAGCTGAAGGGGGTGAACAAAACCCTGAAACGTATTGGCTATACTTTTTCTGAGCACTAGTAACAAAAAAAGGTTTTGGATCTAGAATATGAAGCATTGTGACGCTCTGTATGAGGCACTTGTCACACAACACATACTAAGGGAATTGTGGGGTTGATTAATAAACTGGTGAGTGCAAAATCTGATGCAGCTCTGCACAGAAACCAATCAGTCTCCAATTTTTTTTGTCAAAGATTAATTGATCAAGCTGAAATTAGAAGCCAATCGGCTACCATGTACAGCTGCACCAGATTTTGCACTCTCCAGGTTTAGTAAATCAACCCGTGTCTCTTTTAGACAGGCCCTGTACAGAAAAAAATCAGTGCAAAAATGTGACAGAAGAGAGTTGCAGGACTGCAGATGACCAAGCCTCAGTACATGGGATGGCAGTGGAAGAGGTAAGTTAGAGCTACAAATGGGACACAAACTGCAGCTAGTGGAGATTTGGTACAGTCCTTGCGTTCTTGTATTGGTTGGATAACACTTTATAGTGTCATTAAACTTAAATCCCAAGAGCTGCAAGATTTTACAATGTATATGGAAAAGTTCTAATCCCTCTACAAAGCTTGACAGAGTTCTGCCATTGCCGACATTTTAAGAAAAAAAAAAAAAAAAGCAATGCCTGGCTGCCCTGCTTAATCGGCTTAATGGTAAAGTCTTTAGCCCTCCAAAGACATACAGGTTCCTCTCCTGTATGAAATTGCTTGCTATGATTTGATTGCACATGGTGGATTGTACATTAAAAGTTACAGCAAGTCAGATACAGCCCACCTCATTTTCTGGCTGAAGGATGCCCAGTATCATCAAGTACTTTCCTCCCCAGCCTGAATGTCCCCAATCCACCCCGTTTATTCATTGGATTTCAGTTCTTTCAAACATGAAGGCTCAGAATCACATGTGGATTTTAGCTAGGGCAGTATACATCCAAATGCAACCTGTCGAAGAACACCCACTCCCCCAGTGACATCCAACTATCAAGCCATTTTAATATGGCTTGACTGAAAGTTGCTTTATTTCTTCAGGCCCCTTTAACACAGGCACCTCCGCATAACAGAATACGCTTGCTCAGTGGGGGATCGCTCCCCTGATCCCTGCTGAGCAGGTGGATGACAGGTTGGTGTCTGCTCCGCTATGCAGAGCGGACATGGACACAGTCCCGCTCTCCTCTATGGAGAAAAACAGATGGAAACCAAACCCCTGTTTGTTTCCATCAAATCCCATGGACGCATGGAAAACAGTACCACCATATGTCTGTTTTTGGTGGATAGGGTCGGATGGTGGTGGGTGTCCGCTGACATCCGCCATGCCATGGAGGAGACTGGAGGGTCCGATTAGGTCCGCCTGAAAAACTGACATGCGGACCTGGTCTGACAGCTTGTGTCAAAGGGCCCTTAGAACTACAGCCTCATGCACAGTTCTTGATTTCAGAAGACGCAGATGGAGAAGCAGAGATGGAACAACGGTAATAAGTGATTTATGAAAAATCAGGGAAGTGCAACATAACAATAAGAAGTAGTCCTGGGATGTGCAAAATAAGTGGGCCTTCACTGACTGCTGCGCCTACATTTTCCCATGGGTGAAGTTATGTACTTGGGACTCTCTGATCCACAAAGTCTCAGAATCACGATAAGGAATTTCATTAAAGCAGATTATGAGATTTGCTGAAGAGGAAATCCTGATGTACAGAATTAAAGGATAGGTTCATCTTTAAAAAAAAAATATAAATAAAAAAGAAATGCACCTTTTTGCAGGTTAAGAAAAAAAAAAAAAAAGTGCATTTATTTATTTTTATTGGGAGCCTGTAAAGCATAGCATTCATGATCAGCAGATCATGGGTGCTGTGCAGGACTCCTGCAGACAATGCAAACTGTCTGCTCGTACCAGCAAGCATTTACACACTTACAGGAACCATCAATGAACTACCTAGAGAGCTCATCAGCTTTGGTTTTAGTGAAACTACAAGCCGACATCCACGAAGGCTGTCAGCACTCAGAACTCTATGAATGAATGATGTGGCTGGCTGGGTTGAGCCCAGTACGGACAGGTCTCTTAAATTGTGACAGCGAGATCGGGGAGACGTTCACTGCCCTGCTGTCACTACAGGGAATCAGGGGGGCGCCGAGGCAGCTGCAGCAGTAACATGTTACCTTATCATTTAATCTCCATCTCGGGTTAACCTCGATTTGGAGGCTAAAGCCTAGCACACATGGGTCAAATATCGGCAGGCATTGGCCAGTGTAATAGAAATCGGCCAACATTTGGTCTGTGTGCATGGCAGCCAGTCTGACAGAAAACGGCCAACATTTGGCACATGTGTATGGCAGCCAGTCCAACAGGCTCATGACCAAAAAAGGTTTGCCAACTGGCTCCTGATCAGGGCTCTCAGCCAATGTCCCCCTGTCAGAACACAATAGCACAGCAGGGGAGATCGCTGTACTAATTTTGTATTGGTAGTATAGCGGCCCCGACCGGATATGTCAGTTTGCATGAGAAAAAAAAAAAAACTAGTGGTGTGTACTAGGCTCAAGAAAAAACTGACTGCAGTGCTCTTCCAACATGACAGGAAACCAACTATGGGTCAGAAAATACACCATGATGCCAAAAGATGTGGACATCTGACAATCACACCTACCTGGTCAAAAGTATGTGCCCCCCTCCAAATGACCGAGTTCAGGTGTCTCTAATGAAGGGTACTGTTAATTCTACAACATACAAGGATATTTTAGACACTTGTGCATTTGCAACCTTGTGGTAACAATTTGGGGAAGAATTTTTCACCTCCAGCATGACTGTGCCCCTGTGTACAAAGCCAGCTCCATAAAAGGCACGGTTTAACAAGTTTGATGGGGAGGAATTCAAGTGACCTGCATAGTCCCCCAACCTCAACTCTACCGAACATCTTTGGGATGAATATGAATTCTGATTCCAAGCCATTCTCATCCATCAAGGTGCATTGTTCTTTTGGCTAAATGGGCACAAGCTTTCCCGGACACACTGCACAATCTCATGCAAGGCCTTCCCATAAGCCTGGAGGTTGTTATAGCCATTACGGGGGCAAAGACGGGGGAACACCATATTAAAGTAAAACTAAGACCTGCTAGATCACTTCAGTCTGGCCTCTTTTGCAGGTATCGCTATGTAAAAAAAAAAAAAATGCATATACTGTTTAAAATCCAGTAATACACCATCTCACCCTGCTCTGCACATGCTCAGTTGCTCTATTTTTCGGCACTGCCAAAAACATAGTGGTTGATCAACTGACCGTTTAAAGACTTACTGCAGCTCAGTGGCCCTGGGATTCAGAAAAAATGGCAGCCTCTAGCAAGAAGAAACCGGAAAAGTGCTGGAGGCAATTTAGAGCACACACACAAAAAAAAAAAAAAAAAAAAACAGAATATATCCCTACACCCCGCTTTAAAAACTGCACCAAACAAAAAAAAGAAGGGGAAAAAGCACAAACCAAAAATATTTAAAGATTACATAGACCCAAATTAATGCAGCTGCAGTAATACCCCACCCAAAAGTTCCTTATATGATTGATATTGGTATTCACCATATAGTGAAATTTACAGCCCACACTCACTTTGATAGCAGAATTAATAATGCGGAATGTATGTTCCTTATTAAAAATATTATTTTTTATCAAGTTATGGGTAATATTCTGCTTTAATGGCCAGTATTTTGCAATGGGATGTGAAACAACCTAATTTAGGTGTGAGGGTCAGGTGTCCACAAACATTTGGCCATGTAATGAATCTCCCTATAGGATCACAACTTTTGTCAACGTGATATATACATTTGTAAATGCTGTTGAGAACTTTTTTTTATGAGCCAGGATATAACTTGGATTTACTGCCTTAAAAATACCAAACAATTGGTGGAGATGAGTCAAAAGTGTGTGTCTGCTGGGGCTATCTTGTTTTCTTCTCATCGTCCGATTGGTCAGAGCCTGTATCAGAAACATGTTTCACAACACATCTTCTGGGGAACCAGCCCCGAACCCTCTGTCCATCTGGAAAAAACAGAACTAGTTTGGTATAGCTGTAGTATAATGTACACGTAAAATGCCTTTACTTCTTCCCCCTGATTAATAAGCAATTTATTTTACGAACAAATAGTTTTCAATTTTTAAGAAATACTTCTTTTGAGACCCAGTGATGTCATCACTGGGTCTTTCTGCTGATCTTTGCTCTGTAGGAAGATTAAATAATATCTAAACCCAACACTTTATATTCCTGATGTGTGCCTGCTGTACCATGTACTAAAAAGTCTCCTGTTCCCTTTGTATTGCTTCTTTTGTGTGATATTCCTGGAGTTCTGCAAGTACCTCTGCCTTTCAAATAAAAGCTCACCACAATAGGCAGGAGAGCACAGCATGGTCAGTTCTCTAGCTATGCTGGGAACGCAGCCTGCTCTCCAATGACCAGACTTGACCCGACACCCCCACCCCCCACTTTTCACTGGGAAGATCTGTGTACTGTTGCTTCTCCCAACGTCCCCCACCCCACCAGCTTTTATGCAGCTGAGAGCAGAGGAAATGTGATCATTTATATATAATAAAAAAAAAAAGGGTATTTATAATGTTTTTTATATCTGTACACAAATGTTTTGCCTTTCATTTTAAAGCGAACGGGTTGATTTACAAGTTAATTGTTTACATACACTATAAACGTGGTGGGAGAGGCCAGCATGTGACAAAACCTAACCCCAGCATCCCTTTAAATCCTTTAGTTGCACAATCTGATCAGTTGCTTCATTACATTCTCCTAGGATCTACTGTACCAAAGAGGGTCTCACAGCATGCGGCTGCCAACACCTCTGCGTTTCACCAGAGTGCCGCCATCGCAGCAAATCAGGGGGCAGATCTTCTGAGTGGGGTAGCTTTAAATTCTAGAGCAATGTGTAGCTTGGCTTTAAAGCAACGTGTCGTTATGCCTTAGCAGAGTCCTCTGCTGCTGTTGCTAACCTGCAAGCCCATGCCATATATGTGCCCCTGCCAGCCTGACTACATCCCTCCAGTGTGCCACTTCAGCCTTCTGTAACTCCAAGTGGACTCCTGTGCCCTCAGTGTGCCCCTTTGACTTCAGGTGCGCCCCCGGAAGGGAAAGCCTGTGCTCCCATGCACCTCCTGGACACTGGTGTTTCCACACCACCTCCAGTATGCTCTTCTATTACCCGGACTGTTCTTCTCCTGATGGATACGCACCTCTATATCCAAGACAGTTACACTTTACAATTGTCTGGCCTGCTACACTCTACCATCAGTACCCCTCTACCCTTAGGTATGCTCCTGCTATCACTTGGATTGACCATCTCTCAGTGGATATCACAGTTACCAACACATTGACAAACCAAAATAAACAAACTGCTTTACTGGTTTAAAATTGATAAAAAAAATTTTTTTACCCACCTTGTGGACAGTCATCACCCTCAAAGATTTTGTCTCCATACATCCAGTGCCTGTGAAGAACACAAGACTTAAATAACTACCACACTTAACACAATTTAGCTCTTCTTATACAAAATATTAACAAAGAATCCCCCTCCCAAAAAAATAATAATACATATAAAAATAAATAATGTTCTCTAGTCCTAACACTTTATGTCAGCACACTACCTGGTTTAGTGTGACAAGGCTTCTCCTCTATAGATATGTGTAAATGAGCGTTGCCAGCCTAGGACAGGTAGCATGTTACTGGTAGGGTCACCTTGTGAATAAACAAAGCGATAAAAAAAAAAACACAAAAAAAAACACAATTGCAGCCACCATATCCAAGGATGGATAAGCTGCAGCCGACTTAATTTGTGTTTGGGTTTAAATACATTTTAACCCTTTCCTTTTTTTTCTACTGTCGTTTGGGACAGTTTTCCTTTGATAAGAAGACAAAAAAAAGGAGATATCTATTAAAGTGGTTGTAAAAGCAGAAGGTTTTCTTTTTTACCTCAATGCATTCTATGCAATAAGATAAAAAGCCTTCTGTGTGGCCCCAGCTAGATACAGCGATTTCCATGAGTACCTCAGCCACCTGGCTCTCTCCTTCCTGGTTGGTTGAGACACAGCTGCACCATTGGCTCCTACTGCTGTCAATCAAACTCAACTAGCCAATCAGGAGAGGCGGTGTGTGTGTGTGTGTGTGTGTGTGTCTTCGAACCGCGACTCCTTGTCTGAATGTATATACGGAACTGCACCATAGGAAGTTGCTTGCTGTGGGGGCCCTCAACAGGGAGGGAGGGGCCAGGAGCACTGAAGGGGGACCCGAGAAGAGAAGGATCTGGGCTGCCCTGTGCAAAACCACTGCAAGCAAGTATAACATGCTTTTTTTTTTTTTTTAATAAAACATTTATTTATCACTTGAACATAAAAAAGCCACCCACAAAGACAAGGTATAATTCACCTGGATATACCAAGTAGTTGCAAAGAGATGTACAGTTTTACAAATAGATGCTAAAACTACAAAACTAGTTTCATGCATAAAGATTTCCTTTGCCTTCCACATTAAAGAGTTTATATTTATCAGAGCTCTCATTTTTTTGGGTGGAGTTACCCTATAGGTACTGGCTAAACAGATCAGAACATACTTCAAGCCTCGAGTGGCCAAGATAAGCTCTCCTTTCTTCAGCTTCATCCGTGGCTCCTCTGTGCAGGGGGTGGTGAAAAAGGTTCGAATACCTTTGGTTATAGGGCAGCATGCGCCGCTGTAGTCCTCCACAGCTCTGTACCGTACCTGGAGGAAGTTCAGAATGGTAAAATGAATTACAGGACTATGATAAAAAGGAAAAAAACATAATAGCATTTGAAGTATAAATCCTCCTCTTCTCGGGTCCCCCGCCGATGCTCCTGACCCCTCCCCCAATAGCAAGCCGCTTGCTATGGGGGGGACAGGTAAGAACTTGCTTCCGAGCCTCGCTCTCTGGAAGTCCCCTTTGACAAGATGCCAAGATAGCACGCCCCCCCCCCCCCCACCCCCATGTGAATTAGTATGGGGTACTCTATCACCAAAAGAAAATGTCAAAAAGAAACAAAAAAAAAAAAAAAGTTTTTTACATTTTCTTTATTAATAAAAAAACAACATCCACAGTGTAGATCCATCGTCAATCATGGGGCATGCTGCCACTCGTTGCATTTTTTTTCCTCTAGTCATGTCCGGTGGGCATCGTGATCGACGATGGATCTACATCAGGGGATATTGTTAAAAACTGTGTGCGTTTTTATTTCTTTTTGACAGCTAAATCATTCTCTTTCTCAAGGTCGCAGCAGCCAGCTTCCTGGCAACCACGCAATGTTAAAGACACCGAAGGCCACCGGCTCCAAAAATTTGCATCTGAACAACAGCTAAAATTGCAGCTGAACTGCTGCTTTGTAAATTCGCAAGAAAGATTGAGGGGAAATTCACACCGAACAAGTGTGATACCCAGTCTTAAAGCAGCGCTCCACCCCCCTCCACTGTCAAATTCGGGGGGTATGTGTAGCTGCCGACTTAATTTTTTCTGAAGGAGCCTGGTGTGCCTCTTTAAGTAGTGCCAGGTTATTTAGAGGCCATACGTATCTCGTTACCTCCCTACAAGGCTTCAACCAAGATTCTTTGCCCCTTTAATGGAGCCAGCAGATCTATCCACCCAATTCCCACCGCCCCATTTTCTCTCCCTCTCTTTCTCTACCGCTCTCACCTCTCCATCCCCCCACCCCCTTTTTTTTAAGCCATTTCCCCCTCTCTTCTATTTTGATCGTCACATCAATTTATTTGTTGCAACCGACAAATACCTTTCGCTTGCTTAACGCAGATTGTATGTCTCTAGCCTTTTGCATTTACAATCACCCAAATGTAACACATTCTAACATTGTACACTGTATGTCATAATGTACTGCTTATACTGTAGGCTCCGTTCCTACTTGTGCGAATTGTCATGCTTAAAGTCATATTGATTTTGAAAAGGCGCCTGCACTATTTTGATCCCACTTTTGAAGCGACTTAATTTCATTGAGTGTAAAGTCGGCTCAAAGTCAGACTGAAAGTCGAATCAAAGTTGCACTGGAAATCGTGCAACTTTAGAGCTGCGCTAGTGTGAAAGGAGCCTAAAACAATAAACTAATTGAACTTTAAAACAAAAATACAGTCAGAGATTACATTAACATGCTAAACAACATATGAGTGTTTAGTCTGTGATCCCAGATACAGTTTAAGCTATACTCACACTGCGCACTCTTTTATCAGCTTTCTGTTTAAGCTGCTCCACCTGGCAAAACAAAAAGGCCCAGCAATGAGTCACCTTGTATATACAAAAGTTTTTAAAAATGAAATCTTGATGAGTAGGTCTACTGTGGCTTAGCTGTACAGCATAAGAGCAAGTTCACACATTTGCAGTAGGTGTGGTACTTTTTATGAACCTTGTGGTTTTAAGGTGTGTTTAAGCACGTTACCACGTTACGAACTCTAGGCACAGTTTGAAAAGAAGTGCATCAAAGATGCAGCACGCAGGACATCTTTATACCACACACTGCACCTAAAATACACTGGTGTTAATGGACCCTATAATACATTTTTGTCTGACATCCAGAAGTCAATCTTCTGCAACCTGATCACAGAGTCCTGAGAAGCATTCAAAGTAACAGCGCAGGCACATGGGGAATTCATGGCTCTGATATGTCATGCTATGCAGTCTAATTTCTTAGTTACAGTATTTATAGGTCTCTGAAATTTACTGCTGTAATGTGCAGAATGCAGAACCATTCATACTATTTGTACCAGAGGTGCTTCCTCTTATTAAAGTGGTTGTAAAAGCCGCTATCATTTTTTTAGGAGACCCTAGGTGGATTATGTCATAATGTGCTATTAGGCACAGCATATTAGCATATTATGAGACACTTACCCACCAAAGAAGCACTCCAGTGCTGCAGTGTTGTTAATCCGGCAGGCTCTGGGAGCTTCCATCATCGCCTAGTCTTCCTTCCAGGTTTCCTATAGTTTGGCTGCGATGACGTCACTCCCACTTATGTGCATGGGAGAGACATTGCTGCGGCACAGTCCTGGGGTCTTATTGTACACGCTGCGCATGTGCGGCTCAGAATACATGACAGCTGTCGGGTAAGAGGGAGCGCTTTTATGGCAGAAGAAACTGATGGGATCTCTTCTGTCGTAAATAACTTACATGTCAGTCATTTCTTTATAAAGTAACTTTACTACCACTTTAAAGTTGAGTATTAATAGAACTTTATCTAGCTCTGACTCGTTTCATTGTACTGTACAGAGAACACTGAGCCACTCACATTCGCTTCTGCCCCAGAAGAGCTTACAATCTAATGTTTCACCACAACCACACATTATTATTGTTAGACTACAGTTATATATAATAGAAAAATTTATATAACTCTGACATATTCTGTAGTGCTGTACAGAGAACACTGCAAATGTCACATCAGTATCTGCACCAGGAGGAGCTTACACTCTAATGTTCCACCACAGCCACACATCATTATGATTTTTAGAATACATTTATATAGCTCTGACATATTCTGCAGTGCTGTACAGAGAATAATGAGCAAGTCAAATCAGTCTCTGCACTACAGGAGCTTACAATCTAATGGCCCACCCGGTCACGTGCTATAATGAATATGCATTTAAATAGAAAGTTTATAAACTACACAGATAAGGTTATTTATTAATTTTTTTTAAAACAATGACAGATTCACTTTAAGTTTTATAAAGGGAAGAGATTTTTTTTACCAACACATGTAAATGAATGCACAGATGATTACTTAATGCCAGCAGTAAACAGAGGAGGGACAGATATAATCCGAATGAAAGGAGTCATCCTGGTATCTTGCTGTGCTGGTGGCACAGAAAAGTTTGTACTAGTTACAAATGAGCCCTTACCGTCAAATCATATGGACGACAGCCTTCCTGCAGTGACCACACTACGCCGTCCCCCTCCGGAGAACCGGACCAGGTAAAGACCTGGCGGAAGTTCCGCCATCGGCTGCCCAGGTCGTAGGGGAAAACAAATTTCTCTCCAGTCTGATAATACTGAATTCTGTCCTTAGCCTGCACACAAAAGTACAACCGGGTCAAAATATTCCAAATAACTGATAGCGATTGCTTAAAAAGAACAGATACTACAAACTCCACTAATAAACTTGTAATGCATGTTGAAAAGGGACGCATGTAGTCTCCATTGGATGCCCTAATGACAACACAGGAGCAAATTTGAGAGACAGGGACAAAGCATTGTCACCCTACAATGGCAGATTTTTGAATTAGGACTTTCATGTAATGAAAGCTGCAGATTTTAAAGGTTAGTGCATTTATCCTATTTACCCCATTGTTCTGATCTAACCTAACCCAACTCACTCTCCCACTGCTACAGATGTATACTCACCTCCAGCCGAAGACCTTGTGGTGCCTGAGCATTACAGCTCCATACACTTCTGTTGGACCATCTCCATCTTCAGGATACAGCCCTTTAGAAACCTATGGCAGTAATGCACAAGCTTGGCCAGACACCGTAAACTGTGGTTGGATCGAGGTGAGCATGCATCTGTGGAGGGGGAAGAAGGGATAGTTTGTACTAAGGGGAAGGATAAAGGCACTTTGTTGAAGGCCTCATTCCCATGGGTGTACTACAGCTTATGCCCATACGAGGGCTATATTTACCTGCACAGGGATGCACATGTGTTCCATGCATCCCGTGCAGGCAGTCCCATTCATGTGAATTAGGATGCAGCAGATAAACAGACACCATCACTGCTCCTAATGTGACATCTGTGCGGGTGCAGTGCCATAATCACAGATGTTCTGGGCCATACACCTGTACAGATGGCAAATTGGAAGCAAGACCAAAAAGAAGAGCATCAGGGCTGTTCTATGCAAAAAAACATTAAACAGAGCAGGTAAGTATAACATGTTTATTATTTACAAAAAAATAAAAAATTAAATAAAAATCTAACCTTTAGGATGAATTCACACCCGAGCATTTTCAGCTCGTAAAAACGCCCAACAAGCAAAATCCCATTCATTTCAATGGCACTATTGACATCTGAGCATTTTGTCACCCATAAAACACCTGAAAAACACCCTAAGCTCAAAAAAGAACATTGGGGCAGATTACAGGTGTTTTTCTGCTCTTTAAATTGCGGTAAAGATTGTGTCAAAAACGCCCGACTTTGAAACGCTCAGGCATGAATGCAGCCTTATGCTCCGTTCACACTTAGGCATCCCAGTTCACTGCAATTCTGCCCGTAATCCCGAATCACAGCAAATCGCAGGACACCCTTGCGATCCCACGTCACTTCCAATGGCACTCCAATCACTGCGCGATTTTGCCGCAATTGTCGCCTGAATAGTTGCAAAATTGCAAAGAGAATAGCGGTACTCCTGTCGCCCAAAAGAAGTACTGTAGTACTGTCTGTGGGAGCCAGAATTATTGTTGGTTGGTGGAGGATCAAATACTTATTTTATTCACTGTACTGCAACTTAATTTATGACAATTGTATCGTGTTTTTTCTGGATTTTTGGTGGATATTCTGCCTCTATTATTTAAAATACCCCTATGAGAAATTATAGACCCTTAATTTCTTTGCAAGTGGGCAAACTTACAAAATTAGCAGGCGCTCAAATATAATTATTCACTTTTAAAGTACAAAAAGACTAGTATAGAAAAAGAAAGCAACTAAAATAAAAATAATTGTATACATGTGTCTATTCTGTATACATTATATATATTTATCACACACACTAATTATATATACATACACACATACAGTATCTCACAAAAGTGAGTATATCCCTCACGTTTTTGTAAATATTTTATTATATCTTTTGATGTGACAACACTGAAGAAATGACACTTTGCTACAATGTAATGTAGTGAGTGTACAGCTTGTATAACAGTGTAAATTTGCTGTCCTCTCAAAATAACTCAACACATAGCCAATAATGTCTAAACTGCTGGCAACAAAAGTGAGTACACCCCTAAGTGGAAATGTCAAAATTGGGCCCAAAGTGTCAATATTTTGTGTGGCCGCCATTATCTTCCAGCACTGCCTTAACCCTCTTGGGTATGGAGTTCACCAGAGCTTCATGGGTTGCCATTGGAGTCCTCTTCCACACCTCCATGATGACATCACGGAGCTGGTGGAGGTTAGAGACCTTGCGCTCCTCCACTTTCCATTTAAGGATGCCCCACAGATGCTCAATAGGGTTTAGATCTGGAGACATGCTTGGCCAGTCCATCAACTTCACCCTCAGCTTCTTTAGCAAGGCAGTGATCGTCTTGGAGGTGTGTTTGGGGTCGTTATGGTGGAATACTGCCCTGCGGCCCAGTCTCCGAAAGGAGGGGGTCATGCTCTGCTTCAGTATGTCACAGGATACGTTGGCATTCATGGTTCCCTCAATGAACTGTAGCTCCTCCGTGCCAGCAGCACTCATGCAGCACCAGACCATGACACTCCCACCACCATGCTTGACTGTAGGCAAGACACACTTTTGTACGCCTCACCTGGTTGCCGCCACACATACTTGACACCATCTGAACCAAATAAATGTATATTGGTCTCATCAGACCACAGGACATGGTTCCAGTAATCCATGCTCTTAATCTGCTTGTCTTCAGCAAGTTTGTGGGCTTTCTTGTGCATCATCTTCAGAAGAGGCTTCCTTCTGGGACAACTGCCATGCAGACTAATATGATGCATTGTGTGGCATATGGTCTGAGCACCGACAGGCTGTCAACCTCTGCAGCAATGCTGGCAGCACTTATATGTCTATTTTTCAAAGACAACCTCTGGAAATGACGCCAAGGACGTGTATTCAACTTATTTAGTCAACAATGCCAAGGCCTGTTCTGAGTGGAACCTGTCCTGTTAAACCGCTGTATGGTCTTGACCACCGTGCTGCAGCTCAGTTTTAGGGTCTTGGCAATATTCTTATAGCCTAGGCCACCTTTATGTAGAGCAACAATTCTTTTTTTCAGATCCTCAGAGAGTTCTTTGCCATGAGGTGTCATGTTGACCGTCCACAGTGACCAGTATGAGAGAGTGAGAGTGATAACACCAAATTTAACACACCTGCTCCCCATTCACACCGGAGACCTTGTAACACTAACAAGTCACCGGGGAGGGAAAATGGCTAATTGGGTCCAATTTGGACATTTTCACTTAGGGGTGTGCTCACTTTTGTTGCCAACGCTTTAGACATTAATGGCTGTGTGTTGAGTTATTTTGAGGCAGCAGCAAATTTACACTGTTATACAAGCTGTACACTCACTACCTTATATTGTAGCAAAGTGTCATTTCTTCAGTGTTGTCACATGAAAAGATATACCGTTATAAAATATTTACAAAAATGTGTGGGGTGCACTCACTTTTGTGAGATACTGTAATATTATACATATATACACACACAAATATAGGTTCATAATATAAAATATTTATTCAATTTCATAATCTGGCTAGATTGAATTTCAACCCTTATGAAGCGGAAGACTGTTTATCAGCCAAGGGTTCGTACTGCATAATGCCAAGCATGGCTTTGATTTAAACACTCTGTGAAATAGGAATAAACTATGACAACTGTGATTTTCCTTACAGGTCTCCAAAGAGCATTACAGAGGGACAGGAGCCACTTATCACAGGTTTACAGAGGTGGAACGCTGACAACAGACACACACATACCTTCTCTTCTATCCACGCTTCAATGGAGGTTTTATTCCGCAAAATCACTTTCATCTTGAACAGAGGAGAAATAACAAATCAGAACGGCTGGACGCACAGTGTGCATCACAATTTACTGTTCATTATAGCGCAAAAATGTGTTTTGACGGACCGTCAGTCAGCCACGCGCACAATGCCCACCCAGCGAGAGCCTAATGCATCCGGGTAGACGTGCGGCTTTGTGCGCGATGCGTACAATCTTCTCAGCATGACGGCTTTCTTTTGTATATTATGTAAGAGGAATTTAGAAGAAAAAAAAGAAAACAAATCAGTTGTGCCATAATAAAACCTACAATTACCAATCGAGCCAGTCATAAAACAGCACCGGGAAGAATGTGTGTGTAATGCAATCTAATGACATGTTTTTGTTCACTATTGTGTGACATGTTTAAATAGCAACAAAGTGGACGACAACGCAGTTGCGTCCAGAACAGCAAAACTCAGATGATCTATTTATTTAAAGATGTGCTGATATTTCCCCCCTCATACACATGCTAATGAAAGCTATAAATAAAATAAAAAATGTAAGACCCAGTGAGGTCATTAAGGTCTCTGTGCCTCTCAACGCAATTCAGGCAGATCATGGCTTGTGGGAGGGGCCAACAGGGTACTGTACAGAGCTTCCTGAAAATTTCATAGCACCCTGCCACAGTACTCCTCTTAAGAGCACTCAGTTTTGATGCAAGCAGTGGGCTGGCTCTTGGGAGGAGTCATGCAAAAATCAAAATGTCTTGATGGGTGGATGTCAGTCTGGAGAAATGAGCGTTCCTAAGAAAACTTATTTGCATGCAAATTGCCCTATATAAGGTCCAAATGTGACATTGAGACTCCATGATGGACAAGATCTAAAAATCAAAATGAATGAAAGAGGCGGTCCAGGGACAGACCAGATGGGCAGGAAAAGGCTAGATGATGGCTGGTGGACAGACAGCCAGGAAATGAGGGCTCTATCTGACTGCCTGCAGCACATTGTGTGAACCTCAGAGTGTGAGAAATTTCAGAGAAATCAGAAGCAAAATCAGTAAAAACACACAGCAGGGCACAAATGCCTGGTGCATTACAACCACCACCAATGTTTAGATCCAATAGAGAAAAAAAAACCATACAAACATAAAGAGGAACAGGCATTTCAAATCACAACTTTAGCCATAAGGCAATGTAATTTGACCATGTATGCCAAAGTTGTAAGGCCAACGCATTTCAAGGGACGTGCCCCTTTCTTCGCAGCAAGAAAAAGGTGGGGTATTTCCCCCGAAATTTGTTAGTCTTCCAACTTTGGCATACATGGTCAAATGACATTGTCTTATGGCTGGAGTTGTGATTTGATATGCCTCTTCCTCTATGTTTGTGAGTATGTCTTTGTCTTTTGGATAAACATTGGTGGTGGTAATGCACTTAGCATTTGCGCTCTCCTGTGTGTTTTAACAGTTCTCTCAGATCTTTGGTCTGAGAAGGGCTGCATTGGATGAAGCATTACGGGTTGTGACACCTTTGGATGTATAACAGTCTGGGGTGTTTGAACTTTTCTGTGGAAGCAAATTCAGTACAGGAGAGGAGCCTGTACAATTGTGCAAGACTGAAGAAGGGAAAGCTGGAGTTATGATTTATTTTTCTGCACTTGCAGCAGGTTGAAAGAGGCAAAATATAGGGAAATGTGCATGTATTGCAAAGATGTCAATTAGAGAAGATAAGGGACATATAAAATTAAAAGATAACCAAAATGAAATTTGAATGTATGCAAACAACCAATTATTTGAAGTAGGCTTGCACTGATATTGGTATTGGTGCCGATATCAAGTATTTGCAAAAGTACTCATGCAAAGGCTCCGATAGCCCATGCCTTTGCAGTGCGATTTGAGCCCATACAAACGTATGGCAAAGAATCGCATTTGTGAGTTGAACAGGAATGCGGTGCCATTCCTGTCCAAAATGTATGTGGCTAGCTGCACCACTCGTGTGTTAACCCAGGTTTGTCACAGCGATTTCAGCCTGTGTTTACACAGGAACGAGCGGGAAACCGCACGCAATTCAGACAGGAATCACATAACATTCCTATTCAAATTGCATGAGATTCTTTGCTGTGCTGTTTGAGCCTATTCATTTTGTATTGGTGAGTACTTGACTGAAAGTATCAGTACTCGCCAGTGAAAAAAAACAAAAAAAATAAAATAAACGGTAAAAGTACAGCCCTAATATAAAAGAACAAAAATATTTTCTTTCACCAAATTTACCTTAAAAAAAATTAACTGATTCCTGAGGTGCACACAGCTACAAATCATTTTGCTTCACCTTATCCCACACTTTAAAAGATCTAGTGCAAGTAACATCTACCCAAAATTTGTTAATTTGCATGATGCATAGATGATGATCCATGATGCATAGATGATGACTCAGAAAACTAGCAGACATGCACTGCCTAAGTACCTACCCCCCCAGGACCTACCTGGATGCAAAATAGCATCCCAACCGCAATGGTAGTACCGAGTGCCAGTCCTAAGGCAAAGAGTGTCACTGCAAAGGCAGAAATACCAAAAGGTACGATGGGAGCCGGCTCCCGCCGCGAAACACTCATATCGATCTTTACAGAGTTCCAACCGAATGATATCTGGGAAAAAAAAAAAAAAGTGTTAAAAGGATAAATGCACTTTAAAAACAGACCATTCGTCTTTTTGCCCCCTTCCCTGGGCGAAACCTCACCCACCGCAGATACAAGCTTACGTAATCTGATAGGCAATGGTTCTGATGTTTTCTCATATCAAGCAGTGAAAGGCTTTGAAGCGCTTACTCATTACAGACCCATAGACTTCTACAGAACCATCTTCGGCCTCGGGACACAGCCCCATAGAAGTCCATGGTGAACACATATGTGGGTGTGGCCAGGACAGTGAAGACTTGCAAAGGAAACAAGCAGTAGAACCATGTCTGCTGGATGGAGGTAAGTATGTATATGTGAAAGGGGGGAGGGGGCGGCTGCGACGCTGCTTCCCAAGCCCTGCTACCCAAGCCTCGATCTGGTACAGGTTGGGACAGGAAGCAACAGCAGCGATAACCCAGAAGCCTCTACGCATTTTGCGTAATACATGCATCATCAGGAAGCCTATGCGTAGAGGCTTCTGGGTAATCGCCGGCATCACTTCCTGTGCCAAATCGAAGCTTGGCACGCATGCCGATCATGGGAGACAAATCGGCGGAGCTAAACCCCAAAACAAACTGCTGGAAAGACTCAGTGCCGGTCTTAAGGCACTTAAATGGTGTGCACATTTTATATATTTTCAATGTTTACCTCATTGGTCATAATAAATTTTAGAAAAACATGTTACGCAATGATGGACGTTTACTTGTTTTGAGATACCAAGATTGACATGGAGATATGAGGAGTAACCAGCGGCAACCTAGTTGGAGAAACACCAGGAAAGTGGAGTGGTTATCTCAATATAAACCAAAAGGCAAAGTTTTTTTTAGGTTCTGGTGAGTGTCCATTTCAGAAGGTGGTGGTGGTGGCACATGAAGTAGTGAAAAGGCTTTTCATAGAGCACGGATGAGAATTGGTGCATAATATGCACATGGGATTTTAAGTGATAACCGTTGTGAATTGGACTTTGGGGATTAATGTAAAAAAAACAAACACGCACACCTACTTTCTGGGGTGATATTTTGCACGATATACAGTGCCTTGCGAAAGTATTCGGCCCCCTTGAACTTTTCAACCTTTTGCCACATTTCAGGCTTCAAACATAAAGATATAAAATTTTTATTTTTTGTGAAGAATCACCAACAAGTGGGACACAATTGTGAAGTGGAACGAAATCTATTGGATATTTTAAACTTTTTCAGCAAATAAAAAACTGAAAAGTGGTGCGTGCAAAATTATTTGGCAAACTCACTCCAGAAGTTCAGCGAGGATCTCTGAATGATCCAATGTTGTCCTAAATGACTGATGGTGATAAATAGAATCCACCTGTGTGTAATCAAGTCTCTGTATAAATGCACCTGCTCTGTGATAGTCTCAGGGTTCTGTTGAAAGTGCAGAGAGCATCATGAAGACCAAGGAACACACCAGGCAGATCCGTAATACTGTTGTGGAGAAGTTTAAAGCCGGATTTGGATACAAAAAGATTTCCCAAGCTTTAAACATCCCAAGGAGCACTGTGCAAGTGATCATTTTGAAATGGAAGGAGTATCAGACCACTGCAAATCTACCAAGACCTGGCCGTCCCTCTAAACTTTCAGCTCAGACAAGGAGAAGACTGATCAGAGATGCAGCCAAAAGGCCCATGATCACTCTGGATGAACTGCAGAGAACTACAGCTGAGGTGGGAGATTTATCTTCCAACAAGACAATGATCCCAAACATACAGCAAAATCTACAAAGGAATGGTTCACAAATAAAACGTATCCAGGTGTTAGAATGGCCAAGTCAAAGTCCAGACCTGAATCCAATCGAGAATCTGTGGAAAGAGCTGAAAACTGCTGTTCACAAACGCTCTCCATCCAACCTCACTGAGCTCGAGCTGTTTTGCAAGGAAGAATGTGCAAAACTGATAGACATACCCCAAGCGACTTGCAGCTGTAATCGCATCAAAAGGTGGCTCTACAAAGTATTAACGCAAGGGAGCCGAATAATTTTGCACGCCCCACTTTTCATTTTTTATTAGTTAAAAAAGTTTCAAAAATCCAATAGATTTCGTTCCACTTCACAATTGTGTCCCACTTGTTGCTGATTCTTCACAAAAAATAAAAATGTTATATCTTTATGTTTGAAGCCTGAAATGTGGCAAAAGGTTGAAAAGTTCAAGGGGGCCGAATACTTTCTCAAGGCACTGTATATTATTACTTTGCACTTCATAGTTATAAAATATTGAGGTTTGTGCACATGTAACACACTGTTTTAGTGGTAATATTGTACAAGCACTTTTTGATCAGCGTAGTTACATTTTCATGCATTATAAGATACCGGATTTGTCTCTAACACTTAGCCCTTGTACACACGGTCCGAGAATCTGTCGGAATGAGTCTTATCGGACCGCGTCGTCAGATAATCCGACTGTGTGTGGTATGCATCGGACTGATTCCGTCCGAATCTCCGTCCGACCCAATTTTCCAACATGTTGGAAATATTTACCAACCAACTGGGCCGGACGGACCTAATCCGGTCATCTGTAGAGCATTTTCATCGGACCAAGTGCCACGCATGCTCAGATCAAATTCCTACATCAAAGCTATTGGCTACTAGCCTGAATGTAGTCCCATTGTAACGAAATTATGTCATCACGTTCTGAAAGATCGTATTTTTTGCCAACTTGGCCCGACCGTGTGTATGCAACAGTTTCAGACACAATCCGACGGGCAAAATCCGACGGATTTGGTTGGCAAAAATCTCCGACCGTGTGTACAGGGGCTTAGAGGTCTCTTCCCTCCCCCAAACTATGATTGGACAGTAAAAGGAGAAGCAGCAGACTGCTAAGCTCATCTCTGTCACTCTGCTCTCTCCTCCTATTAGGTCATCCCTTGTTATTACATAAATGCTGCAGTGAAACTGTCCGACTTCTTGCATTGCATTTCCCTCTCCCAGTCTGAGCTTTGTTGTACCAGGACTGCAAGAGGCTGATACCTGCTATAAGCAGTTGACCCTTTGAAATACAGGCTATCCCCTAGAGACCACTGTGACAACATTATGTTTAGAGGGATGGCTGCAAGCACAGAGGTTGGTGATGCAGCACCTCCTAAACGACTGAGCAAGAAATTCCTTGGTGTTAGGGGAGCACTTTTTGTCTGTTATTAAGTGTCTGTTATTTTGATTGTAAAGGTTCGTTTATAAAAAAAAAAAAAAAAAAAAAAAAAAAAAAAGGACAAACATGCCTATACTTACCTGATCTGTGTGCAAGTGTTTTGCACAACAGTGACCCCTATCCTCCTTTTCTGGGGTCCCCTGCCAGCGCTCCTGGCTCCTCGAGTGCCCCCATTTAGAGCCGCATTCCATGGGGGCACTCATGTGGGCACACTCCCGAGTCCCGCTGCTGCGCCCATTGACACAGACAGCAGGACTCGGCCCCGCCCCGTGTACCTGGATTTGATTGACAGCCACAGGCTCCTGCTGCTATCAATCTATCCAATGAAGACCTGAGACAGCAGCTGGAGCTGCACTGCTCATCCTCGACACTGGAACCATCATGCTCAGGTAAGAAAAAGGGGGACAGCTGCACCACAGAAGGTTTTTCACCTTAATTAATAGAATGCATTAAGGTGAAAAACCCTAATGGGTTTACAACTCCTTTAAAGCTTAAGCCATGGTGGCTTCATCTTCTCTGGGTTTTTCCTCCCGACACAAGCATTGTGCAGCAGTGCTACAGGGGCGCTGGGGGGGGGGCACCCCAGAGGACCTTCTACGATGGGCTGCTTGGGGGCCGCAGACATACTACAGGGGTGCAGCGGATGTGCTATAGAGGGCGTGGACATGCTACAGGGGTGCTTTTACACTGAGGACATGTTATAGGGGTGCTTGGAGAATGAAGACATGCTTCAGCAGTTCCTGGCAACAGAGGACATGCTACAAAGGTGCTTGGTGACTGAGAAAATGCCATAGTGGTTTCTTGAGGCCAAGGACATGCTACAGAGGACACATTACATGAGATTAATAAAGATCACTGCTGTTAAAGACCTATCTACAGATCAATGGCGACACATTTGTCCTCTATAGTGCCCGTAAAATTGCTGTCCCTCACATTTGATCTTCCTCTCAGGTCAGTCTTACCCGGTTGTAGAGCTGAGTGTACATAGTCATGACGAAGATGTAAGAAGCATGAATGCAGCCCAAAGGGGCCAGGATCAGGAACAGGGTGAACGATGAGTGATTGCGATGGCCGCAACAGTTATTGATCCAGGGACAATGATGATCCATCTTCATCACACACCTGTGATACAAAACACAACAAAAAGATCACAGCATAGCCTTCAAGTACCGTGCATCGTCATGAATCTCCCTGTGGGTGGGCATTCTGGACACATCTCTCTATTAAAAGGTTTTCTTTGTCAGGCTTTAGAAAGTGCTCTATAGCGGTCAATTCCTTCCGTGCCACAATTTGATGCATGGAGTAGACCATTTTTTATTTTATTTTTTTAGCAGTACAGAAAGGCAACATCAATTTGATTGCCCTCTTGAGGCCTCACAAGCCACCTCACCAAGGCAAGTTCTACCATTAATGAACCCTAAAGCTGAACTCCAGGCATACAACAAAGTACGCAGATTACAATTTAGAAGTAAGCTGTTTTACTTGCCAAAAGATTAGTATTTGCTCATCCAGTTCTGAAATTTATACAGCTCTGCCACACACCACCTGTCTGGCAGGGCAGGAGACCTGATTTTTCTTTGCAGCACTTACACGTCTTCCCTTTCCCACAGCATGTGACTGCACAGTGAAAAGGAGAAGCAGCACTTCTGAGCTCATCTCTGTCACACAGGGGTTGATTTACTAAAACTGGAGTGTGAAAAATCGGGTGCAGCTCTAAATAGATCTGCAATCAGCTTCCAACTTCAGCTTGTCCAATTAAGCTTTGACAAAAAAACTGGAAGCTGATTGGTTTCTAAGCAGAGCTGCACCAGATTTTGCACTCTCAAGTTTTAGTAAATCAACCCCACTTTTCTCTCCTCCTATCAACCTGTGTTTTGTTTTGTTTTTTAGCACATGTCAGTGCACCCGATTGGCTCTTTGTGCTGCTTCTCCCTATCCCAGTGTGAGCTCTGCAGGAAATTCACACTGCAGGAAGCTAAAACCAAGCCAAACCCATTTGATTATACGGGTTGCTTTTAAAAATTGAAGTAATGACTTTGAAGAATTTGAGTTTTTTCCTTTCTGCATACCTGTTACATTTTCGGCAGTGATGGGAGCGTGGCGCTTTGTATCCCTCGCACACCTTGCAATACTGGAGAAAGTTGCAGTCCTCAGGTCTTTCCTTCAGACAGACAGCAAGACAGACACTTTAATTTGTTTGTTTTCTTTCTTTTTTTTTTTTTTTTAACAGACATACGTGACAGAAAAAAAAAACGGCACATATAATAGGCTTACGAAATTACATGTGGGTGTTACCCAGGTCAGTCTGCATGCAAATGCATCTGCCCACTCCTCCAGATATACGGTATGTATAACTCCCGCCAAGAGCCTGCCCCACTGCTTACATCAGGGCAGGGGGACAGATATGTGGCAATATGAACACGATTTACAAAAATTCTTTGAAAATAACAAAAATAATTCAATTCCCCCCCCCCCCCCCCCCATAATGAGCTCATCTCAGCCTATTTGTTCTAGCATGGTGTGTCTTAAGAAATCCTGCTTGCTGCACTCAAGTGTGTTTTAACGTATGACATAACCAGACAGAATACAAATAAACACATATAAAGCAAAACTTGATCAAAAATAATGATCTTTAGCAAGGAACATACATTCCATATTAATAATTATGGTACAAAAAAAAAAAAATAGTGTGTGCTGTAAGTTGCCAGTTTCTTCTTGCAGGAGGCTGCCATTTTGCTGAAGCCCAGAAAATCTTTAGGCTGTCAGCTGATCGGCCTCTAGTGGCTCTGATTTTTGGCACAATGCCACTAGCTCCACTGGCGTTTTTTTTTCTAAAAGCGTTTTTTGCAGCTTACTACAAGCATTTTTAAAGCATATTACAAGTGTTTTACAGCTTCAGGCGTTTTTGTTTAGCCAACAGAAAGCATAAGGTGGAGAAGAGGAAATTATGGGTGGAGAGCTGCTATTTGAGCAGAAAAAGCTCGTAAAATGCTCAAGTCAGGTGTTTTTATTGAAGTCTATGGGACCAAAAAGAAGTTCATGTACTTTGAGTGACAGGTGTTTTGCTTCAGGTGACAAAACGCCCATATATGAACAGGGGCCATTGAAATGAATGGGATTTTGGCTTGTTGAGCGTTTTAGAGCGGCAGGCTTCAAAATCACTCAGGTGTGAACAGGGTCTAACTAAGCATGTGCAGAGCGAGGTGAGAGCATGTATTACTGGATTTTAAACATAGACACTTATTTTTAATGTTTTACATAGCTATACCTGCAAAAGGGGCCAGCATTAAGGGATCTTCATTTTCTGACTAAAGTTCCACTATAAAACCAACACTTAAAAGCAACTCTGTCAAGTGTTGTAAAGCCTAAACATTATTTCTCTTAAAGCGGAGTTCCACCCACTTTTGAGAGGTGGTCTTAAATAGGGATGCACCGAAATTTCGACCGCCGAAAGATATTGGCCAAAAATTGTGTTTTCGGCAAATTGCCGAAAGGAAAATCTTGCTGATAATGGGGCCGAAAATGGGGGCGGGGCCTGGGCAGGCCTCCGCCCCCTGGTGCCGCCCATTGCGGGGGTGTTTTCCTGGCTTGTCCCCAGTCCTCCCTCCTCCTTTCCTCCCGCCCGACAGAGCGGTGATCTCCGTGTGTCACGGAGCTGTGCATTGAATTGCCTGCCTCCTGTGACAGACGGTACACTGATCCAATGGCGGGACATTGAATCAGCCTGACGTGATTACATTGTTTATTGCAGCCGCCCAAGCAATTCAATGCACAGCTCCGTGACACACGGAGATCACCGCTCTGATCCGGGCATGGGTGAGGCTGCATTCAGACACGGGCAAGCTGCATGAGGGAAAGAGTGTGCCCAGGGCAAGCATTACTGTAGAGTTTTGTCCACAGCTAAATCACAAGTTTTTTGCGCCCACAATGCTGCTGCATCCAAGAGTCATTTGTTTTCCTCTGAAACTATCCACCTCTGGTCAGTTGTGTGAATGTAAAATAAATAATATATAAAACCAGGTCACAGGACAAAGGCTGTACTCCCTTTATTGGTCATAAAAAATAATAATATTAATCTTGATTTTGACCCAGCTAGGTTTTTACCGCCATGTGATAAAACGGGCAAGGGTTAAGTTGTTATTGCTAGTAGAGGTAACGATATGATCATTCCCAATAGAAGTCTGTTGGAACGGAACCGGTAGCTTGCTTGAGGCCAGCTCACACCAGATGCAGTTCCGTGTGCTTTTTTTTTTTTTTTGCACAAAATGCATGCACAGTGTTTTCCATGTATTCCAATGGCTCTAGTTCACACAATGCAGTCAGTTTCCACACTGGAAACTGACTGCATGGTGTGAACTAAAGCCATTGGAATACATGGAAACCACTGTGCATGTATTTTTATCAGGCAGGCTGCATTTGAGGGGAATTGGTGAGGCTGCATTGATCTCCTGTACCATGTCTGCAGTCGCTGACCATCTCCTGTACCATGTCTGCAGTCGCTGACCATCTCCTGTACCATGTCTGCAGTCGCTGACCATCTCCTGTACCATGTCTGCAGTCGCTGACCATCTCCTGTACCATGTCTGCAGTCGCTGACCATCTCCTGTACCATGTCTGCAGTCGCTGACCATCTCCTGTACCATGTCTGCAGTCGCTGACCATCTCCTGTACCATGTCTGCAGTCGCTGACCATCTCCTGTACCATGTCTGCAGTCGCTGACCATCTCCTGTACCATGTCTGCAGTCGCTGACCATCTCCTGTACCATGTCTGCAGTCGCTGACCATCTCCTGTACCATGTCCCAAACCATGTCCCAAGTCGCTGACCATCTCCTGTACCATGTCCCAAGTCTCTGACCATCTACTGTATGAAAATATTTTTTAAAAACAGTCATTTTCGGTACCGGTGCTGTTTCGTTATCGGTTTTCGGCCTAGTGTATTTTTCATTTTCGGTATCTGTTTTGGCACCAAAAAACCCATTCGGTGCACCCCTAGTCTTAAACTAAAGATCCATCTGGGTCACGGCACAGGATATCATATCTTTTTGTGTGGCGAGCCCCCCTGCTGTCTTCTGGGACCTGTGTGTGTGCCCCAGAAGACAAGCTGGCAATCACAAAGCGCCACGTGACTCGCGCATGCGCATTAGGAAATGGGCAGTGAAGCAGCATGGCTCCACTGCCGGTTTCCCTTAGTTAGAATGGCAGTGCCTGAACCCGATCTGATGGACGGACTGGCCTTGGGAGGGCCGACATCATGGGCTCCCTGGACAGGTAAGTGTCCTTATTAAAAGTCAGCAGCTACAGTGTTGGCAGCTGCTGACTTTTAAAAAAAAAATGTATAAGGGTGGAACACCGCTTTAATGCATTCCCTGCATTAAGGTAAAAAGTGTTTCATTATGTGTATAGTCCCCACCTTATACTTACCCTAGGATGATCTTGATCTAGTGCTGCACCCATCTGTAGCTCTCTTATCCCTGCCCTCCACAGGGTTTGCTTGGAGCAACAGGATCCAATTGCTCTTAGTCAAAACATGCGACAAGGAAGCGGGCCCAGCCTTGCTGTCGGTGTCTCTATAGGTGTAGACAGGGCAGCTCGGGATAAAGTCAGCAGGTGTGCCACAATAGGAACCAGTTTCCTATGGTGGCACACCGAGAAGAGGGAGAGCCAGGAGAACCAGCAGGGGACACCAGAAGATGGGGTCTGTGGCTGCTCTATGCAATACAATTGTATTTTTTTTAAAAGAAACATTTACTTTTATACCCCTGCAAATGGAAGACTTTTTATAATCTTCGCTGTTCATTCCTTCAGTCTTCACTTTGTTCAAGGCCAGGGATAAGCTTAGGTGTATTTGGACATGAGTCCACACAAGCCATCTTGCCGAGAATCTGTTAAAGCAGACAGTCAATCATAGGCAGCCAGGGGCATTCCCTGTCCTGTAATTGCATGAATACAGGCCCCATGCATAAGTGTGGCTGTGGGGGCAGGGAATATCACTGTTGCCTATAATTGGCGGTCCGCTTTGACAGCTTCCCAGTGGGATAGGTCAGGGGGGTGGGTTGGGCATGGTTCCAACTTAAAGCTGATCTCCAGGCAATATGTTTTTTCTCCCATGCAGTGGGGCTGTGTCCACACTGTATGGGTTAGCTGCTTAACTCCTATAGACCGGTTCTGGACATGAAGATGTCAGGAACAGTCCACGGTTGGCTGTGGGGGAGGGCTGTTTTCCAGAGGATCAGGTGAGTATAGGCTCTGTGTTCACATCTAGACAAAAGGAGCAGTTAACCCATGCAGTGTGGGCACAAGCCCCATAGCATGATCAAAAAATTGGACCAGAGTTGGGCTTTAAGGCTGCCTGAAGAAGAACGACGCTGTAGCTCTGAAATTGAGTGAAAACTGGAGGACCCAACAGTGTTGCTATTAAAGGTCCTCTTTTGCAGGTGGTGTTTTATATAGTCATTTTAAAATAATATAATAAAATTATGTAGGCTGCTATTCTTGGCCTCTCCCTCTGGGAATGCCGATTGCTTTGAGGCGAGGGGTGGCAAGTGAAGCAACATCCTCTATGCACATTATGTGCAATTTTGTGCCCAGATCACTACATTAAAGGCCTGCTGTTAAACTTTAGGACAAGCTCACGGCCACCATCAGCCTTGGCAGTCAAAGGATTAAAGAAGTACTAAAAAATGGCAAAACTTTTTCATTTTGGGTAGAAGAGAGGGTTATAACCCCTGCCAGTTTTTTTTTTTTTGCCCATATGTGTTCCATTGTGGCGATTCCCCTTCACTTCCCATAGCCACAACAGGAAGTAAGATGAAATCCCTTCAAAGTGAGGGAATCTCTGGAAGTCAAAATTGGTTTCTCCAATGGAAGACTTCCACTCTATTCCTGTTCTGGTGACAACTCAAAATGTGCCCCTCTCTTTCAATTTTGGCAATGATCAGAATCAGGATAAATAGAGAGGGTGAATCTCCCAAACAGGGACACAGACAACAATCTGTTGCAGAAAGGAATTCTCATCCCATTCCACCCCATCCAAACATTTAAAAAATAAAAAATGTTTTGCCTTTAGCTATACTTTAAAGTTCAATAAAGAAAATTAAAAAAAGGTAAAGTAACACCCTGGACCCTCCTCTGTACTTACCTCAGTGAGTGATAAGCTGTCAGTACCCACACAGCCCGTGTATCGGTCCAAGGATCTGAAATTGCTCTTCTTCCCCTTCTTTTTGCAGGACTTCCAGGATGGATCATAGTGATTCTGATCAGTCAGCACCAGCACAGAGAATCACTCAGATCCAACCTGGAAGCCCTTCAAAAATAAGAGGGAGAAGAGTGGGGGATGTCAAATCTCCAGACCCTTAAACCGGCTATGCAGGCACTGATAACCCATACAGGCAACTCATCACGCACAAAGGCAAGTGGGGACCGGGGGGCAGGGCTGGGGGTTTTGAGGATGTTGAATGTTTTTTTTCTATGAAGAGGTGAACTAACCCCTTAGACTAGGGCAACAGGTTCACTCCCAATTTTTATACCAACGTTTCCTTGAATTAAGCACCATTTTGTGCTGCCCCTGGGAGGAAAGGGAGGAAACTCTTGTGTAAGTTTACATAAGACTGACAGCTCATTCCAAGTCCTTGCCATGTGACAGTGCTAGGCCAATCACCAAACAACAGCAGTGTCTCATGAAGCGAGTCACATGCTCCACCTTACCCCTAAAGTACTGGGGTGCAGCAGAGGGACAGAAAGGCAAGTACTTCTGGGGGTAAGGGGCAAAACCTGTTGCTTTGCCTTGCAGGCATTCACATTAAAGAAAGTCTATACAGAAATAAACATGGAGGTTGCAATTGCTGACATTTAATTTGTGCAAATCATAGTTGCCTGGCGGTCATGCTGATCCTCTCACTGCAATACTTTGAATCCATAACACAGAACAAAGATGCTGATAAGGACTTCTGACTTTCCTGCGAAAAGGATTTATGTAGACTGTAGGATCCATGGTTTGGAGATCCTCCGATCCACTATGACATAGAAGAAGAAAGAAGCTTGCTGTGCTTACCGGTTTCCATCCCAGAGGAACAAACCCAGGTCCAATGAACATTGCATTGAAATAATTGTATAGAATCATAACAGTCCAGTTAATAAGCGTCAAGAAGTTAAGGCTTCCCCCTGGGGTATCGAGGGGCCAGTACCACAGGATGGAGTCTAAGACTGCCACAATGGAGCAGATGATGATGACTCCCAGGGCAATGATGGGGCCCCAGTGGCAGAGCCTCCGCAGTTCCCGCAGGTTTTCAAAACTAATCAAAAAGTCCAAGGCAGCCATGTTTCTTAGACTGGCAGCTTTTACTTCGAGAGCTGCGGCCTCCTTTCTGACTCCCTGAGGTGCACACTTTGACCTTCCATACCTCCAGGTGAGAGGATCGCACCTGCAAAAGAAAATGACAGTTACTAGAACAGGGCCAGATATCCAAAGGACAGTCTATAGTACATGTGCTTTTTTATTTATTTATAGAGGAGAGCCACCAATAATTCATAATATGTGAAGAGTGCCTTTTGTTTTGTGCATGCAGTGTTTGTAATTTGTATCCATGTCATTTTTGAGCCTTCAACAAAAATAAAGTAAAATGACTTTGTCACTGAAAAAAAAAAAAAATAAAAAAAAAGTTAAACTATAGGAAAAACGAATATTTCATTTTGGCTACAGTAAGGGAGGATTATATCCCCCGTCAGTTTGTTTTCGGCTATCGGTGTCTCATTATGAATGAATGAATGAATGAAATACTTATATAGCGCACAATGCGAACTGAATCGCAAACTGAATCGCCTCTAGGCATAGAGATTTACCTTCACTTCCTGTCCTAAAGCCAAAACAGGAAGTGAGGAAATCCCTGCAAATTACCAGCTTTAGCCCCGGAAGTTTTTATTCCCTTCCTGAGCAGAGCACTTTTTGCGATTCAGCACTGCATTGCCTTAACTGACAATTGCGTGGCCATGCGACGTTGCGTCCAAACAAAATTGACATTCTTTTTTCCCCACGAATAGAGCTTTCTTTTGGTGGTATTTGATCACCTCTGTGATTTTTATTTTTTGCGCTATAAAAAAAAGCGACAATTTTGAAAAAAAAAAAAAAAACAATATTTTTTACTTTTTGCTATAATAAATATCCCCCAAAAATATATTTAAAAAAATAGTTTTTCCTCAGTGTAGGCAGATATGTATTCTTCACAGTATTCACATTTTTGGTAAAAAATAAAACGCAGTGGGCGTATATTGATTTGTTTGTGCAAAAGTTATAGTGTCTACAAAATAGGGGATGTGTTTTATGGCATTTTTATTATTCATTTTTTTTTTTTACCATTAGTAATGACGGCGATCTGCTATTTTTATTGTGACTGCGACATTATGGCGGACACATCGGACACTATTTTGGGACCATTATCATTTATAAAGCGATCAGTGCTATAAAAATGCACAAAAATGCACTGATTACTGTGTAAATGAGGAAAAAAGAAGAGGAAATCTGCGCTACAGTGTATATTTAACGAAAATGTGTAATGCAGCAGTTCTAATATATACCCAAAGTGTAATATACATATAGAGACAAAGAAAAAGAAGAGAACTGCGCAATCCCCAATATTTCTATTAGGATTTAAACCAATCTACCTTAAACAAGTGTGTCTTGTGATCTATAACTCTAACACACCAAACTTATGACTGAATAAACCATAAGACATTACTTATAATTATATACAGTGAACATATATATTCCCTCATAGGCTATGAACCAAAAAGGAAAAAAAAAAAAACGTGCAATTCAAAGGAAAAAAAGCATGTAAAGTAAACTCAAACAGTTCTGAAACTATATGTGATAACATAAAGTCCATAAACAGTCCAACTGGAGAGACACCCTGTGTGGAAGGGATCTATTCAATCGTAAAGCTTTTCAATCAGCGTGAAGAAAAACCAGGTGCACCTCCACCAGACAAGTAATAATAGCCCCTTACCAGATGTCCCGGTAGGGAGCGCTTAATCACAAAATGGGTCTACAGATGGATCAAACTTGAGCCCTCCAAATGGAACACTACCGTAAGGCAAGTTAGGAGATACACCAGTCATAAACCGTCCAGCATGGGAAGACGCCGTTTGAAGCGGGACTCAGATGTATGGCATTGTAGAATCAAGGAGGGTTCACCATAGGGAGGAAAAAGAGCGCTCCAAATAGTGTAAAATCATTTATTAAAACGAATATAAAAAACAAGAGATGCACTTACAAACATGAAAGAACATCGGGCATATCATCAAACTGGGCAAGCGTCGGCCGATCGCGAACACCAATCGATATCCCTTCTAGTACCGGTTCACATGAGGCAAGTAAGCGTGTCACGCCACCCAACGCGTTTTGTGAAAAATTCACGTCGTTACTGTGTAAATGACACTGGCAGGGAAGGGGTTAAACACTAGGGGCTATCAAGGGGTTGAGTGTGTCCTAGGGAGTGATTCTAACTGTGTGTGTGTGTGTGTGTGTGTGTGTGTGTGGGGGGGGGTCTTCCACTCACATGACAGCGATCACTGCTCCAGATGACAAGGGGCAGTAATCTCTGTCATGTCACAAGGCAGAACGGGGAAATGCCTTGTTTACATAGGCACTACCCCATTCTGCAGCTCCGTGACACGATTGCCGGAAAACCAACAGAGTCCACGCGTCCCGTGGGCACGGTCACGATGTACGCGCGCAAATTAAAGGGGACGTACAGGTACTATAGGAACTATATCGGCATGCAGCGGTCGCCAAGTGGTTAAGGGAATTCCTTGGGGATCCACCAGGTCACCAGAACTAGTGTCCCCATTGGAAGATTTACTCTCTATTACTTTTCTGGGAACAACCAAAAATTTAGGATTTTCTTTCAATTTTCACCTCCAATGATAATAGTAAACAGAAAAAATAGAGGATGAATCTCCCCCAACGGGGACACAGACAGAAATAAAGACCCAACAGGGGTTCTAATCCCTCTCTACTCTATCCAAATCTTAAAAAAATAAAATAAAAAATAAATGTGGCCTTTAGTTATTCTTTTTTCTTTTAGTTTTGCATAGAAGGGAAAGGGATTAGAATCCATGTCAGGTCTTTATTGCTGTCTGTGTCCCTGTTAGGGAGATTCATTCTCTCTTTTTGTCCTGTTTCCTGTAAAAGAAAATCAAAAATTCTAGGTTCTCCCAGAACACTAAAAAGGGATAATTCTTCGAATTAATACTAGTTTTGGTGACAACCAGGTATTCTCTCATTGTGGAGGGATTTCCTTTTGCTTCCTATTTTGGTTACGGGACAGAAAGGAAGAGAAATCTACTCATCCAAAAAGAGCCCTTCACACTGAGCCACCCCGGGCATCGGCGGTAAAACGCTATTTTTAGCGGCGCTTTACCGTCGTTTTTGCGGCGCTATTTGGCCACTAGTGGGGCATTTTTAATCCCTGTTAGCAGCCAAAAAATGGTTAAAACTGCCCGCAAAGCTCTACTACAGCGGCAGGACTTTTTCTGGCGCCCTGCCAGTGCACCGCTCCAGTGTGAAAGCCCTCGGGCTTTCACACTGGAGTGAATGGAGCCGCTGTTTCAGGGCACTTTGCAGGCACTATTTTTAACGCTATAGCGACTGCAAAGCGTCTCAGCGTGAAAGGGGTCCAATTGTTACGTTCACCTTTCTCATTCAAAGTAAAGGAAAATTTAAAATTTCGGGTTGACCTCAGAACAGTAATAGAGGGGAAATCTTCCAATGGTGTCATGCTTGGGTTTCCTCCCACTTTGCAGGGATTTCTTCTCGCTTCCCGTTTTACATGATCTTAAAAATAAATAAATAAATAAATCACTCTTTCTGCATCCACAGTGTAAAGATGTAGCCATCTGATGGGGCACAGATGACATGGCTGATGGATCGGAACTCTTTATAGAGAGAACGTATATCTAGTTTAGGTGAAAGAAGAAATTTGGCAACATCCAAGTTCACAGGAAGGAATAAATTACACCCAAATATAAAATGAAAGAACGCCTCCATTACATGTCTGAGATATTTCCAGCCTAACTCAGACTCCAAGAGACAAAACACAACATGAAATGTACAGAAACAGTCCATAGCAATCACAGTGTAGGTGCAGATATTCTGGTTCAGGATCTATGATGGAATCATTGTGTTGTCTCTATAAATACAAAACCAGCACAGCCTGTGTCCTGTGATGGGGCTTCACAGACCAGACAAGGAAACCAGTTCTCACAATACTCCAATGTGTACACTAAATACAGGAGCTGATCACTAGAATACCCTGAGAGGGCAGCACAGGGGTCACCTTAGCACCAAAGACATTCAGAGTAAGGAAAATCCATCTCCATACTTCAGTGTGATTTCAAAGCCGTAGATCGGTGCGATTTGGACCTCAGATTTTATTAAGGCTTGCGACTTCTGTTAACAGAAGTTAACGCAAGTCGCAATTAAATCACAAAAAAAAATAAAAAATAAGTATTGGTTTTAGTATTGGAGCATTTGCACAAGTAAAAGTATGAAGGGAGTACTCTCCTCCTCCCTTCATACATACAGTATGTCTCCAATACACCTAACAACCCCCCCCCCCCCATAAAATTCAATCTGTTACCCCTCCTATTGCCAAATATTACCCCACCTTAAAAACACATTGCTTATAACCCTCCTACCACCCCCCATACCACTCTATCCACCCTTCATAACATTGTAATAATAACGGCCCCACTTCCCACTATAATATCAATATCTCTCCCAGTCCCAACATCCCTCCTCCAGTCCCCACAATCCCCCATCCTCATACCTATAACGCTCCATTACACCTCTCCTCATAATGGATCTTTATAATGCCCCAATCTTAAATACTTCTAATAATGCTCTTTATTCCAGTTATAGCACTCCAGATCCTTACAATATCCTTCCCTGCCCCATAACAACCCTTCACATTTATATAATGTCACTCCCCACGATACTCACTAACATCCACATTGTACCCCCACCCACCTCAAAAATCCCCCAAAATCCCCACTACCCCCCCCCCCCCCCCAACTAGCATAATCCCTCCACCCACCTCAATAATACCTCTTATCCCTACCTAACAAGCCCCCTCCAATGCAACCCCTCCCTTTCCAACATTACCTCCACCCACCTCAATAATAACCATTATCATCACTAGAAAACCCCTTTATATTTCCATATTACCCCTTCTAATCATCATATTACCTCCACCTACCCCTATAATGGCCCTTCTCATCCCCATATTACCTTCATAATACCCCTTCAAATCCCCCAAAACACCCCTTTGCATCTCCATAATACTACTCTGTGTTTCCATAACACTCCTCCCAATGCTGCAAACCCCTTATATCCTTGCAACTCCCACCACCCTAAATACCCCTCCTAACCACAAATTAACCCTCCACACCCCAAAATTCTCTGCATTTCTATAAACCCCATTCACTTCCCCATAATACCTCTTGTATCCTAACCCTCCTAAGTCTCAAATTAAACCTCATCCCCCTCCCCAATTCGAAGAATACCTAGGTTGCTGGATTGCAAAAGGTGATATCTCAGTCACCGGAAATAATTTTCTTCATCCAGTGATTCTGAAGATGATGAAAGTAAACCAAGCGGCTAAAAAGCTGCTAGATTAATTTGCACCCGCCACCACCTTTATCAGACTTTTCCCAGGGGAGCCCAGTAAGGATGCAACTGGCAGCAACTGGTTCCTGAGACACTATGAGAGGAACGGATGCTGTTCCTCCCACTTTGTGACATTAGAAACCGGAAGCAATAGGGATGTTGTCATTTTTGGTTTCGGTCTAGTGTAAACTAGCCGTTACCAGCATCTTATCAACCCAAAGTACAAAATAACAGAGGCTCACTATCACAGAAAATAACTAAAAATAGAAAAAATTTAACATAAGAATAAAAGAATAAATAAAAATAAATGACAGCACTAAGCCCACAAGTTACCATTGAATAAACATATCAATGTAGCACCTGTACCCCTCTAACATACTTGGCAAACTAATAAATATCCCACAAGTAAAAACAAGAGCAACTTTCTCAAGAAACAGTAATAGACAGGCCCATCGCATCTATCCAACTAGACCATATTGCAGAGCATTGTAAGAGAGGTACGTATGTTTCATAAACAAAATATAATTATTCACTTCGGATTTCCACTCATCTACTGATACCCATCGTGAAGCAATCCGTTTTCATGCAACAAAAAAAGATCTTAAAACTACAACAATTAACTTTGGAGTCCAGTGTATTGGAATCAACATATAACAGGATACATAAAATAAGATCATGGGTTAGGGAAATACCATATAAATTATTTAAAGTTTAGATAACCCCCTGCCAGGAACACCTAAGCTTTGGTCATCTCCACAGTAAGGGCCAGTTCACACCAGATGCAGTTCCATGCTTGTTCTGCACCACTGCAGTCAGTTTTCAGTCAATTTCTGCAGCAGAAACTGACTGGACCTGCCTGCATGGTGTAAACTATTGGAATACATGAAAAACACTATACATGCATTTTTAGTGCAGAAAAAAGCACACGGCATCTGGTGTGAACTGGCCCTAAATGTATAAAGGCCCGTACACACGTTCAGAAAATCGGAAGTAAAATTTTGTCCGATGAATGATCTGACAATTTTTGGATGTCGTTAGTAAGATGCTTTCAAAAGCCGATTTGAAATTTTCAGATGACAAAAACTGGATGTGCAGGCTATAAAAAAAAATGCTGTCGTGTGTGAACACAACGTACAATTTTTGTTTAATTAGTACAGTTTTCGTCTGAAAAAAATTGTAAGCGCAAGACAACGCATGTTCAGAAACAAAAGAACACATACAAAACTATTCAACACTTTAAGCCACTTCTGAAATTGAATTTGGTTGGGTGAGAATTTTCGTATATGTTGAGTAACCTGTTCACTTTTGATACGACACTAGCATGCAACAAAAAAACTGATGAAAATTCGTCTGATAATCTGATTGTGTGTACCCGGCTTAAAGCGGAGTTCCACCCAGAAATGGAACTACCACTGATCCGGTCCCCCCGTGTCACATTTGGCACCTTTCGGGAGGGAGGAGGGGGAGCAGATACCTGTCTAATCCAGGTATATACTACCACTTCCGGTGAAAAAGCACTGCAGAATCCGTGGCAAACTACGCCATATTCGGCCCCAGCTCCGTCCCACCCACTGTCTTCTGGGAGACACACAGGTCCCAGAAGACAGCAGGGACCATTCAGAATGTGCAGCGCAACTTGCACACGAGCAGTAGGTAACAGTCTGTGAAGACCCAAGGCTTCACTCCCCAATTCCCTTGCTGAAGGTGCCAGCACCACCATCCCTTAGCCCCACTCAGGGGCTAAGGGATGGATCGGCTTCAGGTGAGGACATCATGGGCGCCCTGGACCAGTAAGTGTCCTTATTTTAAAAGTCAGCAGCTGCAGTATTTGTAGCTGCTGACTTAATATTTAATTTTTTTGCAGGCGGAACTCCGCTTTAAGATTACCATGCGGATGGCCACAAGTTCTCCCTGCAGCCTATCTTATACACAAATTCTGGTGTACGATATACGCTTTACAAAATATAGAGCAGTGTTACTCTTTGGGATGGAGAAAGTGAAATAAACTGGACTATTCTGCAGCACCTCACCCCAAAGTTCATCGGAGTGGGGACCCGGATCCTCCTCCCATATGTGCTTACATGGAAGAGGAAACCTAAGAAGAAATTCTGACAACAACTGTGTGTATGCCAATGAGATGAGCCCCTTAGCAGAGCTGCACGAGTCTGGCCAAAATGAGACTTGCTTAGAATAAAAAGCTTGCGATTCTAGCGGCGTAAAATCTTTCACATTATACAAAAAAAAAAAAAAAATTGGGCTAACTTTACTGGTTATTTTTTAATTCATTAAAGTGTAATTTTTTCCCAAACGATTGCATTTGAACGACTGCTGTGCAAATAAGGTGCGTCATAAAATATTGCAACAACCACCATGCTTGTAATCCAAAGCACTTCTATATCAAAGCAAATTTCCCCATAAGAAATAATAGAAACTCAAATGATTTGTTCCACAACCATTTATTCACAGGTCCTTTAGTTTATTGTCCATATAAAAAGATTATAGTACCGTAATGTGAAAGTTTGTGTAACCATAAAATGTCCATCCATAAATGGAAGCCTCCACAAGGGGATTAGAAGCAAAATCCAGCAGGAGCTACAGAGTATAGAAGAGAAGAGAGGAGCCTCTAAGTGTAGCAGTATTTTGCTAAATGTTGTACCTTCAATAAATGTACCGTATTTATCGTGGGTGCATGTTATACGCCAATCCCCCGCCATTTTGGAGCCTCTAGGCGGCTTTTAGCCGCCTTCGACCCTTCCCGGCAGCCGAAAACCGCCGAAATCAGACGAGAAGGGCCGAAAGCCAACAAGAACGGCCGAAGGTGGCTGAGAACTACAGAGCGCCACCATGATACAGAGGACATCACGGCGGCACCATTTTTAAAAATAAAAGCGAAAAATAAAACAGACAAGGCTGAAAATGACACAGACAAAGGGACAAGGTGGACAAGGGTGCAATGATGGACAAGGCTGCAAATGACACTGACAAGGCTTCAGATTGACAATGATAAGGCTGCATTGATGGGCATTTAAATGAAAGTTTTTTTTCCCTTAAATTTCCCCCCTAAAAGTTTTTTTTCCTTAAAATTCCCTCCTAAACTTTGGGTGTGCGTTATACGCCGGCGCGTGTTATACACTGATAAATACGGTAACAATATTGCTACACTTAGAGGCACCTCTCTTCTCTTTTAAACTCGGTTGTGACATGACGCTACTTGTATATCAAGAAGACATCGCTTGTCAAAAGTAGGGGTGCAACGGATCAAAAGTAACTCATGGATCGGATCATTCCTCGGATCAGAGTCACGGATCGGATAATTTTTCGGGTCTGCAAATAATAATTGAATTTGCAAAAACCTGTGAAAATTCCACCACCATATAGTCCCCACTGTAATATCCACAATCTCCCCCCACTGTAATATTGGCTGAGTATGGCTGGGTACGGCTGAGCATGGCTGGGTATCGCAGAGTATTACAGAGTATGGCTGGTTATGGCAGAGTATTGGCAGGGTATGGAGGGATGGCTGTCACAGAGCAGCGCTGTGGGCACTACAAACCCAGCCCACATCGCTGCTTCCATCCGATCTCTCCCCTCCATTGTACAGATCAGTACAGAGAGGGGAGAGAGGAACCATGACACCGGTTTGTTTACAAGTGATCGTTCCATCATTTGATGGAGCGATCACATTGTAAACGGCCTGGGTGTAGAAATATGGCCGCAGCTCCGGAGCTAGGCCGAAGCCACGGCCTTTTCTAAGGCCGAGACCGCAGAGTGCACCGATCCGAGCAGGATCGGTGACGATCCATTGCACCCCTAGTCAAAAAGTATTAAAAAATTTTGCTTGTCTTGCAAAACGCTCTCAAACCAAGATATATATATATATATATATATATATATATATATATATATATATATATATATAATGTTTGGGGGGTTCTAAGTAATTTTCTAGCCCAAAAAAATCATTTTAACTTGAAACCAAATGTCAGAAAAAGTTTTCAGGTTTAAGTTGTTAAACTTCCCTCATTTACACACCAAAGTATATTTTTTTGATCTAAAGGACAAATTGTTACAATGCTTATACTTAAGTTCCTGATAAATGTTGTGATTCTTGGCAGACTGCCCAGTTTTTTCCCCCCTTTCTTTTGAAGGCTGTCAGCTTTAGCAGAGCAGAGACAATTCTCTGCATAGAAAGAATCGGAAAATACTTTGTCAAGATTGCAACGGGGTAGGGAAAAAAAAAATTGCGATAGTGATTCTTAACGATTAATCGTGCAGCTCTACCCCTTAGTAGTCTCAGCCTGGGCAAGTATATCAAGTAAAGGCATTGAGGCAAAGGAGGTGGATGGAATCAGACCCTATGCATGAAGTAACTGTAAATATTGATAGAACCAAATGTTGTTCCAAGGTAAAATCTGAACGCAATTGTTGAAGGGATTTTAAGGTTCCATGAAAATAAAGCTGAGAGCCGTGATTCCTGCTCTCTCCCACCTCAAAAAGCCTTCCAGCCCAGAAAGTTCTGCTAATGTATAATTGGACCACAGTGGAGTATATCTGGTGTATCCAACAATTTCTAAAATAGTTTTAACTGTTTGCCACACCTTATGCATCAAATTTAATGTAGGATGTGCAGATTGCACTTTAACCACCTCCCACCCGGCCAATGCACATATATTGCCAGGTGGGCGCTTCCTCCTTCTGAGTGGACATTCAGGTACGTCCCTCAGAAGAAGGGGGATCGCGCGAGTGTGCGCCCTTGCAGCGGCGTGATCCCAATGCAGTCATGTCACCCAGACACGGCGCATCTCCGATCGGCAGGTGGGCTCTGTGATTGGCCCTCCTGATTACATGACGACTGTGTCCAATCACAGCCGTCATGTGATGTAATCAGAGAGCTAATTGCTAGGCAATTGGCTCTCCTCTCCTCTCACAGAAGTTGTTAATAAGGATGAGCTCAGGCGTGTTTGCATATGCCACGTGCAGAGCCCGCCAGGAAGTCGGCGCAGCTCTGTGCTAATCACAGGCAGTGAGACATTGCCCCAATTCGTGGCTGCAGAGATCGGGCAATGTCTCACTGCCTGTGATTAGCGCTGCGCCGACTTCCTGGCGGGCTCTGCACGTGGAGTGTGCGAACACGCTGGAGCTCATCCTTAGTTATCAGTGAGGAGAGGCAAGGGGATCACTGCAGCCAGCCGGTGATCAGTGAGCGAGTATGAGCTGTTTTTACAGCTTTTTACACACTGATCACGGCCCAGCGTCCCCACACAGTGTAGAATCACAATGTCCCCAAATATGTAATTGTAAAATCATATGTCCCAATGATCATCTGCACACATATGTCCGTGATCACACAAACCAATTATTATACACTTAACGGGATTATTATTATTTTTTTTTTTTAACCAAAGACATGGCAGAATACATTTTGTCTTAAATTTATGACAAAATTTGATTTTATTGGATTTCTTTTCAAACAGAAAGTAGAAAATAAATATTTTTAAAATTTCCGCTCCTTTTTCACTTATATCACAAAAAATAAAAAATAAACTGATTTGCGAATAAATACCACCAAAATAAATCTCTATTTGTGTGAACAAAATTATAAAAATTTAGTTTGGGTACAGCGTTCCATGACCGCGCAATTCTTATTGAAAGTGCGAGAGCGCTGAAAGCTGAAAATTGGCCTGGGAAGGAAAGGGACGAAAGCGCCCAGCATTGAAGTGGTTAAGAACAGTGGGAGTGTTTATCATCTGTAATGGATTTTTACCTTTAAGTAAAGAAGAAAGCCTATAGAGATTTTTAGGACATTGTAGTTTGGTGATGAGAGTGCGCAATTTTAACCGCTTCCCGACCGCCTCACGCAGATATACTGCATCAGAAAGGCATGTACAGGCAGATTAACGTACCTGTACATTGCCTTTTAAGATGGGGCTTGCGGGGCATGCCCGTGCTCCGTGACCCATGACTTGATGTTCGCGGGGATATCTGTGATCGCCTCGCGGTAAGGAAGAATGGGGAGATGCTAATGTAAAACAAGCATCTTCCCATTCTGCCTAGTGACACTGTCACTGATCAGTGCTCCCTGTAATCAGGAGCGGTGATCAGTGACGTGTCAACCACAGCCCCTCCCCCCCATGGTTAGAATCACTCCCTAGGACACACTTAACCACTACAGCGTCACCTAGTGGTTAACCCCTTCACCGCCAGTCACATTTTTTACAGTAATCAATGCAATTTTTTAGAATTGATCGCTGTATAAATGACAATGGTCCCAAAAATGTGTCAAAATTGTCCAACGTGTCCGCCATAATCTCCTGTCATGATAAAAATCACTGATCACCACCATTACTAGTAAAATAAAAAAAATTATCAATAAAAATGCCATAAAACTCTACCCTATTTTGTAGACGCTATAACTTTTGCACAGACCAATTAATGAACGCTTATTGCGATTTTTTTTTTACCAAAAATATGTAGAATATATATCGGCCTAAACTGAGGGAAAAAAAATGTTTTTTTTTTTTATATATTATATTTTTTTGGGGGGGATATTTATTATAGCAAAACGTAAAAAAAAAATTTTTTTTTTTCAAAATTGTCACTATTTGTTTGTTTATAGCAATATATTATTTTTTTGCATTAAAACCCACTAAAGTATATTTTTATTTTATTTTAAAATGCGCTTGAGAAACCACTCTGAGAATATTGTGTGACATAAAAATATGCGACCCCCACTATTTTATTCTCTAGGGTCAACGCTATACGTTTGGGGGTTTCTAAGTAATCTTATAGCAAAAAAAAAATAAAAAATCTATTTTCCCATGTATGTGAGAAGTGTCAGAATAGGCCTGGTGTTGAAGTGGTTAAGTGTATAAAGCCCAGGAGCAGCTTAGAATGCACAGCCCTCCCCATACACCGAGCCCCCATCACCTCACCTCACCCTGTGCTCAGCTCCCTCCACAGCACCTCCAGCTCTTTCTCCCGCTCACTTCCGGGTTGTGCAACTATCAATACCTCCCCACCAGGAACAGAGGCAGTGCATCTCCATTCCTGCACCGCCTACTACTCCCTAAGTGACTACCCCCATTCACCCACCCATAGGAAGTAATGACTGCTTCAGCTATGAAGTTTATCCTCACACACACAGTGTGTCAGAACCGGTGTTTCGTCAGATTAGGCGACCTGTCAGAATGTGTAACGGAAGTGACGTTTCGTCGCCGGCATCTTGCTACACCCTGCAGTCTTCCATAGTAAGGATACACTGAGAAGGGGGAAAGCGGACATCTTGTTACACCCACTGGAGTTTTGCATTATACACTTATTTTTAACAGAAAATTGAGTTTATATAGTAAAATACAGTGCTTAGCACTCCGTATGACTGTTTATATGTCGAATTTTAATTTAAATGTCTAAACATTTAGACAGAGTTTAAGTACTGTATTTCACTATATAAACTCACTTTACTGTTAAAAGTAAGTGTAAAATGCAAAACTCCGGTGAGTGTAACAAGGTGTCTGCTTTCCCCCTTCTCAGTGCATCCTTACTATGGAGGGGTGCAGGGTGTAGCAAGATGGCAACGACGGAACGTCACTTCCGTTACACATTCTGACGAAATACATGAGACTCTCCGGAGACATTTCTGTGAGGGACACGCCTCTACCGGCACATTCTGTATTAGTGGGAATTCAGAATCATGTGACACCCCCGTGCGTCACGTGTACATCCCGACCAATCAGAAAATTCGCAGGTCGTCAAGGAAGTAGGGGTTGCTAAGGGCGCCGGGGAACAGTGATGTGTGACGGACTAGTGGCGGAAGTTGTTGGACAGGAAACTTCCGGTTGTCACTGCTACTCCGAACTATCCAGAGAACCATGTCCGCCGACTTCCAGGGATACGAGCAGGACTATGGGGTCCTCACCGCCGACATCACCAACCGCATCGGCAAGATCCCCAAACTGGCCGGGGGTGAGTCAGGTGATACCGCCTAAAGGGGGGACACTGAGCAGGGGGGACATTGACTAGAGAGGGACACTGAGAAGAGGGAGGGAGCGGGGCATTGACTAGAGAGGACCAGGGGGACATGGAGGGGGGGCACTAACTGGAGGGGGACGCTGAGAAGGGGGGCATTGGTCAGAGGAAGACACCAGGGGGGGACCGCAGGGGGACATTGATTAGAGTTGACCCTGACTGGGGGGGGGGACATTGATTAGGGAGTGAATTGACTGGGGGGGGGGCACTGGCTAGAGGGGGGACATTGACTAGAGGAAGACACTGACCAGGGAGGAGGGGGGCTTCGACCAGAGGAGGGTGTTGATTAGAGGGGGACACTGCCTTAGAGAGGGGCACTGATTGGGGGGAGATTGACCAGAGAAGGATGTTGATTAAGGGAGGAGGCTGACTAGAGGGAGGAAATTGACCAGAGAAAGACACTGACCAGGGGGGTAGGGGGACACTGACTGGGGGGCACTGATTTTTTTTTGGGGGGGGGGGGCACTAACTAGAGGAGGTGGGGCTGTGAATGGAGGGGATATGGAAGGTGCAGTAATACTGATGTTGTGATTTCTGTGTATGTTGTAGAGGAGAAGAAGCAGATGGTGATGAATGTGGAGAAGCAGCTGGAAGAAGCCAAAGAGCTGGTAAGTGTGTTCTGATTGGATAGACAGAAATACAAATCCTTTGGGAGGATAACCGTGCACTATAGAAATAGTAAAAGAAATCCCACTGGACTCTGCATTACTACCTACCGACCTCTGTACTGTGTGTTACTCATTACTGATCTCTGCATTCTACATTACTACCAACTGACCTCTGTATTCTACATTACTACCCACTGATCTCTGTATTATGTGTTACTGTATTCTACATTACTACCCACTGACTTCTGTTTTCTACATTACTACCCACTGAGCTCTGCATTTCACATTACTACCCACTGAGCTCTGCATTTTACATTACTACCCACTGAGCTCTGCATTTTACATTACTACCCACTGAGCTCTGCATTTCACATTACTACCCACTGAGCTCTGCATTCCACATTACTACCCACTGAGCTCTGCATTCCACATTACTACCCACTGAGCTCTGCATTCCACATTACTACCCACTGAGCTCTGCATTCCACATTACTACCCACTGAGCCCTGCATTCCACATTACTACCCACTGAGCCCTGCATTCCACATTACTACCCACTGAGCCCTGCATTCCACATTACTACCCACTGAGCCCTGCATTCCACATTACTACCCACTGAGCCCTGCATTCCACATTACTACCCACTGAGCCCTGCATTCCACATTACTACCCACTGAGCCCTGCATTCCACATTACTACCCACTGAGCCCTGCATTCCACATTACTACCCACTGAGCCCTGCATTCCACATTACTACCCACTGAGCCCTGCATTCCACATTACTACCCACTGAGCCCTGCATTCCACATTACTACCCACTGAGCCCTGCATTCCACATTACTACCCACTGAGCCCTGCATTCCACATTACTACCCACTGAGCCCTGCATTCCACATTACTACCCACTGACCTCTGTATTTGTTATTACTAGCCTACTTACCTCCGGACTCTGCATTGCTACCTACTGACCTCTGCATTAGTTATTACTAACTTACTCTGATTTCACTGCATACTGTGAGCTTCTCACAATATGCATTAGCAGCTGCAGCTTCAAATAGAGCCCGCCCCTTTTTTCCTGGCCGGATCATCTAGTCCAGGCATGTCCAAAGTCCGGCCCACGGGCCAATCACGGCCTGCGGCCCGGTTTTGATTGGCACGCCTGGTTATTTGGACATGCATATCTTTTGTGGCCCTCGACGATCTCCCAGCGCGGGGGCCACAAAAGATGTATATGCTTCGGAAGGGACAGGGAGGAGGTGGGACTGAGCGCCGTACACAGGAGAATTTCCTGTTTACGGGCGGCCTCTGTAATAGGAAGTCCCGTCTCCGGCGCTGCCATTGGACGATTGTTCTGTCCATCAAAGGAGGCGGGACTTTCTATTAAAGAGGTAAATGGTGAGTGCGTTCCTGGCTATGGTGCTGCGTTCCTGGTAATGGTGGGTCTGCAGATGGCCACTGATTAGGCTGCATTGATGGGCACTGACCATTATTTTGCTTCACAGTTCTTTATTTAAAATTTTATTTTCTTTCCTGAAACTTCCCTCCTAAAGTGAAAGTGCGTGTTATACGCCAATTAATACGGTATATCCAATAATACTCCCAAGCTCATCTCTTCCCACACACAGCCACAAAGACAAGAGAATTCTTGTTGGGCCGTGTATTAGAGCTAAAACGAACACACTTAGACCGAATTTTAACGGTTCAAAGAATGTCAGCCCTCAGGCATGTTCACGTCATCAAATCCGGCCCTCTTTTGAAAATAGTTTGGACACCCTTGATCTAGTCCTTTCCTCCCCAGCCTGGCTTGACCCTGGACCACTCCGTTCAAATATTGGATTTATGTTCTTTCAATCATTGAGCCTCAACATCATGTGTGGGCATTAGCTAGGGGGGTCTGTGTGCAAAGACAGACTGCCTAGGATAGTGATGGTGAACCTTGGCACCCCAGATGTTTTGGAACTACATTTCCCATGATGCTCGTGCACTCTTCAGTTTAGTTGAGCATCATGGGAAATGTAGTCCCAAAAAACATCTGGGGTGCCAAGGTTCACCATCACTGGCCTAGGATCTCCACTCCTCCAAACTAATATCCACCATTAAAGAATTTTGACATATGGATAACTCCTCCCAAAGGCCAGCCTACTGCATACATCAGGGCTGAGGGATCCTGAGAGGAGTGTTGAGACAGGGGACTGTGATGTTTTCCGGAAGCTGTGCACAACACCCTGCCGGCTCCTCCCACCAACTACAAGGGCATTGTATTCAAACCGGGATTTTTAATTTTACAGGTATAAATGCTGGTGTGGCGGTACTACACACAGTAGTAAGTGGCAAGTGTGTCCTGTTACTGATAGGCGGAGCACATGTCACAGGCCAGTCTAGAGACCATTAATAAAGATGGCAGACAGCAGTGTTAGTGCCTGCATGGAACAGCATATAGTGATGAATTGTCTTGGATTTTACCGCAATTTAGCTGCGATTTATTTTTATTTTTTTTACCATCATTTTACTGTCCTTATGATTTGTTTTTCCTAGGTCATGTGACACAAAAACCGCATGAAAAAAAAGTAACATGGGTGCGTTATTCATGCGTTCTTGTGTTTTCAATGCATTTCAGTGGGGAGGTGCGTTTTTTTTTTTTTACTGACCAAAAATGCAGCAAGCAAGATTTTTAACACCACAAAGGAAGTGCAAGTGTGTGTGAAGACATACACAGAATTTAAAGAAATGCATTTTTCTTTAGCTTTTCTTGTGCTAAAGGTGCCAATAATGGCTGAGAATACATTCATATTCATTTAAATTCATGCTATAAATTAAAAAGTCAAATATAATACAATATATATATATATATATATATATATATATATATATATATATATATATATATATATATATATATATATATATATATACATTTTTTTTTTTTTGTCATCTTTTGGGTTTTCGGCCAAGGTCATCCTGCATGTTTGGTTTCAGCACCAACAAAACTTTTCAAACATGGCCGTAAGTCCGTCAGGGACGATCCCGGCTATGGTGGTTCCCAGCTCACAGCAATCATTCCTGTGACCAGTCAGCGAATGGAACTCATGATCCTGGATGATCAGCGTTGTGAATTTGCACAAGAGACAAATCTTTCTGTGGGAATGGTGAACACTATAATTCACGAACATTTGCATTTGTGAAAAGTTATCGCACGCTGGTTATCAAGACTGCTTTCTGCTTTTGACCGGCACAGAAGAGTGAAGTCTGCTTTGAAGGAGTGTTTTGACAGGGAGGGACAGAATTTTTTGGATCGCATTGTTGACGAAACCTGGGCACACCATTTCACTCTGGAATCGAAGAGAGCATCAAAGCACATCCCACTTAGAGCCCGGATCACCCTCCAAGTGATTTCCACCTGTTTGGACCCCTAAAAGAGTCCCTCGGAGGTCAGCATTTCAGCACTGATGACCCAGTGAAGCAGGCTGTCCTAGGATGGTTCAGATGTACTGATACATCTTTCTATGCCAAAGCTTTCAAGGCCAGAGTTAAGTGCTGGGATAAGTGTTTAAATGTAGCAAGGGAGTATGTAAAAAAAAAAAAATGCAATTTTTTTTATTCTTGTAATTTGTTTTTATATTATATAAACTCAAAAGTCCTGGTTTGATTTGAACGCCCCTTGTATGACCTGCCTGCATTGCATAGAGAAGAAAGGCAGAGACCCAGTGGTGATGTCACTGGGTTTAAAATAAGATGTGTAATGATAATGGAAACAATACTTTAAAAATGAATTAGTATGTTGATGTGGGGGAAGAAAGGAACCAGGGAAGGCAATGTAAGAGCTGTTTAAACTTCAACTTTAAAGAGGAACTACACTGCATCTGAGCACCAAAAATGCTATTTAATTAATTTTTAATTTTCACAGCAAACTCCTCCATCCATCTATGTCTCCATACTTTATTTTGCTGAAAAATCACTTTGAACCCCCCCCCCCCCCGATTCCTGACCATGGACATCTTGAGTAAGGGCAGATGATCATGTAGCATCTACTTCCTGGACTCCATCTGCCCTTAGTGCAGGCAGTAGGCTGTGATTAGCTGAGAAAACAACCCCCCCCCACTGAAGACTCCTGGGATGTAGAACATTATTTTGCCTAGGCAGGAAACTAGACAGTAACTGGAAAAAAAATGTAAAATAAAAGTTTAAAACAAGTAAATATAATATACTTTCTTATCAATTTACTAATGCTAGCAACATAAGGGTTCAACATAGTCAATGGTAAAGTTCCACTTTAAACATACAGGTGCATCTCACAAAATTAGAATGTTATCAAAAAGTTTATTTATTTCAGTAATTCAATTCAAAAAGTGTAACGTGTATATTTTATATAGATTCATTACACACAGAGTGATATATTTAAAGCATTTCTTTCTGTTAATGTTTATGATTATGGCTTATAGCCAGTGAAAACCCAAAATTCAGTATCTCAGAAAATTAGAATATTGTGAAAAAGTTGAATATTGTAGACTCACGGGGGGTTATTTACGACAGGCAAATCCACTTTCCACTGAAAGTGCACTTGGAAGTGCAGTCGCTGTAAATCTGAGGTGTATTCTTTTTTTTTTTTTTTATTGGTCTTATGTAATATTCTAATTTTCTGATACACTGAATTTGGGGTTTTCACTTATTTGTAATCCATAATCGTCAAAATTAAAAGGTAGAAATGCTTGAAATATAATATTCTGTGTGTAATGAATTATTATTATTATTCAGGATTTATATAGCGCCAACAGTTTACGCAGCGCTTTACATTATAAAAGGAAGACAATACAGTTATAATAAAATCAAATACAAGAGGCTTAAGAGGCCCCTGCTCAGAAGAGCTTACAATCTAATAATGAATCTATATAATATATATCAGTTTCACTTTTTAAATTGAATTACTGAAAGAAATTAATTTTTTGATGATATTCAGATTTTTTGGAGATGCAGCTGCACATTTGTTAAATGAAACCTAGAATAGTACCTGTGCCTTTTGAGTCCAGATGTCTGGCGGCGATGTACTGTGTGGGTGGCTTTGTCACCTCTGTCAGCTTTTGTTGTGTCATTGCTACATATGTTGCCCTGTCATTGTCCTCACAGCTGTTCTAGAGTCCCCCGTGACATCAGTCAGGAATTATCTATACAAGTGGTTATCTACTTATGAGCTAATGGGTGTCTCAAATGCGCCCCCTCCTGACAGGCTGCACATTGGGGGGAGATTTACTAAAACTGGAGCGCGCAAAATCTGGTGCAGCTGTGCATAGAAACCAATCCTCTTCCAGGCTTTATTGTCAAAGTTTAATTGGACAAGCTGAAGTTCGAAGCTGATTGGCTACCATGCACAGCTACACCAGATTCTGTCTGCTCCAGTTTTAGTAAATTAACCCCATAATGTTCAATTTATGTAATGCTTGAGTGGAAAACTGCAGACCTAATAGATGAACTGAGTGTCAGAGTGTGGACAGTGTGATAACTTTTTGTGATTTCAGCCCGTGCGGTGCTCTTATTAATTACATTATTTTATGTTCTCTTTGTGGAATATGGAACACTTCCCCTCTTTTATGTTTTGGAGAGGAGGAGTAAGGGAAGGTCCTCTGTAGTCATCACATACACTTCTGTGCAAAAGTCTTTGGCAGGTGTGAAAAAATGCTGTAAATTAAGAATGGATTCATAAATAGAAGTGTTAATAGTTGTATTATTTTTAGCAATTAGCAAAATGAGTAAAAAAAAAAAAATGACAGAAGAGAAATCTAAATCAAATCAATATTTGGTGTGACCTCCCTTTTACCTTCAAAGCACCATCAATTCTTCTGGGTACATTTGCACACAGTTTTTGTAGGAACTCGGCAGGTAGGTTGTTCCAAACATCTTGGAAAACTAACCACGGATCTTATGTGGATGTCGGCTGCCTCAAATTTTTCTGTCTCTTCATGTAATTCCAGACGGACTCCATGATGGTGAGATCAGGGCTCTGTGGGGGCCAAACCATCACTTCCAGGACTCCTTGTTCTTCTTTACACTGAGAATGGTTCTTAATGAAATTGACTGTATGTTTGAGTTCATTGTGCTGGTGTAGAGTAAATTTGTGACCAATCACACGTTTCCCTGATGGTATGGCATGATGGATAAGTATCTGCCTTTATTTCTCAGCATTGAGGACCCTATTTAATTTATCCTGTCAAAATCTCTAACACTATTTGTAGAAATTCAGCCCCAAACTTGCAGGGAACCTCCCACCATGCTTTACAGTTGTCCACAGACACTCATTATTGTAACGCTCTCCAGCTCTTTACCAACAAACTGCTAAAACCAAATATTTCACATTTTGACTCGTCAGTCCCGAGCACCTGCTGCCATTTTCCTGCACCCCAGTTTCTATGTTTTCATGCATAGTTGAGTCCCTTGGCTTTGTTTCTATGTCGCATGTATGGCTTTTTGGCTGCAATTCTTCCATGAAGACCACTTCTGGACAGTAGTTGGATGTACCTGGGTCTCACTGGTTTCCACCAGTTCTGTGCTGATGGCACTGCTGGACATCTTCTGATGTGGAAAGGGAAGTAAGCATGATGTGTCTTTCATCTGCTACATTAAGTTTCCTTGGCTGACCACTGCATCTACGGTCTTCAACATTGCCCGTTTTCTTTGTGCTTGTTGAAACGTTCTTGAACAGCACATCTTGAAACCCCAGTCTGCTTTGAAATCTTTGCCTGGGAGGGACTTTGCTAATGCAATGATAACTACCTTGTGTCTTGTTGCTGTGCTTAGTCTTGCCATGGTATATGACCTGGCATGAAACTGTCTTCCACAACCTCACCTTAGTAGCAGAGTTTGGCTGTTCCTCATCCAGTTTTAAGCTTCCTGCAGAACTGTTTCTGTGTTTAAACCTACCTATTTTATTTTTTTAAACCATAGCAGGGAGTCGGCTAAACCTCTCGAAGTAGGTGGGGAGCTGGGAGCGACAGAGAGGAAAAGGGGGAAAATACATCTCTCTAAAGAGGGTGCCCCATCTCATCCAACCAAGATCTCCACATTCTTATAAATCTTCCATAGTTTCCCTGTCTAATATATATCACTCTCTCGCTCCCAACTACTGAATTAGTAGTCTCAGCCCAGTTCTGCACAGTTGGGGGTTGTGTGCCTGCCATTTCTGTGTAATCAATTTTCTTGCCTGAAAAAGGCATCTTAAAACTGCCTCTATAGTATCCTTTGAGGCGCTACCCCTCTCTGCACTTCCCAGTAGGCAGATCTTGGCTGTCGGTTCCATTGCAGTCCTGAAAATTTTATCTATTCTATCTACTACCTCTACCCAATAGTTGAATAACTTCAGGCATTTCCAGAGCATATGGATAAAATCCCCTGATTCCCCGCATCTGGGGCAGTGGTCGTTTTTGTTTCCAACCAATCCTAAACATTCTTTCTGGAGTATAATATACCTTATGTAACAAAAATAGGTGAGACACCTTCTGCGAGGGGGACATTGAGACCAACATTCCTCTATTCAAGATTTCTTTCCCTCTTCTGTGGACATTACCCCCAGGTCTCTATTTATTGTTCTAGCTTCCAAGCTGGTGTAAATCTTGGAGATTTGGCCTTTAGATGTAGTTTGTTATATACTACTGCTGTTGCTAAGATTTACTTTGCAATTAGGAGAGGAAAAGCAGCACAGAAGCAGCAACAGATTCACTCCTACCGTCCTTCAAAATACCCGCCACTTGTGGGGCTCAGCGTCCCTCAATTACAGCACACTACCGACTCTCAAACTGACGATATCAACCAAAGGCGACAAACAGATCTTGTGTAGCTAGAGAAGCAGTATCAGTGATACTAGCGATGATAGAGAGGTAGCGGGATCAGCAAGTTCTCGCGGGATTACAGATGTACACAGCTTCGGCGACCCCATGCATAGCCTCTCTGATCCCACCTACTCCTCGGACTGCACCTCAAGGAGAACCGGAGGTAGGGGGCTCTCTCTCTCTCTCGCGCGCACATCCAGTCACGCCCCCGCGGAAAACATTCTTAATTTACAGCTTTTCTTCACACCTGCCTAAAACGTTTACACAGTATTGTTCTTCCTGTCATAGGGTGACAACATTGCTCCTCTATAGATCTAGAACATTAGGGAATTTCTTCAACTAAGAAAGGAAGTGTTTTTCCTGGGAGGATCTCCAGGTGAAAATAAAGGAAAAAAACTAAGCCACCTCATCTAAGGACATCTTGTGTTTAGATACTGTTTAAGAATAGGGTGCGCGAGGGCCCATTCGCAACAGTGTGTCGTATTTAATGCGCATTGCATTCAAAATGACACAGTATTCAAAATGAATAGAAGTGCCCACCTACACCATGGTATATGCATTGCTGTGCCTTGTGGTTAAAAAAATAAAAAATTTAAACCAGTTACTGCAACGCACTGATGTAAACACACCTTTAAGGCAACATGTAATCTTTCACAGTATTACATTAAAGTGAAATTTAAACTCCGTAATTATTATTATTTTTTTTTTTTCTGTCAGATTAGTAAAACCTGTCAGATCAGGAGGCTTTAAAAAAAATAATTTAAATTTCAGCATCGAAACAGTGTCTTGGACTTCTAAATACTGTATATAAGCTCAGTTTACTGTTAAAAATAAGTGTGAAATGCAGAACTCCAGTGGGTGTAAAAAGATGTCCGCTTGCCGCCTTCTGACCGTAGGCTTACTGTGGACAAATGCAGGGTGTAACAAAATGGCCACGACGGAACGTCACTTCCGCTACATAATCTGACGGGTCGTCTAACCTGACGGAACACCAGTCACAACTCTGAGGACAGTAGCCACAGGTGGTCCCGTTCATCCCTTTTATTGTACCTCCTTAACCACAGACCAGTGACATTTTATGGATCATCCTCCACCCATATTATTGGTATTTTACGATATTTATTGCTGCCTGGACTATATATATATTCTGCATCACGGCACAGAACTGTACCATAAATGTGTGCTGAGCTGTGCACACACGGCTCCAGGCACGTTAAACCCTGGTTTCCACCAGTGCAGCTTTGAAGTCGACTGTCAGTGCGATTTCATGTGCGGCTTGGTGACATCTTTGCAACTTCATTTAACAGTTGTCAACGTAAGTCGCACAGAAATTGTACAGGAACCTTTTTTCGAAGTTGTTGAGACTTGAGTTGCAATAATTTTGACAGTCAAGGGGAAGCACTTATGACAGAATAGACCAATAGGGTTTTTTTTATTATTATTATTTAGGGATTGAAGTATGATATGATTAAATAATATAGGGATTAAATATGATAAGAAAGGTGCAGACTGAATGTTTTTGTTTAATCTTTTTAATGGCTTAAAGTAGACGTACAGCCAAAGCTCATCTCCTATGGATCACAGGAGTGCAATTCCCTTTTTCAGCAGAGAGCGGACTAAAGTCCTCTCTCTGCTTACGTTACAGAAGTCGGTCCAGGCTCCATGTCATCACGATCACGGAGTTGGGATCCCCCATATCCCTGGACCGACACCTGGCTCAGCGGGCCAATGAGAGCCTGAGCTGGTGGCCCCCTCCACAGCCTAGTGCCCCAGTGAGCGAGGAGGGGGTAGAGAAGAGAGCCAGTGACTGACAGTCTGCAGCTCTCTGCTCAGGAGCTCTCAGAACCGAGCGTTCTCCGGGGGACCGATGCTGAATCCACCTAGGTAAGTATGAATCTAAAAAACAAAAAATAAACCCTTTTTATGTTTATTTCTAATTATTTATTTTTTTCCTTGACGTTCTTTCTCTGTTTTGAATTAGATCATGCTGATTAAAAAAGGTTCATTTAAAACTATCTTTAGAGTAACTACACAGCACAGCATGCTCAGCTGCTGTTACTTGTAGTTCTTTACAAGTTGATTATTTTATTATATTTATAGGCTTCAATTATTGTTAGTAGCATGTGCTTTGTTTCCTTTAATTGCCCCACTCACTGTTGCCGTTTTTCAGCTAGAACAGATGGATCTGGAAGTTCGGGAGATCCCAGCTCAGAGCCGCGGGATGTACAGCAACCGTATGAGGAGCTACAAACAGGAGATGAGCAAACTGGAGGCTGACTTTGTGAGTGTTGTCATGTTATTGACTTTTTTGTTCCACAGATATGACCATTGTTTGTGAAGACAAACCTGTCACTAGCACTTGTATGGCAGAATGAAGGTAAAAAGGCACCACAAAGTGGGATATACAGTGCTCAGCATAAATAAGTATACCTCTTTTGAAAAGTAAGTGTGACGGAACCCGATCCCACACTCCGATTGAGTGCTTCCGTCAGTATACCGCTTCCTAAGTCGTGAATATAGATATCAGATATTCCAACCGCTCCCCAAAGAACAAAACAAGACAACACTTGCTTAGCTGCTCAACATGGACTGATTTATTAGAACCAAAATGACAAGTATTTATAATACAGTACAAGACTAAAACCTAACCTAATTAGCATGAGCTAATTATCTAATCATTGACCCAGACTAGTTGTCTGAGAGATAGGACTTTTCAGGGTAAGACTTTGTCTCCTAGCTCACTGACTATTCAATACACATTACCATACACATAAACACAGGGTTAATTAGCACAAATAACAATGTGTTGAATAATCTTACAAGCCAGACTAGACTCATTTACACAACAGACAGGTGGCTGGAGTTGATGACATTAGCATCTAACAGTTTGTGTCCCAACAGCGTGATTCTTTCTATTGCTAATATGGCAAATACATATCCAGAGTCTGTGTGTCTTGGGGGGGACATGGATCTGAATCCAAGTAACACCACCTCAGGGGTCCCCAGGCATACAGCTCACAAAGGGCACCGTTCCCCCAAATGCGAGGGCTCAAAATCGCAAGGCAACAGGCTCGCATTCTGTCTCCTCCGACAGCCTCTGTTCCGGCTAGGTTTGTCACAGTAAGATTTTAATTAATAAAACAATTTTCAAAATTTTGACAACACTGATTTTTATAGAACATTGTTTAGCTCATTACATGAAAGTAAGGTTAATAATATAACTTGGATTACAAAATCTTTAGTTTTACTCAAATTAGTTGATGAATACACCCCACAACAAAAACTACTACATCTCGTGTTTTGTATGACCTCCATGATTTGTAAGGACAGCACCAAGTCTTCTAGGCATGGAATGAACAAGTTGGCATCATATTGCAACAAATATCTTTTTCCATTCTTCAAGAATGACCTCTTTTAGAGCATGGCTCTTGAATGGAGAGTGATGCTCAACTCGTCTCTCCAGAATTCCCCATAGGTGTTCGATTGGATTCAGATCAGGAGACCTACTTGGTCACGGAATCACTTTCACCCTGTTCTTCAGAAATGCAACAGTGGCCTTAGATGTGTGTTTTGGATCATTGTCATGTTGGAAAAGTGCATGACGACCAAGGGCATGGAATGATGGTAGCATCTTCTCTTTCAATATAGAGCAGTACATCTGTGAATTCATGATACCATCAATGAAATGCAGCTCTCCGACACCAGCAGAACTCATGCAGCCCCACAGAAGGACACTGCCACCACCATGTTTCACTGTAGGCACCATGCATTTTTCTACTCCTCATCTTTGCGACGCAATACAGTTTTGAAGTAAAGCTTTGCTGATCTTCTTGTAGCCTTCACCTTTCTTGTGTAAAGAAATGATTTTCTTTCTCAGGCCTTGTGACATTTCTCTTCCATGTGGTGCCATTACTGACCGCATAAAATGAGAAGGAGTTCTCTTCGTTAAGTAACACACTTTTCAAATCAACTGTCTGCTGGACACCTGTTTAATGAATAATTAGACTCACCTTTAGTTGAATTCCTTGTTCATTAGGATTTTGTTGTCTAAAATGTATCTTTGCTTCCAGTGTTAATTTTGGCTGGAAATTTCGATTTAGTTTTAGTCTTAGGACTAAAATGGCATTTTAGTTTTAGTCCCATTTTAGTCTTCTGCAATTGTTTTAGTTTTAGTCGTATTTAGTCGACGAAATCTCCAGTACATTTTAGTCGACTAAAACTCATTTTAATTGTCTAAAATCAAATGGGTGTAATTAAATTGTAACGCATTAGTTAACATTTCCCTACAATTTTCAAACTCATTATATACTGCTGGAGTGAAAAATCTCATATGTTATTTAAGGTATTGAGGCATGAACATGCACTACAGACCAGTGTTTTTTAAGTCAAATTTCAATTTAGATTTATTCTTTTGACTAAAATGCCATTTTAGTTTTAGTCGTATTTTAGTCAACTAAAATAGTATTCATTTAGTTGACAAAATGAACACTGTTTGCGTCTAAGACTTTTATTGGGGTGTTTTCATTTATTGCAACATGGTCTTGAATGAATTTGTTATGAAAAATACCTTTTTGTGTGTGCAAACCTTGGTTGCAATCAATAGCCCGCCTTTATGTTAGTATTTTAGTATCCCCTAAAAAATGTTGATTCTGAAAGTAAAAGGGAAGGTTTTCTGTCAAATCTCTTTAGAAATACTAATTTGCATACTGTAGTTTCTTTGAAATCTTTTCAGCATGTGGCCAAAGGTTTGTGGACACCGGACCATCACACTGATATAAGCTTCCTGGACATCCAGTTCCAAAACCATGGCCATTAATATAGCGTTTCCCCTCCTATTTTTGGTTCTATACCATTCTTCATGCTTGTGGGAAAGATTTTGGAGTGTCTGTGAGGTCAGGTACTGACGTTGAATGAGAAGATCTGGTTCACAGTCAGTGCTCTAATTCATCCCAAATGATGAATTAAAATGATAGTAGGGTTGAGATCAGGGATCTGTGCAGGCCACTTGAGTTCCTCCACACCAAGCTGGTAAAACCATGCCTTAATGGAGCTAGCTTTGTACACAGGGTATGGTCATTATTGAACAGAAAAGGGCCTTCTCCAAACTGTTCCCACATGTTTGAAAGGGAACAATTGTCTAAAATGCTTTTGTGTGCTGTGGTATCAATAGGCTCTTTCACTGTAAACACCTGAACTAATTTGGAGGGGGTTGGGTACATACTTTTGGCCCGCTAGGTAGACGTGATGGTCAGGTGTTCTCATACATTTGGCCATATAGTACGTGTGCCTCGTGAGACCCTAACCCAGGGAGCATGCAGTAGGCAAATGCCGATTTCCTCATCTCAGAGCTTTGACACTTCCCCCTCCACATCACATAATGGATTGCTAGTTCTCCATTGAAAGTCACATTCTTTGGGTTATGGGCTGTGACTAGGCACTTGGACTTGCAGAAAGTCAGGTAACAACAGGCACCAAAACCTTCTGGGACCTTTTATCCTCTTATAATACTAGTTAGCGTTTAGTTGTTTTAATTGGAGATTTAGGTTTGTGTCAATGAGAAATCTCTGTGATCTGTGGCTCCATAAAACTTTGTTATTGAATTAAATTGTTCTTTTGAGCTGTAATCTATTGGTGCTATCTGCTGTTTTATGTAGGGTGGTGGGAACCCCTCAAAATGGGCGCAGCAGGTGTACAGACCTGGGAACTGAGCACAAGGATGGTGGGAACCCCTAATAATGGGCCCAGCTAGTGTACAGAACCGGGAACTGAGCGCAATGATCTTGAAGAGATGTAAGCAATTTTTCAGGGGTCTAATTCTCCAGCATCCACTAAAAATATAAAATAAGTATCGAATTTGGCCCTTGAAGCAGTAAAACACTTCTTCATATGGTTATTCTTTTGGTAATGTGATGGGCACATCAGATGTACAGCCCTGGGAGCTCAGCACAGGGATGCTGGGAGCCCTTTATAATGGCCACAGCAGGTTTACACAACCAGTAACTCAGCCCAGAGAGCTTGAGAGGATGTATTAATATATATTAGAGGGTACTAGTGCGCTTCACCTTACTAATCTAAGTGTAACAAACCAAAAAGAAAAAAAAAATTTTAAATCATATTAAAGTGTGGAAGCAGCCTGCAAGAATAGTGATCTCCACACTACTAGTGAAACAATAAATAAATAAATTGCGGCGCTCACCATAAAAGAATAACTAATCAATAGTAAACTGAAAAATATATATAGAAAGTGCAATGAGTGTGAATCACCTCACAAAGTGCAAATAGTGCAATTAAATAAATGCAATTAAATAAATACAATTCAGGTAATTGCTGCAATAATCAATGTGCTCATATAATATATATATGCCCAAAAAGAAAAATGCAAAATCAGAGGGCATAAACAATGTGCAAAAAACAATATTAAAAGACACAGTGAATCTGTAAATCATAAATGTTCATAAATTCCCGTTCGTGCAGATGCTTTGTGAGCTATAAACAAAGTCCATGCATAAAAGTGCCTTCCGCAGTGTATACTAATCCAGTGATTCAATTCAGTGCCAAGCCAGTGCACCACCTGTTTCCCCAGCCTCTCACCTCCAATACTTGATACAGAAGCACAATTTAAAAGCCAGAGCTATTTCCTCCACAATCATCCAGTGGTTAGTATCCAGCTGACTTTTTCTTTCCCTGGTTCTCCACCTCTCACATAAGTAAAGAACAGAAGGACAAGGGGGCTCTCATGTGTAGTATCCAAATAAAGCGATTTTAATAACAAACAATAGTAACTTACAGTTCAGTAAATGACAACGAGTAGATGTAGCAACAATCCGAACTTCCGGTCTCGGCCGCGACCGGAAGTAGCAAGTGCAATACCACAGCTCCTTCCCTATAGGGAATGAGCTGTGGTATTGCACTTGCTACTTCCGGTCGCGGCCGAGACCGGAAGTTCGGATTGTTGCTACATCTACTCGTTGTCATTTACTGAACTGTAAGTTACTATTGTTTGTTATTAAAATCGCTTTATTTGGATACTACACATGAGAGCCCCCTTGTCCTTCTGTTCTTTACTTATGTGAGAGGTGGAGAACCAGGGAAAGAAAAAGTCAGCTGGATACTAACCACTGGATGATTGTGGAGGAAATAGCTCTGGCTTTTAAATTGTGCTTCTGTATCAAGTATTGGAGGTGAGAGGCTGGGGAAACAGGTGGTGCACTGGCTTGGCACTGAATTGAATCACTGGATTAGTATACACTGCGGAAGGCACTTTTATGCATGGACTTTGTTTATAGCTCACAAAGCATCTGCACGAACGGGAATTTATGAACATTTATGATTTACAGATTCACTGTGTCTTTTAATATTGTTTTTTGCACATTGTTTATGCCCTCTGATTTTGCATTTTTCTTTTTGGGCATATATATATTATATGAGCACATTGATTATTGCAGCAATTACCTGAATTGTATTTATTTAATTGCATTTATTTAATTGCACTATTTGCACTTTGTGAGGTGATTCACACTCATTGCACTTTCTATATATATTTTTCAGTTTACTATTGATTAGTTATTCTTTTATGGTGAGCGCCGCAATTTATTTATTTATTGAGAGGATGTATTAAAACCTTTTGGGGCTCCATCATTGACTAAAATCTGAAATATCAATTTTGGATGAGCTGGATGGTGAACCAGTAATTAACACTTGTTCATATGGTTATGAGCTCAGGTTATTTAAAAGAATTTTAGGAATGCAAAAAAACATTTATACTTGCCTAGGTGGATGCGGCATAGGTTCAATACTGCATCTGTCCCCCACTACCTCTAAGACCGAGAACTGGGATATCAAAGACCTCTCATTGCTCGGTTATTGGTCTTCAATGAGCAGAGAACTGGTCACTTTCAATTGTCTCTCTCTGCTCTGCCCCTCCAGTGCTCACTGAAGTGCCAAGCTATGCAGGGTGGTGGAATTGTCTCCCTGAGAGGCTGATCTAGCTGCCGGTCCAGGCATCTGGGTGGATCCTGACTTTAAAATCGGGATCAGTCCTGAGCCAGGACTGGCTGAGAGACGTCAACGGACTTTAGCCCACTGTTGGCTGAAAACAGGTCACAAGAGTGCTGAGTGAAGTACACTTCTGTGATCCCCAGGAGAAGTACAGCCAAAAGTACTTTGGCCCTACTTCTCTTTTAATATCTAAGCACAATAGATGCTTATGCCAAGTTGGGATCAAAATCTAACATCGGTGCTCTCTTGACAGCACTTTAATGTCCTGTGCCACTTTGTGTCCAAGGTTGGGACTCATTCACACCGGCACTGAGGCCTGTACATCATGCAAGAGCATTTTGTTTGTGTGTCCAGAGAAGCGTATAGCTTTGTGCAGGCAGCCTATGTTAGTAAGTGGAGACACAGCGGCTGTACAGACTTGCCCACACCTGGGTTTTTATGGGTGGGTGAATGCACACTGTCGGCGTTTTGGAGCTGTACACCTGTCCTTATGTATCTGTCACGTGTGAATGTATATAGGTGTGTCATAATAACTTCTGGGACAGCAGGGCTTGGATGCTTATTTTCAGCAGCTCACATCCCTTTTTCAAAAGAGGGCACATGCAAAGCATGTGTGTTTCCCTGGCTCATACACAGTGCTGGGATATGAAGAGAGAGAGAGAGAGAGAGAGAGAGAGAGTGTACTGCGCATGCGTTGGTATTTTCAAAGTGAAGCATTTTTGCTGTGCTGCTGAGAAGGGCCTTTCAAAGTTCTGCTGCGTCTTGTAAGCTATTATGGACAAGGGAAGGTAAACAGTATGGGAGTATATCAGGCAGATCTGTGGGGTGCTAGTAGAAGCCAACAGGTGTGCCAAGGACATTACCCTGGAAACAAGGTACAGTGCTTTGTAATATATTGGGCCCCAATTGTTTGCATGAGATGTTCTATTCATATGAGCTTTGAAAGATACAATTTTTGCACATGTAGTGCCATCTAGTGGATAAATATTTAACTGATGGTCTGTATTTGTCGTCATAACATAATGCCTATAAATCACACACGCCAGCCTGTAAACATTAGTCTGAAGGGCATCCTGCTCAGCAGATACTTATAAGGCTTCCCGAAAGCTTCAAGAAGCCTTTTTAAAACTGCTAAAGCAAAGTTTACCTGGGGGGTTGCCCAGACAGGATTTTCTATAATGGACAAGTATGTCCACATACAGTATTTGCATATTATGGCACATTTTACCTGTGGATGTGCTCTATTCTGCCAATAGTAGATCCAAGCTGCCCGCCTCTACTCAGCTGTCACCTCTGCCATCTTCTTCTTGGTCCAGTATTTTCTCTCTGCAGCCATACTGATATATAAATGCTGTACATGTATGCTGAAGTTGCATTATCTTGGCTCCCGAATCCATTCTTGGCATCTTACAGATGATGGGCATAGGCCAGGACTGTACACTGTGCTCGGCATGTGTCAGTCAGTGTACAGAAAATGTACTTGCAGTCAAGTAAAATATATTTTCTGGCAGAAGAGACTTGGGCTCCATTTCCACTAGTGCTACTTTGGAAACATAAGGTTGCATGACAAGTCACAGCCTAGTAATTTAGACTGTCCCATGAGGCTGCATGACCCCTGACCCTCTGTCTGGACAGTGCTGATTGGCCCTGTGCTGATCACATGCACCCTCCCAAAAAAACAACATAGCAATACACACCAAACTGTGCATGTGCAGAGTGCCTCCTAGGGCTCTGTTCTATCAGGAGATGGATTGGTGACAGTGGAAGAAGGGGAGGATCAGAGAAGAAAGGTTCAAACAGCCTTTTTATATGATGCAGAGGATAAACCCCTTAGGTTCCACAGTGAGTATAACCAACATGCACACAATTGCAGGGTGCTTGTAAAGTCACCCCATTCATTTGAAATGGCCATGTTTGTTGGGCTTAGCCCACCAAAGGTGACAGAGGGTATAATCCTGCTTCAGGTGCAAAACAGCGTGGCATATATACACCCACTGGCTGCAGCCTCTGCAACTAAAGGGGGGTAGTGGTTGGTGAAAGCGTGGCTCAACCACAAGTTTTTACTGCTGTGTGTGTGTGTGTGTGTGTGTGTGTGTGTGTGTGTGTGTGTGTGTGTGTGTGTGTGTGTTTATTTTTTATAGTTGACTGGCACACAAGCTATTATTTTAAAGTGATATTAAAGGTTTTTTGTTTTTTTTTTTCTTATTAAAATAAGAAGCATGTTATACTTACCTGCTCTTTGCAGTGGTTTTGCACAGAGCAGCCCCGATCCTTCTCTTCTCAGCTCCCTCACCGGCACTCCTGGCTCCTCCTTCCTGCAGAGCGGCCCCATAGGAAGCTGCTTGCACTCGTGTGTGCTCGTTCCCAAGTCAGCTCTGTGTGCCTAATAAGACACACAGAACAGAACAGGATCCGGCCCCACTCCTGCTCTCTCCTCACTGGCTTTGATTGACAGCAGAAGGAGCCAATAGCTTTCACTGCTGTGTCTGAGAAAGTGAGGAGGGGGAGAGCGGAAAAAGCCTCGGCTCTCTCTGGCCTATAGCTGGATTGAGATGGAGCTCAGATATTCTTCCTGGAATCTCGGTGTGCTTTTGTGTCTTTCTTCCAGATCTGTGCAGTAATCCAGTGTGGGGGTTGGTTCACACCACAAAAATGCGCTCCAGATCCTCCAGATTCTGGATGTGTTTCTGCATGCATGTTTTTGATGCATTTTGGTGTTTTTTTTTAATGCATTTTCAATGCATTTCCGGATGCATTTCAGATGCCTTTTTTTTTTTTCTTGTTTTTTTCAGGGACGGTTCACACCAGAAAAAATGCACTCTAGATCTGTTCCGGATGCGTTTCTACATGTACGTTTTTGATGTGTTCCAGTGCATTTTTGATGCATTTCCAGATGCAGTTTTTTTTTTATCACTGTACTCGTGTCCGGTGTATTGTTGATGTGTTTTACAGCATTCCAGTGCAGGAAAAATGCAGCACATTTTCCTTTTTTTTTTTTTTTTTTTCTGAAACTGAAAAGCCCTGAAACTGACCCCCTACTTTCCATGCGGTTTTGATGCAGAAAGAAAATGTACTGCATGTGCTGTATACTGGCCCTGAAACTTTTCCTGTAATAAAGGATCACTGCTGTTCTCTCTCCTTGTGCAGGGTGACTGGTCTTTTCTCCGCCCCTTCCTGTAGTTTTCAGCAGGCAGCGTGTAGTGGGTGGAGCCTGCTGCCCCCACACATCTCTGCTCTCTGCGCAGGCTATGTATAGCACAGTGATGATGCCACTGCTAATTTTACAAGGTAATTTGGGGCACACAAAATTGATTTTATGAGTTTTGTGGCAATTCGGGAAAATATTTAAATGAAGATGTTACTGGAGCTCAGGTTTAACCAGTTCAATACTGGGCCATAGTAAAATGAAGCTGGCAGGAACACTCTCTCCCTCCAGGGAAGGCGTCAAATGATGTCTGTCTGTTCACGTACCTGTCTCCAGCCCATGCCTCATAGAATATACGTTGGGGTGTTTTGCTTTCCAGAATGGAGTCATTTTGTGGGCATTTACATTGTCCTGGTGCTCCAGGGCCTTCAAAAATTACAGTATATGAGTAATGTATGCTCCTATAACACCTGACGGTGCCCCCTACATGTTGGGCTTCTGTATGTGGCCAGGCTGTGGAAACGTCTCATGTGGTATCACCATACTCGGGAGGAGTAGCAGAATGTGTTTTGGGGGGTAATTTTTGCTATATACATGCTATGTGTTAGAACAATCTTACAAATTCACAACTTTTTGTTTAAGGAAAAAAAAATAAATATACTATTGTGCATCCCTTTTTACATCCCCCCCCCCATGCCACATTGTGAGGTTCATTGGATGCGGACACACCAGGGATAATAGGAGGACTCTGATTCCAGACTAGAGACACACACCAGTGTAGCCGGATACTCCATACTGGGAGGCTACCAAGGAACACTGAAATATACCCACATGCTGTTACCTTATAGCGGTAAGGTAAGGGTACATCTATAAATTACTCTACAGCGGAACCAGGAAGTCACCGATCATCAGCACTTTATGCCAGAGGATTGTCACCAGCACCGTCATTTTATGTTGACACTCCTAATATACAGCCACTTATCTACCTTGAACCTTATATGGACACTACTTATCTTTTTTGCTTTCACCTATAAGAACTTGCAGCATATACCTATATGGAGGAAACTTTTTTTATATGCCTTTTTAGGATTTTACCTATTCCTTCAGGATTTATTGCAATAGTAGTGCACCTTCTTTTTGAGCACAGTTTTTTCACTTCATGTGCACACCATATGAATATATTTCCTATCACTGTTCTGCGAAGAATATTTTGAGCGTTTGATAAACTTTTATTGTCTTATTGATAGGCTTTTATTTTTTTATCCGAGGAAGTTGCAGGGTATACGATTTCCTATGGATATATTTCCTATCACTGTTCTACGAAGAATCATTTGAGTGTTTGATATACTTTTATTATTGACCGTTGAACATTGCCTCTTTCAACCATATCTCTCATTGAGCACCTTTGCACTT